>NC_047039.1:67241373-68571394 GCF_011762595.2 Tursiops truncatus | reverse complement strand
GCATTGGCATTGTCCACTGAAAGTGGTGTCAGCAGGGCCCTGGACAGACCGCTCCTATTTGATTGTGATTCCAGCAAGTCAGACTCACATAGGACTGTGCCTGATTTCTAAGCCTGATTCTTCAGCCTCCCTGATGAGTTTTTAAGCAGCTATTCTTAAATTAGCCCAGGTCAGTTTCTGTTGCTTACAACAGAGAATCCTGATCGATAAAAATATCATAGTCTCTTTTTGATCCAGAAGTTGTAAATGTCTACATCTCTAGGCAAACCCACATCTGTCCCCAAAGTCTTAAAACACAGATCAGGTACATTTTCTTTTTTCCCTTAAAGACAAATCCTTTCCGAGATTATGAAGCCTCGAAATGTAATGAGCAGTTTCCATTACAATAAGTAAATAGTATACAGTTGTCCCTCATATCTAAAGGTATTGGTTCCATGACCTCCACAGATACCAAAACCCATGGATGCTCAAGTCGCTTATATAAAATGGCTAGTACATTTGGCCCCCTGTATCCCTGGGGTTCCACATCCTGGGATACAAAGGGCTGACTATATGTATCAAAGTCTTCTCTTCATGGATGGAAAAAAAATATGAATTAGCAAATGTGAAAACATTTTTATTGAACTGAAGGTACAGTGATTTCAGGAAAGTGAAATAGTTGACATTGTTTTCAGTTATTGTCACAACAAGATGCCTGTGAAATTCTTTTTTTTTAATTATACCTTTTTTATTTTTATTTTTTTAGAAGTTAATTAATTAATTAATTTTTTTCTGTGTTGGGTCTTTGTTTCTGTGCAAGGGCTTTCTCTAGTTGTGGCAAGCGGGGCCACTCTTCATCGCGGTGCGCGGGCCTCTCACTATCGCGGCCTCTCGTGTTGCAGAGCACAGGCTCCAGACGCGCAGGCTCAGTAATTGTGGCTCACGGGCCCAGTTGCTCCGCGGCATGTGGGATCCTCCCATACCAGGGCTTGAACCCATGTCCCCTGCATTAGCAGGCACATTCTCAACCACTGCGCCACCAGGGAAGCCCTGAAATTCTTATAATTAGACTGAGTAGCACTGTTAATGACACTTGAGATGTGTACAAAGCTAGTCATACGCTTTAAAATTCACAGAGACAAATCAACTTAATATGCTTTATTCACTTTCTGGGTTGAGCATTGAGTTATATCACAATTGAATAAAACATCTGATGTGCTCTCATTTGCATTTTTGCCCACAACATACTTGCCAATTCTACCTCGTTCACATCACTATTTAGTTTTGTGTCAATTGTTTCTTAGACAGGAGGACATTAGTTACATTCGTTATCAGCTGAATAATTTGACCCAAAGGGTAATAATGAATCATGCTCAACTTAGACAATTAAAATATCAGAATTTTTAACTGTGGCCTACTTAACTTGGGCAAAAGACCCTTGGTCCTAGTTATTCTAATTGTTCCTTCCTTTCAGGGAACACCGTATAAGACACATTGGGAAGTGTCACTCTGCATTCTCTCTGTTAAATTAGTATGTATGGAGGATTATGTATATTTGATTTAGTAATAGAATATGGATTTGTGTATGATCTCTAATGAACAGCTTATATGTGATCATAAAAACAAAAATCTACAGAAACATGTGTCAGTGACAAGCCAAAGAGAGGCCTTGAAATTTTGGATCAGTTTGAAGCCCAAATCAGGGTGTTCACTGCTGCCTACCAGCAATTCAAACAATATAGAAGCATATAAAGTAAAATTCAGTAACCAACCTGTCTGCCCTCCGATCTTCCTTCCCTGAAGTAAGCAAATATTCACAGCGTGTGTGTGTGTGTCTCTCTCTTTATATATATATATATATAAGCTGTGGGTCTGAGGAAAGCATGTGGGAAGCAGCCCAGGCTGGGATGTAGATCTGCACTGTCTGGGACTGCTAGCCACATCACCACAGCCTGAGTCAAGAGCTGGAGAAAATAATTGGTCCCAACTGTGGGGAGAGTTGTGCCCCACAGGCGTCTAGCTCTGGAAAGAAATCCCTCTACTGAGGAACTAGGGAACCCTTCCTCTTAGAATGTCTCTCCAGTGCCCTCTACCGATGAAGCTTAATATGTCAGCTGCCAAAGGAAGAATGTTTAAAGGGCCAGTTGCATTCGTATAGATCAGGCAACAAAAGATGAATTTAAGGTTGACAGGCAACAAATTGATAACTGCCATGACACTGTACGTATTACCCTGCCTATTTGAGTTATCTGTTGGACTGTAAAAAAATATTGCCAGATGGAATGGCTTACAGGAACCATCTTTTTATTTTCTCTCATGATTCTGAGGGTTAATGAGGCTCAGCTGGGGAGTTCTATTCTGTGATGGCATCTGGGCTGTGGTCATCTGGAGGCTCACCTGGGCTAGAACAGCCAAGGTGGTTTGCTTACATGTTTGGCATCTGGCAGAGATGACTGGAAGGCTCAACTGGGATGCTGGAAAAGCTAAGTCTCTCTCTCTTACTCTCTCCATGTAATCTTAGGACTTCTTTATCTCCATGTGCCCTCACTGTATATAAGAGTACTATACAAAGGCATGAATACAGGGAGGCATGGTTCATTAAGGTCCACCTTCGGAGACTAGCTTGGCCACCTGATTTTTTTTTTTTTTAATAAATGAGATTAATATTTCCTAACTCTCAATTATCATCACTTTCGAAGCATCATCACCTAGTAACAAGGTTGTAAAGATGAAATAATGGGAAAATCTCTGGTGACTGCCTGCTCTGGATGAAAGGACGCAGGCTCATCAATTTGAAGGTGGTATAAAACTGGTATGCATAGTAAATTCTGGATCCAAAGACTAAAAGGTCGAAAAGGTGTACTGACTCGAGCACCATGCAGTTCAGTAGGGGTTGAGGAAAAGTCCAGCAGCTTGATCTAAAACTCCAGTGGAAAAAAAAATTGATGATGAGAAGACATATGATGTAACAGAGCAGTTTGAAAGAGAATGAAAAGTTTACGTAGATAATAAAGCTCAATATGCATCTATAGTGTCATGTGGTCAAATACCAAAAAGTGGTCAGCCCCCATGGATTAAAGTCCTGTATCTAAAAAACTTTTTTGCAAAAGTCCCCAAATATTAGTGGGATATTAATAGGTATCTTTTGGTGAAAAATGACTGGAAGGTGGTTCTGTAGCCTAATAATTTTGGAAATAATGTGTAAAACAAAGCTAGACAAAATTATTAGGCCGCAGAATCACCTTCCAACCATGTTGAAGAACTCCTCAAAATCAATAGTGTGCTACTATAAATAGTGAATCTTCAGGGAAAGGGGAATATGGAAAAAGGATGCAATATTTCCCAAATTTATTTGGCCATAGAAACTCTTTTTTTTCATGAGACATATCCCAGAACCTATATTCTAGGGAACATACTTTGAGAAACATTGGTCCAGAATTAAGGATTTGTATCTTTCTTTGCTGGCCACCCAAGTTTAAAAACTTACCTTTAATCCATGGCAACATATTTAAAGGGAGTAATGGACTATCTGGATATTGTTCGGGGAGAAGAGGTCTTAAGGATGAAAAGATGAGGAACAGTGAGATATAAAGTACTGGGGATGCTTCATCTGGAGAAGAAAGTGCTTCAGTGGGACATAGTAGGTATCTTCAAATATGTGAAGACTGTCACATGCAGATGGAGTAGACTTGTTCTTGTAAGGGTTAACAATGGGATGGGGTAGGGTAAGAGATTGTAAGATTTTGTCTCTTCAAGAAAGGATTTTCCAATTTGGTGATTCAAGAATGGAAAGAGCTTTGAGACATAGCCTTGAGCTCCCCATCACTCTCAGGGCTTAAACAAAGTTGGGTATTCATTGTTGGAAATGTTAAAGAAGGGATTCAGGCATCAGCCATCTGGGCAGACAAGATCTTTATTTTTTAATTTTTTTAAACATCTTTTTGCAGTATAATTGCTTTACAATGGTGTGTTAGTTTCTGCTTTATAACAAAGTGAATCACCTATACATATACATATATCCCCATATCTCCTCCCTCTTTGTCTCTCTCCCACCCTTCCTATCCCACCCCTCTAGGTGGTCACAAAGCAGCGAGCTGATCTCCCTGTGCTATGCAGCTGCTTCCCACTAGCTAGCTATTTTACATTTGGTAGTATATATAAGTCCATGCCACTCTCTCACTTTGTCACAGCTTACCCTTGCCCCTCCGCGTGTCCTCAAGTCCATTCTCTACATCTGCGTCTTTATTCCTGTACAGCCCCTAGGTTCTTCAGAACCTTTTTTTTCTTAAGATTCCATATGTATGTGTTAGCATACGGTATTTGTTTTTCTTTTTCTGATTTACTTCACTCTGTATGACAAACTGTAGGTCCATCCACCTCACTACAAATAAGTCAATTTCGTTTCTTTTTATGGCTGAGTAATATTCCATTGTATATACCATGCCACAGCTTTTTTATCCATTCATCTGTCGATGGACACTTAGGTTGCTTCCATGTCCTGGCTATTGTAAATAGAGCTGCAGTGAACATTTTGGTACATGACTCTTTTTGAATTATGGTTTTCTCAGGGTATATGCCCAGTAGTGGGATTGCTGGGTTTTATGGTAGTTCTATTTTTAGTTTTTAAAGGAACCGCCATACAGTTCTCAATAGTGGCTGTATCAATTTACATTCCCACCAACAGTGCAAAAGGATTCCCTTTTTTCCACACCCTCTCCAGCATTTATTGTTTGTAGATTTTTTCATGATGACCATTCTGAATGGTATAAGGTGATACCTCATTGTACTTTTAATTTGCATTTCTCTAATGATTAGTGATGTTGAGCATCCTTTCATGTGTTTGTTGGCAATCTGTATATCTTCTTTGGAGAAATGTCTATTTAGGTTTTCTGCCCATTTTTGATTGGGTTGTTTGTTTTTTTGATACTGAGCTGCATGAGCTGCTTGTAAATTTTGGAGATTAATCCTTTGTCAGTTGCTTCATTTGCAAATATTTTCACCCATTGTGAGGGTTGTCTTTTCGTCTTGTTTATGGTTTCCTTTGCTGTGCAAAAGCTGTTAAATTTCATTAGGTCCCATTTGTTTATTTTTGTTTTTATTTCCATTTCGCTAGGAGGTGGGTCAAAAAGGATCTTGCTGTGATTTTTGTCAGAGTATTCTGCCTACGTTTTCCTCTAAGAGTTTTATAGTGTCTGGCCTTACATTTAGGTCTTTCATCCATTTTGAGTTTATTTTTATGTATGGTGTTAGGGAGTGTTCTAATTTCTTTCTTTTACATGTAGCTGTCCAGTTTTCCCAGCACCACTTATTGAAGAGGCTGTCTTTTCTCTGCTGTATATTCTTGCCTCCTTTATCAAAAATAAGGTGACCATATGTTCACGGTTTATCTCTGGGCTTTCTATCCTCTTCCATTGGTCTATATTTCTGTTTTTGTGCCAGTACCATACTCTCTTGGTTACTGTAGCTTTGTAGTAGAGTCTGAAGTCCAGGAGCCTGATACCTCCAGCTCCATTTTTCTTTCTCAAGATTGCTTTGGCTATTTGGGGTCTTTTGTGTTTCCATACAAATTGTGAAATTTTTTGTTCTAGTGCTGTGAAAAATGCCACTGGTAGTTTGATAGGGATTGCATTGAATCTGTAGATTGCTTTGGGTAGTATAGTCATTTTCACAATGTTGATTCTTCCAATCCAAGAATATGGCATATCTCTCCATCTGTTTGTATCATCTTTAATTTCTTTCATCAGTGTCTTACAGTTTTCTGCAAAGAGGTCTTTTGTCTCCTTAGGTAGGTTTATTCCTAGGTATTTTATTCTCTTTGTTGCAGTGGTAAATGAGAGTGTTTCCTTAATTTCACTTTCAGATTTTTCATCATTAGTGTATAGGAATGCCAGAGATTTCTGTGCATTAATTTTGTATGCTGCTACTTTACCAAATTCTTGATTAGCTCTAGTAGTTTTCTGGTAGCATCTTTAGGATTCTCTATGTATAGTATCATGTCATCTGCAAACAGTGAGAGCTTTACTTCTTCTTTTCCAATTTGAATTCCTTTTATTTCTTTTTCTTTTCTGATTGCTGCGGCTAAAGCTTCCAAACTATGTTGAATAAGAGTGGTGAGAGTGGGCACGCTCGTCTTATTCCTGATCTTAGTGGACATGGTTTCAGTTTTTCACCACTGAGAACGATGTTGGCTGTGGGTTTGTTATATATGGCCTTTATTATGTTGAGGTAAGTTCCCTCTATGCCTAATTTCTGGAGGGTTTATATCATAAATTGGTGTTGAATTTTGTTGAAAGCTTTTTCTGCATGTGTTGAGATGATCATATGGTTTTTCTGCTTCAATTTGTCAATATGGTTTATCACATTGATTGATTTGCATATATTGAAGAATCCTTGCTTTCCTGGGATAAACTGCACTTGATCATAGTGTATGATCCTTTTAATGTGCTGTTGGATTCTGTTTGCTAGTATTTTGTTGAGGATTTTTGCATCTGTGTTCATCAGTGATATTGGCCTGTAGTTTTATTTTTTTGTGACATCTGTGGTTTAGATATCAGGGTGACGGTGGCCTCATAGAATGAGTTTGGGAGTGTTCCCCCCTCTGCTATTTTTTCGAAGAGTTTGAGAAGGATAGGTGTTAGCTCTTCTCTAAATGTTTGATGGAATTCGCCTGTGAAGCCATCTGGACCTGGGCTTTGGTTTGTTGTAAGGTTTTTAATCACAGTCTCAATTTCAGTGCTTGTGATTGTTCATATTTTCTGTTTCTTCTTGGTTCAGTCTTGGAAGGGTGTGTTTTTCTAAGAATGTGTTCATGTCTTCCAGTTTGTCCATTTTATTGGCATATAGTTGCTTCTGGTAATCTCTCATGATCCTTGTATTTCTGCAGTGTCAGTTGTTACTTCTGCTTTTTCATTTCTAATTCTGTTGGTTTGAGTCTTCTCCCTTTTTTTCTTGATGAGTCTGGCTAATGGTTTATCAATTTTGTTTATCTTCTCAAAGAATCAGCTTTTTGTTTTATTGATCTTTGCTATTGTTTCCTTTATTTTGGACCTGATCTCTATGATTTCTTTCCTTCTGCTAAATTTGGGGTTTTTTTGGTCCTTCTTTCTCTAATTGCTTTAGGTGTAAGGTTAGGTTGTTTGAGATTTTTCTTGTTTCCTGACGTAGGATTGTATTTCTATAAACTTCCCTCTTAGAACTGCTTTTGCTGCATCCCAAAGGTTTTGGGTCATTTTGTTTTCATTGTCATTTTTTCAAAGTAATTTTTGATTTCCTTTTGATTTCTTCAGTGATGATTTGGTTATTAAGTAGTGTACTGTTTAGCCTCCATGTGTTGGTTTTTTTTACAGATTTTTTCCTGTAATTGATATCTAGTCTCATAGCGTTGTGGTGGGAAAAGATACTTGATATGATTTCAGTTTTCTTAAATTTACCAAGGGTTGATTTATGACCCAAGATACGATCTCTCCTGGAGAATGTTCCATGAACACTTGAGCAGAAAGTGTATTCTGTTGTTTTGGGATGAAATGTCATATAAATATCAATTTAATCTACCTTGTTTAATGTATCATTTAAAGCTTGTGTTTCCTTATTTATTTTCATTTTGGATGATCTGTCCATTGGTGAAAGTGGGGTGTTAAAGTCCCCTACTATGATTGTGTTACTGTTGATTTCCCCTCTCAGGGCTGTTAGCATTTGCCTTATGTAATTGAGCTGCTCCTATGTTGGATGCATAAATATTTACAATTGTTATATCTTCTTCTTGGATTGATCTCTTGATAATTATATAGTGTCCTTCTTTGTCTCTTGTAATAGTGTTTAAAGTCTCTTTTGGGTGATACGAGAATTGCTACTTAGTTTTCTTTCGATTTCCACTTGCATGGAATATCTTTTTCCATCCCCTCACTTGCAGTCTATAAATGTCCCTAGGTCTGAAGTGGGTCTCTTGTAGACAGCATATGTACGAGTCTTGTTTTTGTATCCATTCAGCCAGTCTATGTCTTTTGGTTGGAGCATTTAATCCATTTACATTTAAGCTAATTATCGATATGTATGTTCCTATTACCACTTTCTTAATTGTTTTGGGTTTGTTATTATAGATCTTTTCCTTCTCTTGTGTTTCTTGCCTAGAGGAGATCCTTTAGCATTTGTTGTAAAACTGGTTTGGTGGTGCTGAACTCTCTCAGCTTTTGCTTGTCTGTAAAGGTTTTAATTTCTCCGTCAAATCTGAATGAGATCCTTGCTGGGTAGAGTAATCTTGGTTGTAGGTTTTTCTCCTTCATCACTTTAAATATGTCCTGCCAGTCCCTTCTGGCTTGCAGAGTTTCTGCTGAAAGATCAGCTGTTAACCTTATGGGGATTCCCTTGTGTGTTATTTGTTGTTTTTCCTTGCTGCTTTTAATATGTTTTCTTTGCATTTAATTTTTGATAGTTTGATTAATGTGCATCTTGGCGTATTTCTCCTTGCATTTATCCTGTATGGGACTCTCTGCGCTTCCTGGACTTGATTGAATATTTCCTTTCCCATATTAGGGAAGTTTTCAACTATAATCTCTTCAAGTGTTTTCTCAGTCCCATTCTTTGTCTCTTCTTCTTCTGTTACCCCTATAATTCGAATGTTGCTGCGTTTAATGTTGTCTCAGTGGTCTCTAAGACTGTCCTCAATTCTTTTCATTCTTTTTTCTTTATTCTGCTCTTTGGTAGTTATTTCTACTATTTTATCTTCCAGGTCACTCATCCGTTCTTCTGCCTTAATTATTCTGCTATTGATTCCTTCTAGAGAATTTTAAATTTCATTTATTGTGTTGTTCAGCATTGTTTGTTTGCTCTTTTCGTTCTTCTAGGTACTTGTTATATGTTTCTTGTGTTTTCTCCATTTGATTTCCAAGATTTTGGATCATCTTCACTGTCATTACTCTGAATTCTTTTTCGGGTAGCCTGTCTATTTCCTCTTCATTTGTTTGGCCTGGTGGGTTTTTACCTTGCTTCTTCATCTCTGTGTTTTTCTCTGTCTTCCCATTTTGCCTCACTTACTGTGTTTGGGGATCTCCTTTTCACAGGCTGCAGGTTTGTAGTTCCCATTGTTTTTGGTGTCTGCCCCCAGTGGCTAAGGTAGGTTCAGTGGGTTGTGTAGGCTTCCTGGTGAAGGGGACTGGTGCCTGTGTTCAGGTGGATGAGGCTGGATCTTGTCTTTCTGGTTGTCAGGACTGCATCCGGTGGTGTGTTTTGGGGTGTCTGTGATCTTATTATGATTTTAGGCAGCCTCTCTGCTAATGTGTTCTGTTGTGTTCCTGTCTTGCTAGTTGTTTGGCATAGGGTGTCCAGCACTGTAGCTTGCTGGTCGTTGAGTGGAGCTGGGTCTTAGCATTGAGATGGAGATCTCTGGGAGAGTTTTTGCCATTTGATATTACGTGGGGCTGGGAGGTCTCTTGTGGACCAGTGTCCTGAGCTCAGACAAGATGATCAAGTTTCCTTCCAAATCTGAGGTTCTAAGTTTCTAAGACTTGATTCTTAACATCCTTCTTGGGACCCTTATAGCACCATTTCCCCATTTCCCTGATGATGATTTCATTTCACTGTGTAATCCTGACCAAAAGACTGATGTCTTTAACTGGTAGTTGGTTTGCATAAGCTAGGAGAAACGTTATGGTTTGAATCATGTATCTAAAATAATTGAGCAAATTCCAGGCAGTGTTGTTGAATTTTATTATGGTGAACGTGTAAAACGGTTTTTACTACATCCTTACTTCTTAAGCCAACTTCAAGATGACCATGGAAGTTCATCACTTTGCAGTATTTCCACAAGGAAGCTTCCTTTTGATGGACAAATCTTTGCCTTTTATCTTCTAAGTACTGAAGTGATACAGGCAAGTGATTTGGGATATCATGATTTTGTTTCCTTTTTTTTTCCTTGTGAAATTGTCTTCATTAAGGACAGTAAGTAAATGATATTTGTTTGCATCAAGAATATAATTTTCTTTATGCATGGTCTATTATAGAGTCTGGGTTCAACCTAAGAAATTATTTATTAATTTCCTTGTACAGGAAAAAGAAAGTCTAACTTCCTACTAGAAAAATAATACTCTAAATTTTCTTTTATTGTTTTAAGCCTTTATTAAAATTATGAATTTCTATTCTTCTGGGTATCACGATAAAATTAATTTAGCCTCTTTTTTCCTCTGCACCTTGGCCCTTTTGGAGGGAGACATTGATTGCTTCACAGAGCAATCTGTTCAAGCTGTGGCCACTAGATGGTACACTGCTTAAACAGTATCTCCATCTTCCTGGATCGCTTGCAATCTCAACTTGTACTCGAAAAATACCAATTTACATCTTGTACCAAAGAGCCAGTTTCATTTACTTTGAAAGAATCATATGTATTCTTGCATTTTGGTGAGTTACTCAGTTTTTCTGGCTCTCTCCCATGTATACATGTTGTTGAACTTTTTGTTTCATTTTCTCCTGTTAATCTCTCTCATGTCAATTTAATTCCTAGACCAGCCAGAACGGTAGAGGAAAATTTCTTCCTTCCTGGCAAAGCACACACTGTTTGCTATTGTTATTAACTCAATCTTAGTTTTACTTTTCACTTTTAAAGGAAAAGTAGGAGAGGTAGTCAGAAAAATCTGTTCCTCCTCAGAGTGGGGAGTACATCTGGTTGGGGTGTCCTACCTCTGGGAAACTGGTGCCACCGTATCAAGGACTGCAGAGTCCACTGCATAAGTCACTTGTTCCCTCCCCTTATAAACTGTTAAGAGATGTTCAGCTACTATTGGTGTGTAACTGAGAAGTAGGCAGGAGGTGGCAGCTATCTAAGTGCAGAGGCTTATTTCATAGGTGGAAACGTAAAGAATACTAGTAGGGTAATCAGACTAACCGACTGTGGTAACAGAAGCTTCTTTCACCTTACCAGTGAAGACTGTTAACTCTAACTTGTCAAAATGGCAGAAGAAACCCCTGATTACACCCCACCCCCACCCCTCAACCCCCTCACTGACCTTAAGAAATGTGTGCCAGCATAACAGTTGCCTCAGAAGGAATTTTAAAATCCCGTTGTAAGGGGAGGCAGGTCTTTATTCAAGAGTTGTATATATACACTAATATGTATAAAACAGATGACGAATAAGAACCTGCTGTATAATAAATAAATAAATAAAATTCAAAAAAAAAAAGATTGAAAAGAGATCACCTCTGGGCTACAGTGTTAGATCTTCTTTTATACTAAAGCTGGACTTTTGAGCTACCTTGTAATCATTTACCACAAAAAGTTGATATTTTGAGTCAAACTGATCAACCATATTGTTATTGACTGAATTTTTGTGTTCCTCAAAATTCGTATGGTGAAATCCTACTCTCCAGTGCGATGGTATTAGGAGGTGGGGCCTTTGGGAGATGATTAGGGGTCATGAGGGTGCCAACCTCATGAATGGAATTAATACTCTTTAAGAAAAAAAAAAAGGACCCCAAAGAACTCTCTTGCTTTTTGTACTGTGTAAAGATACAACGACCCAATCCAAAAATGGGCAGAAGATCTAAATAGACATTTCTCCAAAGATGTACAGTTTGCCAACAAACACATGAAAGGATGCTCAACATCACTAATCATTAGAGAAATGCAAATCAAAACTACAATGAAGTATCCCCTCACACCAGTCAGAATGGCCATCATCAAAAAATCTACAAACAATAAATGCTGGAGAGGGTGTGGAGAAAAGGGAACCCTCTTGCTCTGTTGGTGGGAATGTAAATTGATACAGCCACTATGGAGAACAGTATGGCAGTTCCTTAAAAAACTAAAAGTAGAACTACCATACGACCCAGCAATCCCACTACTGGGCATATACCCTGAGAAAACCATAATTCAAAGAGTCATGTACCACAGTGTTCATTGCAGCTCTGTTTACAATAGCCAGGACATGGAAGCAACCTAAGTGTCCGTCGACAGATGAATGGATAAAGAAGATGTGGGCCATATATACAATACTCAGCCATGAAAAGAAACGAAATTGAGTTATTTGTAGCGAGGTGGATGGACCTAGAGTCTGTCATACAGAATGAAGTAAGTCAGAAAGAGAAAAACAAATACCGTATGCTAACACATATATATGGAATCTAAAAAAAAAAAAGAAAAAAGGTTCTGAAGAACCTAGGGGCTGGACAGGAATAAAAATGCAGACGTAGAGAATGGACTTGAGGACACTGGGAGGGGGAAGGGTAAGCTGGGACAAAGTGAGAGAATGACATGGACATATATATACTGCCAAATGTAAAATAGCTAGTGGGAAGCAGCCGCATAGCACAGGGAGATCAGCTTGGTGCTTTGTGACCACCTAGAGGGGTGGGATAGGGAGGGTGGGAGGGAGGGAGACGCAAGAGGGAAGAGATATGGCGATATATGTATATGTATAGGTGAGTCACTTTGTTATAAAGCAGAAACTAACACACCATCATAAAGCAATTATACTCCAGTAAAGATGTTAAAAAAAAAAAAAAGATACAATAAGAAATTAGCTGTCTGTAACTCAGAAGGGTTCTCACCAGAACCCGACTATGATGGTACTCTGATCTTGGACTTCCAGTGTCCAGAACTGTAAGAAATAAATGCTTCTTGTTTATGCCAAAAAAAAAAAAAAAGCCAAAGAGGATTTAATACAATAACAAGGGAGTATACACAGGCGTTTGGGGAGCCTTAATTGAGGGTGAAAATAAGATATCAAGGGGCCAACACAGCTGCTGTCTTCTGGGGCCATGTGGTCTCTTGTCTTTGCTTCTCTGCACAGGTCTGCCCTGCTCTACTTCTCTCTACAGGCTGAATCTGCTTACTCATCTGGCTCATTGATGGCTTTAAACATCTATTCCCAAATGGGAATATATACTCAGCCTCTGAATATAATGCCATTATGGCTCCAGCGACAAACCCACTTAGCTTATTTAGGTCTTGAATTCTAATTCTAGGGAGAGATCATTGGATTGGTATAGTAGCTTGGATCAAATACAAATACTTGGCCAATCATCTGTGATGGTGGGGATGGGGTATCACAGTAGAGCATCCTGTGTGGAGGAAATGACTGTCACCTTTTGTAAGGGACAGTTCAGCAATGACTGCCTGCTGGCAGGAGAGCACATGCAATTTTTTTTCATAAATGAAGACTTTTTTGACTGCATAAAATTTACAAGTATTTAAACAGCAAAGAATATCTTAAGCAAAATAAAGGCTAGGAAAAGTTAGAAAAGTTACAAAAGAAACAAATGGTTGCAAAATGTTAACTCCCCTAAAATAACCAGTAAATTTAGGATTAAAGTAATAAAAATATTGCTAAGTTTAGCTGGGGGTGTTGTTATTTAGGTCTTTTGTGGGGTTTTTTTTCATTGTTTTTAAAACCAATTAAAACTTATTGAAATAAATATTAAGTAACTTTTATAGATATTTAATAAAAACTCATAGCATATAGAAGTGATCTTTATTGTTTCAAATGTCTTCATCCAGTGATGTCAAACCTCCCTCAATTATGGTTTAGTATAGTGGACTTTTTTTTTTTTTTTTTTTTTGCGGTATGCGGGCCTCTCACTGCTGTGGCCTCTCCCGTTGCGGAGCACAGGCTCCGGACGCGCAGGCTCAGCGGCCATGGCTCACGGGCCTAGCCGCTCCGCGGCATGTGGGATCTTCCCAGACCGGGGCACGAACCCGCGTCCCCTGCATCGGCAGGCGGACTCTCAACCACTGCGCCACCAGGGAAGCCCTATAGTGGACTTTTAATTTCAATCAAAATAAAATACACCATCTGATTCTAGAGGAAATAAAATTGAAGTGGGAATACAATATCCATAAGAATTATATTTAAACTGTCTATATTTGGAAAACACTTTTCAGCAGTAAGAACAAATGTAGCATTAATTAAATAACAGCAGTTAGACTATAAAGGTAAATCAAAATTATTCTTCTCAAAGAGAGGAAACAGTCAGATTGTGGTGTAGATATTTGGGGATCACCTGCTGCAAAGCTGAATCAAATCTGCAGGTGACCCAGATCCCTGAGTCCTCACAGCTTAATTCTCCTTTTCAGGGACCTAATGGTCCAGGGGATTCTCTGACCCTCTCAGGCCTCTGCCCAGGGCTGCATGTGGAACAGTCGGGGAGCCACTGGGCAAAAGCTGGGATCTAAACTCGGCATCAGCCACTTTTTGTCCCTTGTGACCATATTCTTTGCTTAGCTCGTTGAACTTTCTCTCAGTCGACAGTTACCAACCAACCTCCTTGCGCTTTTTTTCCTCATGATTAATAATCCATCTTCGATGGAAGGAAATGGCTCTTTCTGATTCGTTCTCCAAGTCTGCTGCTATCTGCCTGTAGGAGTCACACTTCTGATGTAGATAGCTGATGTTTTCATTCACTTTGGGAAGTTTCTTCTCTATTAAGTGTTTAACTCCCGCCTCAGTTGACTTTCTGTGAAGTTACATTACGTTCTTGGGGTAGTTCAAGGAGTATTTGAAGTTTCAGCTGAAGCTTTTAGATTTCATTTCGAAGGTGTGAGTTTTTAAGCTGTAAATATGCTTCCTCAAGCTGATGACTTTTTATTTGACCATGTGCTCTTTATTCAGTTGATTATCTTCACAAAATTCAAAAATGTGTCTTGACGTTGTCCTTCAAGCCTTTTTAAGTAAACAGCATCAATGAGTTTCTTCAAATCAACTGATTCATAGTCTAGGTGATCTCCATTTTCTGATTTACTCTTTTGGTCTAATATCAAGTTGCCAACATAAAATGCTATCTGTGGGTAGTTTTAGATATTTTGACTGGCTCTCCTTATCGTTTACAACTTGTTTCATTCACGTATTGGAGTCCTCAGATATTTTTTTCCTGTTCCTTCAATTCTTGCACTCTTTCCTTCCACCTGGCAGCTCTTTGGAAAAGCAGTTACAGACCTTCCTGAAAATTAGTATTTTTATCCAGACCATCCATGATTTCCCTCTGAAATTGCTCTGCATTCTTCTGAGATGCTTTTAAGATGTTTTTCGCATCAGTCACCAGGGAGCGACAGGATTTTAATGCATCTTCAAGGGGTTTTGTCTGTCCTTGGAGTCCAGCCATCATTACTCCATGAAATGAAAGTTTAGGGGGTTCGCTTTTCTGTTCTTTTTGGAGAAGGTCTACGGTGTTCTCAAATAAAGACGTGAACCTGTTTGGATATTTACTAAATGCTGCCAAATTCAGTCTGTGATTCAAAGGACTGGCCTCCTCTCCAGGTGACTTGAGGGCTCCATCAGTTTGTGGAATCAGTCTGATCCTCTCATGGACGTTACAACATTCTTCAACCCGAGCAAAAAATATTTTGTTAGCTCTTTTTACTAGCTCTTAAAGTATGTTGACTCTTTTTTTATAACAACAATATGTTGACTCTTTTTTTATAACAACAATCAGGATAGCATATACCAGAATCTTCCAGAGACCCACAGAGACCCAGGCCTTGGCTCAAGCAGTCATACACCATCACCAGAGCACTCAACAGCACCTCCAGAACAGGCTGGGCAGACATTTTTGTGGCCATTATCAGGTCTTCCATGACTCCAAGGGGACCACCACTCGGTTTCCAGTTGCCAATACCTGTGGGCCACAGCTGACCACAAGGAACCCTGTGGAGTGTCTCCCTGCTAATCCAAACAAGTGCCTGGCCAACAGGACAGACCATCAGTAGGCTGTGGGTTGGGTTCTATAAAACAGTGTCTCTAACTTGGCTCTGCTCATGATTCTGCACAAACAGAAAGTTTAATTATGTATCCAGTGCATTGGGCAAGTGGAAACACTGATTGCAGGCAGAGGAAACCAGCCTGAGCTCTGAGCACTCTGACCTGGTGCCAGGAAGACTAGGAGATCAAAGCAGTGCCATGCCGCTACCTATTCTCTGCCCATGAGCAGGTCAGGGAGTAATGATGGGGCACGCTGTGGTGGAGGACTCGACTCATTCTCCTGAGTTCAAGTTTCCTTCAGCAGCAGGGAAGCCTGATCCTGCCTGCAAAGGTCACAGGGCTCTTTCTCGCCAGGAGGGCCCCCCCCCCCGCTGCCCCTGCTTGGTGTTTGGTCTGTCCAGTAGCACAGGGGGGAGAACACTGAAAGGACTCAGCCAAGGTGTAAACTAACAGATCTGGATTTCACTACGTGAATGGCAGTGTCTTAACACTTCATGGATTTTCTGTGGGACCAGTTTGTCCTCTTTCAATCCATGTACTCCCAGACTGGGGACACTCTCTTCCACTGCTGACTTGTGACCCAGGCTCCTTCTGTCACATGACCCTGCCATATTCAGCTCATGGCTCCCAGGGTTGTCCTGCAGTTGGTCTCCAATCCATGGAATCAAAGTGTGGCTGTCTCTGCAGAGGGAGCAGGTCCTTCTTTGGGAGGAATGTGCCACCATTCACTTATTTTTTTTAATTTAATTTTTATTTTATATTGGGGTATAGTTGATTTACAATGTTGTTAGTTTCAGGTGTACAGCAAAGTGGCTCAGTTATACATATACATACAATGATTCTTTTCCCATATAGGTTATTACAGAATATTGAGTAGAGTTCCCTGTGCTATACAGTAGGTCCTTGTGGATTATCTGTTTTATATATAGGGTTGTGTATCTGTTAATCCCAAACTGCTAATTTATCCCCGCCTCCCCCCCCACACACCTTTGCCCTTCGGTAACAATAAATTTGTTATCGAAGTCTGGGAGTCTGTTGTGTAAGTAAGTCCATTAATATCATCTCTTTAGATTCCACATATAAGCAATATCACATGATATTTGTCTTTCTTTGTTTTACTTCACTTAGTATGATAATCTCTAGGTCCATCCATGTTGCTGCAAATGGCATTATTTCATTCTTTTTAATGGCTGAGTAATATTCCATTGTATATATGTACCACATCTTCTTTATCCATTCATCTGTCAATGAGCATTTAGGTTGCTTCCATGTCCTGGCTATTGTAAATAGTGCTGCAGTGAACATCAGGGTGCATGCATCCTTTCAAATTATGGTTTTCTCTGGATATACGCCCAGCTGTATTTTTAGTTTTGGGGTTTCTTTTTTTTTGTATTTTTAGTTTTTTAAGGAACCTTCATTCTGTTCTACATAGTGGCTGTACCAATTTACATTCCCACCAAGAGTGTAGGAGGGTTCCCTTTTCTCCACACCCTCTCCAGCATTTATTGTTTGTAGACTTTTTGATGATGGCGATTCTGACCAGTGTGAGGTGATACCTCATTGCAGTTTTGATTTGCATTTCTCTAATAATTAGTGATGTTGAGCATCTTTTCATGAGCTTTTTGGCAATCTTTATATCTTATTTGGAGAAATGTCTATTTAGGTGTTCTGCCTATCTTTTGATTGGGTTATTTTTTTTGATATTGAGCTGCATGCGCTGTTTGTATATTTTGGAAATTAATCCTTTGTCAGCTGCATCATTTGCAAATATTTTCTCCCATTCTGTGGGTTGTCTTTTCATTTTGTTTACGGCTTCCTTTGCTGTGCAAAAGCTTTTACGTTTTATTAGGTCCTATTTATTTATTTGTGTTTTTATTTTCATTACTCTAGGAGGTGGATCCAAAAAGATATTGCTGCAATTTATGTCAAAGAGCGTTCTGCCTATGTTTTCCTCTGAGAGTTTTATAGTATCTGGTCTTACATTGAGGTCTTTAATCCATTTTGAGTTTATTTTTGTGCGTGGCGTTAGAGAGTGTTCTAATTTCTTTTACATGTAGCTGTCCAGTTTTCCCAGCAACATTTATTGAAGAGGCTGTCTTTTCTCCATTCTGTATTCTTGCCACCTTTGTCATAGATTAATTTACAGTGGGGGTGTGGGTTTATTTCTGGGCTTTCTATCCTGTTCCATTGATCGGTATTTGTTTTTGTGCCAGCACCATACTGTTTTGATGGCTGTAGCTTTGTAGTATAGTCCAAAGTCAGGGAGCCTGATTCCTCCAGCTCTGTTTTTCTTTCTCAGGATTGCTTTGGCTATTTAGGGTCTTTTGTGTCTCCATACAAATTAAAAAATTTTTTGTTCTAGTTCTGTGAAAAATGCCTTTGGCAGTTTGACAGGGATTGCATTAAATCTGTAGATTATTTTGGGTAGTATAGTCATTTTGACAGTATTGACTCTTCCAATCCAAGAACACGGTATATCTTTCCATCTGTTTGTGTCATCTTCGATTTCTTCCTCAGCATTGTGTAGTTTTCAAAGTAGCTCCTTAGGGAGATTTATTCAGAGGTATTTTATTCTTTTTGATGCAGTGGTAAATGGGATTATTTCCTTAATTTCTCTTTCTGATCTTTCATTGTTAGTGTATAGAAATGCAACAGATTTCTGCATATTAATTTTGTATCCTGCAACCTTACCAAATTCATTGATGAGCTCTAGTAGTTTTCTGGTAGCATCTTTAGGATTTTCTCTGTATAGTGTCATGTCATCTGCAGATAGTGACAGTTTTATGTCTTCTTTTCCAATTTGGATTCCTTTTATTTCTTTTTCTTCTCTGATTGCTGTAGATAGGACTTCCAAAACTATGTTGAATAAAAGTGGTGAGAGTGGACATCCTTGTCTTGTTCCTGATCTTAGAGGAAATGCTTTCAGCTTTTCACCATTGATTATGTTGTTAGCTCTAGGTTTGTCATATATGACCTTTATTATGTTGAGGTATGTTCCCTCTATTCCCACTCTGGAGAGTTTTTATCATAAATGGATGTGAAATTTTATCAGTGGCTTTTTCTGCATCTATTGAGATGATCATATGGTTTTTATTCTTTAATTTGTTAATGTAGTGTATCACACTGATCTGTGGATATTGAAAAATTCTCACAACCCTGGGATAAATCCCACTTGATCATGGTGTATGATCCTTTTAATGTATTCTTGGATTCGATTTGCGAGTATTTTGTTGAGGTTTTTTGCATCTATATTCATCACTGATATTGGCCTGTAATTTTCTTTTTTTTTGTATCTTTGTCAGGTTTTGGCATCAAAGTGATGGTGGCCTCATAGAATGAGTTCCGAAGTGTTCCTTCCTCTGCAATTTTTTGGAATAGTTTCAGGATAGGTGTTAACTCTTCCTAAATGTTTGGTAGAATTCACCTGTGAAGCCTTCTGGTTCTGGACTTTTGTTTGTTGGGAGTTTTTAAATCACAGACTCGATTTCAGTACTTGTAATTGGTCTGTTCATATTTTCTGTTTCTTCCTGGTTCAGTCTTGGGATATTGTACCTTTCTAAGAATTTGTCCATTTCTTCTAGGTTGTCCATTTTATTGGCATATAGTTACTTGTAGTAGTCTCTTATGGTCCTTTGTATTTCTGTGGTGTTGGTTGTAACTTTTTTTCATTTCTAATTTTATTGATTTGGGCCCTCTCCCTTTTTTTTCTTGATGAGTCTGGCTAGAGGTTTATCAATTTTGTTTATCTTTTCAAAGACCCAGATTTTAGTTTCATTGATCTTTTCCATTGTTTTCTTCATCTCTATTTCATTTATTTCTTCTCTGATTTTTTATTATTTCTTTCTACTAACTTTGGGTTTTGTTTGTTCTTTAGATGTAAGTTTAGGTCATTTATTTGAGATTTTTCTTGTTTCCTGAGGCAAGCTTGTATTACTATAAACTTTCTGCTTAGAACTGATTTTGCTGCATCCCATAGGTTTTGGATTGTCCTGTTTTCATTTTCATTTGTCTCTAGGTATTTTTTGATTTCCTCTTAATTTCTTCAGTGATTCACTGGTTGTTTAGTAGCATATTCTTTAGCCTCCACGTTTGTGTGTGTGTGTGTGTGTGTGTGTGTGTGTGTGTGTGTTTTGTTGTAGTTTATTCTTAGGACAGGGCCGAAAGTAAGCTCATCACACGAGATGAATTGTGCCAAAGCACAGCAGTAGAGGGCTGCCGCTCACTCAGGCAAAACAGCGCTGTCTGTCTTGCTGTGGTAACTTTTATTAAAGCATTATCTAGGTTTACACTTTAAGACTTGTTTTCTTAACATTTCAGAAGTGCCAAAGCAGCAACCTGTGTTTTTATTAATTATACAAGCAATAATTGGCTTTCGTGAGCACCTGCCATGCTTCGTCCTTGAGCGCGAAAGCAGCACAAAGTTCCCACCATTATTTTGATTATACTGAAGTAGCACAAGGACATTTCCTTGCATTCCCACCACTCTGATTATACTGAGGACATCTCATGGATCAGTGCCCAAAGCACTCAATGCTTCTTTGCAGGCCCCCGGTTTGCCGGGGGGGCGCTCAAAGCATTCAGAACTGTTCACAACTCTGGCTTATTCGCATGCCCCTGGTTTGCCGGGGGGGCTCAAAGCAATCAGGACTGTTTGCAGTTCTGGCTTATTCGCCAGCCCCCAGTTTGCTGGGGGGGAGGGCTCATGGATCACATCTCCTTTCCATGTCCTCAGTTATCCCACTACATTTCCCCCTTTTTTGTTCTACAGTTTTTGCAGCATCAAGGAGAACACGGCAGCATTACTCTCGGTACTAAACTACATGGAATTATTTTGCAGCTTGTGCAGCATCAAGGAGAACACAGCAGCTTGTTGCGATGTTGCATGGCGGGTAGCTTTCACTCGTCGTCGGACTACAATTAAACATATTATTATTATAATGAGCATTAGCAATCCTGCAGTAGAAGCTGTTATGGCTATAATACCCATGACAGCTGCAATCAACGTTCCTACAAATCTTTTACTTCTTTTTAATGCATCAGCTAAATATTGCAAAACAGCCATAGGAAGAGATTCTTGCCATTCCCTTCCAAGATTGACAGGAAGCCAAAGACCTGTCCGAGCTCGTAAGATATACAAACTTTCAGTAGATATGTTAAAATACTAGAGTTAATGCAGGTATATAGAGAGCAATTTTTACACATTATAATACCTTGAGTCTCATTCCATACAGCTGGTCCCTTTAACAATATATAAGGTAATTTCACACAACTACGAGTATACCGAGTAACATCTTTATGAAAAATCAAACTATGATTTTCAGATTTGTTAACCATATGTCCTACCCAGGCATTAATCTTTCTCAGAGCTGCCGTAAGCTTCCATAAGTCCTTTTGGATAGGATATCCATTTAAATGAGGACCAGGAGGAGAAAACCCTCCAGCATGCCATACTATGGTATCATTAATAGAATCGCTATAAATAGTGTTACCCTCTTTATGCCAGTATAAATTCTTCAAACCCTTTTTACCTCGGGCGGAGCCAAAAGGGCTTCAATCAATGACGCTTCCCCAAGAAGTATTAACAAGAACCCGAGCCATTTCTCCTCGGCATCGAGTCCAATGGACCCAATCTGATAATCGATCCATAAGAGGCACCTGGCATGGAGGCAAATAAGGTGCAGAAACATTTTCATTAAGAGTGGAATTAGAACTTTTAAAATTATAAGCACTCAAAAGATATAACCCATGATATCTGCTTTCATTTTTGACAACACTTAACCATGCCTGATAATTCATTTTAAGGCAATGATCTCCCTTTCCCATACAAATAGGAGGTCCATTAACACCCACCGTGTAATTCTCTATTATCCTTCCTTCTTCCTCCGGCTTCAAAGGGCCTCTATCATCAAAAGGACCAGGCAACCAACCAGACTCATTTACATATACGAGAATTGGGGCATCCCACCAGGTAACTCCCATATTAAGAGGAGGGTTAGGAATATAAGTCAAATAAGTATGGTTAGTACAACTTATCTCATTGGCTGATATGCGTATTACCTGTGCAGACAACATTGCCAACATAGCTACAAAAAGATTGGTGCTAGTGAGAGGTTTACCCTGTGAAATGACAAGATTTTCAGCAGTGCCTGCAAACTTTTTCACTTGCCCCCAAGTCAATGGAGACGCCCTCTTTGTTTGATCCAATGGCACACGGAATGCTCTCTTGCTCAAATCCATCTCGGCAAATCCCTTCATCATTCCCGTCACATCAAGGCTACGCTTAGTTGCCATCCCGAAGCTTTATCTTCTTAGCCGGCACCCAATAGGATTCAGCTCCTGCAGAAACAAAAGCATATCCTCGACCCCAACGAAGAACCTCGCCAGGTTCCCAAGTGTTAGTATTTTCATTTAATATAAAAACAGATTGTCTAAGTTCTTGTGTACTTATTTTTGTCCAATGTCTGTCAACTGCACTAAGATCATCTTCTCCATGATTCAAAAAATTAAGAGTAAATAAAGCAATATGTATTCTTTTCCTAGGACTTTGTACCTCATCTCCCTCTTTTTGTTTTATAAGCCTTTCTTTCAAAGTGCGGTTTTGTCGTTCAATAACCGCTTGTCCTGTACTGTTTCTTGGGATACCTGTAACATGCCGTATATTATGTGTGGCAAAAAAAGTCTGACATTTTTGAGAGTGATATGCAGAAGCATTATCAGTTTTTATGCTGTTGGGAATTTTCGTACAGCAAAAGCTTCTAATAAATGAGTTATTACAGCATCAGCTTTTTCAGAAGATAGTGGAGTTGCCCATGAGAAATGAGAGTAGGTATCTACAGAATGATGAATATATTTTAACTTTCCAAAACCAGGATATTGAGTTACATCCATTTGCCAGATAGCATTAGTAGATAAGCCTTTAGGGTTAACTCCAATATTCAAACAAGGTTGATTAATAGCAGCACATTGCGGGCATGTACGGAGAATAGTTTTTGCTTGTTTCCATGTAAGATTAAATTTATTTTTTCAATCTTCTGGCATTAGTATGATATCTATGATGTTCTGCTGTAGCTAATTGTACGGTACCCACTAAAGTATCAATAAAATCATTTCCATCTACCAATGGACCGGGTAAATGAGTATGAGCACGAATATGAGTAATATAAAGTAGTGCAGTACGTAGTCTAATTATATGTTGTATTTGCAAAAATAAAGAATGCAGTTCTGATCCATTATTTGGGATAAAAGCGGTCTCAATATTTTTAACTGTAAATTCCACATACTGAGAGTCTGTAATTATATTAAGAGCAATTGGATAATCTTGTAACAATAGTATTACAGCAAATAGTTCTGCTTTTTGAACTGAAACATATGGAGATTGTAACACCTTTTGATCATGACTGTTAGCATATCCTGCTCTTCCCGTTTTATTGGCATCAGTAAAAAAAGTTGGTCCTATAACAGGATCTAAATGAACTATTTTTGTCGAAATCCAATTAGTCTTTTTCAAAAATTGTAAACGTTTTTCAGAAGGATGATGATTATGTATTTTACCTATATAATGAGCACAGGCAATTTGCCAGTTATCCTCTAGTTGAAAAAGAGTTTGTATTTCTTTGTTTGAAAAAGGGACTATAAGTTCATGTGGGTCCTGACCACATAGTTGCCTTAATCGTTACCTACCTTTAATAATAATATCAGCTATTTTTTGTATATAAGATTGTAATTTCTTTTGAGCTTTTTGAGCTAAAAATATCCATTCTATGAGATTATCTTGTTGTTGTAGTAAACCAGTAGGAGAATGAGGAGTATGAAATACAATAAGTCGTAAATGATCGAGAGATTCAATCCGATCCAATTGTGCATCATGTATATGTTTTTCTATCCATTTAAGTTCTTGTTCAGCCTGGGGAGAAAGTTCACGGTGACTATTTCAAGGTCTTCTATCTAGGTATGCTTCTGAAAACATATCAATTTTTTAACATGTTTTCAGTAGCATAACCAGACAAGAGTCCCCGAACATAATTAGAATGTATCCCATACGCATTAATGGCTTCTTTTAGCATTTAAAAAATTTTTATATCATGATGGTTATACTCAACATTTACATATCCATTTGGAAATTGATCATTAGCAGGCATAGCTTGTCCAACAATAGGGAAAGCAAAAAATGATTTAGAATATTGCTTTTCTTGTTTATTCATCTCTTCTTTCAACAACAGTCTATTAGATTCAGGTTTTAGAGGAAAGCGAAACTGACGAGAGGCTCCAACAGGATAAGCTGCTAATTCTAAAGGAGGAGCCGAAGGAATAGTAGGACATGGCTCCTGATATGAAGGAGTAGTAGTATTGCTTTTATTTTCTTCCAGTTTAGTCATCAAATTTTTTAACTTTGAAAGTATATCAGAAATCTCATTCTGTTGAGGAAGTGGCATTTCATTTTGTTTGCTAGCCTGCTCCCGATCTTTATTACCATCAGAAAAAGCCCCTTCATCACTGGAATCCGAAAAATCCTCTCCTGTCTCAGACACAAGGGGAGGAGGAGGCGGAGGAAAGTCCTCTATAGGAGACTCACGAAACAGAGTACGAAAAGCAGCAGAAGGATCGGGAGCAGAATTCGGACGCTGAGGACGCGCCCCATAGTCACTTTCAGTTTCAGATTGTAATGGTTCCAGGGAAAGGGAAATTAATTTACAAAGAGACCAAACACGGACAGATATAGGGTCTCCATGCTGATGAGCTCTTCTTAAGGCTCGCATAACCTGTTTCCAAACTTCTAAATTCAACTGGTTATGACCAGTAGGTCGAAACCAGTAACAGTGTTTACGAACCAGCGCAAACAATTCATCAAAAGATTCTTGTTTCACTTTCACTCCTGAACTCTGTAATAACTGTTTCAGGAGTTTAACGTATTGAAATTCTACTGAATGGGAATTCCCCATTACAGTTACTCTACTGTTGCCGAAGGTTTCGCTTACTCTGAGCGGACCAATATCCCCTTCGGTCCCGCGATCACGCGATTACTTACGTTCAGGTCCCTGTTCGGGCGCCAAGTGTTGTAGTTTATTCTTAGGACAGGGCCGAAAGTAAGCTCATCACACGAGATGAATTGTGCCAAAGCACAGCAGTAGAGGGCTGCCGCTCGCTCAGGCAAAGCAGCGCCGTCTGTCTTGCTGTGGTAACTTTTATTAAAGCATTATCTAGGTTTATACTTTAAGACTTGTTTTCTTAACATTTCAGAAGTGCCAAAGCAGCAACCTGTGTTTTTATTAATTATACAAGCAATAATTGGCTTTCGTGAACACCTGCCGTGCTTCGTCCTTGAGTGCGAAAGCAGCACAAAGTTCCCACCATTATTTTGATTATACTGAAGTAGCACAAGGACATTTCCTTGCATTCCCACCACTCTGATTATACTGAGGACATCTCATGGATCAGTGCCCAAAGCACTCAATGCTTCTTTGCAGGCCCCTGGTTTGCCGGGGGGGTGCTCAAAGCATTCAGAACTGTTCACAACTCTGGCTTATTCGCATGCCCCTGGTTTGCCGGGGGGCCTCAAAGCAATCAGGACTGTTTGCAGTTCTGGCTTATTCGCCAGCCCCCAGTTTGCTGGGGGGTGGGGGGGGAGGGCTCATGGGTCACGTCTCCTTTCCATGTCCTCAGTTATTCCACTACAGTGTTTACAGTTTTTTTTTCTTGTAGTTGATTTCTAATCTCATAGTGTTGTGTTTGGAAAATATGCTCGATACGATTTCAATTTTCTTAAATTAACAAGACTTGTTTTGTGGCCCAGCCTGTGATCTATCCGGGAGAGTGTTCCATGTGCAATTGAAAAGAATGTGTATTCTTCTGTTTTTGGATGGAATGCTCTGTAAATATCAATTAAGTCCATCTGATCTAAGGTGTCATTTGAAACCTGTGTTTCCTTATTGATATTCTGTCTGGATGATCTGTCCATTTTGAAAGTGGGGTGTTAAAGTCCCTCACTATTATTGTGTTACTCTCAATTTCTCCTTTTATGGCTGTTAGCATTTGCCTTATGTATTGAGGTGCTCCTATGTTGGATGCATGTATAATTACAATTGTTATATCTTCTTCTTAGATTGATTCCTTGATCATTATGTAGTGTCCTTCTTTGTCTTTTGTTAACAGTGTTTAAAGTCTATTTTGTCTGATATGTGTATTGCTATTCCAGCTTTCTTTTGATTTCCGTTTGCATGGAATACCTTTTCCATCCCCTCACTTTCAGTCTGTATGTGTCCCTAGATCTGAAGTGGGTCTCTTGTAGACAGCATATATATGGGTCTTGTTCTTGTATCTATTCAGCCAGTCTGTGTCTTTTCATTGGAGCATTTAATCCATTTATGTTTAAGGTAATTATTGATATGTATGTTCTTATTGCTGTTTGTTTCTGTAGGTCATTTTTTCCCTTTCCTCTTTTGTTCACTTGTGATTTGATGACTGTCTTTAGTGTTAGGCAGCCTGTCTGCTGATGGGTGGGTCTGTGTTCCTGTCCTGTTGATTGTTTGGCCTGAGCCGTCCCAGCACTGGAGCCTACAGGCCATTGGGTGAGGCCAGGTCTTGTTGCTACTGATCCAAGCAGTATGTCTGCCTGTAGGAAGAGTTCAAGTAGATGTGCACTCCTTGCTATTTCCACCACCATATTTTATGACCCCAGAGAGATCCACGGCCGTCCCCCAACCCCACCTCCCCAGCAGGCCCTGCAAGACCAGCAGATAAGTCTGGCCCAGGCTTCTATGAAGTCACTGCTTTTGCTCTGGGTCCTGATGTGCACAAGACCTTGTGTGCACCCTCCTTGAGTGGAGTCTCTGTTTCCCCCAGTCCTGTGGAGCTCCTACAATCAAGCCCCACTGGCCTTCAAAGCCAAATGCTCTGGGGACTCCTCCTCCCGATGCCGGACCCCTCGGCTGGGGAGCCTAATGTGGGACTCAGAGCTCTCAGTCCTGTGGGAGATATTCTGCAATATAATTATTCCCCAGTTTGTGGGTCACCCACCCAGGTGGTATGGGATTTGATCATATTGCATCTCTTGTGGTTTCTTCTTTATGTCTTTGGATGTAGAATATCTTTTTTTTTTAGTAGGTTCCAGTCTTTTTTTATTGATGGTGGTTCAGCAGTTGTGATTTTGGTGTGCTCGTGAGAGGAGGTGAGCCAATTCTGATTTCTTTTAGAATCAATTATGCCATGCTAAATGGTCTACAGTACCACAAATGACATTAAATGAAGGTTGTATATGCATTTATGTTGACTTCTTTCTTACCTGGGCATTAATTTTATAGGGAACATGAAGATTTTGTACAGGTTTCTTTTCATAATGGTGTCTTTTTCCCTCTATAAGTTACAGTAAATAAGCCACTCAAAAGAGATTGTGCAATTGTCCTGGATATCAACAGATCTATCACTGAGCTTAATAAAGCAACCACAAACAACCCAAACTCCATAGCTTCTCTTTTACATGCACACTACCAAAACTTTGCCATGAGATTTTACTGAGTGCATACTGTGCCACTGCACCAGGCTGGGACATGTTTGTGATACTGAAGGTTTTGTTGTGGTTATATGAATTAATTCAGAATACATAATTTTCAAAGCCCGATTCATCTTTCATAGTTCAGCTAGGAGGAAAGTGTTCATGAATTGAAAGAAGTATGTGTGCTGCTTTTTCTGAGCCTCTTAGGTTATCCTTTGAAATAACAGAAGCCTCTCATGTCTTTATCTGTTCATGTGCTTCAGTCAATGTTTTCAAAGTGCTTTCCAAGCACAAAGACATCTCTGCATTTATTCCCCAGCTCAGGTGTGGATGGAATCAACTCTTGCAGAAAGAGAAAGAAAACATCAAAGCTCTTTCAGGTCTCTCAAGTACTCCAGGAAGCAAATTTAGTCATGAGAAAAATCAAGAGTAAAATTCTTCCTTGGTTTACTCATTTATGGATCGTGGCTTTATTTGACAGCAGTAAAACGAAAGTGTGATGTGGAGACTATCCAGGATTAAAAGGATAGAAATTAACTTCACAGTGAAGCTTCAAGTTTAGGTTTTTAAGCAAGTGTATGAGAACCTCTTATCATCTGAATAAATGGTAATCTTTCTAGGGCCTTTATTTCTCTTATGTTAGATTTTACTGCTATGACTTTGAGCTGTCTTTCTACAAATAGGGAAACAAATGTTTGTTTTATTCCCTATAGGGTGAGCAGAATCTAGGCAATTGAGGAAGGCCCCAGTGATTTGAGAAATTCCATGATATCTGTTCATATTTTAGCACTTTTTACCTTGGGGCAAAAATGTTTTGTTTTTTCTTAGTTACCACTGAAAAATTTCTCTACAAAGTTTTTGCCATAGAGAATGCTTTTTTTTTTTTTTGCGGTACGCGGGCCTCTCTCTGTTGTGGCCTCTCCCATTGCGGAGCACAGGCTCAGCAGCCATGGCTCACGGGCCTAGCTGCTCCGCGGCATGTGGGATCTTCCCGGACCGGGGCACGAACCCGTGTCCCCTGCATCGGCAGGCAGACTCTCAATCACTGCGCCACCAGGGAAGCCCGAGAATGCTTTTTTGTTTGTTTGTTTGTTTTTGCGGTACGCGGGCCTCTCACTGCCGTGGCCCCTCCCGCCGCGGAGCACAGGCTCCGGACGCACAGGCCCAGCAGCCATGGCCCACAGGCCTAGCCACTCCGCGGCACCTGGGATCCTCCCGGACTGGGGCACGAACCCGCGCCCCCTGCATCGGCAGGCGGACTCCCAACCACTGCGCCACCAGGGAAGCCCTAGAGAATGCTTTTTTAGCCACCTCTCTCTCTCTCTTTCCAGGCTGAAATATAGATCTTACTAATATAGAAGCATGAAAAAATTCAAGGAGTATGACAAATTTAATGTAACTTTACAGTGATAGTGTAGGCAGCCTTGATGGTAAAAGGAGATGAGTCTGAATTAGTGAAAAAAAGTTAGTTATACTTTAAAATAATGTTCTGTCATTTCAAAGAACAGAATACGTCACTTATCCCATTTACAAACAGGGTTTGAAAAAATAACCCTACTCCTTGTTAGTGACAACTAACTGCTTGTGGGCCCAGTTCCTTTGAGTGCCTTTTCATGGAGTCTTAAAATACCCTACTGCAGGCCCTTTTTGCTACTGGCAGTTATATGTATTTCATGTCTAAATGGCAGTTATATATATTTCATGTCTTATTTTATTTAAATCCTGAATTGAGTACCATGCAGTAATTTGTTTTTGTCTATTAAGTACCCATTACAGAAGTCTGGCCTACAATGTGCAAATTAAATTAGGCAGACTTTACTGCTATACATAATGCACATGAACATTCTCTTCTGGGTATTTTGACTAAGTTGTTCCTTAGGAGAAAAAAAAAGATGCTTAGTAAGTTGCTCAGAACATTGAGGGAGAATTTATAGACCAGATCTACTACTCTTATAGGCTTCTTGTTATAAATAAAAAATAATGAACATAGTGCCGAATAGTGCCAGAAAAAATCAGATTTAATCCTTACAGAATATTTTTATGTACAGAGAGATCCTTAACACCACTTGATTTCAATTCTAAAAAACTGAGAAAAACACATTTTAAATGATTTTTATTTCTGTTCAGTTTGTATTCATTTTAAAGATAATAACTACCATACAGTGAGCACTCGCTTTGTTCCAGCTGCTATCTTAAGTGCTGGCTATGTATTATTTTATTTAATCCTCATGATCCTAAGGCAGGCCCTCATGTCATGGCCAAATCACAGAATGAAGTCATGGAGACT
The DNA here is from genome assembly GCF_011762595.2 of Tursiops truncatus. Lineage (NCBI taxonomy): Eukaryota > Metazoa > Chordata > Mammalia > Artiodactyla > Delphinidae > Tursiops > Tursiops truncatus. Next base: position 68,541,960 of record NC_047039.1, on the reverse strand, counting down.
TAAAGTATACAGCTCAAATGACACTGGAAACTGCTTCCTCAGTGCTGGTGATAACCCATTGGAGGTTCAAGAAACCAAGGGGGAAATTCGCTATCAGCATTTAAAAAATTACAGAGAATAAAATAGAATGAGAAATAGCCCAGGGTATCACAGATAGGGAAAGTAGCATTTTGTGAGACGTTGGTTTTAAATGCTCATGCACGTGTGTATGTGTGAACTAATTCTTGATGTTAAAGTGCATGTCTCATTCGGGGTTGTGGCTTAAAAAATAAGAAATATCAACTATGCTTAAATCAAAGGCAACAGTAATCTGATTCTAAAGAGCTGAACATTATAGCTATAGCTTAATTTTTAAAAGCTGTGTATAGTGACTATTATAGGATAGAAGATACATGTTGGCCCACAGCTAAATATTCTATTTTTTTCCAGTCTTACGATATTTCTTTTTTTCTTATTGAGATAGCATTGGTTTATAACATTATATAAGTTTCATATGTACAACATTATATTTCTACTTCTGTATACACTACAGCATGCTCACCACCAAAAATTTTAGTTTCCATCCATCACCAGACAGTTGACCCCCTTCAATCTTAAAATTCACGTTAAAAGGAGAAACCACTTTAAGATTAATCCCCCTTCTATCAGATCGATAGAACTCACAACAACAAAAACACATAAACACAAAATCTCGTTTATTTTTGTCTGAAGCAAAAAGGAGCTCACTCAGCATAGGAACAATAAGCAAATCATACAAATATTGAGAAAAAATGTTCCCATGAATACATATGTATATATATTCTTAATAGCAGCGATCAGAAGTTTAACACAATGTAAGGTGGTTTTCAATAAAGAATGCTTTCTGACAGGCTTTTGAGTAGGAAGTGAACACATCAATCACATAATGGCTGTTACTCAAGTCACTTGAATCCGGTGGACTGTGGAAACCATCTTGGAATTTATATTTAGTTTCACCATTGGCCTGTTCAACTTTTGCATTTCACTCAATTTGTATCAGATTTACAAATTAACTCCTCACCTCTTGATCTCTCACACTCAAGACTGTAGGAGGGAAATGAAGGAGGGGCTGGGCATGAAAACATGCATGGGACCAATGCCAGGGTTTCTAATACATGTCTGTTCATTTCTGCACTTCTTTCCATGCTTTAGAGACATTAAAAAAGTGTCAGGGTCCAAAGTCATACCTAAAGTGGCTAAGTAGATCTGAAATTGCAAAGAAAAAAAACCTTAAAAATTCACAAAAATCCACCAGTTTAAACATTTCTTCAAGACATTGCCCATGACATATTTTGTAGTCTACCTTTCAATAACTCAGAACACTCTTTAAAAGAAAAAAAACATGTGATTGCTTCCAGCATCATCACCTCTGTCCAGCAGGCTACAGGAGCATCCAGCTCGGGATATCTTCCATGTATAGCACACGTGTAGAACTGATACAATGTGCCTTCCAGCTTGTCTTTAAAGCTTTCCATATGTCTGGTTCTGAGGTGAAAAAATTAAAAACAGGAAGAGTCTGGAAGGGAATGAAGATTCAAACTACATTGCTGGATCTCACAGCCATTGTTTCCCTTCTGAGATCTCAACTGTAGCTGCCAACAGGGATATTCAAGGGCACACTTCAAATCAGCTAAGCGTAACAGGGGTGTTTCCCCACTGCCTTCCTTTCTTGACCGTGCAGAATTCTCACAAAAATTAAAAGAGATGCAGTGAGGTTCAATGCTCATAATATTAATTTAGAAAGACCTCCTCCTAGCATGAAGGAAGCTTATTCCAAGATATTCTCTTGGATTCTAAAACCTTTGACAATTAGATCAGAAGAAGCTGGGAGAATAAATAAGGGGACAGAGTTTCCTTGGTCTCAGTTTACAATTACCAGGACAACCTTTCCTGTTCTAATCCTACATTTTACTCTTTTTTGAAAATTAAATTCATGTTGGCTGATTAGCCTGCTTTTCTGTTCTGGTTGCAAAAATATTTTTAAATGTATGATAGTCACTACTATTGAATACGTTTTTACCTGTTAAAGTGTATTCCATTAAAAATGTCATGAAACCTGAGGCAAATAGTGCAGAGTAGGGTGAGGGGGCTGAGAAGATGTTTTAATTCTTCCTTTCCTGTCAGAGAGCAAAATATTCACACATAAAGTGACAAATAGGATTGGCTTGGAATACTGCCTTTCCGCAATTCAGAAAGTCAACCCACATTAAGTAAAGGCAACATTTCAAAGTGCAGAACATCTGGGCACGTGTATGGCTAATGCCTGCAGTACCGCAAAAAGCATATGCAACATTCAGCAACACTGCACTCTGGGAAATAAAACACATAAGTTATAAGTAATGCAGGGAGATCAAAGTACATGTAAACATTTCAATACATTCTATTCGTACTAGAAAAGATATTCAGGTCTTAACATATTATCAGGGCTAAACTTAATATTTGACAGATTGGTTGTATATGGCCATTATTCCTGCTTCTGATGCCACACTTATTTATATTTGCTGCATGTAAGTCCTAAATCTAAATGAAAGTTGATGTTCAACATCAAAATGTACACCCTTTTGGAAGGTAAAAGTGTAGGATGTTGCAAAGGCTAAGAACAGCTTCTGCCTATTACTGGATCTTGCACATGTCATTCCAAATTCCTAAGCCCACTCATGTGAGTTAGAAACTAGGTAACCAAGTTCCTTTGGCAGGGACTGGGGAGATAAAGCAGAAAATACCTACCGGCACTATAGAGAAATGGAAAGAAACTTGGTGGGGCATCTTTGACATGGCTCAGGAACTAGGAATTCTAGACTGAGACTGGAAACTGGGTTTACTGAGTTACTTAATACCTCACAACACAAACTCTGGTTTTTTGTTTCTGCTTTTTAAATAAGACCAAATATTTGTTCTATCTTTAGGTGTAGGGTATACCCAAGTCTAGAAGTGTTTTCTCCAGGGGTGAGGGGCCAGAGACTGAGCAAATTACTGCTGAATTAGCATGACTATATAAGAATAAAATATATAGTACCAGAGAACAAATTTTCTTCTTCATTCTGCAGATACATTACATAAAGTTCTTTACTATAAGGTGATAATAAGGAGTCAGCCCTAAGCCCTAAGCCCTAGGTATGAGTGTTAGGATATATTAAGAAAACTACTCCTTTTCCTTGTTGGTTTATAGGATTTGGAGTTAACTGAGAAAACTATAATATTTAAATAATATTCATATCAATATTTCTTAAGGATTTATCATGAAGTCATAATTTGTTTTTAATTCCACGTTATGGGAAAGCACACTATTAGGAAGCATAAAAACACTCTTTGCTTTGTTTAATGTTTCTAGATGTCTAGTACAGATTAAGTCCTGTTAATATAAACAGTAGTGGGACATCTAAATATTTTTCATTATCCTAAAATTCTAATGTCCTGAAAATTATTAGGAATGAAAAAGACAAGATAAAATTGAAAAATAGAGTACTTTCAATATGCAAGGTTTAAAGATTTTAAATAATATTTATCTAGTAGGATTTGTCCTTCATTTAAAGTTCTAACAGATTGATATCTGAGTATGAAATTTCCAGCAACTATGGAATAGTTCTTTGGGAGAATGGGTCATTGCAATGAAACCCTTCCTTTTAGTATTGACAGCTCCTGGAATCCCAGCACTTGTCCCAATATATGAAAGACTCCAATCTACACAACAGTGGAGTATGAAATTTGTTTCTCTTCTAATAAAAATGAAGCAATAATAGCATCACACAATTATACATTGTGATTTTAAAGTACACAAAAGTATAGCTATTTATGCCATGTAGTTATATGAATAATATTCCTAAGAAACTTTAAATCTTTAATACCCAACTTCTGTCAAACACTTTGAAGCACAGAACTATATTAAGAAAGCATGTGGCATTCAATTTCTGACATTTCATCCCCAAAGAAGGCAAAGCACAACAATAACATATCTCTGAAATGCAAGTTCCATTAAGTGCATATTTCCAGAACACAAGGTCAATCGAGAAATACATTTTAAAATTCAACAAGTTCTCTTTTTAAATTAGTATGCTCAGTATATAATTTTCAAACACAATCTGAAGTCATTTTCCAACGTGTGTTCATAGTCTAATTTTTTCTCCCTCAAAAATATATTCACTGTTTCATTTTCTGTTTTCTAATTTTCACATTTACTAGCTCAAAATATCTAACCTTATAAGAATATCTTTTCTCTCCACATGTCCAAATGTGAAATAGATTTTATTTAAATCTCATAATAAGAACACCACCAGTAATAACATTCCCTTATGTTTGAGCTTTAAAGTAAATCTAAACAGCTCAAAAAGGCGAAATTTTTAATCCTCCCAACCAGAGAGTTGAGAATTAGAGCAACTTCCTTTGAACGATTTGTCAAGTGAATACTGTAACTAGACACAGAAGGAGATAGTCATCCCAAGAACAAGGTACTGGTTTTTGACTTCCTAACTCCGCCTGGGCACAAGAAAACACAGAACTGTGTTACCCCAGGAGAACTCGTAGATGCAGAGGGTCTTACACTGAGCTCGAAAAGGGAACCACCTGCTTTCCACCCACATACACCTCTTCAATATTTCGGTCATCTCCTGAAAGAAAAATCAAGGAATCATTGTTTATAATCTGAACAGGTAGATATGACCAAAAGAAGACGCTGCACCTAATTTGAGGATTAGAGTCTGAAATACACACCTAAAGCAGAATTCACATAAAATTGAATCAACCCCCAATCACTGTTCTTTCAGCTGAAGTGAGTGGTTTCCTTTTCCAGCCCCAAGTGTAAAAGAAATACTTATCTTTACACCCCAGAATCATAAGCAGCATGGTGAGATGAAGGGCCTGCAAGAACTGAGCTTTTTTAAGAAATACCACATGTGTCTCTCCCACCCCCAATTCACTCAGAACTCAGAGCTCACTCAACGGAGTGGGAGGAAGAGTAGAATCTTCTGCACTATTTATTTCTCTCTCTCAGTGAAGAGAATTGAATGTGAGTACGTTAAAAAGCATGTGTGGCAAGACTCCACCACAATCACAAATACAATGTGCTAGGGCAGACTTGGGGTTACAGAACGAGTGTAGGAAGAAGGTACAGGATGATCTCTTCTCCTTGGCCTGCCATTCCTCAGTTTAGGATTTATGACTATGTTCTAGAGGAGCGTATTCATTACAAATAGTGCCTTTAAATATTGTGCCATACATGGGCTCAATGCCAAGGAATGTTAAAAAATATAATGAATCAAAGCAAATGATCACACATAAGGCTTAACATATGGTACAATAAATGCAGAGAGCATACCCAAGAGACAAAGAAAGATTTTATTTAGCATAGAGACATATATACCTACCTAGATAGAGGAACTTCTGGATAATAGCCTAAAATGAAAAATAATAATAAGAAGGAGAAAGAATATTTTGTGCATTTAGAAAAGCAAATTCACAGCCAACAGTGGTTGGCAAAATCCAGAAATATAAATTTATTTCTCAATGGCAAAAATCTGTTTTTATTTTTTTCTAAACACAGACTTTTTTCTTTCGTAAATATATATATTACCAAAATTATGGCTAAACCCACAGAGGAGAAAAATGTGTTAGTTGTACATTTCAGTGCCTAAACTTATTTATATATTTACATAAAAGATGCTATCTTGATAAATTAATGTCTGTTTGCATTTCCACATGTGAATTTCTTTAGTCTTGCATTCCATATCAAAGAGTTACAGTGAAAATATTTTGAATTTAAACCTGAAAAAGGTCTTGAGATAAGACATGTAATCCATCCATTTAAAAGGTATTTCTCTCTGTTGTATACATTAGCCTGGCTGGAACTTGGTCCCAGAAATGGATACACTGATGGCTATTCCAATAACAGAGTTGGGCAGAAAGGGTAAAGGGGAAGCCTTATTTGTCATCAACAATCCAGTATCCCAAGTCAAAATGCTAAAGTATGCCCCAAAAGACCTAACTCTACTCATAGGAGTTGGCTTCTATGGCTAACAATCACTGTCTCACCTAAGCTGGCATCGACTGAACATCCCAAAATCGACTTTTATTAATGAAAAAGAAATGGTCTTTTGCCTAAAAAAAAAAGTACTGACTATTAACAAATGTTTCCCATTGCCTGAAAATTCTTAACATAGAACCTTGAAATCTTCAGAGGAAAGTGTTAACAAAAATTAAAGAATTTAATTTAGGGCTTCCCTGGTGGCGCAGTGGTTGGGAGTCCGCCTGCTGATGCAGGGGACACGGGTTCGTGCTCCGGTCCAGGAAGATCCCACATGCTGTGGAGCGGCTGGGCCCGTGAGCCATGGCCGTTGAGCCTGTGCGTCCGGAGCCTGTGCTCCACAGCGGGAGAGGCCACAACAGTGAGAGGCCCGCGTACCGCAAAAAAAAAAAAAATTTAATTTAATATAATAATTTAAACATTTCAAGAGGTGTATAATACAAGAAAAATGACTGGATGAATGGGTCTAAGCCCTATTCCCAGAAACTCACTCTAATAAAAAAGTAAAAGAATAAGTAATATGTAAATAACTAATGGTATCAACTTCAAATAATCCAGCCCCTTTCTTCAAAAAACCTCAGTATGTTACATTTAGTATTACATTTACTCTCATAAATGGATCAATTTATAAATGGCAGTAGTTAAGTTTTAAAGAAAAACTGTCTCAAAAAGAATTGTTATTAAAGTAAGAACTAGTTTATTTTATACATAGAAAAACATGATAAGAGGAACAAAGTAAAAAAACTCATTTTCTTATAATTAAGAGAATCCATGTAGCATTGTGATCAAGAGCCCAGACTCCAGAAGTCAAAAGTCCTGGGATGGAATCCAAACTCTGTCTACTAATTACTAGCCATGAGTTCTTAGGTAAACCATTTAGCCTCCCTTAAGCCTCACTGCCCCATAAACGACATGGTAATATTAATAGCACCTGGCTCTCATAATAGTTGTTCTGATAATTAAACAAAAATAATGTATTAATCCCATGCCATCTAGCACACAGCAAGTGTGTTCAATAAGTGGTAGCTATATTATGGCTTCTTATAGCCAAATACCTTCAAATATACAAATATATTCAAAATACAAGTGTTTCTTTAATACCATTATTGTCATGAAATTATAATAACTTAAAAGGATCTAGATTCCAAAGTAGGAACCCCAATAGGAAGAGCCGGGTGCGAGGCCTCTCTGACCCACTGTGACCCTCTGTGACCCACTGTGAGCAAATGAAACCTAAGCACAAAGTAAAAAAAAAAGCCATCTCAAGCTGTGACTATTTTCAAGGGGACTGTTTTTCTCTGTGGAACACTGCCTTTGGGGCAAAACAAGGAAGAAGCAGGTGATTCTAATGTGCAGCGCAGAAGGAGAGCCACTGCAGGCCAGCTTCTCCAACTCTGAAGGCACTCCAGCCGTGTGGCTGACAGGGTCTGGTACTCCAGCCGGGTGTCAGGCCTGAGTCTCGGAGGTGGGAGAGCCGAGTTCAGGACATTGGACCACCAGAGACCTCCTGGCCCCATATAATAATCAATCAGCGAGAGCTCTCCCAGAGATCACCGTCTCAATGCTAAGACCCAGCTCCATTCAACAACCAGCAAGCTCCAGTGCTGGACACGCCATGCAAACATCTAGCAAGAAAGGAACACAACCCCACCCATCAGCAGAGAGGCTGCGTAAAATCATAATAAGGTCACAAACAACCCAAAACACACGCACCGGATGCGGTCTTGCCCACCAGAAAGACAAGATGCAGCCTCATCCACCAGAATACAGGCACCAGTGCCCTCCACCAGGAAGCCTACACAAACCACAGAACAAACCTTACCCACTGGGGGCAGACATCAAAAACAACAAGAACTATGAACCTGTAGCCTGAGAAAAGGAGACCCCAAACACAGTAAGTTAAGCAAAATGAGAAGACAGAGAAATACACAGATGAAGGAGCAAAGTAAAAATCCATGAGACCAAACAAATGAAGAGGAAATAGGCAGTCTACCTGAAGAAGAATTCAGAGTAATGATAGTGAAGATGATACAAAATCTTGGAAATAGAATGGAGAAAGTACAAGAAACATTTAACAAGGAACTAGAAGAACGAAAGAGCAAACACACAATGATGAACAACACAATAAATGAAATTAAGAATTCTCTAGAAGGAATCAATAGCAGAATAACTGAGGCAGAAGAACGGATAAGTGACCTGGAAGATAAAACAGTGGAAATAACTACTGCAGAGCAGAGTAAAGAAAAAAGAATGAAAAGAGTCGAGGACAGTCTCAGAGACCTCTGGGACAACACTAAATGCACCAACATTCGAATTATAGGGGTCCCAGAGAAAGAGCAAGGAACTGAGAAAATATTTGAAGAGATTATAGGTGAAAACTTCCCTGATATGGGAAAGGAAATAATCAAGTCCAGGAAGCACAGACAGTCCCATACAGGATAAATCCAAAGAGAAACATACCAAGGCACAAATTAATCAAACTATCAAAAATTAAATATAAAGAAAAAATATTAAAAACAGCAAGGGAAAAGCAACAAATAATATACAAGGGAATCCCAAAACCTTAACAGCTGATTTTTCAGCAGAAATTCTGCAAGCCAGAAGTGAGTGGCAGGACATATTTAAATTGATGAAAGGGAAAAACCAGCAACCAAGATTACTCTACCCAGCAAGGATCTCATTCAGATTTGACACAGAAATTAAAACCTTTACAGACAAGCAGAAGCTAAGAGAATTCAGCACCACCAAACCATCTTTACAACAAATGCTAAAGGAACTTCTCTAGGCAGGAAACACAAGAGAAGGAAAAGACCTACAAAAACAAACCCAAAACAATTAAGAAAATGGTAATAGGAACATACATATTGATAATTACCTTAAATGTAAATGGATTAAATGCTCCAACCAAAAGACACAGACTGGCTGAATGCATACAAAAACAAAATCCATGTATATGCTGTCTACAAGAGACCCAATTCAGACCTACAAACACATACACACTGAAAGTGAGGGGATGGAAAAAGATAATCCATGCAAATGGAAATCAAAAGAAAGCTGGAGTAGCAATTCTCATATCAGATAAAATAGACTTTAAAATAGAGACTATTACAAGAGACAAGGAAGAACACTACATAATAATCAAGGGATCAATGCAAGAAGAAGATATAACAATTGTAAATATTTATATACCCAACAGAGGAGCACCTCAATACATAAGGCAAATACTAACAGCCATAAAAGGGGAAATCGACAGTAACAGAATAATAATAGGGGACTGTAACACCCTGCTTTCACCAATGGACAATTCATCCAAAATGAAAATAAACAAGGAAACACAAGCTATAAATGACACATAAACAAGATGGACTTAATTGATATTTATATGACATTCCATCCAAAAAAACAGAATACATTTTCTTCTCAAGTGCTCATGGAACATTCTCCAGGATAGATCATATCCTGGCTTGCAAATTAAGCCTTGGTAAATTTAAGAAAATTGAAATAGTATCAAGTATTTTCTCCGACCACAATGCTATAAGACTAGATATCAATTAAGGAAAAATAATGTAAAAAATACAAACACATGGAGGCTAAACAATACACTAGTAAATAACCAAGAGATCACTGAATAAATCAAAGAGGAAATCAAAAAATACCTAGAAACAAATGACAATGAAAACATGACGACCAAAAACCTATGGGATGCAGCAAAAGCGGTTCAAAGAGGGAAGTTTATAGCAATACAGTCCTACCTCAGGAAAAAAAAAAAATCTCAAATATTTAACAACCTAACCTTACACCTAAAGCAATTAGAGAAAGAAGAACAAAAACCCCCCAAAGTTAGCAGAAGGAAAGAAATCATAAAGATCAGATCAGAAATAAATGGAAAAGAAATGAAGCAAACAATAGCAAAGATAAAACTAAAAGCTGGTTCTTTGAGAAGATAAACGAAACTGATAAACCATTAGCCAGACTCAAGAAAAAAAGGGAGAAGACTCAAATCAACAGGATTAGAAATGAAAAAGCAGGAGTAACAACTGACACTGCAGAAATACAAAGGATCATGAGAGATTACTACAAGCAACTATATGCCAATAAAGTGGACAACCTGGAATAAATGGACAATTTCTTAGAAAAGCACAACTTTCCGAGGCTGAACCAGGAATAAATAGAAAAATATAAACAGACCAACCACGAGCACTGAAATTGCAGCTGTGATTAAAAATCTGCCAACAAACAAAAGCCCAGGACCAGATGGCTTCACAGGCAAATTCTATCAAACATTTAGAGAAGAGCTAACACTCTTACTTCTCAAACTCTTCCAAAATATAGCAGAGGGAGGAACACTCCCAAACTCATTCTACGAGGCCACCAACACCCTGATACAAAACCCGACAAATATCCCACAAAAAAAGAAAACTACAGGCCAACGTCACTGATGAATGCAGATGCAAAAATCCTCAACAAAATACTAGCAAACAGAATCCAGCAGCGTATTAAAAGGATCACACACCATGATCAAGTGGGGTTTATCCCAGGAATGCAAGGATTCCTCAATATATGCAAATCAATCAGTGTGATACACCATATTAACAAATTGAAGGAGAAAAACCATATGATAATAGATGCAGAATAGGTTTTCAACAAAATTCAACACCCATTTATGATAAAAACCCTCCAGAAAGTAGACATAGAGGGAACTTACCTCAACATAATAAAGGCCATATATGACAAACCCACAGCAAACATCATTCTCAATGGTGAAAAACTGAAACCATGTCCACTAAGATGGGGAACAAGACAAGGCTGCCCACTCTCACCACTCTTATTCAACATAGTTTTGGAAGTTTTAGCCACAGCAATCAGAAAAGAAAAAGAAATAAAAGGAATCCAAATCAGAACAGAAGAAGTAAAACTGTCACTGTTTGCAGGTGACGTGATACTATCATAGAGAATCCTAAAGATGCCACTAGATAACTACTAGAGCTAATCAATGAATCCGGTAAAGTAGCAGGAAACAATATTAATGCACAGAAATCTCTTGCATTCCTATACACTAATGATGAAAAATCTGAAAGTGAAATTAAGGACACACTCCCATTTACCATTGCAACAAAAAGAATAAAATATCTACGAATAAATCTACCTAAGGAGACAAAAGACCTGTATGCAGAAAACTATAACACACTGATGAAAGAAATTAAAGATGATGCAAACAGATGGAGAGATATCCCATGTTCTTGGATTGGAAGAATCAACATTGTGAAAATGATTATACTACCCAAAGGAATCTACAGATTCAATGCAATCCCTATCAAACTACCAGTGGCATTTTTCACAGAACTAGAACAAAAAATTTCACAATTTGTATGGAAACACAAGAGACCCCGAATAGCCAACGCAATCTTGAGAAAGAAAAACGGACCTGGAGGAATCAGGCTCGCTGACTTCAGACTATATTACAAAGCTACAGTAATCAAGACAGTATGGTAGTGGCACAAAAACAGAAATACAGATTAATGGAACAGGACAGAAATCCCAAAGATAAATCAACATGCATATGGTCACCTTATCTCTGATAAAGGAGAATATACAATGGAGTAAAGACAGCCTCTTCAATAAGTGGTGCTGGGAAAACTGGACAACTACATGTAAAAGAATGAAATTAGATCACTCCCTAACACCATACACAAAAATAAACTCAAAATGGATTAAAGACCTAAATATAAGGCCAGGCACTATAAATCTCTTAGAGGAAAACATAGGCAGAATACTCTATGACATAAATCACAGCAAGATCCATTTTGACCCACCTCCTAGAGAAATGGAAATAAAAATAAACAAATGGCACCTAATGAAACTTAAAAGCTTTTGCACAGCAAAGGAAACCATAACCAAGATGTAAAGACAGCCCTCACAGTGGGAGATATTTGCAAACAAAGCAACTGACAAAGGATTAATCTCCACAATATACAAGCAGCTCATGCAGTTCAGTATCAAAAAAACAACCCAATCCAAAAATGGGCAGAAGACCTAAATAGACATTTTTCCAAAGAAGATATACAGATTGCCAAGAAACATTTGAAAGGATACTCCACATCATTAATCATTAGAGAAATGCAAATCAAAACTACAATGTGGTATCACCTCACACCCGCTAGAATGGGCATCATCAAAAAATCTAGAAACAATAAATGGTGGAGAGGGTGTAGAGAATGGGAACCCTCTTGCACTGTTGATAGGAATGTAAATTGATACAGCCACTATGGAGAACAATGTGGAGGTTCCTTAAAAAACTAAAAATAGAACTACCATATGACCCAGCAATCCCACTACTGGGCATATACCCTGAGAAAACCATAATTCAAAAAGAGTCATGTACCACAATGTTCACTGCAGTACTATTTAAAACAGCCAGGACAGGGTAGCAACCTACTTGTCCATCGACAGATGAATGGATAAAGAAGATGTGGCACATATATACAATGGAATATTATCAGCCATAAAAAGAAACGAAATTGAGTTATTAGTAGTGAGGTGGATGGACCTAGACTCTGCCATACAGAGTGAAGTAAGTCAGAAAGAGAAAAACAAATACCATATGCTAACACATATATATGGAATCTAAAAAAAAAAAAAAGGTTCTGAAGAACCTAGGGGCAGGACAGAAACAGAGACGCAGATGTAGAGAATGGACTTGAGGACACGGGGAGGGGGAGGGGTAAGATGAGATGAAGTGAGAGAGTGGCAGTGACTTGTGTACACTACCAGGCGTGGGATAGATGGCTAGTGGGAAGCAGCCACATAGCACAGGGAGATCAGTTTGTGCTTTGTGACCACCTAGAGGGGTGGGATAGGGAGGGTGGGAGGGAGACGCAAGAGGGAGGGGATATGGGGATATATGTATACGTATAGCTGATCCACTTTGTTATACAGCAGCAGCTAACACATCAGTGTAAAGCAATGATACTCGAATTAATATGTTTAAAAAAAAAAAGGATCTAGCTTCCCTTATAAGATTCTCCTGCATTCCAATAAATGTTTCAGTGTCTATTTTTTTTCTATAGGGAAGCTGTTGTGACTGACTAGTTCATGAAATTAATGCTTTTTGATCAACTTCCTTTTACGTACCTCAGAAATATCACCAACAAAATCCCCATAAAACAGGTCAATGGGAGAGTCAGATGCTTTGGGGTTGATCAGGAGGGCATCAAATTCCTTGCCCACTTCAAAGTTTCCAATCTGTCTATCCAGCCCCAGGGCTACAGGATGGAATAAATTAATAAACAGTTAGTATTTTTAGCCATTGGACCATGCAAATATCCCAGTTTGCAAGGACAGAATCTGCCAGTGTGTCACTAGAAAAAAATTAGTATCTTAATAGTGAAGCATTCCAATAGGTCACAAGACTTCGACTTACAGAAGGCAGAGTAAGCACAGGGAAAGCAAAATCTGAGAATAAAAAGAGTTCTCTTCAACACCATGATCGTAATTCTGATGTTGTCTCTCTGTTTCAGCTCTATCAGTTCCCTTCACAGTCCAACTGGTCTGTGATTTCCATTCACCTCTCTAAGAAACATGATGATGGACATAATATCTTTCTCTTTCTCTCCTATTCTCCTTCCAACATTCCAACTCCTTTCCTTGCCCTTTTTTTTTTTTTTTTTTTTTGTTCTGTGAAATAGCTGACAAGGTCTATTTTTGTGGCAGTGAAATGAACTTCAAGTAAGTAAAAAATAATTATCTTTTTGCATATTTTTCAATGCAGGCATATCCATCCTAAGTTCCTTAGTTTAAATCCTTTGAATAGAAAAAATTCACTTCTGAAAGTAAATAGATTTTCATAACTCAAGAGTCCCAGAGCTTTTGAAAGCAGACTAATTTCTCTGTAACCTTAAAGATTTTCTCGTTGCCAGAGAAGAATGGTTCTCTAAAATAGGGCATAGGTCAACAATGTCTATTGACTTGATCCATCTCCCAGCTAGAATTCCTATTCCGTGAATAGTGGATGTCGAGGAAGAACATCTCTCATTTTTATGGTTTACTTTCAGAAGATGAGGGTAGTTGGTTTTCCTGGTCAATGAAGGTATTGAATTTAAAGCTCCTTAAAGCCAGAATCTGGATAGAGTGTTCCAGATAGAAGCATGCATGAAAGAAAGGTCAACTGGAGTGCAGCATTACTTCCTTGAATTTTTACATGTATTTGCTGTATTCTGGCACTGTCAGAATACAGTCCTATGTGAAAATATTAGACACCATATTCCTGTTAGACAATACCCACTACGTTATATTTCTAGGTATGGATATCCAGAAGTCTTTTGGCAATGCTCTAAGCACAGATTTAGAAATCTTGCTTGTTCTTAAATGGTTATTTAAAGGGCAACTCTTTTATTCTCAGAAAAGAAAAAGATTTTTTTAGCTAAAGAGTTCTTAAAGAGGTGCAAACATAATTAGAAATGTTAAAAGTGGTCAGGTGACTTCCACTGATGGTGGGGGGAAGAACTGAATGTAATAGAAAATCACTGGAAATTTTCTCCTCCTTCATCGATTACACTCTACTTCGTTTTTCCCTTGACAAACAGCATGACAAACGTGAGTTTTTGATGACTGTATTCAACATAAAACTGTGTGTTTAATAGACCAGATAACCAGGTTCATTTGCCAGGAATTGATGGTATTATATATATATATATAAATTAACTGGACTGTTTGTTAGAAGCTGGGGAGTTCAGGTATGAACTAACCAAAAAAAACCACAGCTACTGTCAGTGAATTGTAAATTGATCTACATTAATTTACAGTGAAAAATTCACATTATTTCAGAGAGGCCTAGCTGGGCTGGTAAGCAACTCAAATGCATTTTAGGAAATGCAGTTTTACTGTCTTTGGAGCAAATGTTGGCTCTGTGAAGGTGATTTATGCACATCTTGATCTTGAGAGTGAATGTAAAGCGGGGAAGATGCCAACTTTAAACAGGGATGCATTCATCTCATTCACTCAGACTCTTGTAGAGACAAAAGCTGAGAAGAAATTTCATAACAGTGGCCCAGAAAATAGATTTGAAAGCTATACGGTAAGGTAGAAATGATTTGGTAAGCACCCCATGCCGGCCTGGTCACATACAGGATCCTGATGAAACAACTCACAGAGAGCCTAGAATAAAAAAAGCACTATTTAAATACAAGTCATTTACACCATGAAAATCAGATGGTAGGACAACTCAGATGTGAAAACGGGGGTGGGGTAGGGAGTGTCACACTTGTTTAAAGAACAGAACTTTTAAAACTTGGAACTTTAGAAAATGAAATCATAAGACTGGGGGAAATGCAAAGCACATGACCTTTGCTTTCTTTCTTGAAATGTTCTTTATGGCATTCATCATAGCCCAGAACATTCAGAGAAGAGCCAGGAAGTTTCTCTTCCCAAGATACCCTGGCCTCCATCATACTTCATTTATAAGATCTAGGGTATATATCGTAAATATAAAAATATTAAAATATATTAAAAATATACACCTGTCTTACGATCTATGTTTTTCTCACTAACTACCTAAGGTTTCATGATATGTTCACTATCATCCATCCAGATTATACTATAATACTTAAAGTGACAGAGAGCAATACAGTTGCCACTTTCTATTTTTTCAGTAAAAATACAGTTACATGTGAGAACTGGGAAAAGGTGATGAACAATATTTGCATATCAGTCAACTATACTTCTCCATCTTTCTCCTTTGAAAGAGGCTTGGGTAATTAGTGTACTTAAGTATATAAACAAAATACGTCATCTAAGCCAAGATTTATACAGGAAGATATTGCAGTGGAAGGCGGTGGGTATCACCCTGCACTCTCGCATCAGATTTTCTGGATTCAAGTCATGGCACACTGTAGCTTGACAGGTGTGTAAGCCTCACTCAGGTACCTTGTTGGTAAAATGGAATTAATAGTGGTTCTGAGGATTCAATAACAGCATCCATAAAGCATGTTGCATAGTGCCTATCACATGGTAAGGGCCCAATAAGTCTTGGCCATTATTGTTATTATTACTACTTAAGCCAATAGAGAGCATGTTACTTGACTCAGTGGAAAAAAACTGATTATTTTAAAGAACTCGTATGCATGTGACCAATGCAAGTATCCATTAAAACAATTAATATGATAATTGCATACTGAACATCTCTTCTGCCAAAAACAGGGAACTTGCTTAAAGAATGATGCCTCCACCACATGCTTGAACATGTACTTGCTAAGTTTCGGTTATATTATATGAGATGCAACAGTCATGAATATGGGGGTGCCTGCTGATGCCACTATCACGAGCCTTCACACTGCAGCAAAGGACACATTGGCATGGTTGTATGTACATCGTGTGAGAAATAAAATGCTCATTACCTTGGCTGCCTCCAAGAGTAGCTAGTCTGAAGACCTCTTTGAGGGTGAGGCTTTTCGCATTTATCTTATTAACTGAAAGCACGTTGGAAACCATCACTGCTCTTCTGATTGCATCAAGCATGGAAGATGAATAACCACCAGCCACATCTGTGGTAGATAAAATAAAGCCAAAACAGTAACTTTATGAGATAAATGGAATGTTAGGTATATAGGATTTTTCCTGTTTTTAATGACAGATATTCACTCTTTAATATACTTCAAAGAAAAGATCTTATCTATAAACACAGAATAGACACAGACTAACATTTAAAGGAGTTCAAAACCTGCAGTTAGTATCAAATGTATACTTGTATTAGTTTTCTAGGGCTGCTGCAACAAATTACCACAGATGTGGTAGTTTAAAACAGCAGAAATTCATTCTCACACAGTTTTGGAGGGCAGAAGTCTTAAAGTGTTGGCAGGGCCACCAACCCTACAAAGGCTCTAGGGAAGAATCTTTTCTAGTTTCGTCCAGTTTCTGGCAACTCCTGGCGTTCCTCGGCTTGTGGCAGTATAACTCCAATGTCTGCCTCCATCTTCAAATGGCCTTCTTCCCTCTGTGTCTTTATGTACCTCTCATTGTCTGTCTCTTATAAGGACATTCGTTACTGGATTCACCTTAATTCAGAATGACTTCATCTTGAGATCCTTACCTTAATTACATCTGCAAAGACCTTTATTCCAAATAAGGCTACATTTACATGTTCCTGGTAGACATCTCTTTTTTGGGGAGGTGGTAGGGCGAGCACAGGTCAACCCAGTACAATGCCCAAATGTTTAATAAAGCTAAGAGAAAAAACATCTCGGAATATTCCCTAAACTCAAATAAATAAAAATAATGTAAAATAATCTCACAGCTCTATGCTCTAAAAACTTGACCTATTTTAATTCTGATGAGAACTTTGAGAATTAAAAAGCTACTTTATATTTTTTTCAGGGAGAGCTTTTAGAATGACCTATATATTCTGGAAAATTGGTGTAATAAATGAGCAATGCTGATATAGACAGCTTTATATTTGTCCCTGGCATCATTAGATGAGAAATGAGATCTTTATAGTGATTTAAATAAGTCCCTAATCATAATTAAATTGAAATACTACCTTTGACAAGAATGAATATAGAAGTTATTTAATGAGTTTGTATAAATGTCAAGTAAGTTTACATGTTTTATTAGAGGAAAAGTACATCTATAGCTTATAAAATACACTTTATATTTCAAGAGTTCCTTCTGTCATGTCTAGGAAGACATATATAATTGTTAGTGCCTATATATATTGCAAAGATAAAAAATAATAGCCTATTAAATAATAATCCTAGATTGCAGTTTAATTTTATGTTCAACTGCCTTACATGTCTTTAGATAAACTTGTATGATTTTTTTAAAAATACTTTTCTTTAGCCAGAATAGTATTGCCAGAAGATCATCCAGTTCCTTGACAACTTTTACTCATCGACTTAGTTAGTCCACTTTAATATACAGTAACCATCAATTAGCCTTTCATTTTATCATAGCATCAAACTAAGAAAACAAATACAATTTGGGAATAATGCACATTAAGCTTTGAAATACTTTGTCTACTGATTCTTTATTACCAGAACAAAGAAAGTGTTCAGTCTAAAAGAATAAAATACTATCACTACATGGTATGGAAATATGTAAAGATTGAATATATATTTCAAAATATGTGGGTGAAGAGTGGAAGGAAACAGAAAAACAAAAGCAATGCTCTTAGGATGGTGTGAAGATGGAAGATTTAAATACTTGCAGTTATAAAAACAGGTTTTATAAAATATGACAGAAAGTAGTCTTTTCCTCAGTATCTAACCAGAACTATCCATTTACAAAGAATAAGGATAGATTAGGAAATAATGCTATGTAATTTCCTGAGAAAATTTTGAGAGCCATCTTATGTTGCTGACTTATAAGATGACTTAATCATCTTTTATTCTTCTGGATGTTGTTCATGAAGTAGCTTCCAACATGGAACAATACTGGGCAGATGAAAGAATTAACCCTGGACCACACAAACGATGATATTTAGTCAGAACCATATGTGTAAGACTCAAGCTTTTTTTCGAAGAATTTCCAGCATGATACTAACTTCCCGATCCCTGCCCTGCCCAGTGAGCTAAGCCCAGGAGGCTTCTTCTTCCCTCCACAGCACATGTAATGTAGGTAGAATCCGCACTTTATCTGTAACAAGAGGCAGAGTGATAGGCTGGAAAAAGAAACGGTGAACTTCCACATTTTACCGACCTGGTTTTAAACTGTGGATTTGGACTGGTTTTTGCTTTGTTGACCTTTGATTGTTACTCAGTACTTATGACCCTCAATTTTCTCAGAAAATAGAAATAACATCATTTATCTTAACAGTTGCTGAGAAAATCCAGTTAAATAATATAAGTGCTGGGGAATGAGGACCAAAGGGTAGAGACTGCATGGGAGAATGGTGGAGGGAAGAAAATGGGTGCTTTTTCTCAGAAAATCTGTTCCCTAACCCCATGCCACCTCTACTATCATGAAAAAGAGTGGCACTATCACTTCCTTGCCAGAGTCAAGATAAGGATATTATTTATTACAAGAAGAAGCTAAGAAAACTGTATAAGAGTAAAAACTTGAGCAAGAGGGCAATAGAAAAATAAAAGGAAGTAATTTTACACGTGTGTGTTCATCTTATGCGTTCATCCATTTACTGACAGATTTACTAAGCACCTTCTTTGTGCCTGATGTATTTAAGCACTCATAAATGAAAGTTACAGGTTCCACATGAGCTTACTATCTAGTGGAGGAGAAGGAAAAGAGACATAAACAAACAAATATTAACTATAAACTGTGTTCAGTTAGTGATAAAATGGAGGTAGAAAGCCCATTTATTTACTTATTGTCAAATAGGTAAAAAAACAAATTTTATTAGCTAGAGTAATGTTTTTTCTTCAACATCTTTATTGGAGTATAATTGCTATACAATGTTATATTAGTTTCTGCTGTACAACAAAGTAAATCAGCTATATGCACACACATATCCCCATATCCCCTCCCTCTTAAGCCTCCCTCCAACCCTCCTTATCCCACCCCTCTAGGTGGTCACAAAGCACCGAGCTGATCTCCCTGTGCTATGCAGATGCTTCCCACTAGCTATCTGTTTTACACTTGGTAGTGTATATATATCAATGCTACTGTCTCACTTTGTCCCAGCTTACCCTTCCCACCCACATGTCCTCAAGTCCATTCTCTACATCTGCATCTTTATTCCTGTTCTACCCCTAGCTAGGTTCTTCAGAACCATTTTTTGTTTTTAGATTCCATATATATGTGTTAGCATACGGTATTTGTTTTTCACCTTCTGACTTCACACTGTTTGACAGAGTCTAGGTCCATCCACCTCACTACAAATAACTCAATTTCATTTCTTTTTATGGCTGAGTAATATTCCATTGTATACATGTGCCACATCTTCTTTATCCATTCATCTGTCAACAGACACTTAGGTTGCTTCCATGTCCTGGCTATTGTAAATAGTGCTGCAATGAACATTGTGGTACATGACTCTTTTTGAATTATGGTTTTCTCAGGGTATATGCCCAGTAGTGGGATTGCTGGGTCATACGGTAGATCTATTTTTAATTTTTTAAGGACCCCCTCATACTGTTCTCCATAGTGGCTGTATCAATTTACATTCCCACCAACAGTGCAAGAGGGTCCCCTTTTCTCCACACCCTCTCCAGCATTTACTGTTTGTAGATTTTTTGATGATGACCATTCTGACTGGTGTGAGGTGATACATCATTGTGGTTTTGATTTGCATTTCTTTAATGATTAGTGATGTTGAGCATCCTTTCATGTGTTTGTTGGCAATCTGTATATCTTCTTTGGAGAAACGTCTATTTAGGTCTTGTGCCCGTTTTTGGATTGAGTTGTATGGGTTTTTTTTTTTTTTATATTGAGCTGCATGAGCTGCTTGTATATTTTGGAGATTAATCCCTTGTCAGTTGCTTCGTTTGCAAAAATTTTCTCCCATTCTCAGGGTTGCCTTTTCATCTTGTTTACAGTTTCATTTGCTGTACAAAAGCTTTTAAGTTTCATTAGGTCCCATTTGTTTGTTTTTGTTTTTATTTCCATTACCCTAGGAAGTGGGTCAAAAAGGATCTTGCTTTGATTTATGTCATAGCGTGTTCTGCCTGTGTTTTCCTCTAAGAGTTTTATACTTTCTGGCCTTACATTTAGGTCTTTCATCCATTTTGAGTTTATTTTTCTGTATAGTGTTAGGAAGTATTCTAATTTCCTTCTTTTACATGTAGCTGTCCACTATTCCCAGCACCACTTATTGAAGAGACCGTCTTTTCTCCATTGTATATTCTTGCCTTCCATATCAAAGATAAGGTGACCACATGTGTGTGGATTTATCTTTCTATCGTGTTCCATTGATCTATATTTCTGTTTTTGTGCCAGTACCATACTGTCTTGATTACTGTAGCTTTCTACTATAGTCTGAAGACGGGGAGCCTGATTCCTCCAGCTCTGATTTGTTTCTCAAGATTGCTTTGGCTATTTGGGTATTTTGTGTTTCCATACAAATTGTGAAATTTTTTTATTCTAGTTCTGTGAAAAATGCCATTGGTAATTTGATAGGGATTGCACTGAATCTGTAGATTGCTTTGGGTAGTAGAGTCATTTTCACAATATTGATTCTTGCAATCCAAGAACTTGGTATATCTCTCCATCTGTTTGAATCATCTTTAATTTCTTTCATCAGTGTCTTACAGTTTTCTGTATACAGGTCTTTTGTCTGCCTAGGTAGGTTTATTCCAAGGTATTTTATTCTTTTTGTTGCAATAGTAAATGGGAGTGTATTCTTAATTTCCTTTTCAGAGTTTTCATCATTAGTGTATAGGAATGCAAGAGATTTCTGTGCATTAATTTTGTATCCTGCTACTTTACCAAATTCATTGATTAGCTCTAGTAGTTTTCTGGTAGCCTCTTTAGGATTCTCTATGTATAGTATCATGTCATCTGCAAACAGTGACAGCTTTACTCCTTCTTTTCTGATTTGGATTCCTTTTATTTCTTTTTCTTCTCTGATTGCTGTGTCTAAAACTTCCACAACTATGTTGAATAATAGTGGTGAGAGTGAGCAACCTTGTCTTGTTTCTGATCTTAGTGGAAATGGTTTCAGTTTTTCACCATTGAGGACGATGTTTGCTGTGGGTTTGTCATATATGGCCTTTATTATGTTGAGGAAAGTTCCCTATCTATCTACTTTCTGGAGGGTTTTTATCATAAATGGGTGTTGAATTTTGTTGAAAGCTTTCTCTGCATCTATTGAGATGATCATATGGTTCTTCTCCTTAAATTTGTTAATATGGTGTATCACGTTGATTGATTTGCGTATATTGAAGGAACCTTGCAATTCTGGGATAAACCCCACTTGATCATGGTGTATGATCCTTTTAATGTGCTGCTGGATTCTGTTTGCTAATATTTTGTTGAGGATTTTTGCATCTATATTCATCAGTGATATTGGCCTGTAGTTTTCTTTCTTTGTGACATCTTTGTCTGGTATTGGTATCAGGGTGATGGTGGCCTTGTAGAATGAGTTTGGGAGTGTTCCTCCTTCTGGTATATTTTGGAAGAGTTTGAGAAGGACAGGTGTTGGCTCTTCTATAAATGTTTTATAGAATCTGCCTGTGAAGCCATCTGGTCCTGGGCTTTTGTTTGTTGGAAGATTTTTAATCACAGTTTCAATTTTAGTGCTTGTGATTGGTCTGTTTATATTTTCTATTTCTTCCTGGTTCAGTCTCTGAAAGTTGTGCTTTTCTAAGAAATTATCCATTTCCTCCAGGTTGTCCATTTTATTGGCCTAGAGTTGCTTGTAGTAATCTCTCATGATCCTTTGTATTTCTGCAGTGTCAGGTGTTACTTCTGCTTTTTTATTTCTAGTTTGTTGATTTGAGTCTTCTCCCTTTTTTTCTTGGTGAGTATGACTAATGGCTTATCAATTTTGTTTATCTTCTCAAAGAACCAGCTTTTAGTTTTATTGATCTTCGCTATTGTTTCCTTCTTTTTCATTTGTTTCTGATATGATTTTTATGATTTTTTTTCCTTCTGCTAACTTTGGGTTTTCTTTTGTTCTTCTTTCCCTAATTGCTTTAGGTATAAGGTTAGGTTGTCTGAGATATTTCTTGTCTCTTAAGGTAGGGATATATTGCTAAAAACTTCCCTCTTAGACTTGCTTTTGCTGCATCCCACAGGTTTTGGGTCGTCGTGTTTTCACTGTCATTTGTTTCTAGTTTTTTTTTTTTATTTCCTCTTTGGTTTATTCAGTGATCACTTGGTTATTTCCTAGTTTGTAATGTTTAGCCTCCAGTGTTTGTATTTTTTACAGATTTTTTCCCTGTAATTGATATCTAGTCTCATAGCATTGTGGTCAGAAAAGATACTTGATACGATTTCAATTTTCTTAAATTTACCAAGGCTAGATTTGCGACCCAGGATATGATCTATCCTGGAGAATGTTCCATGAGCACTTGAGAAGAAAGTGTATTCTGTTGGATGGAATGTCCTATAAATATCAATTAAGTCCATCTTATTTAATGTATCAATAAAAGCTTGTGTTTCCTTATTTATTTTCATCTTGGATGATCTGTTCATTGGTGAACGTGGGGTGTTAAAGTCCCCAACTATGTTTGTGTTACTGTCGATTTCCCCTTTTATGGCTGTTAGCATTTGCCTTAAGTATTGAGGTGCTCCTATGTTGGGTGCATAAATATTTACAATTGTTATATCTTCTTGGATTGATCTTTTGATCATTATATAGTGTTTTTCTTTTTTTCTTTTAATAGTCTTTATTTTGAAATCTTTTTTGTCTGATAAGAGAATTGCTACTTCAGTTTTCTTTTGATTTCCATTTGCATGGAATATCTTTTTCCATCCCCTCATTTGCAGTGTATATGTGTCCCTAGGTCTGAAGTGGGTCTCTTTTAGACAGCATATATATGGGTCTTGTTTTGGTATCCATTCAGCTAGTCTGTGTCTTTTGGTTGGAGCATTTAATCCATTTACATCTATGGTAATTATCAATATGTATGTTCCTATTACCACTTTCTTAATTGTTTTTGTTTTTTGTTTGTTTTGGGTTTTTTTTGCAGTATGCGGGCCTCTCACTGTTGTGGCATCTCCCGTTGCGGATCACAGGCTCCGATGCACAGGCTCAGTGGCCATGGCTCATGGGCCCAGCCGCTCCACAGCATGTGGTATCTTCCCGGACCGGGGCACAAACCCGTGTCCCCTGCATTGGCAGGCAGACTCTCAGCCACTGCGCCACCACGGAAGCCCTTGGGTTTGTTTTTGTAGGTCTTTTCCTTCTCTTGTGTTTCCTGCCTAGAAAAGTTCCTTTAGCATTTGTTGTAAAACTGGTTTGGTGGTGCTGAATTCTCTTAGCTTTTGCTCGTCTGTAAAGCTTTTAATTTCTCCATCAAATCTGAATGAGATCCTTTCTGGGGAATATTGGTTGTAGGTTTTCCCCTTTCATCACTTTAAATATGTCCTACCACTCCCTTCTGGCTTGCAGAGTTTCTGCTGAAAAATCAGCTGTTAGGCTTATGGGATTCCCTTGTATATTATTTTTTGCTTTTCCCTTGCTGCTTTTAATATTTTTTCTTTGTATTTAATTTTTGATAGTTTGATTAATATGTGTCTTGGCATGTTTCTCCTTGGATTTATATTGTATGGGACTCTCTGCACTTCCTGGAGTTGACTATTTCTTTTCCCATATTAGGGAAGTTTTCAACTATAATCTTTTCATATATTTTCTCAGTCCCTTTCTTTTTCTCCTCTTTTTCTGGGACCCGTAGAATTCAAATGTTGGTGCATTTAGTGTTGTCCCAGACATCTCTGAGACTGTCCACAATTCTTTTCATTCTTTTTTCTTTATTCTGCCCTGTGGTAGTTATTTCCACTCTTTTACCTTCCAGGTCACTTATCCGTTTCTCTTCCTCAGTTATTCTGCTATTGATTCCTTCTAGAGAATTTTTAATTTCATTTATTGTGTTGTTCATCACAACACAATGTTTGTTTGTTCTTTAGTTCGTCTAGG
The DNA here is from genome assembly GCF_011762595.2 of Tursiops truncatus. Classification (NCBI taxonomy): domain Eukaryota; kingdom Metazoa; phylum Chordata; class Mammalia; order Artiodactyla; family Delphinidae; genus Tursiops; species Tursiops truncatus. Next base: position 68,517,403 of record NC_047039.1, on the reverse strand, counting down.
TTCTTAAATGTTTCTTGTATTTTCTCCATTCTGTTTGCAAGATTTTGGATCATCTTTACTACCATTACTCTGAATTCTTTTTCAGGTAGACTGCCTGTTTCCTCTTCATTTGTTTGGTCTGGTGGGTTTCTGCTTTGCTTCTTCATCTTCTGCGTATTCCTCTGTCTTCTCATTTTGCTTAACTGTGTTTGGGGTCTCCTTTTTGCTGGCTGCAGGTTAGCAGTTCCTGGTTTTTTGGTGTCTGCCTGCAGTTGGTAAGGTTGGTTCTGTTGGTTGTGTATGCTTCCTGGTGGAGGGGACTGGTGCCTGTGTTCCAGTCGATGAGGCTCGCTCTTGTCTTTCTAGTGGGCAGGACTGCGTCCGGTCGTGTGTTTTGGGGTGTCTGTGACCTTATTATGATTTTAGGCAACCTCTATGCTAATGGGTGGCATTGTGTTCTTACTAGTTGTTTTGCATAGAGTGTCCAGCACTGGAGCTTGCTAGTTGTTGAGTGGAGCTGGGTCTTAACATTGAGACAGAGCTCTGGGAGAGCTCTCATCAATTGATATTACATGGAGCTGTGAGGCCTCTGGTGGTCCAGTGTGCTGAACTCAGCTCTCCCACCTCAGAGGCCCAGGCCTGATACCTGGCTGGAGCACCATGACCCTGTTAGGCACACGGCTCAGAAGAAAAGTGAGGGGAGGGAGGGAGGGGGGGGGAGAGAGAGAGAGAGAAGAAGAGGAGAAGAAAAGAAAGTTATTAAAATAAAAATATATTAAAATTTAAAAAGTTTTAACGTAATAAAAAAGAGCAACCAAACCAATAAACAAATCCACCAGTGATAACAAGCACTAAAAATTATACTAAGATAAACATAAAAATCAGAAATTAGTCTGACTCATACAGCAAACCCCAAGTCTCCAGTTGCTCCCAAAGTCCACCGCCTCAGTTTTGGGATGATTTGTTGTCTATTCTGGCATTGCTCAGGTGCAGGGTACATCAAGTTGATGGTGGAGATTTAATCTGCTGCTCCTGAGGCTTCTGGGAGAGATCGCCCTTTCTCTTGTTTGTTTGCACAGCTCCTGAGGTTCAGGTTTGGATTTGGCCCCACGTCTGCATGTACGTCACCCTCTGGCATCTGTTCTTCACCCAGACAGGAGGGGGTTAAAGGAGCGGCTCATTGGGGGGCTCTGGCTCACTCAGGCCGGGGGGAGGGAGGGGTATGGAATGTGGGGCGAGCCTGTGGTGGCAGAAGCCAGCATGACGTTGCAACAGCGTGAGGCGTGCTATGCGTTCTCCCGGGGAAGTTGTCCCTGGATCACAGGAACCTGGCAGTGGCAGGCTGCACCGCCTCCCAGGAGGGGAGGTGTGGACAGTGACCTGTGCTTGCACACAGGCTTCCTGGTGTCTGCAGCAGCAGCCTTAGCATTTCATGTCCATCACTGGTGTCCACGCTGATAGCCGCAGCTTGCACCTATCTCTGGAGCTCATTTAGGGGGTGCTCTGCCTTCTGTGGGCAGACAGGGAAGGAATCCCCTCTCCTCACACACCCCAAAACAATGGTCTCTTGCCTCTTAGGCAGGTTCAGACATTTTCCCTGACGCCCTCCCGGTTTGCTGTGTCACACTAGCACTCTCAGGCTGTGTTCACACAGCCAACCCCAGTCCTCTCCCTGGGGTCTGACCTCCAAAGCCCAAGCCCCACCAGCCCCGGCGGGTGAGCAGACACTGGTGAGTGCCGGTCGGCATGGATCCTCTGTGCAGGAATCTCTCCGCTTTGCCCTCTGCACCCCTGTTGCTGCGCTCTCCTCCGTGGCTCCAAAGCTTCCCCCTGCCCACCCACCCCCCATCTCCTCCAGTGAAGGGGCTTCCTAGTGTGTGGAAGCTCTTCCTCCTTCACAGCTCCCTCCCAGAGGTGCAGGTCCTGTCCCTATTCTTTTGTCTCTGGTTTTTCTTTTTTTTCTTTTGCCCTACCCAGGTACGTGGGGAGTTTCTTGCCTTTTGGGAAGTCTGGGGTCTTCTGCCAGCATTTAGTAGGTGCTCTGTAGGAGTTGTTCCACATGTAGGTGTATTTTTGATGTATTTGTGGGGAGGAAAGTGATCTCCACGTCTTACTCCTCCACCATCTTGAAGGTCCTCCAGAAAGCCCATTTAGACAGGATGGTCAGAGAAAACCTTGTTAAGTCAATGACATTTAAACCTGGACAAAAACGAGAACTCAGCCATGTTTAGAGAGACGTAAAGGGTATTCCAGGCTGAGGAACAGAAGGCACAAAGGTCTTTTGACAGAAGGGAGTGTGATTCATAGAGGGGATTAAAAGATAGCACTGTAGGGAGGAGAGAGTAGTGCGAGGTGAGGCTGGGAGATGGAGAGGTGTCACAGCATGCAGAACTTTGTGGCCTTGTAAAGAGGTTTGCATATTCAAAATCCCACTGAAGGTGATAATCAGGAAGGAGTAAAATGGTCATATTTTCATTGCGATACTTTTTTTTTTTTTTTTTGCTGTACGCGGGCCTCTCACTGTTGCGGCCTCTCCTGTTGTGGAGCACAGGCTCCGGACGTACAGGCTCAGCGGCCATGGCTCACGGGCCCAGCCGCTCCGCGGCATGTGGGATCCTCCCAGACCGGGGCACGAACCCATGTCCCCTGCATGGGCAGGCAGACTCTCAACCACTGCGCCACCAGGGAAGCCCTCATTGCGATACTTTTGAAGAGAGGAGACTGGATTAGAAGGCCCCAGGATGAATATGAGACTGATTAGGAAGCTAATGCAGGAGTTCAGGAGGTAATGGCAGCTTGCATCAGGTGGTGGTAGCTGATGAGGGAAAAGAGGATGGATTCAGGAGATATTAAGAAGTCATGAGGCTGGATATTGTACTGGCTTAAACATGGGGAAGAGGTGAGGGAGAAGGTCCCCAAAACAATGCCCAAGGTTTTACTTTGAGAAATTGAATTCTCTGAGAAGGAGAGGCATTTAAGAGAACCAGGCTTAAATGTGTTTGAGGGTGTAATGAAGTTTGAGGATTCTATGAGGAGGGGTCAAAGATAAAGGAGAAAGTAAGCAATTGAAAATACAGGTTTGGAATTCAAAGAGGAGTCTGGGCTGGATATAAAAATCTGAGTCATCTGCATATATGTAATCATGTAAAGCCATGATTGCAGATGATAACTCCTAAGAAGAAAGTGAAAAGAGGAGAGAGCCTAGGACTGAGCCTTGAGGAAAGCTTTTGAATAGCCAGGAAGAGAAGGGACCTTTAGCAAAGATGAAGAAGGGCAGGCAAGAGAGGAAGAAGAGAACCTAAAACAGTGTGGTTTCACTGAATCGAAGGTAAGATTGTTAGGACAAGGAGAAGTCCAGTGTGTTAAGGACAGACTGGTGTCCTTTGGAGTTGGCAGCAAAAGAGATCACAGTGGTAACAGCTCAGGGGAGAAAGGACAAGGTTCGTTACTATGGAGGGTGGTAAGAAGCCAGGCTGAAGTGGGTGGAGGAATGAAAGAGTGCCTAGGAAGTGGTAGCAGTGTGGGTACCCACTCATCGAAGAGGTTTTGCTGTGAAGGGGAACAGAGAGGTGGGGCAGGAGCCAGAAAAGGATGTCTAATTAAGAGAGAGGTTTTCTTCATGTCTTTGCTTAAAAGATCAGGAGATACTAGAGAATGTTTGTATCCTGAAGGAATGATCCAGTAGGGAGGAGATAACAATGATGCAGGAGAGTTAGTGACCAGTGGAATTAATTTATTGAGATCATGGGAGAGGAGAAAGTACAGAACACACCTCAGAGTATTTTAGTTTTTGCCTTAGATTTGAAGAGAATTTTTTTTCAGCTATAGAAAGGAAAAGAAGAGAAAATGGAAGCAGATGGAGGAAGGTATGTAAATTTGGTGGTGGGGAACATGTAGGTAGGGCTTCTGATTGTTTCTGTTTTCTCAAAGACTTATGAGATAAGGCCATTAGCTGGAAGTGAGGAGGGTATGATTTGGGATTAAGAGTTCAGGAAGAAATGAGATAAGTCTGTCTTGGAATATGGGGACATATTAGAGGAACATAATTGTCTATTTGGGTAGGGCCAAGGGCCACTTAGGATTTGAGAGCAACATTTAAAATGAAACCACTAGAAAATTTTTTTCCAGCAACATCCAGCTACTCAGCTGTAAACACTGAGAAGGGGAATAGTTGAGACAACTAAGGGGGTTGGGCTTTTCGAAAGTGAATACAAAGAAAACAAGAGGGACATGAGAAATGAGGAAGTTCCAAGGGAATGATTATAGCGAGTACTCTGGCATCTAAGATACTTAAATCAGGAAGGGAATAATGGATTGTGAAAAAGCATGCAAACGTTGGATTGGAATCTACAAGTTCATCAAAGAATGCTGCTTTGGGATTAACTGAAGTAAGTTAGAAGGATATGAATTTGTCCCTAGAAAGTGGAACCCTGGCTCCATATATGTTGTTTTGATGAATTTGTAGGTCTTGTTGATATAAAGTTGTTCCATTTTTTTTTCAGGTTACTGTTTTTTTGGTAATTTGTTATGTCCTTTTTTTCCTGAGACAAAGAATTTTATACACTTATAATTTTGCTCCCACTTGCCAAATATATCTTCATCCTCTCAACCTTACACATAAACCACAACTTCTCAGTTTCTGTTAAGAAAATCAGAAAGTAGAATAATTTTTAGTACTTGGAAAGTTCTTCTTGCAGCCTGTATATTATTTTAAAATTTTATGATAAAATATTGAAGACGTTCAAATGAGGTAGGGAAAATATCAAAACAGAAGGACCTGACATGCAGTTTCAAAAATAGCATCATACATACACACTACTATATATAAAATAGATAACTAATAAGGACCAACTGTATAGCAAAGGGAACTCTACTCAATGCTCTAATAGCCTATATGGGAAAAGAATCTGAAAAAGTGGATATATGTATATGTATAACTGATTCACTTTGCTGTACACCTGAAACAAGCACAACATTGTAAATCAACTATACTCCAATAAAAATTTTTTTTAAAAAAGCATCACATATTCAGGTCCCAGGAACCTCTGCCCAAACAGAGGGAAACACCTTCTTGATTTGTGTTGCCATTTTGATTTATTTAAATGTTTTGTTGTTGTTATTAAGACTTTGTTTTTAGAGCAGTTTAAGACTCATAATAGTCTGATAGGTTTTTAAAAAGGATATTACTTTTAACATTGTGTGTATTCTCTCTTGAAATACATTGAGTTTTACTATCATTTTTTAAGGTCCTTTACAGTTTTTTCTTGTTCCTGTTTTAAATGATTTTAGCCTTCCCTGACATCCTCTTGTACCATTACTCCTCTATACCATGACCCTTCATTTTGCCTCATCACTCATTGAATGATAAAGATTTTCAACTAATTTCTTCAAAGGGTTCACGGGGAGAATATTTTCCAAACCTTTGTACATCTGAGAATTTTGTTGCCTTCAAACATGAGGGAGAATGTGGTCCAGTATAATATTCTTGAATAACAACTACTTTGTCTCCAAACTCCTGTTCTTGATATTTTGTGGGCCAACAAAAACAACTGCAACCAAATTGGTTTTTGTTTTATTGATAACTGACTTTTCCCCCGCCTCAATGTTTTAGAACTTTTTTCTTTTTCTTTATAATTCAAATATTTTGCCATAATGAGTTCAATTATGGTTTAGCCTAGAACAGGGTAAGTTCCTGCAATATGACTCTTGGTTCTTTCTTAACCTCAGAAAAGATTTATCCTTCAGAGCTCTTATTATTGCTTCTGTTCCATTAGTTCTGGAACCTTGGTCAGGAAAATCCCATGTGCTGGTGCTGTGCTCTCTGCCCTCCATGTGGATCATGCTCAAACACCCCCTTTGATCTTTGGACAACTTTGTTTTCCACACCACTGATTTAATTTTCTGCAACAATAATTCTACATCTCATAGCTTTCTATATGGCTTGTTTCTTGTTTTTTAACTGAAGGATAATTAAGATATCATAAAATGCACAGAACTTGTGTTCAGTTTGATGCATGTTAACAATTGTATAGAGGCATTTAACTACCTTTCAAGAAAACAAGGTATTAAACATTTCCATCACTCCAGCAAGGTCCCTTATGGCCCTTTCCAGTCAATTCCCCTCCCCACACCCACCCCCAAGCCTTGGCAACCACTTTCTGATTTCTGTCATTGTAGGTTAGCTCTGTTGATCCCTGGATTTCATACGAAGGGAACAAACCATACAGTTGTGTGCTCTTTTGTGCCTGGCTTTTTTCACTTAACAAAATTAATTTTAAATTAATTAATTTAAAAAAGTATTTTATTGAAGTATAGTTGATTTACAATGTGTTAATTTCTGCTATACAGCAAAGTAATTCAGTTTACATATATATATATATATATAGTTTTTCATATTCTTTTCTATTATGGTTTATCACAGAATATTGAATAGAGTTCCCTGTGCTATACACTACAACCTTGTTGTTTATCCATTCTAAATGTAATAGTTTGCATCTACTAACCCCAAACTCCCAGTCCATCCCTCTCCCTCCCACCCTCCTCAGCAACCACAGATCTGTTCTCTATGTCTGTGAGTCTGTTTCTGTTTTGTAGATAGGTTCATTTGTATCATATTTTACATTCCACACATAAGTGATATCATATGGTATTTGTCTTTCTCCTTCTGACGTACTTCACTTGGTATGATAATCTCTAGATAATACCAAATGGCATTATTTCAGTCTTTTTTATGGCTGAATTGTATTCCATTGTATATATGTACCACATCTTCTTTATCCATTCATCTGTCGATAGACTTTTAGGTTGCTTCCATGTCTTGGCTATTGTAAACAGCGCTGCTATGAACATAGGGGTGCATGTATCTTTTTGAATTATAGTTTTACCTGGATATATGCCCAGGAGTGGGACTGCTGGATCATATGGCAACTCTATTTTTAGTTTTTTGAGAAACCTCCGTACTGTTCTCCATAGTGGCTGCACTTTACATCCCTACCAATAGTGAAGGAAGGTTGCCTTTTCTCCACACCCTCTCCAGCATTTGTTGTTTGTATATTTTCTGATGACGCCCATTCTGACTGGTGTGAGGTGCTACCTCATTGTAGTTTTGATTTGCATTTCTCTAATAATTAGTGATGTTGAGTATCTTTTCACGTGCCTGTTGGTCATCTTTATGTCTTCTTTGGAGAAATGTCTATTAAGGTCTTCTGCCCATATTTCGATTGGGTTGTTTGTTTTTGTGTGTGTGTTGTTGAGTTGTATGAGCTGTTTATATATTTTGGAAATTAAGCCCTTGTTGGTAGCATCATTTGCAAATGTTTTCTCCCAGTCCATATGTTGTCTTTTCATTGTGTTGATGGTTTCAATTGCTGTACAAAAGCTTGTAAGTTTGATTAGGTCCCATTTGTTTATTTTTACTTTTATTTTTATTTTATTCCTATTGCCTTGCTTTTATTTTTATTGGCCTTGTTTTTATTTCTATTAATATTTGCTTTCTATTTCTATTGACTGACCTAAGAAAACATTGGTGCAACTTATGTCAGAGAATGTTTTGCCTATGTTCTCTTCTAGAAGTTTTATGGTGTCATGTTTTATATTTAAGTCTTTAAGCCATTTTGAGTTTATTTTTGTGTATGGTGTAAGGGTGTGTTCTAACTTCATTGGGTTACATGTGGCTGTCCAACTTTCCCAATACTACTTGGTGAAGAGACTGTATTTTTTCCATTGTATATTCTTGCCCCCTCTGTCAAAGATTAATTGACTGCAGGTGTGTGGGTTTATTTCTGTGCTTTCTTTTCTGTTCCATTGATACATATGTCTGTTTTTGTGCCAATACCATGCTGTTTTGATTACTGTAACTTTGTAGTATTGTCTGGAGTCTGGGAGGGTTACGCCTCCTCTTTTGTTCTTCTTCCTCAGGACTGTTTGGCAGTTCTGGGTCTTTTATGGTTCCATATAAATTTTAGGATTATTTGTTTTAGTTATGTGAAAAATGTCATGGGTAATTTGATAGGGATCACATTAAATCTGTAGATTGCTTTGGGTAGTATGGCCATTTTAACAATATTAATTCTTCCAATCCAAGAGCATGGGATATCTTTCCATTTCTTTGAATCATCTTCAATTTCCTTTATTAATGTCTTATCATTCTCAGCATGTAAGTCTTTCACCTTCTTGGCCAGGTTTATTCCTAAGTATTTTATTTTTTTGATGGAATTTTAAAAGGGATTGTTTTTTTACATTCCCTTTCTCTTATTTTGAGTATGAACAAATGCAACTGATTTCTTTAAGTTGATCTTGTATCCTGCTACCTTGCTGAATTTATCAGTTCTGTTAGTTTTTGTGTGGAATCTTTAGGGTTTTCTATATATAATATCTTGTCATCTGCATGTAATGACAAGTTTACCTCTTCCCTTACAATTTTTATACCTTTTACTTCTTTTTCTTGTCTGATTGCTGTGGCTAGGACTTCGAATACTGTGTTGAATAGAAGTGGTGAGAGTGGGCATCCTATCTTGTTCCAGATTTTAGTGGGAAAGCTTTCAGCATTTCACCATTGAGTATTATATTGGCTGTGGGTTTGTCATAAATAGCTTTTATTATGTTGAGATATGTTCCCTCTGTACCCACTTTGGTAAGAGTTTTTATCATGAATGGATGTTGAATTTTATCAAATGCTTTTTCTGCATCTTTTGAGATCATCATGTGATTTTTGTCTTTACTTTTGTAGATGTGTTGTATAACTTTGATTGATTTGCGTATGTTGAACCATCCTTGTGATCCTGGGATAAATACAACTTGGTCATGGTGTATGATCTCTTTTATGTGTTGTTAGATTTGGTTTGCTAATATTTTGCTGAAAATTTTTGCGTCTATATTCATCAAAGATATTGGCCTGTAATTTTCTATTTTGGTGGTGTCTTTGTCTGGTTTTGCTCTCAGGTGGCTTCACAGAATGTCTTTGAGAGTGTTCCCTCCTCTTCAATCCTTTGGAAGAGTTTGAGAAGGACTGGTATAAGTTCTTTGTATGTTTGGTAGATTTCGCCTGTGAAGCCATCTGGTCCTGGACTTTTGTATTATAGGGAGTTTTTTAAAATTACAGATTCTATTTCACTTCTAGTGATCGGTCTGTTCAAATTATCTATTTCTTCTTTATTCAGTTTGGTGGGCTCTATGTTTCTAGAAACAAGTCCATTCTTCCAGGTTGCTGAATTTGTTGGCATATAATTATTCATAGTATTCTCTTATGGTTTTTTGTATTTCTGTGGTATTGGATATTACTTCTCCTTTTTCATTTCTTATTTTGTTTATATGGGTTCCCTTTTCTTCCTGGTGAGCCTGGCCAGAGGTTTGTCAATTTTATTTACCTTTTTGAAGAACCAGCTCTTGGTTTTACTGATCTTTTTTTTCTAATTTTTAATCTCTATTTTATTTATTTCCTCTCTGATCTTTATTATTTCCTTCCTTCTGTTGACTTTAGCTTTTGTTCTTTTTCTAGTTCTTTTAGGTGGTAGGTTAGGTTGTTTGAGATTTTTCTTGTTTTCTGAGGAAGGTCTGTATTGATATGAACTACCCTCTAATAAACTGTTTTTGCAGCATCCCATAGATTTTATATGGTTATGTTTTCATTGTCATTTGCCTCAAGGTATTTTTTAATTTCCTCTTTGTATTCATTGTTGACCCACTGGTTTTTTAGTAGCATGTTGTTTAGTCTCCATGTAATCATTTTATTCTCATTTCTTTCCTCTGGTTGATTCCTAGTTTCATGTCATTGTGGTCAGAAAAGATGCTTGAAATAATTTCTACACACTTAAATTTATTGAGGCTTGTTTTGTGTCCTAGTATGTGGTAAATCCTAGAGAATGTTCCATGTGCACTTGAAAAGAATATGTATTGTTGTGGGTTTTTTTGGATGTAATGTCCTGAAGATATCAGTTAAGTCTATTCTGTTGTATCATTTAGGATCTCAATGTGCCTTATTGATTTTCTGTCTAGAAGATCTGTCCATTGATGTGAGTAGAGTGTTAAAGTCTCATACTATTATTGGATTCCCATCAGTTTTTCCCTTTATGTCTGTTACTATTTGTTTTATGTACTTGGGTGCTCCTATGTGGGGTGCGTATATGTTGATAAGTGTAATATCCTCTTCTTGTATTGATCCTTCATTATATAGTGTCCTTCTTTTTCTTTATGGCCTTTGTTTTAAAGTCTATTTTGTATGATATTAGTATTGCAGTCCCCAAAAGATGAAATATCTTTTTCCATCCCCTCACTTTCTATCTATGTGTGTTCTTTGCCCTAAAGTGGGTCTCTTGTAAGCAACATATTGTAGGCACTTGTTTTTTTTTAACTAATCTGCCACTCTGTGTCTTTTGATTGGAGCATTTAATCCATTGACATTTAACATAATTATTGATAGATATTCATTGCTATTTTAAGCCTTGTTTTCCAGTTGATTTTGTATATCTTCTTTGTCCCTTTTTTGTTTTTCCTTTTATGGTTTGATGATTTCCTTTTATATTACACTTGTGTTCTGGTTTTTTTGGTTTTTGTGAATCTATTGTATGTTTTTTATTTGTTGTTGCAACGTTGTTCAAGTATGTTAACCCCTTCCTATATATACTTGCTTTAGACTGATAGTCATATAGGATCAAACACATTCTAAAATAAAGAATCTACATGTTCTTACTCTCCTACTCAACATTTTATGATTTTGATGTCCTCTTTTACATCTTCATGTTTATTTTTGGCTGTGTTGGGTCTTCATTTCTGTGCAAGGGCTTTCTCTAGTTGCAGCGAGTGGGGGCCCCTCTTCCTCGCGGTGCATGGGCCTCTCACTATCGTGGCCTCTCTTGTTGTGGAGCACAGGCTCCAGACGCACAGGCTCAGTAGTTGTGGCTCATGGGCCCAATTGCTCTGTGGTATGTGGGATCTTCCCAGACCAGGGCTCGAACCCGTGTCCCCTGCATTGGCAGGCAGATTCTCAACCACTGCACCACCAGGGAAGCCCCATGTTTATCTTTTTACTGTTCATTGTGGTTATCATCACTTTCACAAACATTTTTTGATTTTTTTTAAATCTGTATACTGGCTTATTTAAGTGACTTATTTCCAGTTGTGATTTTCTCTTTCCTATAGATTCTTGCTTCTTTTCTATTTAGAGAAGACCTTTCAATATTTCTTTTAGGATAGGTTTAGTATTGCTGTGGGGTTTTTTTTTTAGCTTTTGCTTAAGAAATTCTTTGTCTCTCCTTCTATTCTAAATGATAATCTTGCTGGGTAGAGTAACCCAGTTTGCAGATTTTTCCCTTTTAGGACTTTGAATATATCTTGCCACTACCTTCTGGCCTGCAACATTTCTGTTGAGAAATCAGCTGATAGCCTTATGGGGGTTTCTTTATAATTAACTCTGTTTTTCTCTTGCTGCCTTTAGAATCCCCCTCTTTAACTTTTGCCATTTTAATTATAATATGTCTTGGTGTAGTCTGTTTGAGTTCATCTTGTTGGGGACGCCCTGTGCTTCTTGTACCTGCATATCTGTTTCCTTCTTTAGGTTTGGAAGTTTCCAGCCATAATTTATTCAAATACACTTTCGATCCCCTTTTCTCTTTCTTCTTCTTCTGGAATCCCTATTATGCATAGATTTACACGCTTCATATTATTCCATAGGTCTCTTATATTGCTTTCATTTTTGTTTCATTTGGCTTTCTGTCTGCTGTTCTGTTTGAGTGATTTCCATTATTCTGTCTTCCAGATCACTTATTCCTTCTTCTGCATTATTCAATCTGGTATTCACTGCCTTTGGCTCAACTTTCATCTCAACAAATGAGTTTTCTTATTTTTCTTGGCTCCTCTTTATAGTTTCTACTTCCCTTTTACAGTAATCTGCCTTTCTATTGATAGCCTTTTTAAATTCCTTCAGGATTTTGATTTTCTCCTTTTTGAATTCAGTGTCTGTTAGGCTAGAGAGGTCTGGTTAATTGTTCTTTCAGGGGAATTCTCTTGATCTTTTAACTGGGAGTGGTTCCTCTGCTTCTTCATTTTTCTTACGTTTATCTTACTCTATACGTTTAGGAGAAACAATTATCTACTGTGGTCTTGAAGGGCTATTTTTATGTGGGAGCATCCCTAATTAGCCTGTGTAGGTTTAATATATTTGGTACAAGTGCTATTTTTAATATGGATGCCTGCTGCCTCTTCCTCAGTGTGTGCTGGCCTTTATCCTCTTGATGGGGGGTTGTGACTGGTGTTGTGGTGATCAGAGCCAGTACTGGATGTTGAGTGGGGCCTCCTCTTTGCTCTGTGGTTGTCACAGCCTGTGGGGGCAGGGTCTGCTCCCTAGTTGTTGGAGTAGAAGCCTCTTATCCATTTCTGAGATGTGGTGTGAGGTAAGCAGGGTTGGAGCACACCCACTGGGAGAGGAGCCACGGAGTATTCCTTCACCAAAGCTGTCCACCTGGGAGTGCACTTTGATGTGTCACCTGTCACCCGTTGTACAGGCTCACAAAGTACACTGAGGTTAGCACTGCCCTTGGCTCTGCCTCCACCATGGGAATGCCAGCAATTGGCCCTGGTGTCCCTCAGGTGTTGTTATCACAAAGCCACCAGCAGAGATCTGTAGACGCAGATCCACTGAAGTCAGATACCAGGACTGCAGCAGTCTCACACCTGGGCTCACCATGGAAGCTATGGAGACAGCCCAGACCCTGGCCTGGCCCAGCCTCCACATGAACACACCCCCAAAGCCCACAGCTGCTAAGGCCAGACCTGTCCCAGCCATGGGAGAACCCGCCATCCACTCTGATGACCCACGGGCACTGAGTTTACAAAGCCAGTGGCAGTGGTGTAAATCCATGTATTGTGCAGCCACAGGGAGAGATTTCAGTCCTGCTTCCTAAGTTGTGCAAGCCCTGGGGCTCAGCTCTGATTTCAGCCCCACCACTGTGTGTGGGCAACCCACTGGCTTGCGTGCTCCCAGAGCTCACAGAGGCCATGCTGTGCCGCCTGAATGAGCACAGAGAAAATGGCTGCTATGGTGGGCCCTGCCACTCCCTTCACGTGCCCCTTAATGGTGCTCCACTTCTGTGGTGGGCCTAGGCTTCTATGTACATCCCAGGTTGCAGCCGTACCACACTCCAGCCCCTTCAGGCTGTGTCCCCACAGCCAACCCCAGGTCTCTCCCTAGGTCTGTCCTCTAAAGCTCAAGTTTCAGCACCCAGCCCCCACCTGCAACAGAAGACACATGTCTCAGGCTGGGGAGTGCAGGGCAGTGGCACAGACCTTCTGGGAAGCTCTCTTTCTGTTCTGCCAGCCACAAACCGAATGCTGTGCTTTCCTCCAAGCCTCTGAAGCTTGCTTTTTGTTCCCCACCAGAGAGAGGGCTTCCTGGGGTGCAGGAACCTTTCCTTTTTTTCAGCTCCCTCCCAAGGGCACAGGTCCCAGCCTGCTTCCTTTTTTTCCTTCTTTTTTCATCCTACCCAGTTAAGGTGGAGAAATTTCTCAGATAGTTTTCTGTTATCTGAGTCTTCTGCCAGCGTTCAGTAGGTATTCTGTGAGCACTGTTTGCTGTATTTGTGGGAGGAGGTGAGCTCCACGTCCTTCTGCTCTGCCATCTTGATTGGACCCCTTTTTAAAATTTATTTTATTGAAGTATAGTTGATTTACATTGTTGTGTTAGTTTCTGCTGTAGAGCAAAGTAATTTAGTTTATATATATATATATATATATATATATATAAACTATATTATATATATATTCTTTTTCATATTCTTTTACATTATGGTTTATCACAGGATATTGAACATAGTCTCCTGTGCTATACAGCAGGATCTTGTTGTTTATTCATCCTATATATAATAGTTTGCATCTGCTAACCCCAAACTCCCAATCCATCCCTCCCCCAAACTTCCTCCCCCTTGGCAACCATAAGTCTGTTCTCTATGTCTGTGAGTCTGTTTCTGTTCCGTAGATACAGGAAGAGATGAGTGGGAAGGACAAGAGGGACCAGGTGGTGCCTGATATCTGTACTTCCCTAAGGAATTTAGACTTGACACTGTTGGTAATGGGAGGGAATGCTTAAGGATTTTTTTTTTATTGAAGTATATTTGATTTACATGTTTCAGGTATAAAGCAAAGTGATTCAGTTATATATATAAAACTCTATTAAAAAGTTATATATATATATAAAATTCTTTTTCAGATTCTTTTCCATTGGAGGGTATTAGAAGATACTGAATATATTATTACAAGATGTTGAATATAGTTCCCTGTGCTATACAGTAGATCCTTGTTTGTTTATTTTATATATAGTAATGTGTATCTGTTAATCCCAAATTCCTAATTTCTTCCTCCCCCTATCCCCTTTGGTAACCATAGTTTGGTTTCTATGTCTGTGGGTCTATTTCTGTTTTGTAAATAAGTTCTTTTGTATCATTTTTCAGATTCCACATTTAAGTGATACCATATGATATTTGTTTTTCTCTGTCTGACTTACTTCACTTAGTGTGATAATCTCTAGGTCCATCCATGTTGCTGCCAATGGCAGTATTTCACTCGTTTCAATGGCTGAATAATATTCCCTTGTATGTGTGTGTGTGTGTGTGTGTGTGTGTGTGTATATATATATATATATATATATATATATGCCATATCTTCTTTATCCATTCCTCTGTCAGTGGACATTTAGGTTGCTTCCAAGTCTTTGCTATTGTATATAGTGCTACAGTGAACATTGGGGTGCACGTATCTTTTCAAAGTATGTTATTCTGTGGATACATGCCCAGGAGTAGGATCCCTGGATCATATGGTAGTTCTATTTTTAGTTTTTTAAGGATCCTCCATACTCTTCTCCACAATGGTTTTACTAGTTTATATTCCCACCAACAGTATAAGAGGGTTCCCTTTTCTCCACACCCTCTCCAGCATTTATTGTTTGTAGACTTTTTGATGATGGCCATTCTGACTGATGTAAAGTGATACCTCATTGTAGTTTCGATTTGAATTTCCCTAATAACTAGTGATGTTGAGCATCTTTTCATGTGCTTCTTGGTCTTCTGTTTTTTGTTTTTTTTTTTGTAGCTGTACCACACAGCTTGTAGGTTCCCTGACCAGGGATTGAACCTGGGCCATGACAGTGAAAGCGCTCAGTCCTAACCACTGGACTGCCAGGGAATTCCCTCTTTATGTCTTCTTTGGAGAAATGTCTATTTAGATCTTCTGCTCATTTTTTGATTGGGTTGTGGTTTTTTTTGATATTGAGCTGCATGAGCTGTTTATTTTGGAGATTGCTTTGCAAATATTTTTCTCCCATTCTATGGGTTGTCTTTTCATTTTGTTTATGGTTTGCTGTGCAAAAACTTTTAAGTTTCATTAGGTCCCATTTGTTTATTTTTGTTTTATTTTCATTACTCTAGGAGGTGGATCCAAAAAGATCTTACTGCAATTTATGTCAAAGAGTGTTCTGCCTGTGTTTTTCCTCTAAGAATTTTATAGTATCTGGTCTTACATTGAGGTCTTTAATCCATTTTGAGTTTATTTTTGTGAATGGAGTTAGAGAATGTTCTAATTTGATTCTTTTATGTGTAGCTGTCCAGTTTTCCCAGCAACACGTATTGAGGAGACTGTCTTTTCTCCATTCTATATTCTTGCCTCCTTTGTAGTAGACTAATTGACCATAGGTGCATGGGTTTATTTCTGGGCTTTCTATCCTGTTCCATTGATCTATATTTCTGTTTTTGTTTCAGTACCATACTGTTTTGATTACTGTAGCTTTGTAGTATAGTCTGAAGTCAGGGAGCCTGATTCCTCCAGCTCGGTTTTTCTTTCTCAGGTTTGCTTTGGCTCTGTTGTCTTTTGTGTTTCCACACAAATTTTGAAAATTTTTGTTCTATTTCTCTGAAAAATGTCATTGGTAATTTAATAGGGATTGCATTGAATCTGTAGATTGCCTTGGGTAGTACAGTCATTTTGACATAATTGATTCTTCCAATACAAGAACATGGAATATCTTTCTATCTGTTTGTGTTATCTTTTATTTCTTTCATCAGCATCTTATAACTTTCAGAATACAGGTATCTAACCTCTGTAGGTACGTTTATTCCTAGGTATTTTATTCTTTTTTATGTGATGGTAAATGGGATTGTTTCCATAATTTCTCTTTCTGATCTTTCATTGTTAGTGTATAGAAATGCAACAGATTTCTGTGTATTAGTTTTGTATCCTGCAGCCTTACTGAATTCATTGATGAGCTCTAGTACTTTTCTGTAGCATCTTTAGGGCTTTCTATGTATAGTATCATGTCATATGCAAACAATGACTGTTTTATTTCTTTTCCAATTTGGATTCCTTTCCTTCTTCTTCTTCTCTGATTGCCGTGGCTAGGACTTCTAAAACTATGTTGAATAAAAGTGGTGATTGCTCAGGGCTTCCCTGGTGGCGCAGTGGTTGACAGTCCGCCTGCCGATGCAGGGGACACGGGTTCGTGCCCTGGGCCGGGAAGATCCCACATGCCGCGGAGCGGCTACACCAGTGAGCCATGGCCGCTGGGCCTGCGCGTCCGGAGCCTGTGCTCTGCAACGGGAGAGGCCACACAGTGCAAGGCCTGCGTACCGCAAAAAAAAAAAAAAAGGGGGATGACTGCAGACATCCTTGTCTTGTTCCTGATCATAGAGGAAATGGTTTCAGCCTTTCCCCATTGAGTATGATGTTAGCTGTGGGTTTGTCATATATGGCCTTTATTATGTTGAGGTAGGTTCCCTCTGTGCCCACTTTCTGGAGAGTTTTTATCATAGATGGGTGTTGAATTTGGTCAAAAGCTTTTTCTGCATCTATTGAGATGATCATATGGTTTTTATTCTTCATTGTTAATGTAGTGTATCACAGTGACTGATTTGCGGATACTGAAAAATCCTTGCACCCCTGGGATAAATCCTAGTTGATCATGGTGTGTCATCCTTTTAATGTATTGTTGGATTTGGTTTGCTATTATTTGGTTGAGAATTTTTGAGTCTATGTTCATCAGTGATATTGGCCTGTAATTCACTTTTCTCATGGTATCGTTGGCTGGTTTTCATATCAGGGTGATGGTGGCTTCCTAGAATGAATTTGGGAGTGTTCCTTCCTCTGCAAAAGGATAGTTATTAACTCTTCTCTAAATGTTTGATAGAATTCGCCTGGAAGCCATCTAGTCCTGGACTTTTGTTTGTTGGAAGCTTTTTCATCACAGTTTCAATTTCAGTACTTGTGATTGGTCTCTTCATGTTTTCTATTTCTTTCTGGTTCAGTCTTGGAAGATTGTACCTTTCTAAGAATTAGTTCATTTCTTCTGGTTTTCCATTTCACTGGCATATAGTTGCTTGTAGTAGTCTCTTATGATCCTTTGTATTTCTGTAGTGTCAATTGTAACTTCACCTTTTTCATTTCTAATTTTATTGATTTGAGCCCTCTCCCTTTTTTATTTGATGAGTCTGGCTAAAGGTTTATCACTTTTGTTTATTTTCCCCAAAGAACCAGCTTTTAGGTTCATTGATCTTGTCTTTTTTTCATTTCTCTTTCATTTATTTCTGCTCTGATCTTTATGACTTCTTTCCTTCTACTAACTTTGGATTTTGTTTGTTCTTCTTTCTCTTGGTTCTTTAGGTATAAGTTTAGATTGAGATTTTTCTTGTTTCCTGAGATAACATTTTATAGCTATAAACTTTGCTCTTAGAACTGCTTTTGCTGTGTCCCATAGGTTTTGGATTGTTGTGTTTTCATTTTCATTTGTCTCTAGGTATTTTTTAATTTCCTCTTTGATTTCTTCAGTGATCTATTGGTTGTTTAGTAACATATAGTTTAGCCTCCACGTGTTTGTGTTTTTTCCATTTTTTTTCTTGTAGTTGGTTTCTAATCTCATAGTGTTGTGGTTGGAGAAAATGCTTGATATGATTTCAGTTTTCTTAAGTTTACTGAGGTTTGCAATGTGGCCCAGCATGTGTTCTATCCTGGAGAATGTTGCATGTGCACTTCAGAAGAATGTGTTTTTTCTGCTGCCCTTGGATGGAATGCTTTATAAATATCAGTTAAGTCCATCTGCTCTCATGTGTCATTTAAGGCCTTTATTTCCTTATTGATTTTATTTCTGGATGATCTATCCATTGATGAAAGTTGGTTGTTAAAGGCCCCCATTATTACCCTGTTACTGTCAATTTCTCCTTTTATGGCTGTTAGCATTTACCTTAATATTATTGAGGTGCTCCTATGTTGGGTGCATATATATTCACAATTGTTACATCTTCCTGGATTGATCCCTTTATCATTATTTAGTATCCTTTGTCTCTTGTAACAGTGTTTATTTTAAAGTCTATTTTGTCTGATATGAGTATTGCTATTCCAGCTTTCTTTTGATTTCCATTTGCATGGGATATCTTTTTCCATCCCCTCGTTTTCAGTCTGTATGTGTCCCTAGATCTGAAGTGGGTTGCTTGTAGATAGCATATATATGGGTCTTATTTTTGTATCTATTCTGCCAGTCTACGTCTTTTGGTTGGAGCATTTAATCCGTTTACATTTAAGGTAATTATCGATATGTATGTTCTTATTGCCATTTTGTTAATTGTTTTGGGTTTGTTTTTGCAGGTCTTTTTTCTTCCCTTCCTCTTTTGTTTTGTGATTTGATGTCTAACTTTAATGTTGTGTTTGAATTCTCTTTTCTTTTGTGTGTGTGTATCTATTGTAGATTTTTGGTTTGCAGTTACCATGAGGTTTTGATAGATTAGTCTATATACATATGCAAGTTTGTTTTAAGCTGTTGGTCTCTTAATTTCAAATCCATTTCCAATATCCTGCATTTGTACTCTCCTCATGTTTGCTGGTTTTGATATATTTGTGTGTGGATGATTTCCTATGTTTACTGTATGTTTGCCTTTACCAGTGAGCTTTCCCATTTCATAATTTTCTTGTTTCTAGTTGTGGCCTTTTCTGCCTAGAAAAGTTCCTTTAGCATTTGCTGTAAAGCTGGTTTGGTGGTCCTGAATTCTGTTAGCTTTTGCTTGTCTGTAAAGCTTTTGATTTCTCTGTCAAATTTGAATGAGAGCCATGCTAGGTAGAGTATTCTTGGTTATAGGTTTTTCCCTTTCATGACTTTAAATATATCATGTCACTCCCTTCTGGCCTGCATAGTTTCTGCTGAAAAATCAGCTGACAACATACAAGGGAACTCCCATAAGGTTACTTATTGCTTTTCCCTTGTTGCTTTTAATGTTTTCTCCTTGTCTTTAATTTTTGTCAGTTTGATTAATATGTGTCTTGGTGTGTTCCTCCTCGGGTTTATCCTCTATGGGACTCTGTGCTTCCTGTACTTGAGTGTTTCCTTCCCATGTTAGGGACATTTTCAACTACTATCTCTTCACGTGTTTCCTCAGGCCCTTTCTCTCTCTCTTCTCCTTCTGGGACCCCTATAATGCAAATGTTGTTGTGTTTAATGTTGTCCCAGAGGTCTCTTAGACTGTCCTCATTTCTTTTCATTCTTTCTTTGTTCTGCAGCAGTGGTTTCCACCAATCTGTCTTCCAGCTCACTTATTCATTTTTCTAATTTATTCTGCTATTGATTCCTTCTAGTATGTTTTTCATTTCAGTGATTTTATTGTTCATCTGTTTGTTCTAAAGATTCTAGCTCTTTATTAAACATTTCTTGTATCCTCTCAGTCTGTGCCTCTATTCTTTTTCCAAGATCTTGAATAGTATTTACTATCATTACTATGAATTCTTTTTCATGTAGATTGCCCATCTCAACTTCACTTAGTTGTTCTTTTGGGTTTTTATCTTGTTCCTTCATATTTTTCTGCTGTCTCATTTTGTCTAACTTTCTGTGTTTGCCATCTCCATTCCTCAGGCTGCAGGATTGTAATTCTTCTTGGTTCTGGTATGTGCCCCGTGGTGGATGAGATTGATCTGGGGGCTTGTGCTGGCTTCCTGGTGGGAGGAACTGGTGCCTGCTCACTGGTGGGTGGAGCTGGGTCTTGTCCCTCTGGTGGGCAGGGCTATGTCAAGGGGTGTGTTTATAGGCAGCTTTTGGCTCAGGATGACTTTAGGCAGCCTGTCTGCTGATGGGTGGGGCTGTGTTCCCACCCTGTTTGTTGTTTGGCCTGAGGCATCCCAGCACTGAAGCCTGCAGCCTGTTGGATGAGGCCAGTTCTCAGTGCCAAAATAGCTATCTCCAGGAGAGTTAATGCCTATGAGTATTCCCTGGGGCATCCGCCACCAATGTCCTTGCCCCTAGAGTGAGCCACAGCCAATCCCTACCTCCCCAGAAGACCCTCCAAGACTTGAAGATAGGTCTGGCCCACCCTCTTATGGAGTCACTGCTTTGCTCTGGGTTCCAGTTCCTGTGAAACCTTGTGTGCTTCCTCAAGAGTGGAGTGTTTGTTTCCCACTGTCCTGTGGAGCTCCTGCATTCAAGCCCCACTGGCCTTCAAAGCCAAATGTTCTGGGGGCTCCTCCTCCTGATGCCAGACCCCCAGGCTGGGGAGCATGACATGGGGCTCAGAACTCTCACTCCTGTGGGAGAACCTCTGTGAAATAATTATTTTCCAGTTTGTGGGTCACCTACCTGGCAAGTATGAGATTTTATTATATGGTGAAAGCACCCGTCCTGCCATCTCGTTGTGGCTCCTTCTTTGTCTTTAGAATACCTTTTTTGGTAGGTTCAAGTCTTTTTTGTCCATGGTTGTTCAGCAATCAGTTGTGATTGTGGTGTTTTCGTGAGAGGAGGTGAGCTCTAGTCTTTCCATTCTGCCATCTTGTCTCCTCTAGGCATCTAGATCTTCTATACCACATCTTTTTTTTTTCAATTCCTCTGTTGATGGACACTTAGGTTGCTTCCATGTCTTGGCTATTGTAAATAATGCTGCTGTGAACATAGGGGTGCATGTATCTTTTTGAATTATAGTTTTGTCCAAATACATGCCTAGGAGTAGGATTGCTGGATTATATGGCAACTCTGTTTTCAGTTGACGAAGCTCCAGTTTTCCATAGTGGCTGCACTAATTTACATTCCCACCAATAGTGTAGGAGCATTCTCTTTTCTTCACACCCTCTCCAGCATTTTTAACAAAATATTTTTGAGATTTATCCATATTCTGCATATATCAACGTTTTGTTCTGTTTTTAGAATGCTGAATAATATTTAATTGTATAAATATGCCACATTTGCCTATCTGTCCTCCTCTTGGAAGCTGTTTGGACTATTTCCAGTTTGGGGCTATTAATAAAGATACTATAAATATTCTTGTACAACTATTTGTGCAAATATGTATGTCCATTTCTCTAGGGTAAATACCCAAAATGGAATTACTGATGTATATTTAACTTTATAAGAAACTGCCGAACAGTTCTCTACGTTGGTTGTACCATTTAATCTCCCTGCAGTAGTGTATGAGGGTCTATCTACATGCTTCTTATTCTTTTTTTCTTTTCTTTTTCAGTTTTCTTCTTTCATTTTCAAATTTTCCTTTTCCATCAAAACTCATGGTCTTTCCATACAGCCATGTCTTCTTGTACTCTAAGGATGCTAGCAATTTTCTGAACTCTTATTCTGGATCTTGAAGTAGATGCTTTTCAGAGCTATGTTCATCTTCTTCTTCTTTTTGATACTGCTTTCTCTTGTTTTGCAATATTTTTGTGAAGCTTCATCAGGGTTTCTCCTATTTAATATTTGAGAAAGTCCAGATCTGCCTCTGTTTCTTATAGACATGGTGAATGATCCATTCTTGGACCTGCTCTCTGTCCACAGTATAAGTTACAGTTAAATAATCTACTGAAGTCCAAAGCAGAAGGACAGGTTTATACATAAAGGTCATGTTTAGGTAATACCGGTGCATAGGATGGCTGTTACAACAGAGACTATGTAAAATGCAACAACATTCTCCAAGTTAATATGATAATATATCATACTTAATCAAACCTTTAATCGGAAACCAATGTTACTTTTTCCCTTTTAAGCCAATCTTCATTAACCACTGCAACATGCCAGATATGTGCTAACCACCTCACACACATTGTTTTTCATTTAAGCCTCAAAACAAGGTTGTAACATAGACATTATTATAATTATTGTTATAGAAGTTAGGAAACAAAGCCTTAGAAAATTAAGGTAATTTGCTCAGGGTCTTACAGCTAATAAGTGACATAGCTTTACCTAATCATTTTAGACAATCACTATACAACCCAAAATCAAGAACTGGAAATCATGTGATGAACTTAAATCATGGAGACCAAAATCCTAGAAAATTTGAAAGCAGTACATATGATTTTTGCATTTCTACCAAATTTTCAATTGATTGATTGACAAAAACTCTTGGCCACTTATTTTTTATTCATTTAAAGCTTTTCTGTGAAGTTAAAAATAACTGGTTTCCTGCCTTAATACCTGAGACTATATCCAGGTACTACACAATCTCAATGATTCAACGCTTAAATTCAAAATTTTAAGAATTTTAATTGCTCTGATTCATGTAAAATTTAGAAAAACTTCTAACTAGCACACCTCTTTAAAATTATAGATAAATCATTTTGTATTATTGTATGTCCTACCAATATTGCTTGGTACAAAAATTAACTGAGACTTGAGTCATTGCAGAAAATGATAAAAACCATTATTGTCAATATGCAAACATTCTGGTGCTCTTACATATCAGGAAGACAAACCCATCAAGAATGAAAAATAAGACCTTGTGCCCCACAGCCATTTAAAAAAAATTTTTTTTAGTTCATTCACACACAGTGATTAAAAAAAAAGGCTCACAGTGGATGCCTAAACATTTGGGCATGACTGACACTTCTAAAGTGAGCAGCACAGTACACACTCAAGAAAAACAATTCAAATGTACTGTGAAAAAAAAGGAGACATCACTAATTCATCAGCCACCTAGACTGTCCTTCAGCCTAGCAAACATCAGACTGCCTGTGGGAATTAGAATCTCATTTTGTTAAAAACTGCTTAAAAGCAAAGCATGCTTTTTAACATATCTTAGAGTTCTCCGTTATGGCATAGACTGAATTTGTGCTCACTACTGGCAAAGTTGAATAATTTTCTTTTGAGATAGTATTTGTGATGACACAGCTATTGAAAACCAAAAACATACAAATCCAAACCATTGAAATTTAGCAGGAAGGACAAAACAAACAAACAAAAAACAAGGACTTTTCAAAAAGAATCTCTAAAACACTTGAGAAGGACTTATCCTTTATAGCCCCATGTCTGGATAGTAAACATGGTTAATGGCTTTCAAGAGGTTAATGTCATCAAAACTTTTCCCTTCGCATACACTTTCTTACTGCTTCCAACCTCATTATTTTATTAGCTCTAGATATGACTACCAGAAAATAAAACTAAGTCTTTTAAAACACAGAACTCTTACTTGAAAATTAGTCACATTTGAAAGTTATGCACTTAACCACTTTGCCATGGTTCTTCATGGGAAACTACTAACCTGTACCCAGCCCTATCTTCACTCCATGTTTCAGGACCTCTGGCACATTGAGAAGGCCGCTGCTGAGCCTGTAGAGAGAGGAGACAGTCAGAACAAGGAGACCCACGTGGGTCCAACAAGAGAAAGGCACTAACAAAAATGATGGTGCTATCACTGAAAATTATGATTCCCATCTCAGCTCTAATGCTGACATAAACACATTAGTCAAATCAGACCATCCAGGGGCTTCCCTGGTGGCGCAGTGGTTGAGAGTCCGCCTGCCGATGCAGGGGACACGGGTTCGTCCCCCGGTCCGGGAAGATCCCACGTGCCGTGGAGCGGCTGGGCCCGTGAGCCATGGCTGCTGAGCCTGCGCATCCAGAGCCTATGCTCCGCAACGGGAGAGGCCACAAAACTGAGAGGCCCGCGCACTGCACACACACAAAAAAATCAGACCATCCGAGTCCTGGAGTAAAAAAGGATCATGAAGGAGTTTGAACCATTGAGCAGAGGTTAATATCAGAAGGGCACAAAGCAGCAAGAATTAGAAGGGAGAGCAGGGGATCATTTGTAAGGAAAAATAAATGAAGAAATTAAATCTTGCAACTAGTTCAAAAATTTTTGCTATTTTTTTCAGCTTAAGATACAAATGACAAAATTCTAAGATATTTAAAGTGTACAACATGATGATCTGATATATGTATACATTGCGAGAGGATTTCCCCCCACTGAGTCGACCAACACATCTATCACCTCACATATTTACCTTTTTTTTTTTTTTTGCGGTACGCGGGCCTCTCACTGCTGTGGCCTCTCCCGCTGCGGAGCACAGGCTTAGCGGCCATGGCTCACAGGCCCAGTTGCTCTGCGGCATGTGGGATCTTCCCATATTGGGGCATGAACCCGTGTCCCCTGCATCAGCAGGCGGACTCTCAACCACTGCGCCACCAGGGAAGCCCTATTTACCTTTTTTATTTGTGAGAACATACAAGTTCTACTCTCTTAGCAAATTTCAGTTATACAATATGGTGTTATCAACTATAGGTCTTTAATTTTTTTTTTAACCAACCCATCCTTCTATGCTAGGAAGTAGAAATTATAAAGCGTTGCCTTTCCTCTCTTCCTGGGATCATTTGTTGCCTTGAATGAGTAGCGACTTGCAAGATCAAAGAAAGAGGGGTATAGCTGGAAGAGGGGATGCAGGTTGTAAGTCAGGGCCTGGTGGTTCAAATGCTACTTCTGAGGACAGCAGCCACTAGGAGAGATGGTTCCTGGACTGAATTCCGGAGCTCGTGACCCTGACTCAGTAGATGTGCCACCTTTCTAAAGAGACAAAGAAAAACTAAAGCATCCTTAAAAGTCTGAGAAGATGCAAAGGTCAAAGTAGTCTGCTTGAAAATCCACATAATTATCATTTTCAAACTGCCAGTGCACATGAAATAAATCTCTCAAAGTGGTTGGAGAAAGAGTAACAGTGACCATTCAAACCAAAATATTAGCCATAAAGAAATTTAACTTCAAACCTCAGTTTGCAAAACTGGGTCATGTTTTAATTTAGATGTTGTATAACTAAACCCACAGGATGTTAAACGCTTCCCCTAACTGGTCACTAGACCATAATTATGGTCACTAAGCTGTACCTAGTCAAGATTCCCTGTTATGTACGGCCACTTTATGTCTGAAAACTAAAAGCCTCTGGAACCTCTCAAAACACTCCAGAAACACATTGCTGTGGCTCTCGTGCCTTTCCCATACTGCCACTGATGTAGAATTTTTTCATTTGCGAAGTTCCTAGACTTTTGACTGCTGGCACCTTCTACTCTTTGCCTGGAGGCTCTTTCACTCCGCTAGAGCCCGCTCTGCCCTTGATTGGGGAAGGCCCGAAGTTGCAGGGACTTCATGCCCCTTCGAACCCACCCAGCAGCCCTCCACCAATAACTGGTAAGTTTAGGTATAATTACTCCAGCTCCCCCACCCCTTGGGCAGGTTGTCTTTGAGGTCTGCTTTGTACACTGGCTTGCTGAGTTTTCCAGAAGGATTAAATTCCAGGAAACCATGGTGGTAACTAGCTTGGTGATGTGCTCTTTACTGTCTTCCTTCCCTTCTCTGTCTCACCCCATAAAGGTGCTTCCTGAGATCACCTCCCAAATAAATTACTTGTACATAAATCCTCACGTCATGTTCTGCTTCTGCAAGAACTCTAAAACAAGTAAGGATATGAAGTAAAACTACAGGCCAATATCACTGATGAACATAGATGCAAAACTCCTTAACAAAATACTGGCAAACAGAATCCAACAGCACATTAAAAGGATCATACACCATGATCAAGTGGGGTTTATCCCAGGAATGCAAGGATTCTTCAATAT
Source organism: Tursiops truncatus (assembly GCF_011762595.2). Lineage (NCBI taxonomy): Eukaryota > Metazoa > Chordata > Mammalia > Artiodactyla > Delphinidae > Tursiops > Tursiops truncatus. The sequence continues at coordinate 68,491,611 of NC_047039.1, read as the reverse complement.
ACACAATGTGATACACCATATTAACAAATTGAAGGATAAAAACCATATGATCATCTCAATGGATGCAGAGAAAGCTTTTGACAAAATTAAATACCCATTTATGATAAAAACTCTCCAGAAAGTAGGCATAGAGGGAACTTTGCTCAACATAATAAAGGCCATATATGACAAACCCACAGCCAACATCATTCTCAACGGTGAAAAACTGAAACCATTTCCTCTAAAATCAGGAACGAGACAAGGTTGTCCACTCTCACCACTGTTATTCAACATAGTTTTGGAACTTTTAGCCACAACAATCAGAGAAGAAAAAGAAATAAAAGGAATCCAAACTGGAAAAGAAGTAAAGCTGTCACTGTTTGCAGGTGACATGATACTATACATAGAGAATCCTAAAGATGCTACCAGAAAACTACTAGAGCTAATCAATGAATTTGGTAAAGTAGCAGGATACAAAATTAATGCACAGAAATCTCTGGCATTCCTATATACTAATGATGAAAAATCTGAAAGTGAAATCAAGAAAACACTCCCATTTACCACTGCAACAAAAAGAATAAAACATCTAGGAATAAACCTACCTAAGGAGACAAAAGACCTGTATGCAGAAAATTATAAGACACTGATGAAAGAAATTAAAGATGATACAAATAGATGGAGAGATATGCCATGTTCTTGGATTGGAAGAATCAACATTGTGAAAATGAATCTACTACCCAAAGCAATCTACAGATTCAATCCAATCCCTATCAAACTACCACTGGCATTTTTCACAGAACTAGAACAAAAAAATCTCACAGTTTGTATGGAAACACAAAAGACCCTGAATAGCCAAAGCCATCTTGAGAAAGAAAAATGGAGCTGGAGGTATCAGGCTCCCTGACTTCAGACTATACTACAAAGCTACAGTAATCAAGACTACAGAAATATAGATCAATGGAACAGGATAGAAAGCCCAGAGATAAACCCACGCACATATGGTCACCTTATCTTTGATAAAGGAGACAAGAATATACAGTGGAGAAAAGACAGCCTCTTCGATAAGTGGTGCTGGGAAAACTGGATAGCTCCATGTAAAACAATGAAATTAGAACACTCTCTAACACCATACACAAAAATAAACTCAAAATGGATTGAAGACCTAAATGTAAAGCCAGACACTATTAAACTCTTAGAGGAAAACATAGGCAGAACACTCCATGACATAAATCACAGGAAGATCCTTTTTGACCCTAGCGAAATTGAAATAAAAACAAAAATAAACAAATGGGACCTAATGAAACTTAAAAGCTTTTGCACAGCAGAGGAAACCATAAACAAGATGAAAAGACAACGCTCAGAATGGGAGAAAATATTTGCAAATGAAGCAACTGACAAAAGATTAATCTCCAAAATTTACAAGCAGCTCATGCAGCTCAATATCAAAAAAACAAACAACCCAATCCAAAAATGGGCAGAAGACCTAAATAGACATTTGTCCAAAGAAGATATACAGATTGCCAAGGAACATTTGAAAGAATGCTCAACATCATTAATCATTAGAGAAATGCAAATCAAAACTACAGTGAGGTATCACCTCACACCAGTCAGAATGGCCATCATCAAAAAATCTAGAAACAATAAATGCTGGAGAGGGTGTGGAGAAAAGGGAACCCTCTTGCACTGTTGGTGGGAATGTAAATTGATACAGCCACTATGGAGAACAGTATGGAAGTTCCTTAAGAAACTAAAAATAGAACTACTATATGACCCAGCAATCCCACTACTGGGCATATACCCTGAGAAAACCATAATTCAAAAAGAGTCACGTACCACAATGTTCATTGCAGCACTGTTTACAATAGCCAGGACATGGAAGTGTCCATCAACAGATGAATTGATAAAGAAGATGTGGCACATATATACAATGGAATACTCAGCCATAAAAAGAAACGAAATTGACTTATTTGTAGTGAGGTGGATGGACCTAGAGTCTGTCATACAGAGTGAAGTAAGTCAGAAAGAGAAAGACAAATACTGTATGCTAACACATATATATGGAATCTAAGGGAAAAAAAAAAAGGTCATGAAGAACCTAGGGGTAAGACGGGAATAAAGACACAGACCTACTAGAGAATGGACTTGAGGATATAGGGAGGGGGAAGGGTAAGCTGTGACAAAGTGAGAGAGTGGCATGGACATATATACACTACCAAACGTAAGGTAGATAGCTAGTGGGAAGCAGCTGCATAGCACAGGGAGATCAGCTCGGTGCTTTGTGACCACCTGGATGGGTGGGATAGGGAGGGAGGGAGACGCAAGAGGGAGGAGATATGGGAACATATGTATACGTATAACTGATTCACCTTGTTATAAAGCAGAAACACACCATTGTAAAGCAATTATACTCCAATAAAGACGTTAAAAAAAGTCTAGCAGAAGCTAATAAATTTATTGAATGAATATATGAATGATCCACCCCAACCTGCCTCTAGCTCTGTTCTGAGCCAGCTAACACAAGAAATGAGAAATCCTTTCTGTATCTAATTGTGGAGCATGAATTCTTAGCCTAGCGTCCAAGGATTGGCATTATGGAATCTATGAATTCCCTGAAATTAGATGCAGCATTTTTATGTCTATGGGCTTTTTTTTTTTTTTTTTTTTTTGCCTTACGCGGGCCTCTCACTGCTGTGGCCTCTCCCCCTGCGGAGCACAAACTCAGCGGCCATGGCTCACGGGCCCAGCCGCTCCGCGGCATGTGGGATCTTCCCAGACCGGGGCACGAACCCATGTCCCCTGCACCGGCAGGCGGACTCTCAACCACTGCGCCACCAGGGAAGCCCTGTATGGGGTTTTTTTTCCTGATGATCCAGACCACAAGTTTCATCTGATTCCCTTATGCATCTATAACCTTTCAAAGGTTAAGAACCAGGTTTAAATAAAAATTTTGTTTGCGCGAATTACAGCAGGGCAACTCCCCTCCTAAGTGCATCTCGTCAGATATAGCAGCATGACATTTACTGATGGGTGCTGGCTTCTAGTAGCATTGCACCATTTCTGGTAATGTGCACATTTCTAGTAGTTTGTACAACACAAAGTAGTAAGAGGTCAGTACACTCTCTCTGGAACACCTGGTTGGCACACCCACTCTTTCGGTCCTTAGCTCTAAGTTCTCAGTGCTATTGGTTTTGAACTCTATTTCCTATTGTTCTGTTTTGTGCAAACTCAGAAATTTTAAGAGATGTAGTGCTCTTCAAATGCATACTCTGCAAAAAATAGCCTCTTTTAAGTGCTGTCTCCCCAGTACAGTATAGGTAGGTGTCCTTCTATCTAGTTCACATCCCAATTGAACATAACTACGGAAGGGAGATACTGGAGGAATGACTGAGAAAACAAAGGTATTTGGCCGCTACTTTGCAACCCAAACGTTCATAATCTACTAATCAATAATTGCCTACTTACGATAAGTTAGAATTGGGACAATGTGAGATGGATGCTCCTCGTTCCCTGAATACATCCAGTTCTTCTTCAGAAAGGTAGCAGCCATGTGCCATCACTGTCTGGAGAGAAGAGCATCCTATGTGGAGTCTACCACTCAAAAATGCTTAAGTCAGTCCTCACTCACAGCAAGATATTATAGGTGCACATAAAAGCTGTGACTTATCTGTTATCATCTTCACAAGAACATTGATGATTACCTATATGTATAAAATCACTGTGCCCAAGTTACACCTCAGAAAAGGCCTGTGAAAACATTGGATTACGAAAGTCCCACACATTTGTGGATCTTTTTCTCTCTTTTTTAATCTATAAAATAAATGAGGGTTGGTCCAGCTGACCTCTATGCAAGTAAAATTAACATGCAAATTGAAGGCTAATTTATTAATTATATAGAAATATATGTAGAGGAGGATGAAAATTATGATGTAGCATAAACAAGATCTGTGCAGAGTATTAACCTTTCAAATCAGTCACATTCAGATCTCTGAGCACAAAGTCCCTAAGAATTTATTTGCTGTAATAGTTAAACTCTCCATGCAGTTCATACATTTCATTAAATGCCAAGGCCAGGGGGTATATTGTTGTAATGAGGTCTCTCCTCACTCATATTAATTTTAATTAACTTAAAATTGTTTAATTATAAATGTAGTAATACTCATTTCTTTTACAAAGCAATCTTAGAGTGTTTAAAAATAAAAAGTAAAAAGTCCTCTGCTTTCTCCCTCAGGAAGGATCACTTTTAACGTTCAATGTGTGTCTTCCAGACAGTGTTTGGTAAGTGAGCACGCACCCGCACGTATATACACATATCAGACAATACTGTACAAACACTCTTCCTTGTAAGTCTGTATACTTCATTCTTTGTGAATGTTGGATAAAATTCTAATTATGTATGTTCTATAATTTAAACAATTTCCCACTGATAGCCATTTTTTAACTTTCATATGTAATTAACATCTCTAGTCATAGTCCTTACAGAATGGATCTTCAGAAATACATTTTCTAACTCAAAGGAATGCACATTTACATTCTAATGGATACTGACAAAATGTCCTTGGACCACATGACATTCCCACCTCAAAGAAGCTTTTAGATTTATTTACCAATAAATGTAATGATTTATTCATTAGGGATGAAACCAGGCCCATTTTTAATTCTGCGCACACATGAATATGCACACTCTGTACTTGAGTTTGGGAAATGCACGTGTGTCATAGAAGTCTGAAGATTACTACTGAGATTTTAAAATTTAGATAAATATGCCGTACTTCATATAGATTATATCATGATGTACAACTTACCTTATTTGTCAGAAGGTTGTTTTTATCATACACATCTGTGTAGTTTTTATAACCAGGGTATAGGTTTTTCACAGCTTTAACTTCATCACGATTTTCACTTACATGGCTCTAAAAGAAAAGAAATATTTTCAATTTTTTAATGTAAAATACCATTAGAAATTATACTTCCTACCCCCAAATGATATGAATGGTTCCTACTTGCCTAGGTAAAAAAAATGAAGATTCTTGTGTATTTTATTTGAAACAATTCTTATTATATAAGATATATATGACAAAGAAACTATGAAAATGTAATTATATGAACATGTAATATCCTAACCCTAACCCATGTGATGTTTTTCTGACAAAGTCTTTTCAAATTCCAAACTATAGCAAGAATAAGTAAAAATAAAAAGTACTCCTTGTAGAGAGTAAGAGCCTAGCTATTCATGGTCGATCACCTACTACTTCTGGTGTTGGCTGTTTAAGAAGAGTTCATTGGCCATCAAAAGGACAGAGCATGGTTCACTCATAGAAAGCTGAAATTTGAAATAAAAAGCTGAATTTTAGCCCAAGTTCTGACCCTAGTTATGTGTCTTAGGGTTGAGTCCATTGTTTTCTCTTTGGGCCTCCATGTTCTCATCTCTCAAATAAAAGCGTTGGGATAGATGAGTGATTTTCCAAATTCTTTTAGCTTTAGATGTGTTATTCTTATTTAAAAAATCATAGAAATTCAATATGTAAACAGCATAAACAAGTTGCTACGCAGGATGAAGCAGGGTTAGGACTCTGGGACCCTGTCCCCATTCTATCCCCTTTGTCAGCTTCCAGGATGAGTTCTGCAGGAAACAGTTGGAAAATAACAGAGCTAGGCAGTCCTGCGGTCATCAAGAAAGAGCCTATAAGAATCCACACGCAAGCAAAACAAGTGAGTCCTGGCCCCCGCACAGTCCTTTCTCCAGGGCACCACAAACATGAGACTGCAGACACAACGTAAGTGTCACCATCCCAACCCCTCACCTAAAACAAAAATCATTTCTGACCAACTGGTGATGACCATGTATTATGGGAAATAACTCATGAGCAAGTTACCACTTCCAAGAACAGCAATGCCATTTCCCTTTCTCCTTGAGGTAGAGTATGCATAACCAAATAAATGAAAGAAAACAACAGCATTGGACTAAAAACAGAATGTTCTACTTGCAGAATGAGTTCTATCCTTGGCCTTGAGGAACTCCAGACCACTGAAGAAATGGGCATGGGCATCAGAAGAGATTTGTGTCATTTTGATAGATTTGAGTATATGCAGTTATACACATATATACAACGCCAGTAAGTATATACTTGATTTTGTTGTGTGTTTCTGGGATTCAGGACACACAAACACAAAATACGCCACCTTGGGATACTGAATACTTTATGCTGAAGGGGTTTGAGAAAATGGCAGAAGCAGGAAGGTCACTCTGATTTTGCCCCCACCCTTTTCCCCTGTGACCGGAGCACAGGCTCTCGTAAATGAGAGGCGCCCGCCCTATACATAGAGGAAAGGAGCATCCTTATCTCTGAAGACAAAGGGAACCAAGAAGAAACAGGCCTTGCTAATACACTTACCTCGTACTCCTTAACTTATGTTCCTCCAGGACTGTACACTTGTCACCACACCTAACATAAAAATACTCAGGTCTGTTTCTTTGTGTCTTTGTTTCCTTATAAAGGCTCCTGTGCCATGTAAACCTTATATGAAATAAATTTGTATGCTTTTCTCTTGTTTAGCTTTGTCAGTTTAGTTTTCAGGCCCAGCCAGGGACCCTAAATAGGTCAAGGATAACTTTTTCTTCCCCTGCAATTGTGTGGGACTGAATATCACAGCCCATCAAAAAAAGGGAAAAAATGAAAATAGTTAATGAGTCCTAACAAATCTTAAAAAAAAAACAAAAAACTTCCACCCTAAAAAATGATAAAGGATCTATGTGTTGCCTTTCCCTGACATGCCCTTTTTTTTTTTTTTTTTTAATGGTACACGGGCCTCTCACTGTTGTGGCCTCTCCCGTTGCGGAGCACAGGCTCCGGATGCACAGGCTCAGCGGCCATGGCTCACAGGCCCAGCTGCTCCGCACCATGTGGGATCTTCCCAGACCAGGGTACGAACCCATGTCCCCTGCATCGGCAGGCGGACTCTCAACCACTGCGCCACCAGGGAAGCCCAACATGCCCTTTAAGATAGCTCTTAAGAGGGAGAATTTTAGTGCAGTATGTAATGAAGTTTGGATGGGGGAAGGGGAGCTCCCAATTTTAACCCAGCTGGAAGATTTAGAAACTGTTTTATTCCTAAATTGCAACCGCTTAATGACAAAGTAAGATACACTGTTTTGTTCCTGATTTTAAATTAAGAAACTTGGAACAAAAGGGCTTTTAAATCCATTTTGGTAAGGTGGAAATTAGGTTCTTTTTGCTTTTCAAATAATAGACGGTTCCTCCAAAAAGGAAGGACTAGAACACTGAGAAAGTATCAAATAGAAGAGAGCAGGAAAGAAATGCATTAAATGTATCCTACAGAGAACAGGTAACCAGTTCGCCATTGATCTTGCTTGGTTACTTAAGATGTTCTCATCTCTAGGAGCCAGATCAGAGAAGATTGAAGGCAAAAGGAACTTCAGGTTTCTTTTCTTAACTAAAAAATTAGAGAACTACATTTAGGTGATATCTGTAAGGGACCTTATGTCCTATGATGCTGTATCTTGAGATCTTATGGGGCTAAAGGCAGGCCGCCCCCATGATGTGCCACTCTGGCATGTGGATTATTATTATTATTATTATTATTTTTGCAGTACGTGGGCCTCCCACCACTGCGGTCTCTCCCGCCGCGGAGCACAGGCTCCGGATGTGCAGGCCCAGTGGCCATGGCTCACGGGCCCAGCCGCTCCGCAGCACGTGGGATCCTCCTGGACCGGGGCACGAACCCGCGCCCCCTGCATCAGCAGGCGGACTCCCAACCACTGCGCCACCAGGGAAGCCCATGTAGATTATTTTGAGTTAAAAACCAATCAATGCCCGAAAGACTCAGGAAGAACCTTTGAACTCCCTCCTTACCACCTAAAAGAATTTAAGATAGGAGGGCTGTCCCAGGAAGGAGCTATTACCATAGATAACTGTAGTAAGGTATTAGGCATGGCAGACAAGAGGAACCTAGCAAGCCCATTTAATCAAACTTGTCTGTATCCCATTGTCTTTGAATGGTTCAGCAAACTTTTGTTTACCAAATATTAACTCTTTTTATCTTCCAGTGAATTACCTTATTTCCCCTTGAAACCTCAGACCCCTGTTTCCTTCTACTTAGTCCAGAATATATATATACCTCACCTGGCCTCGCTGTCTTTGGAATTCTTTCATACTTATGTGGATTTCCTGTATGCACATAATAAATTTGATTTTCTCCTGTTAATCTGCTTTATGTCACATTAATTGCCAACCAAAAGAACTAAAAGAGAAAAGGGGAAACCCACCTCCTCCATCATCTCAGTAAAAGAATTGGAGATTACTGCCAGAATTTAGGGTACAGAGAAGTCTTGCAGGTCTAGACAGAGGCAAATAGGAGAAAAACGCCCACCTGAATGTGCAAATCATGGGTCTTCGCGATGTTCCCAAGTTCACCCAACAAAGTCTCAGAGCAGGAAAGGGAAAAACGTGGTGTCACTATGGGCTGCACTCTAGAATACTGGAAATAATCAAAAACACTTGGTAAGGAAATGCATATCATACCACAAAATGATTTTATGTCTTCATCTCTAGGGACAGTCCTTCATTCCAGGAGTGGGTGGAAGTGCTGGATTTCATGGAAATGGCTCACGGAGAACAAGGAAGGGTATATTCTGTAGCACCAAGTTCAATGGAAGAAGATCCCATCTCAAACGCAATGGAAGAAGATCCCATCTCAAACGCAAGGCACGTGAAGGCTCAGACCAGGCCTAGACTGGGTGGCTTTTATGAAGAGAATTAGGAGGCAGAGGAGACGTTTTAAGGGAGAGTGCTGGGAAGACTAAGAATGAAGTGGTAGCCTGTTCCCCTTTCTACATCTTGGGGTGGTATGCTGGCCATGGCCTCCCTGAGGACTTTTACTTAGTTGCAGGCATGGCTCTGATGTCACCTTTGTGGCTGAGCAGTAGAGAAGGACTCATAGAAGAGCGGCAAGGATAAGGATCCACAAAGCTGCACCTAGGTCTCCCAAGATTAGACTGAAAGCAATACTGAGGTTTCCTATGGCTTCCAGTCAGACCTTAAAAAATGGTGAGGGAAGAGTCTGGTTTGCAAATCTAAGAGACGGCACAGCAGAGCCATAGACAAGCCTGCTGGGGGTGGGACAGAAAACAGCACTGTCTTCACAGGATCACCAACACCAGGGCACTGTGGAACGGGGGTGCCTGGCTGAGTGCCTGCAGGCCACACGACATGCGCGCATCTGTGGACCAAGGCAGTCTGGCTGGGGCATCAGGGCTGGACACCACCTGTGTTTCAGACCAGATCAGGGGGTACAAGAGGCCAGAGCCAATGGTGATGTAGCCAACAAACCATGCCACAGCATCCAGTTGCCACCAATCTGTCTACATGCATGAAGCCCTCCCCCGCCTCCCCACCAGCCTGTCCTATGAAATTAGAAGGTCCCAGAGGAGAGGGAGGGAAAACCACTGAGAAAGTAAAAAATGCCTGACCTTCCTAAGCTGAGTTGATGCATCCACCATGAAAACAATTTAAGGCTTTAGGAAAATACTTCTGCATGCATGGAATAGGCCAAATGTATACAGGCTAACCTCTACCAAACAGCTTAAGAACAAATCCTACAACTAACAGGAAGGCAATTAAAAAGCGAGCTGGGAACAAGTTTACTTACATTCCTTTGGAGCATTTCTGACACAAATCTGAAATAAAGCAACAAACGGGAAGTTAGAACATTCAGGCATTTTTGAAATTAATTTTTTAAAAGCACGAAAACATGAGCCTTACATGTCCTAATTTCCATGTAAACATTTCTAATGCTGCACATGTTTCACCACCACTAATTAAGGATTAGCAAGCAGTAATTACCCTGCTTTCTCATTTGCAGCCAGAGCGATGGAGTGCAAAATCACAGGGAAATGCAATTTTATCATCTAACATCAGCCGGGCTGTTCACAAGTATTCCCACAGCGCTCAAGCCATCCCACAGCGCTCAAGCCATTCTAGCTTTAGCTCTGTTTGGGGGAATACTGCAGTATGTTATGTTCCATGGATATCAGAGTCATGGAGTCCTGTGTATCTGGAGGTGTTTAGAAGCCATGGGGCTCTCTACTCCCAGTTTCCCTAAAGTGGAAGTTGCTTGCTCACAGAATCACAATAGCATCATTTATTTTCAAAGGCTGAGTCCTACTGGGCATGGATGTTGGAGTAAAGCAGAAGGAATAGGCCAGACATGGTTGTGAAATGGGTAGTGACGGGGATGGTGATCTTACCAATTATATCTGCAGGGATGGTGGTATCCATAGGGCCTATGAAATGACTGTTTCTGCCCTGGCTGAAAATATTTATGAGCTATAGCTTCCTGCTTTCTGGTAATCCTTTGTTTAAGAATAAAATGTGAATCAGGGTTCACTATTCCCACAAACACAGATTCATAGAAAAGTTGAGCATATGGCCAAATGCTAAAGGGAAAGTGTGTGCTTCCTTCTCTTTCTGGGAACATAGCAGCACCTAAGCCACCCTTTACAGAGGACACACTTAAGGTGAAGGAGGCCTGGGAATGGAGAAAAGCTGGACTTCTCAAACTTGCATCAGGATATGTTTGGTCTTAGGCAAGATTTAAAGCTAAAGAATTTTCTTCTATATCTCTTGGATGTTGAGTGTCATACAACACAATTCCTTGTCAAATCCTCAAGGCACAATGGAAAAGCCGTTAAAGAAATACAGAAAAAGTACCTATGGTATCACTAGCATATCCCCATGTAAAATAAAAAGAACATAACAAAAGCACATGATCTCAAGCAACAGGATGACCCACAACCAAAAGTAATTTAATGAGCAGGCCACAGACACTTAAGTGCAAGTTTAATCTGCAGGAGAAGCCCCAATCTACAATGAATGACAGGGAGTGGGTAAATCATTTACTTTTTAAAAAATCCTTCATTTTATAAAGGGATTTGCCCTAGGACTCCTATAACAAGTTCCCAGAGGCTTTAAAATATGATTTGATATACAAAAATAGTACTGACATGCAACATTTTCCTTAGGATCAGATCAATTTCATGAAGTTAGGCAAACCCAGGCAGTGATATATGTGCACATTCTGCCTGGGTTAAAGAGGTTTCTTTTTCCCATCTCCAACTCCATCCGTAAGACAAATCAAGACAAACATACCTCTCTGTTTCCTTGATTGATTCCTCAGTGGTTTCCTTGTATTCTGGAACAGTGTCATTCAAATCCATGCAGACTTTGCCCACAAATGCCCGCTGCCCGAATTTATCTGTGAGACACACACAAAAAGAATCTAAAGTCATGTTTCTTTCCCAAACTGTACCTTTCCTAAGCCTCTTTAAAACATCTTAAATTAAAATCGTTATAAAAACATAAGTGAGAACGTAAAAGATCATCACACCATTTAAGAACAGTAACAACAAGACCTCGATCAATTCTGTAAGTAGTAAAGGTTCTCCCATTAGCACCTTACTCCTCTGATTACTCCCAGAATGAAGGATATTATTTGCTTAAGGTCTAAACCCAGATGTGCCCAGTGTCCTCCTCTATGTGCAGGGTTATGAGGACTATACCCAATAATGTATGTAAAGTGGCTGGCACATGGGCTTAGAAAAGATACTGTCGCTATTCTTAAGTGTAGCAGTGCCAATATCATTATCTGTGGGGGATTTTACTTACTCCTACCAGCAGTTCTCAGCACTGAAGAACGTCATGCTTATCAAAGGTGCTAGAGGAATTCTATTTCAGCTAGAAAGTTGATGCTACATGAGGCAATGTTCATTTTTTCAACAATGTCTCCACCGCTGTCTTGAGTCTTTCAGAAGTCTTTCTATCTCTCTCTTTCCCCTGTAATTCACTGTAATGCCTGGCCATTAGATTACTCTTCCTTAAAACACCACCTTCATCACATACCTCATCTCGCTGAAAACTTTTTTTGAGTCTGATGCATATTTGAATCTCTCCAGAGACTGAACCATCCCCTCTGCCCAACCTCTCCCATCCCACCATGCCATGAATCCTTCCCTTTAGTTCAGCTACTCTGTTCCCTGCCTCCTGTATATCCACTATGAACGTTCCTGTCCCCATACCCATACCCCCATGTCATCTTTCCTGTCTGAAAGGCATTTTCCTCTCTCCTCATTTTATCTTCCCTTCAAAGGCCAATTTAAAGATCCCTTCAATGAAATCTTCCCAGGTGATCCAACCCTGGGTTCATTCTGTCTCCTCCAAAATTTGCAATATTTACTTTCAGTGTCACCCTTGAGGTCTTTGGTATAAACTACCTTGGCCAGCAAGCAGTAGTGTCAGCACATCAGTCAACAGTATTTACTGAGCACCTGCTATGTGCTAGGCACTGTACTGGGTACAAGTTTTGGAATCATCAGTGTAAATCCAGTCTCATCTCTGCTTACTAGCTGTGTGACTTGGGCATGTTACATAACCTCTCTGAGCATCAGTTTATCCATCTGTAACACAAGGACCTGAATAACTGCTCCAGAAGGCTGTTTGCAACTGAGCTGAACTAGTCCACGTAGAGTTCTTTGCACAATACCAGGCATCTAGTAAAAGCACTACAGCCATTACTAAAGTCATTAATCAATGTATGTACCTATTAATCAGTTAATCCTGTCTGGTTCCTCAAGGGCAGAGACTATTTTCCATTTTACTGTGTTCCCTGCATCTAGCATAGTGCCCTGAGTCTAGACAACAGCTAAGATCTATCTGCTGATAGATAAACTGTTGCTATTGCTAGAATTAGTAAACCTGCTCCAAAAAGCCCTAAATTAATACACAAAATTCAGACCCATTTACATCATTCTGCAGCCAAAAACTAAAGGTAAATAAATTACTTAAACAACAGAAAAAGTTCAAGGGCCACAGTGATACACAAATACCTAATTACTTGCAAGAAATGCAGTGCTTAAATTCTAGCAATTAAAAGGCAGGACTGCTCACAAGTATAAGTCACTGCTGGCATGGTCTGGACATGCTTCATGTGCCCGTAAATCATCCTTTCATCTCCTCACCTGTAATTTCCGCAAGGAGCAGCGATGAGTCAGTGTGAATTGTTGCAAAGTAACAAGCTGTGGTGGTTCCATTCTTTAGTGTTCTCCTCTAAAAATAAATCACAAAAACCATGAATCGCCTGTGCCCAGAAGAGTCACATGGTATATACAGATGAAAATGGAATTTTAGTTTTCAATTTTAAGATGCTTTTATTTAAAGGCATGCCATCTCAATATGAAATGTAGTTAAGGCAAATGGTAAAAGTATTTATATTTTAAAAGTGTTAGCTAGAGGAGAAGTTGATGCTTTCGATTTCCTAGATTCACACAGTTCTGTGTTGCAGAATTTATAAAATGTGATACTAATTAATTCCTTATTTTTTTAGGACTGTTTAAGAATATGCAAACTTTATTGCATCTGGGAGTGAATAAATGAGATTTTTCTAGTGATTACAGGATACAGTTATTCAGCCAGATTTTTAGTTCATCCTAGCAGATTGATAAATGTATCCATCTCTCTTCCTCAGCAAATCTCTACTAAAATACCAGTAAAGGAGTATAACATTTATTAAACCATAAGCAGAGAGGAGACATGAGCAGCGGAAATATTTCAGCATCTTCTCGGAAGAAAAAACAAGTATAAGAACCTGGAGGCAACTTGGAAAGAGAAAGGAGCATGTGGCTGTTAACAGGGAATTGGCTGAAAGTCTGTATACAGATAATTAAACCTTGGCAGGACTCTTTTCCCTGCTGAAATCAGCCAACCACCCCTAACCTGCTCCTTGCAGAAGAGATTTACCCTTTGTAGAAATTGGATAGTATTTAGAGGGTACAAGCCCAAAAGGACAAGGTGAGGCATAGGCTGAAAAGAAGAGGTTTAAGTGGACAACTGGCTGACCTCTGGGACCCTTGGTCATCTTCCCCAAAATGCCACATGTACTGTTTCCACCAGTCCTGGCAGGACTGAAGGACTTCTTCCTAGAGAAGATGAATGGCTCTAGAAGTAAAATGTCCTCACGACTTTTGGGACCCACAATTTAAAGGGCTGTTTACTACCTTCACTGTTCATCATATAATGAAGTTTACCAGTCAACAAATGCTACCCCACCCAGATCTTCCAGTCACCATCTTGGAGCATCACACTTAAATATGAATGTGCATTTAAGGTTCAGCGGACACTGCAGGAGGGCTTCCCTGGTGGCGCAGTGGTTGAGAGTCTGCCTGCCGATGCAGGGGACACAGGTTCGTGCCCCGGTCCAGAAAAATCCCACATGCCGCAGAGTGGCTAGGCCTGTGAGCCATGGCCACTGAGCCTGCGCGTCCGGAGCCTGTGCTCTGCAACGGGAGGGGCCACAACAGTGAGAGGCCCACGTATCGCAAAAAAAAAAATAAAAGAGCTCTCCAAAAGTAAAAATGTTAACAATGAAATATGGGAGTCAACAGAAGGTTAAATTAGAAGAGAATTTCTCAGAGAAGAAATATGAAAGTCAAGGATGAAAAGATAAAAAAATTATGCTCAATCTAAGAGATCTAACATTTAGTATAAAAGTTCTAAAAAAAAAAACTTTTTTTTTAAAGGAAATGAAGGGGGTGAAATTGTCTGAGAAATAATAGTAGTCTCTCCAAACTGAAAATCCTCATAGAATGCTCAGTTCAGTGCATGAAAAACAGAAGCCAAGTAAGGCATATAATTGTGAGATATTAAGTCTACAAGTAAAGTGAAGATTCTGAAAGGTTCCAGAGAAAGAAAACCAGTCATAGACAAATGGCAGGAAACACCAGTGATGCTGAAAACAGAACAATGGCTTTAAAATTCTGGAGGAAGGTTTTTTTTAATTTTTAAAAAATTTATTTTATTGAAGTATAGTTGATTTAAGGAGGGAAGTTATTTTAAAGTAGAATTTTATACCCTTGTAAATTATCAGTCAAGTGTGAAAATAGAATAGAGATATATGATTAGATACACAAAATCTTGAATGTTTTTCTCCTTTAAGAGCTTAGAAAGCTCGTAGAAGATGTGTTTTTAAAAAATGTGAGAGTAATGCAAAGTAAAAGAACTTCTTAGGTCCAGAAAATGGGAATTAAACACAGAGGAGAACCAAAGGGAATGCCCAGATTATAGCAGTGCCAGAGACAATCCCGACCAGAGTGAAACAAAGGAACAGAAGGCAGTGGGAAGAGTTTGAGAAAGAAATCAGAACTGATATTGCCTGACTTGTCTCAGCACTTGGAAAAGTACTGATTGACCTGAGCAGGGTCTGTCTTAAGCAGAAGCTTTTCCTTCTTCTTCTTTTTTAAAATTTTAAGACATTTTTTAAGAGCAGTTTTAGGTTCACAGCAAAATTGAGAGGAAGGTACAGAGATTTCCCATATGCCCCCAGCCCCCACACATAGCAGAAGCTTTTTAAAGTGCAGAGGAAAAATGGCACTGGAGTTCTTGCTTCTTGCATATTATGACCTGCGTGACCTTGAGAAAGTTGCTTTACATTCTCAACATCAGTTTCCTCATTTGTGAAATAAGAGGACTCTTGACTAGAATGGGGTTGGATTAGAAACGTAAACGTCTGCAGGAGGAAAATAATTTGGACTTAAAGTAATAGGGAAGAACATGCCGTATCCTAGCAGCCTCTACTCAGCTTCAGCCAACTGTTAAAAGAACAACAACAAAAAAGAGAGACCGGTGATGTCAGTTAGTAATGAAGGGCAAGAGAATTAGGAAAACTGGATTTTAATGTCAATCTTTTCAAAGTTTAAGGCACATGAAAAAAATATTTCTGGCTGCAAGTAAAGGATGTTTATATAGCCTGTCACCTATAGAAAAGGATGCGCTAGCTTGCTACCATAATCACACACCCAAGAGAAAAGTTAACACCATGACAGAGGCATCGAATTCAATCTCCAGCAACCAGAAAAGTGCCTGGATCTTCGTGTGTGCCTAGTAAATATTGTTGAATGAACACATGAGGAATCAGACTTACTAAAGCAACAAGAGGCAAAAAAATGATCTAAAATAAGCATTGTTACGTGCATAGACTAGGACATTGTATCCTTGACAGAGGAACAGGCTACTGTAACAGTGAGAGTGAATATAATAACTTGCCAGTTTGGGCCACTAGCATTCTCTGAGAATGTAGCGCAAAAGTATACACAGAAGTTTCACTATTTTTCTAAGAAGAGTTGCGAAAGAAAGAACAGATTGGAGGGAAGAATATACTAAGAGCAAGGGAAATGGGCTGGGGGGGTGGCAGAGAAAATAAATGAGCATGCATGCACAAGAAAGAGAGAGAAGGAAATTCATTTCCCAGAACAGAAGTAATACTATATTAAAGAAAATGGACTGAAAAAAACAAAAACAAAAACATATCTATAAGTGAAATTTCAGAACCTCAAGAATGAAGAAAATCCTGAAGGCCAGCAAATTAGCTAGAAGGGAATGACAATCAGATTGACATCAGCACACTGGATGCTGGTGGGAAAATCATTTTAAAGAAAATTCTCTCTGTAGCTGAAGTGCATCATTCAAGAGTCAGAAGAAAGTAACACCATTTTTGGTAGTTCAAGGATTTGGATTGCTTTTCCACCCACCTTATTGGAAAAGATTATCATCGTCTAAGAAAATACATCCAAAACAAAGACAGAGGATCCAAATTTAAAACATTTTAGACATCCACCAGAGGGCAGACAGCAGAAGCAAGAAGAACTACAATCCTGCAGCCTGGGGAAAAAAACCCACATCCACAGAAAGACAGACAGGATGAAAAGGCAGAGGGCTATGTACCAGGTGAAGAAACAAGATACAACCCCAGACAAACAACTAAATGAAGTGGAGATAGGCAACCTTCCAGAAAAGAATTCAGAATAATGATAGTGAAGATGATCCAGGACCTCGGAAAAAGAATGGAGGCAAAGATCGAGAAGATGCAAGAAATGTTTAACAAAGACCTAGAAGAATTAAAGAACAAACAAACAGAGATGAACAATACAGTAACTGAAATGAAAACTACAGTAGAAGGAATCAATAGCAGAATAACTGAGGCAGAAGAATGGATAAGTGACCTGGAAGACAGAATGGTGGAATTCACTGCTGCAGAACAGAATAAAGAAAAAAGAATGAAAAGAAATGAAGACAGCCTAAGACACCACTGGGAAAACATTAAACACAACACCATTCGTATTATAGCGGTCTCAGAAGGAGAAGACAGAGAGAAAGGACCCGAGAAAATATCTGAAGAGATTATAGTCGAAAACTTCCCTAACATGGGAAAGAAAATAGCCACCCAAGTCCAGGACGTGCAGAGAGTCCCACACAGGATACACCCAAGGAGAAACACGCCGAGAGACATATAATCAAATTGGCAAAAATTAAAGACAAAGAAAAATTATTGAAAGCAGCAAGGGAAAAACGACAAATAACATATAAGGGAACTCCCATAACATTAACAGCTGACTTCTCACCACAAACTCTACAAGCCAGAAGGGAGTGGCATGATAAAGTGATGAAAGGGAAGAACCTACAACCAAGATTACTCTACGCAGCAAGGATCTCATTCAGATTCGAAGGAGAAATCAAAAGCTTTACAGACAAGCAAAAGCTAAGAGAATTCAGCACCACCAAACCAGCTCTACAACAAATGCTAAAGGAACTTCTCTAAGTGGGAAACACAAGAGAAAAAAATGACCTACAAAAACAAACCCAAAACAATTAAGAAAATGGTCATAGGAACATACATATCAATAATTACCTTAAACGTGAATGGATTAAATGCTCCAACTAAAAGACACAGGCTTGCTGAATGGATACAAAAACAAGATCCATATATATGCTTTCTACAAGAGACCCACTTTAGACCTAGACACACATACAGACTGAAAGTGAGAGGATGGAAAAAGATATTCCATGCAAATGGAAATCAAAGCTGGAGTAGCAATACTCATATCAGATAAAATAGACTTTAAAATAAAAGTGTTACAAGAGACAAGGAAGGACACTACATAATGATCAAGGGATCAATCCAAGAAGATATAACAATTATAAATATTTATGTACCCAACATAGGAGCACCTCAATATATAAGGCAACTGCTAACAGCCATAAAAGGGGAAATTGACAGTAAAACAATAATAGTGGGGGACTTTAACACCTCACTTACCCCAATGCACAGATCATCCAAAATGAAAATAAATAAGGAAACAGAAGCTTTAAACGACACAATAGACCAAATAGATTAAATTGATATTTATAGGACATTCCATCCAAAAACAGCAGATTACACTTTCTTCTCAAATGAGCATGGAACATTCTCCAGGATAGATCACATCTTGGGTCACAAATCAAGCCTCAGTAAATTTAAGAAAATTGAAATCACATCAAGCATCTTTTCTGACCACAACGCTATGAGATTAGAAATGAATTACGAGGAAAAAACCATAAAAAACAGAAACACATGGAGGCTAAACAATACATTACTAAACAATGAAGAGATCACTGAAGATATCAAAGAGGAAATCAAAAAATACCTAGAGACAAATGACAATGAAAACACGACGATCCAAAACCTATGCGATGCAGCAAAAGCAGTTCTAAGAGGGAAGATTATAGCTATACAAGCCTACCTCAAGAAACAAGAAAAATTTCAAATAAACAATGTAAACTTACACCTGAAGGAACTAGAGAAAGGAGAACCAGCAAAACCCAAAGTTAGCAGAAGGAAAGAAATCATAAAGATCAGAGCAGAAATAAATGAAATAGAAACAAAGAAAACAATAGCAAAGATCAATAAAACTAAAAGCTGGTTCTTTGAGAAGATAAACAAAATTGATAAACCGTTAGCCAGACTCATCAAGCAAAAGAGGGAGAGGATTCAAATCAATAAAATTAGAAATGAAAAAGGAGAAGTTACAAAAGACACTGCAGAAATGCAAAGCATCCTAAGAGACTACTACAAGCAACTCTATGCCAATAAAATGGACAACCTGGAAGAAATGGACAAATTCTTAGAAAGGTATAACCTTCCAAGACTGAACCAGGAAGAAATATAAAATATGAACAGACTGATCACAAGCACTGAAATTGAAACTGTGATTAAAAATCTTCCAACAAACAAAAGCTGAGGACCAGATGACTTCACAGGCGAATTCTATCAAACATTTAGAGAAGAGCTAAGACCTATCCTTCTCAAACTCTTCCAAAATATAGCAGAGGGAGGAACACTCCCAAACTCATTCTACGAGGCCACCATCACCCTGATACCGAAACCATACAAGGATGCCACAAAGAAAGAAAACTACAGGCCAATATCACTGATGAACATAGGTGCAAAAATCCTCAACAAAATACTAGCAAACAGAATCCAAGAGCACATTAAAAGGATCATACACCATGATCAAGTGAGGTTTATTCCAGGAATGCAAGGATTCTTCAATATATACAAATCAATCAATGTGATACACAATATTAACAAATTGAAGGAGAAAAACCATATGGTCATCTCAATAGATGCAGAGAAAGCTTTCGAAAAAATTCAGTACCCATTTATGACAAAAATCCTCAAGAAAGTAGGCATAGAGGGAACTTTCCTCAACATAATAAAGACCATATATGACAAACCCACAGCCAACATCATCCTCAATGGTGAAAAACTGAAAGCATTTCCACTAAGGTCAGGAACAAGACAAGGTTTCCCACTCTCACCACTTTTATTCAACAAAGTTTTGGAAGTTTTAGGCACAGCAATCAGAGAAGAAAAGGAAATAAAAGGAATCCAAATCGGAAAAGAAGAAGTAAAGCTGTACTGTTTGCAGATGACATGATACTATACATAGAGAATCCTAAAGATGCTACCAGAAAACTACTAGAGCTAATCAATGAATCCGGTAAAGTAGCAGGAAACAATGCACAGAAATCTCTGGCATTCCTATACACTAATGATGAAAAATCTCAAAGTGAAATTAAGAAAACACTCCCATTTACCATTGCAACAAAAAGAATAAAATATCTAGGAATAAACGTACCTAAGGAGACAAAAGACCTGCATGCAGAAAATTATAAGACACTGATGAAAGAAATAAAAGATGATACAAATAGATGGAGAGATATACTATGTTCTTGGATTGGAAGAATCAACATTGTGAAAATGACTCTACTACCTGAAGCAATCTACAGGTTGAATGCAATCCCTATCAAACTACCACTGGCATTTTTCACAGAACTAGAACAAAAAATTTCACAATTTGTATGGAGACACAAAACCCCGAATAGCCAAAGCAATTTTGAGAATGAAAAACGGAGCTGGAGGAATCAGGCTCCCTGACTTCAGACTATACTACAAAGCTACAGTAATCAAGACAGTATGGTACTGGCACAAAAACAGAAATATAGATCAATGGAACAGGATAGAAAGCCCAGAGATAAACCCATGCACATAGGGTCACCTTATCTTTGATAAAGGAGGCAGGAATGTACAGTGGAGAAAGGACAGCCTCTTCAATAAGTAGTGCTGGGAAAACTGGACAGGTACATGTAAAAGTATGAGATTAGCACACTCCCTAACATCATACACAGAAATAAGCTCAAAATGGATTAAAGACCTAAATGTAAGGCCAGAAACTATCAAACTCTTAGAGGAAAACATAGGCAGAACACTCTATGACATAAACCACAGCAAGATCCTTTTTGGGGCTTCTCTGGTGGCGCAGTGGTTGAGAGTCCGCCTGCCGATGCAGGGGAAATGGGTTCGTGCCCCAGTCTGGGAAGATCCCACATGCCGCGGAGCGGCTGGGCCCGTGAGCCATGGCCGCTAAGCCTGCGCGTCCGGAGCCTGTGCTGCACAATGGGAGAGGCCACGACAGTGAGAGGCCCGCGTACCGCAAAAAAAAAAAAAAAAAAAAAAAAAAAAAAAAAAGATCCTTTTTGACCCACCTCCTAGAGAAATGGAAATAAAAGCAAAAATAAACAAATGGGACCTAATGAAACTTAAAAGCTTTGCACAGCAAAGGAAACCATAAACAAGACCAAAAGACAACCCTCAGAATGGAAGAAAATATTTGCAAACAAAGCAACTGACAAAAGATTAATCTCTAAAATTTATTAGCAGCTCATGCAGCTCAATAACAAAAACAAAGAACCCAATCCAAAAATGGGCAGAAGACATAAATAGACATTTCTCCAAAGAAGATATACAGACTTCCAACAAACACATGAAAGAATGCTCAACATCATTAATCATTAGAGAAATGCAAATCAAAACTACAATGAGATATCATCTTACACTAGTCAGAATGGCCATCATCAAAAAATCTGCAAACAATAAATGCTGGAGAGGGTGTGGAGAAAAGGGAAACTTCTTTTACTGCTGGTGGGAATGTTAATTGGTACAGCCACTATGGAGAACAGTATGGAGGTTCCTTAAAAAACTACAAATAGAACTACCATATGACCCAGCAATCCCACTACTGGGCATATACCCTGAGAAAACCATAATTCACATAGAGTCATGTACCAAAATGTTTACTGCAGCCCTATTTACAATAGCCAGGATATGGAAACAACCTAAGTGTCCATCATCGGATGAATGGATAAAGAAGATGTGGCACATATATACAATGGAATATTACTCAGCCATAAAAAGAAACGAAATTGAGTTATTTGTAGTGAGGTGGATGGACCTAGAGTCTGTCATACAGAGTGAAGTAAGTCAGAAAGAGAAAAACAAATACTGTATGCTAACACATATATATGGAATCTAAGACAAAAAAAAATGTCATGAAGAACCTAGGAGTAAGAAAGGAATAAAGACACAGACCTACTAGAGAATGGACTTGAGGATATGGGGAGGGGGAAGGGTAAGCTGTGACAAAGTGAGAGAGTGGCATGGACATATATACACTACCAAACGTAAAGCAGATAGCTAGTGGGAAGCAGCCGCATAGCACAGGGAGATCAGCTCGGTGCTTTGTGACCACCTAGAGGGGTGGGATAGGGAGGGTTGGAGGGAGGGAGATGCAAGAGGGAAGAGATATGGGAACATATGTATATGTATAACTGATTCACTTTGTTATAAAGCAGAAACTAACACACCATTTTAAAGCAATTATACTCCAATAAAGCTGTGAAAAAAAAAAAGAACCTGCTGTATAAAAAAATTAACTTAAAAAAAAACATTTTAAATTAAATGTATGTAGATGGCAAAGAAAAAAAACCAGGAACTAAAATCTCACGTGATGTAACACAGGACATGGTGAGGGGGCTGCATCTTTAAGGGAAGACTATTTAAGTTTTTTGTCTTATTATGTGGGAGACTATAGAGGAAAACGATACAAGACTTGTGTAACACTTTTAACAACCTAATCTAACAGATATTTTAAAAAGTCATATTGACAGAGAAAACACAGTCTTTTTTAAAATGTGTAGAATCATAAAAATTGACCTTTTATTGGGTCATAAAATAACAGTGAACTAATTCCCAAGAAAAATAACCACACACGTTACATTTACTAAGCAAAATAAAATGAAACTCAAAATTAAAACAGAAGTATAATCTGACATTTTCTAAATTCTCAACACTTTAAACACCTTTCTAAAATGGGCTTGAAGAACAGATGAAAATGGAAAATTTCAGCTAATTAGCAACAATGACAATGGAAGTACTACCCATTCACCAACAGCAAGTTCTTCCTCTGAGTCAGGGGGGAAAACGCTTCTCATACAGAAAAGCTTCTAGATGAGAAACTGCAGTTTCAAATTGGACTGGAACAAACTAGAAAGACTAGAAAGTTCAAGAATCGGCCCAAATTACATTTAAGGGACAGGACAGGGAGAGCCCATAGAGGAGGGGGAAAAAAGGAAGGAAGAGAGGGAAGGAGGGAGAGAAGAAAGAACCCCCAAAGCTACTCCTGTTGGTTCCCACTGCATTCAGCCACATGTGTGTGACTTATGTAGTTAAAAAAGTAAGGAAGGAATTTGGTTGAAAAATCTTACTAGGTAAGCCGTCTAAAATGCAGCTACTTTTCTTCTTCGCATGTTACATTGTTTGGGTTTCTGGGCATCTGTTCCACCCTAGTTTCTCATAAGCTTTTGAGAGGGCTTTTCCATTAATGATGACTTTCCAATTTATACAGAAATCTGTCAGGAATAACATCAAAATACTGGCTGTGCTTCCCAACCTTTCCCCTGCTTTCAATTCTTGATAAGAATTGTCAATTCTTGAGACCAAGACTTTTGAGCTCAAAATAGATTGCCAACTACTACTGAGCTTCAACGCCAGTATCAACAGGCCCCTTAACAGGTTATACAATTTCCATGAGCTAAAACAGGGGAAAAGAGTGGCCTGACTCCTTGTCTTTTCACCTGTACTTTAATGACTTGACACCTCTTTGGAATTAGTTGAATTTATCTGCTGAATTTGACAACCCCATAGAGTAAGCATATTCATTCTATTATCCAGGAGAATATTTGCAACCAGTTTGTCTTGGCATATTTACCAAGAATCTCACTCTCCAGTCCCTTGACTATAATCTATATAATATACAGATTCCTGAACTTTCGAGTCTTTTTGGTTCATTCCAGTCCAAAGTCCAATTTGAAACTTCAATCTCTCACTTGCAATGTTTAAAGGGAGATATTCCAGGACTAACTGACTGACTGGGATTTTTTTCTTAACAATCTTAGGAGATGTTTGCTAATATATACTTTAAATTACTTTCAGATTAAATTATCACTGTCAAAATCTGTGGTGCAAAACTCTGGGGTCTGGATTGCCCATTTCTTGAAGAATAGATCCAGGACTGTTTTCTGAGGCAGAAAATAAAAAACAAAACAAAAAATGTCTTGGTTCATGGGTACTGCCTTAGCACCCCTTTGCATTGCCACAGGCAGTCTTCAGCTTTAGGGACAGGTTCTAGTTAACAAATCTCAACTTTCTTAAACAAATGTCAATTATACTCTCAGCTCATCCAACTCTTAAAGTCTATGGGCCTGCTCATAATCAGAAACAGAGGATGTGTACACCGAAAATACTTGTAGAGAATAACACCTATTTCACCTATTCTGTACTCACTGACATGAAATACTTTGAATTCCCTCTCTGGGTCAGTTACAGCCAAATGTGTGACAAATCCTAACAAGTGCATGGACCCCCATGGTACACATTTACCTCTTGGCTTTATTTTATTTTTCCTCCTCCTTTTTTTTCCTTTGCTGTGATTTCATGACTTATTTTCTTCTCTTGTATACAATGCAATTTTAAGATATCTCTAACGCTTTTCAGAACAATGCAAGGTATAAATAAATTTTGAGAATAAAAAGATTTGATGTGGCTAACACAATTCATTAACACAATGCACCAGCAACTTCCAACACAGCCTTAGTCCTTCTCAGTTTTTCTGGTGTCACGTGGATCCGTGCTAAATATGTAAAGTCCACAATTACACTGAATTTATAACTAAGCAAGGCAAGTATATAAATGATAGCACTTGCTTTTACTCTTTAAGGCTTGGATGATGCAAGATCTGGGAAACTGGCAGGGTGGCTAGGTCACTGTATAAGGCTTATAATATTATCACCCTCACACCATTACTTTAAGAGAAAAACCATCAATGGGTCCAATAAAAATGCAGGAATGTTCAGACTCAGTATGCTAGATGACAAGAGTTAGTGGTCAGATAGGATATTGGCAGCTTTAATTCTCAGCTGCAGAAGTTATTTCTGGCTGCTGAGTGGACTGGGCATAGGGTTGGAGTAGAATAAAGGGAACTGATTTTCCTGATAGAGTGGAAGGAAGGACATTTCAGGGCCTTTAGTTGGCACACACCACAGCCACTGTTCTCTGACTGAACTAGCTCTAGTTCTCTCTACTGGGTTAATGCTCATCACATTCCCACACGCCCTGCAACAGGGGACCATCCTATTTTCCTTCCTTTCGAAGCTACCAAAATAATGTGATACCCTTCTCACTGTAACTTGAAAGTTTAATTTTAGATTTCCTTGGGTATTCTGTAAAGCAAATACATATGTCACGCACCATTTTAAGAGCTTAACAAATATTAACTTGCTTAATTATCATAACAATCCTAAGAAGTAGGTACTATCATTATCTGTTTTTTTTTACAAATGGGGAAAATGAGTCACAGAACTTTCCAAAGGTTACACAGCTATTCCATATGGTACCTAGAACGGCACTGTGGATTGGCAAGAGTAAAGGAACACACATATGCATTAAACCCAAATTTAGTAAAGTAAAACGAGAAGTAAGTGAGAGTAATGAGAACCCAGGGGATTTGAGGATTTAGATTCAAGCTGTCTCTTTGCTAGTGGCTAGCTATGTAGGTGAAGTGGTCACAAACTCACTGAGCTATGAAAGAACCGAATAGGTCTGTACAGCCTAGTATAGCCTTAACGGCCTATTTTTAATAACTTAAATCTGCCCCCAAGAAATGGATGTTTCTATAGATGACTGAACACAATGCACCAATACTCATAAGCAGGATACTTACAACAACTCTGGTATATACTTCTTCAGCAAAGTCGATGCTCTGGAATTTGTGTTCTGTAGGAAATGTGTACTTGGTCAGCCACTCCAAAAGTGGGAAGTCTACGTTACTCCCGGCAAAAGAGTACTGAGGGGCATGGATGTGTGTATCAACCAGCCCAGGCATGAAGAACTCACTGGAAATTAAGATAGGGAGAAAAGAATTTAATAACATCTTTAGTCATTTTCCATATCTTTAAATCACATTTTCTCTATACAGTGATTTAATTGTTTACTCCACCCAGGTTTAGAACCAATGCAATCAGATGAATGTAAATTATTCTATTATTTAGAGATCAGAAAATAAAAATGAAACTCTACTAGGAGAGATAACAGTCCTAAATTGGAATGTCTTGGTGTAAAGTTTACCAGAGATCATGAAAGGAGGGAAAAGCACAGCACTGAGCAGAAGCAAAGCAGTCGTTGCACAAGAAATGTGTGAAGCTACAGTTTAATCGTATGACTTTGTTCTCACAATTGGGGGTTGTAGGACAGAGGGCAAAGATGAGAGAGGAGGTCAAACTTCTAGAACCACGATGAGGAATTACACACAAGTCACTACGGATGACTGATGATGAGAAACAGAATGGCCACAATTTTAGTCCCAATGGACATCTTGACCTTGGCTGACTGCAAGAAATCTAGTCCTGTCCCATGGGATGGAGCGTCTGAGTTCTGAAACAGAAGCAACAAGAGCAAACTGAGGCTGGTTAGGGAAGGGCAATCTGAGAAGATGAGAGTGTCAGTGGGTGAGTGGTATAAACAGTTAAGTGAAGAGAGCGATGCAATGCTATGACAACCATTCTCCAGATGTTTCTGATCACTCCACTGTTCCACCCATCAATTTTCCTATTTCTATTAACTCTTATAACAGCAAGTCCTAGAACGATGTTTTCTAGAGTTTTCAGCAGCACTGCCCACAGAACTGAGGCAGCCCAATGCTAATAGATACTTCAAGCTTTTCTAAAGAAATCATCTGGCTCACTGGTGTCTATTAAGTGTCTAATTGCATCCAAGCAGATATTTGTTAAAATACAGTATGCACCACCACCACCACCATCACCACAAGGAAATATTAGTTACATTTTTATATACATAAGGAACTGGAACTCAGAATTGGACATAATAAAGAATCCCGTATAGTACCAATTCAAATGTATACCACTTAAATGGAAGACAAAGCCACGGGTATCTATAAATGCTTTTTTTAAAAAAAATGAGAACTAGGGGGATTCCCTGGTGGCGCAGCGGTTGAGAGTCCGCCTGCCGATGCAGGAGACACGGGTTCATGCCCCGGTCTGGGAAGATCCCACATGCCGCGGAGCGGCTGGGCCCGTGAGCCATGGCCGCTGAGCCTGCGCGTCCGGAGCCTATGCTCCGCAATGGGAGAGGCCACAACAGTGAGAGGCCCGCGTATAGCAAAAAATAAATAAATAAAAATAAAATAAAAATGAGAATTACGAATGGTAGTGATGATGCTAATGATGATGGTGACAGCAGGCAATGTTTACTGAAGTCAGACATGTACTGGGCACTGGGCACAGCATTCTACGTACATCATCTTATTTGTGGAAGGCAGTTTATTATAAGGTTTGAGTATACACATTCTTGACCGATACTGCCTGATTTTGAATTTATGCCCCACCATAAACCAGCAGTTGGATATTCTTTAACTGCTCTGTGACTCAGTTTCCCCTTACATAAAATGGAGATAGTAGTTTCACCGTAGGGCTGTTGTGAGGATTGAGTTAATATTTGCAAAAACAGTGCCTAGATAATGGAAAGCACCAAAAAAATTAGTTGTGATGATGATGTAATGCTCACAACAAACTTAAGAAGTAGTATTGTAATCCCCATCTTCACAAGAGTAAACTCAAGCTCAGGAAATTTAAATAGCTTGAAAAAAGTAATTATTCAGCTTCAGCTCTAGAGCCTAGACTCAAACCCAGGCAGTAGCCTCAGTATTCTTGGTCACTACCCTCTGAATTTTTCATTCACTCTGGAAATGAAAAGCAGTGACAACCTACAAGTACTTCAAGACGACTGCAGTAAGTGTGCTTACAACGTGAGGGCATGCAGAGAGGGAGAAGGAAATACAGATTCCTCTTCGGTGTCAGTCACTGACCTCTCCAGAACACTTCAGTCCTTGGGGCTTTTACTGTCCCCACCATCATAACATGGAATGGCAATGTGACTTCTTCATGTAGTTGAATTGTTCAATCAAATAATATTTCCCAAGTATCTACTATGTTTAAGAAACTCTGCTACACCTTGAGTCCAAAGAAAAATAAGACACCTTCTTGTCCTCAAAGAGATTATAATCTAGTTGAGGACATCAGGGGTGAGAGAGGACGTCTGTGTGTGTGTGTGTGTGTGTGTCTGTGTGTGTGTGTGTATGTGTGTAAGAGAAAGAGACAAACACAGAGAGACAGAAGGAGCAATTTCACTCCTAGTAATTTACCCAAGTGAAATAAAACATATGTTTACAAAAAGGATCATATAAGACTTTATGGGGGATTTATTCATACTAGCCTCAAATTTACAATAGCCAGGACATGGAAACAACCTAAATGTCCAATGACAGACGAATGGATAAGGAAGATGTGCTACCTATATACAATGGAATATTACTCAGCCATGCAAAGGAATGAAATTGGGTCATTTGTAGAGATGTGGATGGACCTAGAGTCTGTCATACAAAGTGAAGTAAGTCAGAAAGAGAAAAACAAATATTGTATACTAATGCATATATGTGGAATCCAGAAAAATGGTACAGATGAACCCACTTCCAGGGCAGGAATAGAGACGTAAATGTAGAGAATGGACATGTGGACATGGGGGGAAGGGGAGGGTGGGACGAATTGGGAAATTAGGATTGAGATTGGGAGATTAGGGAGATTAGGTACACTACCGTGTGTAAAATAGATAGCTGGTGGGAACCTGCTGTAAAGCACAGGAAGCTCAGCTCGGTGCTCTGTGGTGACCTAGACGGGTGGGATGGTGGGTGGGGTGAGAGGGAGGCCCAAGAGGGAGAGGACAGATGTACACATACAGCCGATTCACTTCATTGTACAGCAGAAGCTAACACAACATTGTAAAGCAATTATACTCCAATAACAAAAGGGTGGGGAGGAACAATCCAAATACCACAGGAACATAGATAAACAAACTGTGGTCTGTTGATACAATGAAACACTGTTTGCAATGAAAAAGACTGAACTACTAGTGTACATAACAATAAGAGTGAATCTCAAAAACATTATTTTGAATGGAAGAATCCAGACACAGAAGAGTACATATTTTGGTTTTGGTTTTGGTTTTGGTTTTTGCAGTACACGGGCCTCTCACTGTTGTGGCCTCTCCCGTTGCGGAGAACAGGCTCCGGATGCGCAGGCTTAGCGGCCATGGCTCACGGGCCCAACTGCTCCGCGGCATGTGGGATCTTCCCGGACCGGGGCACGAACCCGTGTCCCCTGCATCGGCAGGCGGACTCTCAACCACTGCGTCACCAGGGAAGCCCAGAGAGTACATATTGAGTTATTACATTTATGTGATGTTCAAAAACAGGCAAAATTAATCTAAGTGATAGAAATCAAACAGCTGCTGATAAGGGGCTGGACAGTGACTGGAAGCAGCACAGGGAACTTTCTAGGATGAAGGAATGTTTTATATCTTGATTGGTATGTTTGAAAAATATATATTTGCCAAAATTTATCAAATTATGTAAGATCTATGCACTTTACTATATAAAAAATGTTTCCTAAAAAACAACTACAAAAAAGTTTTTTTAAGAAAGGGTCTTGAATACTCAATTTAGTGAATTAACATGTATTTGTTATTCTGTAGCCAGGAGGGAGGGGATCATGAGAATATTTGATCCTTTGTTTTTTATCTTCTTTGGCAGAACTGTGACATATTGAACCCCAGGTTTAGGAAGTTGAATCTGGTGGTGGCAGGCACGTGTGGGGACACTCTTTCAATCTCTCAAGCATGAGAGCATTTCTGAATAAAGGAAAAGGATAAATATGAGAGAAAGAACTTGATTTTTATTAGCTCTAGTTAGCAGAGGAAAGAGTCAGAGTAAGTTTCTGAGCGTGTGATGCTGAATACATGACATCAAGTACAGAGAATTTAAAAGGAAAGTCCATTTTGAGGGAGGGACAATGTCATACTAAGCCTACAGTCAAAGTATGACCTGCAAGTCTCCAAAAAGCAATTGAACACATGCGATAAGAGGTCACAGAGTTAAAGATGGCATTCAGATTCGACAGTCTCCCCTGATTAGGTAACCCTAGAAGTTGGTGGTGCCGGAGATTTCTGTGGAAGAAAGAATGAAACTAAACCTTGAGCAGTAGCCTCCACTTAACGAGTAGGATTGAGGAAGAGAAGATCGTGCTTGATCTAGACAGAATCATTGTCAGGGAGACAGACACCTATGATAGAGAGGTGTTGAGGACAGCAATTTAGGGAAGGAGTGCAGGACAGTGACCAGTGTTAAAAACTGCAAGAGTCCAGACCCTGTGAGCTCTCATTTCCATACAATGACACCTGATTTCACATGGATGCAGTCCTTTATTATCTAAGTACTTACCCAGTCCTAGTATGTTTTAGTTACTGTCCTAGGTGCTGAGGAGAGAGCCATGAACAGGAAAGACAGGTGTAGAGAAAGTACTGGGCAAAAACTATTCGGTAGTGAAAGTTAGAATGGTAATGTAGGGGAAGAGTGAAAGTCACCTTTTGTTTTCCATGTAGGAGAAAGCTGAGCATATTCTGAAGGTACCAGAGATGAAAGAACTAAAGGAGATAACACAGGATACAAAGTCTTCAGAGGCGACAGGGAGCAAGGATTTACTGTATCAGAAGTTTAACTTTCATCCAGAAAGCCTAGTAATCCTTTTTAGGAAACAGGAAGTATTATGAAATGCTTATTAATAGAAACATTCACATGATCAAAGTTATATTCCAGGATTATTACAGATAGCAGTACATGCAGGAGCGTGTGGACTGTCAGAGCTGCACGTGAGATTAGCGCTCACTGAGCCCAGCTACTCATTCTACGGAAAGAACAAAGGAAGCTTAAGGATGATTAGTGGCCCAGCCAGGCTTAGAACGCCACTCAAGATATCACTTGCAGCTAAATGGTTGCCATCAAAAGTCAAACTGCAGGCAAAGCAGGGGGTCTTGAAGGCTGAAGCAGGAGAAGGTGAGAAAGCTCTCCTTTCTCCTGCTTTTCCACTTTGCTCTTTTCACTTTACTTAATCACTATCCTAACTTCCTCAGAAAATCTCAACTTTCCCCAGATAAAAACCATCAACTTCACATCCCAAACTTGCAGTGCTGCCTAGGCTGTACCAGAACCTGAGGAGAAAGAACAATATGTGCCCCTTGTCAGAACATCCACCTGTCTTTTAACCAAGTGGAAAATGCTAGAAAAAGCCCTACAATCAAAACACATGAACTTCTATATAATAGCTTAAGTTACTCAGTCTGCTTGCACACTATTGGCAACACTCATCAACATGCACTGCTGGGGGTGCGATGGTCCCAAGGGCCTGGGAATCCTGGGCTGTTTGAAAACCACTCTTTCATTGCACAAAAATGCAGGGGTGTGAAGCAAACAACAACATCTTGTCCTTATTAATAATTTTGGTATTTTGTTTGGTATTTTGCATTAATTTTGATTTTTAAAAATACTGCATTAAACTGCATTAAAGTATTATTTATCTTGATTAGTAAGTTTTTTGCCCTCCCCAAAATCCTTAAATTCTGTGCTCAAGGTGAATGCCTCACTTGCCTCACTCTAATCCTGGCCCTGTCAACCTCTCTCAGGTCCATGGTCATAGTCTGATCCACTCCTATCAAAGCACGGCTCAGAGTGCTCCAGCAGTAATTTTCATTTAAAAAAAAATCCACACAGTGCTGAGATACCTGTAGGTACACTGACTCTATTAAACAGACTGTCAGAGACATCATGTATTTTAATCCTGACTTGAAGAAATTCAACGGTACCTGTCTTATAGGTTTGATATAAAAATCACTTTGCATTTTAAATATAATTTGTCTTCAAAGATTTTAGTCTTCCACCAAAGTTCACAATTTTTCTTACCTTCTCACTTTTCTGTGTGTAGTGCTTACAGGTCTCCTGACATATACATTTGTCAGATGGATTAAACTCCAAAAGCAACCTCATAAAGAGGGACAAAAGGATATGAAGACCCACAGATGTGTTCACCTCACTGCCCATCCTCCAGCCACTCCACCATCCTCCCACCCTCTCCCAACCTCCATCTCATCCACTCCCAAGCCACCTTCTAATCTTTCACGACAAAGCAATGCAAGAAGGTGACTTATAAATGTCAGTTATTCCTCAATATATATTCTCAAGAAAATCTAGCAGAGAAACATGGCAACAGCAGAGGTGCCTAAAATGACCTCCATGTCCATTGGACTCATCTGCATGCCCACTGGCCACATGCTTCTAAGCCAACAGGGAGGCAGCACAGAGAGGGAAGGAGGAGGAGACGTGAGTATAAGTGCAACAAAACTTTAGGGTCAGTCACCCCATCTCTCTGGACTGTGGCCAGGTCCTCTGCCTCAAAGCCTAAGGGGGAACCCAATTCACAGTCCTCCTGCAGTGGACAAGGTGTCTACCACAATCTAGGACAATCCTTTGCCAACAGCCCAGGAGATGAGCTCAAAGAGGGGAAGTGGCTTGCTTTCCATCTAACAGCTGCAGAGCTGTAGGGTGAGGATTCGTGGCAGGTGTTCTAATTCCTAATTCAGTGTTCTCACTACATTACTCTAAAGCCACTTCCCAAGTTATAAAAGTGTTTGTAGAATGTAAACGATTTTGGTTGACTCTGGAACTTTCATTGACTTTGGAAACATACTTGGCCTGAAACCAGACAAAATTTTTGAGTTTAAAAAAAGTATTCCCATTTCTATAAGACAAATCACCCAGGCTATGAAGAGAGTAGACCAATCAACAGGAAACACATTTGGCACAAATATTAACCACTAAAGTAGCTGGAACATAAAATCGTAGCTCAAATGTACTTTTGGAGATAGGTCTTCCCTAAGCACACTGTCAGAGTTATTCCTCCCCAAACTCGCCTCCAGAGCCCTAGTTTATCTCTATCATGCTTCCTCGTTACTTCCTTTATAGAAGGAAGTAACTTACGTATCTGTGCACTTGTTTATTCTCCCTGTCCCCCATGGGCCGTAAACCCAGTGAGGACCAAGGCTCTGTAGATCATTGTCACCTCCAGATCCTATTCTTACACATGATAAGCTCAATAATTTGCTGAAGAAGTAAATGAATGATGGCAGCCTCTAGTTTTCAAAGTTTCTGTCTTTCAGCTCCATGTTCTCTATTTACCTTCTCTTTCCCACGTCATCCTTTAAAAAAAAAAAAAAGCCTCTCTGTCTCTCAAGACAGGTTCTTATCATCTGAGACTAGTTAACAGCATCAAGTAAAAGGGAAAAATGTTGGCTCTGACTTACTGGTGGCTCAGTTCTCTTATTTCACATGGCTTGAAGCACCATTCTTTGGCCAGCTTTTCTTGTTGGGACGCTTCTTCCAAAAACACTATCTTTAAAAAAAAGAAAGAAAAGAATCACAAATTAATGAACCATAGTCATTTGTTGTTATTAAATATCTAAATCTTAAAAGAGACTATACCATAGCTAAATTAATTTTAAAAGGTATTTGACAGCAAATGGGATAGAGTTCAGAGGTAAAAAGACAGGGATTTGCCTTTGCTTGCCCAAAGAAGTAAACTGTATGAAGTTTCTCCTTTTCTGCCATTCTATAGGTATAAGTAAGACTTCAAAAATTCTAATTTGAAGATACACAGTATTAAAAATGGCTAATTGGTATCTATTTCTCCCCACACCCCAAATGATTAAAGGAAACAATTGTTTATAGAAAGTGTACCTCACTGCAGATGAATGAAAGATTTTTGTTAGGCTGTTATAGGAAACCCAAGTCCAGAACACAGTAGTAGTATACCATGGGACAATTTATGAACACTGAACATAACTGGATGTAATAACTGCCTGACAATGGAATCTTAGCATGAACTATGTTGATGTTCTGATGCTAGACATCTGCTATAAAGAGGTCTGCTATATTTTTCTAGTATTGTGCATGAGAAACTAACAGAATGATCTCTCCCATGGAGCGTGTGAGTCCATGGGCAATAGGTGAGAAACCCTGGATGGGTTCCAATCCCTCTTGGTCTGGTTTCCCCATCTGCAAACTGAGGATACCATCAGTACATACTTCACAGAACTACTGTGAAGGCTAAATATGGTAATTTCAATTAAGAAATTAGCACATCCCTGGAACATTTAAATGGTAGATACATTGCATCTATTGTTGATTCTTTTTAAGTACAGCGTGATTGCTTTCTCTGTAAAAGTGGATTGCAAAGCAAGAAAGGACAAAGAAAAATGAAATATATGTGCAGGACATATCCTGTTTCATTTTTAAATGCAATATTGTAAAAATAAATGTTTCATGGAACATGAAATATTGAAAGAAAACTTTTATATAAAATTTATCTAAACAATTAGAAGGCAGTATACTGCAGGAAAAATTGTGGAACAGAAAATAAAATAAAATAAATATTGACTTCTCTATTCATTGATGATATCCTTTTTTAAAAAAAGTGATTTTTATCAGAAAACAAAAATGTAATTCCTACAAATAAGGAAAAGTAATTGGATGATTCTAAAAATATATTTGAATCAATAAATGTCAAAGCAGATATAAAATTAATTGAAAATCACAAAAAGAGAATTTTATCAATGTATCTTAGAGCTGATTTACCATTTACCATTACTGAAAGGAAGGGAGGGAGGAAGAAAGGAAATATTTTAAAGTACTATATTCATACATTTGAAATAAATACTTTTGAGGAAGATATAAATGATCAAAATTTATTCTGGAGAGATAGGAAAACTGAATGAACCAGTAACTCTATAAGAAAATGAGGAGAGGGATAAATTGGGAGATTGGGATTGACAAATACACACTACGATATATAAAACAGATAACTAATAAGGAACTGCTGCATAGCACAGGGAACTCTACTCAATACTCTGTAATGGCCTACATGGAAAAAGAATCTAGAAAAGAGTGGATATATGTATATGTATAACTGATTCAATTTGCTGTACAGTAGAAACTAACACAACATTGTAAATCAACTGTACTCCAATAAAAATTAATTAAAAATAAATAAAAGCAGATATGAAAATTAAAAAAAAAAGAAACTGAGGAAGTTTTACTACCTTTTAGAAAAGCTTATGGTTCAGAACCATGCTGTCTAATAGAAATATAATGCCTGTCACAAATGCAAGCCACATTTATAATTTTAAATTTTCTTAATAGCCACACTAAAAGGATAAAAAGGAATAGTAAAATTAATTTTAATAACATATTTTAACAACATAGGTGGCCATGACAAAAAATTATCATGTCAACATAAAATCAATGTAAAAGCTATTAGTTTTACTTTTTCTTAGTCTTTAAAATCCAGGGTATATTTTGCATTTAAAGTACATTTCAATCTGGCTGGTAAATTTTCATTAGAAATACGTCATCTATGTATTTAGACTTCACATAATCTACAAAACATAGACTCACATAACCAGTTTTACCCCAAAACACTGAAACACTGAGATGAGTATCAATTTTTAAATGAGAAATTAAATTTAAAATAAAAATAATAAATTTGAAAATTCAGTTCCTATATTCAGTCATATTAGCCACATTTCAGGTGCTTATTATGCCATATTAGATAGCACACATTCAGAGAATTTTATAGAAAACTTCTTTCTAGCTTACAAAGAACAGATAATGTCTGTGCTAAGAGTTCCAGAGCACAGAAAACAATGGACACCTCTCTGTTTCTAAAAGCTACCAAATCCTCATACCAAAACCTGACAAAATACACAATATACATAAACACAGATATGCAGAGAATAAAAATTATAATATAAGCCAATGCCTTTTGTAATGTAGTTATTAAATAAGTAATTAATAAATACAGGCGCAAAAATAATCCCAATGGCAATAAAAAGCAAAAATACATTAAAATAATAATTCAGCATGTCTGCAGCATGTTAAGCCTCAATTATTTCAACCAAGCAAGACACATCTTCAATGAAATTAAAGCTGATATTGAGTAGTTGGGCAAAGGCCCTACTCCTCAGAGGCCACTGGACTAAATCCACCTGCCCTCTTTTCAGTTTTCTTCAGTCAACATGAAAACTAGAATTCACCTGCTCCTCAAATACACAGCAGGGATCTTGATCTGTAACATTCTCTTCAAAAAGCTCTGTGCTACTTTCTTGTTCCTGACCTGCTCCTACCACTCTCCACTTCACTGTGACTTCTTGTTACCGCCCATCCATCGACAGCAAATTTCCCTGTGTCTTCAATATCTGCTCTGAGTTTCTCCCTCCTCATAACTGGGGCTCTTCCCTGAGGACACGGCCTCCCCAACACTTCTCAAATGACAGGTATTCCTACATCAGGGTCAGGCAATGAGTTTCCATACCCACCATGGCCATTTCTAAACCATTTTTCCTGCAGCTTCTTGTAAACATGCAAAGCTCCCTTAAGACCCACTCCTTTCAGCTTTCAAGGCATGCTTCCTCTTTCTTTGTTGTTCTGCTTTACCAACCTTCTCTCATTGTTCAAATCTGTTGACGCCTGCCCTACACTCTATCTCTCCACTGCAAGCCCTGCCTTCACTCCTTATCCTATCAACATGGACAACCCTTTTGAGATCATAGCACCTATTTCCATGAACTCATCTTCATGTGATCTGTTTATGAACAAATGAAGTTTACGAACTTTACGTCATGGCCACACCTTGGGCATGTTCACGACCCATAACTGCTCTAAGACTACGGAATCACACAACTGACCACCATTTCCTCTTTTTCCTGTTTGCCACTTCAGCTATTCCAAACAATCATCCACCTTAAAGAGCCCTCCCTTTACTTTCTCCTCTCTACTTTCCCCAGTCCATCTTTCACCACTTTCCTTGTCCAGCCTGGATTCCACTAGCTATTTTTTCATATTTCTTATATCTTTTAGTTAACACACATGTGCTGAATTTTCAACCCTGATGAAACCCAGCCCTGCTTCTCTGGGCTGCACCTGAGGAGCCAGGCAGCACTGGGGCAAGCACACCACACAGTAGACAGAATATCCATAGTCATCAAGTTCAAAGGTGCTCCAGCCAATGTCTGTGCCTGGCCCCCTAAGACATTTCTCCAGCCCTGTCTTTACTGTCAATAAAACTGACAGGAGG
Organism: Tursiops truncatus; assembly: GCF_011762595.2. Taxonomy (NCBI): domain Eukaryota; kingdom Metazoa; phylum Chordata; class Mammalia; order Artiodactyla; family Delphinidae; genus Tursiops; species Tursiops truncatus. Next base: position 68,454,769 of record NC_047039.1, on the reverse strand, counting down.
CCTAATTGCTTATCCACTGACAGATCATTAGAAGTATTTTTTGGTAATAAATTTATACACCATTTTTTTTTTTTTTTTTTTTTTTTTTTGCAGTACACAGGCCTCTCACTGTTGTGGCCTCTCCTGTTGCGGAGCACAGCCTCCAGACGTGCAGGCTCAGCGGCCATGGCTCACAGGCCCAGCCACTCCAAGGAATGTGGGATCTTCCCGGACCGGGACACGAACCCGCGTCCCCTGCATCGGCAGGCGGACTCTAAACCACTGCGCCACCAGGGAAGCCCTATACACAATTTTTTTAATCAAATAACTCAAAAGGAGTTCAAAAGATTGAGGAAAATTGCTATAACAAAACTCTACCCATTCCCATCTTCTTGATTAATGTGAAAATGTTTCCCAGCACTTACATCTATAAAAATGAAAAATAAGAAAAAAATTGATACTGCTCCTATTTAATTCTACCAACAAGTAACACTCATCCATAGATACATTACCTAGTTGGAAAAAAAAAACAGCTTTTTTATTTTATTAATACATTTAACAAATTACTTTTCAAAATGTGTAATACACATTTAAAAATTTCCTTGTGGTCCCAGGAAATTTTAAATATTTAAATTTATGCACACAAATTTCATTGCAATGGTTGACCAGTAAAAGGCTTTGAAGTGTAAAACTATACTGTATTAGCACAAACTCTGTAAGAAAAGGAGAATAGAACTGGTAATTCTAGAAGAAAAAGGGACTGTATACCATTTCAGATCATTAATAAGGAGCTAGTTCATGATTTTTTGAAAAATAGATTAAGGTAGATATCAAACCACTATATTTTGATTCCATCAAACATCTTTTAAAAAGTAATAGCATAGCTTAATTTTAACATGTATATATTTACAATTTGCCAGAAATTATAAGCTTTAAATATTTTAAAATTTAATAAAAACTATACATATCAACTTTTAAAAATGCAAAAGCGAATAGAATTTTTCAAAATTCTTTTAGGGGGCACATTAGTAAAAAAAAATGTGAAGAGTATTTCTCTAGTCAATTCATGTTCCATCCCTCCACCATGATGATTTCAAGTCTACCCTCTCTTCAAATCTCTCATCCCACTTACCCCAAAAATATACATCAAACATTTGCAATAGCTAAAAATTGCAAATAATTTCAAAGTCAGTCAAATAAGGGATTGGTTAAATATGATGAAACTGCAGCAATTAAAAGTATCAGTGAAGACATATTTACTGAATTATCCTCGATATAATCTTAAATTTTTTTAAAACAATGCAAAAAAATATTTAAGGTACTAGATAACATATGGTATCCAATTTTTTATGAGAATATGGTGTGTGTGTGTGTGTGTGTGTGTGTGTGTGTGTGTGTGTGTGTGTGTTGGGTTGGTGTGTCTAAATGTTCACAGTGGTTATTTTCTCTTTACAGTAGAATTCGGGGGTAATTTTTGCTTTCATCTTTATATCTTTGCAGATTCAAAATTGTTAATAGTAAATGTTCTATTCTATCTAAAACAAAAAAATCAATTCCATTTAAAATATACATGAAAATGTAAAGTAAAACAAAATAGAAATACATAAAAATAATCTCTACTTATAGAGCCTATGGTTGGGGAGTTAAGACACGGAGAGATAGATAATGAATCAGATGGGAGAGGGCATGATGACAGAGTGCCATTGGCCCCACCAGTTCAGATGGAGAGATAGTGGGCCTGGTCAGTGAAGGTTTCAAAGAAAAGACAGAACTCAGACAATGATGGGTAGGATTTGGGACTTATAAGTATCCAGAATTAGAGGGAAAGGGATAGAAGGGGTAAATAATGATAGGTGCAGAGGCATAGAGGCAAAAAAACTACAAGTTGTGTTATAGACAGGTGTGTACTTTAACAGTGGAGTTGGAGAGAACCGTAAGTCACAAATCAGGTACTTAATAGATTTTTTTTTCTTGTTCTCATTCATGTATTCACTCAACAATTACTGCTTGAGTGACTCCTGTGTGCAAAGCACTATTCCAGGGGCTAGGAACAATAAACTGATAGATGCATATAAGACACATTGCATATATTAGTGAGTGCTATGATGAAAAATAAAACAAAGTAAATGGATAAAATAAGATGTGGGATGTGATAGTCTCTCTGAGAGATGATGTTTGAGCACAGATTTGCATGAAGGGAATAAACCACTTGCATATTCTTGGAAGAGCATTCCAGGCAGAGGGAACAGCCAGTACAAGGACCCTGATATGTATATTTAAATTAAACTTCAATTAGATGCTTGGCATGTTTTGAAATACCAGGATGACCAGTGGGGATATAGTATAAAGACCAGAAGAAAGAGTAGTAAAAATCAGATGGAGGAGGTAGCAAGGGGCTTTGTAGGTCACGGCCTTGAGATTTATTTTTAGGAAACCTCTAAAAATACTATGGAAAATGAATGTGGAAAATTACAAAATACCGTTGGTATTGCCTTTATGGGACAATGGCTCTCTCATCCTGATATTACCTGGGCTTATGTGGCCATTCATTCACTTACTCAGTTATTCATCACCAAGAGAGCCTATTATGGCATGGCCTTCCTCTTCACAGACCACAGTCTAGGTGGGCTGTCAATCACATACATAAGTCATTAAAACCCAAGTTTCATAAAATCATAGATGGTGTCAACTGGCAGGAACCTTCTCATCCAACACCCTTGTTTTCCAGATGAGAAAATTGAATCCCTTCTATTAAGCAAACAACTCCAAGTGCTCTCTTACTTAAAACAGAGACTATTTAGGATGAGCAATAATGAGAATGTCAGATATACTAAAGCCAAAAGAAGATGAGTAATGACTGTCAGCTAATGAAAAAAATCTCCACAAGATACAGGCTTCAAACACCAGATGGCAAATGTGGGCAAAAGGCTTGTTGCTATGGAACAGAATAAACTGCTCTTTGGGCCATTGTGAAATACCTTGGCCATCTAACAAAATAAGGTAATATATATTGCAACACAAAATCCACTCAGGCACAGTAATGGGAGATAAAATCAGATAAAAATGTGAGGTCTTAATGATTTCTGAAGCTTTTAGACAGAGATGAAAATTGCCATATTAGCTCAATTCATATCAAACAGATTAATGGAAAAGATGAAGTGAGACTGCTTTTTAAATAAACTGTCAGCCCATAAAAGTAGAATCGAGTGAATTCATGTTACGAAGGCACCAAAGGGTAGCATGAAGCACTTAGATCTTCAGGTCCAATATTCTCATTTCACAGATGAGGAAACAGACCAGGATATGTGACTTGCCCAGGGTCACCAGGCAAGGCAGGAGTATCTGCTGGACTTGACCCATCTTCCCTGAGATTCTTCCAGACCTCTGTGACTGCTTCTCTAACAGTATAAACCAAGAGTCAGCACACTTTTTTTTTTTTAACATCTTTAGTGGAGTATAACTGCTTTACAATGGTGTGTTAGTTTCTGCCCTCTTGTGTCTCCCTCCCACACTCCCTATCCCACCCCTACAGGTGGTCACAAAGCACTGAGCTCATCTCCCTGTGCTGTGTGGCTGCTTCCCCCAGCTAGCTATTTTACGTTTGGTAGTGTATATATGTCCATGCCACTCTCTCACTTTGTCCCAGCTTACCCTTCCCCCTCCGCATATCCTCAAGTCCATTCTCTAGTAGGTATGCGTCTTTATTCCCGTCTTGCCCCTACGTTTTTCATGAGCTTTTTTTTTTTCTTAGATTCCATATATATGTGTGAGCATACGGTATTTGTTTTTCTCTTTCCGACTTACTTCACTCTGTATGGCAGAGTCTAGGTCCATCCACCTCATTACAAATAACTCAATTTCGTTTCTTTTCATGGCTGAGTAATATTCCATTGTATATATGTGCCACACCTTCTTTATCCATCCATCTGTTGATGGACACTTAGGTTGCTTCCATTTCCTGGCTACTGTAAATACAGCTGCAATGAACATTGTGGTACATGACTCTTATTGAATTATGGTTTACTCAGGGTATATGCCCAGTACTGGGATTACTGGGTCATATGGTAGTTCTATTTTTAGTTTTTTAAGGAACCTCCATACTGTTCTCCATAGTGGTTGTATCAATTTACATTCCCACCAACAGTGCAAGAGGGTTCACTTTTCTCCACACCCTTTCCAGCATTTATTGTTTCTAGATTTTTTGATGATGGCCATTCTGACTGGTGTGAGATGATATCTCATTGTAGTTTTGATTTGCATTTCTCTAATGATTAATGATGTTGAGCATTCTTTCATGTGTTTGTTGGCAATCTGTATATCTTCTTTTGAGGAATGTCTATTTAGGTCTTCTGCCCATTTTTGGATTGGATGATTTGTTTTTTTGATATTGAGCTGCATGAGCTGCTTGTAAATTTTGGAGATTAATCCTTTGTCAGTTGCTTCATTTGCAAATATTTTCTCCCATTCTGAGGGTTGTCTTTTGGTCTTGTTTATGGTTTCCTTTGCTGTGCAAAAGCTTTTAAGTTTCATTAGGTCCCATTTGTTTCTTTTTGTTTTTATTTCCATTTCTCTAGGTGGTGGGTCAAAAGGATCTTGCTGTGATTTATGTCATGGAGTGTTCTGCCTATGTTTTCCTCTAAGAGTTTAATAGTATCTAGCCTTACATTTAGGTCTTTAATCCATTTTGAGCTTATTTTTGTGTAAGATGTTAGGGAGTGTTCTAATTTCCTTCTTTTACATGTAGCTGTCCAGTTTTCCCAGCACCATTCATTGAAGAGACTGTCTTTTCTCCATTGTATATCCTTGCCTCCTTTGTCATAGATTAGTTGACCAAAGGTGCGTGGGTTTATCTCTGGGCTTTCTATCCTGTTCCATTGATCTATGTTTCTGTTTTTGTGCCAGTACCATATTGTCTTGATTACTGTAGCTTTGTAGTATAGTCTGAAGTCAAGGAGTCTGATTCCTCCAGCTCTGTTTTTTTCCCTCAAGACTGCTTTGGCTATTCGGGGTCTTTTGTGTCTCCATACAAATTTTAAGATTTTCTGCTCTAATTCCATAAAAAATGCCATTGGTGATTTGATAGGGATTGCACTGAATCTGTAGATTGCTTTGGGTAGTATAGTCATTTTCACAATGTTAATTCTTCCAATCCAAGAACATAGTATATCTCTCCATCTATTTGTATCATCTTTAATTTCTTTCATCAGTGTCTTATAATTTTCTGCATACAGGTCTTTTGTCTCCTTAGGTAGTTTTTTTCCTAGATATTTTATTCTTTTTGTTGCAATGGTAAATGGGAGTGTTTTCTTAATTTCACTTTGAGATTTTTCATCATTAGTGTATAGGAATGCAAGAGATTTCTGTGCATTAATTTTGTATCCTGCTACTTTACCAAATTCATTGATTAGCTCTAGTAGTTTTCTGGTAGCATCTTTAGGATTCTCTATGTATAGTATCATGCCATCTGCAAAGAGTGACAGCTTTACTTCTTTTCTGATTTGGATTCCTTTTATTTCTTGTTATTCTCTGAATGCTGTGGCTAAAACTTCCAAAACTATGTTGAATAATAGTGGTGAGAGTGGGCCATACATTAAGTATTTTAGACTTTGTGGACTGTATTGTCTCTGTTGTAACTATTCAACCCTGTCACTGTAGAGCAAGATCAGCCACAGATAAGATATACACAAATAGGTGTGGCTATGCTCCAATGAAACTTTACTTATAGAAAATGAAATTTGCATTTTACATAATTTTCACTTGTCATAAAATATTCTTACTTTTTAAAACCATTTAAAAATGTAAAAATGGGCAGAAGACCTAAATAGATATTTCTCCAAAGAAGACACACAGATGACTAATAGGCACATGAAAAGATGCTCAACATAATTATTAGAGAAATACAAATCAAAACTACAGTGAAGGGGTTTCCCTGGTGGCGCAGTGGTTGAGAGTCCGCCTGCCAATGCAGGGGACGCAGGTTCGTGCCCTGGTCTGGGAGGATCCCACATGCCGCGGAGCAGCTGGGCCCATGAGCCATGGCTGCTGAGCCTGCACGTCCGATGACTGTGCTCCACAACAGGAGAGGCCACAACAGTGAGAGGCCCGTGTACCGCAAAAAAAAAAAAAAAAAAAAAAAAAACTACAGTGAAGTACCACCTCACACCAGTCAGAATGGCCATCATTAAAAAGGCTACAAATAACAAATGCTGGAGAGGGTGTGGAGAAAAGGGAACCCTCCTACATTGTTCGGAATGTAAATTGGTGCAGCCGCTGTAGAAAACAGTGTGGAGCCTCCTTACAAAACTAAAAACAGAGTTACCATATGATCCAGCAATTTCACTCCTAGGCATATAGCCAGACAAAACTATAATTAGAAAAGATACATGCATCCCAATGTTCACTGCAGCACTATTTACAATAGCCAAGACATGTAAGCAACTTAAATGTCCACTGACAGATGAATGGATAAAGAAGATGTAGTACATATATACAATGGAATATTACTCAGCCATAAAAAAGAATGAAATAATGCCATTTGCAGCAACATGAATGGACCTAGAGGTTATCATACTAAGTGAAGTCAGTCAGAAAGAGAAAGACAAATATCATATGATATCACTTATATGTAGAATCTAAAATATGACACAAATGAACTTATTGTGAAACAGATTCACAGACACAGAACACAAACTTATGGTTACTAAAGGGGAAAGGGGGTGGTGGAGGGAAAAGTTAGGTGTTTGGGATTATCAGATACAAACTACTACATATAAAACAGATTAAAAAAACAAGGTCCTACTATATAGCATAGGAAATATTCAATATCATATAATAAACCATAGTGGAAAAGAATATATATATATATGAAACTGAATCACTTTGCTGTACACCAGAAACTGATACATCACTGTAAATCAGCAGTACTCAATAAAAATAAATAAGTTTTTTAAAAATGTAAAAACCACACTTAGCTCACTGGGCATATAAAAACCAGGCAGTGGGCTAGATTTGACCTATGGGCCACAGACTGCCAACTTCTGATGCAGACTCCTAAAAAGATGCATGCAAATTAAAACTGTATACTTTGAAAACCATCCCAGTGGCTTAAACTAATATCTCTAATTGGCAATAACTTTTAATGATTTTTCCTTTAACTTCACAGCCTGGTTAAAATAAAAAAATAAAAAAAACTCTTGGAAAAGTACCAATTCTGGCTGCCTTATTTTCCTGTAGAGAACATATACTTTTTGATAGATGAAAAAGTAACCATAGTAATTTTTCTTATCTCTACTGAAGACATCACTAATGATTCATTGGTATTTAGTAATTTTTTATGAGAAAAAAACAACATATTTCACAATGATAGGTTGTCTGATAATAATAAAAATACTGTGTGCAAGACACTGTCCTGTACACTTTATACATATTAACTCACTTAAACCTCACCAGAATCCTATGAGACAGGTATTATTACTAGCCCCATTTTACATGTGAGAAAACTGAGGCACAGAGATGTTAAGTACCTTGCCCAAGATTACACACCTGGTAGGTGGTAAATTTAGAATTTGAACCACAGTCAGCCTCGAAGTAAGGGCTACTAAACACTATTATATATTTTTAAAACAGCATTTCACACAGAAATAAATAAAACAGCTCTCCCCTTTTGTTTATTTTTCTTTATAATATATTTCTTAGTGTCTTTCCTCTTCCTTCCCTTCCCTTCCCTTATTACAGCTCAGGTTGGTGGGCCTGCTAGGGCCAGGAATATGGAGACAGTTGGGGGAAGGGGATGGTCAAGACTGAGAAGGCTAATAGTGCCAAGGGAACTGGGACTGGAGAAGTACAGAGTCAAAGAGGCAAGTTAAATGTGCAGAGATGTGGCTAAGGAGACAGCCACCATGGTGATTACACATGAGGGTAACAGGCAAGTATGTAAATATATTGTGAATAATGAGAGCCAGGCTTCTCAGAAAGGAGTTTCAAAAATGGAAAGCGGAAAGGCTAAAACAAACTCTGTCATACTGGATTTGAATTGGAGGTATTTGCGTCAACTCATGGTTTTTAACTTAGGTAGATCAGTAAGTGCATGCATGCACACACATATGCAGATAGAGCTAAGAAGGATATACACATACATATATATGCACAGGTGTATGCATGTGCACACACACATGGGCTCTGCTTACGGTAAATGTTATTTTTTAAAAACATCAAAATCCATATTATATGAAATGCTCACACTGGTAATCTGTGGAACACTCAAATGACCAAGAAGAAAACTGTGTGTGTGTGTGTGTGTGTGTGTGTGTGTGTGTGTGTGTGTGTCTATGTCTATCCTTCCTAGCTCTATTTGTTAAAAGGGCCTAGAAACAATGACACCCTGTATTAATCAGCACCCCTAATGCTCAGGTCTTGGTTTCTACATATCATTCTCCACTAGAAAGAACCAGAATGACACTACAGGTGGAGCACAGAAAGTACAACGTAAGTCTGGAATAGAAGTGTCAAAAGTGAGGAAATGCTAAAGATGCGATTGGAAAGTGGTAAAAAAAAAATAAACCTAGGAACCCTCTTGAAGAAGCTCCTGCTAGCCAAATATAGGCCAATTTGAGCATCAAAATAAATAATAATAATAATGAATTAAACCCCAGTAAATAAAATAGGAATTCTTGAGTCTAAATAAATGAATGAACGAATAACAGAGTGTTCTTCCCTACAGTAGAATACCACTTAATACATGTGGAAGGAATGACAAAATTAGAAAATGAGCATTTGGCAACCATCATTGTAATAAATGATTCATGCAAAAAATCATCAATGAATGTTAAACCTAGTGGGTGAAAATTTGTTAAGGAACAGGATATTTACATAATTTCAAAATATCTCCCACAAAATTTAGCTTACAGAGAAAAAGAGTAACTTTATGTTGGAGAAACCTAGTAAATACCACCTTAACCAAGTGAACAAAGTTAACATCAAGAATAATGGGACAGGGGACCTTCAAGATGGCAGAGGAGTAAGATGAGGAGATCACCTTCCTCCCCACAAGTACATCAAAAATACATCTACATGTGGAACAGCTCCTACAGAACACCTACTGAACGCTGGCAGAAGACCTCAATCTTCCCGAAAGGCAAGAAACTCCCCACGTCCTTGGGTAGGGCAAAAGAAAAGAGAACAAACAGAGACAAAAGAATAGGGACAGGACCTGCACCTCTGGGAGGGAGCTGTGAAGGAGGAAAGGTTTCCACACACTAGGAAGCCCCTTAACTGGCGGAGACCGGGGGTGGCAGGGTGGGAGCTTCGGAGCCACGGAGGAGAGCGCAGCAAGAGGGGTGCAGAGGGCAAAGCGGAGAGATTCCCGCACAGAGGATCGGTGCTGACCAGCACTCACCAGCCTGAGAGGCTTATCTGCTCACCCGCCGGGAAGGGCAGGGGCTGGGAGCTGAGGCTCAGGCTTTGGAGGTCAGATCCCAGGGAGGGGACTGGGGTTGGCTGCGTGAACACAGCCTGAAGGGGGCTAGTGCGCCACAGCTAGATGGGAGGGAGTCTGGAAAAAGTATGGACCTAAGAGGCAAGAGACCATTGTTCCCTGGTGCACAAGGAGAGGGGATTCATAGCACCGCCTAAAGAAGCTCCAGAGACGGGCGCGAGCTGTGGCTATCAGCGCAGACACCAGAGATGGGCATGAAATGCTAAGGCTGTTGCTGCAGCCACCAAGAAGCCTGTGTGCAAGCACAGGTCACTCTCCACACCTCCCCTCCTGGGAGCCTGTGCAGCCCACCACTGCCAGGGTCTCGTGATCAAGGGACAACTTCCCCGGAAGAACACACGGTGCGCCTCAGGCTGGTGCAACGTCACACCGGCATCTGCTGCCACAGGCTCGCCCCACATTCCATACCCCACCCTCCACCCGGCCTGAGTGAGCATGAGCCCCCTAATCAGCTGCTACTTTAACCCCGTCCTGTCTGAGTGAAGAACAGATGCCCTCAGACAACCCACATGCAGAGGCAGGGCCAAATATAAAGCTGAACCCCAGGAGCTGTGCGAACAAACAACAGAAAGGGAAATTCCTCCCAGCAGCCTCAGGAGCAGTGGATTAAATCTCCACAATCAACTTGATGTACCTGCATCTGTGGAATACCTGAATAGCCAACGAATCATACCAAAACTGAGGCAGGGGATTTTGGGAGCAACTGTAGACTTGGGGTTTGCTTTCTGCATCTAATTTGTTTCTGGTTTTATGTTTATCTTAGTTTAGTATTTACAACTTATTATCATTGGCAGATTTGTTTATTGAGTTGTTTGCTCTCTTCGTTTTGTGTGTATATATATATTTTTCCTTTTTCTCTTTTTGTAAGTGTGTATGTGTATGCTTCTTTGTGTGATTTTGTCTATATAGCTTTGCTTTTACCATTTGTCCTAGGGCTCTGTCTGTGCATTTTGGGGTTTTTTGGTATAGGTTTTGCACTTGTTATCATTGGTAGATTTGTTTATTGGTTTGGTTGCTCTCTTCTTTCTTTTTTTAAATTATTTTTTTTTTATTATTATTTTCTTTTCCAGTACGCGGGCCTCTCACTGTTGTGGCCTCTCCCGTTGCAGAGCACAGGCTCTAGACGCGCAGACTCAGTGGCCATGGCTCATGGGCCTAGCCGCTCCATGGCATGTGGGATCTTCCCAGTCCGGGCCACGAACCCATGTCCCCTGAATCGACAGGAGGACTCTCAACCACTGAGCCACCAGGGAAGCCCTTTAATAATATTTTTTATTTCAATAATTTTATTTATTGATTTTTCTTTCTTTTTTTTTCTCCCTTTTCTTCTGAGCCATGTGGCTGACAGGGTCTTGGTGCTCTGACTCGGTGTCAGGCCTGAGCCTCTGAGGTGGGAGAGCCAAGTTCAGGACATTGGACCACCAGAGATTTCCCAGCCCCATGTAATATCAAATGGCAAAAGCTCTCACAGAGATCTCCATCTCAATGCTAAGACCCAGCTCCACCCAACGACCAGCAAGCTACAGTGCTTGACACCCCATAACAAACAACTAGCAAGACAGGAACACAACCCCACCCATTAGCAGAGAGGCTGCCTAAAATCATAATAAGTTCACAGACACCCCAAAATATACCACCAGACGTGGTCCTGCCCAACAGAAAGACAAGATCCAGCCTCATCCACCAGAACACAGGTACCAGTCCCCTCCACCGGGAAGGGGACCAGCCACAACCCACTGAAACAACCTTGCTCACTGAGGGCAGACACCAAAAACAACAGGAAGTAAGAACCTGCAGCCTGTGAAATGGAGACCCCAAACGCAGTTAGTTAAGCAAAATGAGAAGACAGAGAAATACACAGCAGATGAAGGAGCAAGGTAAAAACCCACCAGACCAAACAAATGAAGAGGAAACAGGCAGTCTACCTGAAAAAGAATTCAGAGTAATGATAGTAAAGATGATCCAAAATCTTGGAAATAGAATGGAGAAAATACAAGAAACGTTTAACAAAGACCTAGAAGAACTAAAGAGCAAACAAACAATGATGAACAACACAGTAAATGAAATTTTAAAATTCTTTAGAAGGAATCAACAGCAGAATAACTGAGGAAGAAGAACGGATAAGTGACCTGGAAGATAAAATAGTGGAAATAACTACTGCAGAGAAGAATAAAGAAAAAAGAATGAAAAGAATTGAGGACAGTCTCAGAGAAGTCTGGAACAACATTAAACGCACCAACATTCGAATTACAGGGGTCCCAGAAGAAGAAGAGAAAAAGAAAGGGACTGAGAAAATATTTGAAGAGATTATAGTTGGAAACTTACGTAATATGGGAAAGGAAAGAGTCAATCAAGTCCAGGAAGTGCAGAGAGTCCCATAAAGGATAAATCCAAGGAAAAACATGACAAGACACATATTAATCAAACTATCAAAAACTAAATACAAAGAAAAAATATTAAAAGCACCAAGGGGAAAGCAATAAATAACATACAAGGGAATCCCCATAAGGTTAACACCTGATTTCTCAGCAGAAACTCTGCAAGCCAGTACAGTGTTGCAGGACATATTTAAAGTGATGAAAGGGAAAAACCTACAACCAAGATTACTCTACCCAGCAAGGATCTCATTCAGATTCAATGGAGAAATTGAAACCTTTACAGACAAGTAAAAGCTAAGAGAATTCAGCACCACCAAACCAGCTTTACAAGAAATGCTAAAGGAATTTCTGTAGGCAGAAAACACAAGAGAAGGAAAAGACGTACAATAACAAACCCAAAACAATTAAGAAAATGGTAATAGGAACATACATGTCAATAATTACCTTAAAAGTAAATGGATTAAATGTGCCAACCAAAAGACACAGACTGGCTAAATGGATTCAAAAACAAGACCCGTATATATGCTGTCTACAAGAGACCCACTTCAGACCTAGGACACATACAGACTGAAAGTGAGGGGATGGAAAAACATTCCATGCAAATAGAAATCAAAGGAAAGTTGGAGTAGCAATTCTCATATCAGACAAAAGAGAGTTAAAAATAAAGCCTACTACAAGAGACAAAGAAGGACACTACTGAATAAGGGATTGATCCAAGAAGATATAAAAATTGTAAATATTTATGCACCCAACATAGGAGCACCTCAATAAGGCAAATGCTAACAGCCATAAAAGGGGAAATCAACAGTAACACAATCACAGTAGGGGACTTTAACACCTCACTTTCACCAATGGACAGATAATCCAAAGTGAAAATAAATAAGGAAACACAAGCTTTTAATGATACATTAAACAAGATGGACTTAATTGATATTTATAGGACATTCCATCCAAAAACAACAGAATACACTTTCTTCTCAACTGCCCACGTAACATTCTCCAGGATAGATCATGTCTTAGGTCACAAATCAAGCCTTGGTAAATTTAAGAAAATTGAAATTGTATCAGGTATCTTTTCCGACCACAACGCTATGAGACTAGATATCAATTACAGGAAAATCTGTAAGAAATACAAACGCATGGAGGCTAAACAATACACTCCTAAATAACCAAGAGATCACTGAAGAAATCAAAGAGGAAATCAAAAAATACCTAGAAATATGACAACCCAAAACCTATGGGATGCAGCAAAAGCAGTTCTAAGAGGGAAGTTTGTAGAAATACAATCCTACCTCAAGAAACAAGAAAAATCTCAAATAAAAAACCCAAACTTACACCTAAAGCAATTAGAGAAAGAAGAACAAAAAAACCTCAAAGTCAGCAGAAGGAGGGAAATCATAAGATCAGATCAGAAAAAAATGAAAAAGAAATGAAGGAAATGATAGCAAAGATCAATAAAACTAAAAGCTGGTTATTTGAGAAGATAAACAAAATTGATAAACCATTAGCCAGACTCATCAAGGAAAAAAGGGAGAAGACTCAAATCAATCGAATTACAAATGAAAAAGCAGAAATAACCATTGAAACTGCAGAAATACAAAGGATCATGTGAGATTACTACAAGCAACTATATGCCAATAAAATGGACAAACTGGAAGAAATGGACAAATTCTTAGAAAAGCACAACCTTCCAAGACTGAACCAGGAAGAAATAGAAAATATGAACAGACCAATCACAAGCAATGAAATTGAAACTGTGATTAAAAATCTTCCAACAAACAAAAGCCCAGGACAAGATGGCTTCACAGGTGAATTCTATCAAATGTTTAGAGAATATCTAACACCCATCCTTCTCAAACTCTGCCAAAATACAGCAGAGGGAGGAACACCCCCAAACCCCTTCTATGAGGCCACATCACCCTGATACCAAAACCAGACAAAGATGTCACAAAGAAAGAAAACTACAGGCCAATATCACTGATGAACATAGATGCAAAAATCCTCAACAAAATACTAGCAAACAGAATCCAACAGCACATTTAAAGGGTCATACACCATGATCAAGTGGGGTTTATCCCAGGAATGCAAGGATTCTTCAATATATGCAAATCTATCGATGTGATAAACCATATTAACAAATTGAAGGATAAAAACAATATGATAATGTCAACATGCAGAAAAAGCTTCCAACAAAATTTAAGACCTATTTATGATAAAAACTCTCCAGAAAGTAGGCATAGAAGGAACTTACCTCAACATAAAAAAGGCCATATATGACAAATCCACAGCCAACATCGTTCTCAATGGTGAAAAACTGAAACCACTAAGATCAGGAACAAGAAAAGGTTGGCCACTCTCACCATTATTATTCAACATGGTTTTGGAAGTTTTAGCCAGAGCTATCAGAGAAGAAGAAATAAAAGGAAACCAAATTGGAAAAGAAGAAGTGAAACTGTCACTGTTTGCAGATGATATATACATAGAGAATATGTATATTCTCTATACGTAGAGACTCTTAAAGATGCTACCAGAAAACTACTAGAGCTAATCAATGAATCTGGTAAAGTAGCAGGATACAAAATTAATGCACAGAAATCTCTTGCACTCCTATACACTAATGATGAAAAATCTGAAAGTGAAATCAAGAAAACACTCCCATTTACCATTGCAACAAAAAGAATAAAATACCTAGGAATAAACCTACCTAAGGAGACAAAAGACCTGTATGCAGAAAACTATAAGACACTGATGAAAGAAAATAAAGATGATACAAACAGATGGAGAGATATGCCATGTTCTTGGATTGGAAGAATCAACATTGTGAAAATGACTCTACTACCCAAAGCAATCTACAGATTCAGCGCAATCCCTATCAAACTACCAATGGCATTTTTCACAGAACTAGAACAAAAAATTTCACAATTTGTATGGGAACACAAAAGACCTTGAATAGCCAAAGCAATCTTGAGAAAGGAAAATGGAGCTGGAGGAATCAGGCTCCCTGACTTCAGACTATACTACAAAGCTACAGTAATCAAGACAATATGGTACTGGCACAAAAACAGAAATATAGATCAATGGAACAGGATAGAAAGCCCAGCGATAAACCCACACACATATGGTCACCTTATCTTTGATAAAGTAGGCAAGAATGTACAATGGAGAAAAGACAGCCTCTTCAATAAATGATGCTCGGAAAACTGGACAGCTACATGTAAAAGAATGAAATTAGAACACTGGATAACACCATACACAAAAGTAAACTCAAAATGGATGAAAGACCTAAATGTAAGGCCAGACACTATAAATCTCTTAGAGAAAAACATAGGCAGAACATTCTATGACAGAAATCACAGCAAGATCTGTGTTGACCCACCTCCAAGAGAAATGAAAATAAAAGCAACAATAAACAAATGGGACCTAATGAAACTTAAAAGCTTTTGCACAGCAAAGGAAACCCCAAACAAGACCAAAAGACAACCCTCAGAATGGGAGAAAATATTTGCAAACGAAGCAACTGACAAGGGATTAATCTCCAAAATATACAAGCAGCTCATGCAGCTCAATAACAAAAGAACAAACAACCCAATCCAAAAATGGGCAGAACCTAAATAGACATTTCTCCAAAGAAGATATACAGATTGCCAACAACACATGAAAGGATGCTCAACATCACTAATCATTAGAGAAATGCAATTAAAAACTACAATGAGGTATCACCTCACACCAGTCAGAATGGCCATCATCAAAAAATCTACAAACAATAAATGCTGGAGAGTGTGTGGAGAAAAGGGAACCTTCTTGCACTGTTGGTGGAATGTAAATTGATACAGCCACTATGGAGAACAGTATGGAGGTTCCTTAAAAAACTAAAAATAGAACTACCATATGACCCAGTAATCCCAGTACTGGGCATATACCCTGAGAAAACCATAATTCAAAAAAACAGTCATGGGGCTTCCCTGGTGGCGCAGAGGTTGGGAGTCCGCCTGCCGATGCAGGGGACGCAGTTTCGTGCCCCAGTCCGGGCGGATCCCACGTGCCACTGAGCGGCTAGGCCCATCAGCCGTGGCCACTGGGCCTGTGCGTACGGAGCTTGTGCTCCACAGCGGGAGAGGCCACAACAGTGAGAGGCCCGCGTATCGCAAAAAAAAAAAAAAAAAAAAAGAGTCATTTACCACAATGTTCATTGCAGCTGTATTTACAGTAGCCAGGACACGGAAGCAACCTAAGTGTCCATCAACAGATGGATGGATAAAGAAGGTGTGGCACATATATACAATGGAATATTACTCAGCCATAAAAAGAAACGAAATTGGGTTATTTGTAATGAGGTGGATGGACCTAGACTCTGCCATACAGAGTGAAGTAAGTTGGAAAGAGAAAAACAAATACCGTATGCTCACACATATATATGGTATCTAAGAAAAAAAAAAAAGCTCATGAAAAACGTAGGGGCAAGACGGGAATAAAGACGCATACCTACTAGAGAATGGACTTGAGGATATGCGGAGGGGGAAGGGTAAGCTGGGACAAAGTGAGAGAGTGGCATGGACATATATACACTACCAAATGTAAAATAGCTAGCTGGGGGAAGCAGCCACACAGCACAGGGAGATCAGCTCAGTTCCTTGTGACCACCTGTAGGGGTGGGATAGGGAGTGTGGGAGAGAGACGCAAGAGGGCAGAAACTAACACACCATTGTAAAGCAATTATACTCCACTAAAGATGTTAAAAAAAAAAAAAAAGAAAGTGTGCTGACTCTTGGTTTATACTGTTAGAGAAGCAGTCACAGAGGTCTGGAAGAATCTCAAGAAAGATGGGTCAAGTCCAGCAGATACTCCTGCCTCGCCTGGTGACCCTGGACAAGTCACATATCCTGGTCTGTTTCCTCATCTGTGAAATGAGAATATTGGACCTGAAGATCTAAGTGCTTCATGCTACCCTTTGGTGCCTTCGTAACATGAATTCACTCGATTCTACTTTTATAGGCTGACAGTTTACTTTAAAAAGCAGTCTCACTTCATCTTTTCCATTAATCTGTTTGATATGAATTGAGCTAATATGGCAATTTCCATCTCTGTCCAAAAGCTTCAGAAATCATTGAGACCTCACATTTTTATCTGATTTTATCTCCCATTACTGTGCCTGAGTGGATTTTGTGTTGCAATATATATTACCTTATTTTGTTAGATGGCCAAGGTATTTCACAATGGCCCAAAGAATAGTTTACTCTGTTCCATAGCAACAAGCCTTTTATACTCCAATAAATTGGAGTATATACTCCAATTATACTCCAATAAAGATGTTTAAAAAAAGAATAATAGGATAAATCAAGGTCATGTGCCTCTTGATATAATGCACTGAGAAGAATATAGCATCATTTCTGCCAAAAAATGCATAATATGAGGAAACATCAGTTGAACCCAAATTGAGAGATACTCCTAAAAAAAAACTATTCTTGAAAGTTATCCAGGACATGAAAGAGAAAGAAGGCTGAAGCCCTGTTCCAGATGGAAGGCAACTAAAGAAACATGACAATTAAATGCAGTTGTGACTCTGGAGAGGATCCTGAACCAGAAGGGGGAAAAAAGGTACCAAGGATGTTATAGGACCAATGTGCGAGGTTTGAATGGATCTGTGGATTACATGGTAGAATTATATCTATGTTAATTTCCTGATCTAGATTTTTGCATATGACTACGTAAGACAGCATCCTTATGTTTAGGAAATACACACTGAAGTATTTAAACTGGAACAGGATATCTGTAACTTACTCAGAAAAAATACGTGTGTATGTACTGGCATATGTATACCTACATATATCTGGAGAGAGTAGGAAAGAACTGTGAATCAAACATGGTAAAATGTTAACACTGGGGAACATGGGTGAAGGCTATATGAGAGTTATTTATATTACTCTTGTAACTATTTAAATAATTTCTCAATGACTTAAAAAGTTAAAAATTTTTAACTACAAAACTTAAACAGTGTATTTGTTTAGAAACACAAATACTTAAAGTATAAGGAAAAGTTAGGAACATGATAAACATAAAATTTAGGATAATGAGTTTTCCAGAGTAGAAGGGAAGAAAATGGGACGGGGAGTTAAAATTTTTAACTACAAAACTTAAACAGTATATTTGTTTAGAAATGCAAATACTTAAATTATAAGGAACAGTTAAGGACATGATAAACATAAAATTTAGGATAATGAGTTTGCCAGAGTAGAAGGGAAGAAAATGGGATATAGGAGGCTTCAAAGATAACAGAAGGGTTCACCATGTCTTCATTCATTACACCTTATAGAAACATTATAACTGTTTTTTTTATATGAGCAAATATATGAGCAAAAAAATTCTCCGCTCACACTAAATGTAATTTTTTTTAAACAGCAAAATCTGTGTCATATGAAATGCTCACATTGGTATGAGCATTAATGCTCTGTGGAACGCCCAAATGATCGAGAAGTAAAACTACAGGAGGGTAGAGGCAATGAGAAAACAGAGTGACATGGGTGAAACATTTATAGTATTCTGATGCTGATGCTAGTAATCTAAAAGGATATGATATTTGTCCCTTCTTCTTTTAAAAGGTCAGTGACGTGCTAAACAATCTTTACAGGCACCTGATAGTTGTGAATGTTTTGGGGGTACAAATTGTTACTCTCTAATTTATTTGTCCCCTAAATTAAGAATCCCTTGACGCCTTAACCAATTTGTGGAATAAGGAATCTACTTAGATGGGAGTATAATCATAACTAAGCACTGAGCCGAATTCACCACAAATCTCAGAGCCAAGGTTAAATGACACATCTGAATCCTGAAGTCATTAAACAAGCTAATAATTTCAGCAGCTGTCTTACAAAAGATCTTCAGAGACTAAATTCAGCAAGTGGACAACTGAGAATGACTTTAGGAAAAACACCCACTCTCTCTTTTGAAAACTGAAAGGGGATATCAACTGATGGTAAAGCTTATCTCATCAGACTGCATAGAAATGGATAAGAAAATACAGGCATGTACTACCTACACTGGCTACACAAGCCTGCTCCTTTGATCATTATTTTCAAATACAAAATCTGCCTTAGAGACCTGCTATAAGTTGAATTGTCCCCCCAAAAGTCATACGTTGAAGTCCTAAATGCTCAGTACCTCAGAATATTTAGAGATGAGGTTTTTACAGAAGTAATCAAGTTAAAGTGAAGTCATTAGGGTGCGCCCTAATTTAGTATAACCGGTGTCCATACAAAAAGGGGAAATGTCAACACAGAGACGTGAATAGAGAGAAGATGATGTGAAGGGACACCTGGAGAAAAATGGCCATCAACAAGCCAAGGAAAAGAGACCTGGAAAAGATCCTTCCCTCACGGCTTCCAAAAAGAACCAGCCCTGCCAACACTATGATCTTAGACTTCTATCCTCCACAACTGGAAGACAATAAATTTCTGTTGTTTAAGCCACCCAGCTTGTGGTGCTTTGTTATGGCGACCCTAGCAAACCAATACAAGACTCTATGGGAGAGGGGATTATAAGACTAGTCTAATAAATCAACAAAGGAAAAACATTACAGAAACTCCCTTTTTGTGTTTACTGTAGGCACTTCATCTGAGAAGTCTGAGGTGGCAAAAAATACACTAGACTTAACTAAAGAATCAAGATTCTACCTAGTAAATCTAGGTAGAATCAAGATTTACTAGCTCTGTGAACAAAGCAAATCCCTTAACCTTTCTGACTTATCATGTTTGAAAATATGGTAAGAATATCTGCCACATCTCCTTTCAATGCTATCAAGACAAAATATTTTTTAATGGAGATATGTAAAACACTCCATGAACTGTAAAAGTTCTCCATAAACGTAAGGTATTATGAGTAATGTTGATTTTTGACATGGTAACCGGAGGGGTTATTTCGGGAGGCAACTGCTGACACAGTGTGCTCTGATTTCAGAAAGGCACCTGATGGCATCAGAAAGTTAACTTTGTTGAACAAGCTCAAAATAGGCAGATTTGGAGAAATTCATATCTGGTTGTCTACTCCTACTCAAAGGGTTAATAGGATGAGGGAAGCGTGGCTGGAGAGCTCTAGAGACATATCACCGAGCTCTGCCCCAGCCCTGTTCTTATCAATGGCTTAAATGTGAAAAGGATAACAATTTGGAAGGGACAGTTTGTTCCCTAGGTATCACAATCAAGTTTTTAAAAGATAGCCACGGGCTAAGACGAATAAGACGAAGCTGAACAGGAATACAAGTAAAAATCCAACATTTATATTTAAGGAAAATCAAATGCACGAGGTAAAGATTATGAGACCTGATAAGAGCAAGAATGATGAGTTCAAAATTAGCAGTATGGAACAGTTGCCTATAGAAACGGATTCTAAGGTCAAATTTGTATAAATATAGGCAGTCCTCGCTTTGCATGATTCTCATATACATAAATCTCAGGTACTGAGACAGTTAAATAAAACCAGCCCCCAACAACATGGTTCAAATATCAGTTACCATGGTATGTTAACTGTGAGTGACTGAATGAAGTGCAAACGTGGCTCCTCACTCTCCATTCCACAAATCATTATATACATAACAGATGTGTATCGTGATCAGTAGCCAATCACATCACTTCTTCCAAGGTCTGTGGTGACTGGTCACTGTGCATCACTGTGCATCAGTTCAATACACAGACAACAAAGCATGTAGTTGTGTTGCCTCCTTGTCTTCCAGCAATAAACTCACACAGCATTCTACAAAATGAATAATTGAAAGAGCAAACTGCTCAACAAAGATGAAAGTGCAGCAAAGAAATGAAAAATGATAGCACAAACAGCGAAACTTGAATCTAACATAAATGGAGTTATGGAAAAAACAGCTTATCGTTAGGAATGTTGGCACTGCCCCCATTCAAGATACTCTAGATCTATGGCCCCAGGAACTTAGTGGAGGTCAACTTATTGACACAAAGGAGGATAGTGATTGAAGATGTCTCAAAAGAAACAACAGCAGCAAAAAGCTTCATTCATTGAGATGTGTCTCAGAGATATTCACATGACATTCAGAGCTCAAAAGATAAAATATTGGAAGCTGATCCAAATTTATAAAGCAGGATGACAATTTGCAAGGCAAACAAAAGATGCTTACTCTGTATTATCAGTTTTATGATAAGAAGAAAAAGGCAAGCACTGTTCAAACTACTCTTGCTAAGTTTTTTTAAAACAAAGAAATGAAACACTTTATCTATGTTTCTAATGTTTTAAATTACAGTATACTAAATGAACACTAGTTTCACTGTTTATTTCATTTCCCCATGCATTTAGATCTGAACTTTTTAATGTTTTAACAGTTTTAAAAGGTCTCAGAGTAATCGTAATTTTTCCCATTGATTCTTAAAATTACTTGCATGATTTCAGCTTTCAGTGTCCTTTTTCTCGTCCTTCATTATTATGCAAAGTGAAGACTACCTTGTGGTGTTCTTTTACACTTAGCTTGGGGTACAGGACTAATTGATCTTCAGTTGTGGAGGGATGAACTGAATTGAAATGTTTAATATAGGAAAGTGACCAGAATGTGGAAAGACCCTGAAATCAAAACATGAGAGTAAACTCTGAATGAAACTGACAGTATTTTGTCTGAAGAAGAGAGAAGTCAAGAAGATTACCATCATTGCAAATAATGGAAAAGTCATGACATAAAAGTGCCATTCTAGAGCAGCAAAACTAGCTTCAATAATGAAATAGTCAGCAATAGTGTTTTCAAGTTCATGAACAGAAGAAGCTTCTAACAATTAAAACTGGATATAAATGGAACTCACTGACTCACAACGTAGTGAACTCCTCGTGGTTGGAAGTGTTAAGCAGAGGCTGAGTGACCATCTGTCGGGGATGTTGTAGCAGAATTTAGTTCCTACACAGGATGGGAGTGGAGGCTCCATCCCCAGCTCAGATTCTAAACATCCATGTGGTAGCTTTAAAATATGTCCACAAATTCTTCGACACTCCTCTCTTCAAAAGGTGCCTTGAGGTGTACCAAACTTCATAATGTGCTTGGAATAAAGCACTCATGATGCTATGTGACTTCTCGGGCTAGCTGATAAAAAGGACAGCTTCCACCTGGCTCTTTCACTCTTGGATTATTATTATGGGGAGAAGCCTCCAGTTTTGCCATGAGGATACTTAAAAAGCCCTAGGAGAAGCTCTCATGGGGGGAAATCAAGGATTGATGTCCACAACTGTAAGCACCAGCTTACTGTCATGTGAATGAACTTGAACCTTGGAAGTGGATCCCTCAGCCCCAGTCAAGCCTTCAGATGACTTCAGCCCTGGCCAACATCTTGACTGAGGCCTCATGAGACATCCTGAGCTAAACTGATCCTGAATCCCTGACCCAAAGAATCTGTAAGGATAATAAATTGTTGTTTTAAGCCCCTAAGTTTTGGGGTAATTTGTTATGCAGCAATAGCTAACAAATACAATCCATTTTGATGTGAACACTGAGGGTACCTTGTAATCTTAAGAAGCCTGCTCACAGAGCTTTTTAATTCTTTCTTTCTTTTTTCCTGCCAGTCTCCTTTTAATACACTGAAACCACAATTTCCAAAAACTAGTTCCGATCATTGAAGATAAATGATTACTAATAGTATTCTGTTGTAAAAAGCAGAAAGTAGAGAAGGAATCTAAAATTAATTCCTCCCACTCTGGCTGATTATCAACCCACATTCAAATCTGCTGCAAAAGATTAACACAGACCTCACAAATAGGTCTTAATGTGCTCTTCAGCAGGAGAGAATTCCTTCAGTAAGTTCATCTCTCTGTCACAAATGGTCAATGAAACAAGGCTTAGCCCTTCCATGCTTCGTATAATGAAGGAACCATTTCCTTCAGTGTGGCACCATCTGCTCACCCAAACTTAAAGGTCCAGCCCAGACTTCTATATGGACTCCAGATTCCTGTATCTGACATTGTCCTTGATGTCTCATTAGTATTTCTCACAAAGCACTTCAAAGTCAACGTGTCCAAACAAAGTCCATGATCTTATTCCTGAACTGAGTCCCTTTCCAGAGTTCCTGTTCTACAAAATGAGACCACATCATTTCAGGGCACAATCCAGAAACCTTTGTCACATCTCTCTTACCCCCTGCTTAAACCCTCAATGGCTTCCCACTGTGTTTAGGGTCAAGAAAAACATTCATAGCATGGTCTGTAGGGTGCTGGGTGGTTTGGCATCTACCTGCCTCCCAGCCTAATCCCACCTCAGCCAAATCCCACTCTTTGTTCCTCCCTCCCCCTCTCTCTCTGCTCCACCACACTGGTCCCATTTCAGACTCTGTAAGCAGCCTGCTCTCCCTACCATCGGGCCTTTTTTCCCCTCCCTCTGCATGGAACACCTTTCTTTCCTCTTGCCCAATGAATCCCAACTGATTTTTCCTATTTCAGTTTAGCTGTCCTTCCTTAGGAAGCCTTTCCTGATGAGCTCAAATTCCTCATAACACCCCTCATTCATATCCCACCTCCAGTTAACAATTCTCTAAGCACCAGGCACCTGTTCTTGATGAAAATACAACATCGTCGTTATTCAATACACAAATCTAGAAGCAGGATACCTGACTTCAGTCCTTTCCGGTTGTATAAATTTGGGCAAGTTACTTAAACTCTCTGTGCCTGTGTTCTCATCTGTAATGTGGGAATAATAGTTATGAACATGTTGTGAAGATTAAATGAAACATAGGTAAAATGCTTAGATTGGTGACAGACACATCACAGACATTACATAAGTCTGAACTACTGTTTTACGACAGCTGCAATTTCACACATATTCATAATTATTGTTTTATTCATATCTGTCTTTACCATTAGATGACAAATTCCACAAAGGTGGAGATGTCTATTTTTACTTATTATCATACCTCCACTTCCTGGCATGAGGGGAACACATGAGAGATGCCTACTAAACATTTGATGAATGCCTACTAAACATTTGATGAATGAATAAATGAATGTGATGTAGGGCTGGCTTCTGAAGAACCTTGAAGTGTCACACAAAGGACTTTAGAGTGTTTTCTCTAGAAGTTTTTAAACAAGGGTCGCAGATGAAAATTAACGGAGCAATGATCGTAAGGTAAGTTAGGAGGAGAGTTTAGAGACAGGAAGAACCCTTAGCCAACCATTTGAATGGTTCATCTGGGTAGAGGCAATGGCCAGTGTAGAGAGGAGCAGAGAGAGAAGTAACATGGGAGCAGAATGTTAAGGAAGGACCCATACAACTTGGTAGTGCACTGGATCCAGAAGAAACAGTGAGGATATATATAAATACTAAGTCTCTGAATGAGAGAGTGAGGATGAAACGACAGAACTATGACAACCAAAGGAGATGTGAGTTGGAGGTGTAGAGGGGAGATGACGCAGGGGAGCAGGACTTGCAGACAGAGCTGTCCAACAGCAGGTGTGGGCAGAGGACTGAAACTCACAGGTCTGGAGATGGATATTGGAGTCATCTGTGCAGAGGTGAATGTGAACCCCATGCAAGAGGCTGACATTTCTGGGGAAGAGAAGATGGAGTGAGAAGCGCTGACAGGGGAAGCCTGGGGTTTTGTGGCTGATTTTTAAAGTCTAGAAGGGTGAGAGGAGCCAGGAAAGGAATTGGAAAAGGTAAAGTCAGGGAGACAGGCCTGGGGAGTAATGAGTGGAATGAATGGAAGCCCACTCCTATCTAGTTAAGAATTCCGCTGAAGGGTCAACCACTTCCTCAGGTGCCCTTTTTTTTTTTTTTCCTCTTTTCCATTTTTTTTTTTTTAACATCTTTATTGGGGTATAATTGCTTTACAATAGTGTGTTAGTTTCTGCTTTATAACAAAGTGAATCAGTTATACATATACATATGTTCCCATATCTCTTCCCTCTTGCGTCTCCCTCCCTCCCACCCTCCCTATCCCACCCCTCCAGGCTGTCACAAAGCACCAAGCCAATATCCCTGTGCCATGCGGCTGCTTCCAACTAGCTATCTACCTTACTACGTTTGTTAGTGTGTATATGTCCATGACTCTCTCTCGCCCTGTCACAGCTCACCCTTCCCCCTCCCCATAACCTCAAGTCCGTCCTCAGGTGCCCTTTTTGACCTGACCCCTCAAGCTAAAGAAATTGCTCTTTGGCAATGTCTGCGTGCACCTGACATCAGCAATGTGGTAGGCTGAATTATGGCCACCAAAAATATCCCGTTCCTAATCCCTGGAACCTGCGAATGTTACCTTATGTGGCATTTTGCAGATGTGGCTAAATTAAGTATCTTGATATGGAGAGATTATTCTGGACTAGCGGGGTGGACCCTAAATGCAATCATAAGTGTCCTTAGTGGAGAGAGGGAGAGGGAGATTTGACACAGAAGCAGGAGGCAATGTGCCCGCTGGAGCGAGGTGCTGTTTTTGAAGATGGAGGGAAGGCCCAGGAATCAAGGATGCAGGAAATGTAGCTCTAGAAACTGGAAAATGCAAGGAAACAGATTCTCCCTTAGAACTTGCAGAGGGAGCAGGGCCCTATTGACCCCTTGATTTTGGCCCAAGGGAATGGATTTCAGACTTTGGACCTCCAGAAATGTAAGAGAATCAATGTGTGTTGTTATAAGTCACCAAGTCTGTGGTAACACCATAGGAAGCTAATGTTGATACAAGCACTAAACTCACTGAAGTATAATCTAGAGTTCATCTATTTGTCTCCCCACTAGAGTATAACCTCCTCAAAAGACAGTGATGCTCGTGGTCCTTGGTATTTCTCGCACCAAAGTGCTAGACACACAAAGGAACTCAAATATAGAAAGGTTGAAAGAAAAGAATCAGAACAAGAAGAAAAAAAGAGGGAGGGAGTTGCAAAATAGAGAGAGTGGCCGATAAAGGCTTATCCTTAAACATGAAACTGACAATATGAATGTAGAGAAACTGGGCAGGGCTGAGCTTCGTGCCAGCCCCCATGTCCCCCAGGAGCCAGCAATCCCAAAACAGCCTGGGCAGGCCACATCCAGGCTGGGCATCAGAGATAGAGGGGCAATCCTAAGGTGAACCCTAGCTCCAGCCTTAACTCTAACCCTCAGCCTAACCCAGTACAGGGGGGCTAAGGGCATCCATCCCTCTGAAAAAACCATAGGTAGCATCATCTGAGGGCTGAGAGTGCAAGTTCAGGAACCATGAATACCTGGGTTTGCATCTAAGCTCTGCTTCTTACTATCTGAAAATCCTTGGACAAGTTACTTAAATTTCCTAAGGCTCAATTTCTCACCTTTAAAATAAAACTAATATTCTTCAGATTAAAAGAGATCATGAATGAGAAATGCCAGGGGTGGAGTAACAATTCAAGAAATGTTACTTTCTAGTTTTGTTATTTCTATTTTCCTATCAAATCCAGACAGAGGAGAACAGGGTAAGGCCCACTCCCATGAAAACTGAGGGCTGGGAACGAGGCAAGGGACAGGTCGTGGTCAGAGCTGCGAAGATTCCACATGAGGCCATGCCGGTGGCTGGAGTGGAAGGAGGATGGAGGTCCCTGGAGATGGAAGAATATGAGATCACACTGTCCACATGGTGAAGGGGAAAGTGATGTTAATTACTGAAAAAAGAATACCCTTGCTTCCAAACTCCTCT
This sequence comes from Tursiops truncatus, assembly GCF_011762595.2. Taxonomy (NCBI): domain Eukaryota; kingdom Metazoa; phylum Chordata; class Mammalia; order Artiodactyla; family Delphinidae; genus Tursiops; species Tursiops truncatus. Next base: position 68,428,301 of record NC_047039.1, on the reverse strand, counting down.
CTATCTAGACTCTCCTCCCTGCAGCCACCAGAGTTCTCTTTCAACAACAGAGCACTGGTGACATGTCACTCCCCTATTTTACAATGTTTCTCATCATCATTTTCAGAGTACAGAGGAAACTCCTTAGCAGAAAGCAAATGAAAAGGTTGGCAAAGAAGTAGGGATCAGGAGTCAGATTATCTGAGTTCACATCCCAGCACCACGCTGTTTGTAATAACAAAACAGATGAAATAATTTACATACTCATCAATAGGGAATGGTGAAATAAATTCTGGCCCATCACTGCAATGGAAAATGGTGGAAAAGTGAGAAAATGAGGCAAATCTTTATCTACTGTTATGCAAGGATGTCAAAGAGTCATCCCTCAGTATCCACGGGGTATTGGTTCCAGGACTTGTGAGGGTACCAAACTCCAGGGATGCTTAAGTCCCAGAGTTGACCCTTTGTACCCTCAGATGCAGAACCTGAACCTATGGAGGGCTGACAGTATATAGCAAAGCATTAAACATTTAGTGGACCACGATTTGTGGGAAAAAAATGAATATATAAAAATATATAAGTATTTGAATACGTAAAATATATATATTAGCTTCTATATGTTGTACATTATCTCTAGAAAAATATATAAGAAACTGGTAATAGTGGTTGTCTTTTGGGAGGGGCACGGTCATGTCTAGGAGACAGGAACAGAAACAGGACCTGCCAGCCACTACATATATCCTTTTGTAAACTTGGAATTTCCTATCATGTGCATGGATTTTCTTTTTATTTTTTTTTTTTGGTGTATTTTTTAAAATCCCAGTTCCAGCATTTATCAGCTGTGTAACATTGGCAAATCATTACTTAATCTCACTAGACCTCTGTCTCCTCACTCATAAAATGAGAATAAAAATACTACCTTCCTCATAAAGTTGTTGTTGGCATTAAATGAGATGGCACAAGTAAAATGCTCAAAAGAATGCCTGGCATAGAGTAAGTATTCAATAACACCAGCAATTTCTGCTTCCATAAATAAGCGGGTGAGATACTCTAAAGGTACAAATAACTCTATGCTGCATAAGACTTTTTAGGTAATGTTTGCAGGACACAGGGGAAGTATCAAGGTTTTAAAAAAAAAAAAGAGAGAGAGAGAGAGAGACTAAAAAGAGGCTGTAGGGTGAAAGAGGAACAATGAACAGTAAGCTCAGACAAAATGCCCGGTGACCCCAACGGTCCCAAGCTCCCAACAGAAGAAAATAAAAATCCTTTCTGGAGGACCGTATCCCCAAACCCACTTCACAGATGAGGAAGGAAGACACACAAAGGATCCAGACTAGCCCATGATCACACAATCCTATGAGTAGTAGAATCCCTTCTCTAGTTCAGGTATCCCAACTTATGGCCTAATACATTTTTTCACGATATTTAATCTATAAAATTTCTTTTAAATACAGTTCCACAAAAAGCCAGTTATTAAGTTCTAAGAAATCTGTACTCAATGAAAACAGCAATGAGCTTTATTTTTCTTTCAGTCTTTATGTATATTCCCTGCTTCTTGCTGTATCCTTTAATATAGTGCTAGGAGAGTCATTTTTGCCAACCAGTATTCTATCTTTAAAATTAATATGTGCAAATGCCCCCTCACCCAAGCTACTGCAATTGGTTCACATCAAGAGCTCAGGGATAATTATGTGTTTTCATGAGTACAGGATTCATTAGTCAAAACTGTGGTTCTAATCCAATTTTCCTGTTGTATTTTTATGGCAACCAGAGAATGCTATTTGATGTCATATTCCCTAATATATGCTTCATTCTGTTTGTTTAATTTACAGTTCATCTCTCTTCATCCCATTTGGTCATTGGGACACAGCTGTATGAATTAGCAAGAGCACCTCCTACTGGAGGTTCAGGGGACCTTTACTTGCTCTCAGAGCTGGAAGATACATTTTTTAAATTACTGTTTTTTTCTATCATATGTGGTGAAATTGAAAACCTCTTTGTTTCTATCACATTAATTACAAAGACCTTCCCAGTGCCCCTGGAAAACCAAATGTTTCACAATTTCCAATTCCAGTGTGAGCTCAGTAGCCAGCTTTGCTTTTGGGGTGTTTAGTTTGTCTTAATCAGATTGACTATATAGGGAGTAGGATGAAAGTAGAAAAGCAAAATTTTGGTTCCGTTTGTTTCTGCCGAACAGAACTCCCAAGACTTTGTACCTACGACTGGGAGTAGCTCTTTAAATAAGTTACATCAGGACAATTAGTCCAAGGTTTGATTTACAAAGCCTACTTAAAAGTCGGTATGAACATGTATGGAAATCATGGTGGCCATCTAGAGAATATGCATGCAGAGCAGCCAAGGTTTGTCAAATTGTGGCTCTATGTCCAAAAGAGTAGATTTAAAAAATGAAATCTTGGGACTTCCCTGGTGGCACAGTGGTTAAGAATCCGCCTGCCAATGCAGGGGACACGGGTTCGAGCCTTGGTCCAGGAAGATCTCACATGCCGCGGAGCAACTGGGCCCTTGCTCCACAACTACTGAGCCTGTGTGCCACAACTACTGAGGCCACGTGCCTAGAGCCCGTGCTCCGCAACAGAGAAGCCACCGTAATGAAGAGCCCACGCACCACAACAAAGAGTAGCCCCCTCTCGCCACAACTAGAGAAATGCCGTGTGCAGCAACGAAGACCCAATGCAGCCAAAAATAAATAAATTAAGTAAATGTATTAAAAATAAATAAAATAAAATCTTTCCTTGTCGATTGCATTATTCTGAACTTTCATCAAATCTTTAACCATGGTCATTTTTAAGTCTTTTGTCATTTACAGACAGTTCTGGGTGTACTCTGATGCTTTTGCAAATATGTTCCTATAAAAGGGTTTCATCTTCAAGGAATTCATGGAAAAGACTCTGACAAGTACATGTTTCTGGTAACTGACTATACTGCTGAACTGAATGAATAAGCATTTTCAGAACTCTAATGGAAAACTGATGAATTCATAAAAGTGCTAACAAAAGATCAAGATAAAAAAAATTAATTACATGGAACTGAGTGAACTGATGAGGATGATTATAATTTTTGTGACTTTCTGTTTGAATTTAAAAAAAAAATCCCACAAGGACTCAGAGGCAAAAAATATACAAATCAATTTTCACTGCAAAGTAAAGGAGCCGTTACAGCGGAGGATTCCTGGACTGAATGTCAATATTATGACATAGTATGAGTGTGTTTCGTGTTTGGTGATTTCAATCATTGTTGCTTTTGTTGTGGTCATCCATTTACAATGCTTGGTGTCAGTTTATTTATCTGTTGTAAAAATAAAATACAGTGTGTGTGTGTGTGAAAAAAAATAAAAATAAAAAATAAATAAAATCTGAGTCCAATCAGAAATATTCCACGTGATTGATACTCCCTCTTGTTTGTCTCTCTTTTCTTTGTGGTGGCTCTAGATAGACGTGACATTAGGTTTCACATAGCCAACATATTGTGAGTTTCACTGAACTGCCTGCTTATTAGCTCAACAAACTCAACTCTTGAAGCTAATAAAAGAAATTCAGAACAAGCCCCGCTACTGGCCTTGCAAATCCCTCTCCTGTATGAGGATGCCAGAGCCAAGCACTGACACTAGTTTACTTTTCCCCACTCCCAAGGCCAGCGTCTATGGCCCCGGTTCCAAAGCTCTGACCTGTAACGACATAACAGCGTCCCTGAAAACCTGAGTAAGAATTAGCAAATTAGTGATCTTGGAAAGGACACATAATTGCTTTAGAAAGTTTACTGACAAACTGCCAAAATGCCTTATGAGTTTTCTCTGGTAAGACAAAAAGCCAAAAGCAAACAAAAATTTTATAACAGAGACTGGTAACTATATCCTAAGGTTTTCATATATCCCCAAATATCTGATTACCAGTACAGCATTTAATTTCTCCCAAATCAGAGCTGCTAAAAGTACAGATTTTAGAACCAGACCATGTATATTTAAACCCTAACTCCATCAGTTTCCAGCTATGTGAGCTTGAACAAGGCACTCAAACTGTTGGTGACTCAGTTTCCTCATCTGCAAAATGGAGATATAATGGTACTTAATTCACAGAGTTGTTGTAATGATTAAATGAGTTAATATATGTAAAAGACTCAGACTAGTGCCTGGCACACAATAAATGTTATACAATCTTTTACCTTTTTTAGAAATTAATCATTTGCTTACTTATTCATTCATCAAATATTTGCTGAGCACATTCTATCTACCAGATGATGTGCCCAGCCTGGAGAATGTGATAGGAGTAAGACATAAACCCTTGCCCTCAAGGAATTAATAATCTACAGCAGCAGCAATGCTAGTAAAAGGAAACTGCTTTGATAGCAGTATATCTTCACTTGCTCATTTTTTTAATAATTGAAGTATAGATGACTTGCAATATTATATTCGTTTGCAGTATACAAGTAGTGATTCGATATTTTTATAGATTATGCACCATACAAAGTTACTGTAACATATTGACTATAACATATTGATCATATCCCTGTGACTTATTTATATGATAACTGGTAGTTTATACCTCTTAATCCCCTTCACCTATTTCACCCCCCTCTCTCCACTCCCCTTTTTCTGGCAACTACTAGCTTGTTCTCATGTCTGTGAGTCTGTTTCTGTTTTGTTATATTTCTTTGTTTTGCTTTTTTAGACTTCACATATAAATGAAAACATACAGTATTTGTCTTTCTCTGTTTGACTTATTTCACTAGGCGTAATACCTTCCAGGTCCATCCAAGTTGTCACAAATGGCAAGATTTTACTCTTTTTATAGCTAAGTAATAGTCCACTGTATATATTTTTACCACATCTTCTTTATCCATTCATCTTCTGATGGGCACTTAGGTTGCTTCCATATCTTGGCTATGGTATATAATACTGTTACAAACACTGGGGTCCTCAATTTTTCAAGAACATAGAAACATTTTATAAATATGCTAAGTGTGGGTTGCTTTTCACCTTCTTCGTGAGAGTTACTGCGTATACAAAAAGGACAAGAAATGATACTGAGGTGCTGACGCTGGAGGACAAGATGGGCTCAATGGCTGGTTAAGTGATACTGACCAGTACACCACCATGCAGCTTTAGGGATTCAGACATACACCTCCACTAAATTACAAACACCTTGCAAATTCATCTGAGAAAGTCACACCTGTGCTCACCAAGGGCCTGTTACAGGGTGCATGGCAAACAAATCATTAGGTACAGAGGCTAGGAGGAAAAATGCCAAGATTTGGCTGGAAGTTGTATAAAATATACTCCTTGGCCTACCTTTTGTCATGTTCAGTAACGCATTTTACCTGGTAATGATTCAAGGCAACACATATTGTTTAAATGTACATCATATGCCCATCAAACTGTTAAGGATTCAGATAAATGTATAAGAAATAATTCTTGCCTTTTGAAAGTTTATTTTCTGCCAGAGGAAATAAAATTTATGTGCAGATAGGAAACTGAGAACAGTGCACAGTGGCATGTTTCTAAGAGCCAAATTGGCATTATGAACTGAGCTGTGAAAACTCATAGAAAGAAGAAATCTTCTTTTCTTTTTTTCTGTGTTTTGGAGGTGATGGATAAGTTATAAGTAGGGAAGAGTGAGGGGTTAGGGCATTCAGGATAAGACACAAAGATGGGGAAGCCCAAAGACATGAAAAAAATGTAAACTGATGTGTATTTATATTGTCATAATTGTCACATCATTCCTTTTCCACATAGTTTCCTCTTAACTGTCTTCTCACTCTACATACCCAATGATTTGGCATTTTTGAAGACTCCAATCCTGTCTAGATTACACGGATAGTTTTCCTTATTCTAATTTCAATTGTCACAAATCTAGCATAAGTCTTGTTTTTCTCCTTCCTACTTGATTGTCTGGACAGAGAAAGAAAAAAGAATGATCAGGCCTCCATTCATACAGATAAGGGTTGCAGTTTTCCTTCCTAATGTGAGTCATTTATATGTGGTTTTTTTTCCAACTGGATTAAATCTTTCTTGCACAGTCATCCACCTGGGAGAGAGGGAGGAGGGGAGGTTTTCTTAATTCCCTTAGAGAAGGCAGGAGTCCAAAAATGCTTCCCCAGGATCAAAGCGCATTTAAAATACAGGAAACATCTGTTTCGATTGTCTTACCTGCTTTTGTTTGTTTTAATTTCAAAACAACCTTAAATGTATAGAAAAATTATGCCTTCCCTGTTTGGTCTTAATAAAATGAAAATAGCTTCACTAGTAGCATCCCACGCTTTGAAACAAAAATACTGACTGAATATCAAGATTTCCAGTGACTCTGAGGTGCTAAATTACATTTCTGAGATAAGATAGTAAAATGATTATTAAGAAGGTTGTAACTAATTCTAAACTCTGGCACATATACATTTGCCAAGGCTTTAGCGTCCACTCAAATATTTGTAAATGGGCAATATTAGTGCTTATGTAACTTTTATAAGCACAAACACTTGTAGAAAAGCCCTCAAATAACTTAACTGGGGGAATAAAACATACGTAACTTATTTGTATTTTATCACTATTGGAGGCACTTTATGATAAATAAAAACATTACACAGTTATCTCAGAAGAGTTGTCTATGATCACTATCTGTATTTCCTTATCTTTCACCCATTTCAAACCCAAACCAAGATGACTGGCACCCTCTCTCTCCACCAAAATAAGTCTTCGTAAGTTCAACAATAATCTCATGTTGCTAAATCCATTGGACATTTTTCCAGTATTATTCCTCCTCTACTTCTCAGTAACATGTGACATTTGCTCTACTCCCTCCATCTTGAAGTATCCCCATCTTTTGCCTTCTATGACATTACCTTCTGGTGCTCAATCCTTACTCCACTATCTCCTACTCAGATATCTCAAGGGCACCTCCACTAAGCATGACCAAAACAGACCTCAGGGTCTGACCTCTTTCTCTGTTCCCTAACTCAATGATGTCCACCACATCCATCCAGTTGTATAAGCCTGAAATCTAGGGGAAGCTTGTCCCCACCCCATATCCAACCTGTCACCCAATCTCATTGAGTTTTTTGCATCCTTACTGTCTCACAGATGGACCTACTTCTCTCCAAGGCTACCACCACCTACCTCTCTTTCGTGGTTCACTGCAATTCCTTCTAACACATCTCCTACAGCAACCACTCTTGCTCTGCTCTAGTCTGTCCTCCACCCTGCAATTCATATATATATATATGTAGGTTTGTTTGTTTTCATTTATATATATATCTTCTTTATCCATTTATCTGTTGATGGACACTTAGGTTGCTTCCATATCTTGCCTATTATAAACAATGATGCCATGAACATTGGGGTGCATGCCTTTCTTCGAACTACTGTTTTCGTTTTCTTCAGATATATACCTAAGGGTGGAATTGCTGGTAGTTCTATTTCTAGTTTTTTGAGGAACCTCCATACTGTTTTCCATAGTGGCTGCACCAGTTTACATTCCCACCAATAGTGTACTAGGTTTCCCTTTTCTCCACATCCTTGCCAACATTTGTTATTTGTGGGTTTTTTATGATAGCCATTCTGACAGGTGTGACTGTTTATATATTTTTAAAATGCAAATCTGATCTATCTTCTTCATTCTAACAGTCTTCATTGCCTTCCCATTGGCCTTGGAATAAAGGGAAAGGCCTACAAAGACACTGCCATGGCTACTGCTTATCTCTCTGGCTTCATCTATTTCCACCCCCATCCTCCATCACAGGTTCCTAATTCCTCCACCCCACTGGGTCTTTGCATGGCCTTTCCCCTCCCTTCCTTTGCCTAGTTAACTTCCATTTAGACTTCAGACTCAACCAAATGTCACTTCTTTAGGGATGCATCTTGAAACACCTCCTCAAAATAAGCCAGGTCCTCTGGCTTCATACCTCCATAGCACTCTGCATTTTTCCTTTGTAGAGATCATATACTTATTCATGCTCATTTGATTATTGACTCTGAGTACAAATAAGGCAGTATCTGCATTCCTTTTGCTCACAATTTTATCCTGAACCCCTTTAAGTCTTTGCTCTTCATCAGCCATTATCAGTTGTTATGAGCTCCAAGGGCACTAACTCCACAGGCTAGTGAGTCCACATGCTTGGAGCTGAAGGTTCATGTCCCAGGGAGCCAGAACGGCTTCTCCCTGTGTTTTGCACTTCAGAAAATAGTTAGGGCTTACATAAGACCACCCTCCACATGGCAGGAGGGAAACAACTTCCACGTTAAAGGGCACAAAGAAAAAAATCTGTCCCACTCTTGGAAGGCATTAACAATATTACTTCTTCTGTTGCACCTTCACAGATATTGGCTACAACCAGATGAGCATGTTGATTAACTACTGCCTGCCTACACAGCCAGGACTATCTGAGGGTCAAAAGGAATAGTGTACTCTCAGAGTATAGCAGCCCATTCTGTTCATTCTTTTACTCAGAAGCATTTATTGAATGCTGATTTTGTGCTAAAGCACCAAGTACTGTGAGGGGCAGGAGATGGAAAATAAGAGCTATTGTTTTTGGAGGATCTACCATGTTCCAGGACTATAAATTGTAAGTGGCAGTTTACAAGCAACATTTCAAGTAAATTACAATTTTATGAAGAAGTGAACACTTAAACCATAATATAAAACCAAAGGGAGTAAGCAGGCCTATATAATCTACATTATTCCAGATCCTTAACACAGTCCAAGTTAAAGGCATTTGAAAACTTTATGTGGCCTCAGAGTTCCAATTAGAATCTACTCTTCCAGGGTTCTTAATTACTCACTAGGACATGAAACTAATTATAGCTCCCAGTGGCCAAGTACATTGTATCAAACACCCAGATTAGAAAAACCCAGAGTTCTTATTCAAACAATTATTTGGAAGATATTTTTAGTTGGCTGTACATTTTGGTGATCCTAAAGTGAACTTTTCCAACCTGGTTATCCTGCAGTAAAAAAAAATCTAAGCACCGTTTATCTAACAAATATTCATCTGAGTGCCTACCTACCACGTGCTAGGAGTCGTGAATACAAAAGTGATCAAGTCATGGCCCCTGCCTTCAAGGTTGGGTTATAGGAGAGACTCACAAAATAAAGAGCCACAAAGAGGTGCCAAGCAGAAACTGAGGCACAAAGGAGCCAGGTTCAGCTCTGCCTGCAAACAGAAGGCAGGGAGCAATGTCAGCAATGACCTCATTGAGGAAGTAACGTTTAAACTAGTTTCTAAACTAGTTTCTAAACTAGTTTCTAAGGTACATGGAACCAGCAGAAGGAAGGTGAAGGAGGAGCATAAACAAAGACACAAGGGCATAAACAATATGAAAGGTGGGGCAATCAGTTAGCAAGGCTAGGCCAGGAATTATCCCACAGTTAAGCAATGTGGAACCATAAAACAACTTTAAACAATAAACTGGTTTTAAAAACTTGCACATGATGTTCAGAGTAGCACTGCTGACAATAGGCAAAAGGTGGAAACAATTCAAATGTCCATCAACTGATGGACACATAAACACAATGTTGTATATCTATACAATGGATTATTAATCAGCCATAAAAAGGAAAGGAGTTCTGACACATGCCACAACATGAGTGAACCTTGAAAACATTAAGTGAAAAAAGCCAGACACAAAGGTTACACATTATATTTATCCATCTATATAAAATATCCAGAATAGGGCAAATTTATAGAAACAGAAAGCAAATTAGTGGTTGCTCAGGGGAAGGAGGGGAGGGATAGGGAGTGACTGCTTCATGGTTAATGGGTTTCCCTTTGGGGGTGATGAACATATTCTGGAACTAGTTAGTGGTGATGGTTGTACAACATTGTGACTGTGATAAATGACACTGAATTGTACACTTTAAAATGGTGAATTTTATGGAAAATTATAAAACAAAAACTAATAATGCAGAAAGGTATAAAGTGGAACGTGAAAATTCTTCTCCACATCCCCACTTCTCCACTCCTACTCTACAAAACTGTTATTTGGGTGTTTTTTGTTTTTGTTTTTGCGGTACGCGGGCCTCTCACTGTTGCGGCCTCTCCCGTTGCGGAGCACAGGATCCGGACGCGCAGGCTCAGCAGCCATGGCTCACGGGCCCAGCTGCTCCGCGGCATGTGGGATCTTCCCGGACCGGGGCATGAACCCGTGTCCCCTGCATCGGCAGGCGGACTCTCAACCACTGCGCCACCAGGGGAGCCCTTATTTAGGTTTTTAATTTTAATACTGCCTTCCAGAAATATGTTTTATAATGTGTGTATATAAGTGTGTGGGTGAATGGAGAGTGTTGTATGGTCATACACTTTTTTGTCCATTTAAACTACTGGGAAATCTTTGGGTTCTTAAAATTCCTATATCAGTATATGTAAGTCTAGAAGAACTCACTTTAAATTAGAATTATCTTATAATTGTTTAGCCTTCAAAGCTTTTTTAACTCACGAATCAATAGCTGGTTGATAAATTGAGGTCAACACAGCTGGGTTTTCAGGTGGAGGTTACTGAGGAAAGTTCATTCTGTCAAAATAATTTTTTAAAACCCAGTAACAGGCTGAGAAGAGAAAAAGCATTGTGACTATAGAAGCAGGTCTCATGGTGATGCCAACCTGAGCAGAACCATGATGAGAAGAGAAGGCATGAAGGGTATTTATTACGAAACGGTTTCAGGTAACAGTGCATGAATAACTAATTCATGAAAAACAAATCACCATTTCACAAGCAAAGGCACCAACTTCAACAGTCAAAAGATTTTGAAAAACAGATCTCAATTAGAAGTTAATGTTAATCAACTCTACTCCAATATAAGAGGAAAAAATCTACCTCATATGATTGTAGAGTATTAATGTGATAATAGATAAAATATCTAACACAGCATGTAGTATATTGTTTGATGCTTAAAATATGAGATACTTTAAAAAAGAAAAAATAAAGTTAATGTAATTTATCCTTTAGAGTCAATAAGTCAGTGTAATAACGTCAATGAAGAAATGCTTTCATAAAGGAAAAGGGTGAGGCTTTTTCGAAGGTGGGAAATAACGTCAAAGTAAGATTTGGGGGGAGATGATCAACATTTATTGCTCAATCTTTTTTTCTTTTTTTGTCCACGCCTTGTGGCTGTGAGATCTTAGATCCCCAACCAGGGATTGAACCTGGGCCCTCGGCAGTGAGAGTGCAGAGTGCTAACCACCGGACTGCCAGTAAATTCCCTATTGCTGAGTCTTAAAAAATGTATCATGGGCTTCCCTGGTGGCGCACTGGTTGAGAGTCCGCCTGCCAATGCAGGGGACACGGGTTTGTGCCCCGGTCCGGGAAGATCCCACATGCCGCGGAGCGGCTAGAACTGTGAGCCATGGCCACTGTGCCTGCGCGTCCGGAGCCTGTGCTCTGCAACGGGAGAGGCCACAACAGTGAGAAAAATGTATCTGAAGAGATGAATCTGTCCTCACCTTTAATCTTAGGGATTAAATTGGTATTTACAATTTAAGTACAGAACGCTATTATAACTTTGCCATTTGACTATCTGAAAACAAAGAGCTAAACAGTGTCTTTAGGAGAGAGAAGTCATCCAATGTATAGTAATCAGATGTTTATTTCAGAGTTAGGATTAACACTCTGAGTCTCAGTTTCCTTGTCAATAAAATAAGGAAAAGTTTTGTCACCCAGGGGATCAAGTCAAGGGTCCTTCATCTGTACCTAAACTGTCTCTGTAAAGCACAAGTGCACCTGTCTTAGGCAAGGAGGCAAAGAAGTGCCCCACTTCTGGTAAACTCTCTACTCCAGGCAAACTTGCAGAAAACCAAAAACTGACTGTATCTTCTAGCTGTTTTTACATAATTAGAACAAGAGGGCTTAACCACAAGAAACTGGCATAAGCTAGCCGAATTAAAAATTGGGACAAAGGTCTCTCTACAGCTCATTACCATCTCATTGTAATAAGATCTCTTCCCACCTGCGCCATACTGGTTAAACCCACTTCTGACCCAGACACTGAAGGACCACACAAGGGCTGAAAATAGGCATGAGCTGCATTCTGGAAAGTCACCACCCCTTTCCACAAGTCAGGATAATAAAAGATACCCGTGCCCCCTAGCCTCCTTCACCTTTTTCTATAGGAATTTCGCCTTGCCTGTAACGAGGAAAAGGTGATTTTAGAGCATGAGCTCCTCCTTTTCCATTCTTTGGCCAATGAATAAAGTTTCTGTTTGCTGCTAAAAAAGTAATTTCACCTTGTTGATGTGAACAATAACCAGGTAGGGAAAGAACCTAATCAGGAATCGGTAAGAGTTTCACCTCATAAAGTAGTCAGGAGAATTATGCTTTGCAAAGCACAGAGTACAGAACCTAGCACATAACAAGTGCCTAATAAATGTTCAATATTATCGTAGTTGTTAACGTGAGCAATAGCGCCATCCATGTACCTCCTGTCTACGAGCTTATAACCCAGTGTCATGGGCTAGAAACCCAATGCAATGTAAGAAGATGATTTACACACAAAATTTATTTCCTTTTTATTCATGTTATAGTATTTTAATGCACATCTGCTTAATATAACAAATGTGCTTATATTTTTATTGATCAAACTTTTAAAATCATAACTTAAATATACCATGGAACTCATTTTTAAAACTTACCATTGAGTAGCTGAGTGACCCACTGAGAATTTCTCTTGTATTTTGTTTTCTTAGTGCCTTGGATGCACCAGGAAAGAATAACACCTTGTTCTCCTCCCTAGAGGGGGAAGCTAAATATTAAGACCAGTGTGACCACAGCAGTCTGTATGAGTTGTTCTAGAACAAACAGAGCACAGGGGTGTGGAGTTGCCACTGAGCTGACCGACAGGAAAGCCCTTTCCAGCCTGGACAGAACAACATAGTAATGGCAGACAGATGGCTGGGATTAGCACCCAAGTGTAGCATCGTGTGGTCACAAAGGGCAGCCACGGCCACCATGGAAATGGATTTCTAACCGGTGTAAATGGGTTTGAAATTGTTGAATAGCCTCTTGTGAGGTTCCTCAACGTCCACAAAGCTGGATTAGCAGTAAAGGTAGGTGGTTCTGCATTTTACTGGCAACACGAAACAAACTGCACTCCAGGCTTATGCCAAATAACTACGAGGCTCCTCCCTCTTGCTGTTCATCATAACCCCAACAGAAGGACCACTCTTAGGAGTACCTGGAAGACATGGGGTCCTGCCACCCCTCTGACATCCTGAAGTCTATCTCTAGGACATTTCAGATCAGCCAAGACCTGGGTACCTGCACCACCTCCCACTGTCCCCTCCCCAGAGCTTCAGCCCTACAGAATAGTTTTATGGACCCCCTTCTTCCTGTCACATCTTCAGCTCAAGAGAGGCAATCCTATGAAATGCTACCTTGCACTGGAAAGTTGTTAAGCATAATTATAAGAGACAGTGTCCATCTAGGAGAAATTCCCATCCGAACTCAGCATCAAGAACAGGGGCATTTCTCTTGAGCAATTGCTTTTAGTACAGATATTGCCAACTAGGTAACATGTGTCCTTTTAATGGCTGGCACCTAGGAAAGTTAGAGGCCAATAACAGTGTAGGTCATTTCACGATGCATTTTAAATCTAATTCCTAGCTTTGTTTTATGTCAACAACTGACTCTTCTCCCTTAAATGTATAAAAGCATCACCACTTGCCTGTGCCCTCTAGAGCTGCCTTAAATCTTTTCTACAAAAAGGGGGTTGTGAACACATGACCGATTGGATTCTCTTCTTGCAGGTAAGGGAAGTCCACCTGGCCTTTATCCCTAAATAGTTAGATCAATGCCCATTAAGGGAATGGGCATGCCATAGGCCTGCAGGAGATCCTGCCCACCACCTCTGCACCTGTCAGAAGCTCCCAGACAGTCAGCCACGTGTCAGATACACCAACACCTATGCTGCCTCACAGCCACAGCACTGAATCAACCAGACTGCCAAGAAATTCCAGAAATTCACAAACAACTTTACACAACCAGAAGGGTGGCAAACTCCAGTCATGCCCAGCAGTGTTGCTTCAAGGCCTCGAAGAATAAGTCAAATAGTGCTTTAAAAAAAAAAAAAAACTCTCTGGAATTAGAAATGTCTTTTTTTTTAATCATCACACACAAATGTCTTTGTACTACACATCACTTTCAAAACACTTTTCTGATCACCTACTTTGTGTTAGAACAGTAAGACAATGTTGAGGAGCCTTAAAGACAACAGAGTGTCAGCACTCCTCATGACAGGAGGCAGCCGGAACTCCTGGAAAGAGCACAAACCTTGGAAATTAGACAGACTTGGGTGTGATTCTTGGTTTTGCCACTTACTCACCATGACTGCAGTCAAGTCAACTAACTAGCTGACCCTCCATTTCCTCATTTGTAGAGTAGGGATAACGAAGAAGAAGATGATTATGATGATGTGGTCTCATCTCAGAACTGTTGACGTATAAAGAATCTGGCAGAGTGTCTGACACAAATTATGACTTAATAAATGTTACCTTCTCTCCAGTTCACCTCCCACTTGTCAAAGAACTTTAAATCAGTTCAGTGAGTGAGAACATTCTATAAACCTAAGTATAATCAAAGGCAAAAGTGAAATAATCACTTTAGTGAGAGAAAAATAATAACAATGGCCAGTATTTATTGAGCAATTACTATGTGCCAAGTGCTTTACACACACTACCTCATCTGCCTTACCTCTTCTTCAGGGTGCTGTTGTCCACATTTTATAAGTGAGGGTACCAAGGCTCAAATATATTAGGAAATGTTTCCAAGTAAGTGGCAGAGCTGGGATTTGAATCCACATAATCTGACTCCAGAAGCCATGCTCTTAACCACCAGGAAAACACCGGTTTGAATATATATGCAAATTTTATGGAAAAACAAAAGGTAATTTATTTCAACTGGGGGATGGTCGCCAGAGAAGCTTTTGGGAAGAAGGGGACATCAGAACTGGGCCTTGGAGGAAAAGCAAGATTTCATTTTGACAGAGGTGGAATGGAAAAGGGATTATATAAAGGAGGACTATTCCAGGCTGAGGGATTGTCACCAACAAAGTGGAGGTGCAAAAAGATATGATGTGCTGGGAAACAGTGAGAAGTTGACATAGATAGCTATCCCTCAGCTTGTGGATACCTCATGGTAATCCTACTCCTACTTGCAAGAGAGAAGGATGGAACAGGAGAAAGTATTAGGAAAGCAGGTTAGGGCCAAATGTCATGTCTAAAATATCTTCCTGGGGCATTTGGATCTTAGAGGCAATAGAGAGCCATAGGTAGTTACAAAAGAGAAGATATATGACACTACCCATGCTCCAGGAAAGTAACTGTCAGTAATGTGGAAGAGATATTAGAATGGGGGAAGAGAAAACGGTTAGGAGGTTCCTGTAATACTTCAGGCAAGAGACAATGGAAGGCTGGACAGGGCCAATGACAATGGAAAGGGGTGTGCACAAAGATACCCCAGGGGATAACTGGGGGGACCTGAATACTGATATGGGTGCCTGGAAAGACACTGACATTTTTGGCAAATAAGGAGAAGATAGAAACGGAAAAAGGAGAAGGCAGCTAGCAGTCCTTTGAAAAATAATACGATTCTTTGAAAAAGTGGTATAATTGTTAGAGGTGCTTTGAGCTGCAATTGACAGAAGGGTAGATAATAAAGATATTTCATTATCTCGCAAAAGAATTCAACGGTAGTAGGCAGCTCCAGGGACCATTAACTACTCGATGTAATTCACGTATGCATTCAATGATGTTCAAAGAGGGACTAGGCTGGTGCCTCTGAAAACCTCTTAACTTTTTTCCTCAGAGTCTCAAACAGTGGTGGCAGCAGCTCCACTCCTCGCATGAAAGTATCCAAAAAAGGAAGGACTTCTCTTCCCACATCTGTGTCTATTTATTAGGGAAAAAATATTTCCCAGAAGCCTCTGAGATGACTTCCTGAATGCTGGAATGTCATCACTGGCCACCCTTAGCTACCAGGAAACTGGAAAAATAAGTATCCAGCAAACAGGATTATGATTACTATGACTGGCTTACACCATGATCTATCCATGAGCCAAGTATACTGCAGGCTATCAAGCTCAGAAAGTGTTAATAAGAAAGAAGTGGTTATGGCTAGTGAGTGGGTAACCAACAGGGTCTGCCATGAGCATTTTGAACAAAGCAATCTGCCTTCCAGAAAATGGGAATTTACAGGATGATAATGTGATCCTTGGGCATGAAAACGTTTCTGATGAAAGTGAAGCCCTGATGCAGCAGCCTCAGAAGGGGTAGCTTATCCCAAATTCCCTCTTCAAAATGATAAGATATTCTGAGGTCTTGAGCTTATAGGAAGATGGGTCTTCACCTGGCCAAGCAGAAGGAAAAGATGACACACAACCACTAAGTTTTGTGATTCAGACTATGAGAACTCCTGGTAAAGCAAGATGATGATGCAGTCACAGGTGAAACACAACTCTTGCTCCTCCTAGAAGTTTTAGAAATTACAGAACATTGATTCATTTCCCTTAACCAGGGCTATTTAACCCTCTTCTGCATGTTCAAGTCCTATGTGTTCTTTAATGTCCAGTTCAATTTTGGCTTCCTTCATCAAGTTTTTCCTACCACCAACCAATTTGTATCCCACCATACTATTTAATACATTCACAAACATCTTTCTAATCCTATCATCAAATCCAATTAATTTGACCTAAATAGTTACCAATTCTGTCCACCTCTTTCTATCTCCATTGCTGATAATAACTGCTGATGTTTACTGGGCATGTGCTACGCTGCAAGGCATTATTCTATGCACTTTACAATTATTAATTCATTTAGTCTTTTCAATAGCCCAGTGAGGTAGATTATAGTAATCATTTTATACTTGAGGAAACTTGGAAATAGAATTGTTAAGTAACTTATTCAAATTCACATAGGTAATAAGTGATAGAAGTACTCTTGAGAGTTCATTTCTTAATTGATACATTACACCGCCTCTCTCTTCTAAGCCACATCCCATTTCACCTAAACTACTGCAACAGGATCCTATCTGATCTCCTTGCCTGCACTTAACTCCTCTCCAATGCATTCTTTACATCCTGAAGCTAAAATGATCTTTAAAAAAAAAATGCAAAATTTGGTCATGGCACAATCCCTCCCCCAACTCCCTATGCCCTGCCTACCTCTCTAGACTTACATTGTGTTATCCTCTTCTAGAACTTTGGATTCTAACCACCTTGATGTTTTCATTCCTTCCTACCCCAGGGCCTTTGCACAGGCTATTCCCTCTACCTAGAAGCCTCTTCCCTACCTCCCAGATTAGTTCAAGTTCTTATAGGTCATAGCAGATTCTGTTAATCACGAGATGATCAACCTCACTAGAGCAGGGCAGAGTTTGCATATTTCACTCATCAGCGTATCTCCAGCAATGAGCCCAGTCTTTGGTTCAGGAATCAATCCACTTTTATTACAGGTACAACTCTAAGCTCCCTTGCTAAAAGTGCAAGTTCACTGAGGTCAGGGACTGTGCCTCAGGGAGGTGGGCTACTCTAGTAAAGAGAATATGGGCTTCCATGTCCCACCTATTGTAAATAGAGCTGCAGTGAACATTGGGGTGCATGTGTCTTTTTGAATTATGGTTTTCTCAGGGTATATGCTCAGTAGTGGGATTGCTGGGTCATATGGTAACTCTATTTTTAGTTTTTTAAGGAACCGCCACACTCTTCTCCATAGTGGCTGTATCAATTTACATTCCCACCAACAGTGTGAGAGGGTTCCCTTTTCTCCACACCCTCTCCAGCATTTATTGTTTGTAGATTTTTTGATGACGGCCATTATGAAAAAGGAACAAAATTGGGTCATCTGTAGAGATGTGGATGGACCTACAGTCTGTCACACAGAGTAAAGTAAGTCAGAAAGAGGAAAACAAATATCTTATATTAACGCATATATGTGGACTCCAGAAAAATGGTACAGATGAACCAATTTGCGGGGCAGGAACAGAGATGCAGACGTAGAAAACGGACGTGTGGACACCGGTGGGGAAGGGGGTGGGATGAATTGGGAGATTAGGATTGACATATATACACTACCATGTGTAAAGTAGATAGCTAGTGGGAACTTGCTGTATAGCACAGGGAGCTCAGCTCTATCCTCTGCGGTGACCACAGCAGAATATGACATAGCATTGCAAAGCAACTATACCCAATTAAAGAGAGAGAGAGAGAGAGAGAGGGAGAATATGGGCTTTGGCCATGTTAATTCAAAATCCATCTCTGGATGCATGATTTTTCAAGTCTCAACTTTCCTAACTTTAAGACGAAATAATCACACTGAAGACTAAAAGAGACACTGAAAATGATGTGCTAGTGAACCGGCAGCAAATGCTGTTTAGATCTTTCTTCCTAGATGCATCTTTGTGTCCCAGAGGGTCGATGGCATGAGCAGTGAGGCTGCACACCAGAGGCCCAGTGACCTCCCCCACCTCCCACATATTTCATCCCAGGCCACGGCTTCCTTCTCTACCTGTTGGCCTGCATGGGTGCCACCATGCGGAAATATGCAAAAATGCTACAGTGAGCAAGAGGTTAAGGATTTGCTAGGCACAGAGGGAAGGAAGGGGACAAAATGAACATGGTATGTGTTGCGTATCCACTAAGTGACAGGCATTTTCATACATTGTCTCATTTAATACTTAGCAAAAGTATCTGATTCTACAAGTGAGGAAACTGAGGCTCAGAGAGGTTAAGGTCTCACCCATGGACTTTGAACATGTAGGTGGTGGAGACCTGACTTGAACTTAGGTCTCCATAGGACTTGCTCCTGCTACCCCAGGGCACTACTTCCAAAATGATTCTCTTCCTTGCTGTTGCTTTCAGCTAAGTGTGCTTAAAAGACCCAAGACATCTTTACCTATCTTTAAATTCAACTTGACCCTGCTGGAAGAATCAGATAATTTAGTAATATTTGAGCACACAGTGTCTCACAATTAATTACCTATCTGCAAATGAATTACACATGCTGGAGTTTTTCTTTCAAAAAGCTACATGCCACTTGAGTAGAAAAACTAACTCTGAATTCAAAATGCCCAATATTGACTAGAGAATTTTTTTTTAAATTAACCTAATTTTGAATGCGTTTTAATTAATGAACTAAAAGCAGTTAATCATTACCATTCTCTGGGCCTACCTGAAATGAAAGATTAGGTCTAGAAGGGAGAGGGAGGGCAGAGGAAATCATGTCCTGTCTCTCTGAGATGCTACCCCAGCCCAGGGCTTGAAATGGAGAACTGAGCACCCAAGACCCCACATAACTGGTTGCATCACACAGCCTATATACTGAGGTTACCCAAAATGTAATCCATCCACTACCTGTGTCCGAATCTCCTGGGACCTTTGTTGGAATGCCACTTCCTAGGACCTACTCCAGGCCTACAGATTCAGATTCTCTGAAGATGACACCCAGGAACTGGCATTTTAACAAACACCCCAGATGTTTCTGATTCATCCCAAGGTTTGAGAACAGCTTTGGGAGCTCAGTAAAAAGATAAAGATCAACTGCATATTTATTTACTTCATGGGAATATAATTTTCTGTAAGAACCTTGAAAATTTTTAAATGAATAATATATTTATCCCAGTAACTCTAAAGGTGAGGCAGTCCCATTTTCAAAATGAAAGAAATCAAGTCTTAAAATATATATGACATGTCCACCCTTTACACACAGTCAGGGATCAACTGCCCTGCACTTAGGAGGAGACCAATAAAACAGTTACCATTTCACTGATTAGGACACTGTATACTGTAAATCTAATCCAGTTGATTAACTCACCTTTGTATCCGATTCCTAGTTCATTTTGTCTTGTGGGGGAATGGCATTTTTCTAAATTTATAACTCCAATATGCTCCTTAGTTATGAACAGACTCCCTGACTCAACTACTGATTTCATGTTCAGGACACTCTTTTATTCTTCTTCTGTACAACCCCCAGAAAAGGTAAATTTTTAGATAAATTACTTTCTTTTCTTCCTCCTCTCCACTGGTCAATTCTCTCACCTGCCATCCTACCAATTCAAATTTTAGAAATGAAAATTTAAATTGTAAAAAGAAACCTAATTGTTGAACAATTCCTTGTGATTAAGCAAATACCTCTAATCTTGCCCTGGTCTAGCAGTCTCTCTTCCTTTGCTTCTTGGGACTTGTCCCAAGCCTAAGGCATCCCTGAAACTTGAGGGTCAAGTACCCAAGGCAACAATTCATCAGTCTCAGGGTTTACTGGAGTCTCCCCATTTGGGAGAGCTCTGAGAGTTTCATCACCTTGGAAACACAACAGCAGGCTCCCCGAATATACACAGGGAGTATAGATTTTTAAGCACCAAAAGAAAACAGGGTTTAGTTATCCCCAAATGTAAGAGTCACGATTCAAAACTGTCACTGACTCGGAAGCATCTTTAGTCAGGAATAGTATCTTCAAGCTGACAAGTTCCAAATATGTGTACTTATGTTAACCAAACAAGTAGTTGGGGAAAAGCTCAAAAATAACCCATCTCTATCTTTAATTTTTCTCCTAAAAATGGAATGGCTTTCACTGAAACTGGCCAGGCCACTGCCAATACAGCTACCACTGGTGTGTATGGAACAGTCAAGTTACCTATGTCGTTTGCAGAAATCCTGATTTTGGAAATGTAAGTGTGAAAGATACTCTCATAGAAGACATTTTGAACCTTAAAATGGAACTGCTTGCTTTGATGCAAATGGCTGGGGGATGGGGTTGGGTGGATAATTTATCTCAGACTGCTCTTTCTAGTATTACAGGTTGTCTAGTCTGAATCATTCATGTATTGTTTGCTGAATGATCAGGTGAATGAAATCAGTTCTTTACTTATTCCAATGCACTGAAAGGGCTCAACCACACTGATCAAATGACCCTTCTGTTATTTCTTTCACAATAAATTCAATCAAATTTACGGAGCGCCTAGGTGGTGCCAGGCACTGTGTCAGGCTCCTGAGATACAAAAATGAATGAAGCGCGGTGCTAGTTTATTAATGATCTCTTAAGATTTGGCAGGGCACAGCCTCGCTCCCTGCCACCACAGCCTGCACGGCTGTCGAACCAATCGTGGGTGTGCGTACTCCATGGCTCCCAGCACCTAGGAACACTTTACTCCCAGTCCAGCCCACGAACCCAGTGCCAGGGCTCTCCCGGCGTTCTCCCAAAGCCAAAACGCTCAAGTTCAACTCCAGCGCCGCGGCGCCCGCTCCACACGGAGCTAACTCCGGGCTCCGCGGCTCACGCGGCGAGCTTCCTTCCACCTGTCCGCCCGCCCGTCAGGGTGCGCCAGACCCCGCACCCGCTTACTTTGCCGCTGTCGCTCACACCAAGGAGGTGATCCCGCAGCACCTCCATGGGGCAGGTCCAGGTGGAGTGGACGAAAGTCCCTCGGAAGATGTGCGCCAGGGGCGGCATCCGGGCGGCACACATGTCAGCGGTGGAGCGCAGTGCGGAGTCCGCGGCCCAAGGAGGGCGCACCGGGCGGAGGCGCGGCGAGGACTCCCTGCGGCTGCGGGCAGCTGCCGAGCCGGCACCAGCGCCGGCCTCGTCCTGCCCCCGCTTCCCCGCGCGATCGCCTTCCCCCTGCAGACCGCGCCCAGGGGCTGGCTCCCTGCCTCCTCGATGCCAATAGGATTTTTTCTCCCGTGAGTTGGCTCCAGTCTCTCCTCCCCTGCTTTAGTTTTTGATACGTTAACTCTTTGAGTTTCCAAAATCACCGTTCACGCTGCGGTTCTTTTAACCGTTGGTTGTTGTCACCCACCCAGGGGGCAGGAGATGAAGGAAGGAGTTGGAGGATTCAGGATTCCATCCCTGTACCTTTAAGTGGTCATTAAATTCGCTTTTGCCGCGGGCCCCAACTTCCTCCACCTTCCTTTAGTTGTCACGCCCAGAGTTGCATCTATCTGCTTTCCCTGCCCTTTAAACTCTTAGGGCTATTTGTGGCCAAACCCTGGAACTTTTCAACCTGTAGTAACCACAAGGTCTGAACGGGCACGAGTTCAGTGCCAGGGTGACAGGTCTGTTAGGGCTGCCTACTTTACCAACCAGTTTCATTTTCATTTTCTGCGGGCTGAAGAATTTGTCCTAACCTCATGTTCTGAAAGCATGTCTTACAGAATTATGGGGGCCCCACCAGTGAAGGCTAATCTCGACCCCAAAGTTCCTCTCTTCACCTGAGGCCAATGTTTTGGGCCTTGTGTCCACCCACAAACAACTCCAATTCCAGTTTTTCTCATACCTAAAATAAATGAATCTCTTTGATTTACTTCCAGTTGTACAGGGGGAGAAAATTAAGTACTCAAGCCAAGTAGCTAAAAATGGCAGTGTGGCATGGCTTGGTGGAAAGAGTCCTGGATTAGGAATCAAGAGACTATGGTCAATGCAGGTGGGACTCAGCATCCTTATCCTTGTTTGTGAAAATGGAACTGGGACTGGGTGGTTGCTAAGATTGATTCTAGGTCAGCATTCCTTCCCTACAGTATGTGCACAAAGTACTTTACTAAGTTCCTCCAGGAAGAATAACTGGTTTCCACTCAGGGCCTTTGTGCGTGCTGCTCCTTCTGCCCCTAATGCCTCCTGTGGATACTCACATGACTGGCTCTTCCGATCACTGGTTTACCTCAAGTGTCAGCTCTTCCGAGTAACCTCCCTCCAACACCAAGCTAATAGCACGTCCCCATCCCTGACAGTTTCTATCGCATTAGACTATTTTGTTTCTGCTATTGCATTTATCATATCCATTCTCATTTATTTTATGCTTTTTCATTTATTTCTGCTTCCCTTCCCCCAGTATACACACACACAGAGTAACAGAAGCACCACAAGGACAGGAGTCTTATACCTAGAACAGTGCCTGGTGTTTCATACATATTGAATGAATGAATGAATGAATGGTTCTTCTGGGAGCAGAGCAGTAACCTGAGATAAATATCGATTTTGGCTCCTACATAAAGGATAAGGGTTTCACACTGCCGTACATGAGCAAGCTTTCTCTGAATTGCTGCTTTTATGACACAGGGGTAGCTTATATAAATGATTCATTCCCTTCTCAGTACCTTCACCTCCCCCTTACCAAGGTGTAGGGTGACCAACTCATGGGGACTTTCCTTGCTGTAACACTGAAAGTCTCACAATGCAGGAAACTCCTCAGTCCCAAGCACACCAAGCTCGTTGATCACCTGCCAAGAACTCAGATTAGGAAGCCCTGAGATTAGGAAGCCCTGAGATTAGGAAGCTGAGAGCTTTGCACTTGCCTCTGGGAGACATCAGCCCTTTCTCCCTGTTGCTTACTTCTGATTATGCAGACCACACTCCCTGCTTGCAGTCGCAAGAGACAGAACACTGAAAACATCCTCTTGATCTAGGCTTGTATATACACAAACCTCAGAAAGAAAAGTGAAGAAAACGTCTGGCTGTCACTGTAAAAGAGGAATCAATTAAGTATTTCTAAAACGTATATTGGTTTCCTAACATAAATACAGCTAATATATTTTTTAATGAAAGCCACCTAAATGTCCAACAATTGAGTCTAGTTTAGTGAATTAGCATCTATTTACTTAGAATATTATGCAGTTATTGAAAACAATACGGGATATATGTAACCTTGTAGGAGTTACGTATAATAAAATGTCAAGTTTTTTTTGTTTTTCTTTAATGGCATTTATGCTATGGTTAAAATCAGGAAAAGCCTAGGGCATAATGGCTAGAATTAAAAAAGTGTACCAGGGCTTCCCTGGTGGCGCGGTGGTTGAGAGTCTGCCTGCCGATGCAGGGGACACGGGTTCGTGGCCCGGTCCGGGAGGATCCCACACACCGCGGAGTGGCTGGGCCCGTGAGCCATGGCCGCTGAGCCTGCGCGTCCGGAGCCTGTGTTCCGCAGCGGGAGAGACCACAACAGTGAGAGGCCCGTGTAACGCAAAAAAAAAAAAAAAAAAGGTGTACCAAACAATGGCAGTCATTCTGTTGAGGTAGTGGAATTGCTGGGGAATTGTGTTTTGATGTTTATTGACATTGTTTCATGTGGCCTTATGGAATGACTAGTCATTGTGTAGCTTTGAATAAAGCTGATCTTCTTAAACAGGAGATATGGCCATGGGCCTCCAGGTGACATGGCATTAGCACTTCTCAGGTAAGTGTTAGCTCTTCCAAGCAGGGCACAATTTCACTTCCACTCCCAGCCAAGGTGTAGTCGCCTTGCTCAGGATCCAGTACCCTCAGCTCAGCCACACGTCAAGAAATTTGGCTTCCCAACTATTCTCACCTGTCCTCCACCCTCAGGGGTGGAGACTCCTTTAAATTCCCAGTCCTCCTGCAATTTGGACTCCCACCCTGTTATCTCTAGGGAAACGTTCTGGAGGCTACTAAGGTCTGGAGGAAGAAAGGAGTGCAGAGCTTTTATATTTACCTTTGAAACACAGCTCAAGCACACCGCAAGCCAGCCTCTGGTTTAGTGTAATGATTCTGACCAGGGCAAAGTATGTGACAAGTGGTGCTTATTGTGCCTCCAAAGTCTCAAGGAAATACCTGTTCGTATTCATCAGCTCTTTCTGTAGCCCATCTTAAATTCATGCAATATTAGAACTGAAAGAGCCGTAGAGATTATTATTCAATGTGCATTTCACTGCTATTTTCTAGAATCACTGTTCCCTGCCAATAATGGCTCCTTTCAACCCTCACCAACTCAGTTTCTCTAAAGGAAATCCAACGGTGGTATGCAGTTTTCAGTGCCCTACCCCTACGTATCACTTCCTACCGAAGAAAAGAGACTCTCCTTGTCATGGACGCTTCCTGAAGCCCTGGCTGCTTCTTCAGGCTCTTCTTCCAGTATCCCACATACCATGCATCTGCTTTTGCTCACGATCTCTCTGCCTGCAGCGCCCTTATACCACTTTATACTGCGCCTGCCTCATTTTACTGCCCACTCTCCCCTGGCTAAATCCCTCATCTTAATTGTGCACTCCCGCCCACCTCCAGGAAATCTTTACACCTCCTCTCTCTCTCAGGTGTTAAGTGCTCCTCCTGAGTTTGTGGGGTTTCTATAAGTATTCCTTATCAGTCTGTCTCCCTGAGAAGATTGCTGTTTCCTTAAGGACCATGTTTTCTTCCTTCCCTTCTTTCTCTGTACCCCCTTAACACAGCATGTGACCAGTAGGAGCTGCTCAATAAACACATAAATGCTGGATTTCAAGAGATGACTCTATTGTCTATATTTTAGTGATGAAAAAGAAGAGAATAGCGGGTGTGTGCTAATGGTGAGCAATTCACTGGGACTAGAATTTAAGGAAGAGTTTTATTTCATTTATTTAGTTTTCTAACATTTTATTGTGAAAATTTTCAAACATGCAGAAAAGTTGAAAAGCTTCATTTCTTAAGATCACACTTTTCCCTTCTTCAGATGGAGCCACGTGATCTCAAACTCAATAACAACTGGATAGGACCAGTAGAAACTGAACCTCTAATTGTGTGAAGCAAGGAACAGGACCATAGCATGACCAGTTTTGACATTTTGATCACCTTATCAGTGTAACTATACCTGCAGCTGGTCAATCTCTCCTGCTAGACAGAACCTGACTGTTTAAAAAACTTTCTCTTTTACTATCTCATTTTGAACCTCACAACAACCCTATAAAGTAGGAAGAGGATGTATTTTAACCATTCCAGAGATGGGGAAACTGAGGTTCAGGGCAGTTGGCTTGCCTATCCAATTAGTATAGGATAGACCTGGGTTTTAATTCCAGTTATTCTCACTCATTGTCTCATCACAGTAGACTGTGAAGAATTTCCATTCAATTTTGCCATGACTCATTTGGTCACCACATTGTGGGTTGTCATCTACAACTTTCACATTGTACATGGTTTTTCAACAGTTGCCAGTGACATACAGATCTACCCTGAAGAAAAACCAAAGTAAGACTAATGGACCTCAAGGAGAAGAATAATCCAATCAACATAAGTCAGTAAAACGATCCAGTGAGAATAACTCACACTTTCAAGAGACATGGAGAGTGAAGGTCAGGCGGGTTAAATGAGAAGCCACTTTCCTCTCCTATCTGGCAGAGAAGTTGTCATTGCATAGTGAAATAAATGCCTGCCTATTTTATTTATTCTTTTCGTGTAGCTAAATCTATCAGTTTCCATGGTGCCCCACATTCACCATGGAAACTCTGACAAGCTCGTTATGCTTTAGGGAAAAAAACACACACACCAAAAATCTGAGATGGGATAAATGGATTTCTTTTAAAACTGTTTGCTCCTGAGTAGGAAGCCTTGATAGATGGCAAATCATAACGATCTTGATTTTTCCACTTCTTAAGTGGGAACACAGGATTGCATACCCACCAAAGGAGCACCCTTGCCTCCCGAAAATTATCTGTGTAGCAGTAGTTATGTCTGTGAATATCACTTCTGCATTTACTGGCAAAGAGAAATGGCTCAAACCTCACTGAGCCGATTTTTATGAGAATATGGTACTAGTCCCTATACATTTTCTTCTGTTTGTTCATTCAGCCAATATTTATTGGAAATCTATATTATGACAGGCACTCTGCCAGGCTCTGTGGATGTAACAGTGTATGAAACAGATATTATCTTGTCCATATGCAATTTATACTAATCTTCTTTCTCTCCATCACCTCTAGGAGTAGGATTAGTTTTCATAGTGTTATTATAACATTTCCCTAGCATGGCTGGCAAATAGCATATTATCATATATACTACATATCAAATTGTAAATTATATATAATATATATAATAAAATGCACTTAAGACTAAGGCTGAAGTGACACATGTTGATAACAATGCAGAGGTTATGTGATTTCTTTAACATTATTTGTTTTAAAGAAGTCTGTATTTTTAAGTAGCTACTTTATTACTTTTGTAAAACTGATATATGTTCATTTTTCAAGATTTGACTATTTAAAAAAAATACTCATATCTCACTACCCAGATATATCATCGCCATTAGCACCCTTGATATTTTCTTAGAAAAGTTCAAGTATAGAAAAGACAAAAAATAGACAGCCTAGAAGTTTGTAGAAAGGAAAACTAAGCTAGGGAGAAGCTACCTCTACTTTGTAGAAAAGCAATTAAATTTGGATAAATTTGGGAAAAGGCATATATTTCACTTGAATTTTAATGAAGAAAGGAAAACTTCAAAACGAGAGGATTGTGCTTCAACTTGAATTAGGTTTTATGCCAGGCTGGTGCAGGAAGATATTTTTCCTGGCTGGAAAGCTTTCAGTACCATGTAAGTAGCTGTCTCCACCCGCTCATACTGCTGACCTTTAGAATCACATAGCGCCTGAGCAGAGATAACCTTATGCCACTTTCCATGTCATGACAGCAAGCTCAAAGCAAATACTATCGACCTGATGTTACTCTGTCTACATTTCTGCCCTAACATAGATATTTTCCTATGTTTAATATCAAAGGATAAGCACCAGATAGAATCAATATCTATAGACTCCTGTTCCAGCTTAGCCACTAGCCAGTGGTGCCTTGGGAAAGGCATTCCACCTCTTTGGCTTGGTTTCTCCATCTATAAGATGGAAGGTCACGTACTATCACTGGCTTCATACTTCTTTACTCTCAAGGACTGCTAAGATCTTAAGTTTTAAAACATTTTATCCATCAAGAAGATAAGATCGATGCTTGACATAAATTTTTGTTGAATAAATTATTTCCCTATTTTTCATTAAAGACCAGATTAACTACCAATGAAATTTTGCTGATCAACATGAACTGTCTAGTATCAGTATGTTGAGTGAACATAATTCTAAACAAAAGCAGATCTAACATTTCATGCAGCCCATGCAATCTATCTCAAGTTGGACAAATTCTGTTAGCCTTTGTGAAATGTCAGAAATAGCTTAAGGAATATGTTTTTTAATTTGTTGAATAATCCTCCTTAGTATCCTGGGACTCTAGGTTGATAAAAACCAAACTAGGGTAGGGAATCATTGACCTGATTGCACACATTTTGGGGAATTAGCTGTTAATTTTCTGCCTTGAACTAAAAGAGTGTATTTTACACATATCCATCATGCCACATCAATGCCTGAGACCTAGAGGATTAAGTGAATACTACTTAGGTGTTAATTCTTGAGATCACAGAGAAAGGTTGGTTTTCCTCAAGGATATCAATGCACAACTCAAGTGGCTTGAGCAATCATGGTTCCAAAGTTGGGAAAATGCTGGCGCCAGCTAATGACATGATAGTCAATATACTATAACAGCTACTGCATGCCTATAGAGTCCATGCTTCTAGAAGCCACGTCAAGGTTGGACTCTACCCCAGCAGAAAGCCAAATATTACCATCCTTAGAAAAGCTACACAATTAGAGCCCCTTCGGATATGGAAATTAAAGGCTAACTGAAACTCAAATTAAATGATAAAATAATGATGTTTTTAAAGGAAAAAAGAAGAGTTCTGAGGAATTCTTATAGTATTATTTGAATGTATAAAATTATTTGGGAAGCTATAAATGTCAAAAATTCCTCTCTGCATATTTCTAAAGGGATCATTTTTAATATGACGTATAAATGAAGGAACCTACCATTTACAGAAGACTCTTCCTTATGAAATGCAAAACCATTGATTGTATTTATAACAAAAATCTAGCCCTAATCGGAGAATAAAAACATCTGAGAAAAGCAGTTTTTCTAATTGCTTTTATAAGTTTGGTTTCCTTTTCAGAATTCTTTGTGCAATGGAATATAATAGAGACACAGTAAATATTAGATGAATTAATGTTACATTATATACCCTAAACCCCCGACTCAGACTCCCTCATCTCCCCCCACTGCAGCATTAAAATTGCCATAGTGTGTATAATACTATAATATGCTGTGAAATGAAGAAAATGTAATTTGAGTTTAGGGCATGTGTAAGTAAAGACTATGAGTTGAAAGTGGCAGAAAATCAGTTCAAACTTTTTAAGCCAAAGGAGAGAATATACTGTCTCACAAAACCAAAAACATAATCTCACTGGCTTCTGGCACAGCTTGGTTGCAGGTTCCATCAATGTCTACAGCACCCGGTTGTTCCTCTCCTCTCTCCCTCTCTCTCTCTCTCCCTCCCTCCCCCATCCTCCATCCTCCTTCAGACAGACTTAATTCTCTAGCATATCTCTCCTTATGGCTACAACATGGCAGCAACAGCTCTAGACTTCACACTCTCTCAAATTCAACTGAGGGAAGCACCAAACAACCTTCCTCCAAATTTCCAGGAAAACAACAACAGACAGCTCTTTGCCTTATCTACCCCAATTGGACCAATGTCCGGTCCCACAACAATCACCATAGAGGGCAATGTGAGATGTGATGCCCTGAACAACTTGGGGGTTAGGGGTGCAGACCCCCAAGCAGTTAAAAATCTGTGTTTGACTTGACTCCCCCAAAAGTTAACTACTAATAGCCTACTGTTGACCAGAAGCCTTACTGATAACATAAACAGTTAACACATAGTTGGTATGTTATATGTATTATATACTGTATTCTTACAATAAAGTAAGCTAGAGAAAAGAAAATGTTATTAAGCAAACCATAAGTAAGCAAAAATACATTTACAGTACGGTATTGTATTTATCGTTACAGTAAGTTTGAATCATCTGTTTACAAGATGAATCATCTGTCAGTACCTATATCAAAATTGTCTTATATGATATAAAATACTGTAGAGGTTATTATTAACACTAGACATCAAAAATGAAAATATAACGTGAAAAGGAAATTCATATTTATTTACAGGTGTAACGATTCATGCATTGATAATAAAGCAGCAGCAATATGGTAGCCTAGTGTAATCAATACAATTGCTTCACATATCGATTGTATAGCCTACCCTATACACTAATGAATCATTATAAAATTTTTACGGCATACAGTATTACAATCATATTCATAATACAGTATTGGAAACTTCATTTTTAAAAAAATCACTTACCTGTGATGACAGACTGATGTGCAGTTTCACCAATTATGAAAGAGGGAGGCATAGTGAACAGTAATGTAATTCTCTGAAAGCAAAGTTATGAAACAGTAAGAAAACTAATATATTATTAGTTTTATATTAAATATCACTCACCTTATGCCTATGTAAGGATCAACTAATATCTACATATATTTTATGCATTCTTCACATACTTAACTTTTTCTTAATTTCTTTGATATTTCTAGGCTACATGATTCATCTGAGAGTTTATCAAATTGTCTCAAATCTCCATTAAAATTTTCCAATATATTTATTGAAAAAAAATATATATACAGTAAGTGGACCTGAGCAGTTCAAACCCATATTGTTCAAGGGTCAACTATATAACAGGTATAAATATTGGTGAAGTATGACAGAATCCATGATGTACATGAAATAATTATATTGCGACATGCTTTCTTTTTTCCTTCAATAAACTTTGTTTTGTGCCTCCTATGAGTAAGACAATGTGCTGTGTGTTGTGTGGGGTATAAAAATAAGTGTGAAATAGTTCCTGTCCTCACACTAAGAATCACAAGTGTAAGGGACCTTTTGTTTTTGTGTTTTTTTTTTTTTTTTTTTTTTTGCAGAGCACAGGCTCCAGACGCGCAGGCTCAGCGGCCATGGCTCACGGGCCCAGCCGCTCCGTGGCACGTGGGATCCTCCCGGACCAGGGCACGAACCCGTGTCCCCTGCATCGGCAGGCGGACTCTCAACCACTGCGCCACCAGGGAAGCCCCATGTAAGGGACCTTTTAAAAAATAAAGTGCAGAGTGAACTACTCTTTTAATTTTTATTTACAGACTGCTCTTCCCTTAGAAGGACATAAATACATAGATCTGGGTCAGAGATTCAGCCATTATGACTTAGAAGAAAGATATTTAACATTTTTGGTGCCATAAGGAATTTCTCTATTTGCCATGTACTTACTTTATGTAAATTATGTCATTTCCAGATATGGGACATATTGATATGGTTATTTCAATGGAGAGATAGTTTAATGACTTAAAACATATAGCATTGCAATGTCAATTTGATCATTAATCTTCCCAATCCTTACTTATCCCTCATGCCATCTTGAAATTGGTAATGAAATTCAGTAAATTTGCACCAAATACACCAAAATGCCTAATTCAAAAGAACCACAACAAAAAGCACTGCTTTGATCATTTCTCTGGGTCAAATTTTTACTTATCAACCTTAAGGTAAAGTGCTAGAAAGAGGGGGTGGCTGGTCATGCCTGGTTCATCTTTTTTTTATATTCCTAGATGTGTTAGGATAAGGGACAATGCTCATAAAAACAACATACAATGAAAGTATGGAAATCCTCTGAGCCAAAGTTCCCCTCCCTCCCCACTACCCATACCCCTATAAGTACACTTCCCTCATTCTGAGATTTCTCTATTCCTGGCTTTTGGTAAAACTCTATGATTTAAAAAAAATGAAACTATGGAAAGATGCAATGATATTAATCTTCCACAAGACCTAACAAAAACTATATAAATTTTCCTCCTTCCCCAATCAACTAACCATGGTTGATTTTGTTGTGGTGGTGGTGTGCTGGGTAGGTTACCATTTCCTGCCCTTACCCAACCTTCTACCCTCTTATTCATTTAGTCAGCAAATGTTTTGTCGAGCACCTACTATATTCCAGGCATTCAGCTAGGCCCTGGGAACCCAAAGATTTCAAAGACGTGGTTCTCACCCTTAGGAAGCTCCCAAGATAATGGTGGAAACAGACAGGAACACAGGCTAACTATGATAAACCATATACAGGTCTGTCTCTTTGCCCCTCGACCCCTGCAATCCCATCCACCCACCACAGAGCTCTGTGTGGACTGGCTCTGTCTCCTTTACTACTGTGGCTACACAGCATCTGGCATGTTGTAGATGTTTGTTAAATGCATTAAGTGCAATGGTAAAGGTATATATAAGATATAAATATTTAAGAAACTTCTTACTGATTACTATCTCAGAAGAGCAAATATGCACAGAGAGAAGTGGGTCTCGAACAGTGATCCTCAACCAAGAGTGGTCTGCCCCCTAGGGTAAATTTGGTAATGCCTGGAGACATTTTTGGTTGTCACAACTGGGGGCGTGTTACTAGTATCTAGTGGGTAGAGGCCAGAAATGCTGATAAACATCCTACAAGTCAGAGGACAAAGAATTTTCTAGTCAAAAAATGTCAGTAGTGCTGAGGTTGAAAAATCTTTGTCTAGGTAAGATCAGCTATAGGATCTTAAATGTCCAGTGATCTTTGAGCTACTAGCAGCATCATGGAATCATAGAGAATGATGGAGTGGAAAATGATCTTAAAGTTCTAAATGATCTTTAATTTGACTTCAATCCCCCAAACAATAGAATCATTTCTTTTATATCAATCTTGGAAGATGGTCCACTATCAATTTTCATGAGCAAAGAACTCAGTTCTTTGAGCAATAGCCATTTATTTTGTTAGTTTTACTGTTCATATTGTATATTACATTGAACCGAAAGTTGTATTTCAAAGTGTCATACAATTTGTCCTTGTTTGACTTTCTTGAGGATAAAATAAGAAATAAGTACTATCTCAGTACTATCTCCCACATGTCAGCCCTCCAGAATTTGAAATGGTGGTGACTGTCCTAAGCCTTTTTTTCCCCCTACCAGATGCATCATCCTACTATTCTTCAACGCAATTAAGAAGAATGGTAAAGAGTATATTCAAAAATATTGGATGTGAGCAACTGGTGAAAGCTGAGATGTCTTCAGATGGTTCAGGAGATGATTTCAGCTATCTCACAGACACTGCATTAAACAGCATTGAATTACATATAATTATTGTGAGAAAATTACTTCTGTTTGAATTCTTCAGTTCTTTACAGGTCAGGGATCTAAACGGCTTAGTAACCAGGCTAATTTCGTTTTCCAACAAAGAGAAAGGGGACCTCAGAGTTAGAACCTTCTGCAGGCAACAGTATCTAGCTAGTATCCAACATCCTTTTGTTTATAACATTCTTACGTTTATGGTCTCTTCTTGTTTATAGCAAAGGGGTGTTAGTTTCTCTTTTATAGATTTGGCATACAGTTTCTCTTTTATAGATTTGGCATACATAGATTTGGCTTCTCATTTATGGTTCTGTATACAATTTTCCAGTTAAATAGTTGAGTTTAGGGACTTCCCTGGTGGCACAGTGGTTAAGAATCTGCCTGCCAATGCAAGGGATACGGGTTCGAGCCCTGGTCTGGGAAGATCCCACATGCTGTGGAGCAACTAAGCCCGTGTGCCACAACTACTGAAGCCCACGCACCTAGAGCCCGTGCTCCGCAACGAGAAGCCACTCGCAATGAGAAGCCCGCGCACCGCAATGAAGAGTAGCCCCCACTCGCCGCAACTAGAGAAAGCCCGCATGCAACAACGAAGACCCAACGCAGCCAAAAATAAATAAATATTTTTAAAAATAGTTAAGTTTTGCGCTTCCCTGGTGGCGCAGTGGTTGGGAGTCTGCCTGCCGATGCGGGGGACACGGGTTCGTGCCCTGGTTCGGGAAGATCCCACATGCCGCGGAGTGGCTGGGCCCGTGGGCCATGGCCGCTGAGCCTGCGCATCCGGAGCCTGTGCTGAGCCTGCGCGTCCGGAGCCTGTGCTCCGCGACGGGAGAGGCCGCAGCAGTGAGAGGCCCACGTACCGCAAAAAAAAAAAAAAAAAAAAAAAAAAGTTAAGTTTTAAAAATTGAGTTTTTTTTCTAAAAAGTTAATTACAACACAGATTTACAGACTGGGCAAAATCAATATGGGTGCCATGTGTTATATCTGAAAGTGGGGATGGCAAACCATGGTCATAGAACAGATGAGTAGCCTGATCTTGACTCTACCACTTATTTATTAGGTGACCTTAGGTAAGTTATTTTTTTCTTCCAGTTTTATTTTGATATAACTGACATATAACACTGTATAAGTTTAAGGTGTACAACATAATTTGACTTACATACATCATGAAATGATTACCACAATAAGTTTAGTGAACATCCATTATTTCATATAGATACAAAATTAAAGAAACAGAAAAAAGTATTTTGTCATTGCTGTGAGAATTCTTAGGATTTATGCTCAACAATTTTCATGGATGACATTCAGCAGTGTTAATTTATCATGTACATTATATCCCTAGTACTTATTTTAAACTGGAAATTTGTACATTTTGACTGCCTTCATCCAATTCCCACCCTTACCCCCTGCCTGTTAATAACAAATCTAATCTCTTTTTCTATGTGTTTGCATGTTTGCTTGTTTCTGAAATATTGATATAACTGACCTACAACACTATGTTGGTTCCTGTTATACAACATAGTGGTTCAATATTTCTATACATTCAAAATGCCTAGGTCATATTTAGCCATTTGAACCTCAGTTTTCTCATATTAAAATGGGTATGTGATAATACCTATTTTGTTGAGTTACTATATTAATTGAGACTATGCATGTAAAATGTTTAGCAAATAGTAGATGCCTAATAAATGTTAATTCACTTCTCCTCTACTCTTAGCTACCTCCGTTCATTCCCACCCCCAGGTTGCTCCCTTCAGAGCTTAGAGCCCTCTGGGAGCCTGATGTGGTGGTGTGGCTATGAGTTTTGGAGTTACATCAATCTGACATCAAATCTCAGCTTCACTGCAAACAACTTATTAACCTCTCTGAGGTTCAGTTGTTACGTCTTCTTTAAAAGTGTTTCACAGAGATGTTGTGAGATTTGGATGACACCTAGCACATAATCTGGTCCTCACATAGTAGGTCCTAAATAAATGTCTCTGTTGCCTTTATCTGGTCAATATCTCATTTCAAGGAAGACACCTGGAACTATCAGAATATTTTTTTAAAGTACAGAAATAAATACACTGAAACTTATCTTCGTTGATCTGGACATAAGACTTTATTATTTCAGTCTAAGGTAACACCTGCTCCATTAGCATACATATTTTGTTATTTAGACATACTACACGTTTAAATCTTTCTAGCCCATTATTAGTATCATTCTATACAAATGTAGTTGACTTTCTGAACCTAAATCAAAGGCTTTACATTATCCTTAATGATAATGACCTTGTTTAATTCAATGTGTCAATTATTTCTCAAAGTCTTACGCCATCCACAGATTTGTTATGTGCTAAACAAATCAATGACCTAAGGCACTGTTAAAAGAGACGAGTAGGTCATGAGTAAAGACAGAGCCCAATGGCTCACCTCCAGAACCGCACTCCAGCTTGATCTTGACTGTATTAGTCAATACATTTTGATGTATGGGTTTAATCAGCTCTGAATTCTCCATATTACACTGTCATTTACATGATAGTTCTACAATTCTCCCTCAAAAATGTTATGAAATACTGTCTGGCGCCTTGCTGAAGTCAAGATATAACATACATTCTGCTATCACTTTTACTGCTTAAAAATGGAATATTTTCCCCTCAAATTGTAAAAATTTATTATTTCTATGAAACACTATTATGGTAATCATTTCAGTCTTGTGGGCCTCTCAATAATAGCTTTTATAATGCTCATTCAAACATCAAATGGAACTTGATGAGGACAGAATTACTACTTTATTCATCCTTCCATCCCCAGTACACAGCACACCTTCCTCAGAGCAGATGCCCTTTGGTGAAGATAGGAGAACAAAGTGATTAAGGATCTGGGATTCAAAATAAGTGAAAGATGGATCTGAATCCTGGCTCTACCCCGTATGACTATGCAATCTCGTGTGTGTGGCTTCATCTTAAATCTTGCTTTCTCCAAACAGAAACACAAATACCTACTCTATTTCACTATTAGAACTGGTGAAATAGTATACATATAATTCTTAGCACAGCAGTTAGAATATAGAAGGTACTCAATATTATTTATTTTTATTATTTGATGATGTGATCTCTTTTGTTGACTGAAATTTGAAAACTCAAAGGAAAAAAAAGGCCATGATGTCCAGGACCATACCTTAATTCTTTCTTGAGTAAAAATTTATTTATTCAAAAGTGGATGTAAAAATGGGTCAGTCTTGCCAGTGAATAGCTAACTGTGGATACTGATACAGAAAAACAAAACAAAGCAAATGGTGCAGGAATTCTTTTTTAGCTGACACTGTCTTCCCTAAACTGTAGAAGCTTGTGCTTCCAGAGAAATATCATTCGACTGAGAGGTAACCAACAATAAACCCAAGTTACTGGATATCATAGTTGGATGTGATCTGGACCAGCCACCTTCTTCGCCAAAACCACAGTTCCCCCAGTGGAGGCTGGTCAACTGGGACATCCTCAGCTCTATAATAGCAGCACCAGGATTGCAACCAGGCAAAATTGTCAAGTAGATGCTCCTCTATTCTTGATATGTCACATAAATATTAATTCAGTTCTATGTACTCTTTTATACCCAACTACTTTCCCAGTAGATTTTGAGGCATGATTTATACACACTCAGAAACCCATAACAAAAACCAAGTGCCTTCCTAGAGCACAGTATGTTTCACAGAGAGTCATCAGAAATATAAACTTGGGTTTCACAATCAGCCAGGGAGATGGGCAAGGCAAGCACAGTACTTTGCATTTTACAGACGAAGTAACTGAGATAAACAAACATTAACTGCTATGTCCAAGACTGCAACACTGGTTCTCTAAGAGCCTCAGAACTCTGGCAATTAACTCCAAATTCTTTCCATCACCCTATTTGGTCTTTTATTTGAGCAAACTGTTTCAGCCCCAAACTGGTGTTTATACCTATTTGCTGAATCCCTTCCCTTTGTTCTCCTATTGTTCTCTTTTTCATGGTCTTCCTGCTCCCCATTATATCAATGATTTCCACTCTTTAGACAAAGAGTAAAGAGAGAATCCGATTGGTTCTTCTGCAGTAAATGAGAAACACAGGGAGAGTTCAACGAGTAACCAGAGACCAGTTTGCTAAACATGGAGTGAATCGATGATAACACAGTCCTGTGATAGCTCAGATTCCAATGTAATGGGATTTGGCATTGGCTTCAGTCCTTCCAGCAGGCTCCCTGGGCTTATGTCTTGAACCTTGCATTAAAGCAGCATTGCATTATGCAGAGTGACTACTTTGGACCCATTCATAGCATTATTGTACAACAGTGTTGATTATAGTGGAATTTAAAACACTTTGGGGGAGAATATTTCTAGGAAGTCAGTCTAAGAGAAGATAAGGGAGCTTTCGTAACTCTCCTTAAACTGCAACCAGCGTGAATATGTATTCTACCCATGGAAAATCAGGCCGATGTAAGGCCATGGAGTTTAAAAACAAATGATGGTTCTTCAGAACCATTTTTTTTTTTTTTTAGATTCCATATATATGTGTTAGCATACGGTATTTGCTTTTCTCCTTCTGACTTGCTTCACTCTTTTTGACAGACTCTAGGTCCATCCACCTCACTACAAATAACCTAATTTTGTTTCTTTTTATGGATGAGTGGGAAGCAGCCGCATAGCATGGGGAGATCAGCTTGGTGCTTTGTGACCACCGAGAGGGGTGGGATAGGGAGGGTGGGAGGGAGTCGCAAGAGGGAGGGGATATGAGGATATAGGTATAGGTATAGCTGATTCACTTTATTATACAGCAGAAACTAACACAACATTGTAAAGCAATTATACTCCAATAAAGATGTTTAAAAAAAATGATGGGTAATAATTTCTTTGTGTGCTAAGGTCACTTGGCTAATCTAAAAGCAAGCATTCTCAGCTCAACGTTCCCAAGGAACAATACACAAGGGATGTCCGAATAGTATCTATATACATTACTGATTTTTAAAATAGAAAAGAATTCGTGTAAAATAGCTGACATGCTGGAACCTGCAAATCAATAAATAATATAGATGGAGACCAGAAAAGAGAAAGCTCAGAGATTGCTTCCTAAGCAAAAATTACTTCTTGTTATTAGAGAAGAACAGCTCTCCCGAAATTGATAATCACACAAAGGGCACCCAGCTGCCTCCTTTTCTTCCTCTGTTACACTTTGTCCTTGGAAATGATGGGCCCCATCTCATAGCCAGACACAACTATACAAGGTGTCCCTGCATAATGGGGTCCCATAAGCCAGAGCCACAAAACTGCACACCTAGCACAGATACAGGGATATCTGGTTGAGGATGTGGTGTTGGGAGGTAAGAGGATTGCAGAAACTATAACTGTTTGGATCCAGCAGAACCCTCAACGGTCCGTGTATCTCCCAGTGTGTCTGGACTACTGTGTCCCTATGGGACATTCTTGGAGTACTCTTCTTGGCACAAATCTGCATCCTCTTGACTGATTTGGACATCTTCAGAATGATACAGCAATAATAAAACTAGGCTGAGACTGCTGCACATGTCATTTACTGTCAAATTGGGCAAGGGAGAAGAGCCGTTGAACACGTTCTTTCCTTTCTCCATTGTGTAAAGAACATGTAAACATGTTCTTTCTTTTCTCCATCTGTCTGGCACATCAACTCCATCATTTCTACCTCACTGAGTATGGGGCATTGCTTTTTCCATGCTCTGGGAGCCAGCCTGCAACACATTCACATCCTTTCTCTTGGATCCTTGCCAGGATATTATTACATCCTGTACTGTGGGCAAATGCTCTCATATTGGCAAACTCTCATATCTAAATTTATCGTCCACCCACCTTGGCCGGGCACACTCAGAACCCAGTCCCATGCATACTTCCCCAGTTGGCTAGTCTTGAAGTTAGACTATAGGGGGATGGTCCTTTTCCTCCCTTAGCAGTTCCAGTCGGTCCTTGGCAGAGGTATATTGTGATTTAATCCTAGTTACTGACCTGGTGATTGGGAGGGGGGATGGCGGAGATCCTGAATGAGTACAGAGGATTAACTTCAAGCATGGAGAGAGAGAGAGAGAGAGAGAGAGAGCGAGAGAGAGAGAGAGAGAGAGAGAGAGAGAGAGAGAGAGAGAGAGAGAGAGAGAGAGTGTGTGTGTGTGTGTGTGTGTGTGTGTGTGTGTGTGTGTATCTAGCCCTTAACAGAGAGGAAGAGTGGGCCATTTGTGCAGGCTCAGAGGGTTCAGGGTAATCTGGAAATTAAAGATTCTTGGAGGGGGGTGGGGATCCACACAGATACACCCATCCCTTGTGTCCGGGGCCCATTTTTCCCAACCTTGGCATAACAAACCTGCCTCAGC
Organism: Tursiops truncatus; assembly: GCF_011762595.2. Taxonomy (NCBI): domain Eukaryota; kingdom Metazoa; phylum Chordata; class Mammalia; order Artiodactyla; family Delphinidae; genus Tursiops; species Tursiops truncatus. Next base: position 68,389,185 of record NC_047039.1, on the reverse strand, counting down.
TACTCTTACCATTAAATCCTGGCCTTGGTCCTCGTATTTGAACCCCTTATCCTCAATTTCTGATATAAGAGCCTTTTTTTTTTCTGTTTCGAGGGAGGCCATCTGGTCTTCACAATTAGGATTTAATTGCTGATTAATCCATCTCAGCTCTTTTGCTATCCTTTTCCAGGGCATCAGTGGAACTTGACCACAGCCAGCCAATTCACTGCCCTTAAGATTACTATTTCCAGGCTTCCCTGGTGGCGCAGTGGTTGAGAGTCCGCCTGCCAATGCAGGGGACACGGGTTCGTGCCCCGGTCCGGGAGGATCCCACATGCCACAGAGCAGCTGGGCCCGTGAGCCATGGCCGCTGAGCCTGCACGTCCGGAGCCTGTGCTCCGCAACGGGAGAGGCCACAACAGTGAAAAAAAAAGATTACTATTTCCTTCTTACTTCTCAAATGCCTGACACACAGCATCAGCCAGCACATCCCCTTCCACTCGTAGGTCATGACTGGTGAAACAACTGCACAGCTGCCTGGGCTATGCGTGTTCTACCTACCAGTAACAGCACTCACATTGCAGCCAGGAGATGGTGATCAGCTCCAAAATGCCATCTTAGTGTCTATGCTTGGAGACCAATCCTGGTACCTACTATCACAGGCGGGGATCATTGGGTGTAGACCCTGAGAAGGAGTTTAGGGAATGCTCTTGAGATCAACACCTATGGAACAGTGAGGAAGGTAGCAGGATCCAGCACAGGAAAAGCCTGAATTTCTATGATCCATGGGGACCTCTGGTGCTGGTACAGATCTGAGTTGTGGGGGCAGGGGGTTAAGTCCATACTTGCCAGAGTAATTAGTCATTAGATGGGCACTGCCCCAGAAAAGAGTCATGACCTGAAGTGAAGTTTTCTTCCAACACAGCAGAAGGTTGACAGCTAAGTGCTATGTTTTGACAACTGAGGAAATAGATCCTCATTCCAAAGAGGGATGAGGGTGCCACATCACAGCATCCATCAAATACACAACAGCTCATTTAATCATTATAAAAACATGCTGCAGCTTTAATAATTACTGCCATGTGACTCATAAGGAAATTGAAACATGAAAGTTAAATAACTATTATCTCAAGGATACATAGTTTTGGAGGCCATGCCATCTCTGAAACAACTGCTTAATTCTGCTATTGTAACATCAAACACATAAGGTGATACTTCAATGAATATGGCCGTGTTCCAATAAAACTTTATTTACAAAACAAATAGTGGACCAAATTTGACTCACAAGCCATAGTTTTCTGATCTCTGGTTTAGAGGGTGCTAGAGATAGGCCTTGAAAGACAAGTAAGCTTTTTTATTTTTTAAGTAATAGAGAAAAGGCATTGCAATGAAGGAAAACTCCATGGTGCAGTTAAGAGTGGCAAAGTAGGTAGCACAGGGTTCATGAAGCAGGGGTGTGGTGGGATGAGGTAACAGCTTAAGGCCATGGTTAAGGCTATTCATTACTCAAAACCCAGTTCATAGGTCACCTTTTCTGGAAAGCGTTCTTTGACCACTCCCAATAGAATTATGTTCTCCTACCTCTATATTATCACCATGTCTTATATAGCTTTGGATCATTGGGTATATTATGCAGTAACTGTAATTGATTAAGTGAAAGACTTCACTGGACTGTGGCTTCTTGAGGGCTGGGACCATGTGCTATTAATCTTTGTGTCCTCTGGGTTATGCCCAGGGCATATCTGGGCAGAGGTACTCAATAAATATAGAATGAAAAAAAAAATGAGTTTGCTACATTCTCATAAGTTATCCATTAACCAGGATCTCCAGGTCTTAGTGTCATCATCTTCCCACAGCTCTGTTTTCCCCTCATGTACTTGATGATGAGTGTTTTGTATATTACAAAACTAATGTAGTTGAAGTAATAGAACATAAAGCTATCCAAAATCTGGCATGAGAGCTGCTGACCAGTTCTAAAAAAACTGCAGAATTGAAGATGTCCATTATGGTCCTCTCTGCACCCTATGACCTTCCACTGGGGCTCTACTTGGGTTCCCTGGCCCCTAACATTGTGTCATTCTCAAAAAAATTACCCCTTACCCCTCTCCCTCTCTCTCAAACCCAAATTCCATTCCTTATTTGGTGCATATCAACTGGGTGATAGAAGAAAAATAAGCTGTACTTAATTATGCAAACAACTATGGACTGAAAATTAAGCAAGTGTATATTTTGCTTCTACCTCTAACCATTTGTATGTCTTCAACTCTGTGGGTCTCAGCTTCTTCTTGTGTAAAGTTCTTGATTGTCATTTTTTAAAACTGCAGTATAGTTGATTTACAATATTATATTAATTTCAGGTGTACAACATAATGATTCAATATTTTTATAGATTATACTCCATTTAAAGTTATTATAAAATATCGGCTATATTCCCTGTGCTGTACAATATATTCTTGTAGCTTATGTATTTTATACAGAGTAGTTTGTACCTCTTAACCCTCTGTCCTATCTTGCCCCTCCTCACTTCTCTCTCCCCACTGGTAATCACTAGTTTATTCTCTGTATCTTGTCATTTTCTGTAAATCAAGTATTATATGTCACCAAAAATTATTCATTTAAGTGTACTAAGTTATGAATATTAGGTAGATTTAAACCTCCTGGAAGTGTCTGTTTTTTAAAATGCTCTTATCTACATAAATAAGCCACTAAATGAAATTGAAACATCTATATGGGATTTGCACCCCACCCCCTTTTTTCTTGGCTTATTTTAATCTACCACATTTATTCTCTAGCTAGATGAAATTTTTTTAAACTACTTGGCATCGTAATTCAGAAATATGATCACTTCCCAATGTGAATGTAGGATTAGAATAAAGGCATTTACGTCTATGTGCTATAGGGGCTTGTTGTTTAACTCTCTTTCTCTTAGTGCCTACTCAGTGCAGTGCACTGGGGAGGTGCCAGTGGCCAGGGGAAATATTTCCAGCATCATCCAACAGCCTCCAGCAGGCACTAGTTATCTCCAGGGCAGGGAACTTCCAGGGGCAGAAATGCTCTGGCTTAAGAATTTACCATTTCCCATCTTGGTGGCCACGAGATTCCTGGTCCCAGACTAACATGACCCTGGGGTCTTTAAATATTCAACTCATTATGCTAACTCCCCCGCCCTGCTTTAATGCTAACCAAGCAACCCTCTGATTAAGATTTAGCTTCTCATATAGAGTTCACTAAGAGAAATTCTTTTTGGCAGTTACATTTCTCATTGTCAGTTAAATACCCTAACATTGTGTTTTTACATGGAGTCTGTTGTGAGCTAGATAAAGCAGTGATCTGTCTCCCTGTACCCGAGGAATTCCAGGCTCCTAGCAATATCACATCAGTGGAGCTGTAAGACTGAAGGCCAGAATATGGGAATGTGAAGAATATACTGCAGCAGATGCCATGAGCCCTGTGTGGGGTCCCAAAAAGTAATTTTTCTTCAGTGACACCCTGACTACATCCCATGTGCCAACAAGTCCTAACTTGGTCTGGAAGCAGAGGGGTGGTGATTAATGTTACCCGAGGATTGTGGACACAGCCGGAGGATGCCCACAGGTGTGGAGGGCACACACAAGCTCACTGTGGCAAGGCAAATGTGCCAGGAGGAGTGAAGCAGTCAGTGGAGACTCCAGCTCTGCCTTGCTTACTCACAGGGAGAGGCTGCTGGCCTATTCTGTTGAAAGCTTGAATAATTTTTATCTAAAATTGGTGTAATTTTATTCCATCTCTATTGCCAGACAAGGAATACCTCAGACACCCTAAAAGAAATTCCAGTGAGAGCACATCTAATCTGAGAAGTAAATCTGTATTACTTTGATTATATTGTTGTTCACTATTTTATTTTTATTACTATGTATTGCATTCTAAAAATAAGCTAGGTGCTAGGCAAAAAACTGAATCAGGCTCAAGCCCTGCCTATATAAAGATGTTGGCTGCCAGCCTGTCTCACAAGACTTTTATGAGGGTTTAGAGCTGGCTTGAAATCTGGTAAAGAACTCCTACAAGTTGTCAAAATCCTAATGCAAATAACTAATCCACTCTAATTATATCAACATTATATGCTTACTACTTTTATATCTATATATAAAAATATATATACACACATATATAGGCATTGGCAAGCAAATAATAGCATCTATTTTCCCTTTTTGTTGTGAAGATAATGTATATAAAATGCCTAGCACATAGTAAGTGCTCCAAAATGATAGTAGTTTTTAATTATCATTATTACTATTACGATTAGCAAAGAGACTGCCAATGTAACGCAAATTTTTCAAAAGAATGTCAAGAAAGCCATCCAACACACTCCCACCCTACCACATTTTACCACTCCAATATTTGAACCCCTTATTTAAGAGAACATAGAATGGTAAATAAACCATTTGCCATTTTCCATTTACTTAGTTATAGAGATAGCTTTTAAATACATCAAGGATAATATGGTGGTAATAGGCAGGTCCAGAAGCAGCCATACGACTCTCATTTATCTTACCTATTCATTTCTATGCCAGTTACATTTATATCCTTCCGATATGAAATTATTTTCCATTTATCAGAAGTCCCTTCTCTGTGGGAATGTGGGTAACAAGTAACAAAAATCCAGTAAACCACTAAACAGAAAATCTAGAAGTCTTTGGCTCAAGTGAATCCACCAAGAAAAATACTTGATAGAATTGAGAGACAGGATTCAAAGTGCTCTCTAATAAATGGTTTACAGTTACACATAGATACAAAAAATAATAAACAAGACAAAAGTAAAAGATAAACAGATACATAACGGGGAAAACCACCTAACTTCTTTTGGAGGAAATGCCTTCTTAGGCCATTAGTTGACAGTGGCAATGCCTTCTTTTTGCATGGAACAGTGGCGCTTACAAGGCCAGTCTCACACATCATTTCATTTGATCTAATATAGGCAGGTAACCTGAGAAAATGTCCAAGGATGAGCCTGAAAGGAAAGAACAACTAAACCTACAGACATATTGTAGATTCTCCCAGGAAAGATTTACTTTCATATATTTTTTTGTGCTCATTTCAGATTTATTTTCCCATCAACCAATTTAAATTAAAAAACTGATTTTGATTCAACGTGGTTCAAATGTTTATATTTTTTTTTAAAAAAAGGATGTAATTTCTACTTTACTCCAAGATGAGCATTAAATATAGCAATGCTCAATAGAGCAAGTGACATGTAGTTTTTAAAAGATCAGGCTAAGTCAGACACAAATAAATGGAAATTTAGGATGCAACATATTTCCCAGTGATTTTGAGCAAGGCAGATGGCCAGTTTGAATCATTAGGGTCACAGAGAATTTTTTATTATGGAAATTTCCTAGGAATGACCGTATGCTCTCCTTGAACTGACCTATTACAAGCCAGAAGTTTGCTCAAAGAGAGACCCAGATACTCTCAGAAAAGATCAGGCAATTATACAACAAACTTAAAACAGGGAGCCAAAAACTAACTAGTTCCTCACTATCCCTTCAGAGTGCTTTGTAAACCTAATTCCTATCTTGTTCTAACTGGACCGGCAGATGTGATCAGACTTAAGGTTGAGGTGCCACTGGCCTGTCACTACAGGTCACACCCACTACACAACATCTGGCAAGTTTATGAGTCGCCAACATTTTTTAGATAACCCAGTATAGTGTCTGGACTATGGCAGATTCATTTTGCTCAAAAAATATTTGTTGGATGAATGGACGGATGGATAGATGGATAGATGGATAGATGGATGGATGGATGGATGGATAAATGAATTAAGTACTGAGGAGCCCAATAAAGGAAATACCACTTCTTTTAGCTGGGTTTACAAAATCAAGTAAACCAGAATGAGAATACTTTAAAAGGTCCCCGTCTTACTTAAAAACATTCCTGAACCTGCTCTTTACCTTCCTAATTCACAGAAAAGCCATGTCCATTATGCATCTATAATTTTCCTTTAAGTGATGCTTGAGAATTAGGACTTTGGGTAGGATTGGGACAAAGTTAGAAGTTTCTAGAGTCTAGAAAACATGAGAATAGAGTCCATTTACTCTTAGAACCCAGAGAAACCTAAGTGCTTTGAATCCAAGCATTACCCTACCCTGAAATATCTGTCTCTCCCACCTTCACCCCAAGCAACCCTAATGTTCATAATTCTGCCATAAACCTGCTGCTAAATCTTGTTCAATGTGTTGATAAACATCTATATCACTGTATCACAAATTCATCCTTTTAATATTTTGATATCAGTATGTCATATAATTTGTCTCCTCATAATCCTAAGTATTTACTTGATGCATATACAAATATTATTTTTAAAAGGAGCCTTTAGTCTATTCCAGGCTGTCAAAAGGGCCTATGGAATAAAACCCAATAAAATCCACTGCTGGAAAGGCCAAACCCCAAATTGCATGCCACATTTCCACTCTCATGCAATTGGCAGAACTTAGTCACATGGTAACCCCTTGCTGCAATGGAGACTAATAAATGCAGTCTTTTTTTTTTTAACATCTTTATTGGAATATAATTGCTTTACAAAGGTGTGTTTCTGCATTATAACAAAGTGAATCAGTTTTACATATACATATGTCCCCATATCTCTTCTCTCTTTCATCTCCCTCCCTCCCACCCCTCTAGGTGGTCACAAAGCACCGAGCTGATCACCCTGTGCTATGCAGGTGTTTCCACTAGCTATCTATTTTACGTTTCGTAGTGTATATATGTCCATGCCACTCTCTCACTTCATCCCAGCTTACCCTTCCCCCTCCCCATATACTCAAGTTCATTCTCTAGTAGGTCTGCATCCTTATTCCCATCTTGTGCCTAGGTCCTTCATGACCTTTTTTTTTTTTTTGGTTTCCATATCTATGTGTTAGTATACAGTATTTGTTTTTCTCTTTCTGACTTACTTCACTCTGTAGGACAGTCTCTAGGTCCATCCACCTCACAACAAATAACTCAGTTTCATTCCTTTTTATGGCTGAGTAATATCCCACTGTATATATGTGTCACATCTTCTTTATCCATTCATCTGTTGATGGACACTTTGGTTGCTTCCACGTCCTGGCTATTGCAAATAGAGCTGCAATAAACATTGTGGTACATGACTCTTTTTGAATTATGGTTTTCTCAGGGTATATGCCCAGTAGTGGGATTGCTGGGTCGTATGATAGTTCTATTTCTAGCTTTTTAAGGAACCTCCATACTGTTCTCCATAGTGGTTGTATCAATTTACATTCCCACCAACAGTGCAAGAGGGTTCCCTTTTCGCCACACCCTCTCCAGCATTTATTGTTTGCAGATTTTTTGATGATGGCCATTCTGACTGGTGTGAGGTGATACCTCATTGTAGTTTTGATTTGCATTTCTCTAATGATTAGTGATGTTGATCATCCTTTCATGTGTTTGTTGGCAACATGATTTTTTCATATTATTGCTATATTTTATTGCTCACTTTATTGCTATAAACTTCCCTCTTAGAACTGCTCTTCCTGCATCCCATAGGTTTTGGGTTGTTGTGTTTATGTTGTCATTTGTCTCTAGGTATTTTTTGATTTCCTCTCTGATTTCTTCAGTGATCTCTTGGTTATTTATTAGTGTATTTTTTAGCCTCCATGTGTTTGTGTTTTTTACAGATTTTTTCCTGTAATTGGTTTCTAATCTCATAGTGTTGTGGTCAGAAAAGATGCTTGATACAATTTCAATTTTCTTAAATTTACCAAAGCTTGATTTGTGACCCAAAATATGATCTATCCTTGAGAATGTTCTATGAGCAATTGAGAAGTGTATTCTGTTGTTTTTGGATGGAATGTCCTATAAATATCAGTTAAGTCCATCTTGTTTAATGTATCATTTAAAGCTTGTGTTTATTTATGTATTTTCATTTTGGATGATCTGTCCATTGGTGAAAGTGGGGTGTTAAAGTCCCCTACTATTATTGTGTTACTGTCAATTTCCCCTTTTATGGCTGTTAGTATTTGCCTTATGCATTGAGGTGCTCCTATGTTGGGTGCATAAATATTTACAATTGTTATATCTTCTTCTTGGATCGATCCCTTGATCATTATGTAGTGTCCTTCTTTGTCTCTTCTAATAGTCTTTATTTTAAAGTCTATTTTGTCTGATATGAGAATTGCTACTCCAGCTTTCTTTTGGTTTCCATTTGCATGAAATACCTTTTTCCATCCCCTTACTTTCAGTCTGTATGTGTCTCTAGGTCTGAAGTGGGTCTCTTGTAGACAGCATATATATGGGTCTTGTTTTTATATCCATTCAGCCAGTCTATGTCTTTTGGTTGGAGCATTTAATCCATTTACATTTAAGGTGATTATCGATATATATGTTCCTATTACCATTTTCTTAATTGTTTTGGGTTTATTATTGTAGGTCTTTTCCTTCTCTTGTGTTTCCTGTCTAGAGAAGTTCCTTTAGCATTTGTTGTAAAGCTGGTTTGGTGGTGCTGAATTCTCTTAGCTTTTGCTTGTCTGTAAAGGTTTTAATTTCTCCGTCAAATCTGAATGAGATCTTTGTTGGGTAGAGTAATCTTGGTTGTAGGTTTTTGTCCTTCATCACTTTAAATATGCCCTGCCACTCCCTTCTGGCTTGCAGAGTTTCTGCTGAAAGATCAGCTATGAACCTTATGGGGATTCCCTTATGTGTTATTTATTGTTTTTCCCTTGCTGCTTTTAATATCTGTTCTTTGTATTTAATTTTTCATAGCTTGATTAATATGTGTGTTGGCATGTTTCTCCTCGGATTTATCCTGTATGGCACTCTTGGGCTTCCTGGACTTGACTATTTCCTTTCCCATATTAGGGAAGTTTTCAACTATAATCTCTTCAAATATTTTCTCAGTCCTTCTTTTTCTCTTCTTCTTCTGGGTCCCTATAATTCAAATATTGGTGTGTTTCATGTTGTCCCAGAGGTCTCTGAGACTGTCCTCAATTCTTTTCATTCTTTTTTCTTATTCAGCTCTGCAGTAGTTGTTTCCACTCTTTTATCTTCCAGGTCACTTATCTGTTCTTCTGCCTCAGTTATTCTGCTATTGATCCCTTCTAGACAATTTTTAATTTCATTTATTGTGTTGTTCATCACTGTTTGTTTGCTTTTTAGTTCTTCTAGGTCCTTGTTAAACGTTTCTTGTATTTTCTCCATTCTATTTCCAAGATTTTGGATCATCTTTACTATCATTATTCTGAATTCTTTTTCAGGTAGACTGCCTATTTCCTCTTCATTTGTTAGGTCTGGTGCATTTTTATCTTGCTCCTTCATCTGCTGTGTGTTTTTCTGTCTTTTCATTTTGCTTATCTTACTGTGTTTGGGGTCTCCTTTTTGCAGGCTGTAGGTTCATAGTTCCTGTTGTTTTTGGTGTCTGTCCCCAGTGGCTTAGGTTGGTTCAGTGGGTTGTGTAGGCTTCCTGGTGGAGGGGACTGGTGCCTGTGTTCTGGTGGATGAGGCTGGATCTTGTCTTTCTGGTGGGCAGGTCCACGTCTGGTGGTGTGTTTCGGGGTGTCTGTGGCCTTATTATGATTTTAGGCAGCCTCTGTGCTAATGGATGGGGTTGTGTTGCTGTCTTGCTAGTTGTTTGGCATGGGGTGTCCAGCACTGTAGCTTGCTGGTCGTCGAGTGGAGCTGGGTCTTGGCATTGAGATGGAGATCTCTGGGAGATCTTCGCCATTTGATATTACGTGGAGCTGGGAGGTCTCTTGTGGACCAGTGTCCTGAACTTGGCTCTCCCACCTCTGTGGCATAGCACTGACTCCTGGTTGCAGCACCAAGAGCCTGTCCTTCACACAGCTCAGAATAAAAGGGATGAAAAACAGAAAGAAAGAGGAAGATAAAATACAATAAAATAAAATAAAGTTATTAAAATAAAAAATAATTATTAAGAAAAAAATTTTTAAAAACTGACAGAACACTAGGACAAATGGTAAAAACAAAGCTATACAGACAAAATCACACAAAGAAGCATACATATACACACTCACAAAAAGAGAAAAAGGGAAAAAAAATATATATATATATATATCGTTGCTCCCGAAGTCCACCTCCTCAATTTGGGATGATTCGTTGTCTGTTCAGGTATTCCACAGATGCAGGGTACATCAAGTTGATTGCAGAGATTTAATCCGCTGCTCCTAAGGCTGCTGGGAGAGATTTCCCTTTCTCTTTTTTGTTTGCACAGCTCCCGTGGTTCAGCTTTGGATTTGGCCCCGCCTCTGCGTGTCATCGCCTGAGGGCGTCTGTTCTTCGCTCAGACAGGACGGGGTTAAAGGAGCCGCTGATTCAGGGGCTCTGGCTCACTCAGGCCGGGGGGAGGGAGGGGCTCGGAGTGCGGGGCGGGCCTGCGGCGGCAGAGGCCGGCGTGACTTTGCACCAGCCTGAGGCGCACCGTGCGTTCTCCCGGGGAAGTTGTCCCTGGATCTCGGGACGCTGGCAGTGGCGGGCTGCAGAGCTCCCCGGAAGGGAGGTATGGAGAGTGATCTGTGCTCGCACACAGGCTTCTTGGTGGAGGCAGCAGCAGCCTTAGCGTCTCATGCCCGTCTCTGGGGTCCGCGCTGATAGCCGTGGATCGCGCCCGTCTTTGGAACTCCTTTAAGCAGCGCTCTGAAACCCCTCTCCTTGCGCACCAGGAAACAGAGGCAAGAAAAAGTCTCTTGCCTCTTCGGCATCTCCAGGCTTTTTCCCGGACTCCCTCCTGGCTAGCCGTGGCGCACTAGCCCCCTTCGGTCTGTGTTCACACCGCCAGCCCTCTCCTTGCGCTCCGACCAACGAAGCCCGAGCCTCAGCTCCCAGCCCCACCCACCCCAGCGAGTCAGCAGACAAGCCTCTCAGGCTGGTGAGTGCCGGTCGGCACCGATCCTCTGTGCGGGAATCTCCCCGCTTTGCCCTCCGCACCCCTGTTGCTGCGCTCTCCTCCGCAGCTCCAAAGCTCCCCGCTCCGCCACCCACAGTCTCCGCCCGCGAAGGGGCTTCCTAGTGTGTGGAAACCTTTCCTCCATCATAGCTACCTCCCACTGGTGCAGGTCCCGTCCCTATTCTTTTGTCTCTGTTTTTTCTTTTTTCTTTTGCCCTACCCAGGTACGTGGGGAGTTTCCTGCCTTTTGGGAGGTCTGAGGTCTTCTGTCAGCGTTCAGTAGGTGTTCTGTAGGAGCTGTTCCACATGTAAATGTATTTCTGATGTATTTGTGGGGAGGAAGGTGATCTCGGCATCTTACTCTTCTGCCAACTTGAAGCTCCTAAATGTAGTCTTTACCTAGGTCAATGCCATTAGTGATGAGTCCTTTGAGTCGTCTCTCAAAGTATCCAGGATTCAAACATAAAATATCATAGAGCACTAAAAATAGTTTTCATTTGTTCTAAAGAAGGTATGACTATTTTATTATATTGGAGGTTAAAACCCTGCTCAACAGTGATTTCCAAATAAGACAGATCATTAGAATCTGCTGAGAGCTTTAAAATGTACATATTCCTGGCTCCCATCCCCAGAGATTCTGATTCAGTAAATCTGGGGAGGAATTCACATAGGTATATTTTAAATTTTCTGCAGTGATTCTGATGATCACCATATTTGAGAAACACTATTCTTGATTATTGTTTACTGAGTACCAATCTGCTTGAATGCCACAAGTCCCTCTTAGTGAATAACTGACACCAATTACCTTGAATGATACCATTAATTAATAGTAATTTGTGTAAATTTTTATGAAAATTCAGGTTTTCTTTTTTTTAAAAAAAAACTTTCAACCATTCTTCCTCCCTCTCCTCCTCCCTCCTTTATCTCTCTTTCTCTCTCCTTTGCAGTTTTTGACCCATAAAAAATAGGATACTGGACTATTAAAATAAAGAACATACCATTATTTTCTCACTTGATGGAGTGGCAGGTGGCCTGCACTATAATTTGAAAAATAACCTTCAATGGTATAGTAGTATCTTTATTTGCATAAGACCTGTTTTTCTTAAAAAAGAGAAAAATGTTATGTGTGTGTACTCAGTAAGTGCAGATAAGGTGAGGAAATGTAGGCCCAGAGGGTTGAATGCCCAGAGGCACATGGTCCTAGGTGGTGGTACCAGGATTCAAGCCCCAGCATGAGTCTAGATAGGATGCTCCCAATACTTCACTACTCCACCTCTGTGCCTGAGGGACAGGTAAAGTCAGATGTGAAACAGGCAGCAGATATTCAGGTCTGAAGGTCAGAACAAAGACCTGGGCTCCAGATAGAAACGAGGGATTTATCAGCAAATAGACATAAAGCCATGGGAGTGCATGAGATCCCTAGGACAGTATTTGTAATGAAAACATTTGTATTTGTAACAAACAAAAGACAGATCTGAGGAATTTTAACACAAAGATAGAGAAAAAAAAGAAGTAATTTGCAACCCCAAAGATTAAGTAGGGAAAAAAACTAGCAAAGTGGGTATTTTATGAAAGTCCACAGAAGAAAATGTTTCAAGGAGAGAGCTGTCAACAGAGTCAAGGTCTCCGACAAATCAAGTTGTGAAGAGGATTCAGAAGACCTTCTGGCTTTAGAAATGAGAAGGTAACTGACGATGTTGCACAGGCCAAGTTGCAGTGGGTTGAGGTGTAAGGAGTGAAGTAGAGAGAGCAGGTGAATACAGGTCTTCCAAGAACTTTGTCTATGATGAGATAGAGATTGAGTCCAAGAGAGGGTTTTTCAGAGACAAACAAGAGCAAAATAACACAACAGTTAAGATATAATCTTTTAATCAGACAGAGTTTGGTTTGCATCCCAACTCTGCCACATGTGTGTTGCATAATCTTAGCTGGTACTTAACCTTTCTGAGCTTCAATTCCCTCATCTGCATAATATGGAAAACAACACCCACCATACAAAGAGGTTGAAAGAAATAAGCTAATAGATTCAAAGCTCTGTGCCCAGTACAGACAAAATGCTTAGTAAATGTGGAATTGCCATTTTATTAATGCTATCCATGTGCTACTTGTGAGGATATTGGGATGCCTATGGTTGAAGTCAGAGTTGGAGATAAGAAAAGGGGGCTAATTTGTGGAGTATAGTCCTGAGAAGGCAGGGGAAGATGAGATCCAAAGCACAGATAGAGGAATTCACTGTAGGAAGGAAAGTGGATTGGTGGGTGCTAAGGTAGGTAAATCTGTAGTTTCAGTGAAGCAAAGTACAGTCATTTTCCTTCTGGTGCCTTCTATTTTCTGAATGATGCAAGTGTTGAAGTCATGTATTAAGGGACAGGTTGGTGAAAGCATAGGCTTGATAAGAGCAGGAAAAAATTCAAATATCTACCATGGAGAAACCAGGGAGCTACCTGGAGGCTGCTGATAAACAAAGTTAGACCATATAAAACATGTTAGGGAACGTGAATCATGTCTTAGGGACAATGAGTTTATTTACGCCCAATAATATGTGCATCAACTACGTCATGGTAAAAAATGTTTTATGTTAATGGATGACTTGATTTGTTTCTCATCTACAATGATACAGATTGACTGGAAACAACAAAAGACTCCATTGCTTCTAAACAGCCCCTAACACCATTCAACTGCATAAAGATGCCATTTTGCTTAATGTTTTAAAAAAACGCTGCACATCTTTGAGAAAACTATTGCTGTTGCTCATAATTATTGATATGACTCATACATCCTATTGATAAGTGTGCTTAACCGCACTTTAAATAGCACTGTCAAAGAGAGAGAAGTAGGCAAGCAGCTTTTTAAAACATTAAGTTGCTGCTCTCGAATATAAGATATACAAGGTTGAAGGTTAACTTCAAATACAATAGATTTTTTTCCACAGTTTACACAGAAATTTGTGACTCTTTTTGGTAATCTTTAAAATATCATTTTAAAACCTGCTGCAGGAGTCACAGTGGGAAAACATCCCACAATCTGCCACAAAAGTACCACAGATTGATTCTTTATGCTTAGTTTGGTTGATATAGTATATATCTTTATCAAGCCATCATTACCAAAATAAAATGACATTTGATTAGGAGTAATCAAATGGAGAGGGGTTTTTTCCCAAATCACTCACTTGAACAAAAGAACATTTATTCTTCTTTTCCTTATTACAAAACAATACATGTTAAGTATTTAAAAAAATGAAAAAGAATCAGCTATATTCCCATCATAGTTAAATAATCATTGTGCACATTTTGTTGTATATATTTACAGCACTTTTTCTAAGCATTTTCACATATCCATGTATTTAACAAAAGAGGTCATGCTATTGTTAAAACTTTCTTGATTTGATAATACACATTTATGAACATTTTCAATGTTATTAAATAACCTTCCGCAATTTTTTTTATTAGTTCTTATCATCTGGATGTGCTAACATTTAGAATACTAATCCCTTATGCTAAACATTATTCTCCTACTGACAGTTTTATCTTGTTGAAACTGTAAATTACAATGGGATAAATATCTTTATAAATGATTCTTGGTTTATAATCCTTATTTTTCTCATATATATTCCTAGAAACTTTAATGCCAGGTTAAAGGCTATGCTTACTTTTTAAAATATCTGTTTATTAATTCAGCAAATATTTAGTGACCACTCAATAACTATTAGATATGTATTTATTTAATTATTAGGCAATGGTCTAGACACCAGGAATATTCAACAGAACAAATATAGTCCCTGCAATCAGTGACCCTAAGGTCTAGTGAAGATGGAAAATAAACAATCCTTTGTCACACATTGTTAAAATGACAACCAGAAATGATGCAGCAAGTTACAATCCCACCATCAGTATATAAGAATGCCTATTTTCTTACACACTCACCAACCTTTAACACCAAGCTTAGGAAAAAAATTGCCAGTTTGATGAGTGAAAATGTTTCTCATGCTAATTTGCATTCCTTTGATTACTAGTGAAGCTGAACATTTATATATTTATTTATTTATATTTAAATATTTATATATTTATTTATATTGCACTGACATATTTTTGGAAAATGCTGCTTTAAAAATCTGTGCAATTGTTTGGCTTTTATATGCATCTCCTAGAGTTTCATTTTTCTTTTCATGAAATTTCTACAGCTCTTTAGAAATAGAGTTGTAATAATCAGTATTGTGATAAAAACTTATATTTATGGTGTATGACTTCATAGAGCTCATTTATCTTTATAGCAACATAAGAAAGCCTGAAGGAGGAACTTCTATATGGTTCATACAAATGTGCATTATCATAAATTATAAAAGTATTTGATGGTTCTAAAGAAAAGAATGAGAAATCAGTTTTCCTTCTCTCAATGTCTTAATTGATATTCTAAATATCTTTCTCCTACATGTATATTTTGACTTCACTCTATTCATTCAACCAGTATTTTGTGAGGTAGGAAGACCCCTAGAATCAGTCTGGCATAGTGAGCCTTAATGATTGTTTATTGACAGCCGTTTCTCCCCCTTCTTTTGTGTTCACAAAACCCAATTTTGTTTTTTTTCTACTCCTCAGGGAAGGTGACCCTAAACCAACTCAGTGGTACATCCTGACCAATCATGTTCACCCCATTCCTTTTTCCACAGTCATTGGTTTGGGTCTCAGCATGTGACACATTTCAGCCAGTGAGTTGAGGGAGAAGTCTGGTAACCTTTGTCAAAGGTTTCCTCACTTTTACAAAAGAAAAACACAGAAAGAAAAACCACCTCTTTTCACGTTGCCAAACACTGGCAGCATGTCTGCTTATGACATCTAGAACCGTGAGTACCACCTTGAAACCAAAGCCACCCAGTTCCAGATGGCTGAGAAGGAAATACAGAAAGGGAGAGATTGGTTCAAGATGGCAGAGTAGAAGGACGTGTGCTCACCCTCTCTTGTGAGAGCACCAGAATCACAACTAACTACTGAACAATCATTGACAGGAAAACACTGGAACTCACCAAAAAAGATACCCCACCTCCAAAGACAAAGGAGAAGCCGCAATGAGACAGTAGGAGAGGCACAATCACAATAAAATCAAATCACATAACCACTGGTTGGGTGACTCACAAACTGGAAAACAATTATACCATAAAAGTCCACCCACTGGAGTGAAGGTTCTAAGCCCCACATCAGGCTTCCCAACCTGGGGGTCCGGCAACAGGAGGAGAAATTCCCAGAGAATAAGACTTTGAAGTCTAGAGGGATTTGATTGCAGGACTTCAACAGGTCTGGGAGAAACAGAGACTCCACTCTTGGAGGGCACACACAAAGTAGTGCACACATCAGAACCCAAGGGGAAGAAGGAGTGACCCCATAGGAGAACCAGACTTACCTGCTGGTGTTGGAGGGTGTACTGCAGAGGCAGAGGGTGGCTGTGGCTCACCGTGAGGACAAGGACACTGACAGCAGAAGTTCTGGGAAGTACTTCTTGGCATGAGCCCTCCCAGAGTCTGCCATTAGCCCCACCAAAGAGCCAGGAGGGCTCCAGTGCTGGGTCGCCTAAGGCCAAACAACCAAAAGGGAGGGAACCCAGCCCCACTCATCAGCAGACAAGCAGATTAAAGTTTTACTGAGCTCTGCCCACCACAGCAACACCCACCTCTACCCACCACCAGTCCCTCACATCAGGAAGCTTGCACAAGCCTCTTAAATAGCCTCATCCACCAGAGGACAGGCAGCAGAAGCAAGAAGAACTACAATTCTAGAGCCTGTGGAAGGAAAACCACATTCACAGAAAAATAGACAAAATGAAAAGGCAGAGGACTATGTACCAGATGAAGGAAAAAGATAAATTCCCAGAAAAACAACTAAATGAAGTGAAGATATGCAACCTTCCAGAAAAAGAATTCAGAATGATAGTGAAGATGATCCAGGACCTCAGTAAAAGAATGGAGGCAAAGACAGAGAAGAGGCAAAAAATGTTGAACAAAGAACTAGAAGAATCAAAGAACAAACATCTAGAAGAATTAAAGAACAAATGAACAGAGATGAACAATACAATAACTGAAGTGACAAATACACTGAAGGAATCAATAGCAGAATAACTGAGGCAGAAAACAGATAAGTGACCTGGAAGACAGAATGGTGGAATTCACTGCCGCGGAACAGAATAAAGGAAAAAGAATGAAAAGAAATGAAGACAGCCTAAGAGACCTCTGAGACAACATTAAATGCAACAACATTTGCATTACAGGGGTACCAGAAGGAGAAGAGAGAGAGAAAGGACCCGAGAAAATGTTAGAAGAGATTATAGTCAAAAACTTCCCTAACGTGGGAAAGGAAATATCCACCCAAGTCCAGGAAGCCAGAGATTCCCAGGCAGGATAAACCCAAGGAAAAACACACCAAGACACATAGTAATCAAACTGACAAGAATTAAAGACAAAGAAAAATTATTAAAAGCAACAAGGGAACTTCCATAAGGTTAAGAGCTGATTTCTCACCAGAAACTCTACAAGTGAGAAGGGAGTGGCACGATATATTTAAAGTGATGAAACGGAAGGAACTACAACCAACTACTCTACCTGGCAAGGATCTCATTCAGATTCAATGGAGAAATCAATAGCTTTACAGACAAGCAAAAGCTAAGAGAATTCAGCACTACCAAACCAGCTCTACACACATGCTAAAGGAAATTTTCTAAGTGGGAAACACAAGAGAAGAAAATGACCTAAAAAAAAAAACCCTAAAACAATTAGGAAAATGGTAATAGGAACATACATATCGATAATTACCTTAAATGTGAATGGATTAAATGCTCCAGCCAAAAGAGATAGGCTCGCTGATGGATACAAAAACAAGACCCATATATATGCTATCTCAAGAGATCCACTTCAGACCTAGGGACACATACAGACTGAAAGTGAGGGGATGGAAAAAGATATTCCATGCAAATGGAAATCAAAAGAAAGCTGGAGTAGCAATACTCATATCAGATAAAATAGACTTTAAAATAAAGAATGCTACAAGAGACAAGGAAGGACACTACATAATGATCAAGGGATCAATCCAAGAAGAATATATAACAATTATAAATATATATGCACCCAACATAGGAGCACCTCAATACATAAGGCAACTGCTAACAGCTCTAAAAGAGGAAATCAACAGTAACACAATAATAGTGGGGGACTTTAACACCTCACTTACACCAATGGACGGATCATCCAAAATGAAAATAAATAAGGAAACAGAAGCTTTAAATGACACAATAGACCAGATAGATTTAATTGATATTTATAGGACATTCCATCCAAAACCAGCAGATTACACTTTCTTCTCAAGTGCGCATGGAACATTCTCCAGGATAGATCACAACTTGGGTCACAAATCAAGCCTCCGTAAATTTAAGAAAATTGAAATCATATCAAGCACCTTTTCTGACCACAACGCTATGAGATTAGAAATCAATTACAGGGAAAAAAACATAAAAAACAGAAACACATGGAGGCTAAACAATACATTACTAAATAACAAAGAGATCACTGAAGAAATCAAAGAAGGCATCAAAAAATACCTAGAGATAAATGACAATGAAAACCCGACAATCCAAAACATATGGGATGCAGCAAAAAGTTCTAAGAGGGAAGATCATAGCTATACAAGCCAACATCAAGAAAACAAGAAAAATCTCAAATAAACAACCTAACCTTACACCTAAAGGAACTAGAGAAAGAAGAACAAAAAAAACCCAAAGTTAGGAGAGGGAGAGAAATCAAAGATCAGAGGAGAAAAAAATGAAATAGAAACAAAGAAAACAATAGCAAAGATCAAAAAAACTAAAAGCTGGTTCTTTGAGAAGATAAACAAAACTGATAAACCTTTAGCCAGATTCATCAAGAGGGAGAAGACTCAACTCAATAAAATTAGAAATGAAGAAGGAGAAGTTACAATGGACACCGCAGACATAGAAAACATCATAAGAGACTACTACAAGCAATTCTATGCCAATAAAATGGACAACCTGGAAGAAATGGGCAAATTCGTAGAAAGGTATAACCTTCCAAGACTGAAACAGGAAGAAATAGAAAATATAAACAGACCAATCAAAAGTAATGAAATTGAAACTGTGATTTAAAGTCTTCCAACAAACGAAAGTCCAGGATCAGACGGCTTCACAGGTGAATTCTATCAAACATTTAGAGAAGAGCTAGCACCCATCCTTCTCAAACTCTTCCAAAAAATTGCAGAGGAAACAACACTCCCAAACACATTCTACAAGGCCACCATCACCCTGATACCAAAACCAGTCAAAGATGTCACAAAGAAAGAAAACTACAGGCCAGTATCACTGATGAACAGAGATGCAAAAATCCTCAACAAAATACTAGCAAACAGAATCCAGCAGCACATTAAAAGGATCATACACCATGATCAAGTGGGGTTTATCCCAGGATTGCAGGGATTCTTCAATATATGCAAATCAATCAATGTGAAAAACCATATTAACAAATTGAAGGAGAAAAACCATATGACCATCTCAATAGATGCAGAAAAAGCTTTCAACAAAATTCAACACCCACTTATGACAAAAACTCTCCAGAAAGTGGGCATAGAGGGAATGTACCTCAACATAATAAAGGCCACATACGACAAACCCACAGCAAACATCATTCTCAAAGGTGAAAAACTGAAAGCATTTCCTCTAAGATCAGGAACAAGACAAGGATATCCACTCTCGCCACTGTCATTCAACATAGTTTTGGAAGTCCTAGACATGGCAATGAGACAAGAAAAAGAAATAAAAGGAATCCAAATGGGAAAAAAATGAAGTAAAACTGTCACTATTTGCAGATGACATGATACTATACATAGAGAATTCTAAAGATGCCACCAGAAAACTACTAGAGCTAATCAATGAATTTGGTAAAGTAGCAGGATACAAAATTAATGCACAGAAATCTCTTGCATTCCTATACACTAACAATGAAAGACCAGAAAGAGAAAATAAAGAAACACTCCCATTTACCACTGCAACAAAAAGAATAAAATAACTAGGAATAAACCTACCCAAAGAGACCAAAGACCTGTGTGCAGAAAGCTATAAGACACTGATGATAGAAATCAAAAATGACACAGAGAGATATACCATGTTCTTGGATTGGAAGAATCAATATTGTGAAAATGACTATACTACCCAAAGCAATCTACAGATTCAATGCAATCCCTATCAAATTACCAATGGCATTTTTTACAGAACTAGAACAAAAATCTTAAAATTTGTATGGAGACATAAAAGACCCTGAATAGCCAAAGCAATCTTGAGGGGAAAAAACAGAGCTGGAGGAATCAGACTCCCTGACTTCAGACTATACTACAAAGCTACAGTAATCAAGACAATATGGTACTGGCACAGAAACCGAAATACAGATCAATGGAGCAGGATACAAAGCCCAGAGATAAACCCATGCACCTATGGTCACCTTATCTTTGATAAAGGAGGCAAGGGTATACAATGGAGAAAAGACAGCCTCTTCAATAAGTGGTGTTGGAAAAATTGGACAGCTACATGTAAAAGAATTAAATTAGAACACTCCCTAACACCATACAGAAAAATAAACTCAAAATGGATTAAAGACCTAAATGTAAGACCAGACACTATAAAACTGTTAGAGAAAAACATAGGCAGAACACTCTATGACATAAATCACAGCAAGATCTTTTTTGACCCACCTCCTAGAGTAATGGAAATAAAAACAAAAATGGGACTTAGTGAAACTTAAAATCTTTTGCACAGCAAAGGAAAACATAAACAAGATGAAAAGACAACCCTCAGAATGGGAGAAAATATTTGCAAACAAATCAACGGACAAAGGATTAATCTTCAAAATATATAAACAGCTCATGTCACTCAATACTAAAAAAACAAACAACCCAGTCAAAAAATGGGTAGAAGACCTAAATAGACATTTCTCCAAAGAAGACATACAGATGGCCAAGAGGCACATCAAAAGCTGCTCAACATCACTAATTATTAGAGACATACAAATCAAAACTACAATAAGGTATCACCTCACACCAGTTAGAATGGGCAGCATCAGAAAATCTACAAACAATAAATGCTGGAGAGGGTGTGGAGAAAAGGGAACCGTCTTGCACTGTTGGTGACAATGTAAATTGATACAGCCACTATGGAGAACAGTACGGAGGTTCCTTAAAAAACTAAAAATAGAATTACCATATGACCCAGCAATCCCACTACTGGGCATATACCCTGAGAAAACCATAATTCAAAAAAACACATGCACCCCAATGTACATTGCAGCACTATTTACAACATCCAGGTCATGGAAGCACCCTAAATGCCCATTAACAGACAAATGGATAAAGAAGAAGTGGTACCTATGTACAATGGAATATTATTCAGCCATAAAAAGGAAGGAAACTGGGTTGTCTCTAGAGACGTGGATGGACCTAGAGACTCATACAGAGTGAAGTAAGTCAGAAAGAGAAAAACAAATATTGTATATTAACGCATATATGTGGAATCTAGAAAAATGTTACAGATGAACTGGCTTGCAGGGCAGAAACAGAGACACAGATGTAGAGAACAAAAGGATGGACACCAAGGGGGGAAAGTCGGGGGTGGGGGTGGGATGAACTAGGAGATTGGGATTGACATCTATACACTAATATGTATAAAATAGATAACTAATAAGAACCTGCTGTATACAAATAAATTAATTAAATTAAAAAAAAATACAGAAAGAATCTGGACCTTTGATGACATCATCGAGCCACTGAATAAATCAACCCTGCATAGAAGCCTTTCCTCAGGACTTCTTCATATGTTTCTTTACTGCTTAAGACACTTGGGTTTCGTTTGATTTTCCTGTCATTCATTGTCCACAATATCCTGACTGAAACACTTCGGTTTGACCTTGCAATGTAACCTTAGGAATGTCACTTCACCTCTCTGAGTTCAGTCTCTTCACTGGGAGAGAGAGAGACAGAGAAACAGAGAGAAAGACAGAGATTGCTCTCTGTATTTCAAATCATCATTTTATAAAAGCAAAGTCATTTTAACATTTAAAAAATAGAAAATATGTACTCTCAAGAAAAAAATTTTGGAGGTTGAATTAATTCAACCTTTTCAAAAACCCAGCATTCTATCCTTACTTTCTTCATTTCTTTGTGGAGTGAAAAACTCCTCCAGGCTCTGGTTGGGAAATCACTTGATGAAACAAGTCATGAAACAAGACATATATGCATAAACTAAATAATGATACGAATAACTTTTTAGTTCTGTGTAAGGTAAGAGTTCTGCAAAATCAGAGATCCTGGATGACAGGAAGGCTGGGTAACCTTCCTAGAGGTGTGGGACCATTAGCCAAGTGGTCAGTAGGAATTCGATAAATTTCTGAAAAGAAATGGGTAGAGCATTCTAGGCAGGTAAACTGCATAAACAAAAGCCTAAGGCTAGGAATAATTATGGTGAATGAACAGGTGTCAAGGAACCCTCTAGCCAGAGTAGAATGGAGATTTCATTTAGGGTGATCGTCCCTAAAATTAGGATGTATGGACCTTGAGGATTCTATGTATGTTCTTAGAGGCCTTTGAGTTTTCAGAGACAATTTTTACACTTAATGTTTTCACTTCAGGGATAATCTAAAATATTAGTGTAAGCATATGTAGGTCAGGATAGCCACTTAATCTAGTCACTACTACATCATTACGGGACCCATTTTCATACTTGTGTTTATAATCTGGCTCATCTAAGAAATTCTGGTTCACTAAAAAAAACTGTTTTTTTTTATAATGAGAAAATATTCTGCTGTATATTTACTGTTTCCTTTTTCAGCACACAGCTGGACTACATTTACTAGCCTCTCTTGTATTTGGGCGTGGCTGTGTGACTGGCAGAAGTTATGTGTGCCATTTCCACGTTGGGCCCAAATAAGCACCCACTCTCCTCCCCACAGCACATAGAGCCTTTGCTCTCTTTCCCCATCTGTCAGGTGAACAGAAAGGCCACTGAGGACCAAAGGCAAGTGGAGCCACAAAATGGAAGGAAACCAGTCCCTGAGAGGGTAACATGGAAGGCTGCCTGACCAGACTGTGGAGTGAGAAGCAAAATTTTACTGGGTTCAATTACTGAAAATTCAGTTACCTATTGTAACTGCTAACACTATCCTAAATTAGTACACAAAACTTTGAAAAGAGACAAGTAGACAGAGCATTGAACCATCATGCAGCATAGCAGTAGTTTAGAGTTGCTGAACCTAAGAGAATCCACTTTCTGGTACCCTCCGTACCAGTTTGCAATAGTTCAAGAACAGTTTTGTAAGGCAGTTAACACATAGTGAGTACATTTTAGTTTCACAGTCCAGTGATAATTCAATCAGATATTCTTTAATGTAGATTTCCCAAAAGGCAGAATGCTAACCTTACCTTCAAGTAAATAAGATAATTTACAGAGTTATAAAAGACTCCATTAAAATTGGCATCTGAACATCTCTCACTGCCTTGAAATTATTAATAACATTCTGAACATTACATTTATATGAACACCCCATTGCTACAGACTCCGATTTTCTACCCTAGTGATTAGTAGATATCTTTTGATATTTTTAAAGCTAATCTAGGCAATTTAGTTTCAGCAGAAAAGCATTTTCTGTCATGTTAATGCTATTCAATTTTACTGGTTTTATAATTTTCTTGATATTTAATTTGTAATGTGGTTTGACTTTAGGCTTATATAAGAAATATGGGCATAAAAGGAACATAGTTTATACACATTTAAGCTTCTTATAATAAAAATAATTTATGTCAACACTGTGAATCCACATGAGTGTTTTTTGTTTGTTTGTTTGTTTGTTTTTTGCGGTACGCGGGCCTCTCACCATTGTGGCCTCTCCCGCTGCGGAGCACAGGCTCCGGATGTGCAGGCTGAGCGGCCATGGCTCACGGACCCAGCCGCTCCGCGGCATGTGGGATCTTCCCAGACCAGGGCACGAACCCATGTCCCCTGCACTGGTAGGCAGACTCTCAACCACTGCGCCACCAGGGAAGCCCCTTTTATATATATATATATATATATATATATATATATATATATATATATATATATATATAAGGGATACGTTCATCATTCAGTTTGAGAAACACTGGACTAGATCAACTCTAAAATCTCCTTTAGCACTAAAATGAAAACAGTGTAAAGTGGGCATTAGCAACAAAGGTCTGTGACAAGCTCACTCAGCTTGAGCCGGGGTTCTGTTATTTACTAGCTGTGTGGCTTTGGGCCGGCTGTTTAGCCTCCTCAAAAGATGTAACTTAACTGAAAAGTTAGGATACTAATTATCACCTCTTAGGATTATCCTTTTGGTACAGTACTGGAACACAATAAATAGTAGCTATTACTGTCATCTGAAGATCTGCTTGTGTACCTTCTCCCTCATTTTCAAGCAGTTCAGTTGTGATTTACATTTGTATATGTTTCTGATTTTTTAATAATTCATAACATGTTGAAGGTCAATGACTTACTTAAGAGAATTGCCTGTATTTTACAACTTTGTAGTATTAATTTAATTATAAATTAGTGATCCTAACAACCAAAAATGCAAAGCTTCTACATGTAAAAGCAGGCTTAGGTAACCTTGATTTGGAAATACTTTAGACTGAATTAATTCTATTTCTTAGAGGAAAATAATAAGAATAACAAATGTTCTTTCTAGTGTATTAAACTATAATTCAGAGTTTTTCTTAATTCTGGCTGACCTCCCTCATAACTAGCCCAAGTTTATAAATCATGCAAATTCAGAAGGCTTCGTTCAAAAAATCCTTTGTTTTGTGGGATGCTTGAGTAGGTTCTGTTAAATTGACATTCTACTAATATACCAGTAATGGATCAACTCATTCCCTCTTAATCTGGGTTCACATTGTAAACTGTACACCACAGAAAAGAAATCCAAGTGACACTGGAGTGAAACTAACCAGACTTTTAGACACAGAGCTGTCTTGGCTACAACAGGCAATAATTTAAAGGAGTTTCTGTAGACACAGAGACATCAAGGAGGCATAGAAAAGAAAGAAGGTGTAAAAGAAAATAATAAGCTGTCCCCTACAGTGGTGAGGACCCCAGAAGATCTTGTCTGTCTGGAACATTCTGGGGACAGAAGGTACTCTTTCTCAACTAGAGGAATAATCCTGTACAATTTTGTAGGGACAACGTGAGAGCCCCAATGCTTAGTCCTCTTAAGAGCTCACAGTGTAGAGCACAGAGTGCAGCAGGGGAGCACTTTCCTTTAGAAAACTGAGTTCAGAGAGCGGTCCCACCCCCTGCGCCCAGAACGGAGCCCACGTTTGCGCAAAGCTGGAACTCTCGGCTCGGAGTCTTTTCCCTCCGCCGTCACGGAACTGCCCCGGAGCCCAAGGGGAGGGTGGCCTCACTGAGGCTGCCGGGTCTGGAGGGGCCCCAGCGGCCGAAGCAGCAATAGTTGTGGAGACGGCGGGGCGGCCGCGTGGATGAAAGGCTCTTAGTGCTACAGCCAGGAGTCAATGCTGTGCCTCTGACGTGGGAGAGCCAACTTCAGGACACTGGTCCACAAGAGACCTCCCAGCTCCATGAAATATCAAACGGCAAAAATCTCCCAGAGATCTCCATCTCAACACCAACACCCAGCTCCACTCAATGACCAGCAAGCTGGTCGTTTTTTTTTTAATGATAAAAACCCTCCAGAAAGTAGGCATAGAGGGAACTTTCCTCAACATAATAAAGGCCATATATGACAAACCCACAGCCAACATCGTCCTCAATGGTGAAAAACTGAAACCATTTCCACTAAGATCAAAAACAAGACAAGGCTGCCCACTCTTACTCAACATAGTTTTGGAAGTTTTAGCCATAGCAATCAGAGAAGAAAAGGAAATAAAAGGAATCCAAAATGGAAAAGAAGAAGTAAAGCTGTCACTGTTTGCAGATGACATGATACTATACATAGAGAATCCTAAAGATGCTACCAGAAAACTACTAGAGCTAATCAAAGAATTTAGTAAAGTAGCAAGATACAAAATTAATGCACAGAAATCTCTTGCATTCCTATACACTAATAATGAAAAATCTGAAAGTGAAATTAAGAAAACACTCCCATTTACCACTGCAACAAAAAGAATAAAATATCTAGGAATAAACCTACCTAAGGAGACAAAAGACCTATATGCAGAAAATTATAAGACACTGATGAAAGAAATTAAAGATGATACAAATAGACAGAGAGATATACTATGTTCTTGGATTGGAAGAATCAACATTGTGAAAATGAATCTACTACCCAAAGCAATCTACAGATTCAATGCAATCCCTATCAAACTACCAATGGCATTTTTCACAGAACTAGAACAAAAAATTTCACAAATTGTATGGAAACACAAAAGGCCCTGAATAGTCAAAGCAATCTTGAGAACGAAAAACAGAGCTGGAGGAATCAGGTTCCCTGACTTCAGACTATACTACAAAGCTACAGTAATCAAGACAGTATGGTACTGGCACAAAAACAGAAATATAGATCAATGGAACAGGATAGAAAGCCCAGAGATAAACCCACGCACATATGGTCACCTTATCTTTGATAAAGGAGGCAGGAATGTACAGTGGAGAAAGGACAGCCTCTTCAGTAAGTGGTGCTGGGAAAACTGGACAGGTACATTTAAAAGTATAAGATTATAACACTCCCTAACACCATACACAAAAATAAGCTCAAAATGGATTAAAGACCTAAATGTAAGGCCAGAAACTATCAAACTCTTAGAGGAAAACATAGGCAGAACACTCTATGACATAAATCACAGCAAGATCCTTTTTGACCCACCTCCTAGAGAAATGGAAATTAAAAAAAATAAACAAATGGGACCTAATGAAACTTAAAAAGCTTTTGCACAGCAAAGGAAACCATAAACAAGACCAAAAGACAACCCTCAGAATGGGAGATAATATTTGCAAATGAAGCCACTGACAAAGGATTAATCTCCAAAATTTACAAGCAGCTCATGAAGCTCAATATCAAAAAAACAAACAACCCAATCCAAAAATGGGCAGAAGACCTAAACAGACATTTCTGCAAAGAAGATATACAGATTGCCAACAAACACATGAAAGAATGCTCAACATCATTAATCATTAGAGAAATGCAAATCAAAACTACAATGAGATATCATTTACACAGGTCAGAAAGGCCATCATCAAAAAATCTACAAACAATAAATGCTGGAGAGGGTGTGGAGAAAAGGGAACCCTTTTGCACTGTTGGTGGGAATGTGAATTGGTACAGCCACCATGAAGAACAGTATGGAGGTTCCTTAAAAAACTACAAATAGGGCTTCCCTGGTGGCGCAGTTCTTGAGAGTCCGCCTGCCAATGCAGGCGACACGGGTTCGTGCCCCGGTCCAGGGAGATCCCACATGCCGCGGAGTGGCTGGGCCCGTGAGCCATGGCCTCTGAGCCTGCGCGTCTGGAGCCTGTGCTCTGCAACGGGAGAGGCCACAACAGTAACAGGCCCGCGTACCGCAAAAAAAAAAAAAACTACAAATAGAACTACCATATGACCCAGCAATCCCACTACTGGGCATATACCCTGAGAAAACCATAATTCAAAAAGAGTCATGTACCAAAATGTTCATTGCAGCTCTATTTACAATAGCCAGGAGATGGAAGCAACCTAAGTGTCCATCAACAGATGAATGGATAAAGAAGATGTGGCACATATATACAATGGAATATTACTCAGCCATAAAAAGAAACGAAACTGAGGTATTTGTAGTGAGGTGGATGGACCTAGAGTCTGTCATACAGAGTGAAGTAAGTCAGAAAGAGAAAGACAAATACCGTATGCTAACACATATATATGGAATCTAAGAAAAAAACGTGTCATGAAGAACCCAGGGGTAAGACAGGAATAAAGACACAGACCTACTAGAGAATGGACTTGAGAATATGGGGAGGGGGAAGGGTAAGCTGGGACAAAGTGAGAGAGTGGCATGGACATATATACACTACCAAACGTAAAATAGATAGCTAGTGGAAGCAGCCACATAGCACAGGGAGATCAGCTCGGTGGTTTGTGACCACCTAGAGGGGTGGGATAGGGAGGGTGGGAGGGAGGGAGATGCAAGAGGGAAGAGATATGGGAACATAGGTATATGTATAACTGATTCACTTTGTTGTAAAGCAGAACACACCATTGTAAAGCAATTATACTCCAATAAAGATGTTAAAAAAGTATAAAAATAAAGTCAAAAAAATAGAAAACTGAGTTCAGAGCCATTAGAATGCACAGAACTGGTTAACTGAGGGCATTTGGACTTCTCCTTGCAGAGGCACGGTAGAAGCCATGCTATGCTACAGTCACATTTGGCCTCTACGGAAACCATCTCTCAGGTTCCAGCTTTTTCTCTTTTTTTAAATTAAATTAAATTAGTTTTTTTATATAGCAGGTGCTTATTAGTTATCTATTTTATACATATTAGTGTATACATGTCAATCCCAATATCCCAATTCATCCATTCAGCTTCTTGCATTTCACTGCATGGTGACCCCAGGCCAAATAATAGGCGAGTTTTCTATTATCTTCAATTCAACACATGCAGGCAGCTTCCACCAGATTCTCAAGTATCTCCAGATTAGTTGGGATTATTTGGACAGGCAGGTGTAATAATTAGCAGGACTTTGGAGTGAAAGGCATATCAGTCTAAATCCCAGCTCAGCTAAGAAGCTCAGTGATCTTGGTACATTACTTAACCTTTCACTCAGCCTTCGTATCCTCTCCCGTAAAATATGAATGAAAATGCCTATATGATTATTTCTCTTGGGATTAAATGCAATAACTATAAAGAACCAAAATATGATCAGTACTCAATAATTGTTCATTCCTCTCCCTCCTGCCCGTCCTCTTCCTCCAGCCCCCTCTTCACTCTCTTTCTCTTTCCCTCTCATTTTCCAACCCTTTCTTTCTCAGTATAAACCTGGTATACTGAGGTCAATTCATTGATCAACTGTTGGGAACCTACTAAGTACCAGGTGCCTTGCTAAGTGTGTGAGCTACACAATGTAAGGGAGGTTTTTGTGTGAACAAATGTAGCATCATGATTTATTGATATTCTAGTGTTATAAGTTAATAGGCACATTTAACCTGTGCAATGTTTTCTTTAAAGGCTCAAAAGTTGGACCCGAGTTTCTAATTTTAAGGGCTAAGCCTTCTCTTCCTTCTTAAGAGGTCTCTGCTTTTCAAAATCCAAGCCCAGGGATGCAAAAATCTAGACTGTCTGAAAAGGAAAATGCTCCAAGTTTGAAGGAGAGGAACAGCCCAACTCTGGGAAGAACTGGATTCCCCCAGACTATAAGGAGAGAGGTGTGGTTCCACAAGTGGTGAGGACCTGCTTTCTGCTCTCACACAGCACCCCAAAGATGGATGCCTCCTTACTGAGTACCGTGTCCTTGGAAGCCACAGCCGAGTCCCAAGGTCTGAGTGGGACAGACAGAGTATGCGCCTAGAGCAAAGGAACTGCCGGCCTCTGAATGGAACTAGAAGCATGACAGGAAACCCCACCATGGCCTTGTCCCACACTGTAGTTTTTTCAAGTTAGGGGTGTTCTCCACAGGGAAGAGATGAGGATGAAGGCCCTAAACAATAAATAATTGCATGTCATACCAATGCCAGTTAGGGCAGACTCTGGGAAGGAATTAAGAAGTCTGACATCCTGTACCCAAGGTTTATGGAAGAGCTCAAGCCATTCTCAAATAACCATTCTCCACTGTATTATATGCTACACTGATAGCAGGATCAAAGTATCAAGTTGAAACTTACATAACTGCCACTCAGCAATTTCCTATACTATGGGTGCTCAGAGCAGGGTGTAACCAAGGCTGTGATGAAAAACAGATGGCCCACTCTATCTGGCTTGGTTTTGGTCTACAATATTTTGAAAAATTAAAATTCTACGTGTATAAAATTAGGAGATTTCACATAAAATATTCATTTCTGGCTTCTCTGGAGTAGTCAGAATATTTGGAAGTGAAGGCCCACGTTCCATCATGGCAACAACCTGCTGAAGCTGAGTAATGAATGCCCCCTTTAGCATATGTTCTCCAGTTGGCCACAGTCTCCACAACCCCCTATTGTCTCTAAGACACTAAGTTCAATGATCAGAAGCATGTTTTTTCCTTATACCTACCTCACCTCACTCATCCACCTGATAACTACAGATATTTGCATCTGTGACTCTCAGAGCTATCAAGGAAAGCTCATAAAATGAAGATGACCAGACAGACAAAATGAGAAAGACGTTCCAGAAAGAGGGAATGCCACTGTAGTAGGCACAGATATGTGAGACTGCCTTTCATGGCAAAATGAAGCTGAAGAGGGTAAGAAAGGGAGTTGAAGATGACACTGAAGAGAGAGAATGAGTCAAGATTGTGAAGGGCATTGTTTGTGATACTAATGAATGAGAGGTGATGAGAGCTATCAGAAATTTTTAAGCAGAAAAATTAACCTATCATGTCTGGAATTTGAAAAATTACTCTGTTGGCTGTGAGGCAGATGGATTAGAGCAGCAAGAAGCTGGAGGCAGGGAGGCCAACTTGGAGGCCCTTGCTATAGTCTAGTTTCCAAGGATAATGAAGATCTGGACTGCTGGGCTTTTTTTCTTCATTTAGAAAATACACAGACCAGATACTCTGCCCATTTCTATCCAATGGAAGACTTTTAAAAATGAGGACATGGTCGATTATTTTATTCCAATCACCAACATATGTTTGCAAGTGAGGAAATGGAACACATACAAAAACTGGGTTTAGAAATACTGGAAAGGGTATGGCAGACACTGTTGATTAGCAACCCAACAGACGTTCTCTCTGTTCAAGCTACCAATTTTGTTTAGGTTACAAAGTGCTCAGCCTCATCAGATGAATCAAGACTGACTTAAGTCAATTATGACAATCCCATATTGTTCTTACTGTGACTGGTCTGCAGTGGGCTTATAATCTATTTCTAGACATTGAAGAATAGGAAGTCAGCTGAGGTCTTCTTGGAAAGACCTGCTAGAATAGGTACATATGGATAGAGTCTTTTATCCTCCAGCATGTTTTATTTTTGTTTTGGTTACAACATGATATTTAGCTTGTGAAAGAAAGCCAGAAGAACTGTGTGGACATTCACTTGTTCGTTCAAAAAATATTTACTGGGCACTTACTCTTGCCAGGTGTCCTAGGCTTTAGGGATACACTGGTAAATAAAATAGACAGTCTTACATTAGACATTTATCCAGAGCACATTGTAGAAGATATTAGTGTCATTATTGTTTAAGACACTGTAAATTTAATATTTTGTTACTTGCAGCCCAAAGCATTCTAATTGATATAAAAGGTTTATTATTACTTTTATTAAAAAGTTAAATAGGTATCTAAGCTGAGCATAAGCAGATGTTGGTAACATCCTCAAATCCTTAACTCCAGAGATTTATTTGCCTGTGTCACTCAGTATGTAAGACTTGTCCCCTCCCCCACCCCCAAACACACACACACACACACACACACACAAAAGAAGGCAGGGACCTTTTTCATGGTCATCTGGGACAGAGAAAAGAGTGATGTGGAAAAGAAAGATTAAAGAGTGTCTGCTATCCACCCCACCTGTCAGGGACTCCCCGTAGGCAAGAATGGAGAAGTTGTAACTGAAAGCTAAAGCATTTTGATGAGAAACCTATAAGACATACTGCATACACAATAGCACTATGTGCCAAATTGCTACTTAGAGAGAAGAGCATGTCTGCAATCTCTGCACAGCACAGGGTGACATTTGGCAGGAATCTCAAGGCAGCTGTGGAGCAGGAATGCCAGGAAGCAGCATTCCCACTGAGGATTCTAGCCACAGAACTACAATACAATGGCTAACAGCAATGGACATCAGTAGTGACACAAAATTAGAACATGTGCAGACTTATTCCTGAGCTCAAGTGAGATATCCATGAAATTGCCAAAAAATTGGAGATGAACAGAGGTCCTGACATATGGTCTGTGAGGAAGCTAAATGCAGGCCTTATTAATGTTCCAGTGATCTCATTTATACCCACTGGTTGGTGAGCTGGGGACATTCAGTTTACATTGCAATATTAAAATTAAAGAAAATGACTGCAGCTTCTTTTTCCTTCATTATTTTCTAATTTACAGATAGTTCTTTTCTGTTACTTAATTAAAAACTCCCTCCAAAAACTGTATTATCAAATTTTAGATCTTGAGAATCAAAATAGAATTTAATCTTTTCCTAGGGAAGAAAAACACAAATTTTTCATTCAGAAGTATGGGGTGTAGGAAATTTAGTTAAGGGGGATGCTCTGGAAAACACTGTAAGTTTCTTTATGGTCAGAGACTCTTAAAGTTTGTTGAACTGGAGACCCGTTTGAGAATCTGAGGACACTCTGGGCTTCTCTGCAGATAAAACCCATTTGCATGGGTACATCTGAAGCTTGTCCATTCCCTCCAATCCTGGTGGCATCCTAAGTTAACAGCATTTGCATCAGGTCTCTGGCTTCTTGCACTTCTGTAGTTCCCTGTGGGGGTTAGAGCGTGATGAATTTGGCCTACCTGCCTGTCAGTTAGCATTCTGTGAATCCTCAGTGCATCCTAAAACCTTGTCAGAATGCAGCAAGTGTAGATGGTCACCTCTCCAAGTAGGTGTCCTTGTTGGCACAGTTAATGGTTTCAGGTTCCATTGTGCCTGAGAGCCTCCTCTTTCAACACAACTGATCACCACCATACTGAATGGTTCTGAAGAGTAATTGACACTTTGTAGTCATAGAAGAGTCCTAATAATAGCTACATAAACAAAAGGTACTTCATCAAGAACTTCCGAAACGTCATCCCATTTCATCCTCACAGGAGCTGTATGAGATTATGAAATGTGACTATCACTTCACAGATGAGAAAACTAAGGTTAGGTGACATAACCAAAGTCATACAGGTAATAGGCGCCAGAACACACATCCCAGTATTATGGACTGAATGTTTGTGTTCCCCCACCCCCAAATTCATATATTGAAGTTCTAACTCCCAGTGTGTTAGTATTAGGAGATAGGACCTGTGAGAGGTGGTTAAGCTTAGATACAGTCATGAAGGTAGAGCCCCCATGATGGGATTAGTGCCCTTATAAGAAAGGGAAGAGACACCAGAGCTTCCTCTCTCTGCTGTGTGAGAATACAACAAGGTTGATGACTGCAAGCCAGGAAGATGGCCCGTGCCAAACCCAGAACATGCTGATCTCAGACTTTCCAGCCTCCAGAACTGTGAGAAATAAAAGTCTGTTGTGTAAGCCACACAGTCTATGGTATTTTGTTATAGCAGCCCAAGCTGATTAAAACACCCAGGATGGCTGAGCCTGTGCTTTCCACCCCTATGCTCTTTGCATTCCAACTAATAAAAATGTTATACTTTGTACTCTTAGTCCCAAGCGCCAAACCCAAATTCTGAAAGTTAATGGAAGCTCAAAATTAATACTCCTAAGTCTCCTGAAATGATTTCAATTAAATAAGACTGGCTCTTGAAATACAATAAAATGTACTGACACTGAAAGGAGAAAATGTCTTTTCACTTAATTGTTAAAATCCCCCCCATCTGTATTCTGCCCACATAATTCTCAACTAATAATAGCCTATTTCACTCAGTGTCAGCAAAGAATATGGAATGCTGTAATCCACATGTGTGTTGTTTTGTTGCACATGCCCGAAAACTATAATTAGCAGATATCTTCTTCAAACATCAAGTCAAACATTTTTGAGAATTTTTTCTTGCTTACAGAAAATTCAGGAGCAAACAGCTTGGAAAAACATACTTTCTTTAAAAAAAAAAAAGGGCAAGAAAAACAAACCCTATTCTATCTTTTATCACGATTTGACTTTGAATGTATCACCACATTTGCTACTTCTTTTAAAATCATGTCTGAAATAGGTGTGACTTGAAGCAAAGAATATACCCGCCATAATACAAACATCAAAGAAAAACACAACAAAGATGATGACAGCAATGGAGGGCCACATAAGAGAAGAACTAAAAATGGACTCATTGGATTTAAAGATATGAAGGTTATTAGTGACCTTGGCAAGAGTCATTTTGTTATTGATAAATGTAGGAGCACAAATGCAGTGGGTTAAAAAAGTATAGCACCTCCGTACAATGGACTGCTCTGCAGTGGTTTAAAAGACTGAGGTGCATCTATAGCTCTAAGTTTCTATGCCTATAAGAAGAGCAAGTTGGCAAATAACACGAATAGCATGATTTCATATTTGCAATGGAAAAAAAATCAGTGTGTAGAAATGTGTGTAGGTATAGATATAGATAGACAGCCTTATTTGCGTATTTTTAAATGCATGAGAGAATTGTCTGAAAGAACACATACTTGTGCCGGAGACTTTTTGAGGCCCCATGTCACATTTCCTTTGTCCATCTCTGATATCAGCCACAGTTGTGGCAGATGATTCCACACAAGCTCAGACTCAAGCTGATGATGTCCCACCAAAAGAGAATGCCTGTGGCCTTTCCAAACTCTGCCTTGGGGATTCTCAAGGGAGTCCACTGAGACTTGCAAAAAGAGCCACCCAGAAGGACAAGTGAGTGAACACCTCCATGAGAAACACTCAACTAATGGGGAATAAAAGCTAATGGATAAATGCCCCAGACCATCAACTGCAACTTTGAATGGACAGGTCTGGGAGTCATTCTGCATACTTCTATTTTTTTATTGTGGTAAAATATATATAACATAAATTGGCCATTTTGACAATTTTCAAGTACACAATTCAGTGGCATGAAGTACATTCAAATTGTTGTGCAACCATCACCACTATTCATTTCCATTTCATCATCCCCAACATAAACTCTGTACTCAAAATCCAATAACTCCCCATTCTCCCCTCCTCACAGACCGTGGGAAACTCTATTTTTTCTGTCTGTGAATTGGTCTATTGTAGGTACCTTGTATCAGTAGAATCATTTAATATTTATCCTTTTGTGTCTGGCTTATTTCACTTAGCATAATGTTTTCAAGGCTCATCCATATCATAGCATCTAACAGAATTGCATTTTTTTAAATTTAAATCTGAATAATTTTTATTTTTAAAAAAAATTGAGATACAATTGACACATAACATTGTGTAAGTTTAAGGCATATGGTGTGTTGATTTCATACATTTATATGTTGCAATATGATTACCACCAAAGTGTTAGCTAACATCTCCATCACTTCACATAATTGTCATTTCTTTTTTGTAGTGAGAACATTTAAGATCTTGTCTCTTACCAACTTTGAAGTATAATATTCTATTACATGTATAAACTGCATTTCATTTATCCATTCATCTGTTGAGAGACATTTCTGCTGTTTCCACCTTTTGGCTATTGTGAATAATGCTGCTATGAACATGGGTATACAAGTATCTGAGTCCTTGTTTCAATTCTTTTGGATATATATACCCATGAGTGAAAATGCTAGTCATAAGATAACTACAAGTTTAAATTTTTGAGGACCTGTCAAACTGTATATTTCTAGATTCTGGTGGAATTTACACTCAGGATCTTGATAATGTGCCATATATTGGCCGCCCCTTCTTTCTTGCCTCTTTCTCCTGCTCCCCGTGACCTTCCACATGGAGTACCTGCACCATAGTTCTGCAAGCCCTTGTCTCAGGCTCTATCCCAAACTAGGACAACACTCATCTCTAAGGGTGATTACCTCTGGAAACTGGATTGGAGAAGGGGAGAGATTTACCTTTTAAACTTTTGTGCCTGCATCACTTTTGTCTTTTTGAGTGTTTAAGGTTATAAATAAGAAGTCACAGAGTCACAGAATTATTCTATTCTTGTGGAACATATATAAATGACTCCTCCAAAACTAAATAAACCACAGATTGATCATTCTTACAGCTTTGTACCTCTACAGCAAGTAGTAGAGTTTTAAAGATTAATTTCTTAAATCTTTATCTGAGATCTTGATCTGAGATGACTTTGTCCTCAAGACTGGATCCCTGAGGACTCTGCCCAAACTCACATTAAATCTGAGGTATCCGTGTCCTCACTTCCATACTTCCACCAAGTCTACACTCTTTCCTCTTGTCCATCTTGATGCCACTTTATCTCCAAACATATGAGAAGCCCCCTGGCTTCACTTCTTTCCCCATTTAGTCTAGACTCCCTGGGACTTTGCTTCAACAATTACTGCGGCATCATTTTTTAATCCCCTTATCTCAACATGGCAGTCATCCTCTAATTTCTAACCTGGATTAGTCCAAATATTTGCCTCCATGCT
This sequence comes from Tursiops truncatus, assembly GCF_011762595.2. Lineage (NCBI taxonomy): Eukaryota > Metazoa > Chordata > Mammalia > Artiodactyla > Delphinidae > Tursiops > Tursiops truncatus. The sequence goes on along the minus strand of NC_047039.1, from coordinate 68,352,979 downwards.
GATGAGAACTGCGGAGAAAATGACTTAGTTTTCTTAATGATATGACAATGGAACTGCTAATCTCAGCAGCTAATTGTGGGGTCTAATCTCAACAGACCCTCACCGCTATTTAACAATGCTATACTGCATTTATCTAAGCTTATTTCTCACTCCCAATCACTCTCCCAAACACTCACACCCACACTTTTATAGATTTCTTTGATCTATATTTCACAAAGAAGGTGGAGATTATTAGGTGTTAAATCATTTTCTTTTTCCTTATTTAAAATAATCTATATCTGACCATATCTTTGGAGAGTTAAAATTCACAACATGCTTACTAGATGCCAGGTACTGTGCTACATAATATGATTGCTAACATATGAACATTTATTACGATTATGTATCATAGTAACTCTAATCTACTAAGCACTCAATAAATGTTGGCTATAGAATGATGAACCCAAGTACAGATGTTTGTAGTTATGGTGACAGAAAGTAAACTGATTAGTCCAAGTGTAAGAGCCCATACACTCAATCTCTACTTCCTCCCTTAAATCCTTTCTATATACGTTTTGTCCTGTAATCCTTATAATATCAACAACCCTATGAACTAGTATTATATTATTATTGCTTTCTCCTTATGGATATATATATATATATACACACATACATATCTATATCTATATCTACATCTATACACACATACCTTAGAGAGGTCCACCATCAAGGTCATGGTTACAGAGCTAGTAACTAGGAGAGTCAGAACTTAAACACAGACCTCTGACTCTGAGCCCACATTTAAAACTACACAATGCCATTTTTAGTGCTTATGCATAGCTTTGCTTACTGCATCTATGATATTGGGATTTATAATAAGAAATATGTATTTGGTCTTCCTCCATTTTTCCTAGCATAGAGCTCCTAAAGCTCTTGGAATTTCCTAAGTGATGACAGCAATAAAGATGCCTTTTGTTATGTTAATGGGTGACTTTTGGATTCACCCAAGGATGATGGCTGGTTGCCAGAAGAACCAACCATGTGATTAAAGGGTTGGAATTTTTAGTCCTACCCCCTGACCTTTGGGGAGGAGAGAAGGGCTGGAGGTTGAATCAAACAGTGACAGCCAATAATTTTAATCATACTTATATGATGAATCATTCATGCCTCTGCAAAAAATTAATAAACAGAAACCTCAACTAAATAGAATCAGGAGACCAGAAAGGGGAGTGCTCTCTCCCTGTGATGATAGCAGAGCCCAACAGGAAGAAGAAAGACTCCTCTCCTTTCCTGGCAAGGACTTAACTAATAAATAACCATGGACTCTGTTTACTAATGCCCTCCCAATTTCCTTTTCCCCTCTAAAAAGAGTTCTCCTTCCCTTGCTGTGGGGGACTTGCACATGGCTCACCGTGGTTGCAGACCCCAAATTGCAATTCTCTGCTGATCCTGAATAAACCCATTTTTGCTGGAGAAATAGCTGGCAGTCTATTTGTTTTAGGTCAACACCTCCATACAAACCCAAAAGGACAGGGTTCAGAGACCTTCTGGGTTGGTGAACATATGGGGATTTGGGGAGAGTAATGTTCTCTGAGATGGCATGGAAGCTCCTCATCCTTTCCCCATACTCTGCCCTATGCATCTCTTCCATCTGACTGTTCCTGAGTTACATCCTTTTATAATGAACCAGTAATCTAGTAAGTAAAATGTTTCTCTGAGTTCTGTGAGGCACTCTAACAAATCAACTGAACCCAGGGAGGGAATCTTTGGAACCTCTCGTTTATAGTCAGTTGGTCAGAGGCACAGGTGATAACCTGGACTTGCGACTGGCATTTGAAGTGTGATTGGGAGTTGGTAGTCTTGTAGGGCTGAGCCGTTAATCTGTGGGATCTGACACTATCTCTTGGATATAGTGTCAGATTTGAGTTGAACTGCAAGACACCCAGCTCGTGTCCAAGAATTGCTTGGTGTTTTGGGGGGAAAGAAAGAAACCACATGTTGAAACTTGGGTGCAGAATCTTAGCATATCTGACAATGGGGTTTTTCGCCTCATCTTAAGCAAAACTAGTGAACCCATTTGAGGATCCCATTCCTTCTTAACTCCTTCAGGAATCTATTCTATCAGTTTCCTTCTGTCTTTCCCGTATCTTCAATCTCTCCTCTTTTGTTGACTTATTTCCTGCATATACTCAAGTCTTTCAGACTTCAATAAGTCTCCCTTTGGAAGACAAAGCTATTGAATCACACCAAAATGTAGAATTTAAAAAGTCAGAGAGGTGACAATAGGATATGAAGTATATGAAAATTAGATGATCATTTTAGGAGCTTCAACATCTGATTAATAGGAGTTTCATAAAGAGAGAACAGAGAAAATAGAGCAAAGCGTAAAAGAAAGGGTACTAGAACATTTCCTGCAACTAAAAGTCTTATGTATCCAGGTTGGAAGACCCAGCAAGTGGGTGGTCCAATAGTGAAAATGAGAACTACAGCACAACATTGTGAAATTTCACAATGCCAGGAATGAACATGTCTTTGACACTTTCAGAAAGAAACATATTATGTATCAAATAAAACGGTCTAGGAATCAGAATGACACTGAACTAGGGCAATGGAACGAAGCATTCAACGTTCTGAAAGAAAATTATTTTCCACCTAGAAATCCATATCCAGGCAAAATATAAATGTACATCAAGTGTACAGGTAGAATATTGTGAGATCTCAGAATATTTTCTCTCTTAGGAACACTTTCCCAAAAAACTACTGGAGCAAACTCTTTGGAGGCAATTTGATAACGGCTATCAAAATTTAGACCCAGTGTTTCCTCTCCTATATATATATATCCTGCAGATTTGTTTATACATGTGAGCAAACTTAGAATTATAGCCATTGTTGACTATTTATACTAGTAGAAAAAGATCAAAACACAGTTAAATGCCATTAGTGGTATTTTAGTTATGGTGCATCACCTTAATGGGGAATTCCACACCCATTTAAAAAGGATAAATCTATATATTGACAGATAGGAATTGACCTCCTGAATATACTTTACACAGAAAACAAACAAACAAGAAACAGTGAAGTGTAATTTGTAGGCTTCTAGTTGTTTTAAGAAAGGAAGCAGGGGTGTGGATATGTACACATGTATGCTTAACTATTTATATAGACTATCTTTTGAGGCTACACAAAAAATTGATAACAAAGGTTGCCTATAAAGAGATGGGATCAAATCACTGATTTGTCCCCCACTATCTATTCTCCAGTTATTCCTTAGTAATAGAACACCAGCTTTTAGCTAACCTCATGGCTGACTTGAATAAAGATGACATATCCCAGCTCTCTTTGCAAACAGGTGTGGCTCTGGCTGGCCAACGCTGTGTCCTTTAAAAAGGAGTTGTGCTCTCTCCTCTCCCACTTCTTCCTGCCGGCAAGATCGTGGACCTGCTTCCTGGAACTCAGGCTTCCTATACTTGGAGCATGAGAGAAAAGCCCCCTTTTGACAATAGCAAAGCAACAGAAAAGAGTCAGTGTCCCTGTTAATGGTGCTCTCATCACACCAGCCTTGGAATGCTTACCTCAGAACTCTGTTTTCATGGGAAAGAAATAAATTTCTATCTTAGATCATTAATACATGGGGGTTTGTATCATTCATACCTAAAGCTAACCCTAGCTGATTCAGGAGGGGATGCTAGGTGACTCAGGGAGCAGGGGTGGGGGGTAGACCTCTATTAATGAGTCCATTTCAGTTTAAGAACATGCCAGAGTATTGACAGTACCATGAACATCTTTATAAAGGACTCTATTTTCTTTTATCTTGAGCTCCTCTAACCTTCCAAAGGCTGTTAGGGCAAGTTCATCCCTTAGGATTATCACAGTTTCAGGATATTCTATTCATCCAAAAAGCCTAAAAGCCCACATGATAGAACAAATGATTTTTCACAGTATTCTGGCTATGAGAATCTATGAAAATAAGAAGTGTGCGTGTGTGTGTGTGTGTGTACGTAGTGTGCAAAGGAAGGAGACGAGAATATTCATTTTAGCACAGCTCAATCTCAGTTGGACTCTTCCTAATTACAGATATTCTGAGGCTGGGCTTTTTATACCATCATAAATTAAGTTGTTTGTTACTGGATCGATTCTTAGCTGGAGTCATTCCAATGCCCTGCTGGGAGAAGCAGCTATCTGATTTAATTTAGGATGTGCTGGCAAGACTGCCAAACATCAACGAGAACTCAGAAACATTCTCAAACGGAAGGCATGACACATAGCAACGATGTCAATAATCTCTTTGCTTTCAATATTTATTTATGGATATTGTTTTAGGAGAGTCAAAGGAAAGAAAGTAAATGCGAGGAACAGGATGCCTTTGACGTCTCTGTGGGTTAAAATAAATTCTTTTCATATTTCTTGTTATATACTTCTGGTATATAGCTGAATCCTAGCTGAACATTAAATCCTAGCTGAACATTAAAATCATCCTATCCTATTTGAGCAATCCTAGCTGAACATTAAAATCATAGCTGAACATTAATCCTAGCTGAACATTAAATCCTAGCTGAACATTAAAATCCTAGCTGAACATTAAAATCATCCTGAGGGACTTTTATTTAATACAAATTCTCAGATTCCATATCCCAACAATTCTGATTCAGTAGATCTGTTTAAACATAAAGCTATATATTTTTTGAAAATTGCTCTGGTGATTATGAGAGCTCAATCCTCGTTCTGCATTTAGAAAGACCTAGCATAAATCAATTCAATATTTTTAAATGCCCGATACGTGCTGTTAAGATGATTTAAAAAGACAATTTAGGCAATAGAAACAAATTTTTAACACTTCATGGAGTGGGACATCTCCACTCTCAAAGAGTTTGGAGAACTGCAAGGTGGGGCAGAAGGAAGGAAGCTTTTATTGGATGAAAAATAGGGGACAAGGAAAATAAGGAATAAAAATATCTGATTGGCTGGGGTTACATAGGAACAGGAGATCACCTGTGTTACTTGGCGATCATGAACTGGTTAGCCAGATGGTCTGAGTTCTGGGCTGATAGAACATAAACAAGAATATGAAACCTAAAAGTTAAGTTTCATTTTGCTGATGTGGTTTCCCAAGATAAGTGGCACTTGATCTACCAAGGAAGGTTAATGTGAGATCCGTTTGACAATTCTACCTTTTGATCAACCTCTGGCCAAGCAAGAGATGTGATCAAAGACAATGTTGCAAGTTATTCTAAGTTATAATGGCCTCTGTGGTATATATTTTGCAGGAAATGATGTCACGTTCATAATCCTGACGTTGTCTTTGTTCCTTGGGTCTTTTTTGTCATTCCAGTCTGAAGGAGACCATTTGTTGGCTGGCCCCTGGCTGTGTACAAGCATTTAAAACCCTTGAGAGAATGCCACTGTACCAGGGAGATTATTATTATTATTAAAAGTATTCCTAAGAGTTTTCTGAGGCATGGTCCCCATGAACCAAACCAGTTAGAATTAAATAAACCAAGAAATGATCCTGAAGAGGGAGATACTTCTGTAAGCCACTTGGCCTGTGAAGGGGAGCAGAATAGGCCACTCCAAAATATGTCTCTTTGTCATAGGATTATCTTGAGATGGTCATTTTTAAGAAACAGCAGACACAGGAAAAGCTCCAAAAATGAGTAGGTTACCCTTTTGTAAGGGAAATTTACATTTATAAGGGAAATCTCCATTTTTAAGAGTGTCTCCCTCTCTGTACCAGGAAGGGAAGGATAACTAAATTGTAAGAAACTCATCAATGGGAAAGGCATTTAAATCTATATAACAACCAGACCCTTGTTTTCCAAGCTTTGCTTGATAACTTCCCATAACTGCCCACCCGACTCTCCTAAAATCTTATTTTGTCTTTAGCTGGAAATGTTATTCAAGGTGGTGGCTTGTGCCATTTCTGGGATTTATACAGTTTCCTGGGTATCTCCCATGTGTACAGGAGGTTAAAAAGTTATTAAACTTCTGTTTGTTTTTCTCCTGTTAATCTGTCTTTTATTACAGGGCGTTTCTCAGCCAAGAACCTAGAGGGGTAGGGGGAAAATTATTTTTCTTCCCCTACACCTATTTATGTATTTTGTGTAACCATGTCTCCACTTTCCCAGAAGCGTTTAACCAGCGAGCTTGTTCCAAAGAAACCAAAGCACTGGAAATCAGAGAGAAGTTTATGATGGGTAGAACTACAGAATCACCAGCATCAAAGCAAATCCAACAGTGCTAAATGCCTGTCAGGCACATGGAGGTGCACTACTGGTCTCGTGGCTATAGGCTAGTACACTCTAGAAATCACTAGTACTGCCTTTTCCACAAACTCAGGAACACTGTCCTCACATCATTTCCTTATTTTGCTTCTTTTTTTTTTTTTTCAATTAATCACTGCATTATTGTCAGTCCAGTATGCCCATTGGGCCTTCCTCTACCCATATTGTCTAAGAATGCTTATTCAAACTAAAGAGAGGCGGTGGAATGCAGACAACAGAAAAAGAGGAATCTCCATCCATTCAAATAGTGTCATGGCTTCCTAGTCACATGGGGTTGAAACCAAGTCCCCCTAAAACAGAGTTCCCCTGCCAAGTCTATGATTAACCTCTCTATCCAAAAATTTACTCCCTTTCTTGTCTTGCTCCTGTTCCTATCAAGATTGAGGAATATCAAAGAAAAAGGGGGACTGAAACTGAGCAGGACACTGCAGGGCTTCCCAAGTACAAGAGCGCCTCTGTGTCCTCCATTCCTTGTTTATAGAAAAAGGCTTTAGTCTTCCAGGTCTTCCCCAAGTTCCAAAGAGCAGACTCAAACAGTTACTAATTAGAGAAGTGAGGGAATGCAGAAAGAAAGGAAAAGCAGTCAAGCAAGAAAAGTAATGATAGCTTAAACAATAGTTCAGCAATAAAACAGAGTCACAGGACTCCTAGCTCTTCCTAAAGGGATATACAAAACAGTCTGAATGAATGAATGGTGAGAACACTAATGCGTTATGGCACCTTGAAGGAAGTCTAATCTCGCTCCTCAGGCCATATGTACAAATTCACCCATAAACCAAAGACTCTTGCAGCACCTCTATTAGTCCATCAAACAAATTCAGTAAGGGGTAGTAGAAGGTACCACCCCAAAACATATCTCTTTGGCATAATGATTGTTTTGAGCTGATTATTTTGAGAAACAACAGATCCAAGAGAAGCTCTGAAAACAGAGTAGAATTTACCCTTCTGTAAGGAAAATTTACAATTTATAAAGGGAACCTCCATTTGTGTGTCTCCCTCTCTGTACCAAGAATGGAAGGATCCCTAAATCATAAGATTTAAGTCTGCATAACAAACCTTACCCTTATTTACCCTGCTTTTTCTGGTATCCTCCGATTACTGGTTCCCCTTCACTCCAAAACTCTTTCTTTTGTCACTAGCTGAAGATGGTATTTAAGGTGGAGGCTTGGGCCATTTCGAGGAGTTAATCAGTTTTCCTGGGTTTCTCCCGTGTATACAGGAAGTACACGTGTTATTAAACTTCTGCTTGTTTTTCTCTTTTTAATCTGTCTTTTATTACAGGGGGTCTCAGCCAAAGACTCAGAACGGTAGAGGGAAATATATTTTCCTCCCTAACACCACGAAATGGTGTATTTTCATGCCATTTCTCCATTGAGAGTATCTTTGTAATCAAGTTGATTGTCGGGCAAATCCCTCCAATGTCAGCCTAATGATGGTATTAATATTAATTAACTTTTTTTTTTTTTTTTTTTTGCGGTACGCGGGCCTCTCACTGTTGTGGCCTCTCCCGTTGCGGAGCACAGGCTCCGGACGTGCAGGCTCAGCGGCCATGGCTCACGGGCCCAGCCACTCCGCGGCATGTGGGATCTTCCCGGACCGGGACAGGAACCCGCGTCCCCTGCATCGGCAGGTGGACTCTCAACCACTGCGCCACCAGGGAAGCCCTAATTAACGATGATTTTTCAGCCTACCTGTTACTCCTGTCAAACAATAATCAGTATTTAGGCTGCAAAAAACAAAAAGTTTTATTTGGGGTTTTAAGAATTGCCACTTGGGTGAAAGAAATATTTGTCCTGCAGGGATAGGCTGTCACTAGTTATTTTACGATATGGGTCCAATAAGTATCTTCAGTTTTTGGAATATTGTGCAGATGTTCTGGATGTCTGCATTAAGACAATAATTGGTCAAAGTTTAGATCCCAACTGGGCTGAGATGTGCATAAATCACAATGGCCTCCTGCCTCCATTTTAAAGAGCTCTCTTAGCAGTACTAACTCCATTTTGATTTTCCTTTCACACTCTCAAAGGAAAATAAACCTATTTTCTGATACACATTAAAAGATAAATATTAATATTCTATACACTATTATAGCATGAACTATAGGATATACTGTAGTATCATCTATTTATTGCCATATAACAAACCATCCAAAACATATTTACTTAAAACAATAATTTCTCATTTCTCATAATTCTTTGGGACAGAGATTTGGGTAGGGCCCCACAGGCAGTTCTTTTGCTTCATGTGGGTTTTTGAGTCAACGGTATTCATTTGTAGCTGGGCTGGGTTCAAAGGTCCAAATGAATAATTATTATAGATGTATTTATTTAATTATATATTTTAAAATAATGAAAAGATAAACCATTTTTTTAAATGGCTTTTTATAGGAGGAGGAAGGGAACATGGTAGAGGGGACAAGAATAGAAGACTTCTCTAAATATGCCTTGTTTTGTAGGTTTGGCTTTAGAACCATGTAGATATTTTACTTAAAATGCAAACGAAATTAAATAATAAAAACAAGCTCTGAATTTGAAAGTAATATGAAAAAATGAATCTGGCTATATATAGTTTAAAAACAACTGAGTAAATTTGAACATCTAATTGGCTTTATTCAAGGATTCATGAATTGGGTAGCATCCCACCTAATAAATAAAAAGGCACCCCAAGGGGTTGTACAAAATAGAAGATTTTGTAGGCAGGAGGAGGATGGGGCAAGGAAGCTGTTAGCAAAAGAAAAGAAAATATTGTTTCAGGCCAAGTTACATTTTGCGGGGGAAGGAGGAAGTCTACCATGCAAATTACTTCTTCTTTTAAGGGATGGAGAGGGCCCATATGACAGATTACCTCACTGGTGCTGACCAGAAAATTCCAGACAGGCTGATTAAGATTACATTTCTGGTGAAGGTCCAAACAGCAATATGTGAGGTATTAAATCTAGGTCTGGTATAACAGGCTTTTTAGTACAAGTGATGTCATCTTGAGCCTGTGGTTTCCTCTTTAACAATTCGTAGTTGGGAGAATAATCTCAAAGAGAGAAATTATAACAAAGGATTTTAAAACACAAGAAATGTATATTCCTAAGGGATACATTAGTGATGTATTTTAAGGACAAAAACAGCTGCAAAAAATTTTTTTAAACCATTTTCAGTAATCATATTGGAGGTGGTAGTGTTAGAATTGCTCTCTGAGATTGCTGTGTGTACTGTATGGAAAAAATAAAACATCTAATTAGGCTAGTATCATAGAGAACTGCCAGGAGATACAGATGTATAATTGATAAGGTTAAGTAAAAACCAAGTCATAACTTGGCCTTGAAAGGATAAGTATGAATTCATGATGTCTTTTGCCTAAACAAAAAAAACAAACAAACATATTCCCTAACTCTAATCACTGTAAAGGCAAAGAACCAATGACCAACTCAGTAGCAATGAGCACCCCTAGTGTCCAGATTATAATCTCTAAATATCATTTCCCTCTTAAACAACCAGGGCTCTTTGGGTCTAGGACAGGAAGTGTAAAATATATGCTAGGAAATCTTGTTCTTCTAAAAAGCAAGGAAGCTATTGAAGACCACCAGGGTGGTGTCAAAAGGCCTCAGGACTCAATCTAAACAAGTTCTGCTGGGCTAAAATAGGTTATTTGAGCGTCAATAAGCATAATAACTTCAATGGATTGAAATACTTTATATATGTTTAAAACTGTGAGTTTATAATTATACTAAACCCAAACTACTTGGTATCCTTTGGAAGATGCCAGGGGAATGTCTCATTGTTTTGAAATCTGATAAATAAAGGGACAGAATCAAGCCTTTCCTGCCCTTCCTATCGAGTCTGTATTACAGGATAACCAAATAGTTGATGAGGGGAAGTTTCTGTTTATAGAAGTATTTCAAAAAGTAAATGAAAAAGGAATGATAGAATTGTTGTATCACCATTCTGTAACCTCTAATGAAAGTCACAAAAAAAAAGACACTAGGACATTGTTTTCCTCATGAAGCAAAACACACCATGAATGAAGTAGTGTCAAAAAAAAAAAAAAAAAAAAAGAACTCTAGGGCTTCCCTGGTGGTGCAGTGGTTGAGAATCTGCCTGCCAATGCAGGGGACATGGGTTCGAGCCCTGGTCTGGGAGGATCCCACATGCCGCGGAGCAACTAGGCCTGTGAGCCACAACTACTGAGCCTGCCTGTCTGGAGCCTGTGCTCCGCAACAAGAGAGGCCGCGATAGTGAGAGGCCCACGCACTGCAATGAAGAGTGTCCCCCGCTCGCCGCAACTAGAGAAAGCCCTCACACAGAAACGAAGACCCAACACAGCAAAAATAAATTAATTAATTAATAAACTCCTACCCCCAACATCTTCTTAAAAAAAAAAAATGTTTAAAAAAAAAAAAGAAGAACTCTAACCTGAAATATATCAAGCCTCTTCTTAATCTAACTGCCAATTTATATAAAATGCAGCATATAAAGAAATACTTTAAAATACCATGGGGATGCAATTAATAAAATGCAGACTGTGGGAAACTATAAGATAAAAAAGAAATTCAAGAAAAAAAGAGAGATGTAGGAAGACACCATAGATTAAAAGAAACTTCAATACAATCAATCACTGGCGAACTATGGACCTTATTTGGATTGTGATTCAAAAAAAAAAAAAGTTTTTTACCATATGATCATCTCAATAGATGCAGAAAAAGCTTTTGGCAAAATTCAACACTCACTTATGATAAAAACTCTCCAGAAAGTGGGCATAGAGGGAATGTACCTCAACATAATAAAGGCCACATATGACAAACCCACAGCAAACATCATTCTCAAAGGTGAAAAACTGAGAGCATTTCCTCTAAGATCAGGAACAAGACAAGGATGTCCACTCTCACCACTGTAACTCAACACAGTTTTAGAAGTCCTAGACATGGCAATCAGAGAAGAAAAAGAAATAAAAGGAATCCAAACTGGAAAAAATGAAGTAAAACTGTCACTATTTGCAGATGACATGATACTATACATAGAGAATCCTAAAGATGCCACCAGAAAACTATTACAGCTAATCAATGAATTTGGTAAAGTAGCAGGATACAAAATTAATGCACAGAAATCTCTTGCATTCCTATACACTAACAATGAAAGATCAGAAAGATATATTAAGGAAGCAATCCCATTTATCACTGCAACAAAAAGAATAAAATACCTAGGAATAAACCTACCCAAGAAGACAAAAGACCTGTATGCAGAAAACTATAAGACACTGATGAAAGAAATCAAAAATGATACAGATGGAGAAATATATCATTTTCTTAGACTAGAAGAATCAATATTGTAAAAATGACTATACTACCTAAAGCAACCTACAGATTCAATGCAATCCCTATCAAATTACCAATGGCATTTTTCACAGAATTAGAACAAAAAAATTTACAGTTTATATGGAAACATAAAAGACCCCATACAGCCAAAGCAATCTTGAGAAAGAAAAACAGAGCTGGAGGAATCAGGCTCCCTGACTTCAGACTATACTACAAAGCTACAGTAATCAAGAGAGTATGGTCCTGGCACAAAAACAGAAATACAGATCAATGGAGCAGGATACAAAGCCCAGAGATAGATCCATGCACCTATGGTCACCTAATCTATGACAAAGGAGGCAAGAACATACAATGGAGAAAAGACAGTCTCTTCAATAAGTGGTGCTGGGAAAACTGGACAGCTACATGTAAAAGAATGAAATTAGAACACTCCCTACCTCCATACACAAAAATAAACTCAAAATGGATTAGGGACCTAAATGTAAGACTGGACACTCCAAAACTCTTAGAGGAAAGCATAGGAAGAAACACTCTTTGACATAAATCACAGCAAGATCTTTTTTGACCCACCTCCTAGAGTAATGGAAATAAAAACAAACAAATGGGACCTAATGAAACTCAAAAGCTTTTGCACAACAAAGAAAACGATAAACAAGACGAAAAGACAACCCTCAGAATGGGAGAAAATATCTGCAAACAAAACAACTGACAAGGGATTAATCTCAAAAATATACAAACAGCACATGCAGCTCAATATCAAAAAAATAAACAACCCAATCAAAAAATGGGTGGAAAACCTAAATAGACATTTCTCCAAAGAAGACATACAGATGGCCAAGAAGCACATGAAAAGCTGCTCAACATCACTAATTATTAGAGAAATGCAAATCAAAACTACAATGAGGTATCACCTCACACCGGTTAGAATGGGCATCATCAGAAAATCTACAAACAATAAATGCTGGAGAGGGTGTGGAGAAAAGGGAACCCTCTTGCACTGTTGGTGGGAAGGTAAACTGATACAGCAACTATGGAGAACAGTATAGAGGTTCCTTAAAAAACTAAAAATAGAACTACCATATGACCCAGCAATCCCACTACTGGTCATATACCCTGAGAAAACCATAATTCAAAAAGATACATGCACCCCAATGTTCATTGCAGCACTCTTTACAATAGCCAGGACATGGAAGCAACCTAAATGTCCATCGACAGATGAATGGATTAAGAAGATGTGGTACATATATATATATATATATATATATATAATGGAATATTACTCAGCCATAAAAAAGAACGAAGTTGGGTCATTTGTAGAGACGTGAATGGACCTAGAGTCTGTCATATAGAGTGAAATAAGTCAGAAAGAGAAAAACAAATGTCGTATATTAACGCATATACGTGGAACCTAGAAAAATGATAGAGATGAACCTATTTGCAGGGCCGGAATAGAGATGCAGATGTAGAGAACAGACAGGTGGAAATGGGGGGAGGGGGGAGGGGTGGAATGAATTGAGAGATTGGGATTGACATATATACACTACCATGTGTAAAAGAGATAGCTAGTGGGAAACTGCTGTGTAGCACAAGGAGCTCAGCTCGCTGCTATGTGGTGACCTAGATGGGTGGGATGGAGGGGGGGAGGGAGGGAGGTCCAAGAGGGAGGGGATATATGTATACATACAGCTGATTCACTTCATTGTACAGCAGAAACTAATGCAACATTGTAAAGCAACTATACCCCAATTAAAAAGAAAGTTATTATTAAAAAAACAAAAAAAAAGTTTTTTAAAATAGGGCAAGCAATCAGTTCAATGGGAACTTTTTATGTGATATTAATAAATTATTATAAATTTCTTTACATGTGATGATAATGGTATTGTGGGTATGTTAAAAGAGTCCTTATTTTCTAGAGATACAGACTGAAATATTTACAGAGGAAATTATATGATGTTCAGGATATATTCCAAAATAATCTCAATGAGGAAAGAGTTGAGGGAATCTAGATAAAAAAAGCTTGACTGTGTATTAATAATTTTTGAAGCTGAGCAATGAATACACCAGGTTCATTACACTGTTTTCTCTCCTTTTGTATATGTTTCAAATTTTCTAAAATCAAACATTTGAAAACATCAGTAAGGAGTTAGATGAAACACAACTGGTTGAATCACAGAATTCTATAGGCTCCTCTTTTTAATGTAATCTTATCCCCAAATGATCAGGTTTTTGGTGGGCAGGTCTTAAGCATCTTGGTAGACTTTGCTTTTGGCACAGTGACTGGAATACAGTAGTCACTCAATAAATGTTTATTGAATGGTAATAACCACTTGTACTGTAGCATCAGTAGCACTCTATTACTCTTGTCAAATTTGTTTAGTCACCTACAGATTTAGAAGGCTTCCGATTTTGTTCATAAGTGTTAGCAGTAAATAGCCCCTGGCGGGAAGGGTAAGCTGTGACAAAGCGAGAGTGTGGCATGGACATATATACACTACCAAACATAAAATAGATAGCTAGTGGGAAGCAGCCACAGAGCACAGGGAGATCAGCTCGGTGCTTTGTGACCACCTAGATGGGTGGGAGGGAGGGAGATGCAAGAGGGAAGAGATATGGGAACATATGTATATATATAACTGATTCACCTTGTTATAAAGCAGAAACTAACACACCATTGTAAAGCAATTATACTCCAATAAAGATGTTAAAAAAAAATAGCCCCTGGCAATCTTCTTATGAATAAGACTGGGTTCACTCACATTAAGTGTCACTCCATCTAGGCTTTCCTGCTAAGTCCCCAAAGTAGCGCTTGTATCAAACCTCAGCCCTTAACAGGCTTCTCTGCTCAAGTGTCCTATCTCGCATGTACTTCCCAGAAATAACTGAAGTCTTGGCATTCTTCTTGCTGAAGTTTCAAGGCTTTGGCCAAATGCTAAGCTTCCAAAAGTTTTGCTCCTAACTCACTGAATTTGAGCACTGCCTACTACACAGTAATTAGTTGAAAATAAGAGGAAATCTGGCCAGTACCTGAGGAACAAAATTATATGGGAAATAAAACCTAAATATAAAATGATAAGCCAAGTATGTGTGTCTAGAATTTTAAAAGGAAACTTGATGTCACTATTAAAACCTGGGCATGCTTGTCAAAATTCCTGTCTAGTTGGTGGGCGTGTGCAATGGGATGCTGACAATCTAAATTTAAAAGAAGAAAATTTACATGTGGAAGGAATTATTTAAATTTCCATCCACCTTAAGGTAAATCTTATTAACAAGAAACGGTTTGTAGGGGGTAAAACAAAGATGTTAGAAAGATATCTACCTGTGATCCTGAAGGACCCTGACAGCAGCAACAGATGGGATTGCAGAATGCAGAAAGCAGATGGCCATTACTGAACATTTAATTGATCTGGTGACTTTGAGATATCAAAAACACTGGAAGATGAAGCATTATGGAAAATATCTTGGCTTCCTCTTTCCAAGATACTCTTGGCCACCGAATTGATGTTCTTGTAGAAGACATCTGCTTGTAGGTGATGACTGAGAAATGTAATAAATACAGGGCATAAATCTTCTGCCCCCAATTCCCTACTCTGCCAGCCATTACTAGTAGGTGGGGGTGTTGATTTGGTAGCTGTCCCAGATTTCAGAAAGGCAGAGATGGCTTTCAGCTAAAAATGGTGACTTGAGGATACATTTAACTGCCTTATATTCCATCCAAGTTTTCTACTGAAATAACCTATAGCTATCATAAATAGGAAACACAGCAATGCTGGTAATTAAGAAATGAAGGAATCTTTGCTAAATACCACAAAGACAAGACCTATCACCCCAGGTTTCTTTGAAGTCTGGAAATTAAATGAAAATTAATTCTGACAAAATCTGACTATGTCCTTCATTGTAGTAGCAAGGGCTGGCGTCAGCAATAGTCATCAGTGACCTTGTAAGGGGCAAATGTGAATCAGCCTGTAGCTCTGGGGAGTGCACTACATGCCATAGCCACAAGGAGCAGAGATCTTGGGGTCCTTTCAAATATCTTACACTGCAAATGGACTGCCATGCTCGGAAAAAAATTAAAAGGCTGCTATAGATCTCTCCAAATAAAGGCAATTCTGCCAGAGAAAGAATGGGGTTGCTGCCCCAGCTAATCTTAGGCTTAGTTGGTCTGGAACTTCAAACCCACATAAGCTCTAAAAGCACTCAGACCAACAATACTGGACAAACTCTGACCTCCCTCTTTAATTCAGTAAATAACTGAAAAGAGGAAAAGGTAGCACAAGTCAAAAAATGTATTAATCTGGGTGAAATCTGAATAATGAGATTAAATATTTCTGTATGAAAATTTGGAAATTCTCTGATTGGTTGAAGGGGATTTTGCATATTGAACATCAGAATAAGCAGTAATTAAAAAGGAAAAAATATGAAATCAGAAAAGACTGAGAAAATAGAAAACCTGGTTTGTCAAGTTTCAAGCAAATCAGTGAATTGGAATCTAAGCCCCAAGCAATCCTCCCAGAACTTGGGGAAAAAATGAAAAAGCAATAAAAGAGATAAACAAAAGATAAGAGCTGTGGAGTATAAATCCAAGAGATCCAATATATATATAATCAAACCAAAAGAATGAATTTAAAAGAGATAAATATGAAACATTCATATACTGGAGAATTTGAAAATATTTGATAAATTAACCTAGAGGCTAGATTGTAAAAAGACCAATCATATATATAGACAAACTACTAGAAAGACTGAACAAGAAAATATTTTTAAAAGGCAAAATACACAAAATTACCAGATTTGCAAAATTCACATACAAAATTTACCATAAATTTGATATTTCATTTATTTATTTTAAAATATTAAAAAAGTATTTTATTAAGGTATAGGTGATGTGCAATATAAGTTTCAGGTGTATGACAATGATTCACAATTTTTAAAGGTTATACTCCATTTATAGTTATTACGAGATATTGGCTACTCAGCCTGGCAACCAAGGTGCCAGAGACATACACTTCAATGGTCATTCCAGGCCCATCCCAGCAGAAGACCAACCAGAAGTAACATGGTCCACAGTCATGCCCGTGAGGAACCAACCTCCAGATGCTGAATACCTTCTCCCCTTCTGCTTCCGTGTCTTCATTGTGTAGATCTTGTAATCAGTATTTTCTCACCCATTGTCTTAAATCATCCAAGATCCTATGTCTATTTTCCTTTCTTCTAGTTTGGCCCTTTCTACTGTCCAAAGCAGGCCTCAAAAACTTCTTTCCTCACACAGTGCTGAGGCCAATTACGACAGGTGAAAAACAGAAGAAAATACTGACCACAGTTTTTTAAATAAAACATTAATATATTCCTCTAAGTCATTCTTTTTTCTTCATTTAATATTAAGTCTCATACAGTCCTTCGTGCTTAGATGAGCAGCTGTAGTTCACCCTTCCTCGTGGTTCTCTGGTGCTCTACCCTATGACTACATCTTTATTCATCCATTTTCCTACTGATGGATGTGTGGGTTGATTCCAGTTACTTGTCATTACAAACCTTGCTTCTGTGAACATTCTTATACATGCCTGCTGTCTACAGGCTGAGAGGTTCTCTAAGCCCCAGAATCTACTCCTGGGAAGAGAATCTCTGAGTCATATGGTGTGCACAAGTTGGAATTTACTAGGTAATGCCATATTGCGATCCAAAATGCTTGTACCAATATCCACTACCACCAACAACAGTTTCTGTTGCTTCTCAGGCCTAGCAGAATACAAAGTTTTAAAACTTATAAATTTTTGCTAATCTAGTGGGTGTAATGTGGTACTTCATTAATGTTTTCATTTGTATTTCCATAATTAATAATGAGATTGAGCAAGTTTTTTCGTTCACATTTCCTCTTTAGAATGCCTGCTTATGCATTTTGCCCAATTTTATATTAGAATATAATTTAATAGATATAGTAATACATGTAGATAGAATATATATGAATATTTTGTTGGTCTTTTAGTTTTTTCAGAAATTCTTTACATATTCTGGATATCTATCTTTTGTTGTATGTATCCAATGTCTTCTCTAAGTTTTCAGCATATCTTTTTTACTTTTTTTCTTCACAGCATTTTTACAAATAGCAAAAGGTATGGAAACAATCTAAGAACTCCAAAAGGAAGTGATTAAGAATGACCAGCAGGACATTTTTTGAGGAGATGGAACTCTCCTTGGACAGGAGATATTGACAAGAAGCCCCCTGAAAGTGGAAGGTAAAGGAGGTGAGGATGGGGGTATATAGTAGTGTAATATACAGCAAGTTATGGGGGCATATAAAGGACAATCAGCATATCTTTTTACTCTCTTTATGATATCTTTTCAGTTACAAAAAAATCTTAATTTTAATGTAGTAAAATTTATCATTTTTATCTTTTATTGTTAGTACTTTTGTTTCTTGCTTAATAAGTCATTTCCTGCTCGACTGTCATAATTTTCTGTATTTTCTTCAAATACTGTTAAAGTTTTGGCTTTTACATGTAGGGCTTTAATACATCTGGAATTCATGTTTGGATATCGTGTAAGGTAGGGATCTGATTTCAGTTTTTTCAGTGTGGATAACCTATTGCTCCAGGAACATCTCCTAAAAAATCATTCCTTCCCCACAGATCGCACTGCCACATCTATCAGGTTTCAATATATTTGTAGGTTATATATATATAGGTTAATTTGTTTCATTGGTCAGTTTGTTTATCTTTGTGTCAATGCTATGTGATCTTTTTTAGTACAGTTTTCAAATAAATCTTTATCTCTAGTTGATCACATCTCTTAGCCCAGTTTTTTTAAAAAGTATCCTGGCTATTTGTCCTTTTTAGAATCAATTAGTTAAGTTCCATTGAAAAAACCTTTGGAGATACAGTAACATTGAATCAACTTGGCAAGATCAATTTGGCAAAAACTGACATCATTATAATAGTTGTCCTCATTATTTTGAACATGGTACGTCCCTCCATTTATTTGGTTCTTTATTTTTGAATGATGGCCCCCCAAAGATATGTCCATGTATTAACCCCTTGAACCTGTGAATGTGACCTTATTTGAAAAAAAAAAAAAGGGTCTTTACAGATATAAAGATCTCAAGATGCTACCATCCAAGTGGACCTTAACTCTAATAGCAAGTGTCATAAGATACAGAAGAGAAGACAAGACACAGAAGACAGGCCTTGTGAAGGTAGAGGCAGAAATAAGATTTATGCAGCCACAAGCCAAGGAACACCTGGAGCTACCAAAAGCTGGAAAAGGCAAGGAAGGATTCTCCCCTAAAGTTTTCAAAAGGACTGCAGTCCTGCCAACATCTTGATTTTGGATTTTTGTCATAAAGAACTGTGAGAGAATAAATTTCTGTTGTTTTAATCTACCAATTTGTGGTAATTTGATACGGCTGTCCTAGTACAGCCACATACTTTCAATAAAGTTTTATAATTTCTTCAGAATGACCTTGCATATCTTTTTTTAATTGAATTATAGTTTATAATATATTAGTTTCAGATATATAACATAGTGATTCAATATTTTTATAGATTATACTTCATTTAAAGTTATTATAAAATAATGGCTATATTTCCCTGTGCTATATAATATATTCTTGTAGCTTATTTATTTTATGTATAGTAGTTTGTTCTCTTTTTTCTTTTTTAATTTTTATTGGAGTATGGTTGATTTACAATGCTGTGTTAGTTTCAGGTGTACAGCAAAGTGAATCAGTTATACCTATACATATATCCACTCTGGTTTTTTTTAGATTCTTTTCCCATATAGGCCATTACAGAGTATTGAGTAGAGTTCCCTATACTTTACAGCAGGTCCTTATTAGTTATCTATTTTATATATAGTAATGAGTATATGTCAGTTCTAATCTCCCAGCTTATCCCTTCCCCCACATTATCCCCTGGTAACCCTAAGTTTGTTTCCTACATCCGTGACTCTACTTCTGTTTTGTAAATAAGTTTATTTGTACCCTTTTATTTAGATTCCACATATAAACGATATCAGACATTTGTCTTTCTGTCTGACTTACTTCACTCAATATGACAACCTCTAGGTCCATCCATGTTGCTACAAATGGCATTATTTTGTTCTTTTTTATGACTGAGTAATATTCCATTGTATACATGTACTTTTGTTGTATTTATTCCCAAATTCCTCCAATTGCTATTGGAAATGGCATCTTTTATTTAGAATTTATGTTTGTTAGTGGTTTATTGATGATATTCAGTAAAGAAGTTAATATTGGAACATTGATCTTATACCCAGAAACTCTGCTAAAATCTTTTTTTAAAATAAACATGTGTCAACATTTTATTATAATCTTGCATGCATGCAAGAAAAAAATGCTCTTTTTAGGTCAATTAAAATATCTATTTCTAGCAGGGAAATTTTCTAGGAAAAGAGAATGGATTAGATACAGAAAGGAAGAATAAGTCTGGTTGTAAGTCAGTAGATCCCTGACTGAGAGTCAGCTGATAGTCAACTGTATGGGTCAATAGTTAACCAGAACAACTCTTCATTTCATCAAAATTCATTAGAAACTGTCATAACTATTTATTAGACGTGCTAATTTTTCCCAGAAGGAGGGTGTGAATTACATACAGTCTATGAAAGGATTATGTCCCAGACCATTTTTTCTTCTATGCTAGAACTGTCACTTCACCAAGCAGATCTTCCAACTGCTACTTTCTCTCCTCTCCAATTTGTTCTCCAACATGCAGCCCTATTTTTAAAGCACAATTCTTAATCTAATCAAGCTATTCCTAATTGCTAGCAAAATCCCATTGTTTTCAGATAGAAGCCAAAATCCTTAAATGGCCCATAAGGCCTTCTCTCTTAAATCCCACCTCTCATCACTCTTGCCCTAGTGCTCTGGGCTACAACCACACTGGCTTTCTCTCAGCTTTTAAGAACCAGAGTCCTCTCTTGCCTTGCCAAGCATTTCTATAAGCTATTTCCTCTGCCTGTAACCTTCTCTTCCCTTACCTCTCTCCTAGCCAACTCCTCTCCACATCCTTCACAGCTCAGCTTAAACCACTTCCTCAGAGTCTTCCCTGATCCCCCAGTATAAATAATAAATTAGAATACCCCCCCTTTATTGTTTCTTGTAACTCCCAGTATCTCTCCCTGCCAACACTCAGGGATTTTTTTCCCATTAATTTTAAAATTTATATCCACTAAAATTCAAAAATGCATAGTCTTGTAACTACAACCACAAACAAGTACAGAACAGTTTGATCACCCCCCAAAATTTCTTCTTGCTATCTTTCTGTAGTCAGTCCCTCCCCTCCAACTCAATCCCTGGCAACCACTATAGTCTTGCCTTTTCCAGATGCCACTTAAATGGTATCAAAGAATATGCAGCCTTATAGGTATGATTTCTTTCATTCAGAATAATGCAACCGAGATCTATTTATGTTGTTTGTATATCAGTAGTTCATTACTTTTTATTGTTGAGTAGTATTCCATTGCATGGAGGTACTGCAGTTTGCTTACCCATTCACCAATTGAAGGACACCTGGATTGCTTCCATTGTGAGGGAACTATGAGTAAAACTGTCATAAACATTCACGTACAGGTTTCTGTGTGAACATACATTTTCATTCTCTTGGGTAAATATGTAGGAGTGAGATTGCTAGGTCATATGCTAAGTGTATGTTTATTATTATAAAAAACTGCCAAACTGTTTTTCCAAGACACTGCCAATTTGTATTCCCACAAAGAATGAGAATTCCAGGTGATCTGTATCCTAGCCATTACTTGGTATTGTTGGGTTTCTTTTTATTTTATTTTAGCCATTCTATAGTATCTACTGGTATCTAATTATGATTTTTTTCTTTCATAATTGAGATTTTATTGGTTGTTTTGAGGATCAGTACACAGACATTTCAATTTGTACACAATTCTCAACATACGTATCAAAAACCTAAAAAATCATGTAGTTGTGATTCTTTTCTGAAGTTATTCCAGTGACTTTCCAGCTTAAAATGTGGGGGCAAATTTTCCTTCACAGGATATCAAGTACCAATATCTTCAAATATTGATATGCTGTTACATCGTAAGTCCCACTAATTCACAATTTAACATCACATACACTACATACTCAAATTGTCAATCGTTCACAGCACATTAACAGTTACTAGAAGAACTGGACTACCACAACCAAAGATGTTACAGAGTGCACAAAATTCTGCCCAGGAGAGCTAAGATCAAGGGGTGCGTGGTTTGCTATAGGAAACTATTCTACCAAAAACAACATGGGAAGAGAAGTAATTTAAAGTGTTTAAGACATTAAATGCACAACTGACTCCAAACTGCCATTTAGTATGCTTTGTATTATAGGATATAAAAGCTACCCTCCATCTGTGGAATGTTAACCTGACACCCAAGACAATCAAAGCTTCCCATATTCAATATCCCACTATTTTCTGGTTGTACCAAAAAATAAACAACCAGCAAATGATTTCACCTCTTAAAAAAAAGCAATGTTCCATGTGCACTTGAAAGAAATCCAGGTCTATATCCTTGCTGATTTTCTATTTGTTCTAGGATTACCAGGAGGCTATACCTCTTGGTGTTATTGTTTTAGTAGTTGCTGTCATGATTATAATATACAAACCTTTCTTGATCTACTTAGAGCTAATATTTCGCCACCTCAAATAAAATGTAAAAGCCTTCCAACCTTATGGAACCCTTCACTCTTCCTCCTTTGTATTATAGTCACCATTTGTACTATGTTGAAAACTCTACCGGACAACGTTAAATACTTTTTGCTCAACTGTCGCATGTATTTAAAGAACTTAAGCAGGGGGGCTTCCCTGGTGGCACAGTGGTTGAGAGTCCGCCTGCCGATGCAGGGGACATGGGTTCGTGCCCCGGTCCAGGAAGATCCCACATGCCACGGAACGACTGCGCCCGTGAGCCATGGCCGCTGAGCCTGCACATCTGGAGCCTGCGCTCCACGACGGGAGAGGCCACAACAGTGAGAGGCCCGCGTACCGCAAAAAAAAAAAAAAAGAACTTAAGGGGGGAAAGCAGGGAAAGGGGTGGTAGTGGGATGAACTGGGAGATTGGGATTGACATATATACAACAATATGTATAAAATAGATAACTAGTAAGAACCTGCTGCATAAAAAATAAAAAAAAATTTTTAAAGAACTTAAGAAAAGAAAAATAGTCTATACTGTTTACCCAGATATTCGCTATTTCTGTTGTTCTTCCTTTAATCTTGATGTTCTAAGTTTCTCCCAGGTATCATTTCCCCTCCAGTCTGAAGAACTCAGAATTTCAGAATTTCTTCTAGAATAAGTATCCTGGTGACAATTCTCTTGCTTTTTCTTCACCTGAGAACGTCTTCATTTTGCCTACATTCCTAAAAGACATTTCCTTTTGCTGGATGTAGAATTCAGGGTTGACAATTCTTTTCTCTTAGTACTTTAATTATATCGTTCCACTATCTTCTGGCCTTTTGTGTTTTTCTGATAAGAAATCCACAGTCAGTCGAATAATTGTTTAATTTTTGCATTCTAATTTTTCTTGAATAATTTTATTAGGAGTTTGTCAGTTTTATTAGTACTTTTAGTTGTTCTTTTTAAGAGCTTTTTAAATTGAAGTATAGTTGATTTTACTATGTTTCAGGTGTATTCTTTCAGATTCTTTTCCATTACAGGTTATTACAAAATATTGAATATAGTTCCCTGTGCCATAGAGATCCTTGTTGTTTATTTATTTTACATATAGGTCCTATTTGATATATTGTACCTATTTGATATATAGTAGTGTGTATCTATTAATCCCAACTTCCTAATTTATCGCTCCTCCCTTTCTCCTTTGGCAACCATGTTTGTTTTCTATGTGAGTCTGTTTCTGTTTGTAGATAGGTTCGTTTGTATCATATTTTAGATTCCACACATAAGTGATATCATATGATATTTGTCTTTGTCTGACTTACTTCACTTAGTATGATAACCTCTAGGTCCATCCATGTTGCTGGAAACGGCATTATTTCATTATATTTTATGGCTGAATAATATTCCATTGTATATATACAGTATACCACATCTTCTTTACCCATTCATCTGTTGATGGACATTTAGATTGCTTCCATGTCTTGGCTATTGTAAATAATGCTGCTATGAACATTAGGA
This sequence comes from Tursiops truncatus, assembly GCF_011762595.2. NCBI lineage: Eukaryota > Metazoa > Chordata > Mammalia > Artiodactyla > Delphinidae > Tursiops > Tursiops truncatus. The sequence continues at coordinate 68,329,270 of NC_047039.1, read as the reverse complement.
GGCATGTATCTTTTTGAATTAGAGTTTTCTCCAGATATATGCCCAGGAGTGGGATTGCAGGATCATACAACTAAACTAAAAAACTCCATTTTTAGTTTTTTAAGGAACCTCCATACTGTACTGTTCTTCATACTGGCTGCACCAATTTACATTCCCACCAACAGTGTAGGAGGGTTTCCTTTTCTCCACACCCTCTCCAGCATTTGTTATTTGTAGACTTTTTGATGATGGCCATTCTGACTGGTGTGGCTGGACTACTCCACTCTGTATGACAGACTCTAGGTCCATCCACCTCACTACAAATAACTCAATTTCATTTCTTTTTATGGCTGAGTAATATTCCACTGTATACATGTGCCACATCTTTATCCATTCATCTGTTGATGGACACTTAGGTTGCTTCTATGTCCTGGCTATTGTAAATAGAGCGGCAATGAACATTGTGGTACATGACTTTTTTTTTTTTTTTTTTTTTTTGTTTGTTTGTTTTTTTGCGGTACGTGGGCCTCTCACTGTTGTGGTCTCTCCCGTTGCGGAGCACAGGCTCTGGACGCGCAGGCTCAGCGGCCATGGCTCACAGGCCTAGCCGCTCCGTGGCACGTGGGATCTTCCCAGACCGGGGCACGAACCCGTGTCCCCTGCATTGGCAGGCGGACTCTCAACCACTGCGCCACCAGGGAAGCCCATGACTTTTTTTGAATTATGGTTTTCTCAGGGTGTATGACCAGTAGTGGGATTGCTGGGTCGTATGATAGTTCTATTTTTAGTTTTTTAAGGAACCTCCATACTGTTCTCCATAGTGGCTGTATCAACTTACATTCCCACCAACAATGCAAGAGGGTTCCCTTTTCTCCACACCCTCTCCAGCATTTATTGTTTGTAGATTTTTTGATGATGGCCATTCTGACTGGTGTGAGGTGATACCTCATTGTAGTTTTGATTTGCATTTCTCTAATGATTAGTGATGTGGACCATCCTTTCATGTGTTTGTTGGCAATCTCTATATCTTCTTTGAGAAATGTCTATTTAGGTCTTCTGCCCAATTTTGAATTAGGTTGTTTGTTCTTTTGATACTGAGCTGCTTGTAAATTTTGGAGATTAATCCTTTGTCAGTTGCTTCATTTGCAAATATTTTCTCCCATTCTGAGGGTTGTCTATTTGTCTTGTTTATGTTTTCCTTTGCTGTGCAAAAGCTTTAAGTTTTATTAGGTCCCATTTGTTTATTTTTGTTTTTATTTACATTTCTCTAGGAGGTGGGTCAAAAAGGATCTTGCTGTGATTTATGTCATAGAGTGTTCTGCCTATGTTTTCCTCTAAGAGTTTTATAGTGTCTGGCCTTACATTTAAGTCTTTAATCCATTTTGAGTTTATTTTTGTGTATGGAGGTAGGGAGTGTTCTAATTTCATTCTGTTACATGTAGCTGTCCAGTTTTCCCAGCACCACTTATTGAAGAGGCTGTCTTTTCTCCACTGTATATTCTTGTCTCAGGCCACTTTTAACATCTTACTTTTGTAATATGAACCTGAAAAATCATGACCTTTAACAAATTATCAACCATTAACTTTTGAAAATTGGTTTTCATATATTCTATTATCTCCTTTTGTAACTTTACTGTCTTTTATGCCTTCTTACTTATCCTCTCTATCACTTAATCCCTCTGTCACATTTTTCATACCTTTGTATTTCTAGGCAGAATTCTATGTTACTTCTTTAGATTTATTTTCCATTTCACTAATTGTTTCTTAAGCTTGAATTGTCTTCTCTTGAACCCTTCCACTATGTTTTAAATTTTATATATTTCCTCACCTAGAGGGTAAGCTGTATGAGGTCAAATATTTTTGTTTATTTTGTTCACGTCAGTAAACCCTACCACTAGTGTCTCTTACATGGCACTAAATATTTAATTAAAGAGTGTATGTTTTATTCCTGGAAATTCAATTTGCTTTTTTTCCAATCTATTTGCTCAATTTGGTAGTCTTTTATTTCTTTGTCAGATTTTATTTCCTCCTTTTATTTTGTTAAGCAATAACATACTTTTCTGTATTCTGCATCCAGTAATTCCAGATTTGAATATCTTACAATTCTAATTCTGCTTATTGTTTCTGCTACCTTTGTTCAAAGTAGCTTGTTTTCTCATGTGTTTTAAATTTGCTTGAACTTTGTGGGAATTCTCTGAGGCCTAAAACAAAGAAAAACTCCTCTAAGGAGAATTTGTGCTGATTTTGCTCTGTGCCTGAGGACACCAGTATCTACTTTAAACTACAATCTTTAGCCTGTAGTTCTTAGGACCACGAAAATAATACAAATTCAGCCAAATATGAAAGAAATTGTTAGGAGGAGACAGTTCTTTTCTTTAATCTCCATTCAGTACCATGCCCAATATTGCTGTCTGCTTCTGAGACAGGAGCTTTCCTTTTCTAGTTCACCCTTTACCTAAGGGCATAGCTCTTTCTATGTCCTGGATTTATGTAAGGTGGTTTCCAATAAAATCTATGTCCTGCACTGACCCAAGGCTTTGTCTCCAATATCCCTTGTGTTCCAAGGCTCTAGGCCACCCATATCCAGTGGCTTCAATATATACAAAGGATTCAAGGTTCATTTATTGTCTTAGTCTGCACAGGCTGCCATTACAGATTGAGTGGCTTAAACAACAATTTATTTTCTCACAGTTCTAGAGGCTAAAAGTCCAAGATCAATGTTCTAGCAGATTTGATTTCTGCTGAGGACCCTTTTCCTGGATTGCAGACGGCCACCTTCTCCCTGTGTCTTCACACTGAGGAAGGGGGTGGAAGCTGGAGGTCTCCAATGTCTTTTTACAAAGACACTAATCCTCTCAGATCAGGGTAGCATGCTTATGACTTCATTTAACCTTAATTACTTCCTCAAAGGCCTCACGTCCAAATATACCCACATTGGGAGCTAAGCCTCCAAATTCAATATGAATTTTGGGAGGACACAAATATTCAGTCCACAACATTTACCTCCAGGTTCTCCTGTTCTTCTTTATTCCTAACCTTGGAGAATTTTCATTAGTTTCTTAAAGGGCTCATTTGATTATTTCAAAAGAGTTTTTTTTATTGTTGTTGAGTATTTTTAGATGTCACGCAGCAGGCATGAGTTTCAGAATCTCTAGCTTTCCACATTGCCAGAAAAAGACCTCTCTTCTCTATGTATAATCTTGCAGTAGGCAGTTCTAGCCAATTTCATATATATGCTTCAAATAACACATCTAATTTATATTTCCAGCCCTAACTTCTCTCCTGAGCTTGAGATTCATTGCCAGCTGCTACTTTAAATCTTTACTTGGAAGTTTATAGGATATTTAAAACTTAATGTATCCCAATCAGAACTCATAGTTTTCCTCTCAAATCTGCTCTTCCCCTTATTTCCTTATCTCGGTAAATATGAAACACTGAATTGCTCAAGCCGAAATACCGAGACATCAACTTTAATTCCTCATTTTTCCTTTCTTCCCACATAAATTGAAGTACAAGCCCTGCCTTCCCTATTTTCAACATAGACCCTCAATCTGTCTCCTTTGCTCCACCTTCTTTTCTACCACCTCTGTCCAAGCCACCATGATGTCTCATTTGGGTACTGCTATCACCTCCTAAGCAAGCACCCTGCTTCTACACTCACCCTCCTAAAACCAGGTTCCACAAAACAGTTAAAGTGATCCTTTCAAAATGCAAATCACATCACATCGCAATAATTCAAAATTCTCTGTTTATTTCCCATTACAATTACAATACAAGTCTAACCTTCTTCTTGGCACTTTATGAGGTCCTAAAAGTTCCAACAATTGCCCAGCTCTCAGCTCACCAAGTACATGCTCCCCTGCATTCACCACACTAAGAGCACTCTGGATCTCCTTTTTGTTTCTCAAATTACTTAGTTCATTCCCACCTCAGGGTCTTTACACCTACTGTTCACTCTGCAGGAACATACTTCCCTATGATCACTGCTTCATTGAGTTTTCAGCTCAAATGCCATATCATCAAAAAAGACCTTCTCTAACCCCTCCTAAATAGTCCTCATTTGTTTCTCCAGATATCCTGTCTACTCTTCTCCATTCTCACCTGTCCCTCAGAAAGCTGACCTTCATAGAATACATCAACCAGGCCTCTTTGCTCTCTCTTTCTATTGGGTTTTGCCAATGGGAAGCAATGGCGGGAAACAGAAGGGCAGAAGGAAAGAAAGATCTGGGTATTTCCCTGATTCTCCCAATGTTGAGTTGTTGGTTGGTGGTGGTGGCCATTTTTTTTAACCGAAGTTCTATAGCTATCACTTCCCATGAGTTTCCACTAATGGCTCCTTCCCTTCATCCCTTCAGGCTCAGGAGTTATAGTCATTTCCTATTTTGGGGTCTGGGGTGTTTCATTATCCATTGCTGGTTTTCCTTCATTAAAATCCCTTTTACCCTGAGTGTGCCATCCATTTCCTGATGTAATAGTCGGATAGGGTTGCCATAACAAAGTACCACAAACTGGGTGGCTTACACAACAGAAAGTTATTATTCATAAACTGTTATATCACAGTTCTGGAAGCTAAATGTCCAAGACCAAGGTGTGGACAGGGTTGGCTCCTTCTGAGAGCTGTGAGGGAGAATCTGTCCTATGCCTCTCCCCTAGCTAATGATGGTTTGCTGGCAATCGTTGGCATTCCTTGGCTTATAAAATCATCATCCCAATCTTGCCTTCATCTTCACATGATGTTCTCCCTGTGTGTCTCTGTGTCCAAATTTCTCCTTCATGTCGTATTGAATTAGGAATTACTCTAATGATGTGATTTAACTAATTACATCTACAATGACCCTATTTCCAAATAAGGTCACCTTCTGAGGTACAGGGGTAGGATTTCATAGAAATTTTGGAAGAAAACAATTCAATCCATAACACTTGATGGGACTCTGATAGATATTTCTTATCTGTCATCATTCTCTATCACATTTCCCTATTTTATTTTCTTATAGTATTTATCATTATTTGATATTATTTAATTTGTTTATATGTATGTACATTTACTTTCTGATTTTCTCTCTCTCAACAGAATACAAGCTGCATGAGGGCAAGCTACTGTTTATCTTTTTTTTTCTTTTGCTTTAACTATTCAGTATCTGATGCATAGTAGGAGATCAATAAGTAATTACTGAATAAAGAAATAAATGGCAATATCTGAAGTTTGGTTTAGAATCTTAAACTGCTATAAATTCTAGTTATTATTGCATATAAATTATAACATTCATTTACTACTGTAACATCTCTGTCACCCATACAGGAAGTTCAGACTCTTTGTATTTTAGGAAGCAACCTCATGAAGCATGAGGACGCTTGGTTGTTTTTTGTCCCAGATCTTCATTTACTCAATGTGTCATGTTAAGGAAATCTTGTAATCTCTCTGAATTTCCCCAAATGGGAATAAAAATGTTTCTGTCCCTAAGCAGGTTGTTGGTAATGTTTTCTAGCTTCAAAGTAATATAATTCAGCATTAGTCCTTAGCAGAGATTAGGATGACAATGGCTCCACAGGTAAATCATCTTCACAAGTATTAGAGCACTTTTTAACCCTGATTTTACCCTCCTGGGCATAATGTAAAATTATGCACCTTCACATTTCTCTTCATCACAAAATCTACCAGAAAACAGAGGAGAGCACCTTAAATGTGACTCACTAGTGGTACTCTGCAGTGTCCGTATCTATGTCTCCATGGTGACAGGTACCAGCCCCCTTATATGCATATACACTCCTCTTACTATGGTGAGAAATCAAGGTTCATAGAATACAAAGTGTCCTTTCCTGCTACTAAGGAGGTTTTATCTAAGCTGTAGTTTTAGAGTTCCTCCTTCTGCTCTCTACATGGAGGACTAAAATGGAGCTACTAAGTTTTTGAACCAGTAGAACCACTGAACACTATAATCTATCCCCTAGTTATAGAGATGAGGAGATTAAGGCTCAGGACGATGAAGTGAATTATTTAAGGTCATTAAGTGTCTTTGTATAACCACAGAGGTGACCATCCAGGGAGGCAGACAATCCTGTCCTGATTTGCCTGGATAGAGCTCTCCCAAGGTGCTCCAGTCTATCCAACCTTAAAAACTCTGGACTTGGAGCTAGCTTGGATTCTAGGATTTCATTCAGAATGTTGCATCCTAGAGACCAGCTACTTCTTCCTTCTTACTGCCAGGGGAGAACTACCTTAGGAGACAGAAAAACAACCCCTAGAAAAAATCAGTTTGCTCATCTCCTCAAGCCTTAACCAGCACCTTGGACCTCAGTCTACAGCAGCCCAAGAAGAGTCCATCCAACCACATTGCTCATCCTTGTCACTCAATGTCCCTTATCCTTCTCACAACCTCTTACCCCCATACTACTCTGAGATTCTTTCCTCTGATCTTCCTTCCACCAAAGATATCTCATTCATTTGTCAAACATTTATCAAACACCTATTATGTCCCAGGCATCCTACTAGAAGCTGGAGATAACAAGTTGGCATTTCTTCACTCAAGGAGATAACAATCTAGTGAGAGAGAATATAAAGAGATAATTCTTTTAAAGGGTGTTAAGTGGAGTGCTATAGTAGAGAGAGTTAGGACTAAGGTATTCCTTGACTCAAGACCATTAGCATTAAGATAGTGAACACTTAATTCTTAGCATTTCTCTCATTCATTTCCCCTTTTTCATCCCTCCTGCTTCTGCCCTGGTTCCAGGTTTTATCATCTCTTGACAGAGCTAATACAACACTTTCCTAACTTTCTCTCTGCTTCCAGTTTCACCTTTGCCAACTTAACTTTCGCTTTTCTACCAGAATGATTTAGAAAAAAAATTGAAATCAATATGTCTGGAGTACAGTAGAAACTGAATAATGTCACTCCTTTTACACAATTCAGTAAAAACCTAATTCATACAGAAGTGCTTGCAAAACATTCCCACTGATTTATCCCTAATGAAGAGGGTAATGAAAACATATAATCCCTGAAGGTATTATTCAGTAAAATGTACAAATCTAAGATGTACAGCTCAGTACCATTTTACATTTGCATAAACACATGTCTACCACCCAGATCAAATACAGAACATTTTCATTTCACCCTAGAAAGTTTTCTCAAGCCCCTTCTCAAGTCCATCCTCCTTTCCAGAGTTAACCACTATTCCATCTTCAATCACTATAGACTCATGTTGCCTGTTCTTGAATTTCATATGTTTAATGAAATTATACAGTATGTACTGCTATTGATTTGAGTATCATTATTTTGTATCCAGTCACCTTTCTTAGGGCATCTAGATGGAAACTTTTAACCCGAAACTCCAAGACCCCCAGTGGCTACTTTCAGGGCCCCACTTTCCATATTGATTGCTTTCATCAAAATCTATTTCCTACAGATATCAATTAGAGACTCAAAAAAAAAATCTCATTAAAGGAAAGGAGATATAGATAATATATATCAAGGAAAATGTCCTCACCTAAGAGTTTATATTTGTGTAAACATATGTTTACAGATTGACTAATCAGATAATGTCACCTTGATTCAAGGAAATACTTTTCTAATAGTGGCTCATCAGGGCCAAATACAAACTTACAAGGAAGGTATGTGAGCAAAAGGAAAACGTCCAGAGGGGACTGAAGAAAATTGGCATTAACTGAGAGCTTATTATAGCCTAGGCACAGTGCAAGCTAAGCACTGGGAATTGAAAAATGAATATGCCAAGGTGGGAATGTAAGTTGCTGTAGCCATTATGGAAAACAGTATGGCGAGTCCCCAGTTGCCATATGACCCTGCAATCCCACTCCTGGGCACATATCCAGACAAAACTATAATTCAAAAAGACACATGCACCCCTATGTTCATAGCAGCACTGTAGCCAAGACATGGAAACAACCTAAATGTCTATCGACATATGAATGGATAAAGAAGATGTGGTACTTATATACAATGGAATACTACTCAGCCATAAAAAAGAATGAAATAATGCCACTTGCGGCAACATGGATGGACTTAGAGATTACCATACTAAATGAAGTAAGTCAGAAAGAGAAAGACAAATACCATATGATATCACTTATATGTGGAATCTAAAATACGACACAAATGAACCTATCTACAAACAGAAACAGACTCTCAGACATAGAGAACAGACTTGTGGTTGCCAAGGGGGAGAAAGGGTAAAGGAGAGATGGATTGGGAGTTTGGGGTTAGCAGGTGCAAATTATTACATATAGAATGGAACCATATTGGAAAAGAATTTTTAAAAGACTGTATATATATATGTATAACTGAATCACTTTGCTGTACAGCAGAAATTAACGCAACATTTTAAATCAACTATACTTCAATTAAAAAAAATTTTTAATGAATATGCCACACTATAGCTCTACATTGGTGTTACTTTTCTAGAAAACAATTTACTAATGTGTATCAAAACCCTTATAAAAGGTTTATATCTTTGTTCCTGTAATTCCATTTCTACAAATTTATCCTAAAAATATATTCAGATACAACTACAATATGAGAGATACACAAACATGTGGGAATTATTAAATAAGCTACAGTAAGTCCATTGACTTACTATGCTGGATATTACAGAATCTTTAAAATATATTCTTAAGGAATATTTAATAATGTAATAAATACTCAAAACATCAAATTTTTTTTTAAAACAAGCTACAAATCTGTAATATATATGGTGTAATACAAAGTATTTATATATATGGTGTAATACAAAGTATTTCTTGTGTGTGTATGTATGTATGTATGAGTAAATGTAATAATAGTGCATATGTACTAATACACACACGTACTAATACACTAATGTATATATGAGTAAATGTACTAATAGTATGTATGTACTAAAACACATATGTACCTGTACATACACACGTTAATTTACATTTCCTGACACTGTGACTAAAAGTACATATTTCAGAATACCTTTTGTCAAGAATAACTTTTTCATCTTTGTCAACTTGATAGGCTAAAATATAATGTTTTTTTAATTTAGATTTTTAGATAATAATAAACATTATATTGCAAATCTTTGATTCAGTATTAATGAGGGTATGAGGGAAAAAAGTACTCATACTCTGCTGGTGGTAGGAAGATTGATAGCTACTTTCAAGGGCAATTATATAGGATCTATTAAAATATAACAGAAATATACCCTGTGACAAGCAATTCCACTTTTCAGAATCTGTCTTCTAAAAACTACTTGCATATGTGCCCAAGGACATATATACACATTGTAACATTGTTTGTCATTAAAACAAAACAAAACAAGAAGAGCCTATGTGCTCATCAACCAGGGAAAGGCTAAATGAACATGGTATATCCATACCAAAAATATTATATAGCAATGAAAAACAATGAAGTAGTTTTAAAGACTGACCTAGAAAATTTTTAAACGTATTTTTGAGTGAAATACAAAACATATTTTTGAGTGAAAAATAGTATGTAGCATATGATACTATGTTTACAAAAATGAAACAAAAAGCAATATTACACATATTCCCAAATTACAAATGTACTATGAAAATGCACAGAATAAAAAGGACACCCAACATATTTAATATGGTTACATTTCGGACAGACACTCAGTTTGGTGGGAACACGGTCAAAAGAGATTTCGACAGTCTTCATATTTTAATCTGTTTCAGAAAGAATATATTAATTTGTAATTACATATTAATTTAAAAATAAACATTTTTAAAAATCAAATTGCACCACTCCAGCCACCCCATAGGGAGCAATAGGCGCTACCTTCAGTGGGCCCAGCTTCTCGCGCCTACGGAGCCGCACATCGTGCATATGCCTCCATTCTTCACTGGCTATTGGTCAGAGACCTGCATTCCTTGACACACAGACTCCTCCACAGCCTGCTTGAACAGCCTTGTTTCATGGCATTTGGTTTCCCACAGAAGAAGTGATTCAGGAGGGAGAGAAATGTAAGCAGGTTTCTGGATCTCTCTGTCAGAGCTACTGCTCAAAGCCCTCCTGGAAGATATGAGGTCCACAGCAGGTAGAGTGCAAACAAAGAAGCTTCTCACTGTTCCCAGAATCACCGCATCTGAACGCACAGCACATGATCCACAACAGCCTGAGAACTTCCAGCGCGGCAAGCACGGCAGTGGCATCAGCGGCCAATGGAAGAATACAGAGCAGGGTCTTGGTGCTCCGGCCGGATGTGAGGCCTGTGCCTCTGAGGTGGGAGAGCCGAATTCAGGACACTGGTCCACCAGAGACCTCATGGCTCCATGTAATATCAAATGGTGAAAGCTCTCCCAGAGATCTCAATCTCAACGCTAAGACCCAGCTCCACTCAACGACCAGCAAGCTACAGTGCTGGACACCCTATCCCAAACAACTAGCAAGACAGAAACAGAACCCCACCTATTAGCAGAGAGGATGTCTAAAAAAAAAAAAATATATATATATATATAAGGTCACAGACACCCCAAAACACACCACCGGACATGGTCCTGCCCACCAGAAAGACAAGATCCAGCCTCATCCACCAGAACACAGGCACCAGTCCCCTCCACCAGGAAGCCTACACAACCCACTGAACCAACCTTAGCCACTGCAGCAGACACCAAAAACAATGGGACTAAAAACCTGCATCCTACAAAAAGGAGACCCCAAACACAGTAAGTTAAGCAAAATGAGAAGTCAGAGAAACACACAGCAGATGAAGGAGCAAGGTAAAAACCCACCAGACCAAACAAATGAAGAGGAAATAGGCAGTCCACCTAAAAAAGAATTCAGAGTAATGATAGTAAAGATGATCCAAAATCCTGGAAATAAAATGGAGAAAATACAAGAAACATTTTAAAAAGACCTAGAAGAACTAAAGAGCAACAAACAATGATGAACAACACAATAAATGAAATTAAAAATGCTCTAGAAGGAATCAATGGCAGAATAACAAGCAGGAGAACAGATAGGTAACCTGGAAGATAAAATAGTGGGAATAACTACCACAGAGCAGAACAAAGAGAAAAGAATGAAAAAAATTGAGGACATCATCAGAGACCTCTGGGACAACATTAAATGCAACAAAATTCGAATTATACGGGTCCCAGAAGAAGAAGAGAAAAACAAAGGGACTGAGAAAATATTTGAAGAGATTATAGTTGAAAACTTCCCTAATATGGGAAGGGAAATAGTCAATCAAGTCCAGGAAGCACAGAGAGTCCCATACAGGAGAAATCCAAGGAGAAACACGCCAAGACACATATTAATCAAACTATCAAAAATTAAATACAAAGAACAAATATTAAAAGCAGCAAGGGAAAAACAACAAATAACACACAAGGGAATCCCCATAAAGTTAACAGCTGACCTTTCAACAAAACTCTGCAAGCCAGAAGGGAGTGGCAAGACATACTTAAAGCGATGAAAGGGAAAAACCTACAACCAAGATTACTCTACCCAGCAAGGATCTCATTCAGATTCGACAGAGAAATTAAAACCTTTACAGAAATTAAAAGCAAAAGCTAAGAGAATTCAACACCACCAAACCAGCTTTACAACAAATGCTAAAGGAACTTCTCTAGGCAGAAAACACAAGAGAAGTAAAAGACCTACAATAACAAACCCAAAACAATTAAGAAAATGGTAATAGGAACATACATATCAATAATTACTTTAAATGTAAATGGATTAAATGCTCCCACCAGAAGACACAGACTGGCTGAATGGATACGAAAACAAGACCCGTAAATATGCTGTCTACAGAGACCCACTTCAGACCTACAACACATACACACTGAAAGTGAGGGGATAGAAAAAGATATTCCATGTAGATGGAAATCAAAAGAAAGCTGAAGTAGCAATTCTCATATCAGAGAAAATAGACTTTAAAATAAAGACTATTACAAGAGACAAAGAAGGACACTATATAATGATCAAGGGGCCATTCCAAGAAGAAGATATAACAATTGTAAATATTTATGCACCCAATACAGGGGCACCTAAATACATAAGGCAAATGCTAACAGCCATAAAAGGGGAAATGGACAGTAACACTATCATAGTAGGGGACTTTAACACCCCACTTTCACCAATGGACAGATCATCCAAAATGAAAATAAATAAGGAAACACAAGCTTTAAATGATACATTAAACAAGATGGACTTAATTGATATTTATAGGACATTCCATCCAAAAACAACAGAATACACTTTCTTCTCAAGTGCTTATGGAACATTCTCCAGGAGAGATCATATCTTGGGTCACAAATCAAGCCTTGGTAAATTTAAGAAAATTGAAATAGTAACAGGTATCTTTTCCAACCTCATAACATTATGAGATTAGATACCAATTACAGGAAAAAATCTGTAAAAAATACAAACACATGGGGGCTAAACAATACACTACTAAATAACCAAGAGATCACTGAGGAAATCAAAGAGGAAATCAAAAAACACCTAGAAACAAATGACAATGAAAACACGACGACCCAAAACCTATGGGATGCAGCAAAAGCAGTTCTAAGTGGGAAGTTTACAGCAATACAATCCTACCTCAAGAAACAAGAAGCATCTCAAATAAACAACCTAACCTTACACCTAAAGCAATTAGAGAAAGAAGAACAAAAAAAACCCCAATGTTAGCAGAAGGAAAGAGATCATAAAGATCAGATCAGATATAAATGAAAAAGAAAAGAAGCAAACAATAGCAAAGCTCAATAAAACTAAAAGCTTGTTCTTTGAGAAGATAAACAAAATCGATAAACCACTAGCCAGACTCATCAAGTAAAAAAGAGAGAAGACTCAAATCAATCCAATTACAGATGAAAAAGGAGAGGTAACAACTGACACTGCAGAAATACAAATGATCATGAGAGATCACTACAAGCAACTATATGCCAATAAAATGGACAACGTGGAAGAAATGGACAAATTCTTAGAATACCACAACCTTCTAAGACTGAACCAAGAAGAAATACAAAATATAAACAGACCAATCACAAGCACTGAAATTGAGACTGTGATTTTAAATCTTCCAACAAACAAAAGCCCAGGACCAGATGGCTTCCTTCACAGGCAAATTCTATCAAACATTTAGAGAAGAGCTAACACCTATCCTTCTCAAACTCTTCCAAAATACAGCAGAGGGAGGAACACTCCCAAACTCATTCTACGAGGCTGCCATCACCCTGATACCAAAACCAGACAAAGATGTCACAAAGAAAACTACAGACAAATATCACTGATGAACATAGATGCAAAAATTCTCAACGAAAAACTAGCAAACAGAAACCAACAACACATTAAAAGGATCACACACCATCATCAAGTGGGGTTTACCCCAGGAATGCAAGGATTCTTCAATATATGCAAATCAATCAATGTGATAAACCATATTAACAAATTGAAGGAGAAAAACCATATGATCATCTCAATAGATGCAGAGAAAGCTTTCAAAAAAATTCAACACCAATTTATGATAAAAACCCTCCAGAAAGGAGGCATAGAGGGAACTTACCTCAACATAATAAAGACCATATATGATAAACCCACAGCCAACATCATTCTCAATGGTGAAAAACTGCAACTACTTCCTCTAAGATCAGGAACAAGACAAGGCTGTCCAATCTCACCACTATTATTCAACATAGTTTTAGAAGTTTTAGCCACAGCAACCAGAGAAGAAAAAGAAATAAAAGGAATCCAAATCAGAAAAGAAGAAGTAAAGCTGTCACTGTTTGCAGATGACATACTATACACAGAGAATCCTAAAGATGCTACCAGAAAACTACTAGAGCTAATCAATGAATTTGGTAAAGTAACAGGATACAAAATTAATGCACAGAAATCTCTTGCATTCCTACACACTAATGATGAAAAATCGGAAAGAGAAATTAAGGAAACACTTCATTTACCACTGCAACAAAAATAATAAAATACCTAGGAATAAGCCTACCTAAGGAGACAAAAGACCTGTATGCAGAAAATTATAAGACACTGATGAAAGAAATTAAAGATGATACAAATAGATGGAAAGATATACCATGTTCTTGGATTGGAAGAATCATTATTGTGAAAATGACTACACTACCCAAAGCAATCTACAGATTCAGTGCAATCCCTATCGAACTATGAATGGCATTTTTCACAGAACTAGAACAAAAAAATTCACTATTTGTATGGAAACATAAAAGACTCCAAATAGCCCAAGCAATCTTGAGAAAGAAAAACAGAGCTGGAGGAATCAGGCTTCCAGACTTCAGACTACACTACAAAGCTACAGTAATCAAGACAATATGGTACTGGCACAAAAACAGAAATATAGATCAATGGAACAGGATGAAAAGCTCAGAGATAAACCCACACACATATGGCCACCTTATTTTTGATAAAGGAGGCAAGAATATACAATGGAGAAAAGACAGCCTCTTCAATAAATGGTGCTGGGAAAACTGGACAGCTACATGTAAAAGAATGAAATTAGAACACTCCCTAACACCATACACAAAAATAAACTCAAAATGGATATAAGACCTAAATGTAAGGCCAGACACTATAATACTCTTAGAGGAAAATGTAGGCAGAACACTCTATGACATAAATCACAGCAAGATCCTTTTTGACCCAACTCCTAGAGAAATGTAAATAAAAACAAAAATAAACAAATGGGACCTAATGAAACTTAAAAGCTTTTGCACAGCAAAGGAAAACATAAACAAGACGAAAAGACAACCCTCAGAATAGGAGATAATATTTACAAACGAAGCAACGGACAAGGGATTAATCTCTAAAATATACAAGCAGCTCATGCAGCTCAATATCAAAAACAAACAACCCAATCCAAAAATGGGCAGAAGACCTAAACAGACATTTCTCCAAAGAAGATATACAGATTTCCAACAAACACATGAAAGGATGCTCCACATCACTAATCATTAGAGAAATGCAAATTAAAACTACAATGAGGTATCACCTCACACCAGTCAGAATGGCCATCATCAAAAAATCTACAAACAGTAAATGCTGGAGAGGGTGTGGAGAAAAGGGAACCCTCTTGCACTACTGCTGGGAATGTAAATTGATACAGCCACTATGAAGAACAGTATGGAGGTTCCTTAAAAAACTAAAAATAGAACTACCATATGACCCAGCAATCCCACTACTGGGCATATACCCTGAGAAAACCATAATTCAAAGAGTCATGTACCACAATGTTCACTGCAGCTATATTTACAATAGCCAGGACTTGGAAGCGACCTAAGTGTCCATCAACAGATGGATGGATAAAGAAGATGTGGCACATATATACAATGGAATATTACTCAGCCATAGAAAGAAATGAAATTGAGTTATTTTTAGTGAGGTGAATGGACCTAGAGTCTGTCATACAGAGTGAAGTAAGTCAGAAAGAGAAAAACAAATACCATATGCTAAAACATATATATGGAATTAAAAAAAAATGGTTCTGAAGAACCTAGGGGCAGGACAGGAATAAAGACACAGATGTAGAGAATGGACTTGAGGACATGGGGAGTGGGAAGGGTAAGCTGGGACGAAGTGAGAGAGTGGCATGGACATATATACACTACCAAATGTAAAACAGATAGCTAGTGCGAAGTAGCCACATAGCACAGGGAGATCAGCTCCATGCTTTGTTACCACCTGGAGGGGTAGGATAGGGAGGGTGGGAGGGAGACGCAAGAGGGAGGAGATATGGGGATATATGTATAGCTGATTCACTTTGTTATAAAGCAGAAACTAACACATGATTGTAAAGAAATTATACTCCAGTAAGGATGTTAAAAAAATTAAGAAAACAAATACCGTATGCTAACACATATATATGGAATCTAAAAAAAAAAAAGAAAACCGTTCTGAAGAACCTAGGGGTTGACAGGAATAAAGACACAGATGTAGAGAATGGACTTGAGGACACGGGGAGGGGGAAGGGTAAGCTGGGATGAACTAAGAGAGTGGCATGGACATATATACACTACCAAATGTAAAACAGATAGCTAGTGGGAAGCAGCCACATAGCACAGGGAGATCAGCTCTGTGCTTTGCAACCACCTAGAGAGGTGGGATCGGGAGGGGAGGAGGGAGACACAAGAGGGACAAGATATGGGGATATATGTATATGCATAGCTGATTCCCTTTGTTATAAAGCAGAAACTAACACACCATTGTAAAGTAATAATACTCCAGTGAAGATGTAAAAAAAAAAATCAAATTGCTTTCTGAATGCACCAAGTTCTATTATAAAGATTACATAGCATTTTTAAAAATATTAAGATCATGTACTTTATATAATGAACCAATAGAATGCCCACATGGCTATGTGTATGTGAACTAATTAATCTGTAGCATAGTGAACACAGAAATCTTTAGCCATATTTACAGTTAATTAGTTTAACAACTGCCTGACTTAGTCTTATTATGTTAATTTCATAAATAAAGCAATTAAGTTCCATATAGATCAGAGCATTCTGGTGAAAATTTTTCCTGTTTACTTGGGCAAATTTTACTGTTTAAACTGTTTGGAATCTAGAGGATCAGAGACTTGGTTTCAGTTATAACGAACTTTATTACATCAGAAATTTTACTTGTTATCTTTTAAAGAAGTTCAGACCTAGAAAATTCCCACAATACATTTATGAAGAAGGCAGGTAAGTTATGAATAACTGAAATGTCATAGTTTAGCCAATCTGACAATTTCTTTCTCTTCATTTTAATAAGTGTTAACTATTGTTAACTATGATATAAATACTTTCCTTACAAATATGATCATTTGCAATGAAAGCAGTAGTTTATGAGGAAGCATAAATAAAAATTTTTTAGCTAATAGTTAAAAGTATTTTTAACACGATATTATTCTAGAAACATTATCTATATTATTTCCTATTTTTCAATTCAGGGAAATTATTAAGGGAGGGAATGGTATTTGATAATAAGAAGACAGCTAAACTTAAAATGTTCTGGAACTAAGAAAAGTTTTATCGTGAATTTTTGACATAGACAGGTACATTGTTTTTCCTCCTTCACAAAATGAATTTCTTTATAGTTTCTTAATGAAAGAAATAAACTTATTTAGTGATTTCCCTTTTTATAACAGCTAACAAATGTACAACTTCATTACTTCCCTAGGAAAGATTTAATGGTGGTACATGTCTTTCCATCCATCTTTTTTGGCTAGAAATCTTAGAATGAGAAGGATTGTCTTCGGTGGTGCTTTTATCTTATTCTGCCTCTTAGGTGGTAAGTCATTAAGAAAACATAAATCAAAAAAGAGGAAAAATTACTCAAGAAATTGCAGAATTACAATATAAGTGGAGGGTGGCCTTAAATAAAGTACCAAAGGTCCTTAAAACAAAGCCTGAGTAAACCCTTAAATAACAATGAGCTAATGTTTATTCAGCATTTACTATATGCCAGGTACTGGTCTAAATATTTTATTTGTATTAATGCACTGAATCCACATGACAATCCTATGAGTTAAATGCTATTATTTCCCATTTTATACATGAGTAAACTGAGCTGGTAGATGGTGGCCCACATGTTGCTATTATTATCATTAAGCTGGAACTAATCAATCTAGGCAGGAAGCCCTTATAAATATGACCCAAAAAATAAATTAGACCAAATAAGCATAGACAAGGCTCTCCCAGCACTTTTTCTATGTGCTCATCACCACCAACTATAATATTCCTTCATTTATAAAAGAACCACATAACAGAGAGCTTTCAATCCCTTTTACAGAATTCCTAAGGCCCTTCAAATTAGGTAGATGTTCATGAAGGTAATATCTCCAAACAGGCATGTTTAAGCACATGGGAATTCTCCTTCCCAATGAAATGGTAATATGGTTAATGAAGATGGCTGCTCTATGCTGAACCCAGGGGTTAACAGGGCAGGGTTTCTTAGAGTCAGAAGATTTAAGGTACATATGAGTCACCTGGGGATCTTGTTAAAATGTACAATCTGATTCAGCAGGTCAGGTGTAGGGCCTGAGAGTCTGCATTTCCAACAAGCTTCAAGTGATGCCAATGCTGTTGGTCTGGAGACCACATGTCAGTAGGAAAAATCCAAAAGGTATCCCAGAGGTAAATAAAATTCTAATACTGAGACTTAGAGACTTTTGGTACCTAATACTGGGATCACCATCTCAAATGCCTCAAGTGTTTGGTCAGATAATATAAATGGGGCGGGGGGGGGGGGGGGCGCGGATCACCCAGTAACAAAACCAGAGGAGGGCAGCCAGTACCCAGCTGACATGGAGAAAGGAGAGCCGAACAATGCCAAATCTGATTCTTCAGGAGAAGCCAGATATTCAGGTTTGCAGGAAAACTCTCCCAACTTTTAAATGTTAACATTGTGAAAGCAGTATGCAAGTTAAACCGACCAGGTCTAGCCCCTGGACCACTTGTTTGTAGTCTCTGCTTCCCACACTACCCTCAATACTATATACAATGCGCAATAGAGTTTTCATTACCCCTTGCAGAAAGGGCAGGAGCAAACTCAAACTGCTTGGGTCTCTGCTGCATTTTAAGTCTTTACACTTCTCTTCTGTAAAGAATGTGGAAGGGAACATAGGAATAGATGAAAAATTTCAAGAGAACATCTTCCCTGTCTTGGATATCATGAAAAAAATGACTCAGGCAGGAGATTGCATTAATTTTGTTGAATACACAGGGAAGATGTGAGGGTAAAAGAAGAAAATTCAGCATAAAGAGAAATTTTGAAGTAAGGAGTGTCCATGAAGTAAGGGATGGTCATTTTAAAAAGATCACCATCATCATAATTTATAATGTTTAAATAATTACATATATATTTATAATATGCATTTGAGTAATTAAATACAGTCTGTTAGATTTTCCCCACAATAAGATCATGAAGTAGAATAGGATACTTCAGAATTAATCATGTGAGGAAACTATTAATTTAACATAAAACCTGAAACTTTAAATTTCGTTGTCAAATTGGAATGTACCATATGTTAGTTATATTAATAAAACCAACAATAAATTTTCAGACAAAAAGAGACTGGAAGAAAGGAAATGGATCTGTGAACGTATTTATAAGTATTCATGCAATGGGACAAATACGGTCAGCAGAAAGACCTAAAAGTTAAGGCATCGCCTTCAGCTGTAGTAAAGAATGTCAGGGCCAAGATTTTAGGAAGAAGGCTGTGGATATTGGGTGTGGAATCAGAAGGAAGAAGGACCATCTGAGAGGGAGAGAAAGAAACTAGAGCAGATCTCATCCAGGAACACAGTCCAGGGGCCTTAGGCATGGCAGAGAAAGATCTGGCATCATATAAGCTCTCCCCGGGGGGGGGGGGGGGGGCACTGGCACCAAGGTCTGAGCTATGTAGTAGATCACTAAGGACAAGTTATGAATTGAGAAATCACGAGTCCAGGAGGAAAACTCCCTTAGGCATGACTTGAAGAAGCAAGCAGCCCTAGTATTCTGGGCAGGAGACTGACCCTGAATCTTGGAAGAGTCAAAATCTCCAGCAACAAGAAGGTGACATCAGAGGGTTTGGGATACACAGAGGTAGGCAACTTCAGTGACATGGTGTGCTTGCTAAAAGCAAAGGGTTTGGATTTCAACAGACCTCTTTCAACTCCTGTCTCCACCACTGGAGTGAGCTACTTAAAATCTTAAGGCCTCAGTTTTCTTTTACGTGAAATGTGGACAACTATGATACCTGCCTGAAAGATTTATTGTGGGAAATGTAGATTGTTTAGCAGAATCCTTGGCATAAGCTTAGTTCTTTAAAATATATTTGCTGGTTGATCATTGATTATGGATTGAAATTCTGTCATGCTCAATGAGAAAACCAATGTGATATTTCCAAAATATCTTTAGATGAGTTTGAAGCTGGGGAGAATAGTCAACAGAGGTTAATTAGCCTCATCAGCCAGACTATTTTCTATTAAAAGTGATCTCCTCTAATCCCCAATATGTCGGAGATATAAAATACATTGCACAAAATGTTTAGTAAACTCTTCTTTAGAGTTAACCAGTGAATAGGAGTGGAACAGCAATGGTTTTCATATATTAGAAGATTGGAACTATGAACTTTAAGACAAATTTCAGCTCAATTTCAGAAGAATTCTTTAACAGTCTGCACTGGTTTAATCATGATGAGCTCTCCATCACTAGCCAAGGCCGCCTACAGGGGTTATTATAAAGGAGATTCCTGAATTCAACAGAACCAGTGGTTCTCAAAAACTGGTCCAGACATCTACATTCAGATCACACGCCCTCCACTGTTTCTGGATATCTAAAGTACGGATTCCTGGGCCCCACCTCTTATTGATTCTAACTCAGGTTCTGTGGAGGCTGTGGAAATCTGTGTTCATTTTAACTGCTTAAGTGAATCTGATGCATAGTCAGATTTGGAAAGTGATCTTCCAGTTAATGTCTTCCAATCTTATCTACGTTGACCAAGGTCAAAAATCTCTGGGCTATTTCTACATAACCAAAATAAATAACACTTTTAAGCCACTGAGTTTGCGTATTGAAGATTACCAATACGTAAATATTAATCAAAAAACCATAAATACAGAGAACCTACTATATATAATGTTCTTCCTTAGACATGGAAATGAAGACCTAACAGTGGATATATGGCTGAAATTAAATATTCTGGCTAAATAACTTTGGTTTGATTTAATTAGGCTCTGAGAAACTGAATACATTTTAACCAACTAACTTGTTTAGCCCACCTGGCTTCATTTTTTT
This sequence comes from Tursiops truncatus, assembly GCF_011762595.2. NCBI lineage: Eukaryota > Metazoa > Chordata > Mammalia > Artiodactyla > Delphinidae > Tursiops > Tursiops truncatus. The sequence continues at coordinate 68,308,559 of NC_047039.1, read as the reverse complement.
ATTAGTATCAGTTCAGAGTGCTTCCAGTTCTTTAATGTAGCATATGTTATGAAATTTCCCCTATTAAATTCTCCAAATAAAAATATTTTAAATTTATGTGACTTTTTAGAATCAATTTATAAAATATTGCATACTTTTTAAAGTTGAAAATCATTGCTTTATTTTTGGATTTCTCTTTTCTCTCTGTCTTTTTTTCTGGCTCTGGTGTCCATCTCTAGTTTTCCCTTATTTTTTCTGTCCTGTATTTGGAGGTGTTGGAGGTGTGATTTGTAGATCATGCAACCTCTCAATCCCCTTCCATGGATGTCTTTTGGACTTTGGAACCTGCAGAACAAAACCTGGACAGTATTGTATAAAAGAGGTCCATATTAAAGGTAAGTCATAACACTTTAAAAACATTTAACTAAAATAAGCACAGGAAAACTCCTTATGTAAGAGCAAACATTCACTGAGCATTTACTACATGCTATACTAAGGGCTTTACCTAGATTACATCACACCAATAAATCAATGATATGAGCTGGATCTTGTCGCTATTCCCAAAGATAAGAAATCTGAGGCATAGAAAGATTAAGAAATTTGCATGATGTTACACAGTTAAGGAGTGTTGTAGTCTAATTCAAATGTGAGTACTTCAGAGCACACATTTCTAAAGAAATCTATATACTGCCTCATTCACACCATTCACATCCTCACAAAAAATTAATACATAATTTCCCTCGAAGTGCAGGGCTCTGTGTAATCACACAGGTTTAATGCCCAGGAAGCTGGCCTTGTCCACATGGATTAAAGAGAGAAACATAAAAATCCAAATGAAGAAAACGTTAGAAGAAAATATTGAAGAACATATTTTAAGCTTGAAAGAGAGGAGGCCTCCTTAACATCCAAAAGACAAAAATCATAAAGGAAATGATAAATTTGAATATATCAGTATTTTAAAATTTATGAAATGAATGATAACCCCAAAACTATAAAAGATAAGGAAAAAACTGGGCAAAAATAATTGGGAAATAACAAGAAAATATTAATATCTACCCAGAATAAAGAATTTCTAAAAAACTCATTTTTTAAAAGGCCAACAACCAAAAACAAACAAACACACTTGTTAAAGACATAGAAAGGCAATTTTCAGAAGAGGAGATATAAATGACTTAACCTAAAAACATAAAAAGCAGCTCAACCCATCAGTAAATATCAAAGAAATGCAAACTACAGAAATAATATTTTTAACCCATCAGATTGCTAAAAATTATGAGTTTTATAATATCAAGGGTTGTGACAATATGGAAAAATGGGAACTCTCATACATTTTCTAATGACAGTTTAGATTGGTTTGACTTTTTTAAAGACAATTTGTGAATTTCAGTTAAAATTTTAAATGAGCACAGTTGTCTACAAAGCAATTTATTTCCTGGCATCTACTTCAGAGAAATACTTACATGTAACACAAAAAGGCATGTATCAAGGTTATCACTGCAGCATTATGTTTAATAGTAAAGTAATGGAAATGATCTAAATGTTTGTCTATAGGTGTTAAACTATGATATATTCAGACCATGGATTGCTATGTAATACTTAGAATGAACCAGATCCTTTTGTTAACATGAAAAAAATCTTTAAAACGTTGTTGAGCAGAAAAAAAGTCAGTTGCAAAACAGTACGTATAGTATGCCACTTATGTATAAAAATCCACAAAGCAAAACTCTAAATTTCTCTATGGAAATGGAAGCAGAGAAAAAAAATTAGAGGAAATCAAAGTCAGTTGGGAGAGAGGAAGAAAATTTGGGGTCATGTCTGCTGGGGTTTTGGTTTTAAGAGGGTTACTTGAGCTTTGTTCAACCTATGTCCGCTCTCTGAGCCCCAAGTTCCCTCTGACTCTCACCCATACCAGTCAAGAACCCTTTCCTTATTGAAGAGGCAAGGGGCCAAGCCCCCCTGGAGCCATGAAATGTTAGCTCTCAGTGATTTCTCTTCCTGAAGGTGGACAGATAGCCATCTAGTCAACTTACCATAAAAACTCTGCACATAAGAAAGAGCTTGGAAGCTTATACAGCAAAATCTTGACAATAGCTCTTGGTTGGCTCAAGGACCTGGAATAACTACAATGTTGTGGGAAGAGCAGTTTCCTAACATGACAAGTCTGCCACTGCATGCTGATGCAAAATAAATACCACTGGAACTTAGGCTTGATGGTTTTACCAATAGTTTGTCAACACTATTGACATTTTGGCAGGATAATTCTTTGTTATACAGGGATATTTTGTGTATTGTAGGATATTTAGCACACTGCTGGCCTATACCCACTACATCCCAGTAATATCTTCCAAGTTGCAGCAACAAAAATGTTTATGGGCATTATCTAATGTCCTGGGGTTGGGGAGCAAAATCGCCCACAGTTGAAAGGCTACTGTTTTCTCAAGTTTCCAACTATGTTTTGCTGCCTTTAGAGAATTGCTCATTTGTGTTCTCCCCCATACAATTGAAACTGGGAATGCTAAGATTACAGGACATTGTTGTCACTTATTTTGCACTTTTGCGTATTGTCCACATTTTCCACAGTGAACATGCATTACTACTTGTAATTGGGGGAAAATTAAATGAGATCTACGACACACCTCCATTCCTAAAAAGCACTTACACATCTAAATGACCCTTCTGTGGATTCAGCCCTTTGAATACCTCATGACCTGGTAAAACTGGGGGATGATTATTAGGGAGTTTCTAAAAAGCTAACATTTCAAAAATTTCTACACAGAAACTGGCAATTGCATAGCTTTATGAACTGAGTTTGAAAGCTATTTTGCTTTACAATTTCAAAGCTTTTGTATTGCAATGCACACAACTAGAATAACTTTAGGTGGGAGTTCTTAAAAGGCAAGATGATTGTATCCTGGTAGACCTAGAGTTTTTGCTTTGTTTTCCTTTGTCTTTGTTTTTTTAACCTGTTAGTTATCTGAAGCAACTGAGGCCGGGTAGGTTGTACCTGCCAAGGGATTCATCTACCATGACCTCTTGTTTCCCCCAGATGGAATTCAATGGTATTCAGTTCAAGGCTGCACAGAGAGCCAAGATGAGTGCTTCAAGAGAATCGTGACAACTTATGAAATTCACTCTACTCACTGCTGCCATCGTCCTTTGTGCAATTTCTGATCCAGGGTCCCATATCCAAATTGCTTGACTGATCAGTCAATCTCAGAGCCTGAACTCGTCATCCCAAGACAGCAGCTACCATCAGTCAGCTTTCTGCAAAAGTCTCAGACCTGCAGGTTGTAGGAGTTATTGTCTGAAACCAGTTTGGGCTTTCAAGATGCCCAGTTTCTCAGCCACCAGTCCTAACTCATCTCAGAAACATCCTTTCCAGCACAATCTTTCTCTTCTCTTTTTTATTTCCCCTTTCAATGATTTCAAAGCTACAAAGAAGTAAAAACGTGAGTGACTCTCTGAGTCAAATTATACATATCATCTCTAGTTCACTAATTTTCCTAAATATTTCCATATTGCAAAATACAGTTTCAAATTAATTGTATCACAAGATACCAAGTGACCTGAAAGGGTTCATTTGGTTTCCAAAGGAAACTGCCTTGCTCTTTCAGGGCAATTTATTGTACTGGAGAAACTGATTTAACAAACACTGCAGGAAAAATAAGCCAGGAATTAGCAAACCAGGCCTGTAAGAACTACGAACCCAAACGGCAAAGGGCTCGAGAAGGTGTGAGGGTTGGTACTTATTTTTCCCATCTGTGTTAGGATTTGGCAAAATACTGTATTTCCATACTTTAACCACGCCTTCGTGCTTTGGCTAATCTAGTTTTGGCAGATCAAGCATTTCAACGGAAGCAGGGAAATGGATTTCCATCCACAAGGAATTTTAAAGAGTTATGAATATACTCTGAACTACATTTCACATTTTTTAATGTGCCACATATTCAATTATTCTCATTCAATGCCTTACTTTTGCAACTTCAAGATTGTTGTGTTTTAAAATTTAAAGTTGTTTTTCTCTGTATTTCTAGGAGTTTGAGAAATTCAAATGGTAAGTAATAAATCTCAATAAAAACTTTTTTATTATTTTTTTCACAGAACCTAGGACAACATCCTACACACAGTGGACTTTCAGCAAATGCTTTTCTATAAACTTTGAAGTAAAACAAGCATTTTAAAAAAGCCCAAGGAGACTCGACATTTCCCTCCACACTCATTTTACCCATGTTCCTTAGACCACATTTCTGAAACTACAAAAAAAAAAGTTTCTTCATCCTGAGATTTAAATACACTTGCTACTATTCTATCACTCTATGCATCAGCTACATTGGTAAACAGTGGTTATCCTAAATCACTGAACTTCATTGAGATTTTACTTCTATTTTTCTTGTTTTTTAAATGTAACTAATGTTATTACCCAATATATTGGAGGAAACAAATGACAAGATCAGATCATCAGTGACTAACTCCAGGGAGCTTTGCAAGCTTAACTCACAATCCAAGTGATGTAGTGAGAAGAGAACTACGTTGTTTGCTTTTTTGATATTGAGCTGCATGAGCTGTTTGTATATTTTGGAGATTAATCTCTGTCAGTCGCATCGTTTACAAATATTTTCTCCCATTCTGTGGTTTGTCTTTTCATTTTGTTTATGGTTTCCTTTGCTGTGCAAAAGCTTTTAAGTTTAATTAGGTCCCATTTGTTTATTTTTGTTTTTATTTTCATTACTCTAGGAGGTAGATCCAAAAAGATATTGCTGCAATTTATGTCAAAGAGTGTTCTGCCTAAAAAAAGAACTAGGAAGCGGGGTGCTGGTATTTTGTGTCACTAATTAGCTGGTAACCTTGGCAAGTCAATTTGGTTTCCCTGCACCTCATTCTCCTCATGGGTAAGATGAAGAAGATTGGATCACATGATCTCTCAGATCCCTTCAAGTTCTAACATTAAAGGCATACCTCAGAGATATTGTGGATTCGGTTCCAGACTGCCACTAATGCAAATATTGCAATTTAGAGAGTCATAAATTTTTTGGTTTCCCAGTGCGTATAAAAGTTATGTTTACACTATACTGTGGTCTATTAAGTGTACAATAACATTATGTCTAAAAAAAATGTACACACCTTAATTAAAAAATACTTTATTGCCAAAAAATGCTAACCATCATCTGAGCCTTCAGCAAGTCATAATCTTTTTGCTGGTAGAGGAACTTGCCTCCATGCTGACGGCTGCTGACTGATCGCGGTGGTGGCTGCTGAAGGTTGGGGTGGGCTGAGGCAATTTCTAAAATAAGACAACAATGAAGTTTCTGCATGAATTGACTCTTCCTTTCACAAATGATTTCTCTGCAGCATGCAATGCTGTTTGATAGCATTTTACCCACAGTGGAACTTCTTTCAAAATTGGAGTCAATCCTCTCAAACTCTGCCACTGCTTTATCAATTAAGTTTATGTAATATTCTAAATACTTTGTTGTCATTTCAACAATCCTCACCAGGAGTAGTTTCCATCCCAAGAAACCACTTTCTTTGCTCATCCAAGAAGCAACTCCTCATTCATTAAAGTTTTATCATGAGATTGCAGCAATTCAGTCATCTTTAGGCTCTACTTCTAAATCTAATTCTCTTGCTACTTTCACTACATCTGCCGTTACTTCCTCTACTTAAGTCTTGAGCCCCTCCAAGTCATCCATGAGGTTGGGATCAACTTCTTCCAAACTTCTACTGATGTCAATATTTTGACCTCTTTCCATGAATCATAAATGTTCTTAATGGCATCTAGAATGGTGAATCCTTTCCAGAAGATTTTCAATTGACTTTTCCCAGATCGATTAAAGGAATCACTATCTATGGCAGCTATAGCCTTATGAAACATTATATATTTCTTAAATAATAATACTTGAAAGTTGAAATTACTCCTTGACCCATGGGCTACAGAATTGATGTTGTGTTAACAGGCATGAAAACAACATTAATCTCACTGTACCTCTCTATCAGAATTCTTGGGTGACAAGGTACATTGTCAATGAACAGTGAACAGTAATATACTATTTTGAAAGGAATCTTTTATTGAGCAGTAGGTCCACAGTGGGCTTAAAATATTAAGTTACCCATGTTGTAAACAGATGTGCTGTCAGGCTTTGTTGTTCCAGTCACAGGGCACAGGCATACTAGATTGAGCATAATTCTTAAGGGCCCTAGGATTTTCAAAATGGTAAATAAGCATTGGCTTCAACCTCAAATCACCAGCTGCATTATCCCCTAACAAGAGAGTCAGCCTGTCCTTTGAAGCTTTGAAGCCAGGCATTGACTTCTCCTCTCTAGCTATGAAAGTCCTAGATGGCATCTTCTTCCAATAGAAGGCTGTATCATCTACATTGACAATCTGTTGTTTTGTGTAGCCACCTTCATTAATTATCTTAGTTAGATCTTCTGGATAACTTGCTGCAGCTTCTACATGCTCTTGCTGCTTCATCTTGCACTTTTATGTTATGGAGGTAGCTTCTTTCCTTAAACCTCATGAACAAGCCTCTGCCAGCTCCAAACTGTTCTGAAGCTTCCTCACCTCTCTCAGCCTTCATAGAACTGAAGAGAGTTAGGGGCTTGCTCTGGATTAGACTTTGGCTTAAGGGAATGTTATGGCTGGTTTCCTCTTCTATTCAGGACACTAAAACTTTCTCCGTATCAGCAGTAAGGCTGTTTCACTTTCTTATCATTCGTGTGTTCACTGGAGGAGCACTTTTAATTTGCTTCAAGAACTTTTCCTTTGCCTTCACAACTTGTCTGTTTGATGCAAGAGACCTAGCTTTCAGCCTCTCGGCTTTTGACATGCCTTCCTCACTAAGCTAATCATTTCTAGTTTTTGATTTAAAGTGAGAGACATGCAACTTCTCCTTTCACTTGAACACTTAGAGGCCAGTGTAGGGTTACTAATTGGCCTAATTTCAAGATTTTTGTGTCTCAGGGAATAGGGAGGCCCAAGGAGTGGGAGAGAGATGGGGGAATAGCTGGTCAGTGGAGCAGTCGGAATACACACAACATCTGTCAGTTAAGTTCACCCGTCTTAAATGGATGCGGTTTGTGGCATCCAGAACAATTATAATAGTAACATCAAAGATTACTGATCACAGATCACCATAACAAATATAATAATAATGCAAAAGTTTGAAATATTGCAAGAATTACCAAAATATGACACAGAGACACGAAATGAGCAAATGCTGTTGGATAAATGGCACTGATAGACGCTCAACACAGGGTTGTCACAAACCTTCAACTTGTACAAAACACAATGCTGTGAAGCAAAATAAAGCAAAGCACAATAAAACAAGGTATGCTTATATATGACTCAACATTAACACCTATTTGCTATTGCTTTCTTACATTAAAAATAACACATGCTGGACTTCCCTGGTGGCACAGTGGTTAAGAATCTGCCTGCCAATGCAGGAGACATGGGTTCGAACCCTGGTCCGGGAAGATACCACATGCCACGGAGCAACTAAGCCCATGTGCCACAACTACTGAGCCTGCGCTCTAGAGCCTGCGAACCACAACTACTGAGCCCACCACAACTACTGACGCCTGTGTGCCTAGAGCCCATGCTCCGCAACAAGAGAAGCCACCACAATGAGAAGCCCACGCACCGCAAGGAAGAGTAGCCCCTGCTCACCACAACTAGAGAAAGCCTGTGCGCAACGAAGACCCAATGCAGCCAAAAAAAAAAAAAGATAAATAAATTTTTAAAAAAATAAAATAAAATAACACATGCTAAATACAGCTCATGAGATAGGCTCTGGTTATATGATCAATGCTCACTTAGATCTGTATTATCCCTGAAATTGTAGGAGAAATGCAAACCATGACAGCAGTGGCCACTGCTGAAGCAGTTTAGCTGAATGTCAATTTCACCCCAAACTCACCATGGAAACAAAAATAACTTTCACATCCTTTAATTGGTACACTGAGTAATGACCTCCCAAAGAAGTCCATGTTCTAATCCCTGGAAACTATGAATATGTTACTTTACAGGACAAAAGTGATTTTGCAGATGTGCTTAAATTAAAGATTTTGAGATTAGGAGATTATCTTGAATTACCCAGGTGGGCCCAATGTAGTAATCACAAGGGTCTTTATTTAAGAAGGAAGCAGGAAGGTCAGAGTCAGAGAAGATGTGACAGTGGAAGCAGAGTTCAGAGAGAGATTTGAAGATGCCCTGCTGCTGGCTTTGAAGATGGAGGAGAGGGGTTACAAGCCAAGGGATGTGGGCAACCTCTAGAAGCTGGAAAAGTCAAGGACACATTATCTTCTCTAGAGCCTCCAGAAGAAATGCAGCCCTGTGGACACATTTTAGACTGTGACCTCCAAAATGGTAAGATAATTAATTTGCATTCTTCTTACAGCAGCTATGGGAAACAACCACACTTGATCATGCAAGGGGTGGTGTGGCATTTCCCTTCCCCCAAGGTTGACACACCCATTACTTGGTTTACATGGGATCTTATTTCAAGAGTGGCATCTGTCATATTGTCTTCCTTTCATCCTAATGATTTCTCAGTCATAATTTCCCTCAAAACACACAGATGGTCTAGAGACATGCAATTGCATCTTTTCATTTTACACCTCCACTCAAGCCCCATTCAAGATCTCTTCAGCTAACAAATTTACTTTTTTCCTAGCCCTCACATATAAAGACAAAATGATACCAGATTAGCCTGATTTTAATCTATTTATAAGACATCAGACTGAAGTGCTAATAAATCTAAGGACCTCCCTTGATCCTCTGAATACCAGGTTGGCTTCCTTGTTGATTACATTTTCTTTCTGCAACTGAAATAGAAACCTCAGTGGTTAATGCCTCTGAATTCATTTAAAGGAAAACTCTTTGCAGTAGATAAATTGGGGGCATCTGGAAGATGTGGCAGAGAAGAGAGTGAAAATGATTATACTAGCAAAGGAGGGATGTTAACATTTTACCTGCTGGCACTCAGTTACAAGGTTTTCTGAAGTTCCAGAGAGCACACATTTTATTATTTTATTTTATTCTAGTTTATTTACTTACTTATTATTGAAAGCTTTACTTATTATTGAAAGCACAACTTTTATCATCAATATGGCCATTGCCATACTGGTGAGGAGTCTCAGACTCCCAGAGCTGACAGGTGGCAGAGAGGGATCTTCCAGTGATGTCCATATGACCTTCACTCCTCCACAAATGCCAGCCCCTGGGAGAAGCACATGGGTGAGCAAGAAATTGAGCCGCTGGGATGGTACGACCCTGACTCCTCAGCATATGCGTAAAGTCTCTGAGAAATGCAACTTAGGGTCTTTGAAGGAAGCACAGGAGCAAAGAAATAGAAGTCAATGGAATGGTTGATGATTGAACTCTGAGCTTCATAAGCAACTCTGAGTCTGACTAGGACTTTGGACAGACAAAAAATACTCAGTTATATAATGATGGAGAAAAGTCTGAAGCACTGAATATTACAAGCTACATAAACAGGGAGCCCTCTTTTAAATTTTGATTTTCTGCAGTGAAGAACTTCATGTGCTAACACCTTTATGGCTAAAACTCCAGGCTGATGTTCAATGTCGGAGACATGGTAAAACACCCACATCTTTGGGTAGACCTGGGGTCGTTACAGCACCGACTGTCCAGAGTAGTTCACACTCTCTCTCCCAGTGGCCGACCCATGTGGCTGCAAATCCTACAAGTGAAGGCACTAGAGGTGGCTCTACCTGCTGGTGGATACGTATCTCCTATCTGCATATTTCCTTGATCTTCACAGATTACCACCAGTAAGTAATCCTGTAGTCTTTTTTGGCCGAACCTCAAATCCTAATGCTCCAAATAACAGGACGAATACAGAAAGGCAGGTCCGTAATCTATCCTTCCCATCACTTCCTGGTGTGAGTATATTTTATGCCTTCTCATCCCCACACATACTGAATAAAGTTAATAGACCTGCCATCGGAAATTATTGTGTAGAACGAAACTTCCAGCATCACTGTAACTATCAATTTTGGTGCCAGGGCAAGCATAAAACATTCCCTCAAATTAACTTTGCAATTCATGTCTTGGCTCACATAGGGGTGTTATTGATAATACTTACCATCTGGTAGTTTCCTGTCTTAACTAATTATTCTTTCTAACTAGGTGTTAAACTTAGTGATACTACATGCATGGGTTGTTGAATTAATTTCACAATTATTTAAAATATGGCACCCTAGGTAAAATTCAGAACCCTGGGGCAAAAATGTAGTGGCAGGTCAAGCTACAGCTCTGGTTATGGAGAAGGAAGAGAGAGAAAGAAGATGTAGTCCATAAGTGTAGAAATCTGAAGCACGTAGAATTCATTACTTCAATAAATATTTATTGAGCAATTCCTACATGTCAGCTACAATGAAAGTCATAAAGATCCAATAGTGAATAATTTTGATGTTCACGCAGTTACTTCTTGTGCAAGGGAAGAAACCACAAAAATTGGCATTTGTAATATAATGTAATAAGTCTGTCATATTAATAAATACAGGCTGATATATGGGTTTCAAAAGAGAGGTACCTACTCCAATGTTGGTCACAAAAGGCTCTCAAAGGAGATATGACTAAGCTAAAATCTAAAAGATAGGAATAAGCCAGAAGACCTGGGAGGTTGGAGGGAAAACATTCTCTGATGCTTAATTTTATGTGTCATCTTGTCTAGTCCACAGTATCCAGATCTGGTCAAATATTATTCTAGGTGTTTCTGTGAAGGTATTTTTCAGGTGGAACTAATATTTAAATCAGTAGGCTTTGCATAAAACAGATTAGATTCCATAACGTGGGAGGGCCTCATCTAAATAGCTGAAGGCCTTAATAGAAAAAAAGATGGACCTCCCCCAAGGAAGAAGGAATTCTGCCAGAAGACGGCCTTGAACTTGAATTGTAACTCTCCCTTGGGTCTCCAAACTGCTAGAGTTTGTACTTGCCCATCCCCATAATTGCATGAACCAACTCCTTAAAATAAATCTCTCTATATACACATATACATCCTATTGGTTCTCTTTTCCTGGAGAATCTCACTGATACAGATTCCAAATAGAGGGGTCAACATTCTGCTTTGAGGCACAAGTAGAGCTCAGGATGCCTGGTGCCCAGACTAAGGGATCAAGACCCGTGCTGATTCCCAGCTACGAGATAAATAAGATCAGGGGATCAAATGCACAGGATGATGACTGTAATTATCAATACTGTATCATAGGGACTTCTCTGGTGGTCCAGTGGTTAAGAATCCGTCTTCCAGTGCAGGGGACGCAGGTTCGATCCCTGGTCGGGGAACTAAGATCCCACATGCCACAGGGCAACTAAGCCCGCGCGCTGCAACTACTGAGCCCACGCACCACAGCTAGCGAGAAGCCCGTGTGTGGCAACGAAGAGCCCACGTGCCACAACTAAGACCCAAAGCAGCCATAAATTAACTAATTAATTGTTTTAAATACTGTATTACATACTTGAATGTTTTTAAGAGAGTAGATCTTAAACGCTTATCACCACGTACACACACAAAAACTTGTAATTACGTGAAGGGAGGGAGATGTTAACAAACCTTATTGTGGTAAACATTTGCATTATATACATGTATCTAATCATCACACTGTCCACCTTAAACTTACATATATTCTAAGTCAATAGTATCTCGGTAAAGCTGGGGAGGGGAAAGACCCATGCTGAGCTGGAAAAGTAGGTGGAGTTAGATGTGGCAGGGTCTTGGAGCATGCCAGGAGATTGCCTTTCCTCTAGCAATGAGGGACTGTGACAGCCTACTGTGTGTTGTCCATCTAGCACCTCTCCACCCTTTTCTGGGAACTGGACCTCATCCCCACACTCCAGCCAAAGGGCTTCCACAGAAAATGTCTGTGTCTTACTCTACCCCCTGAACACTGTTACTGTTTCTTGACTAGGCATATGACCCAAAACAGGCCAAGTGGAGTTCTGACTTGGAATTTTTCAGCTAAACTTGAACTAAAGAAAGGGAGAGTCACTGTCTGTACAATGGGATGGAAAACCTGTAACTTGTGAGCAACTGTGTTTTCTGTTTGTGAAAAATGCCAGTGTGCAAGGAGAGAGGATAAAGTTGATAACAGAAACATCACTGAGAGATGGGGAAGAGGGAGCATTTGAATCCCCCATCCCCTTTGTTCTTGAAATCCCACTGCATCCCAGCTCATCCCACACTTTCATGACTCAACAGTTTCTTAGATTCTTGTACCCTAGAATTTCTTTTTGCCTGAGCAAGCTGGGTTTCTGATGCTCGAGATCCAGGGTCCAGACTCCCAAAAAGTCTAAGAAGGGCAGCGGATAAACAGCTTTGCATTTTAGGAAGGTCACAGTGGCTTCAGTTTGGAAAATAATTGGAATTGGAGACAAACAGAACATTTAGACTTTTGCAGCAAGCCAGGTGAGAGGTAATGGTGTCCTATATTGGGAAAGTGGCAGTGGGCATCTAAGAATAAGAAATATTTCTTGCACTTCTATGTGCAGGAACCCTTCTAGGTACCGTAGATATAGCAGTGAACAAGTTCTTGCTCTTAGAAATCTTACATTATAGTGGAGGAATGAGACAACAATAACCTAATTCCTGTTAAGCAAATACAATGGGAATAAAATTAGGTGGGCTAAAGTGACAGTGCATGCTCTATTTCAGATAGGATGAGTAGAGCAAGGCATCTCCAAGCAGAGATCTGAAGGACAGTAAGTCATCTACAGTGAGGAAGGTGAGCATTGCAGGCAGCAGAGATCTGTGTTCTCCTCTGGACATACTGAGATGCTGATTAGATGCCCACATGGAGACTGCCCTTATGAGGTCAAATATACAAGTCTGAACCTCAAGGGAGAGGTCTAGTAGAGAAATTCAGGATTCATCACCAAAAATATGCTATTGAATGCCTTTGAACTGAAAGAACACCTAAGGTATAAGTGTAGGACTGAGCTCTGGGCTCTGGAAAATTTAGAGGTAGAGCTGAAGAGAAGGCACGTTCTGGCTTCTGCACTGGGGATATCCACTAGATAGAGGCTGGAAGAGACATTAAAAGAGCACTTCCTCAGAATCGGCCACAATGACTGAGACGGTTTGTAGATGGGAATAGGGTCAAGAAATAGAGTCCAGCTTGTTGAACTTTAGTACCTATGGCATCCGGCATCTGGGTTTGAAGCTCAAGAAAGAAGTCTGGGCTGGAGACAGATTTGAGCAGCCAGCATATAGGTCAAAAACTGAGGTCAGTATGAAGAGTGAGAAAAGAGAAGAGACCAGAGAAGAACTTTTAGAAAGACATATGTTGAATGGGGAGGGCAGGGCATAAAATGAGAAAAATCTGTAAAGGCTCAAGGGAAAGCTCAGGTTATTAAGTTCAGGTTATTGGGAAAAAGGAACGTACACTGGGACTTAGCATATGGAAAGTGGCTAGGCTTCAACCCTGACACTCAGCTGAATAACGTCTGTGTCAGGAGAAGAACAGAGGATTTGGAGCTAAAAAAAAAAAAAAGGATTAAAGATGTAAGTTTATTTCCACCATTTAGTAACTGTGTGTCCCAGAACCAGTCATTCAACTTTTTGAACTTTAATTTTCTTCTTTGTAAAACAAGGTCAATAACATTTACTTCACTGGATCTCATAGAATGTCTGGCACATGACAAGTGCTCACCACCTGATCCTCTCCTTTCTTCCTCACTGCTCTAAAGTTTCCATCAAGAAGGCAGGGCAGGATAAGATAAATAGCAATTCTGAAAATGGGAATGTCAGAGACGGGTGAGGCCCTGGTGGGCAGAAGAGGTGGAAATTGTATGGACATTTGTCGACCAGGGTGGGGGGTTCTCAAACTATCAGGGCCATTAAACCACCCCGGGCAGCTTGTTAAAAATCAGGTTCTTAAGACCTGCCCCCTGGCAGACTTTAGGTTAGAGGGGGAGTCAAGTGATTCTGCTACAAGCAGAGCGCAGACCACATACTGAGGAGACACTAATTTAGGTAAGTGGAGGAGTGGACAGAGCATTCTGGGGGTGGGGCACAGGGATGTACCTGGTTTCATGATCTGTTTCTTCTAAGTAGAGGGTTCACGTGACAAATCGCAGCATGTAAAGAAGAAAACTGAGTATCCGGTAAATGAATTCTTGAATCGTGGGCAAGATTGAGAAAGAAGTGAGTATACACACAGCTTTGATTTTAAAGCTCTGCATTTAATTTCATGACTAGGAGGAGTCACAGAAGAAGAAAAGGCCATGGAAAAAGAGATGCAGACAGATCCATGAAAGGGAGAGTACAAGACAGATAACTCTAGAGAAGGGGAACAGAGGAGTGGCTTGGGAAAATACACTGCTACCGAAGAGCCACTCACGTTGAGCAAAGACTTGTTAACCAAAATTTGAGAAATGGAGACCTGATTGAAATAAAAAGGTGTTTATTTGGGGTTTGTTAGGACTGCAGCCCAGGAGACACAGATTCAAGAAGCCCAGGGGACCGCAGATTCAAGAAGCACTTGAACTGTGTTCCACCAAACTACAAAATGGGGGAGGTCTGTAAAGGCAAAAACTGCAAGGTTCCGGTTAGTTACATGAGTGGTTTATCAAGAATCATAATTGGAGCCAGCAAGAAGTAAGGGTGCTTATGAAGTAAGGATTGGTTGGGGTCCGAAATGGTTGCATAATTAGTTACAAGGGGCAACAACCCTGAGACTCAAGGTTGCAATTACCAGATGTTGTTTTAAAAATGGCTGGAGTCCTTGGCGTAGGCATAGTTCACAGGAAGCTCTGGTTCTCAGTGGTGCAGGGACATGTCTGAGACCAGATACTCAATGGCTACCTGACTCCATTTTTGTATGCCTGAGCTATGATGACTCCATCATAATCTCAATTTATCGTCAGACTTAATGTCACACCCTTCGCTTCCCACATATGGAAAAGACAGGATTGGTTTATAATTCCTGAGATCCTTGCGAGCACCAACTTCCTGTGGTTCTCAGTTGGGTGTGGGGTGTGGAGGAAAGCAGTCCATGAACTTGGCTGGGAAAAAAATTACACATTTATTCCTTTTTCACTCACTGGTAACTGAAATTTAGCTTTTCCTTCCATAATGAATAAAAGCAGCATGTGGCCGTAGTATTAGAACTACCTGTGACTTTATCAAAAAGTAGCAAATATCTTTATATCATGTTATTTATATCACAGACAAAAAATGTCTGCTGTGTGTACAACTCCAAACAATCAACACTTTGACATTATAGTAGTCATGATACGCAACACTAGATCTTATTTAATACATTGATGAAAAGCACATGTATTGTCATATACTGGGTTTTTAATCTCTCAGTGTGCCTCTGTAATCCTATATATGCTCTTTTAGCACTTGGAAACATTATTCTAACATGGGGTCTGTTTGTGTTATCTATTGCTGTATAACAATTCATCACAAAACTTTGTGGCTTAAAACAACAATCATTTTATTTTTCTCTCTCATGGTTCTGGGGCTGACCGACCTCCATGAGGCCAATCTCCCTTAGGGTTTCTCATGGAATTACAGTCGGGCAGTGTCTGGGGCTGGAACCAACCATTTACGAGTCTAGCTCCTAGGCTGGGAAGACCTGAACCACTGGGGACAAGAACGGGTGGGCTCACTCAGCATCTCTCTACCTGTGTTGTGTATTGGTTTGATACGATTTCAAACGCACTTATTTATGACAAAGACCAAAAAAAATGTTGTTTTTAGAAGTAAAGCTGTGTCATCGTCCTTGACATGCACGGCTGCTGAGGGGCCCCGCTGGGGGCCTATCGATAAGAGCACGTGGAGAAGCAAGGGGACTAAAGGCAAGGGGACATTTAGACTGTGAGCACCTAGAGTCTGTGAGGAATATCCGAGAGTTTCGGTCTGGGCAAAAGCTACAGACTTTGAGTTGATGATCTAGCTCTCCACTTGCTCCTGCCATGGCCAGGCTGCTCTTGGTTGGCAGTGGTGTTCAACTGTACAGCAGTCTAAAGAAGACAAGGAACATCTTTTCCCTGTCTTGAGCACTCCTCGTTCGCAGTGGTGTAAGGTGGGCAACGGCCCCTGGAGGGATATCCCTGGGAGGAGCCTACCCTGCCCCACAGGTGCTGTGGTTCCCTAGCAACGAGCTCCAGCAGCAAGGGACTTTCCTTTTGTACTGGCAGCTGAAAGTCAGCTCCCGTTTGCTTAAGCCTTCTTTCCCTAGAAACCAAACTTGCATAAAGGTACACCTCGACTTAATTTGGACTTTACTTCTGTCATCTCCCCTTGCCCAGAACAAGAGTGTGATTAACCTATCATTGGTTTAGAGTATATTATTTCTTTATTGTCTTATTAAGAAACATGACCCTGTATACCAGTGGCTTGTGAAATTCCTGCAGTGAACATGTGTTAAATAAACTACTGGCAAAGAGAATATCAGTCTCAGCATAATTTGCCATTCCCAAGACAAAACACTGTGTCTTTCCATGTGGTCTCTGTAACGCGGCAGCTTCAAGGTAGCCTGATTCCTCACATGGCAACTCAGTAACCCAAGACAGAGACAGCTAGAGGGAAGCTGTACCACATTTTATTACTTAACTTTAAAAGTCACACGTCACTTCTACTGTACCCTATTAGTGAGGCAGTCATGAAGGCCCATCCAGGTTTATGGGGAGCATACAGACTCCGCCTCTTGATGGAGAAGAACTAAGCTGCTGGAAAAAGATGAGATCTGAAATATGGTTGAGGCCATTTTTTAAAAATATTATCTACCACAGGATTTATAAATTTCACCAGCCTGTCAAATGAGCCCATGGCATTAAAAAAAAAAAATTAAGAACCCTCCCCTTCTAGAACCTCACTGCAACAGAAGTCCACATTACATAACTCACCCTAAAATGCTAATCACCTGGACTGAATCCTGCCTGGTGATCATATCCAGCCTGTTCTCTAGTTCAACTGTTCGTCTTGTGTTTTGATGTGGTTTCTTTGAAACTATGCCTTTCAATGAACCACATCTCCAAAACACACACACACACACACACACACACACACACACACACACACACAGAGGCATGCACTCTTCTGCATTTCATTTTTCTGGCATAAATCCTGTCAGAACCAAAGTGAGCCTGTTTGAAACTCACCAGTGAACTCTATTTTCAACCTTTCTGAATTATATTTGCCTAAACAACTGGCCCTCCCTGCTTAGAACGCTGTCAACAAACCCTTCTGCTTTTGGCTCTCAGGCCTGTGGGGAGCCTCACCTCAGCCAGGTCCTCAGCGCACCTGTAGCCTCCGTGCCACGTTTCCCTGAGTGTCTCTGCCATCTGGTGGCCAACAGTGGTAACTGCACCTTGCGGTCCATCATAGTGACTCCCTGCACTGCTCTTTCCTTTATCCATCAAGCCAGGATGCTCTACTTATTATCTGTTTTAGGTCCCAGTATACTGTACCAAGTTATGCAAGGCAAAATCCTTGAGTTATCAAAACATATGCTAAGTGGTATTTGTGGCAAGTTAACTAATCACAACCTGTAACAGTGCCTGTAGATGTGGTTTGAAGTCTGACAGAGGGGGAAAAGGTAAAAAATATAGGAAAAAGAAAGGAGGGAAGGTAATTCTTGGGGTGTAGTGAGTTCAACTGACCCACTGGATTATATAGCTCTGAAGTTCAAAAATCAAGTGGGAGGGACTTCCCTGATGGCACAGTGGTTAATAATCCACCTGCCAATGCAGGGGACATGGGTTTGATCCCTGGTCCAGGAAGATCCCACATGCCGCGGAGCAACTAAGCCCACGGGCCACAACTACTGTACCCACGCGCCGCAACTACTGAAGCCTGCACGCCTAGAGCCCGTGCTCCACGACAAGAGAAGCCACTGCAATGAGAAGCCCAGGCACCATAATGAGAAGCCCATGCACTGCATCGAAGAGTAGCCCCTGCTTGCCACAACTAGAGAAAGCCCATGCACAGCAATGAAGACCCAATGCAGCCAAAAACAAAATAAATGTTTTAAAAAATTGAAATCAAGTGGGAATCCTATATTGCATCATTGAGGACGACAACTGGATTCTGTCCTAGCTGTATAACTGACCAGCTGTGGGCAAGTTACTTGATTTCTCTGATCTGTGGTGTCATCATCAACAACGTCATGATTATAATATTTGCTCTGTATAATTGTTCTCAAAGACAATAGAATACTTTATTTTTTTAACATCTTTATTGGGGTATAATTGCTTTACAATGGTATGTTAGTTTCTGCTTTATAACAAAGTGAATCAGTTATACATATACATATGTTCCCATATCTCTTCCCTCTTGCGTCTCCCTCCCTCCCACCCTCCCTATCCCACCCCTCCAGGCGGTCACAAAGCACTGAGCTGATATCCCTGTGCTATGCAGCTGCTTCCCACTAGCTATCTGCCTTACATTTGTTAGTGTATATATGTCCATGACTCTCTCTCGCCCTGTCACAGCTCACCCTTCCCCCTCCCCACATCCTCAAGTCCGTTCTCCAGTAGGTGAAAGACAATAGAATACTTTAAGAAAAACACCTAGTCAAGTGGCTAGCAAGCAGGAAGTGCCCAGTCATTGGCTGCTTTAACTAATGCTACTACAGACATGGTTCAAAATGTTAGAATCCTTTCTGTTAAGACTAGACAAACTCTAATTACACCCATGTAATAAGTGCTAGAAATTTAGAAGGGGGTTAGATGCTAAAAATTTAGAGGGGGTTTAGATATGCAGGAGAACCTGAGGGAGAATCTGGGACCAGGATTTCTTATTTACGAAGAAGCCATTTAAAATCTTTTTCTAAAAAGGCTTTCCCATGGAAAATGGTAACAGCTCACTGTCCCACCTCATGTCCACTAAAGCGGGGGTCCCCAACCCCCACCCGCAGCCTGTTAGGAACTGGGCCGCACAGCAGGAGGTAAGCGGCCAGCGAGCAAAGCTTCACCTGCCACTCTGCATTGCTCCCCATGGCTCGCCATCACTCACATTACCGCCTGAACATTCCCACACCCCGTCCGTGGAAAAACTGTCTTCCGCAAAACCGGTCCCTGGTGCCCAAAAGGTTGGGGACTGCTGCACTCAAGGAAGAACCAGAGGAAATGAGGCCAAATGGTTTGTTTGCAATTATGCTTAAACCAGAAATAACTTAAAGACATTTATGGATCCTCTTTATGCTTTTAATCTCAAAAAAAATTGTATCTCCCCTTAAACAGAATGAAGTCCCAGATATGGATTGGCATAATATGGTCTGAATTGCCACCGCCAAGGTGGAAGAGGTCTAGTGTTATCAACCTGCCACTGGGCAGCTGGCTGATCTCCTCCAGGTATTGTACCCCCCTGAGGGTTCAGTGTCATTCCTTGGTACTAACATGCTGGAAATTCAGCCTTGGCGGTAGCCAGTAACCAGTAGGTCAGCCTTGGTGAGAGGCAGCTCCATTCTGTTAGAAAAATACAGAGCCTCAATTCATATTAGTACAGTCACTCTATTTACGGGCCCATTGCTCAAGCATTTGGCGGCCAGGGAGAGATATTGGCTGAGTCATCCTGTCCACCTGGTTACTGAGCATCTCCACTAGAGTGGATGCCCTTGTATCCACTCTTATCGGTCCACCTACATATCTCCAATCTTCCAATCTTGCTAGTTTCATGCCCCCGACCAACTAACCAAACTATTTGCTCCCTACCCAGAAGCCTATATATATATCCATATCGCTGGCCATCTCTCCTCCCATACAAATCAAACAACCAAGTATCCCAGCCACAGCTCTGTCCACTGGGAGGATTCCCCTCACTCTGTCCTTGAAGATCAATATTGAATGACTATTATGTGACAACTGTTCATTTCCTTCTCCCAATATACTGATCCAACCCACCTATGAACCAGACACAAGAAGTTTCCTCTTCGACCACTGGATCATCTGGAAGCTGCTGTGAGATCAAGTGCATAAGTTGAGGAAGAGGTGCTATGCCACCAAGGTGACACACCCTCTAAACCTGCTTGGGCGTGATCTGCATGAACCATTTTTCATCATGCAGTGGATTGTGGCAGCTCGTTATGATTCAGTGGTTACGATGTCGCCTAGCCCATGGTGATATCATAGTCACTTGATATCCATCTCTACAATGTCGCAGTAGCCCTCATGGAGCTTTTTTTTTTTTCCACTATGGTGAGTTGTTCTCTGCTACAGAAGGCATGGTGATGTCCAGAACCCTTCAGGTCTGTGCTGTGGTTCTCCTATCAGAGCTTGTCAGACACTAAACAGTATCCTTTCCACCATGGGTACATCTAGCACCATTTGGTCTGTTGAATCGTTTAAGCACAACCATCCGGGCAGACTGTAATGCAACCCTAACCTGTGATAAAGTCCTTTCTTGCTCTGGTCTCCACTCAAAACTGACTGTGTCCAAAATATAAAGAGGCCCAACAAGCTCTGAGCCTCTTTCTTAGTGATTGAAGGTATAAGGTGCTATAAGTTGGTTTTCTCCTTAAAGGGATGTCCCAGCATACTCCAGACAACTGAACCCCTAATAACTTCACCAACACGGCAGGACCCGGAATTTTTTCAATTTGTCTTTCATCCTTTGGGCCACATATGTCTAACTAAATCATCCATAATATTTGCTACTTTGTGTTCACCAGCTCCAATTAACATTGTATCAGTGATATAGTGGACCAGTGTGTTATGCTGCAGAGTATCAAGATGATCAAGGTTTATGAAGATTATTTTGTGCCAGAGATCAGGACAGTTGATATAACTTTGGTCAAAATCAGTGAATGCGCCTCACTGTCTCTTCCACATTGTGAACTCTTTTGATCATCTTCACTGAAAGAACTGAAAGAAAATGCATTCCCCAGACCAACAGCCATATATCAAATGTCCAATCTGCAACAATAAAGATGCCACATACAGTACAGCAGCTATAATTGGGGGTACCTTTGTTTAAGTCTATATAGTCCATCTTTACTACAGCAATCCACCTGGTTTTTGCAGGGGTCATGCAGCTGAATTGAACAGGAATACAATGGAGAGCCTTTAAGATTTTGAGCTCAGTCCCTATATCTGTGTGGACAGTGCTCAGATAGAAACTGTCTCAGTATATACGTCTATTTGGGGAAGAACTGAAGGAATATATATTGTATATACTTGCTGGAGAGTTGCAGAAGCCTAGCTCCAGGGACCCTTCCTCCCCTTCAAGTGATGGGCTTTGGGTCTTAGAACCACTCAAATATGAAAACTGGGAGAAAGATTATTTATAGTGGAAAAGTGACATCAGTCTTTTGCTCACCAATTCTTAATTTTTTTCTGGTGATACAAGTCAAGCATCTCCCCAGTTGGCAACCCATTTTTCTCATCCCCAAAAACACCATAGTCTATTAGCCATCACTATTGATCCCTGCAGGTCAAGGTGCTCTGCCTGATATTCCACCCTCGCTGTTAATTATGATAATTATGCATACTTTGCATCTGATGTTTACGTGCTGTCACTGGGCTCTGTTACTCTTCCCATTGACACTAGGAAGATTAATTTTGCAAAAGCACCTATGATTGATAATCCCCGCCTATAAGGACAGCCACCACTGAGCTTTCAGTGATTTTGGTGCCCCTCACGAGTACATTCGTTGTCACTTTTATACAAGCAGTATGTGCTGGGTCTTCTTTGAGAATCCAGCCAGCAGGTGGCTTCGCTGGTCTTATTAATAAATCCATTCTTCACGCCCACCTCTTTAATCATACCGACTCCTTCCTCCATATGCCTCCACATCAGTTCTGGCATCTCCACGTCATTTGCTGAAGGTCATCATCATGTTCAAGCTTCCCATCCCAGTGGCATATGGGGACCAGCTGCATGTTTAATCCCAGGTTACGGGAGATGCTCCAGCGTCATTTCATTCTCCCCCATCCGGCTTTATATTCTGCTCCTCCACCACCCTGCCCATCCCAATAGTCTCAAAATCCATTCCTGCACATGCTCCCCTGGTTCTACACAATACATACTAGTCACGCCCTGCAATTATTTGGGTGAATACCTATTTCTCCCACAGTAAGTTTTTTTTTTTTTTTTTTTGCGGTACGCGGGCCTCTCACTGTTGTGGCCTCTCCCGTTGTGGAGCACAAGCTCCGGATGCACAGGCTCCGCGGCACATGGGATCTTTCCAGACCGGGACACGAACCCACGTCTCCTGCATCGGCAGGCGGACTCTCAACCACTGCGCCACCAGGGAAGCCCTACCACAGTAAGTTTTAAACCTCTCCTCCTGAGACCTAACCCTGGTTATTGCCTCCAGGCAATGAGCTGGAGGCTGGGGATGGGAGTGTCAGATCTTGAGAACAAACATCATCTTGTAACACAGCCACCTCATGGGTGGTCTTTGAATGTTCTCCAAGCAAGAGGAGACTGTTGCTTCTGCCAGCCCCGTGGGTTCACAGGAATACAGGGAGGGGTTCAAGGTTCTTAGACACATCCTTGAAAATGTCTTCATCCTGAGGCCCTGACTTTAGCACGGGAGACTGGTGGAGGCTGTGCACTTGAATAGTGTTCTTTGCAGCCCAGCCACCCTATTTACATCTTGGGCCTGATTTTTAGCGCAGACTGTCCTATAGCTACAAGAGATAAGACTCTTTTTATATGCTGCCAAGCAAGCCTTCTGGCTCTTACAGCTTCCCTTGAGTTAATAGTTGGCTGACCAGGATGTGCTCTTTTCCTTCAAAGATTCCGAGGTAGACATCCAGCCAACTCCATCATCTTTATAATAGCCACTGCCCATACCACTCATGTGCTGAGCTTCTGAACAACTCAGGGCTTCCCCTTTCACTTATACCTCACACAACCCACCACACTGAGAGCGTTAGCAACTGTGATGCTACCGCGGGCAAAGGATAACATCACCCACTTACCACTAGCCAACCACCAGTAAGACATTTCCAGAGACCATTTTAATAGCTTGTTTTCTAGGGCTAGTTCTGGTCCAAATATCTTAGTTCAGATTCACCCTAAAGCAGAACTTGAGACTAGGACTTGAGTGCAGGTTGTTTATTCGTAAGATGAGCCCAGGAAACAAGAGTGAAGAAGAGGGGAAAGTGAATCAAGAAAGAAAGAAAAGTCAGTATTAGTGTGCATTGTCAAGGTTGGTCCTATCTTGATTCTTCTGGTACCTTCTGAAAAGTAGAATTTTCCATCTTAAGGATGGAAAGCTGTAGCATTTATTCACTGGCTCCCATCCGCCATTGGCTGAGGACTGCTCCTGGGGCCATTAACTCCCCTCACTTCCAGGTTGCTCTGGGGGGGGGGGGGCGGGGCCTCATCTTTGAATATTAATTAAAGTAATAATTTACAGAAAAGTATAACCTCATGAATTCTGAGTCTTATGGACATAAATTCTTTCTTTAACCCAAAAGACCCTCATAATCATAGGCTTATAGATAATATTCATCAAGTTTGGGGGTTTTGATACAATTTACTCATGGCAACATTACCTGTTGACTATATAGATACAATGAAACTGACCATTTTAAAGCTCCATGTCCGTTCTTTACATAAGACTAGAAAGCCATAGAAAAGTAGGCAGTGGTAACTTGAGGTGAATTTTTAGCAAGATCAAATATAGATACCAATTTAACTAAGATTTCCATAGGTCTATTATATCTTAACCTTATTGTCTAAAATGTTAATTATCTTGGCACTAAACTTCAGATTTCATAAAGTTGTTCCTGTACAAATTTCATGGTTATTAAATGTGGTAAAAAATCCAACATGAGCACACAACAGTCACTATAAATAGTCCCTTCAACATCAAACACATACATACACAATTACATTTCATATTTATAAAGACTTGACTGTTAGAAAACAATCATAAGAAATATTTAAGACTAATGAGGAATATGAAAAAATAGAGAAATAAGAGCTGAAGAATTTATATACATACATGACTATGGAATTCTCTTAGCCAAAAAACAAAGTCGCCATATGTCTGCCTCTTGGGAGATATGAAAGGTAATAAGTATTGAATGGGTCAGACAGTCATTGAGAAAACATGAAAAAAATGACTGGTCAGTGGGTCTGTTGCAATGGGGTATATATAGGCTGGGGTTCTTCCACACACCGTCCTAGTTTCCTAGTGGCTGTCACTTTATCCAGCTCTTCCTTGTGGGAGAAGTTGTGGCTTTAGGCTTTAAGCCACATTCTTGGTCATGACTTCTGGGAGGGTCCTGCCTCTTTAAATCCTATATCTTCCTCTCAGCAAGACTCCAGAGCTACTTTTTTTCAATCCAAGCATCTCAGTGGACTAATGTCAAGAACACCTGAAATACTGTTGACCCCAGGTTTGAGTATCGTGCTTCTGATTGGTGGAGGCCTGCTATTCGGTCCAGTTTAAGAGAGTGGTCCTCCTTGGGGAGCCTAAGAAGCAGCGGAATGTAAAGTGAAGGGTATGAATTTAGGCATTGGGCACACCTGGATTTGAATCTGAGCTCACTGGATGACTTGGAGAAATTATTTATACTCTCTGAATTTCTATTATCTACTACATGAGGAAACTAATGATGGCCATATTTCAGGGCTGGGTCAAGAATAATTTGTATAGAGCTCCTGTCCTATTTTCCACTCAGTAAATAGCAGTGTGATATGGGGTTGAAAAGTGTGGGCTCTAGGGCTCTTGCCACGTAGTCACTGTTTGATCTTGGGCAAATTATTAACCTCTCCATGCCTCAGTTCCCATGTCTGCAACATTGGAATAATGACAATACCTTCCTCACTGGCTTGATGTGAAGAGAAAAAGTATTTCTGCTCTTTGTACACTGACCTCTTTCTATTCATCCAACATAAGCTTATTAGTATCTCAAAAACTTTGTGCCTTTTTCCCTGACTGTAATGTTCATTCAAAGACTGGTTTGTTTGTTTGTGTGTGTGTGTGTGTGTGTGTGTGTGTGTGTGTGTGTGTGTATAAAACATTTAGAACAGTGCCTGGCACACAGTTAGTGTTCCATATGAATGAACTATTGATAATAAGGAGGAAAAAAAAAAAGATTGAGCTATTACAGTATCACTATTATCCTGTAACCCTATAGAACTGAAAATCCTGAGGTCAGGCTCTTCCAGAACCAGTTCCTCTGTCTTCTAGAAATCTTCAAAAGCTAGCTGAACTGCTGCATGTAAGTTCACTAAGAAATATATCTCTCCAGGACACCTCCATTCCCCAATCCCTTTATCATGTACTTAGTATGTGTGCAAATAAAATACCACATCCACACTCTTGTCCTTGCCATTCATCTTACTTGGCACTCAGCTGGTGCCCAGAGGACAACACTGGACTTGGAGTTTGAAGAGCCAGGTTTCAGACTCTGCTCAGCCTTTGCTGGGTGACCTCTGGATCTATCACATAACTTTTCAGTATCTTTCTTTCTTTGTCTTAAGACCTAATTTCCTCATTATCTGTTGAAAGGATTAAATAAGTAATATAATTTGTATATATGTAAATAATATTGGGTCACTCACCTGCTCAATGGCTCTCCTTTTTCCTCAGAACATTTAAACTCCTCACCATGGCCTTTGCCTGTCAGATGCACCCCACTACTTCGCTTCCCCTCTCTCCACTATAAATACATCAAACACACCAAGTTTACTCATAGCTCAGCAGCTTTGCCCTCGTGTTTTCCCCCGTCTGTAATGTCCTTCTCCAGATCTGTTCACAAGGGTTTGGGGGGTCTGTTTGTTTGAGGCCTTCTTCAGATTTCTCGCCAAGTGTCCTCCCGTGGGAGGCTTTCCCCACCTGCCGAGTCTAAGTGGTGCTGTCCCAGCTGCTCCCTATCACATCATCCTCTTTCATTTCCCTCATTGCACTTATCAACATCTGAAATTATTTTGTTCACTTATTTAATATTGCTTCTGTTTTATGTTTTGGTTTTTTGGCTGCAAGGCATTTGGGATCTTAGTTCCCCAACCAGGGATCGAACTCGCACGCTCTGCATTGGAAGGCAAAGTCTTAACCACTGGACCGCCAGGGAAGCCCCTGTTCACTTATTTAACAATTTTCTCTGAAGGCAAGGGCCATGTCTGTTTGGTTGACAGCTCTCCCCACAGTGTCTAGACAGCACCTGGCCTATGGGAGATGCTCCTTAAATATTTGTGTATAAATGGATGTGGACATGCTCCACAAAGGGGTACGAATGCTGGTGTCCTAGAGGATGTATTGCACTGGCTGTGGCCACTCACTGCTAGAGCCACAGCCAAGAGAGCAGCTGTTCTCAGGGAGACAGCCTCAGAATCCCCTGGAAGGCTTAAGACACACATCGCATCAGGAACCCCCAGCGTTCCTGATCCAATTGGTCTGCGTGGGACCCATGAATGTGCATTACTAATAAGTTCCCAGATAGATGCTGATACTACTGGTCCGCAGACCACACTTTGAAAACCACTGCTTCCAAGGATCTAAGATCCTCCTTTGTGTCTTCAGAAGCAGAGGGGAAACAAGGCCAGACATTTGAAAAGAGACCATACTAAAAGGCTCCGGAGGAAAACAACCCAACACCAAACCAAAAGACCCACAAACACCCAGAGCTAGACCCAACCAGATAATATGGTTTATATTTTATGGCTTTAAGTTCCGAGAGCCCTCTGAGTCCCAGCTTCCTGACAGATCCAGCCTCTCTTCCCCAGCCCCTTTCTTCAGAGCATATGCACATGCCACATAGAGATAGTAAGGTGTTTCACCCCACAGCCTTAGCAGGAACAAAACCAATGAGAACGTAATACAACACAAGAATTGCACAATCTGAGCAAATGTGATACATATAATATAGCAGGAAGTCTTTATTTCCTTAACAGTGTCTTATGTATTTTGCAGCTCCCTCCAGTTCCTAGGGCAGGGCTTTGTCCCTGGAGTGTGCCTAATAAATATCAGAAGTGAACTGAGTTATGGCTTACAACATCCCTTCACCCACAGAAGCACAATATACTTTACTGATGTTACCCATTTGTTCTTATCCAACTGTATTTATCCATAGTACCTGGGATCATTTATTATTTTTAAAGTTGCTGTAGCTTTCTAGATAGCACACAGGCTCAATAAACGACACCTTTATCCTTCCTTCTCTCTGTACTGTCTTTCTGGATCATTATCTTGGAAACCTGTGCTTAATTACTAGCCTTGTATTTATTTCAGTTGTCATGGCTTGCCATGACTGTGGGCTGTTTTTGAACAAAAATATGCATTAAAATGTCTCCCTTAAAGCTCAACAATAACTAATTACCCTTTAATGCCATCTATGACCCTCTTGAGAATGAAAATTAAACTTCCCACTATGTTTCCCTTCTTATCCTTTTTTTTTGTGTGTGTGGTTGTGTGCCCCTTACATATAGAGGACCCTGTTTTCTTGCACACAAGTATTTCCAAAAGCCTATTGGTCTTCAAAACATAGACTAAAGCAGGAGTAGGAGGACATAAGGACTGACAAGAGATGACCATAGCATCTAGATGCACAGTAACGTTTCTCTGTGGATATCACTGAGTTCCAAATAAAGAACAAGATAAAGTAATGGACAGAAGAGTACTAGAAGGGGTGCAGATCAAGCTCCACCTGTGGTAGTCATGGGTGTACCAGTCCTCTTCACTCCCCAGCCCTAAGTCTCAGGCAAAACCTTTGCTCTAGACCTTAAAAGGACATGCCAGGAAGAAACTGGAGTCAAAGCAGGTCTAAGACAAGGAGCAAAAGAGAATCTTAGAGTGTGAAAGTAGAGAAAATGAGTGAGAAGATGGAGAGAGCACAAAAGAGGAGGAGATAGAGATGCAGAGACTCTTCTAGAAGGATGAATCACTCTTCCGACCTAGCTACACACACACACTCCCCCCGAACACCCTGCAAGTCCCTCAACCTGGAAGTCCAAGCTTCCACAGACTGATTCACCACCCAAGCCCTAAATAAACTGCTTGACTTAGTTCTGAACAGGATTAATCTCAGCCTTAGTCACTCTTAGATTAGTATTTCCTTTATACCTGCAGTGGCCGCCTGTTTTGTCCACCCAAGGTGATTAATGGACTGAAGTCATTTTTCTGACATCAACTTCATGCAGCCAGGTTTTTTTTTTTTTTCTTTTAAGACCATTCAAAGCCTCAATAAAATAGAATGTGGCCTCAGGATTCTCATCCAGATTCAAACAATTGAAACAATTCCTTCATTCCTAGACCAGGTTAGAGAAACGTAAACAAAGAAATCACAAGAAGTTAAAATGTGGCAGCTGTTTGCCAACCCTCAGCCAAAAGGTAATCTTTTATGAAAGGATGTCTTGAAGAGCAAGTGTCATGCTTGCAGATCTCTGGGGAATGGAGGGAGTTAAGAAATTTCTGACTGATGATTTATGGGTGAAGACAATTGGTATATCACATTTGATCCCCATAATGGCCCAGTGAGAAAAAAGAATTTCATTTTATACATAAGGCAACTGAAGTTCAGAGAAGGTAAGTGATACACCTATGATCACACAGCAGGGACCAAGAACTAAAACCCAGGCCTCCTAACTCATAGTCTAATGCTTGTGAAAGTATGTACAGGCAAAATGTTGGCCCTCCCCAAACTTAAGACAAAGAAATGTATCTCCTTACAGTCAGTACTATTAAAAATCTCCCACAAAAGTATGCTTATACTTACATTCGCCCATAGAAAGCATAATCGTCTTATTAAAAAGTCAAGATTGGGGCTTCCCTGGTGGCGCAGTGGTTGAGAGTCCGCCTGCCGATGCAGGGGACACGGGTTCGTGCCCCGGTCCGGGAAGATCCCACATGCCGCGGAGCGGCTGGGCCCGTGAGCCATGGCCGCTGAGCCTGCACGTCCGGAGCCTGTGCTCCGCAATGGGAGAGGCCACAACAGTGAGAGGCCCGCGTACCAAAAAAAAAAGTCAAGATTGCTTGCATTTTTTTCTCCCAAGACAATAATGTATGAAGTTGAAAGGACAATAATCAAGAACTAGATGTCTAGTTCAAAAACAATGGCAGCCAAAGCAAATCCTCTTTATCCTTTAATTTCCTCTCAGTCTCTCAAAGAATATATTGTTTGCTATGAATCAAGGATAGTCAGACATTGTTGAAAGCTTCAATAGGAAAAATAGAGGCCCAAACCAAACACAAAAAAGGGAACCCAGAGGAAACAGGTATAATGTAGGAAGTAGCATAAAATATTTTTTAAAAACCATCATTATTTTCATTGAGACAAGAGGAGATATTGCATCCATAGAAACTAAACAGTGTGCTATGGAAAAAGAATCAAGAATAAAAAAAGTTCTTTGAAAACTCAGAGTATGACCAAACAACTTACAAATTCAATAGAGGAGTTAGATGATAAAAATTAAGTAAATCTCCCAAAATGTCTTACATAAAAGACAAAGAAATGGAAATAATAGAAAAAAGACAAGAAACTTAAAGAGGAAATCAAAGATATCTACCAAGTGACAAATAGCAGTACCAGAAAAAGGAAATAGATAAAATGGAAGGAATATTATCAAAGAACTAATACCCAAAACAAAACCATCCGGAATAGAGGAACATAAGTCTCCAGTTGGAAAGAGCTCACCAACTGCCTGATTTAAACAAACAAAAAAAGACTCACACCTCAGCATATCACAAAAAAATTTTTGGAGGAACAAACTAAAGATTCATACCACTTTCAGACAGGAAAAACAAGTCACAAAGGATGGGGAATCAAAAGGATATTTGATTAAATATTAAAGGACTAAAAATATATATATACATATTGCCAAGAGAAAAAAGAAAAAATAACTTCATTAAGTGAAGTGCACCCTTAATTCACAACAAATATGTTTTTGAAAACTAGATATGGCTTGGCTGTCTTAGAAACCTTTCTTGTTATTCATTTGCATCAGACTCAGTCATTATTAAAGGAAATTTTGCAAAAAAAAAAAAAGGATATTTGATTCTGAAGAGCAACACCAACACCAAAAGGTGTAAAGACAATTACTTCAAAATGTTTAAGCAACAGTGCCTGCCAAATTCTGTATCAAATTACAAATCAAGTGTGAAGATAAAGACACTTACATACATGCAAGGGCTCCAAAAATTTAGCTCATGTGTCCTTTCTTACGAAGCCACTGTAGAATGTGCTTCAGCAAGGTAAAGGAGTTTTAACAACAACAAAGGAGACAGCATGGAATACAGAAAACAGGGACCCTACAAAAGGAAGTCACAGAATTGAGAGGCAGAGCAGTGACCAGCAATTCAGAATGGACCAAGGGGACCAAGGACAACAATGGTCAACCTAGAACCACATTCTCAGTAAAACTCTTTTCCTTTTTAGAAAAACAAAAACTAAAATTGCTTACCACCAAAAGACTCTCACTAGAGAAATGTTAAAAAAAAAAACATACCTGAAGATGGAAAATGATCACAGGTGACTGAAGGAAATAGGAAGGAGGGGATAAAGAAATAGGCTAAGATCCTGGTAAATATAAACACATAGAGATTGACTATATAAGTCAGTAATAATGAAGTCTAATTAGGGGGGGGAAACAAAAGAAGATAGAATTAAAACCCTGACAAAAATAATGTGTAAGACAAATGCCAAGGTTCTTGAATTCGGGGGGAAACGGATTAACTTAGATTTTGTTAAGAACACACATTAAGATTGTAAGGGTTTACAGGAAATAATTAAACCTTTATACCATCTTTGAAGTAAGAACTGCAATTAAGGGTAACCCAACAGCCCTAGCCAGAAAGAAAGCTCTTCCTTACCATAGAATTTCATCTAATATATGTAAAAGAAATTAAAAATTAGGAAGTCACCATTTTGTAGCCCCTAACAAAAAAAAAAAAAATGGGTCCAGCGAGGATTACAAATGAACAGTAAAACCAACAGGTAAAAATTTGATGGAGAATGAAATATTTGCAAAGCAAATATTTCACAGGTTACTTGTGAGTCACAAGAGGAAAAACCAAACATCATGTTGAAGGCATTAGGCTTACCCCATCTGAACCCAGTGATGGATATTCTCATCACTATTAAATGGAATGAGACATTATGTGCAACTTGATGTGATGCAATGGGAAGTAAACAACATTGCCTATGATGTATTCGCTTAGCCTGAATCTAATCAAGCCTTTAGCTCTCATTTGTAGTTTACAGGAAATACAGGGACTAGAAGAACAAGGTAAACAGGACTACAAGGAAGCAGTCAAACAAAACCAGAACTGAGGTCATTCTACAGTTAACTCGACAATGTCATGAAAAGGCGTGTGTGGGAGGGAGGAGAGGAGTATTCTAGATTCAAGGAAGCTTAAGAGACATAAAACATTGACCAAAAGATACATACAGACCAAGATTGGATCCTAGTACACACTAAGTAACTGCAAAAGCTATTTTGGAAATAGTTGGAGAAATCTGAATACTGAGTACTCAGTGATATTAGGGAATTATAGTTGATGTTGTTAAGTTTGATGACGATATTGCAAATATGTAGAAATATTCTTATTTTTAAGAGACCTGTATTAAACTATTTAAAATACAAGTTTTTTCCTTTCTGCAATTTACTTTTAAATACGTAAAGAAAAAATAAATATATGAAGTAATTATGGCAAAATGCTAATATTTGTTAAATATAGGAGATTTTTTTTCATTAAACTAGTGCTTCTCACACTTTAAAGTGCACATGAATCAACTGGGACCTTGTTCAAATGCAGATTCAGACTTAGCAGTTCTGGGGGGCCTCGGATTCTGCATTTCTGAGAGGCGCTCAAGTGGTACCGATGTTATTGCTTCATGAACCACATTTTCAGTAGCAAGATATTATAATATTTTCTATGCATTTCGGATTGTTAATTAAGGCTATTCACTAAAGAAAAAGAAATGAGTGCATAAAATCCAAAACAGAAGAAACCAAAGTCAAACTGAAAATAAATTCAGAAGAAAGTGTCACCAGCAAAGCCCATTCTGGGTAATAAAATAAAGTCTAACCTTTTTTTTCCTTTCCCTTTGTGCTTAGTCTTTCACTTGCTTGTAGAACGCCGCACTCGGAAGCACTGCACGCAGCACTTCAGACGGAGCTCCTACTGAGAAATGGCTGTGCTGACACTTGCACTCGGAGGACGCGTGCGCAGAAGCGCTGCGCAGAAGCGCTGCGCAGGACGCCTCCGTTCAAGGTGGCAGCGGCGGGCTGTGTGCAGAGACGCTGGGCCTGGCGCTGGGATCTGGAGCCTAAGCAGCGCAGCTGAGTCCAACATGCAAGAGCTCTGCTCCCTCCCCTCCCCACTGACAAGATCCCTATGAAACACACCTGCCCACAGCCGGTGGGGAGAACAAGTACTCCAGAGTGCTAGCTCGCACCTCTCCATTCTTGGATCGAAGAATAGAACTTTCCTTTGCTTCTGAACCAAACTTGGTCTCATTCTCTTGGCTACAACGACACTGGGCAGGAAGACCCTTTCAAGGTACCAACCCGAAAGGGTCAGTAACAAAAGCAGTGGTAGAAAAAAAGAGGGAATATAGGAAACAGCAGGATGAGAAAGCAAAAGATAACTTAGAAATAAATTTGGGCACATCAGGAATCACAAAAAAAAAATGAACTCAATTTACCTGTTAAATGACTGAGATTGTCAGACTGGAAAATAAAAACTCTAGTCATATCCTATATACAAGAGAAAGACCTAAAACATAAGAACATAGAAAAACTGATAATAAAACAACTGAAATATAGATAGTACTAACCAAAATAAAAGCTTTTGTAGCTATAGTACTAATACAAAATAGAATTTAAGGCAAAAAATATTATTAGGTTAAAGAAGTTCCCTAGGTTGGTAAAAGTTTCAGGTACTAAATTGTAGTATTCTTGTAAAATGGAATACTCTTAAGAGCAGTGAAAAGGAATGAACCAGAGTAAAAACAGTAAGTTATAGAAAGATGTGTGCAATATTATACCATTTCTATAAAGTATAAAACCAGGCAGAAAATATATGCACACACGTGTGCGTGTGTGTGTGTGTGTGTATAATATGCAAATACATGTGTGTGCACGTGTGTATAGTTTAGGGATACATAGACATGGGAAAATTATAAAGAAGTACATGGGAATGACAGAACATGAATTCAGAATAGTGGATCCTTCTCAGGGGAGAGAAACACGGGAATAACAAGTGTCCTGGAAACATTTTATGTATTAAATGGCTCTGGTGTTTATTACATTACTCTTCTATATTTCATAATATTTTTTCAAAGATGATGTAATGAGAACATGTACTTACTCACCATTTGTTCAAATCCCATTGTAATGGCAGAAAAAAATATTTTTAAAAGAATGAATTCCTAATAGCTTCAGAAGCAACAGCAAAAAGGGGACACAAACCATCAGACTAAAACAGTGCAGGTTCTTACATAGAGTAGTAAGAGCAGGGAAATCATATCCCCAAACCCACAGCAGGACAAAGAAAAGAGCAGTCCTCTGGGAGAGACTGGAAGCTCACAGTCATGACTTGAAAGCACATCTCAGTTGCTAACACCTGGAAAACTCTCCAAAAGCAATTGTTGACAGGCTGACTTAATTAAGTCCACCTGCAGCAATCATCACGGAATAACTGGGCCAGACTGACCCTTCTCTTTCTCCCCCTCCTCTTTAAAGCTGAGGCAAGTGGAGCTCCATGAGATTAAATGATCTGCCGAAGGTCATACAGGCTCTTAAATGTCAGTCTACACACCAAGCATCTCTTTCCACTTTACCGTTTAGTCTTCCAGGAAAATAGCTTTAAACCAAATGATCTCTAAGAATGCATCCAGTTCAAAAACTCTTTATTAATTTTAAAAAATATTTTTAGTTCTTTTCAAACTCTTTAAGATTCTTGAAAATGTTTCACTAGTACCTCTGCCTAGTGCCTGCAAGCTCCAGAACCTTCCACTTCTAACCATAAATAAGTGAATAAATTGGATTATCTCTTTTTGCTTTTTTAAGGCAGGAAGGTATTAGCAATTCAGTTAAATCTATTTCCAGGTAATGAAAAGTAAAGCAACAGTAGCACATATAAAAACGGAGCCCTGGTGAGACAAGACACTGATAGGTAAAAGTTCATGATGAGTTATTCTTGTCCACAGTTTAATAAGACTCAGTGGTTTAGGTATCCATTTCCCCTAATGGCCTGAGGGAAATTGTTTCCTGCCACAGACCCTGGGATTACCACAGTAATCTCTCTAAAGATGTTGTATGTTAAAACATGAATTGTATGCCGTATCTTCCTCATAATTCTTGCCATTTAATTTCCAAAAGGATTGTGGTATGTTTTTGAGTTCATCCATTCTTTTCAGTTTATATTTATTGAGGGCCCACCATATACAGACTTGGGGCCCACCATATACAGACTTAGGCTCCCACATGAAGCCTAGTGTCTAGTGGGAGAGGTTGGTCAATGAGAATGTCAGTAACTGAAAAAATTACAGATTTTGAAAAATGCTAGGAAAAGAAAAAAACCAGGATGTTGAAATGTAGAGTTTCTGGGGAAGGATACTTTGGATAAGGAGGTCAGGGAAAACCTCTCTGAAGAAGGGATATTTGACCTGAAACCTGAAGAATAAGAGGGGGCTGGGGAGAAGAGAGCTGGGGAACAGCAGTCTGACACGGAAGCAGTTAATACAAAGTTCCTAAAGTGGGAATGAGCTTAGTGTTCTTGGGAGACAGCAAAAGCCGGTGTGACTGAAACACAAGAAAAGAGAAGAACCCTATCAGATGAGGTTCAGGGTGGGCAGGCCACAGATCACACAGGTCTGAATGCCTTCGAAATGAATCTGGATCCTACTCTAAGAATAATGAAAACCCAAGTAAGTGTGCTAAGCAGACGGGTCTTCCCGTGTCCCTTGTCAAACATCAATCCCCATTTTTTCAAGTACACACCTACCAGGAGGGCCAGGCTAGGACCTATAAAAGCGAGGCATCAGGGCCTTTAACAAGCATCATAGGTGATCCTGATGCATCCCCAGTTACAACCCATCACTCTAGATCACACGCTCAGGGAGACATTCCAGTATTTGGTTCACCTGGGGTCAGTGTTAACTCAAAATATAAACAATCCAATAAATTGTTACATTACTTACAATATGGAAAAGCAGTGAGTGTTATTAGCACACCAAAATCTAGAAAAGTCAAACAAAAAAATGGATACAACTTTCAGGGTTTGGTTCGGAAAGCTGTTTTTCAGTCCTTCCTGGTTAAGAGGGCAGCTATAGAACACTTGGCTGAATCATTCCCCTGGCTTAATGGGATTTACGAAAAAAATAAAAAGAGACACTGTACAAAAGAATAGGAAGTCCCAACAGGACTTCAAAATGAAAATATCCATCATCAGGAACGCAGATCCTAATGTTCAGTAAATATAATGTGATTGAGAAACCATCACCGACTGGTTCAAATCATGACCCCTGAAACTAAACTTTGTAAACTTCGTAGCCAAAAGAAAGAAAGGAGAACAAAGCTTCCGCTGGGGATGGAGGGTGGAGGGTGGAGGATGGATAGTGAAAATACTTAACAACAGGTAGCACATGGTCATGGATCAGTCAGCACAGAGGCCAGCTGTGAACCCCTGAAGCTACGTGTACAGTGTTTGAGCAGGAAGGAGGTGAACGTCAGACCCACTTCCTCTATTCCCACTCTCCTATCCACCACGGACAAACCAAGAGGTCACTCCAAAACTGTAGGACCTCTTCTGAGGCAGTTAGAGCCACTGCCACACCCCTAAAGTGATTATTACTTTCTCTCTATCCATTCTGAGTCTTCAAACCCTAGAAATGCAGCATGAGCAGTGATGCTGATGCTGGCCGTGAGCTCAGGAGGGCTCTGAAAGCAAGTGTTGCTCTCTAGGCATTGTGGTTTTTCAGGTACCACTTCTGATCAAAACAAAGCAAGAAAGCAAATTTCAGGGTTGGGAAGATCTCTTTTTTTTTTTTTTAATTTTTTTTTTTTGCTGTACGCGGGCCTCTCACTGTTGTGGCGTCTCCCGTTGCGGAGCACGGGCTCCGGACGCACAGGCTCAGCGGCCATGGCTTACAGGCCCAGCCACTCCACGGCATGCGGGATCTTCTCGGACCGGGGCACGAACCCGTGTCCCCTGCATCGGCAGGCGGACGCTCAACCACTGCGCCACCAGGGAAGCCCTAATTTTTTTTTTTTTTTTTGACTGCGTTGGGTCTTCATTGCTGCGCGCGGACTTTATCTAGTTGCGGTGAATGGGGGGCTACTCTTCATGGCGGTGTGCAGGCTTCTCATTGTGGTGGCTTCTCTTGTTATGGAGCATGGGCTCTAGAGTGCCGGGGCTTCAGTAGATGTGGCATGTGGGCTCAGTAGTTGTGGCTCACGGGCTTTGTTGCTCCGTGG
Source organism: Tursiops truncatus (assembly GCF_011762595.2). Classification (NCBI taxonomy): domain Eukaryota; kingdom Metazoa; phylum Chordata; class Mammalia; order Artiodactyla; family Delphinidae; genus Tursiops; species Tursiops truncatus. The sequence continues at coordinate 68,272,224 of NC_047039.1, read as the reverse complement.
CATGTGGGATCTTCCCAGCCTAGTGCTCGAACCCGTATCCCCTGCATTGGCAGGTGGATTCTTAACCACTGCTCCACCAGGGAAGTCCAGAAAGACCTCATTTTTCAAGGAACAGTACACAGACGACAACACTGCAATACTTACGGAATATTCTGCAACAAAAGAGAAAGGACATTGTGTCAAGCTGCAAGAGAATGCCTTACTTGTTGAGAAACATATACTTCATAATACTAAAAACATAAAATAAAAATAAAAAGCATTTGCGTTATGTTCAAAGGCAATAACGTAAGAAAATGGTGCCTTTGAAGTTAGATTCATAGTGGAAAATCTTTACAAATAATATCACAGAAAAAGAGCCACTCTCCCTAATACTTAAAGAGCTCCTAGAAATCAAAAAGAGAAAAACCAAAAAACCAGTAGAAAAATGGGCAAAGACCATTCACAGAAAAAGAAGTACAAATGACTGTAGATACATGAAGAGTTGCTTAACCTCACTCATAATGAAAGAATGCAAATGAAGACTATCCTGAGATATCATTTTCCTCCTCTACTAGATTGGCTAAAATTCGAGAAAGTAAAAGCACATTCTTTTAGCAAGGAAGACCGACACTTCACTCTGATTGCTAGTAGGAATTTAAATGGACAACCCCAGTCACTTGTTAAAGTTATTAAAGATACTATTGCAGATTCTTTTAATCCAGCAATTCCATTTCTGGGAATTTATCCTGTATCCATAAGTTCATACCTTTAAAGTGACATATATATAAAGTTATTCATTGTACAATATTATTATGACAGCAAAAGATTGGACCATCAATGATAGGGGACTGGTTAGATAAATTATGATTGGGGGAGGAGAGAACCATGTTGCAGAACAGTGTATATAATAACCTTGTGTATATAAAAGAGAAAAGTTTGTTTCATCATTCCTCTATAAAGGGGCATTTTGATTGTTTTCAGTTTGAGGCTATTACAAGTAAAATTTCTATGAACATTCATGTACAGATTTTGTGAACATGAATTTTCATTTGAATTTTCATTTTCATTTCATTTCATTTTCATTTGAATTTTCATTCATGTACAGATTGTGTGAACATGAATTTTCATTTCTATGGGATAAATGCCCAGGAGTGTGATTATAAGTCATATGCTAAGTGTGTGTTTAGTACTTTAAGAAACTGCCAAAGTATTTTCCAGAGTGGCTGTATCATTTGACCTTCCCACCAGCAATGTATGAGAGATCCTTATCCTTGCCAGCATTTGGTATTGCCACTATTTTTAATTTTAGCTGTTATAATAGGTGTGTAGTGATAGCTCAGTGTGGTTTTCATTTGCATCCCCCTAATGGCTAATGACATTGAATGTCTTTTCATGTCTTTATTTGCCATGCATATATCCTCTTCAGTGAAATGTCTCTTCATGCCCTTTGCTCATTTTCTAATTATATTGTTTGAACACACACTTGTAAAAAGTTTATGGATTTACTTTATAAATGCAAGTTTATTTTGTAAGCATGAAGGAAATATAACAAGGCTATATGATGATATGGATAATTAAATTAGTTTCAGGAGACAGAATGATGATGTCACTAAGACAAATATTGGGGAGATAGTACCAAGATATGAACATAAAAAGGAAAAATAAAGAGAAAAAAGGAGGGGGAGTGAGGGAAAGTGGATAGAGAAAGAGAGGGAGAGAGAAGAGAGGGAATAGAGAGTACAGGGGCAAAGACAGGGAGGGTTAGAACAGAAAGAATAAAGAAGGGAGAATAGCAAGAGAATAATGGCTCCAAGGAGAAAGATGAAATAAATCAAGGCTAAGTACACCCTAGGACTAAGGGCTTTTATTGGGGACTAGAAGGCACCTCCAAGACGAGTGGACAAGGAGACTGAGGTTTTCCATAAAGATGTTTTTGGTATTTTAAAATTGAATTGAAACCTGCAAAGTGGTGAGACTGACTTTTTCTACTAAATCTAGGCTGATTGTTGATGGTGAAGTTGAAAGAGAATTAGAGTCAAAGGATATGATTTTTAATCCCAGCTCTGTCGAAGACTGAGACCCCAGACAAGCTTTTATTTGTAGGACTAGGAAATCTGCCCTTTCTCTCTCTTGGGGGTGTCGTATGCTATAAGGCACTTCCTAGAAAACACTTTTGCACCTGTAAGGTATTCTACAAATAAAAATTGTGATTGCTGATATTACAATGACGTTGTGCTCTTCACATTATAGTTAATTTCAAATGTAAATGATACAATAATCTACATAAGTATATAGGACCACAGAGAACAAGGTGGGGTGCAGGAGACATGAAAGAGGTTAGAGTTAATGGCATGGGAGGCTGTGACCCAGTACAGCCTTTGGTGAGAGGAACCTCTCAACCTCTGTCTTCCTGTTATGTCAGTAAGAGGAAAGCCTGGGGTCATCTAGCAGATAGAGAGGTGGGAAATTCCAGGGGTGGTTTCCCATACTGAACCCTCTCTTCCCAATCCAATTAGACACCAATTCAAAGACACTGTCCTCTTCTCAAAGCCACCACCAGATCAAAATCCTTATCACTTCATACCAGAATTTCAGCATCAGCCTCCAACTCAGCAGAGCATCAGTATTTCCCAAAAACCAGCTTTTCCTGATTTTGCCATCTCAGGCCATGACACATTTAGCCTTTCTGTTTAACCTTTTCAGTTTCTAAACTTTAAAGTCATTCCTTGTAAATTGGTGCAGCCACTATGGAAAACAGTACGGAGGTTCCTCAAAAAAATAAAAATAGAGTTGTCATATGATCCAGCAATCTCACTCCTGGGCATATACCCAGAAAAAAATATAATTCAAAAAGATACATGCATCCCTATGTCCATTGCAGCACTATTTACAATAGCCAAGACACGGAAACAACCTAAATGTCCATCAACAGATGAATGGATAAAGAAGATGTGGTATATATACGTACACATACAGTGGAATATTAGAGCCATTAAAAAGAATGAAACAAATTATACCCAATAAAGATGTTAAAAAAAAAAAAAAAGAATGAAACAATGCCATTTGTAGCAACATGGATGGACCTAGAGATTATCATACTAAGTGAAGTAAGTCAGAAACAAAAGGACAAATACGATATGAAATCACTTATATGCGGAATCTAAAATACTACACAAATGAACATATCTATGAGCCAGAAACAGACTCACAGACATAGAGAACAGACTTGTGGTTGCCAAGGGAGTGGGGAGGGGAGTATTGGGAGTTTGGGGTTAGCAGATACAAACTATCATATATAGGATGGATAAACAACAAGGTCCTACTGCATAGCACAGGGAAATATATTCAATATCCTGTGATAAACCATAATGGAAAAGAATATGAAAAAGAATATATATACAATGTATAGCTGAATCACTTTGCTGTACAGCAGAAATTAACACAACATTGTAAATCAACTATACTTCAATAAATTTTTTTTAAAAAGACGTTCCTGAATCATCCTCTTACATATATATGTATATATATAATAAAATTTTATAACTGTATGGTTATAAAGATGGATATAATCCAGACTGGATTCATTTTATATATCTTTTTTTTCTCATTTTGAGATAAATTAAAATTCAAACACTGTTGTGGGTTCCTGAAAATATCATGAGTCCTAGGCACTGTGCCTACTGCTTAAGGGGTAAGTGAATCCTGTTGTTCACTAAGTTCCACAGGCTGTGGGACAAAGTCCCAACTTTCTATACAGAAATTCAGAGCCTTCAAAAATCTGACTATTGCTCACCATTATAAGTGTTTCTGCCTTTGCTTTCCCCAAAGGATACCTTTCCTCTCTCAAACTAGCCTGCCCACTGTTTTTCAAACACAGTTGTTCCTGCTGCCATTGGTAGAGTTGCTTCTAACCTTTTGGAATCTATTTCCCCAAATCTTTACTTTCACTTATATCTGTTATAGGAGGCCCATTTCAATTTCTGGTGTGAGAAAGAAAGACAGCACGGTATAGGCAGAAGAATATGAAGTAGATTTAGATGGATTTAGGTTTCTTTTCCTCTCTGAGTTAGAGTTTCCTTATTTCTACAATCAATATATTACCCTCTCTTAGGATTGTCATGAAGATTACATGAGATGAAGTACAAACTAAAACCCAAAAACCCTAGTAAGGTACTGACCACACAAGCATCCTTTCTTCCTTTCCCTTTTCCTCTCATCTTCCTAACTGTGCGGGATTTCCATGATCTATTTCTCTGTTGAAACTCCTATACTACATATTTAATTAAACCCAGGCAATTTCTTCCGGGATTGGGTTATAAATATAAAGAAATATAAAGAAACAGCTTTACTAGGTATAATAGACATACTATAGCTTGCATTTTTTAAAATGTACAATTTCTTGGGTTTAAATATACATCTCTAAACCCATGAAGCCATCACCTCAATTGAGATAATAGACATACTTGTCATCACCAAAAGTTTGTGGTCCCTCCTGTCAACCCTCCCAATTCCCCTCCTGCCCCAGGCAATCACTGATCCACTTTCTGTCACTATAGATTAGTTGGCCTCTTCTAAAACTGTATATAAATGAAATCGTACAGCAACTATGCTTTTTTATATCACTTCTTTCATTTAGCATAATTATTTGAGATTCATCTTTATCGTTGCACATATCAATAATTTGTTCCTTTTTTGGCTTAGTATTCTATTGAAATATCACAATTTATTTATCCATTCACCAGTTGATGAACATTTAGATTTTTTCTCCCAGCTTTGGGCTCTAAAGTTGCCATGAACAATCTCCTACTGGGGATTGCCAGAGGTTTCATAAGACATTCTGTCGGTCACAGATATTTGGGGTATGATTGGGTCTACTGGGTCATAAGGCTCAAGTGGCAGGGCAGCTTGCCCCTCAGCCTGCACCTGTTTCAGAATGCTTTCTTGCGCTGGAGCTCACTCAAAACTGTCAGCTTGGGCTTCCCTGGTGGCGCAGTGGTTGAGAGTCCGCCTGCCGTTGCAGGGGACACGGGTTCGTGCCCTGGTCTGGGAAGATCGCACATACCGCGGAGCGGCTAGGCCCGTGAGCCATGGCCGCTGAGCCTGCGTGTCCGGAGCCTGTGCTCCACAACGGGAGAGGCCACAACAGTGAGAGGCCCGCGTACCGCAAAAAAAAAAAAACAAAAAAAAACTGTCAGCTTCACAGCTTACTAGGTAAGTGGGTTGGAACATTATGCTCAAATGTGGCATATGCTGCCTCCAAAATCCAAAGAAACCCAACATACTTTGTGCTTCTTTGTGGTAGTCAATGCAAGGTGCAGCAACTTGCCTCCCACTTTAGAGAGACATGCCTCAGCCTGTTGCACACATCAAAACATCACACATGTGGAAGGCCCTTGAACTTTCATAGACTTTTGTCCCACCTTCTAGGATGAATGCGACTTACTAAGGCATCTAGGATACATGCTACTTCCTGTTCCCCTGTTCCTATTAGCATTGTGTCATTATTGTAGTGGATTACCCTGATGCTATGTAGACTATCAAGATGATCAAATTCCCTTTGGACTGTTTTATAACAGAGCAAGAGGGTTCACACGGCCTAGAGACAAATCAGGAAAGGTATACATTGCCCTGCCTTGAAAAGGCAAACTACTTCAAGATGCTTCTGATTTTTATTAATGATGAGAATGGAAAAAAGCATTTGTCAGGTCAACAGCTATGTAGGTAAATTGTCAGGTAAACAGATAGGTAGGACTATGCTGATCTGTTCTAGTAATGGTACTCCAGTCAGGCCATGGTTATGACTGTCATCACCATCTGTTTAAGTTCTCAGTAACATCTCCATAAACCATCTGACTTTTATACTAGCCAAACAAGCAACTCGAAAGGGGATATGATAGAACCACACCACTGCATCTCTCAAGTGTTTGATGGTGGCACCAACCTCTGCCATTTCTCTGGAAACAGAGCATCGCTTTTGGCTTACTATCTTGATGGGGAGAGCTGTGTAGCTCCAGCGTTTTCACTTTACCCTTTCTGTAATAGTAACCACAATGACATCTGCTCCATAACTACAGGAGATGCTCTCATCTTTCAAAATCTGACAACCTTCAGAAGCTTCAAAAGGCTTTCGGATTATCCACTTACAGTCGGAAACTCACTGTTTCATTTCTCCTTTATCTTTCATACACCCTCTAAGGCTGTCAAAAGAAGCCAGGTGGCTCCATGATCTATAGAATCATTTATTATCAGCATAATGACTGAATGCCACAGCTACTTGATTTCCCAATGCCTTAACCTCTTCCTGTACTTCATCTCATGCCCACACAGTGATAATCTGAATAATCACAATGCTGCCTTATACCAGGGATTATATTTCCTCTGCCAATAGTTAGTTTCTCCCACATCTCTCGCATAGCACAAGATTTAATCTGTCCTGCTATATTTCCCTATGGCTCCTAAATCTCACCCACATTTGCCCCTTACAATAGAATTTTTCCAAATATGGCCAGCTTGTCCCCATCAGTTATGGCCCACACCTAAGGTTTAAACAGCCCTGTGCCTGAGGGTCTGTAGTACCAGGCTGTCCAGCAGGGTGAGTCCATCCTTCTAGCTGTGCTAAATATACTGTAATGACACAATGCACCGACAGCTTGGACCTTGGCCTGCTGAGCCATTTCAGCCTTCCCTACTGGCTCCCCATACTAGCTGGTATCAACTTTGCAGAAGAGCTTTGCCTAAGGGGCCGGAGGATCAGTAGTTTAAATGCACATCACAGGTGATTTTGATGTACACCCAGGTCTGGGGACCACTGCCCAATATGATATCTCAGTTGCTGGGGGTTTTTTGAGGGGGTTAATGGCACTGTACAGTGATCTTAGTGTCCACCCTTTTGGGCAGTGGAGAAAATATTTTCAGTTTCAAACAGGAACAAATTCGTTCCACCAAATGGGAAGAGAGAAGAGAAAAGAAACTGCCTCAGGCAGAGACAGCAAGTGAGGGGCTTTTTTTTTTTTTTTTAATTTGGCCATGCTGCGCGGCATGCAGGATCTTAGTTCCCTGACCAGGGATCAAACCCAAGCCACATGCAGTGGATGCTCGGAGTCTTAACCACCGGACTGCCAGGGAAGTCCCACAGGGCATTTTTATATAAGATATTTTAAAATGTTTTCTTATAGAAAACTGATGCAGACTCATTTTATTTTTTAATTTATTTATTTTTGGCCGCATTGGGTCTTCGTTGCTGCACACGGGCTTTCTCTAGTTGCGGCGAGCGGGGGCTACTCTTCCTTGCAGTGCACAGGCTTCTCATGGCGGTGGCTTCTCTTGTTGCGGAGCACGGGATCTAGGTACACAGGCTTCAGTAGTTGTGGCACACGGGCTCTAGAGCGCAGGCTCAGTAGCTGTGGCCCATGGACTTAGTTGCTCCGCAGCATGTGGGATCTTCCCGGACCAGGGCTCAAACCTGTGTCCCCTGCATTGGCAGGTGGATTCTTAACCACTGCGGCACCAGGGAAGCCCCAGACTCATTTTTGAATGAGAACATAAGCAAAGACTTAATGACTCTCTGATGTGGAGCAAAAGGCTGCCGGTCCAGTGGTGGACAAGAGCAACCTTGAAAATAAAACTACAAAATAAAAAAGAGGCTCTAGATGGACCAAAATGATTCCTGCTACTACAATGGCTATACACCATTTTCTTAGGAAGAACCAGAGGCTAATATGAGAATCTACATTTGGCTTTTATGGTTTGTTGTATACACAGTTTTCATTATTGAAGGTAGATCCAGTTATTCTTTTGTGCCCTTCCTGCAGTACCTGGTTGAACCACCTCCTCCAGCCATGTTTGTTTATTTACACACAGAGACATACACACACACATACCTTTATACACATACTGAAATACAGAAATACTACTTTGACTTAAAGATAATGAAAGCCATTTCTTCACATTCTCAAGAGATGCCGCTCCCCCCCGCCCCCACTCCCTAGTCATACTGGACATGCCCACAGTATACCCACCACAGAAGAGAACAAAAATTCCTAACAGGAAATTTCATACTAACTTACTGGGGCAATGTGCTGGACTACATGCTCTCTGTCTTCCAATTCTAGAAATCTACCCAAACAAACAAGACTGCATGCACAATGGTTACTCTAAAATTTTCATAAATGATGTAGCATGTAGCTGGGAGGGGCAGTGGACAGTTAGTCAGGCTTCAGGACTGCAAACATCCATAGCTACCAGAGGGGTTATTATGTCTCTACACTGGTAATTTCTTAATGTGAAGGATACTATTTTTAAATTGAGTTACATTGATATATCTGCCACAGACTGGCAGAAAAATATTTCCAAGTTATATCAGATAAAGGATTTGTAAGAAAACAATCCCATTTTAAAAATAGGCAGGGGCTTCCCTGGTGGCGCAGTGGTTGAGAGTCCGCCTGCCGATGCAGGGGACACGGTTCATGCCCCGGTCCGGAAAGATCCCACATGCTGCGGAGCGGCTGGGCCCATGAGCCATGGCCACTGAGCCTGCGCGTCCGGAGCCTGTGCTCCGCAACAGGAGAGGCCACAGCAGTGAGAGGCCCACGTACCGCAAAAATAAATAAATAAATAAATAAATAAATAAAAGTAGGCAAAATATCTGAATAGACATATTACCTAAGAAGATATACCATTGGCTGATAAGCATATGAAGAGATGCTAAGTCAACATCATTATTCATTAGGAATATACAAATTAAAACCATAATAAACTTCACACCCACTAGAATGGTGATCATCAAAATGGATCAACAATTACAAGTATTGGTGAGGATGTGGAACCTCCTCAATGAGAACCCCCTCAACACCGATGGCAGGATTATAAATGGTGCAGCCACCCTGAAAAACAGGAAAAACTTGGTAGCTTCTTAAAAATTAAATGTAAATTTACCATAGGATTCATCAATCTCACTCCTAGGTATACATACACTCAAGAAAAATGAAAACATATGTCCACACAAACACAATGCAGATGTTCACAACAGCATTACTCATAATAGCCATAAAGTGGAACCAATAAAGATTGGAATGGGTAAACAAAATTAGTATGGCCATTCAATGGGATATTAATTAGCAAAAGGAAAAAGAGAATGATGAACTACTGATACATGTTACAACATGAATCTATCTCGAAAATGTTATGTTCGATGAAAAAACCCAGACTTACCGACTACATATTTTGTGATTTCACTTATCTGAAAGGTTCATAAAAAGCAATTTTATAGACACAGAAAGGAGATTAGTTGCCTGGGGCTGGGAATAGGAATGGCGAGTGACTAAACACTGGGCATGATGGATCCTTCTGAGGTGATGGGAATGGACTAAAACTAGATTGTGGTGATAATTGTACAACACTGTAAACTTACCAAATCATAAAATTAAACACCTAAGTAAATTTTATGGCATATAAATTATACCTCAATAAAGCATTTAAAAAGTATAGAGATGGAATTATCACTATGTTGTATGAAAAGCTTTTATAGAATTTTACAGAATTTATAGCACAGTGAAGACTGATACTTTTAGCAATGATTCTCAACCATTTCCAGGACTAGAATCCTTTTTTAACAGCAAAAATAGTGACAGCCCTGCATATTTATATATATATGAATTGAACATCTGGTATAAATTGAGGAAACATAATTTCAAGAATACTGTGAACTCAGTAATAATTTTAATTGAATTTGCATTTAACTAATCACATCTACACATAAAAATAGTAGATACATATGTAAGATGTATTATTTATTCAGTCTACTGTCAATGCTGAGTGCACATGTGGGTTCATAGGCTTCCTGAATACTGGTGGGGTCAGTAGCCCCTGACTTGAAACTTCTTCGAAATTTTTTCATCTCCTAATGCAGCACTGAACCAAAAAAAAGCAAATTTACTACTTTAAGTTCAGTTCCATGGTGTTTTAGTCATCTCTGTAGTCCCACATGGGGGCAAAATGTACTTAAGTGGATCATGGAAAAAGAGAAGTCGTATGACTGGAAAAATACAGAAAGTTTGGCTGGTTGGATGCTTGTTCAAACTTACAATGGAACTGTTTTGTGGATTCCTGTTTTGTCTCCAGTCCATCCCCAGGGCCCATTTCAGTTGTAACCAGTCGTGTCACTACAGTTCTCCAGCACAAACCTTGTATTAGGTGATCATGACCATGCAGAGACAGCATACTCCCACATGTCTTCCTTCCTCTGGGATTTTCATTTTCTGTAGGATATCCTCTCAACTTTACAGACAGTGGCATAACGTCATTAAATATTTCCAGAACTACCAGTTGAGGGCTTCCCACATATAAATCAATCACTTAATAGGATCTGAAATGTACTATTTTCATTGCCAAGAAATGGATTCCAAAATTGTTTCCAAATTATTTATAAGAAACACTTGTTTGTTTCAGCAAGTCTTGTTTTTGTCACTGTCCACTAGCAGCCGCTCTTGCTGCACCTGCCTTGTTCAGCTGGTAGTCACAAATGTTGCAAAGGCGAGAAACATCGGAGAAACTTATTTTTTAAAACAGTGTGTAACTATTCAGTTGTACTTCCAAATAGTATGTTCAGTATGCTCTTGGATGAAGTATAATAAATACACTATTCTCCCTGTGTTTCCAGATGTTCTGGACACTCTGTAGTGTATCGATTATATATTTTTCTAGAATAACAATTGGACCTATTGCTTTAAATTCAGAGCACTTCATCAGGAAACGTACTGAGTATACTATTTGAAAGTGTAAATAACATAATTTAAGTCAGTTTATGTTTCCAAATTTCGTGGACATGCTGTAATATCCTCTTCTAAGGGACGTCAGTTTTGTCCCGTAGAAGATCATCTTTCCTAACCTCAGCTGGTCCTGGCAATTTCCCCAGGGCCAATTCATTTCCTGTATCAGCCATTTAGGTCATTGTTCTCCACGTTACTGTGATTTTTCTTCATAACACTAAGAGAAAAAAATAACTTTTACAGATTAAAGAAAATATACCCCACAAATAAATTGTGACTAGATTAAATAAAAATAAAAAGTAGAATAAACAATAACAATTACAAACAACTACACAAATAATGTTGTTTGTAATTTAAATATGCAAGCTTATAATTTAAATAAAAGTTCAGTGTAATGGAATATGCTTTTCTAATTTATTTTGTATTTTTAATTCATTAGCTAATTTTAAAAATATAAATTTTTTGATCATTTGATTTACTAAAGTTTCTCAGTTCCTGTGTCTGTGTGATATTAATTACGGTTGGCAATATGGTATTACTTAGTTTTAACAAAGAAATGAAGGGCAGTTTATAAAGTTGTTACTGTCAGAAATATTTTTTCTAAAGCTCACTATTGTACTCACAAATTTATGGATGTTATTTTTTTTTAAATAAATTTATTTATTTATTTACGGCTGCGTTGGGTCTTTGTAGCTGCATGCGGGCTTTGTCTAGTTGCAGCGAGCAGGGGTTACGTTTCGTTGCAGTGCACGGGCTTCTCATTGCGGTGGCTTCTCTTGTTGCGGAGCTCGGGCTCCAGGCACGCGGGCTCAGTAGTTGTGGCTCGCGGGCTTAGTTGCTCCGAGGCATGTGGGATCTTCCCAGACCAGGGCTTGAACCCGTGTCCCCTGCATTGGCAGGTGGCCTCTTAACCACTGTGCCACCAGTGAAGTCCCTGGATGTTGTTATTGAAGGGCCTATCCCTCACAAATACTAAAAATAGCCGATAGCAAGCCTGACATGTCTTATTACAAATGGAAGGGTTTGCCTCTTACTTTCAGCATGCAGGAATTCTGTATCAAGGTTTCTTTTCTCTCCCCCACCAAAGAATTTTCAGTTTACCTATGTCTCACCCACACAAAGCATCTTGGGATAATTTGAAAGAAAATGTCTAAGCCAAAATTTAAAAAATAATATTTATAAGCTCTATGAATAGAGCACCTATGGGCCAGGAGCTTTCTAGATACTGTATTTAAACTAATAGCAATCTTATACTGTAGAAATCAGTCTTCATTTTACAACTAGGTAAAGTGCACAGAAGGTAACTTCACAAGGAAATTGGCCAAGGGTCACAAAGCTAGTGAAGGAGCAGGGTTAGGGTTCAAACAGATCTTTCTGCCTCCAAGTCTCTCTGCCTGCTACTCTTCCTGACACCAAAATCCACATTGCTTTATTTCAAGGAATGGATTTGCTAATGGTATCTATTAATTTTTTTAAATTAAGTACTATAATTACTTTTGAATTCAGATAAAATTTAGATACAATAAAGTGAACAAATCCTAACTGTTAAAACTTTATATTTTTAGATACTTCTGTAACTATCCTTAGATCAGGATAAGGGCAATTCCAGCACCCCAGAAGTTTCCATTGTGTCCCTTCTTAGTCAATACCACACTCTCAAAGGTAGCCACTATTCTGATGTCTATCATCATTAGTTTTGACTATTTTTGTTCTGTTTGGTTTTGTTTGTTATTTGGGGGTTTTTTATTTTTGGCCACGCCGGACGGCCTGTGTCATCTTAATTCGCCAACCAGGGATTGAACCCGCACCCTGGCAGTGAAAGCTCTGAGTCCTAACTGCCGGACCACCAGGGAATTCCCAGTTTTGATTATTTCTGAACTTCATACAAATGGAATCATAAAATATATAATCTCGTGTTTGGATTCTTTTGTTCATCATTATCTGTGAGGTCCATCCACGGATAATGTATAATTTTAAAATGTTAATTACAAATTAATGTTTATGTTCAATTCAAAGACATTTGATTTGCCTTAGAAAATAGAAAAAAGTTATTTTAAAATATTATTTAAATAATATAATTTAAATATTGAATATTTGTATTTAATTTATATACTACAAATTAATATTTCTGGAGGTTACAAAAACTTCTAAACCAAATTTTGATGGAATATTGTATCACTTAGTCAACTTTTGAACACTAAGGTACTGTTTGTAATTTTATATCCAATATAGTTTTTAAAACCCTCCATATTAGCATCAAGTACCAACTATACATTTTATAATGCAAACTATTTGATTTGAAAGGAAACATTTTTAAGATTATAAATTTTTTTTTACTTTTAAGATTATACAGAAGTAACTGATGTAACCTTATGTGTAGTTTTATGTAATGATATCTTTTGAAAACCTGGTATTTTAATTCCTTAAAAATTAGTCTTATTTAAGAGATTTGGGGATGCATAATTTTTTCCACAGTTGTTGATGAAATTGTGCAGCTCATTAGCAATAGAGCTAAGTAATCCCAACGTACTCCCCTGACTCCATAAGTTTGCCAGTAAAAATTGTGCAAAACGATCTTGCAACATTTAACATTACTGACAAATTTGAAAATAATGAGTGACAAAAATTCTATGCCACAAGTTATATGGAGGATATCTATAATCTTTTTATTTTTTAAAAAAAATGTAGCTTTTAAACAGGGCAATCATTCAGTACAGGACTAATGTTACGAGAGAGGGAAAAGACCTAGAAGGAAAGGACAGAGGTGTGTTCAGGTTAATGTTGTTACACATTTCACGTAAGAAGAAAAGCGTTTAGGAACATGGAATATTTGTAATTTTGCACAAATGTGGTTGAAATAATATAGGCTTTGGAGCCACATAGACTTGGTTTGAACCTCAGGTTTATTACTTATTATCTTTTTGACTTTGGCAAGTTACTTAACCTCGAGCCTTAGGTAAGTCACCTGAAGAATGGAGAACACTAAGAATATTGCTGTTTATCTTTTACAATGAAAAAATATATATAAGCACCAAGTACATATAACAACTTTTTACTCGCCTAATAATTATTACCATATTAGGAGATAATCACTACAACTTACCTTCCCAATACAGCTACTAGATATATCCAGAATTGTTTGCAAACACCTATATTCCTTCCATTATGCAAGTAGCTCTCACAATAACAGGGCATCACTAATTAGGAAGATCACAGGTATTATGATTCATATATGGAAATCAATAATCATGGAGGAGAGTACAAAAAAAGTGACTTGAATTCAGGTATATCAGCAGTGGCTAAAAACTTAAGCTCTCTCCAGTGATGCCTGGGACAGTTCTTCAGAGAAAAAGAGAGAAAAGCTCTAAATTTTCTCAAATAAAGGAATATGAAAGTGTGGCAGTGGAAATGACTGTCAACAGAGCCCTGGAATAGTAGTATGAAAAATAGTGGAGTTATCCAGTCAGCAACTCACATATTTTTCTTAAGCATACTAACCCTAATAGGCAGAATGGGGTTTGGGGTCAGATGATCATGTAGGTTCAAAACCTGGACCTAAACACTTTGTGGATGTATGGCAATTTATTTAATCTCAGTTTCTCATCTGTAAATGTGGATAATGATAGTTATCACTATGCAGGGCCATGATATACATTCAAGGAGTTTATCATGTAAAGGGCTTAGTTTAGAGCACTGTCAGAATACAGTAAGCACTCAATATGTGTGCCTGTTGCCTTTCAGGACACCCTTTCTTGGTTCGCCTACTTCTCTGGTCACTCCTTAGTCTCCTAAACTGCACACATGCAGGGCACAACTCCAGGAGTCCTAGCAGAGAACAGCTGCTGTGAGGCTGAGAGGTAGGCAGAGACTTCAGAGGTCACCCAGTGTTGCAGTCTGGGCTTACCCAGAGGGGAGATTCCTTGGTGAACACCAGTGGCATTAAGACCTCAGAAAATACATGCTTAGGAATAAAAACAATACTCAAGGAGTAAGAGCCAGGAATAAGTGTGAAACTGAAATAGACCACCCCAAGCCTAAACCCAAGTTTTGACAGGATCAAGGTGATCTGCAGTAATTTATTTTTCAGAGGAAGTCTCTATAATGTATCATCCACAATTTCTAGCATACAATAAAAGTTATTAGATATGCAAAGCCAGGGGTAGTGACCAACAATCAAGAGATAAAATAATTAGTAAAAGCAAACAAAAGTGAACAAGAACTTCAAAATAACTGTAATTAATACATTAAAAACATAGAGAAAAAATGTACAAGATAGGTAGCACAGAATATTTCAACAGAGATAAATCTATTTAAAAAAAAGAATCAAATGAACATTTTAGAACTGCAAAATTCAGTATCTGAAATTAAGAATGTATTAGACGGGTTTAAAAGCATACTAGTAGGAATTGCCTGGCTGGTGGTCCAGTGGTTGAGACTCCGTGCTTCCACAGCAGGGGGCACGGGTTTGATCACTGGTTGGGGAACTGGGATCCCGTGAGCCTCATGGCCAAAATAAACAAATAAATATAAATACATAAATAAATGCACGTCCTTTTCACAGGGAATTATACTCAATATCCTGTAGTAAACTATAATGGAGAAGAATATGAAAAATAATATATATATGTATAACTGAGTCACTTTGCTGTACAGCATAAATTAACAGTGTAAATCAACTACACTTCAATAAAATTTAAAAAATAAAAGCATACTGAACACATTACTCCTGTTTATATAGAAGACAGAATTATGAATGCAAAGAAAGGCCAAAAGAAAACATACAAACAAACAAACACAAAAACAAATAGAAAAAAGAAAGCAGAGCATGAGAAAGACGTGGGACACACTCCTATGCATACAGAATGGGAGTGCTAGGAGAGGAAAGAATAGGAAAAAGCATATTTGAAGAAATAATGGCTAACGACTTTCCAAGTCTGTTCAAGGACATTGACCAACAGATATGAGAAACTCAGAAAACCTTAAGGAGCATAAATAAGAAATTCATACCTTAGAAATCAGTCAAATGGCTGAAAACCAAAGGGAAACAAAAAACATCTTAAAAGCAGGTTTCACATCATCTGACCTTCCATTACCTTCCTGATCTTATCTCTTTCAACTCTCCAACTTAATCACTCCCTTCCTTGCTGTCCCTTGAACACACCTGGCACAATCTTGCTTTAGAGGCCTTGTAGTGGCTGTTTCCTCTGCCTGGAACATTCTTCCCCAACATGTCTCTCTAGGCACCTTATTTAAAAAGACCACTTCCCATCCCCTTGTGCGCACTCATTCCCACCCCATCCATACCCTTAGACTCCCAATCACCCTACCATGCCTTATTTTTTTTCCCACAGAACTTTTCACCTTCTAACATTCTGCATTCCATATATAAACACATATATATGTTCTTCTGAAGAACATAGGCAAACAACCAAATTGACATCTTCATTACTAATAATTACTAATTATTTCATTTCCAGTTAATAATTACTAACTCATTACTAATATATATATACACACAAAATCACAGTAGCAATAATAATATCAGTTATTTAGTGCACTCATAGTTGGCACAGAAATATTAATTTGTACCAAGTCACACAGCTAGTAACTGGCAGAGCCAGGACTTAGATCCATGCTGAATTCCAATAAAAATAATTTTTAGATTAGAAAGGATAAGACCTAAAGATATGTAAATGAGCTAAATGTAACAATTAAATTTCAGTCTGTTGAAAAAACAAAACAAAATCTCTCTTAGCACTAAAGAATGAAATGCAGATATTAGTACATGTCACTAGGTGATGCTCTTCATTAAACTTCTCTCCTAGTAAGGTAATCTGAGGAATTATAACTCACTCAGATGGGGAAGAATTTATGCTAGGTCTAATAATAATTAAGCTGGCTCATTAACCACAAAAGTTACATAGCTCAGAAAACAAATTTACAAACAAAAAGGTAAGCCACACGAATTTATGGTAGAAAAGCTTTCTGTAGACTGTAAACTTAGAGGTTTCTATATCATAAACATGATATTTCTCTCTATTTATTTATTTATATTTATTTATTTATTTATTGCGGTATGCGGGCCTCTCACTGTTGTGGCCTCTCCCGTTGCGGAGCACAGGCTCCGGACGCACAGGCTCAGGGGCCATGGCTCACGGGCCTAGCCGCTCCGCGGCATGTGGGATCTTCCCGGACCGGGGCACGAACCCACGTCCCCTGCATCGGCAGGTGGACTCTCAACCACTGCGCCACCAGGGAAGCCCTGTATCTCTACTTTTTTATGCTTAAAATATTTTAAAGTAAATTGACTATACACCCTTTAATATTTCAATATGTATCTCTCAAATAACATTATTACACCTAAGCAAAATGATTCCTTAATATCATCTATTACCCAAAAACCAATGGTCAATAAACATTAAAGGGGGCTCAGGCTCATTAGTAATTAGAGAAATACAAATTAATAAGACAAAGACATATGTTGCACACATATCTGACAGAAATTTAAAAGTATGATACCAAGTGTTGGAAAGGATGCAGAGCACAGGAGCTCTAATACATTGCTATGGGGAAGGGAGATAACAATCCTTCCGGAAAGACAGCATTACATAGTGCATAGTAATAGTGAAGATGCATATATACCTGATGCCCTCTACCACTGCTAGACACACCTAACAGAAACTGTAGCAAGAAACAAGACAAGTACACCAGGAAACATTTCAATCTTCTTCTATTACATACCTAACAGAAAATGTACCAAGAAATAAGACACTTATACCAAGAAACACTTAGTATTGTTTGTTATAGGAAAATTCTGAAATAACTCAAATGTCCCTCAGTATTAGAGAGGAAAAATAAATTTTGGTATGTAAATACAATAGAACAAAACAGAATAAAAAATGTAGAATAAAAATGTAATCTTAACAAATTAGAGCTCTTGCAACAACACGGATCAATTTCACAAGTTTCATAATAATGAAATAAGAAGAGATACAAATTAACATGCACAGTATAAGTCTGTTCATATAAAGTTTGAAACCAATGCCTGCCACTTATTTTCAAATGGTTCAGCAAATAAAAATATATCCATATATCTATTCAAATATAAAGAAAATGTGGCAAAATGTTAACAATTGTGAATCTAAGTGAAGAGCATACAAAGGTTCATTGTACTACACTGCTACTTTTCTTTAGGTTTGAGATTTTTCAAAACAAAAAGATAGAAAAAATGTTCAAAAATCAGACAAAGCTAACTTATATTGTTTAGGAGTATTTTATTCACGTGGGTGATAAATGTATGATTATTCTTTATGTGTTAAACTATACATATAGATTTTATGCATTTTTTTCTATATGTAAATTTCATAAGCGAAAAAAGTTAAAAATAATGTGATAAGATACATAAAAATATTTTCAAAGAAAAACTGCTATATACTTGTTAAACATTATTATTAAAAAACAAACTTTTTGCTTTACAACAAGCAAGCGTAAGCAAGAGGGATTTTGTTATGTGGGACATTAACCTGAGATCAATCTGTCAAAAGGTACCTCCTGAGGACCAATTTTTGAGGCTAGCAACAAAATAATGTCATCTGATTTTTCCATGAGATAGTTTCTATACAAGCATCAATTCTGAATCTTGCTTAATTTGATACTAGATAGTATATTCTTCTAAATAATTCCCATGAACTGCAATACGATACTCCAATACTCATTTTGGCAGATATACTAGCATATGCTACTTAAAAATGTATTATAAGAAAACTCTGGATGAAAGCTTTATCACTATTCAAATATCATACACAATTCATATTGTCCATGTATTTTCTATATGTTTTTCCAATGTCCTTACTAGTATTCCACAGTATTTTTTTTTAAACCCTCAAAATTAAAGTTGTTCAGAATTTCATGCTTCCAAACTATCTTTTAATATAGTTATATCAATCCATCTGATTGTCTTCTTCTGTGTCATCTAAATCAATATCAAAATCTAAATCTAAATCATCACTTTCTTCATTTCTTCTGCAGCTTCTTCTGTGGCTGGAACGTTGATTATTTTCAACATTTTCTGTCTTTTCTGGTTCTATATTAAACCTAAAGATGGAAGAAAAAAACTTTATTTCTCAGGATTTCATTGTAGACTGAAAAGACTTTTACACTACATTTCTTGATTAATAGGAGCCTAATGAAATAAAGAGGAAAAGATCCTTGAAGATTAACTTAATTCAAGAGCCAACCAATTATAATACAGTTGTCAATAAAGTATGATCAAAGAAATTAACACATGATGTCCATTAAAGAAAAGAAGTTATATAATGAGTAATTCTTTTGTAATGTGTAATAAATGTGAACCTCATAAATATTTTAACTTTCTAAAAATGATGTTTCACTTTTATTATAACGATAGAAATATTTAACAATTAATTAAGATGTTCTTCCTGTTGGGTAGAACAACGTCTACATTAGTGTGACATTCTGCATCTTAAGACTCTCAGAGCAACTGAATGTTTCCTTAAAAGAAAATTCACATATTAATTAAAAGAGTAAATCGCAAACATAAAAAGAAATACTCACGGAATAACATCTTCTCTCTTTCCACATTTGGCACAAACTTCAAGATCACAGGCACATGGTCTACACATTATGTGATAAGAATCCTTCACTGTCTTTTGTAAACATTTAACACTAAAAGTAGAAAAGAAAAGAAAATCTTAATTTTTTACTCATTATCTAAGGTTTATTTAATGAAATAAGGGGGTGTGTGGCTAAGTGTATAGCTGATAAGCCTCAATCTCAGATATTACTCTCATATGTTATTTAGATTAATTACATAGCATTTCTAGAGAACAGTGTACAGCTCAGAATAATAGTAGATTCTTAAAGCTTTTAAAAAATGTCATCTGCAAATATTAACAATTTTACTCCTTCCTTTTCAATTTGGATTCCTTTTATTTCTTTTCCTTATCTGATTGCTCTGGCTAGGACTTCCAACACTATGTTGAATAAAAGTGGCAACAGTGGGCATCCTTGTATTGATCCTGATCTTAGAGGGAAAGCTTTCAGTTTTCACCACTGAGTATAACGTTAGCTGTGGATTTATCATATATGGCCTTTATTATGTTGAGAAACTTTCCCTCTATACCCACTTTGTTGAGAGTTTTTATCATATCATTGTGTGAAATGCTTTTTTTGCATCTATTGAGATGGTCATATGATTTTTATCCTTCATTTTATTAATGTGCTGTATCATATTGATTGATTTGAGGAAATCGAACCATTCTTGCATGCCTGGAATAAACCCCACTTGATCATGGTGAATGGTCCTTTTGATGTATTGTTGAATTCAGTTTACTAATATTTTGTTGAGACCTTTTGCATCTATGTTCATCAGGGATAATGGCCTGTAATTTTCTTTTCTTGTGGTATCCCTGTCTGGTTTGGTAGCAGAGTAATGCTGGCCTCATAAAATGAGTTTGGAAGCATTCCCTCCTCTTGAAGAGTCTGAGAAGGATTGGTATTCGTTTTTTGTTTTTTTGTTTTTTTGGAAGAGTTTGAGAAGGATTGGTATTAGTTCTTCTTTGAATGTTTGGTAGAATTTACCAGTGAAGCTGTCTGGTCCTGGACTTTTGTTTGTTGGGAGATTTTTGATTGCTAATTCAATCTCCTTACTAGTAAGTGAACTTTGAGATTTTTACTTCTTCATGATTCAGTCTTTGTAGGGTGTATGTTTCTAGGAATTTACCCATTTCTTATAGGTTGTCAAACGTGTTGGCATACAATTGTCCATCGAAGTCTCTTAAAATCCTTTGTATTTCTGTGGTATCTGTTGCAATGTCTCCTTTTTCATTTCTGATTTGATTTATTTGAGTTCTCTTTTTTCTTGGTGATTCTAGCTAAAGGTCTGACAATTTTGTTTATCTTTACAAATAACCAGTTCTGAGATTCACTGATCTTTCCTGTTGTCTTTTCAGTTCCTATTTCGATTATTTCCAATCTGAACTTTGTTATTTCCTTCCTTCTTCTAACTTTGGACTTCATCTATTTTTCTAGTTCCTTTAGGAACAAAGTTAGGTTGTTTAACGTATATATGGAATTTAAGAAAAAAAAAACATGTCATGAAGAACCCAGGGGTAAGACAGGAATAAAGACACAGACCTACTAGAGAATGGACTTGAGGATATGGGGAGGGGGAAGGGTAAGCTGGGACAAAGCGAGAGAGAGGCATGGACATATATACACTACCAAATGTAAGGTAGATAGCTAGTGGGAAGCAGCCACATAGCACAGGGAGATCAGCTCGGTGCTTTGTGACCGCCTGGAGGGGTGGGATAGGGAGGGTGGGAGGGAAGGAGACGACGCAAGAGCGAAGAGATATGGGAACATATGTATAACTGATTCACTTTGTTACAAAGCAGAAACTAACACACCATTGTAAAGCAATTATACTCCAATAAAGATGTAAAAATAAATAAATAAATAAAGTTAGGTTGTTTAAGATTTTTTTTGTTTCTTGACGTAAGCATTTACTGCTAGGAACTTCCTTCTCAGAACTGCTTTGTGGGTTAACATAAAATATATCCTGGAGAATGCTCCGTGGACACTTGAGAAGTGTACGTATTTTGTTGCTTTTGGTTGGAATATTCCATATGTACCCATATAATATTGTTTAAAAGGCCATACTAACAAAAGCAATCTACAGATTCAATTCAGTCCTTATCAAAATTTCAGTGGCATTTTTCACAGAAATAAAACAAACAATCCTAAATTTGTATGGAACCACAAAAGACCCCAAATAGCAAAGCAGTCTTGAGAAAGAAGAAAAAAGGTAACAGCAGCACACTTCCTGATTTCAAACTATATTACAAAGCCACAGTAATCAAAACAGTGGTACTGGCATAAAAATAGACACATAGATTGATGGAACAGAATAGAGAGCCCAGAAATAAACCCATTCATATATGGTCAATTAATTTATAAAAAGGAGCCAAGAATATACAATAAGGAAAGAACAGTCTCTTCTATAAATGGTATTGGAAAAACTGGACAGCCACATGCAAAAGAATGGAACTACACCACTATCTTACACTATACAAAAAAATTAACTCAAAGTGGGTTACAGACTTGAATGTAAGACCTAAAACCATAAAACTCCTAGAAGAAAACTGGCAGTAAGCTCTTGACATCAGTCTTGGCAATTTTTTGGAAATCATTTTGGAAATAAAGTCAAAAAAAAAATAAACAAGTGGGACTATAACATACTAAAAAGCTTCTTCACAGCAAAGGAAAACGCCAACAAAATGAAAAGGCAACCTACAGAATGAGAGAAAATATTTGCAAATCATGTATATGTTAAGGGGTTAATAACTCAAATATACAAAGAACTCATATACCCCAAAGGCAAAAAAAAAAAAAAAAAAATCTGATTAAAAAATGGGCAGGGCTTCCCTGGTGGCGCAGTGGTTGAGAGTCCGCCTGCCGATGCAGGGGACATGGGTTCATGCCCTGGTCCAAGAAGATCCCACGTGCCGCGGGGCGGCTGGGCCCATGAGCCATGGCCGCTGGGCCTGTGCGTCCGGAGCCTGTGCTCCGCAACGGGAGAGGCCACAACAGTGAGAGGCCCGCGTACTGCAAAATAAATAAATAAATGAGCAAAGGATCTGAATAGACATTTTTCCAAAGAATACATACAGATGGCCAACAGGTACATAAAAAGATGCTCAACATCACTAATAATCAGGGAAATTCAAATCTAAACCAAAATGAGATATCACTCCACACCTGTCAGAATGGCTATTATCAAAAAGACAAGAAATAACAAGTGTTGGCGAGAATGTGGGGAAAAAAGGAAAGTTTATGCACTGTTAGTGGGAATGTAAATCAGTGCAGCCACTATGGGAAACATTATAGAGGTTAATCAAAAAATTAAAAACGGAACTACCATTTGATCCAGCAATTCTACTTCTGGGTATTATTCCAAAGAAAACAAAAACACTAACTTGAAAAGATATATTCATCCCCATGTTCACTGCAGCATTATTTGCAATGGAAAAGAAATGGAAACAACCCAAGTGTCCATTGATGGATGGATAAAGAAAATGTAATATATAGGTACACACACACACACACACACACACACACACATACACACACACACACAATGGAATATTATTCAGTCTTTAAAAAAGAAGGAAATCTTGCCATTTGTGACAACATGGATGGACCCTGAGAGCATTATGCTAAGGGAAATAAGTCAGACAGAAAAAGGCAAATTCCATATAATCTCACTTCTATGTAAAATCTGAATGAATGAATGAATAAATAAATAAAATACCTAGCTCATGGATACAGAGAACAGATTGGTGGTTGTCAAAGGCAAGGGGTAGGGGGTGGGCAAAATGGGTGAAGGGGGTCAAAAGGTACAAACTTTGAGCTATAAAATAAATAAGTCATCGGGATGTAATGTACATCATGGTAACTATGGTTAATAATTCTGTATTGCATATTTGAAAGTTGCTAAGAAAGTAAATCTTAAAAGTTCTCATCACAAGAAAAAAAATTTTGTGACTATGTATGGTGATGCATGTTAACTAGACTTATTGTGGTGATCATTTTGCAATGTATAAAAATATCAAATCATTATGTTGTATACTTGAAACTAACATAATGTTATATGTCAATTATATCTCAATTTTCAAAAAATTAAAATTTTTTCTGCATCAAAGGACATTATCAAGAAAGTGAAAACAAAACCCTGCTGAATGGGAGAAAATACTTGGAAATCATATCTGATAAGGAACTGGCATCTAGAATATACTAAAAACTCCTATAACTCAATAATAAAAAGACAAATAACACAATTACAAATAAACAAAGAATCTGAATAGACATTTTCCCAAAAAAGATATACAAATGGCCAATAAGCACATGAAAAGATCATCAACATCTTTAGTCATCAGGGAAATGCAAATCAAAACCACGATAAGGAACCACCATATAATGACTAGAATGACTAGCATCAAAAAGAAGGGCAATAACAAGTGTTGGTAAGGATGTGGAGAAATTGGAATCCTCATATTGCTGGTGGGAAGTAAAAAGGTACGGTCACTTTTGAAAACAATTTGGCAGTTCCTCAAAAGGTTATAAATACAGAAGTATCACCTAACCCAGAAACTCTACTTCTAGATACATACCCAAGAGAATTGAAAACACATATGCACGCAAAAACTTGTACATCAATGTTCACAGCAGCATTATTTGTAAGAGCCAAAAAAGTAGGAATAATCCAAATGTCCCTCAATTGATGAATGGGTAAATAACAATATATATCCATACGATGGAGTATTACTTATTAATAAAAAAGAATTAAGCACTGATAAATGTTACAACATGCTTGAAAAAAATATGCTAAGTGAAAGAAGGCAGTCATAGAAGACTACATATTATATGATTCTGTTTATATGAAATGTCCAAAATAGGTAAATCTA
This sequence comes from Tursiops truncatus, assembly GCF_011762595.2. Lineage (NCBI taxonomy): Eukaryota > Metazoa > Chordata > Mammalia > Artiodactyla > Delphinidae > Tursiops > Tursiops truncatus. The sequence goes on along the minus strand of NC_047039.1, from coordinate 68,247,995 downwards.
TAAAAAGAGAAAGCAAGGGTTGGGGGAATGTTTGGGGGAGAAATGGAGATTGACTCCTAATGGGTATGAGGTTTCTTTCTGAGATGATGAAAATGTTCAAAATTTGATGTGTTTGCAAAACTCTGTGATATATAATACTAAAAGCTGCTAAACTGTACACTTCAAATGGATGAACAGTATAGTACGTGAATCTTAATAAAGATATTTTTAAAAAGCCAAATAGAAATATATTAGAAATAAGAAAGACATGGAGTGAAAGACACAAGAAATCTACTTTAAACATAAACAGGCATACCTCATTTTATTGTACTTTACAGATATTGCTTTTTCTTTCTTTTTTAAACAAATTGAAGGCTTGTGGCAACCCTGTGTTGAGCAAGTCTATCGTTGTCATTTTTTCCAACATTTGCTCACTTTGTGCCTCTGTGTCACATTTTGAATATTCTTGCAATATTTCAAATTTTTAAATTATTATATTTGTTACAGTTATCTGTGATGAGTAATCTTTGATGTTACTATTGCAAAAAGATTACAACTTGCTGAAGACTCAGATGATGGCTAGCATTTTCTAGCAATATTTTTTAAATAAGGTATGTACATTGATTTTTTAAAACATAATGCTATTGCATACTTAATAGACTACAATATAGTGTAAGCCTAAGTTCTACATGCACTGGAAACCAAAAAATTCATGTGACTCACTTTACTGCAGTGCTTGCTTTACTGAGGTGCCCTGGAATCAAACCCACAATATCTCTGAGATATGCCTGTAGAGAGTTAAAAGGAGAAGGGCAGGAAAAAAAAAACAAATGCAGGGCTTCCCTCTTGGCGCAGTGGTTGACAGTCTGCCTGCCGATGCAGGGGACACGGGATCATGCCCCGGTCTGGGAAGATCCCACATGCCATGGAGCGACTAGGCCCGTGAGCCATGGCTGCTGAGCCTGCGTGTCCGGAGCCTGTGCTCCGCAATGGAACAGACCACAACAGTGAGAGGCCCGCGTACCGCAAAAAAACACACACAAAAAAAATGCAAACACTAATCAGAAGAAAGCTACATTATTATTGAAATAGACTTCAAAGCAAAGAAAACTGTCAGGTTTAAAGAAAGGATATTACATGACAATGAAGGAATCAATTTTCCAAAAGCATGAAATAATCCTAAATATTTATGCACCAAAAAAGTGTGTTGAAATAAATGATGCAAAAGCATTGAACTAAAAAGAGAAATAGACAAATCCACAATTACAACTGGGGACTTCAACACTTCTCTCTCTGTAAGTGAAGAAACAAGCAGACAAAAATCAGTAAAGATATAGAACACCTGACTGACAGAAGCCTATCAATCAAACTGACATTTACAGAACACTCCACCCAACAAGAGCAATATATTCCCTTCAAGCACACATGGAACAGAATCTAATATAAACCATATTCTGAGCTATAAAACCAACCTTAACAAATTAAAAACAAAAGCCTAAAATTTATATAAAGTATGTTCTCTTACCACAATGAAATTAACCAGAAATCAGTAACAGAAAAACATCTGGAAAATGCCCAAATATTCAAAAATTAAGCAAAACAATTCTAAATAACCTACAGGTTAAAGAGGAAGTCACAAAGGCCATTAGAATACTTTGATTGAATGATAATGAAAACACAGCACCAAAATTTATGGAATGGAGCTAAAGATGCTCTTGGGAAATTTATATAAATAAATGCTTATATTAAGCAAAAAGAACTATCTAAACATCCATCTTAAGAAAGAAGAAAAAGAAGAGTAAATTAAACTCAAAGTAAACAAAAGGGAGGAAGCAATATCAATGTGAACAGAAATTGATGAAATTGAAAAACAGAAAAAGAGAAAACCAATAAAATCCAAAGCAGGCTCTTTGCAAAGATTAATATAATTCATAAACATATAGCCAGGCTGATCAAGATAAAAAAAGAGAGACCACAAATAATCAATTTCAGGAAAGAAAGAGGGAACAATACTAGAGATGCAACAGATATTAAAGAATAATAAGAAAAATATACTAAAAACTCTATGCCTATAAATCCAACCACTTCATTGAAATGGACAAATTTCTGGAAAGACCAGTATAAAAACTTGCTTAAGATGAAATAGATAATCTAAAAACTCCTCTACCCATTAAAGAAAAATTTAGTTATGGTTAAAAACTCTCCCAACAAATAAAACTCCAGGCCAAAATGGCTTTAGAATTGGCGAATTCTACCAAACATTTAAGAGATAATACTAAATTTACACAAATCTTTCCAGAAAATAAAATAGAAAGAAACAGTTCCCAACTCATTTGATGAGGCCCTAACATCAAGATAAGAAAAAGACAAAATTACAAACGAGTATTGGTAATGAACACATGCAAGAAAATGTAACAAAATGTTAGCAAATCAAATCAAGCAATATGTAAAAAGGTTACACATCATGATCAAGTGGGGTTTATCTAGGGACATGAAAGTCTGATTCAATATTAAAATCAATAAACATAACTCATCAAATCAATGTTCTAACGAAGAAAAACCATATGATCATCTAGGTGCAGAAATAGTTATTTGACAAAATTTAACATCTATTCATGAAATAAGTTCTCAGCAAACTATGAACTGAAACTTCCTCAACCCAGTAAAATGCATCTAAAAAGAATCTACAGCTAATATACTTAAGGATAAAAGACTGGGTATGTTCCCCATAAGATCAGGAACAGGGTAAGAATATCTGTCCTCATCACTCCTTTTCAAAAACATACTGGAGGCCCTAGGCAGTAAAATAAAGCCAAAATAGAAATAAAAGTCATACAGACTGGAAAGCAAGAAATAAAACTGTCTTCATTTTTTATCTTTTTATTTTTTTCCCCCACCGCATGGCTTGCGGGATCTTAGTTCTGTGACCATGGCAGTGAAAGTGCCAAGTCCTAACCACTGGACCACCAGGGAATTCCTATGTCTTCATTTTTTAAAAAATTCACACAGAGAAGCCACAACAGTGAGAGGCCCGCGTACTGCCAAAAAAAAAAAAAAAAAAAAATTGTCTATGTAGAAAATATCACAGAATATACAAAAAAAAGTGTTAGAAATAAAATTGGGGCTCGGCTGCATGTTCATGCGCTGTGCACCCTCCAGCCACTACATGCTGCTCTTCTCCATGGCAGCACCATGGACCTGGGCCAGATGTGCAGCTTCTACATCGGCCTCGGCTCACGCATCAACTGCAACATCTTCTCCTATGACTACTCGGGCCATGGCATCAGCTTGGGCAAGCCCTCTGAGAAGAACCTCTACATGACATCGATGCCGTGTGGCAGGCACTGTGCATCGGAAGTGAGAAGAACTACAATCCTGCAGCCGGTGGAACAAAAACCACATCCACAGAAAGACAGACAAGATGAAAAGGCAGAGGGCTATGTACCAGATGAAGGAACAAGATAAAACCCCAGAAAAACAACTAAATGAAGTGGAGACAGGCAACCTTCCAGAAAAGGAATTCAGAATAATGATAGTGAAGATGATCCAGGACCTAGGAAAAAGAATGGAGGCAAAGATCGAGAAGATGTAAGAAATGTTTAACAAACACCTAGAAGGATTAAAGAACAAACGGAGATGAACAATACAATAACTGAAATGAAAAATACACACGAAGGAATCAATAGCAGAATAACTGAGGCAGAAGAACGGATAAGTGACCTGGAAGACAGAATGGTGGAATTCACTGCTGTGGAACAGAATAAAGAAAAAAGAATGAAAATAAATGAAGACAGCCTTTGGGACAACATTAAATGCAACAACATTCGCATTATAGCGGTCCCAGAAGAAGAGAGAGAAAGGACCCGAGAAAATATTTGAAGAGATTATACATGAAAACTTCCCTAACATGGGAGAGGAAATAGCCACCCAAGTCCAGGAAGCACAGAGAGTCCCAGGCAGGATAAACCCAAGGAGAAACACGCCAAGACACATAGTAATCAAATTGGCAAAAATTAAAGACAAAGAAAAATTATTGAAAGCAGCAACGGAAAAACAACAAATAACATACAAGGGAACTACCATAAGGTTAATAGCTGATTTCTCAGCAGAAATTCTACAAGCCAGAAGGGAGTGGCATGACATATTTAAAGTGATGAAAGGGAAGAAACTAAAACCAAGATTACTCTACCCAGCAAGGATCTCATTCAGATTCGACAGAGAAATCAAAAGCTTTACAGACAAGCAAAAGCTAAAAGAATTCAGCACCACCAAACCAGCTCTACAACAAATGGTAAAGGAGCTTCTCTAAGTGGGAAACACAGGAGAAGAAAAGGACCTACAAAAACAAACCTAAATCAATTAAGAAAATGGTAATAAGAACATACATATCAATAATTACCTTAAATGTGAATGGATTAAATGCTCCAACCAAAAGACACAGGCTCGCTGAATGGATACAAAAACTAGACACATATATATGCTGTCTACAAAAGACCCACTTCAGACCTAGGGACACATACAGACTGAAAGTGAGGGGATGGAAAAAGATATTCATGCAAATGGAAATCAAAAGAAAGCTGGAGTAGCAATACTCATATCAGATAAAATAGACTTTAAAATAAAGAATGTTATAAGAGACAAGGAAGGACACTACATAATGATCAAGGGATCAATCCAAGAAGAAACATAACAAGTATAAATATACATGCACCCAACATAGGAGCTCCTCAATACATAAGGCAACTGCTAACTGCTATAAAAGAGGAAACTGACAGTGACACAATAATAGTGGGGGACTTTAACACCTCACACCAATGGACAGATCATCCAAACAGAAAATTAATAAGGAAACACAAGCTTTAAATGACAAAGTAGACAAGATAGAGTTAATTGATATTTATAGGACATTCCATACAAAAACAGCAGATTACTCTTTCTTCTCAAGTGCGCACGGAACATTCTCCAGGATAGATCACATCTTGGGTCACAAATCAAGCCTCTGTAAATTTAAGAAAATTGAAATCATATCAAGCATCTTTTCTGACCACAATGCTATGAGATTAGAAATCAATTACAGGGGAAAAAACGTAAAAAGCACAAACACATGGAGGCTAAACAATACCTTACTCAATAACCAAGAGATCACTGAAGAAATCAAAGAAGGCATCAAAAAATACTTAGAGACAAATGACAATGAAAACACAACAATCCAAAACCTATGGGATGCAGCAAAAGCAGTCCTAAGAGGGAAGTTTATCACAATACAATCCTTCCTCAAGAAACAACAAACATCTCAAATAAACAATCTAACCTTATACCTAAAGGAACTAGAGAAAGAAGAACAAACAAAACCCAAAGTTAGTAGAGGAAAAAAATCATAAAGATCAGAGCAGAAATACATGAAACAGAAACAAAGAAAATAGCAAAGATCAATAAAACTAAAAGCTGGTTCTTTGAGAAGATAAACAAAATTGATAAACCATTTGCCAGACTCATCAAGAAAAAGAGGGAGAGGACTCAAATCAATAAAATTAGAAATGAAAAAGGAGAAGTTACAACAGACACCGCAGAAATACAAAGCACCCTAAGAGACTACTAAAAGCAACTCTATGCCAATAAAATGGACAACCTGGAAGAAATGGACAAATTCTTAGAAAGGTATAACCTTCCAAGACTGAACCAGGAAGAAACAGAAAATATGAACATACCAATCAGAAGTAATGAAATTGAAACTGTGATTAAAAATCTTCCAACAAACAAAGCCCAGGACCAGATGGCTTCACAGGTGAATTCTATCAAACATTTAGAGAATAGATAACACACATTCTTCTCAAACTCAAGAAATTGCAGAGGAAGGAACACACCCAAATTCATTCTATGAGGCCACCATCACCCTGATACCAAAAACAGACAAAGATACTACAAGAAAAGAAAATGACAGACCAATATCACTGATGAATATAGATGCAAAAATCCTCAACAAAATACTAGCAAAGAGAATCCAATAACACATTAAAAGGATCATGCACCATGATCAACTGGGATTTATCCCAGGGATGCAAGGATTCTTCAATATACGCAAATCAATCAATGTGATACACCATATTAGCAAATTGCAGAAGAGAAACCATAGAATCATCTGAATAGATGCAGAAAAAGCTTTCGACAAAATTCAACACCAATTTATGATAACAACCCTCCAGGAGGTAGGCATAGAGGGAACTTACCTCAACATAATACAGGCCATATATGACAAACCCACAGCCAACATCGTTCTCAACAGTGAAAAACTGAAACCATTTCCTCTAAGATCAGGAACAAGACAAGGTTGTCCACTCTCACCACTGTTATTCAACATAGTTTTGGAACTTTTAGCCACAGCAATCAGAGAAGAAAAAGAAATAAAAGGAATCCAAACTGGAAAAGAAGAAGTAAATCTGTCACTGTTTGCAGGTGACATGATACCATACATAGAGAATTCTAAAGATGCTACCAGAAAACTGCTAGAGCTAATCAATGAATTTGGTAAAGTAGCAGGTTACAAAATTAATGCACAGAAATCTCTTGCATTCCTATACACTAATGATGAAAAATCTGAAAGCGAAATTAAGGAAACACTCCCATTTACCACTGCAACAAAAAGAATAAAATACCTAGGAATAAGTCTTCCTAAGGAGACAAAAGACCAGTATGCAGAAAACTATAAGACACTGGTGAAAGAAATTAAAGATGATACAAATAGATGGAGAGATATACCATGTTGTTGGATTGCAAGAATTAATATTGCGAAAATGACTATACTACCCAAAGCAATCTACAGATTCAGTGCAATCCCTATCAAATTACCAATGGCGTTTTTTATGGAACTACAACAAAAAACCTTAAAATTTGTAATGGAGACACAAAAGACCCCAAATAGCCAAAGCGGTCTTGAGGGAAAAAAACGGAACTGGGGGAATCAGAGTCCCTGACTTCAGACTATACTAGAAAGCTACAGTAATCAAGACAATATGGTACTGGCACAAAAACAGAAATAGATCAATGGAACAAGGTAGAAAGCCCACAGATAAACCCATGCACCTATGGTGAAGTAATCTATGACAAAGGAGGCAAGGCTATACAATGGAGAAAAGACAGTCTCTTCAATAAGTGGTGCTGGGAAAACTGGACAACTATATGTAAAAGATTGAAATTAGTACACTCCCTAACACCATACACAAAAATAGACTCAAAATGAATTAGAGACCTAAATGTAAGACCGAACACTATAAAACTCTTACAGGAAAACATAGAAAGAACACTCTTTGACATAAATCACAGCAAGATCTTTTTTCATCCACCTCCTAGAGTAATGGAAATAAAAAATAAACAAATGGGGTCTAATGAAACTTTTTGCACAGCAAAGGAAACTACAAACAAGACGAAAAGACAACCCTCAGAATGGGAGACAATATTTGCAAACGAATTAACGGACAAAGGATTAATCTCCAAAATATATAAACAGCTCATACAGCTCAATATTAAAAAAACAAACAACCCAATCCAAAAATGGGCAGAAGACCTAAATAGACATTTCTCCAAAGAAGACATACAAATGGCCAAGAAGCACATGAAAAGCTGCTCAACATCACTAATTATTAGAGAAATGCAAATCAACACTACAATGAGGTATCACCTCACACCAGTCAGAATGGGCATCATCACAAAATCTAGAAACAGCAAATGCTGGAGAGGGTGTGGAGAAAAGGGAACCCTCTTGCACTGTTGGTGGGAATGTAATTTAATACAGCCACTATGGAGAACAGTAAGGAGGTTCCTTAAAAAACTAAAAATAGAATTACCATATGACCCAGCAATCCCACTACTGGGCATATACCCAGAGAAAACCGTAATTTAAAAAGACACATGCACCCCAATGTTCATCGCAGCACTATTTACAATAGTCAGGACATGGAAGCAACCTAAATGCCCACTGACAGACGAATGGATAAAGAAGGTGTGGTACATATATACAATGGAATATTACTCAGCCATAAGAAGGAATGAAATTGGGTCATTTGTAGAGACATGGATGGATCTAGAAACTGTCATACAGAGTGAAGTAAGTCAGACAGAGAAAAACAAATATCGTATATTAACGCATATATGTGGAACCTAGAAACATGCTACAGATGAACTGGTTTGCAGGGCAGAAATTGAGACACAGATGGAGACAACAAACGTATGGACACCAAGGGGGAAAAGTGGTGGTGGGGGGGGGGTGGGATGAATTGGGAGATTGGGATTGAGGTATATACATTAATATGTATAAAACGGATAACTAATAAGAACCTGCTGTATAAAAAAATAAATAAATTTAAAAAAATAAAATTGACAAGCTGATTTAAAAGTTATAAGAAAAAGCAAAGTAAATATATTAGCCAAAACTATTTTGAAAGAAAAACAAGGTTGGAAGACTTTCTTAAGCCTGGATTTCAAGACTTATCTTAAAGCTGTAGTAATCAAGGAAGGCAGTATGGTATTGGTGAAAGATAGATACATACATCAATGGGACAGAATAGACTCTTACACATAACTCAACTGATTTTCAACACAGTACACAAAGGGAATTCAATGGAGAAAGTACAGACTTTTCAACAAATAACCATGGAACAGTTGGATATCCATAAAATTAACAGGAAATGGATCATAAACCCAATATAAAACCAAGAATTACATAACTTGTAGAGGAAAACAAAGGAAAAAATATTTGTAACCCTAGGCAAAGATTTCTTAACTACAACAAAACCATCATCAATAAATCCTGATAAATTAAACAGATCTTCACCATACATTCACACAAAACTCTGTACATGAAATATTTATGGCAGCATAGTTCACAATCACCAAAAACTAGCAAACCTAAATGTCTATCAACCAGTGAATGGATGAACAGTCGGTGATACATCCTGATTGAATACTACTCAGCAATAAAACCGACCTAACCACTGATCCACACAACAGTGCAGATGAATCTCAAATCCACTATGTTAAGTTAAAGAAGTCAGCCTCAAAAGACCATATACTGTGTGACTCCATAAATATGACATTCTGCAATAAGGTAAAAGTATGGGGAAAGAAAACAGATCAGTGTTTGCCAGGGACTGGGAGTGAGGTAGGAGGAACTACAAAGTGGCATAAAGGAATGTTTGTGGGTAATAGAACCGTCCTATATCTTAATTGTGGTGTTTGTCTCACAACTGTATTCATTTGTCAAAACTTATAAAACTGTTGTTAAAAACAAAACAACTGCCCCCAAAATAGAGTCACTTAAGCTAAGGCCCAAATCACCAAATTGAGACAATTTCCGTTTTGGTTTTCCCAGAAATGGAATTTTAAACCAATCAGGACTCATCTAATCAGCACAAGCTAAGTACTCTGCCTGATAGGCCCTTGCCACCCCCTAAAGGAAAGTGACCTTGCAGTAACCAATCTGCTTTTTTGTCTAGTGTGACTTTCTTGTTCCCACACCCTTCTGCCTACAAAACTCTTTCATTTTCTACAGTTCCTCAGAGCTCCTTTCCATCTGCTAAATCGGATAAAGTCAATAAGATCTCGAAAATTCACTCAGTTGAATTTTGTTTTTCTAACACTGTACACTATAAAGGGTACATTTTACTGCATGTAAGAGACTTGATTAGGAAAAATGAATCAGAATTTTAAAAAAAAACTTCACAATCGAAGTGAAAATAATTATGAAAATTTTTTGTTAAATAATTTGGTATGTTTTGTGTTTTGACTTTCCAAAAAGCTTTACTTAATTACTTTGCAATAAAAATTAGATTAAAATATTATGCCATTAGAATACACACAAAATTCTAATAATACAAATGGACTAGGAAAAATTTCAGTGTTTTTTGGCTTCAATTTCTTTTTTTTAAATAATTTTAAAGGAAGCCTGTTTTGGTTAGATTTCTGAGGCTTCAAAGAAATTCATTTCTATTAATACGTTGTTTTATAACAGGGACTCCTGGGGTAAACTAATCCTTAAGTATTCAAATTGCTAATTCGGGGATAAAACTGTATTTGTAGAACTGTTAATGTTAAAATTTACATGTAAAATAGGCTCAAAAATGGGATATCCTGTTTTGGAATGCAGAGTTAAAAGATACCAGATTCTACATTTTCTAGCACATCTAATCCTCAAAACAGTGACTTTTATCACTGGCTCAAACACCTGTGTAGCTTATTAAAATGCAGATCTCTGGCCTCCACCCATTATTTATATAATCAGAATCTTGGGGATGGGTTCCAAGAATCTGTCTGTTAATAAACTCTTAAAGAAATTCTTAAGCACATTACCACTGGAGAACTCTTGACCAGATCAAAGTACTACTGCCTAGATAGGGGGGTCTTTCAATATCCTTCAATATGGTTGAGAAGAGAAGGAATTTTTTTGCTGAAAGCAATTATGCTCTTTTCAAATTTAAATCCACTCAGAAAAACAGGTTGTATTAGGCTAGTAGCTCTGAGTATAAATATACCTATCTTATAAGGAGATACACACACATACACATTTTTCAAATGACACGTTTCCTTTTTATAAACGTGAAATGTTTGTTAAAAGGTAAATTATATACATTTTTAGACGTTTACAACCCTCCAGTTTCTCTGTCACAGAAGTGAGATCTTTGTGCGCCTTCAATTTCAAATCTCTTAACCTAGGCTTTATGTCTTCATGGGGAATACAGTGAGAGAAGACCTGAAAGTAATTGAGTTTCAGCCTCTTTTTCTCACCTAAATACATTACATTCGTCTAGCCAAAGAATCTTGATCTTAAGCATGAAATGGTTTAGACATTATTTTAATGATAAGAGATATACATTCCAAGTTGTAATAAAACTTGTGCAGTATCTTGAAACATCTTTAAAAATAGCTGTAAATTATTTAATCACTCCTGAGTATTTTTTTCTTGCAAAATGTGTAGTAAGGAAAAACTTGAAATTCACCTAAATACAAATTTTACCTAATTTCCCCTGAAAATAGCTACATTTTGAATATTTTGTGAGTTCATTACCAAGAGAACTCCAGAGATGTTAAAATAATGGTGATTTTGCCTTCTTTTCATTGCTCCATGAAATACAATTCCCAGAAATAATCAATCTTGACCATGCATATACCACAACTAATCATTTTAGTGGAAACTGTGCTCAAAAAAAAAGCACAGGTTACTCCTGTGAACCACGTTTACTAACAAAGGAGACAGTAATACACTTTTTTAAAATGTTATTATATTTACTTTTTTTATAATGAAAAACACAAAAGTAAAGAAAAAGTAATTAAAAGCTAAACAATGTTCACTACCTATTTAAGGATAAAAATCAGAGACAAAATTTGATTTTGAGGACCACTGTAAATACTAGAAAATATTATGTATTTTGAAAATAGCACTGATTTGGGATATCCTGATATCCTTGCCACATAATCATTGAAAGTCACTTTAACTTCTTTGAGTCTCATTCTTTACAATGGGTACTAAAAGTCCGGGCAACTTAGCATGAACAAAGACAGCAGCACCAAATTGTACTAGTAATCACTGTATTTGTCACCTCCACAAATTCATAGCTAAATAACAAAAATGAAAAACCCACAGACTTTCTAATGACATTCTTGTAGTATTAACACATTTTCTATTGTATAATAAAACATAGCAACATTTGGAAGATCTGTATAATTCAATGAACTAATATTTTCCAAATGAGCAAATGCATGATGTTACAAAAGCATGCATGAGTGAAAGATCCATTCAATTGCAAGACAGACCAATGGATTTTAGTATAACAAAGTGTTCTCTGATGTGGTTTCAGATTCTATACCATAACAAACCTTTAGGAAATTACCCTTCTGAGATCTGGTATGGTATCAAAGATGAATTTCTGCAATTATCTGGAAAAGGTTATTAAAATTTACTCATACTCTTTTTGAAATGTACTGTTTCCTTTTCCTTCTACTAGTCAGACACTAATGAAATTCATAGAAATATAAAACAATGCCACTTGTCTCACTAATATTTTTGTTTCAAAAGTTATTTTTTCATAAAAAGTTATTAGTATTAACACTTAATGGGCATGTTGCTTACATTCATATTATTTATTAAATAATTATTTTAAAATGTCTCAGTTTTCATATCTAATACAATAAATATCATTATATCTAATAAATATCATTAGATATAACCCATAAAAGCCAATATAAACCAAGCTATCAGGGCTTCCCTTGTGGCACAGTGGTTAAGAATCCCACCTGCCAATACAGGGGACACGGGTTCGATCCCTGGTCTGGGAAGATCCCACATGTTGCGGAGCAACTAAGCCCACGTGCCACAACTACTGAGCCTGCACTCTAGAGCCCGCGAGCCACAACTACTGAAGCCCGCCCGCCTAGAGCCCGTGCTCTGCAACAAGAGAAGCCACCGCAATGAGAAGCCTGCTCACCACAACTAGAGAAAGCCCGCGCGCAGCAACGAAGACCCAACGCAGCCAAAAATAAACAAATAATTAATTTTTAAAAAACAAGCTATCTGAGCTCCTCAGTAAATTTTTTTTTTTTTTTTTTTTTTTGTGGTATGCGGGCCTCTCACTGTTGTGGCCTCTCCTGCTGCGGATCGCAGGCTCAGCGGCCATGGCTCACGGGCCTAGCCGCTCCGCGGCATGTGGGATCTTCCCGGACCGGGGCACGAACCCATGGTCCCCTGCATCGGCAGGCGGACTCTCAACCACTGTACCACCAGTGAAGCCCCTCAGTAATTTTTAACAGTATAAAGAGGTCCTGAGAACAAAAGCTCTGAGAAGTACTGATCTGGACAATAAATACCAATGGGAAAAGAACTGATCTGATATTTTCAGTAACTTCTATAAGTAAAAGACTCATTTTACTCTGCCACAACTTTTCTGGTACTGCCTTCATTTCCTGGTTATATTATTACACTTTAACCTTTATCACAGTTCAGCTCCACTTGTAATATTCTGACAGGTGACAGCTAGGTGCTTTTGTAAACAGTGAGCTGTGATACTCCACTCTTGGTATACAAACAATAGAAACTCACATTAACAGAGTTCTATAAAGTGACATTTCCTACAGTGGCTCCAAGTAACCTGTGCTAACACAGAAAGATCCAGAATCCATACTAAGGAATTATATCATATGCTACTTAGGAAATGTTTTTAAGGAAACAATGTCCCCAAATTCCAAGAACTTTGAGTAGAAGTTCAGTTCACTTCCCTGTGTCCCTAAATGATGTATTTGAAAATACGTGGAGAGATTTTACCTCTTCTTATTGCCGTAGATTTGATTAGAATAATTCTTAAAAGATTACAAAATATTCACCTTTGACCAAGAGTAGTTTAGAAAAAAAAAAGAGAAAATGGAAACTACTGCTCAAAACTATTACTTGGAGCAGGTAATTTAAAATCAAAGCTTGCTGTATCAATCAATATTAATGTCAAAAAGTAGGCTTTATGTACAGATGCACTAGTGATGATAGTAATGAAAACTCTTCACTTTTACCTTTAAGTATTAAAGACCAAAGTTCTGGGCAAGAATAAGGTCAGGGTTTACAGTCACTGTATACTATAATATGATGCGGAGTGGCCTGTGACTAAAACTCCACTCTAGGACATTTTAATACTCCTGGAATGTGGTGACGTGACTCTCATATCACTGATTAACCATCAGAGCCTCAAACTATTCTAAGAAATTCTGGAGTTGAAGAGCTAAACCAAAGAGGCCAAACTGGCACTCACTGTCTTTCTCTCATATATAGTTTATTGTCACACACTGGTATACATGGAAGGACTGATCATACTGTAGTATATAACAATGTTTACTTTTGTTTGATAAAAGATGAAAAAAAATTAGTGATCAATACACTTTTTTTAAGGCTAGAAATCTAACCGCTAAACCAAAATTCTGTCTTGTTTTCTCTTTGTTAAATGTATACTCAAAGCAGATCTTTTTGACAAGGAACATTGATTAATGTTTATGAATCACCAAGATTATGTAACAAGAGGAAAGAAAAAATAAGAGCAAATGAATGAACAAATGACAACTTATGTAGAACCCAAAGACAATACATATAGAGACAGTTTGAGAGTACCTGCATTGTCCATCAAAGAGAACAGGGGATTCTTGCTCATTTTCCCTCCATTCCCTGGTGCCTTCCTCATAGGGTTTCCTGTAAACATTGTTTACAGCACTCTACTACCTTTTCTAGATCTGTCTTTCCTATCTTCATCTTATTATTCCTCTGCAGGCTTAACTTGTGCCCTTTGGGTCTCTGTCTCCTTTTACTTACAACTAGCACTTCTTGCGACCTGCCAACAGAGTTACCTGTGGGCCCACCTCTCCTAACAGACTGTAAATTCCTTGGTGTCACAGTCATTTTGGTATCTTCTGTAATACATAGCACAGTGTCTTGTACATTGAAGATGCTATTTAAAATAATTGCAGGGCTTCCCTGGTGGCACAGTGGTTAAGAATCCACCTGCCAAGGCAGGGGACATGGGTTCAAGCCCTGGTCCGGAAAGATCCCACATGTCGTGGAGCAACTAAGCCCATGTGCCACAACTACTGAACCTGCACTCTAGAGAGCCCACGAACCACAACTAATGAGCCCGCATGCCGCAACTACTGAAGCCCGCATGCCTGGAGCCCGTGCTCCACAAGAGAAGCCACCGCAATGAGAAGCCCGCACACCCCAATGAAGAGTAGCCCCTGCTCCCGCAACTAGAGAAAGCCCACATGCAGCAACAAAGACCCCAACACAGCCAATAATAAAAACAAATAAATAAATAAATTTATTTTAAAAAATAATTGCAAACTGAACCAAATTTTTTATCTGTTATCCCTAGCAATCCCATTTCTTTGTCAGAAAATAGCTATGTTTGGGATAATATCCTCCATCACTACCCTGGACTCTTCCTAGAGACAATTTTGTTCCTAACAAAACATGTAGATTACACTAAATTATCTTTCAAATACAGGGCAGGTTTCTTGGTTCTTGTAGGTTAAGTAAGGAAAATCTGGTTATACAAAATAAAGTTTTTTAACAGATATGTTTTCATTCTACAAGTGAAAATTTTGTGTTCGTTAATTTAAGGTATAGAAATGGTTCAAGTCACAGTGGATGACTTTGAGTCAAACCTTAGGGATCTGACATTAAAATGAAAGCCAGGAATGAGAGATTATGAAAAAACAAACAAAAAAACCTCTGCATTCTAATTTTGAATCTGCTGTTTACTAGCTGTGCCTACGGTAAGTCGCCTAATTTTTCTAAGGCCACTTTTTTCTGCTGCTCCTACCTCCATAGGGTTCTTACTAGAAGCCAATATATATAACAAAGCTTTGAAGACATGCAAAGTTCAGTACAAATATCTTAATTATCTACTTGCTTAAGACACTATCAGAAAAATGGAAAAACGTATAGTACTAGGGTTAAAGTGAAATCTAGCTTTACGTGATCTTAGGCCAGCTCTAAGTATTTGAGATCTTTTCCTTTCCTTTTACCATGATTCCTCAAACAGTATCAAGTTCCTGATAATTCTCTGAAGAATTCCAGCAATAAATTCTCCCAAGTCTCACCAACAGAATATAATTTCTACTTTTAAGGGATTTCTTAGCTTTCTGGCTTCTACCTTTTACAATTAACATCCAAATCAGAAAGAATACATCATTTCAGTGCCCAAACAGTAAAAGTAAAATTGGGGGCTTCCCTGGTGGCGCAGTGGTTGAGAGTCTGCCTGCCGATGCAGGGGACACGGGTTCCTGCCCCGGTCTGGGAAGATCCCACATGCCGCGGAGCGGCTGGGCCCGTGAGCCATGGCCGCTGAGCCTGTGCGTCTGGAGCCTGTGCTCCGCAACGGGAGAGGCCACAACAGTGAGAGGCCCGCGTACCGCAAAAAAACAAACAAACAAAAAAGTAAAATTGGATTTCTAAAATACCAGTAAAGGAGAAGGTTCTATAATAACAAAGCTATTTCTGCATCCCAGAGTACTAGAAGTACTTTACTTATCTAAGACGTAGTCTCTGCAATGCCACTCCCAGTTCCTATTCATGAAAGTCATGCTGTCTGAAAGGAAAAAGGCACTCAACTGCAGGGGTTTCCCCAGCTATTTACAGTACACCTTTCCCAGGTTGATGGGGGATGAAGGCAGGAAGGGAAAGGAAAAGAAAGAGTCAAACTACAGTTGAGTCTTTACTATCTTTTAATTCTGCTTGGATTCTGGCAGATAGCATACACTGTTAAACTATCTTCATCCCAATCACCTCTGCCATCACAAACTTACTTGAATTTCCAAATAAACTGCATATAGGTACACACACATCTAGAGAGAGGACCTGACTGACAATGAAGGTTTAATCATGAAATATCCTTTTCTCCTATTTTATTTTAGAACAATTTTTCTTCCTAATTTATTACGTTCTTTGCAACAGTAAGTAATCAATTTTTCACTGGTCTGGAAACGTGATATTTAATAATGTATTTATTTCAATGAAATTGATTGGGATGTTGCCTAGACCTGGTGTAAAATTTAATTCAACACTTAAAAATTCCAACCCTTTGTGCTTCCCTGGCGGTGCAGTGGTTGAGAGTCCGCCTGCCGATGCAGGGGACACGGGTTCGTGCCCCGGTCCGGGAAGATCCCACATGCCGCGGAGCGGCTGGGCTCGTGCGCCATGGCCGCTGAGCCTGCGCTCTGCAACAGGAGAGGCCACAACAGTGAGAGGCCCGCGTACCGCAAAATAAAAAATAAAAAATAAATTCCAACCCTTTTTGCCAAGCCAATAAAATTTGTAAAATGTAATGAACACAACTGGTATAAACTTCACCTTCTATTTCCACCCAGTCTAATACCCTAAGTTAATAATAAAAATGATGGGGTTTGGGAGGTAAGATTAGAAAGAGCCTAAAAATCTATAAACCAGATAAACAATCCAACTGCTATGTTTATTTTAAATGGTAAAAATAAAAGAATGTATAGAAAGCCAGTCTTTATTTACCACAATAATATATATATGCTATATACAGGTATATACAATATATATAATACATGGTGCCAGCAAAAGAAAGAAAAATAGAAAGAAAGAAAAATAGAAAAACAGGAAGGAAGGAAGGGAATAAAAGCCAGTTGTCAGGCAATAAACCCATAAATTAAGCATCCAATTTTTACCAGTTTTTTTTTTAAGATTTTTTTTGATGTGGACCATTTTTTTTTTTTTTAACACTAAAGAGGCTATTAAGTATGTAGTATTATCTATAAGTACAAAGACTTTCCCAATCACGTCACTTAGAGATCATTTTATCCACTGCTCTGTTTGGCTGCCAGTCTCTTGTCTCTCTCCTCAGCAATGGTAAGGCAGATACCCTTTCCACAAGGAACAGAGATCCATGGTTTGTTGCCTTTGCCAATAACGAAAATGTTGGAGAGCCGGGTGGCAAAGCTATTGCCATTGGCATCTTTCACATAAACTACATCAAAAGAACCAGGATGTCTCTCCTGGTGAGTGATCATACCAATTCTTCCCAGGTTAGCACCTCCAGCCACAATTCACAGGTTACCAGTGTCAAATTTGAAGAAATCAGTAATCTTGCCAGTCTCCAAATCAATTTGAATGGTGTCATTCACCTTGATGAGGGGATCAGAGTAGCGGATGGTGCGAGCATCATGGGTTGATGTGGACCATTTTTAAAGTCTTCATTGAATTTGTTACAATATTGCTTCCATTTTATGTTTTGGTTTTTTGGCCGAGAGGCATGTGGGATCCTAGCTCCCAGACCAGGGATCCAACCTGCACCCCCTGCATTGGAAGGCCAAGTCTTAACCACTGGACGGCCAGGGAAGTCCCCAATTTTTACCAGTTTTTAAGGAATTCAACTTTGTTCGTTAATCTGTAGCCATTTCACTATATAAAATATCACCAAGTCAACAGCCTTCTCTGGCTATGAAATATAATATTTATAAAATATAAAGCTTTTGCATTTCCATCCCAATTAATTTCGTTAAGCACCAATGTTTATTAGCACTGAGACAATTTTTCTATTAGAAGAGTCTACAATAAACAACGCATTTAATTTTCAGATGTCCTGACACAAATATTTTCTTCAAATTTAAAAAAGGAAAAATTCTTTCTCTAATAATTTATTTAAAAATCCATTTATTTTTCCTTTTCACTTGAATCTGTTTATCTTTCCCATGCATGCAATATAGCTTTAGGCCCATAATGGCTCAGGGACCCCTCAAAGGTGTATTTTAATAACAGAAGCTGTGCTTCTAGAATGCAAAGAGCTGATAAATGTGCTCAGTTTTACAATACATCAAAAGGGAGGCAAGTCAAAATGTTCAAAACATGTGGATTGTAGAATTAGCCACCTAAACAATGGGTCTTCACTCAGACGCTATAAACTCAGATTATATGGAGGAATAAGGGCTCAATTTGGACTGGTCACGGCATATTGCAAACATTATTTTTCAGGTATCTCACAGTGAAGTAAGTAGTATGCTCAGTTCCTAAGCACTGAAAGCAAGTACACCTTGGATACTTATGAATAGAATCTATCTATCTAAAATGTGATTATAACTCGTTCAAGGAGATTCACGTTACAGTGTTTGAGCAATGAACAAATACAAGTAATGAATGCCAACTCATGGACAAATAAAATAATTCAGTACCAAGGAATGAGTGCAAGGTACTATCATGATTTAACCATTAGCTGGTGGATATACCTGGTGCTTTCTGTGCATTAATTTGCTTTCTTTGAAAAGTGAGGGCAGTGGTACTCTTTATTAGGCAGAATTTTAAGAGTACAATACTTCTTCCCTTTAAAAAAAAGGGAGTTAACATATTTTGGCAAGTATGTAGAGAAATTTGAACCCTTGTGCACCACTGATAGGATTATAAAATAGTGTGATCACTATAGAAAAAAGTATGGAGAAGCCTCATGAAAACAGAACTACCATATGATCCACCAATCCCTCTTCTGCGTATACATGCAAAGAACTGAAAACAGAGTCTCGAAGAGATATCTGCCCAACAATGTTCATAGCAGTATTCAAAATAGCCAAGAGGTGGGAGCCACCTAGAGGTCCATCAGTGGATGAGTGGATAAACAAAATGTGATACATACACACACACACACACACACACACACACACACACAATTATTATTCAGGTTTAAAATGGAAGGAAATTCTGTCACATGCTGCAGCACAATGATCCTTGAAGACATCATGCTAAGTGAAATGAAAGTAAAAAAAAAAGACATACACTGTATGATTGCATTTATATAAGGTATTTAAAGTAGTCAAATTCAAAACAACAGAAAGTAGAATGGTGTTTACCAAGAACTAAGGAAAGAAGAAGAGGGGAGTTGTTGTTAAATGGGTTATACAGCTTCAAACTTGCAAGATGAAAAAGCTCTGGAGATCTACTGCACATGTGATTACACATAACACTACCGAACTGTACACTTTTAAATGGCTGAGATGGCAAATTTTATGTTATGTGTTTTTCACCACCACAACAAAAATAAATAGATAGATAGATAGATAGACAACTTAAAAAAAGAACACAGTTGGTCTATAAAAGATTATCTTTAAGGATTTAGTTTGGCTAATTAAAAAAAAAAAAAAAGCTTTTAGTAAAGATGGAGCAAACATCTGGTTAGAGAGGTAAGCAATAGGGTAGCATGACCTGTTGAGCAACACCTCACTTTCTCCCCAGTAGTACTACGTTTTGTTTTCTCCCACAGTTTAGAAGACCACCTCCATCCATTCCCCCAGCACACTACAGTAAACATACAAAAGCAAAACTTCTGGGGGGACAAAGTTCCACTTACCTGCCTGCTGCTGGAGACCCAACTCTTCCCCACAAGTGCACTTGAAACATTCATGTGAAATAAGCCTTTTTAAAAACACTATTTTATTCATCTGAGCCAAGGGAGTAGAGATGAGATAGGGGAGAATTTATTTATTTAATGCAATGACGTGTGAAGAGATAAGGGTTGTACCAGGGCAGTCAGTGGAGATAAAAATTAAGAGGCAACACGTTTTAAAATTGTCAAGTAAGAAGTGCAATACCTGGGGACTTCCCTGGTGGCGCAGTGGTTAAGAATCTGCCTGCCAATGCAGGAGACATGGGTTCGATCCCTGGTCCAGGAAGATCCCATGTGCTGCAGAGCAACTAAGCCCATGCTCCACAACTACTGAGCCTGCGCTCTAGAGCCCGTAGGCCACAACTACTGAGCACACGGATCACAACTACTGAAGCCCGCGTGCCTAGAGTCCATGCTCTGCGACAAGAAAAGTCACTGCAATGAGAAGCCCGCACACCGCAACTGAGAGTAGCCCCCGCTTGCCGCAACTAGATAAAGCCCGTGCGCAGCAATGAAGACCCAACGCAGCCAAAAATAAATAAATAAATTAAAAAAGAAGTGAATACCTGGATGTGAGGACCAGGGAGAGTGACTTTGTTTAATGAAAAGCAAACATTGTTTTAGGCATAAAGCACCCACAAGTCATGAAACTGGCCAGACATCCCTAGAGCAATGTGGTTCCAAGGTATGGTACACCAGTTCTTCTCCTCTTCACTTGAAATATGTTTTGGATGAAATCTACTTTCAATCAACATTCTTCCTTTGGCATTTAAGGTCTTCTCTCCATTCAGGGGAGCTCCATTTTGGTCTGTAGCATTCAGTGGACTCCTGGGTAACCTTTTGTTTTATTCAAAAACTCTACAGCTGCAAAGTTTGAAAACCACTGAACCAAATACGTATGACATTTCAGTGGCTTGACCCTGTGGGTATCCACCTATTTTGTATGCAACACGGTTCCTCAACCACGACACTACGGCCAGGTCAGGCGGCTATAGCTTCGTTGTAAGGGCTGTCCTGGGCGCTGTGGGATGTTTAGCCTACACCTGGGCCTCTACCTCCTAGATGCCAGTAGCATCCCTCCCAAATTCTTTTTGACAATCAAAAAGTCTCCAGACACTGCCAAATATCCCCTGGGAGGCAAAATCCTCCCCTCCCAGACTCTAATCTGTTTGTGGTCTGTTGCTATTTTATACTAGCTTCTCCTTTCTCTTCTAATGGTTATGTTAAACATGAGCTAACACTATATTATTGGTGATTTCTTTTTAATGGGTAGGAAGAGAAAACAAACAGGCTAGAGACTCTAACAGATATGTGGGTATTTGCCTACTACATTTCAAAATTGACAGGAGAAAAAGGTTGCTTGGTTACCTGAAACACAAGGCATATGAAGTTTCTATGCCTTAGGCATTTCAGGACCTACAAGTAAAATTTGTCTAGATACAGGCATTTCAAAAAAAAAAAAAAAAAAAAAGCAGGACTATATATACTACTCAGCAGTAGGAAACTTCCATAAACAAGACAGGTGACTTATAAAAATTAATATAGTATTAGGCTCAGGTAAAGAGGGAAAAAGGACTTTTTGAATGAATAATAAAACACAGAAATCACTGTGGGAAAGTGGAAAAACAGAGCTTTGCAATAAGACAATTTGCATCTGAATCTTAACTCCATTTGCTTTACTTTCTTATCTTGGTAAGACATTTAATCCCTCTGAGTCCAGAATAAAAAAAAAGAAAGAAAGAAAACAGCCCACTTCATTTCCTTACATTTCTTGAGGAAGGGGACAGTCTTTTAACCATCTGTATTTCTAGTACCCAGAAAATAATATAAATGTCTATAAATGAGTTTTAAGTGAAAAATATCAAGATTCCTTTCTTCTTTTAAGAGTTATACAAATCACTTTATATTTTTTAGATTTCTTGCTTTTCCAATAATTTTCAGCTCCACACCTAAAATTATTTACAGTGTTCATGAATGGCTTGTGATTGACCAGGAATGGTAATGAATGGTTTTAATTTATCTTTGGGTTTTTTTTTTCCCCTCAAAAGTCAAAAACAAGACACTTGACAGAAACTAACACACCATTGTAGAGCAATTATACTCCAATAAAGATGTTAAAAAAAAAAAAAAAAAAACAAGGCACTTGAAAAATGAGGGGTTTTGGGGGTTTTTTTTGGCCTCGCTGCGTGACTTGCAGGGATCTTAGTTCCCCAACCAGGGACCGAACCCCACCCTTCACAGTGAAAGAGCTGAAAGTGCAGAGTCCTAACCACTGGACCACCAGGTAATTCCCCTTGAAAAATGAGGTTTTATACAAAAAGATTTAGACTCGTCCTGAACCACAATTCAACATCTAGCAGTAATCTTAATAATGATTATACCATTCAGGGGTCAAGGGAGATGTCTGTCATAGCACCACAACAGCCCTCCACCAGGGAGTAGCGATTTCTCTCCTTCAAATAAAAAAACACGAGCCAAAATGATGGGGAAATCCTGGTACAACTACGCTGACCTCTGATTAAGTGACAGTGGAAAATAAGGATGGCAGCTCATCTTAGCACTTTTACAGAGATGAGAAGCTGTAAAAAACTAAGCATTATGTTTATGAGCCTTTCATTTTATTTCTATAAAGACCTACAGCTTTGCATACTCAATGACATTTAAATTATCTGATCATATAAAAGGGTAGTATCATACCATATCTCATTGTTCACACATCACTAATACGTGACATGCATTTTATCCCCTTCCCCTCACAGCCATCATCCCATCCCTCTCTAGCAAAAACAGTTTTCAACTCTTCTCTCTTTCAGCTAAAGTTAGGACGTCTATTCTTTTCTTAAAAGTCTCTGGGAATGGTCCATGGTTGTTTTCAGTTATTGGAAGAAATTGTCATAAAGAACATGCTTATAAAAATCCTGTAGCACATCACCTTACTGAAGGAAAAAGAGAAACATGAAAATATTTTCTGCCACTTACAAACACCGTACAATTTTTGCTTCCCATGGTTGAATGACGAAGTTTGAAGAGTTTAGATGTCAACCTCTGTTTCTTGGATCTAACTGTTTGGTATCAGATCCCATGGACAATGGAAATTTGCTAGATGTGCGTGGTTTTTGGTGATTCACACGCCAAACAAATGGGAGAAAAGGCATTAATTTTCCCAATATTCAGAATATTATCTCATTCCAAAAGAAATGTCACTTATAACCAGTACTTCCTCCTCCATTTTATGTTCTGCTGAACTTTTCTTTATGTACATCATTTGGTTACATAATTTGTGGCATGAGACAGACAAATGAAACAATGCTCAGCGTTTTTACCAAAAGTAACATTCAGGGTGCTGGAAAATGAATCTTTACACAAAAGACACATCTAGTGTCAAAGTAAACTTCTTATACAAATCCTAACAAAGGACAAATTTAATTTATAAGTGATTAGCTTGAACAAAACATTTAAAATTTCAAAACAAGCTACGCTACTTTAAGCACTGTTCATCAATGGATTTAAAAACCTTATAGCATTGGTCAAGTTTTGATATGCAGAGACAGCAAAGTGTACATAGGTGATTTATGCTTTCTATAACACTCAATCTTGGTTTGGAGTTTGAAAGCTAGGCTTTCTAAAATGCCTAATGTAATCTAAAATTCTAACGTAGCCTGAAATTCATGATATTCTAGGCCAGGCAAGTTGACCTCCTAAATAACGTGTTCAGACTTGTTTTAACTAGCAGTTTCTTAGTCTCTCATAAGCTATCATTTTTGTATTAGTTTGGGCTTCTTTATTACTAGAGATCTTCCTTTAGGCTTTAATGTCTTGTTACCTGTACTTTGGTATTTGTATAATATATTTCCTTCATTTTGCATTCAGTGGGAGCTATTCTATGGCTAACCTCATCTGCTTCAGGGTGATATAGAACAGCAGCTCCTGAGGTCCTCTTCCAGCTCTCATTTCGAAGACCTCTGAGTCACATACTACCGGCTATTGGCAACATCACCATGAGCTTCCCTGACTCCAAGGACTTCAATGACTCCAAGACAGGACAGAGTTGCTGACCTTTGGGTCCATGTGTCCACATTCAACCATTCTTAGGTTGTTGTGTTATAAGTTTTCTGGAACTAAACATAAGATTTGTTACTGTTTCCTTTTGTTTTTAACAGAGTCTTTCTATCTGAATAAAATATCTGTTCTTCTAGGAATTATAGTATACAAGTTCTTCTGGAACCATAAAAATATTAAGGCCATAAGTAATACACAAAAAGAATAAAAATTCAAGAGCTGTCTAAAATAACTAAGTTCAGAAATTCTATGGCATGGGACTTCCCTGGAGGTCCAGTGGTTAAGACTTTGCCTTCCAATGTGGGGGGTGTGGGTTTGATCCCTGGTTGGGGAGCTAAGATCCCACATGCTTTGGGGCCAAAAAACCAAAACATAAAGCAGAAGCAATATTGTAACAAATTCAATAAAAACTTTTTTAAAAAAAGAACTTCTCTAGCAAATCACAGCATCTGGAAAATGTATAATAATTGATATGATCTTTTATATACTGGCACATTCAATGAAGATAAACATAAAGGAGGCAGCACAAATTAAAGATAAGAGATTAAATTGCAGATAATGGATAAGGCACAAATGTTTTTAAATTATTTCCTTTGTTATATCATGAATCTACTAAAACTCTACAGTTACATAAATACTTACTACCTATAAAAATTCTTTTAGGAACTAGCACTACCAAGAGAAAAGTGGAGACTGGTGACGAAATCTCAAAATACCTTTATAAAAAGAAAGACCTGTTGAAAATATTCAAAAAACTACAAATCTTGTATTAGGCCTATTAACTAAAACTACACAGTTTATAGTGAATCAGCATCTAATTTCTGTGGTAGGAAACAGAGTCAATCCATTCATGGAAATCCAGCACTGAACAGTACAAACAGTTGCCAAATTTCCCTACTGCTAATTTGGGCCAATGAGCATAAAACTTTAAAATTTTCTTTATAAGTGTTTTCTTTGGGGAGGAAATGCTAGAGAATACAAAGAAAAGACTGGAAGACAGGAGACAGAAACTTGTATAGCTATTTAAAAGGGGGTCAGCTGTACCTGTAATAAATACTAAAAATTTGCTCTGAAAAAGCAATACAGAAATAAAAAGCTGAAGTTAGTCTATCTTTACTTCAGGTTTTTAACCTTTCAGCATTAAAAAGAAGCATCTTGGGCTTCCCTGGTGGCGCAGTGGTTGAGAGTCCGCCTGCCTATGCAGGGGACACAGGTTCGTGCCCCAGTCCGGGAAGATCCCACATGCCGCGGAGTGGCTGGGCCCATGAGCCATGGCTGCTAGGCCTGCGCACCCGGAGCCTGTGCTCCGCAACGGGAGAGGCCACAACAGTGAGAGGCCCGCGTACCGCAAAAAAAAAAAAAAAAAAAGAAGCATCTTAAGCAAACTAAAATGCCCAAACATTCAAAGCTATTAAAATTCTCAAATAAACAAATTACCCCATAGCTTGAGTTAAAGATCCACAAAAAAGCTGACATAATTTTTCAATAGAAATAAACAGCAAAGGTTATATCATATTTATTTATTATTATTATTATTTTTGTGTGTGTGTGTGGTACACGGGCCTCTCACTACCGTGGCCTCTCCCGTTGTGGAACACAGGCTCCAGACGCGCAGGCTCAGCGGCCATGGCTCACGGGCCCAGCAGCTCCACGGCATGTGGGATCTTCCCGGACCGGGGCACGAACCCGCGTCCCCTGCATCGGCAGGCGGACTCTCAACCACTGCGCCACCAGGGAAGCCCCATATTTATTATTTAGACTGACTTCCAAACTTTAATTAAAATTTCCTCCCAAAAAGGGAGAGGGAATACATTTAAGGAAGTTGCTACTACTGAATAGCTAAAAGTAAAATAAAGCAACAATGAACAAATGTATTCTAAATAGCTACTATATAGACTACCAAATTAAAACTCGTAATTGTAAAAATAATATTGTACATATTAATGCTAATTTTTATATGTAAAATAATCAGTTTTCTCTTTTAGGCAGCAATTACCCTCCAATATGGCCCTTACTCAGCTGAGCCAAAGGATGTAAGGGAGCTGCACCAGGATGTACATAAAGCTGATAAAACAGAATGCCAAAATTACAGAGGAAGGGTAAAGGACAGAGAGGTGAGAAACAAAGTCCAGTGTCTCTTCATGTAGACCCAAAACTTCAAAGGAATGAAATTATAAATTATCAATCTAGTGATTTATTTATGATACTCAATCTAAGGCATTTCAGTAATCTTCATGGGTCAAATTAAAAGGTCAGACCCTTTTTAAGACCCCCTTTGGTAAAAAATATTATTTAATTTAGTAAATTAAATAGTAAACATTATTATCTCATCAGTGGGAGATAGAATTTTGCAAAACAAACTTTCCCTTCTCTGTCTTAAGCCTAGTCTCATTTTATGAACAAGATGCTATAAAAATGGTGCATTATTTATTTAGGGGAGAATGGGGAGAAGGGAATGGTGAATCCACCCTTTCAATCTATTTGCCTTCACAAGCTAGGATTCAGCATGTAAGATGAAATTCTATTCTGCAGGGAATGGAAATTTTTTCTCTATTCACCTTAATATTTATCTGGACACGATTTTGAAAATCAGGGAATGAAGTCATATACTATGATACTGATAGTACTGGTGAGGTAATTAAGAAACTTAACTTACCATTTTTTAGGCTTTGATAAGGGTTTGTACTTGCTGTATTTTACACGCCACTCAAGAACTTCTTTACAACGCTGACATACTCCATCATGAAGTTTTGCATTAATTTTCTTAAAAAGAAACAGAAAAACAAATTGAGAATTTCACTTGTGAGCCAGCATTACAAACCCCAAAAGGTACATGAGAAATTTAAGGTTTTTTTAATTTTAATTTTATTTATTTATTTTTATAAATTTATTTACTTTTGGCCGCGTTGGATCTTCGCTGCTACGCGACCTTTCTCTAGTTGCAGTAAGTGGGGGCTACTCCTTGTTGTGGTGCACGGGCTTCTCATTGCGGTGGCTACTCTCGTTGCAAAGCACGGACTTTAGGCGTGTGGGCTTCAGCAGCTGTGGCACGTGGGCTCAGTAGTTGCAGCTTGCGGGCTCTAGAGCACAGCCTCAGTAGTTGTGGAGCGCGGGCTTAGCTGCTTCATGGCATGTGGGATCTTCCCAGACCAAGGCTCAAACCCATGTACCCTGCATTGGCAGGCAGATTCTTAACCACTGTGCCACTAGGGAAGGCCTAAGTGTTTTTTTAAATAGCAACCTAACTTCAACCTGGGTTAACATTTTATGGTATACTATGTATTTCGATGTACATTATCAATTTGGCTCTTTACAAAGGCAAAGATCCTTAACTGGCTGTAGCTCAGAATCATCTAGGGAGCTTTTTAATTTCCTGGAAGGAGTATTTTAAGCACATTCCCATTGATTCTGATGCATATTTATTTTACAACTCAAACTGTATAGTTAAGATATATTCATTTTACTGTATGTACATTATATCTCAAAAACAGGTAGTAATAAAAAAGAAAGTCTAATTCATATTTTAAGACTACTGTTTTGACAATTCAAATCTTACCACTGAGAAATGAGAAATTAAACTGAGAAATTAGACAGTCCTGAATTGTCAGTCTGCAGGGGACAGCAGAGACTAAGAAACTTGAGAAAGGAGAGCCAGGGAGAAGCAGCTGGAAGCAAGAAGGTATTTAATTATTCAATTTAAACCTTTTGTATTCTCATGTAAAGATGTCTTAGAAAAGTTACCTTGCTAACCTGGTTTCTTCAAAACAGAAAATAAATATGTGCATGTGACTGTGGTAGAAAAGGGGCTTTATGAAGAAAATAAACATTTTTATTATAATATTAGTCTCAAAATGTGTTGCGAAATGAGGAAGGAAAATTTTTAAATGTGTCATGTGTTCTCACAACAGCTTTATATTTTATAACACATCTATTTGACTCAGGACCTAGACTATATATTTTCACTAAGTACTCTGGGAATTCTCTAACTTACTTTGGTTGTGGAAGCCTGGTCTTTGCCTATTGTTGGAATAATGAAGAAAGGACATTTTAAGTTCGCTTCCTTTGTTTCCTTTTTTAATTTCTCAAAAGGAGAAAAAAAAAGCATCCCAAAAGATGCAGATTCTTTGGAAGGTTATTTGATACTGAGTTAAAATCACAATATTTAGAAATCATCTGAAAGAAAACAAAACTTCTAAACAGCATTTGATATTCTTTAAAGTTCTAAACAAGAAGGTAAGATAATGACAAAACGTTTATTCAAAGAGATATTTCAAGGGTATTTTCAAAAACCATAAATTAAGCTGTGAATACATTATGAGTGAATTTAACGCTGTGGTGAAAAACATATTCTATTACTTATGAATTGTGTGTGGGGATTCTTTTCTTCCTGACCTAGAAGGAGAGTCCCTGGGAAGATAAATTCTGCATGCCACTATATTCCCTCTTTTCTGTGGTCCACTGACTGTTGCCAGAAAGAAGGAAGTCTGTGCCTAACACCAGACTCCTCTTCTTATCAACCTTGGCACTTAGTTATTGCATACAGGGCTTGCTAAGAAATATCCAGAACTAAGGTTCACATTTCATCTTTGATTCTCACTGCCCTCTGTTGCCTAGAATATCTTACCGAAAGCATTGCTTATATCTTCCTATCTCTAACAACAATAGAAACAAACTAATGACTTGATCTATGATTATAATGTGAATGTGATATAAACTTTCAACTTAGAATGTTCTTAGAATGCACACCATTTTGTTACCTGCAATTTTATTATATACAACACACGCTACTTGTTAACTAGGAAGGATTATTTGGTTTCTTGCTTGTTTCTGTTCCAATTTCCGACCATTTCATCTTGATTTACAAAGCTGTGCATAGTTTGGAAACTGGTTTCTTTAGGGTGGATCGAGAGTAGAACAAAACAGGTCTTTGTGGAAACTTGTCCTGTATGTGATGTGTGAAGCAGTATAAATGGAGACGTTGTACAGCATCCACATGACCAGCAGGCACTACTACAAAATTAAACTTTGATTTTCATGCGTTAAGAAATGAATGAGAAAAGAAATGAATGAATGAGAATGAACAGTACTTTCACTTAAAAATAATTGCAGAAAGAAAACAGTGTACCTTGCTTTACTGTCTTTTGGCAAACTAGAAAAAGTGAATTCCAGACAACTGAGCAAAGAAAGCCAAATCCTAGTTCTAGGAATCACTCTGCCTGGAGCAAAGGAGATGGCAATCTTACCTTACACCTATGTTTACAACTAACCCTGTTTTGGCAGTTAATTTTGGCATGTCCCTCATGGTAGAAGATAATAGGTTATTTAAGGTTAAGATTTAAGCATGTTCAAATATAAAATCAAAACTTAGTTTTATAAGTACAAAAGCCTTTAAAGATCATTTAGTTTAACAAGCTACTATCCAGATATCTAAAGGAAAAAAATCATCGGTGGAAGATTCCACTGGACTTAAGAATCTTAGCTAAAAAAAGAAAACCTTCTTTATCAATGAATACTTCTTTTAAAAATTAGAATAGACTTAAGATGTATCAGAAGACACTCCTACTTCACACACATAGTCTTAAAAACTGTCTAAGCCATTATTAATTCATACAACACATTTTATAGTAAGTGCTGTTATCCCTGTTAAACGTTGTTATCCCACAATGCATCAGTGGTAAAATAACACAGCAATCCCCAAAAGAAAACTGGGTGAGGACTACAACCCCAAGAAGGCAGCAAGAGCAAATTGTAAATATAACATCTGTATCAATATGCTGATGCTGAAAAATATTTTATAAAATATAAAGTATCATTTAACAGAAGGAAGGCACTACTATGTTGGGGGGCAAGAATCTGAATAACATTCAAGAGCAACTAATATAATCTTTCGTTAGGATTTTCTGCACATCAAAATTCTTTCAGAAATGCTAAAGGTAAAACAATGGCATATTTTACTTCCCTTCATTAATGGAAAAAAAAAACCAAATTCTCAAGAAAAATGCCAATTCTAATGGCAGCTTAATTTCCATGGAATGGAATGGAATGGCCTTGTTCTCTCCCCTGCCTTACCAAAATAAGGTATTTGCTGCCAATATAGCTACAACAGTGTTATTTCAGAAAATAGGAATTTTATATTTTAACTATATTTAAAAGTATATATTTTTAAATTTTCTAGTAACACTCCTTTATTCTAAATTTGGTTAGAGGATAAAGGATCTCTGAATTTAGGAGTAAGATATTATATGACTAATAATAATAATGTGAAAATCTGTATTTTAGGTTGTGACTTTCAAATCATAAACCGTATTATTTTAAATCCTTTTAATATGGCTAGAACATTGTTGGGCATAAAGTATCTTATAAAATAAATACAACCAAAAATAGATGAGGGAGTCAGATTGAGGGAATAATGAGAGTTGGTAGCGAAAATTACAGAGCAGTCAGGAGTACAGCTGGGAAGTGCACTTGCTAGAAATCGGCCACAAGTGAGATGTGAGTTTTCTAGCAGTCAAAAAAACATGAGCTCTGCTCACCTACCTGATTCAATGTTTGTAACATGCCAAAAATCCAGTTTCTCAGAAGCAGCACAACTATTCTTGTCATTGAAATCCAAAGTTTCATTTTCCCAAAAAGGACACCATATAATACAGTAAACAATGCTCTCAAAAACATCCTTACAGGGCTTCCCTGGTGGCGCAGTGGTTGAGAGTCTGCCTGCCAATGCAGGGGACGCGGGTTCGTGCCCCGGTCCGGGAAGATCCCACATGCCGCGGAGCTGCTGGGCCCGTGAGCCATGGCCGCTGAGCCTGCGCGTCTGGAGCCTGTGCTCCGCAACGGGAGAGGCCACAACAGTGAGAGGCCCGTGTACCGCAAAAAAAAAAAAAAAAAAAAAAAAAAAAATCCTTATAATTCAAAGTATTTCACAGAGCTGTTTTCTACCCTAGTTCTCAAAGTAGGCCGGTGTTATAGCACGCCAAACACAATGTAGTAAAAAAGTTATTTTCGGGTGTGCAAAGTAGATACAGAGGCCTGATATTCATAAGATCTATAGAAATACACTGCAAATCATAAGGCCATCTTCAATAAATACTTTCTCCCAAATGAGTTCTAAAAACATTCACCTCTATTACGAAAAATTCAAACATGCAGAA
The DNA here is from genome assembly GCF_011762595.2 of Tursiops truncatus. Lineage (NCBI taxonomy): Eukaryota > Metazoa > Chordata > Mammalia > Artiodactyla > Delphinidae > Tursiops > Tursiops truncatus. Next base: position 68,216,896 of record NC_047039.1, on the reverse strand, counting down.
AAAAGTTAAAACAATAATACTAACGCATAGCCATATACACTATCTAGAGAACTGTTAACATTTTATGTGTGTGTACACTTAAAATAAGTTGCAAACATCGAGACAATTCACCTGTCAATCATACATATCCTGGAAATAGACTTTCTCCTACTTAACCACAATACCATTACCACACCTCAGAAAAATGAAAAATAATTCTCTAATATCATTGAATGTAGCCCGTCTACACTGAAATGTCCTCAACTGCTGCCCTGCCCCCCCAAATCAGTATTCAAGTTGTTTGTTATCTCTCTTTTGATCTAGAAGGGTTTTCCTCTTTTACCCTCTATTACACTGATTTTTTTTCAATTATTTTTAAAAAAATTTTTATTGGAGTATTGTTGATTTACAATGTTGTGTTAATTTCAGGTATACAGCAAAGTGAATCAGTTATACATGTACACTGATGTTTTTGAAAATACCAGGCAAGTTGTCTTTGAGAATATTCCACATTCTGTATGTGTAAGATTGTTTTCTCTTGGTGTAATTTAACTCATTGCTTTATGTCCTATAGTTTTGCAAGGTGGAAGTTAGGTTTAAAGACTTGATTAGACCCAGGTTTAAGATTTTTTTGACAAGAACAGTTCATTTGTGCTGCTGCTATGTACTCCATATTACTCCAAGTCAGGAGGCACAAGATGTCCAGTTCTCACCTAGTCAGTGATGAGAAATTTGACTGATCACTTGCTTAAGGTAGTGACTGTCCAGATCTCTTCAAATTACAAAGATTAGCAATAATCTATAGGGGTCATGTCAATATGCTGTTCCACAATAACATTTCGCTTCATGGTTTTAGCATCCATTCAAGGTTCTTTGTCTGAATCAATCATTTTAAATGCTAACTCTATCATTCTTTCTACATTAATTTTTTTTAAAAAAAGGTTGACAGCTTAAGTCAGTTTTGAAGTATAATACATATAGAGTAAAATTCACCCAATTTAGGTGCAGAGTTCCGTGAATCTGACAATCAAAATATAGAACATTTCCATCCTTCTAAAAAGTTCCCTCATGCCCCTTTGTTGTCAACCCCCAGACAACACTAATTTTCAGTCTGCTCTTATAGTGTTGCCTTTTCCAGAATGTCATATAAATGAAATGATCAAGTATATAACTATTTGAGGAGCTCATTCCTTTTTATTGGTGAATGGTATTCCATTGCATAGATGTGCTATAATGTTTATTCATTCACCATTTGAAGGACTTTTTTTTTTTTTTTTTTTTTTTTTGCGGTACGCGGGCCTCTCACTGTTGTGGCGTCTCCCGCTGTGGAGCACAGGCTCCTGACACGCAGGCTCAGCGGCCATGGCTCACGGGCCCAGCCGCTCCGTGATATGTGGGATCTTCCCGGTCCGGGGCACGAACCCGTGTCCCCTGTATCGGCAGGCGGACTCTCAACCACTGTGCCACCAGGGAAGCCCTTGAAGGACATTTTGAGTTGCTTCTAGTTTGGGGTGCTAATGAATATTTACATACAAATTTCTGTGTGGAAATGTTTTTATTTCTCTTGATTTACTATCTAAGAATGGTATCGTTGGGTTGTATGATAATTTTATGCTTAACTTTCTAAGAAACTAACAATTTTTCAAAGTGGCTATACCATTTTGCATTTCCACTAGCCATGCATGAAGATCCAGTCTTTCCACATCCTTTCCAGTGCTTGAAATTGTAAATATTTTTTTTATTTTAGCCATTTGAATAGGTGGATAGAGTTATCTATTTATGCTTTTAATTTGCATCTCCTTAATAACTGATAATGCTGAATATCTTTTCATGCACTTACACGCTATCATGTATTTTCTTTACTGAAGTGTCTGTTCAAACCTTTTGCCGTTTTTTTTTTCTTTTAATTGTATTGTTTTGTTTGTTTTCTCATTATTTTGATGTGAGGTTCTGTATATATTCTAGATACCTGGCCTTTACTGATACATACTTTGCAAATATATACGCGCAGGCTCAGCAGCCATGGCTCACGGGCCCAGCCGCTCCATGGCATGTGGGATCTTCCCGGACCAGGGCACTAACCCGTGTCCCCTGCATCGACAGGTGGACTCTCAATCACTGCGCCACCAGGGAAGCCCCCAATCTATGCTTTTATTTTCATTATCTTAACAGCGTTTTTCTAAGATAAAATCTTTTAAATTTCAAAGAACAATGTTTTGATTTTTTCTTTTACGGACTATGCTTTTAGTGTCAAATCTAAGAAGTCTTTGAAGAATAATGATTTTTACCTACGTTTTCTTCTGGAAGTTCAGTAATTTTAGGCCTTACATTTAGTCTATGATCTATTTTGAGCTCATTTTTGTACATGGTGCAAAATACTGGTAGGAGGTTCTTTTTAAATTATCTATGGGCGGGACTTCCTGGTGGTGCAGTGGTTAAGAATACGCCTGCCAATGCAGGGACCATAGGCTCGATCCCTGGTCCAGGAAAATCCCACATGCGGCAGAGCAACTAAGCCCGTGTGCCACAACTACTAAGCCTGTGCTCTAGAGCCCGCTAGCCGCAACTACTGAAGCCCGTGCACCTAGAGCCCGTGCTCTGCAACAAGAGAAGCCACCGCAATGAGAAGCCCGCGCACCGCAAAGAGGAGCCCCCGCTTACCGCAACTAGAGAAAGCCCGTGCGCAGCAACGAAGACCCAATGCAGCCAAAAATAAGTAAATAAATAAATAAATTTATAAATTATCTATGGGCATCCAAGTTCTAGCATCACTGAATTGTGTTTGTATCTTTGTCAAAAGTTAAGTATGTGTGAGTCTATTTTGGACTCAATATTCCATCACATTAATCTGTGTCTACTCTTTCTTCAGTACCACCCTGTCTTGATTACTGGAGCTTTACGGTCTTGAAGTCAGTACTGTGTCTCCTCCAAATTTGTTCTTTTTCAAAATTGTTTTGGCTATTCTAGTTCCTCTACTTTTCTGTATACATTTTAGGATCAATTTCTTAATTGTAACAAAAAAAGCCTGCTATGGACCTACTAGAGAATGGACTTGAGGACACGGGGAGGGGGAAGGGTAAGCTGGGACAAAGTGAGAGAGTGGCATGGACATATATACATTACGAAACATAAAATAGATAGCTAGTGGGAAGCAGCCTCATAGCACAGGGAGATCAGCTCAGTGCTTTGTGACCGTCTGGAGGGGTGGGATAGGGAGGGTGGGAGGGAAGGAGATGCAAGAGGGAAGAGATATGGGGACATATGTATATGTATAACTGATTCACTTTGTTATAAAGCAGAAACTGACATACCATTGTAAAGCAATTATGCTATAATAAAGATGTTAAAAAAATTTTTTAAAAAAGCCTGCTATGATTGCAATTAGGATTATATTGAAACCATAAATAAATTTGAGGGAGAATTGACATCTTAACAATTCTGACTATTCCAATCCATCACCATTGCATTCCTGGGATAAACCTCATTTGTCTGAGGTATATTATCCTTCTTATTGGTGAATACAATATGCTAATATTTCACTGAAGATTTTTGTTTATGTTCAATGAGGGATATTGGTCCATAGTTGTTTGTTCATTTTTTGTTGTTGTTGTTGTTGTTTTTTGCGTTACGCGGGCCTCTCACTGCTGTGGCCTCCCCCATTGCTGAGCACAGGCTCCAGACGCGCAGGCTCAGCGGCCACGGCTCAAGGGCCCAGCCGCTCCGCTGCACGTGGGATCTTCCCGGACCGGGGCACGAACCCGCGTCCTCTGCATCGGCAGGCGAACTCTCAACCACTGCGCCACCAGGGAAGCCCTGTTCATTTGTTTTAATAACATCTCTGGTTTTGGTGTTTAGTTCAGCTGCTAGAGGATTCATATAAAAGGGTTAAAAGGACTTAAAATAGAAGTAAAGATTTTATATATCTTAGAAGAACACTAGAATATTAAAAGTCTTGTAGAATAAGCTCAAGTCCTTATTTTTAAACGTTTAAAAGTACATTTATATGTTAAAAGTGTTTTTTTGGTTACAAACCAAGAAAAAGTTTATCCTAACTAGATGGAGTTCAATTTCTTATAGCTAGCCTTTGGTTTATCATATTATATAACACTTTAGGAAATCAAATTTATCACTCAATAAATATGTACAGGGAAGGGGAAAAAACAGAGTTCAAGCTTCACGTAGAAATCTCTTTTGTATTCTGTCCAGTAGTCTGTAAATTTTGTTCATCTCCTACCACCTCATTTGGTTTTACAACTAGTTCTTTCCTTTTAATGCTTTTTTTCCCCACTGTGTATTAACAATGGTATACTATATTGTATAATTTTCTTATGACAAGAATTTATTACTTTTGTAAATGAAAAATAACTTTACTGATCAATTTTATAGATTTAAAACAATATGAGCACTTATATATAAATATTCACATTGTAGAAATTTTTATAAAAATACAGATAAAGAGAAAAAGACAAGTCTTATCACTCAGAGATTCTATACTTTCCAGCATTTCAAGCATATATATTTATAGAAATTTGCACTTTTTAATGTATGCATTGCTTTATAACTTATCAATTTTTTTCATAAGAGTATATATACTTTTAAAACATGTTTTCATTGGCTGTATTTTATTCTCTCAGAGTAATACTTTCATTTACTTAACCTATTCTCTTGAGAGTTTGCTTGTTTCCAACTTCTGACTGAATACGTATATTTTTAAATGTACTATGTTATAAATATCAGAAAACTTTTAATGAACATGCAAATTCTCATTTACACAAAACAAGTTCTTATCTCATTTCAACAAAAGAGTAAAAATAACAGGAATTTTATCAGAGGTAAAAACTCGTAGTAAAGAATAACTGTCCCTTTCTTAAATCAAGTACATAATTATTTGGACATTAAAGCAAATGTTTCCTAATATTGTCTATAAAAATTTGCTTTGTTTTTTTATCCTGGCAGTTAAAAAGTTAAAAAGAATAGAAGACATTGCCACTTTCCTTTTCAAAAAGGGAATTAAAAATCATTCTTGCTGGGAATTCCCTGGCGGTCCAGTGGTTAGGACTCGGCTCTTTCACTGCCAAGGGCCCTGGTTCAATCCCTGGTCAAGGAACTAAGATCCCGCAAGCCTCTCAGGACAGCCCCCCCCCCCAAAAAAAGCATTCTTGCTATAATCAACAATACCACAATTACTATAGATAGGACACCACTATTACATGATCCAGATATTAATATTGATTCTAGTCTCTTAAAACTTTCAAACGTACAAACTCTTTTTTAATGTAATAAGAAGTAATAGTCTGAATGTCTATTACTCTCAGAAATACCTTATTTGGATAAGTTACTGAGTCTTACTATTTTTATGTATTTTATTATTTCACAAAACGAGCTAGTTATATAAATAGACCAGAAATACTTTTGAAGTGAGTTCTCCTAATAAAATTGGTTTTATTGTCATTTAAGGATAAATAGAAGACCAAAGTTACTATACGCTTACTTCTTTTTAGGAAACTACATTGGTTTAATGTAGCTAATTAGAGATTAGCTCTCAACATTCATAAGCAAAATATTACCTTAGTGTTCTAAAATACTTGACATACATATATATATACATCAAATACATAAACATTTCAGTTACCAATATTTGATTTTTCACTATATAAAATTCTAATTAAAAGATACCTAAGGCATAAAATGAGGTATCTTTCTACTGTAAGTTAAAATAATTAATTTTACTCCCTGAAGTCTAGTCCATCTTCCTCTCATTCACTCTGTATTCATCTTAAGTCCTTAAAACACCAATACCAAGCAGAGGAAAGTGAAAATATATACTAGAAATACTCAAAATTCTCCTCTTGTTCAACACATTTACAATACTAGCTTTTCTAGTCACGAAATAATATTGGATTCCCTCTCCCACTTTTTTTTTTACTACTGAAATGTTTAACAAATGACATCTGCAAAAATAAACAATTGCATTTTCATCCAAAGACTGAATATAAAATGAGTTCTGATCATCCTAAACAGAGGACTATTCTCTCAAAAAGTGGGTAGAGCTATTGTCAGTTGCAATTATACAGAGAGGGTCTATGTACAAACTACCTACTGATTTATTTCAGCAGCCATGCAAACTACTCAGATTTTCACTGACAAGCTGAATGCAGACAGACACTTAAAAGAAGCCACACCTGCCTACAGGCAGAAACATGCTGTTGCAATATTTTCTGGCAGTAGCAAAACCTATTAAGAAGGCAATTTTTTTTTCCAAAGTATATTTCACTCATTTACTTTTAAGGAAAAATTAAAATAAATTGGCGCTGTAAATTTTAACAAGCAAATATTTCTGAAGGATTCTAACAACCAAATCACTGCACTGATAAACCAATCACATCTTTAAAAGGTGTGGTCAGTTGGAACAAAGAGCACTCTGGTATGAAGATTTTTAATTCTCTCCATCTTGTTCTAAAAGGAACAGTTCAGGAGGACATGTTATGAATGTTAAAAAATATTTCCATAGAAGGACCCAAAATGCAATGCTAAGAACAAAGTATAAGCAGAACATAGAATAATCTCCTGAGGACAAGAGAAATTTTGCCTTACAACAATTAAAACATTGGGAATTTAGTATTTTAAGATAATGTGCTTTCAATTATATTTAAGCCATCTTCATCATTAACTATGGGACGTTTTTAGTAAACAAATAACCCAAGAATAACTCCTCTAAGAGGAAATAGCATTATTGTCAGAGCAGTTTTACAGGAAGTAAGTTTTTTCTCCCTCAAAATTTTGCTGTAAATGGTCAAAATGTCAATGATTTTATCTAGGGATAATCTGTGCCGTTCCTGAAAAAAGACCCGCCTTACAATGTAGGATTGTACCCCAAACTCCATTTGCTCCTTCTTAAGATCCTTTGCTAATACTTCTTCCTCTGATTACCCCTTAAAATTATACATTCCTCAATATTTAGTCATCAACTCACTCACTCACCTGCCCACTCTCTCTCTGTCTTTTTCTCTCCCTCAACTTAGATGTCTACCAAGGAGGTGATACACTTTTCCTTAGAAAGAAAGTTGATTACTATAGTTGAAACACCACTGGTTAGTGTGAGAAGAAATAATAACAATAATGGTAATAATAATAATGACATTTATACAGTATAATCTTAAAAATCAATATTCACAGTTAATCATATCATTTCCTCATGACTATCTTAGGGATAAATAGTATTATTCCTATTTTACAGATGAAGGAACAAATCCAGACAGGTTTAACAATCTGCCTACAATCACACAACTACAAAGTCATACAACCAGGGCTCAAGAGCATGCTGACTCCAAATTCCATATTTTGCCCCACCATTCCATACTGTCTCTCTTTTAGAAACTAAATCTCAGGGCTTCCCTGGTGGCACAGTGGTTAAGAATCCGCCTACCAATGCAGGGGACACGGGTTCAAACCCTGGTCTGGGAAGATCCCACACGCCGCAGAGCAACTAAGCCCGTGTGCCACAACTACTGAGCCTGTGCTCTAGAGCCCACGAGCCACAACTACTGCGCCCACGTGCCGCATCTACTGAAGCCCCCGCACTCTAGAGCCCGTGCTCCACAACAAGAGAAGCCACCATAATGAGAGGCCTGCGCACCGCAACAAAGAGTAGCCCCTGCTCGCCACAACTAGAGAAAGCCCGCGTGCAGCAATGAAGACCCAACACAGCCAAAAATAATAAATAAATAAATTTAAAAGAAAAAGAAACTAAATCTCAGTCTGATTTCTAGTTTCCCCGTTGAAAGCATCATTACTTGGGAAGATGCACTTTGATTTCCAATCGAGTAACTTAGAGAAATCTTTGAAACATACAGTGTTTGTTGAAACGTACAGTGTTGTCCAGAATAACCTCAGAACTGACAGGAAAACCTATGTTAGAGACATAGGTCAAGAGTCCAGAAGAGCTATTACTTAAGAAGCTTTTCCAAAGTTTAATATCAAAAGATATCACCACTAAATGTAATTAATCCTAGATTCTCAGTCTGTATGTCTAAAGTCCCTTAATTCAGACATGGTTCACAGTGGTATTGCACTGTATAGAAACCATCTGTTTTCTACTCTGACTTTCTCATGGTCAGGAAAAATAGAATTTATAGAAATAGTTTATGGCCTTTATTCCTATTCCTGGAATTTAGGCCAAATCTAAACACTCTGAAAGCTGGGGAATTACTTCTTCACTCTTCCCTATGTTTTAACCCTGCCTTAGTTAAAAGGTCAAACGTCAGACCAAATCTCAATTAGCTATGGAATCTAAGATTAGGAACATGCTAGGAAATCTGGGTAATTTCCAGATCAGTGATACTCAACCTTTGTTTCTCCCTCTACTGTTCACAACCCCATGTTACTCTCATCATCAAATACAGAAAATAGTACAACTTAATTAACAGGAGAGTTAATGAGTATTTGGGGGAAGCACAGGGAAGAGAGGTCCTGATACATTCTTTTCCAACAGAGGATGTCTCTCAAACCTAGAGGAGATAGAGCTAAATACATGTATTTCTAGCTTCTCGAGAAATCTTCTACTGTACTTATCATTTAACTCCCTGCTCGGTTGTTTACAGTTCTGGTCAATGTTCTTTTGCTTATGCAAGTCCTTGAGTGATTTCATATCTATGGGACATGTCTGTACTTTGATCAGGTGTCTAGACAAAAGCATGCTTAGGGAAAGGTTATTTATTTACATGGTTTATTATAAAACAGGTCTTTTTGGTTTTCACTATAAAAATAATAGCAAACTAAATAATTTTTATGTAAAAGACTGCTATCATAAATCTATAAACCACATGCCTAATCCTTTATAAAAATTCTCCCTGCTGCTATTCTTAGCCACATTCCTGTGGCTAGGGGCAGGCATAATTATCTTCATTTTGCAGATGAGAAACCTGAGGCTCAGAGAATTAAGAGATTTGCCTGAGGTCACACAATTAATCAGGACAGCAGAGGCAGAACCCATAAAAAGATGCCTTTTAGTTTAAGGCATTCTATTAAAGTTACAAGTAGAAAGTGTTCCCCTATAGCTTTCAAGGCTTTCTAAATAGTAAAGGAAAAAAGAAAAAAAGAAAAGCACAACATTTTGCAGAGTAAAATTCTGTCTATGTTTTTGTCCTATGTTTTGACTCAAATTCTAACACTGGTATGTTAATTGTTTTGCAAATAAGGCCAAACCTGCTGGCTTGTTCCTAAGGTAACCTAGCAGTATTATATGTTATTTGCTTAAAAGGCACAAAACAAAATTCGAAAGTTAGAAAAATTCATTTAAGAAAGAAAATATTACCTTTGCTAAGCAATGTTCTAAAAGAGGAGGATTTACTTTTCTACAATGTTCTTCACAGATTTTCAACACACTGACACCTAAAAAATAAAGTGTAAACTAAAGTAGTGAGCTACATAGGCCAACTATGTATAATCCAATTGGAATGCAAAAAGCCCTACTCAAGCAGCAATTGTGTAGTGTCATGAGGCAACACGTGTTTTTAAAAGCACTCATTAAAAGTTAGTCACAATTTGAGATCCTGTCCAACCAGTATGGTATGCCCCAAGTTAGTGATCTTAAGAGACAAACTATTGACCAACCATTGTTTAGCATGTATTAAACAAAAAAGAACAATAATATTCATTTCCTTCTAATAGCATATTTTAGGAATTTATGGATTTAACTCTTCCAAGCATAATAATTGGCAATGTCCACAAACCAAATGATTTTATCTTTTAAAATAAATCAGCATTGCATGTCATTTACTTGGGTACAGGTATACAAAGACAACTGCCATACTGAAGCTAGTTAATTTCTTCAAAGATAGTTGCCTTGTTCTGGTCACACTAATATATCATAAGAATAGCCTGTATATGCTGACAATTGATTGAGGAGTCAAGTCACAAAAAATTAGGTTTGTGCCATGATTCGTTTAGTCTAGAGCGCAGTATTCACATGTGACTTACCTAACTTCAGTTGCGAGCATTTTCTCATTCTTAAAAAAGAAAGATATTTTTGATGACAAGAATATAAAAAAACTAAGGGATAAAATTAAGGTGTGTTCTGAAGTGAAGGATGCAAATCACCTGTAACAAAACGCTACTACATTTTATTTCCATAGTTTTTTTAAAATCTGAAGTTGTCCTATAGTTCTTATTTTATTCTCACATCAGCCCTGTGTGGAAGGAAGAAAGTAGTATTGTTATTTATTGTTATTCTAATTTGTAGAGAATTGATATAACTTACCTATGGTTACAGAGAGTGACTCAGTAGCCATACAGGAAGGAATCTGAAGAGTCTACTCCTGCTTTGCCCTGACTCCAAGTTTAGGACTCCTTCCAACAGTCAAATTATAAAATGTATCACAGGTTAGAAGTAAGTACACCATGTACTGTGACCATCTCTCTGCTGTCTACAGGAACAATTTGAAAAAAGTACAAGCTAGTGTGTACTCAGTACTATGCTAGGCATCGCAAGGATTCAGAAGATTTACAATACACAGTTCTTTCCTCACAGTGCTTCACATCTAGTTGAGACAAAAGTAATGGGCATGAAGGAAATCTGAATAGTAAGCAATAGTATTGTTAAGAGTTAAAATAGTGTTTAAAACAATAGATTAACTGTTAGCTTCTTCAAACTGGGCTTTTGGAAGGATTTGGATTGAGGGGTAGGGGAGTCACTGGAGATTCAAGGCTGACTGGTAGCCTTGCAGATTTAAAAACTCTATTGTTTCATTCAGTCCCAACCCAATGGGACAAAGAGAGGGAGTTATCTATCTCTACTACTCAATGACAAATTTGCAAAGGTATCACAGAATGGGGAAGACATCTTATGTTTTCAAAGACCATTGTTAATCTTGTAAAATAAGTCCTCAAAAGGTTGCAGATCAAAGCCTAACGTGACACACGGGTTTAATTTAAAACAGCAGCAATTCATCTTCTTTCATACCTTCTTTGTACTTCTACCAGTCAAGTGTTAAAACCAGAAGTGGGATTTATCCACAAGTAGAAGCAGGAGAGACTATGTACAGATGGTCACACAGCCCATATTTTTTGGCCTTTCCTGAAGGTGTCAATAAAATTTCTAGTTTGCTCTTACTTCTTGTACACTGGTCTTAACTCCCCAGCTATACTACAACACCATGAAGGCCAGAACAAGGTCTTATGTTCATCTCCTTATTGCTTAGCACAGACACTAAATAATGGGCACTAAGACTTTAAAACTTTAATGATGGGGACTTCCTGGTGGCACAGTGGTTAAGAATCCACCTGCCAATGCAGGAGACACGAGTTCGAGTTCTTCTCTGCGAAGATCCCGCATGCCGCGGAGCAACTAAGCCCGTGCGCCACAACTACTGAGCCTGCGCTCTAGGGCCCGCCAGCCACAGCTACTCAGCCGGCGTGCCGCAACTACTTAAGCCCGCTCGCCTAGAGCCTGTGCTCCGCAACAATAGAAGCCAACGCAATGAGATGCCCACGCACTGCAACAAAGATTAGCCCCTGCTTGCTGCAACCAGAGAAAGCTTGCGCGCAGCAATGAAGACCCAACACAGCCATAAATAAATAAATTTATATTAAATAATAATAATAATTGTAGGAAATGATTTTTTTTAAAAAAGAAGAAGCCTTAGTAAAATTTGACTGATTTTTTCTTACTGGGTAGCAAAAAGTAGGCATTAATAAAGGTGTCTCTAGAGAATCCCTAAGATGAGTGTTAACTACCAAGATAAACCAGGATTTTTATTTAAATATACCAGGGAACAGCCAACGAAATCATCATGTGAGGGTCAAAGAACCATCCATGGTTCAATAATAAGGAGTTTAAATTAGAGCAACAGCATCACATATGTAAAAGTAACCATAATATTCTTTCATATGGACGATAAATGACAACTTATCCCATATGACTATTCTAACTTTATTAAAAATTAGATCTAGCATTATGTCCTACAAGCATTCACGTTTACAGGAAACATGGTATCATATTACTATAATGTCTTGTGATAAGGGCTAATGATGGTATATAGAACATTCACAAATACAAGTATATACTATGATGTCAAGTATATTATTCAATTTGATGACTTCAGGAACATGAGTAATTTCAAAACAAACAAGTCAGCCACCTGGTAAGACAGGGCTGAGCATTTAATAATATATAAATCTTTACAGAACAACAAAGCATTTAAAATAATCCCTAGTTTAGCTTGGTATTTCATATGCGTGTTGTAAACGGCCTTCAAAACCAGGTGCAATTAATATAAAGCTACAACAGAATTCTAATGCTGATGGGCCATCACTGAAAATTATTATACAGTATACTTCTATCACCTACAAGAAAAAATACTTCTTTGTTAATAACATATAACTCTGCCAAAGCAAAAACAAAAAAGAAAATGTGTCATACAACTCCATTCCGTAAGGACAATTTGAATAATTACATTAACTTTAGAATATAAATCTAACTATTCCAATTAGAAATGAACTTGATAAAATATCTAAGAAAATATGCACCATAAAGTTCTAAAAATGTAATTCAACCTCATAAGTAGATAAATTGGAAGACATTTAGGACTGAGGTTGAAATAATCAACTCCAAAGCTAAAGGAAAGTTCAAATTTACTCTTGATAGTTTTAGAAGTCAAAAATCCTAAAGGGGCCAAATCAATCACTTGGAAAATCAAATGACACCAATTTCTTTCATCCCAAAGAAGGATCATATCAAGTCGTGTTGTACATTTAAGCAGTTAAGATGATCCATCAGGATGCTTGCCTACATCCACTAATACTATTTCTGTAAAGAAAGGCTGGTCATCCAGGCACCTATAACTCTCTCTCCTTTGACTCCAAAAGCCGTGACTTTAAGGTTATTTAAAAATACTTCATATTCATCAAGATAATGGTTATTAGAGGAGAGAGTTGTGGTGAATAGGAGAGGTCAGTGACATTCTCTTGATCTGAGTTGACTGGGTTCAGTTTGTGAAACTTCATTGAACTCTATTATGATTTTTGCACTTTCTATATGTTGTATGTTATACTTCAACAAAAGTTTAATAAATGAAAATGCTCCATATTTACCTTTTTTCACTTTTTAGAGTAGTTACTAGTCTGAGATTCCTGAATGATTCATACCATACTCATCTTTTGCAAATGCTTGCTACATAACAATAAGACAGATGTCATGTCAATAAAGACAGATGAATTAACAAAGACCAACAATCAATTATACAATGTCAATAAGAACTACTTGATTTGCATTCCTTCACTCCAGAGCACTGAACTGCTGGTGAGAGCAATAAATGCCACAGGGAAGGAGTGAGACATTCCAGTGGGATTAACCAGGAAGGGCATTACTGAGGGCGTAGTACAAGCATGATGAACGTCTTAGTAAGATGAAGGAATGGACCAGCATTTACAGAATACTTAACACTGCACGTCAGGTACCATGTGAGCATTTTCATAAACCTTACTTAACTTTCACAATATAGCTAAACCCACTAAGATCTTGACTAGTTAAGAAATTTATGTAAGATCACAGGGCCAGTACATACTAGAGAATTTGACCTAAATCTTTTCACTCCAAGATCAATGTCTTTCTACCACACCATGCTGCCACTGTCTTGAATAAGAGCTTGATATCTGTGGCCAAAAATCCAAATCTGAAATCTGACAAAAACTGATAAAAAAAATTTTTCCTACCCAATGGATGCACTTCAAAATATTTTTATTCTTCAAAGTAACTGGATCAAAACCAAACAAAACAGACCACATCTATGTATAGGAATGATGGCCTAAATTGACAGTTTTGGAATTCTAATTCACAGCTTGAGATCAACCTATTCGACTATCCTTTTTGGTAAAAAGGTCTCAGTCAACCATAGTCTTCTAACAAAAAGCCGACTACCAAAATAATGAGGTTATGAAAATTAAGATAATTTAACAGTTGACAGTCTTGCTGACAAACTGAAACACAGAATGTGAGAAAAGGCCAAGAATCAAGGGTTAATTCTTACATTTTGGTTTGAGGAACTGGGTAAATAGTGGAGTTGTTTACAGAGTTGGGAAGCACAGGAGGAGGAAAAGGTTTGAAAGAGAAAAATTAAGAGTTCTTTCTTTGCCATGTTAAGCTTAAGAAACCTTTTTGATATTTAAGAATAGAGGTCAAGCAGGTAGTTAAATATACAACTTTGCAGCTTAGGAGAGAGGTTGGCCTGAAGTTCCAGATTTGGAAGGTATCAGCATAAAGATGGTAAAGTCATGGACTGAGCTGAATGAAAAAAATTATTTCAAGACAGTGCTGGAGAGGCAAATGCTGCTGATCAACTGAGTGAGATGAGTACTGAGCATTAACAAAGATTTGGCAACACAGAGATCGATGACCTTGACAAGGGTGCTTTTAGTGGAATGGTATGTACAAAAATTATTTAAATAGGGATAGAACAAAATGGGAGGTAAAGAAATGGGAGATCCAGGAGCTTTTCTTATAAAGAAGAAAGAAGTAGGGTGGGGCCAGAAAAGAACATGGGTTTTATCTAAGGAGGATTTTTTTTTAATTGAAATAACCCATTACAGATGGAAAGATTGATGATGCAACAGAACATGGACAAATGAGAATTCTTAAGCCTTTAAGTCCTAAGGTAGGCAAGAAGAAATGAGCTCTAGGGTGCAAGGAAAGGAACCAGTCTTAGGCAGAGACAGGCACTTCATCCACTGTAACAGGAAGGAGAGTGTATGGGTGTAAGGCCAACTGGCCCGAGGCAGGGGAACACAATCAGATTCACAGGTTTCATCAGACCGAAATTCTCCGGACCACCCAGTTCCAGAAACTGCCCTGGAGACATTCCGGACCACCCAGTTCCAGGAACTGACCTGGGGACTTTGCACCCGGCCCAGCCTTCCCGCCTTTCGAGGGGCGGGACTAACGGTCCCCTAGGATACCCGAAAAGACCACCAAATAAGGAATACGCTGCGCCCTCCCAGATTCACCACACCCCTTTCCCTTCTTCCCCTATAAAATCTTGCCCAACCCTCGCCCGGGTGCGACTTCTCTGGCCCCTTTCTCTTGGACCAGTGAACCTCGCCCGGGAGCGCTCCCTAATAAAGCTCACTTGAAGCTTTCCTGTTTCGCGGTGCCGTTTGTTAAGATCCGACCTTACAATGGGTACAGATGCAGGTAGTTTGGTAGATATGATGGTGGATAGAAAGCTGGATCTAAGCAAGGTTAGGATTCTGTCAGGTAAGTACCACAGAAGGAAAGAAGGATAAGGGATTTGAAGTACATGCAAAAGAGCAGTTGTACTGATAGAACATGGTCTCCAAGCTAGATGACGGAAAAAAGGACATGAATGAGGTGCAGTGGAAAGTGGAAAACTTAATGTACATGACCACTCAGTGGAGTTAAAAAAAATTATTTGAGGAATAAGGAAACCAGGTAAGTAGACAGTGGGTTTTTTTGTTGTTCTTTTTGTTTGTTTGCTTGTTTTAAGTTTATAAGAGGAGCAGTTACCAGCAATGAGGTTTAACATTTGACCATGGGAATAGATTTCTGAGGTAGGGGGATCTAAAAGCTGTGAGATCAGATGTTTGATTATCCATGTGGCTGTAGCAATCACTAAGTCTAATGACAGGAAAACTGTGGAAAAGCAGTGAGCCGGGTACTAACGAGGAGGTAAGGATGGATCTGGAGGGGAAAATAGTCTGATGGCATGCATTTCAGAAGAGCTGGGGTTCTGAGCAAGGAAAAAATGGACTAAAGCAACAAATGGGAGAAAGGGTTCTAAATGAGGGGTTGAAGATGTGGGGTGAAAAAAAACATCATTACTTAAAGACTATAGGGAAACAAGAGTTCCCAGGAATAGTCAGGGCAAGAAAGTGAACGAAATTTTATTTTCAACACTATGTCTGTTTGATGATAGTAAACTATCAGTTCCAGGAGGCAAATTGGAAGGGTTAGGGGAAGGGGACATTGAAAAGTTCAAGGATTGTATCAAGTTAGGATCTACATAAAGCAAATGAGTATAAAATTTCCCAGCAAAAATGGCCAACTTGGGAATCCTCGACACTAAAAATGCAACCGGAACAAGTTAACAAACACCTTTTCTAAGCTTCATGAGAGCAGTTCAGTATCTTTCCAATAAATTCCCTTTTTGCTTAAGTTAGCAACTAAAGAATCCTAATGATAATCACCTGCATGTAGAGGGCCTTGCATACATAGACAAGTTCAGAAGAGGAATGTTTATTCAATTCATTCAGTATATTTAAGTGCTATTTGGCCTGGAGTGATAAGGAAAATCTCAGAAAGGAATCTTAGGCATGTTAGCTATCCGTTTATCCCCTTTCTCATTTCATTTCTTCCTTTCACAAAAGTCAATGGTGAGAAAAAGTTCAATAACAATTAGGCTGGAGTGAGCGGGCAGCAGGGTTGCTCTGAGGACAAACACAATTCTCTGTACACCTGCCTGTGACCTCACAAAAACGCTTGTGCAGGTGTGGAGAGTCCTATAGCTTAAAATAACAAATGCCGCAGCAGTCTGTAACTGTCATCCCTGAGGTTCCTTGTCCAACTGCGCCACTCCGTACTACACAGTGTTTCTCCAAACGGAAAATAACCCATTTGGGGAAGAGTTAATATACATTACGACTTTCTCTCTCTCAGGTGAACTAATTTACCTAGATGAAGAATTCTGAGAATACTTTATTTCTAACAGGGTAGTATTTAACTTTATGTAGAAACAAGTGTTGACAATGTAATTATAAAATTTTATAATCCAACAGTGAGTATGGTAGTATTCCTTAACACATAGACCAAATCAAGACAAATTAATTTCAGTTGTCATTCATTGTACATAAAATGAAATGTCTACAACATACGGTTGATGTAGAAAAAACCAACTGTAGCAGGCATCAAAAATAAGAAACATGCAAAATCAATTTATTGGCTTCAAGTGGAAGCACCTTGGGAATGTAGGTATAATGAAATATCCCAAAACATGGATGAGATTATTTTGTGTAAAAGACAGGGAATACTATACTTCAAAACATTCAAAGTAGTGAATATTCACTAGCACTATGACTTTTATTTAGTACAATACTCTTATGTATCATAATGCCCCGCACACCATAGATTAAATCACCTTGTCAATTGAAAAAGTATGTTGAATTTAATAAGAAGTCAATTGGGGGGAGGATACATTTAATTTCAATCCATGTAATAGACAGCCTTGGTGAAATATATCAAAGAGCACTTCCCAATCTGGAAAAAAGATCAAAGGGGGTCCCAGGTGATCTCCAGAATGCCAAAGATGGTTACCTTGAAACTACAGTGGAATCTATTTCTGCCCAGCTGCAGATTTGTTTAATGGCTACTCACTCATTTAAACCTTAATTGTTGAAATCCATTGATTAAGAAATAACACTTATTCCCATGACTGGCACTTCATAACTCATACTAAAATTACTCACATCAGAGATAACACAAACCAATCTGAGACCATTTCCTAAATTACAACATCTTTGGGCTCGAGGAGATAGGACAAAGATCCCATATGACTTGATTCCAAGCTACCTGAACAAAATGAGCCTTACCAATAGTATCTTTTCCATAGCAAGGTTTTATTCATTCATCTTACAGTGTCAGGCATCATGGCCAACTAAATTATTATGACTCTATCCTGGAGTCAATCTAGGAAAAGTAAGATCCAAGCTCAGTAATCTTTTTTTTGTTGTTGTTGTTGTTGTACGTGGGCCTCTCACTGTTGTGGCCTCTCCCGTTGCGGAGCACAGGCTCCGGACGCGCGGGCTCAGCGGCCATGGCTCACGGGCCCAGCCGCTCCGCGGCACGTGGGATCTTCCCGGACCGGGGCACGAACCCGTGTCCCCTGCATCGGCAGGTAGACTCTCAACCACTGCGCCACCAGGGAAGCCCCAGGCTCAATAATCTTATGAACAAGATCCACTTTGTTTTTTGTTTGTTTTTTATTTTTTGACACACCACATGGCTTGTGGTATCTTAGTTCCCTAACCAGGGATCGAACCCACGCCCTCAGCGGTGAAAGCAGAGTCCTAACCGCTGGACCACCAAGGAGTTCCCAAGATCCACTTTGTAACGACCATCTGTATTTCTCTTACAGAGAGACAATATTTAACTTAAGGGTCATGACTGGAGTTTGTAGATAAAAGCTTAAAAAATGGGAAAATATTAGAAGACAACTATTAGAATTAATTTGACTTATGGTTAGCTAACATATTCAATATGACAGAATGTCAACCTGTCATTTGTTTTCTTTCTGGAGAAGTTAAAAAAATAGTTTTCTTTTTAAAACATACTGATAATAGGTAGTATTCCTACAACTTCCCCAAACAAAAAGCAAACAACAAAAACAGAACTTCATGACAGCTGAGTAGTTAATCAGTCATTCTGCGGTCATATCTGTTTATAATTGAGGTAAAATTTATATCAGTGTCATGCACAGACCTTAAATGCTCAATTCAATGAGTTTCAATAAATGCTTGTGACCTTCATGTTTCCGTCACTCCAGAAAGTTGTCCTGAACCCCTTCCAGTCAATTCCCCCACCACCCAAGGCAACTACTGTTCAGATTTCTATAGATGTGAGAAACACCTGACTTCTTTCCTTCCACACGATATTTTTGAGATTTACCTACATGCTTGCATGTATCAGTAGCTTTTTTTTAAATAGCAGAGTATTTCATTATATGATTGACACAATCTGTTTATCTATTCTCTGTTGAAGGATATTTGTGGGGGGTTTTGTTTGTTTTTTGTTTTGTTTTGTTTTTTTGGCTATTGTGAATAAAGGTACTTGTAAACACAGAATCCTGTTCTGCTGTATAAATGTAATCATATCACCTTAAACTTAAGACAGCTTTCTGCCTAAACTAGGAGCTGAGGGTCTTGAAGGAATTAGCATCGGCTTTCACACAAAATGAGTGAGGAGCCCCACCCCTGCTCCAGAGCCCTGGCTGATTAGATGGGACCTGCTCCAACCAGCCTGTATCTGTGATATGTGACACTCCAGGGGGCCACACTTTATGAAAATAGACTCTTTCCCCCGAACATTTCAAACAGGTAGTGTTTAGGGGTAGTGTCAATAAAGCTCATCTCTGTTCCAACCCTAATCTGGTATCACATTGCTTCTATTATAGACAAAAACACAGTATTCAAAAACAACAACCAACACACAGACACAAAAAGGGACTTTTAATTTACCCGTTCTTTAAGGTCTCCCAGCACAGGCTACACCTAATCAATGCATAGCCAGCCACATGCTATTAATATAACTTTGGGCACATCATTCACCTCTGAGTCCTAATTTCCCAAGATGCAAAATGGGATAACTGTAGCACCTGTCTTAGGGTTATTTTTGAAGATCAAATTAGATAATACATATCAAGTATTCACAGATGCTAACATACTTAAGTACATAGCATTAGCTATTATTAACAAAACTTTATTTCCAAAACTATTTAGAGAGTATAACCTCAGATTTTCCTTTTCCTTTTCCATTTCAAGGTAGTAACAAGAGTTGCCCAAAATGAGTGTGTTCCCCCCAAAATTAATTCACATTTAACTGGTATTATGTAAACCAAAGTCTACAGCCAGGGAAGTTTTGGCTAAATAATTTTTTTTTAAACTGCAAAACATCTAAGTGTTTTATGCTAATGTACACTATGACCCCCTAAAAGTGAGATCTAGTATTGACCACGAAATTGACTTCTGCCCTAACAAAATCATGTGATCCTGTGGCTCTAAAACTTTCAGACATGCTAGTAAAAACAATGCTGACTACACATATGAAACAAACAGCATCCTTAAGAAGATAATATATGCTCTTCCCATTTCATTTAGTTAAATGCTATCCATCCTTCAGACCTCAGGGAAGCCTTCTTAAACCCTCCAAACTTACTCAAGACTTCCTGCTAGATACTCTCAAGGTTCCCTTAGACTTTTCCTTCCTAGCTCTTACTGCCATTTGTATTAACATACTCAAAAAGATTATTTGATTAATGCCTGTCACCTTGCCCACCAAACTATAAGCTTCAATTAAAGGCATGGCTGTATATTATGCTCAACCTTATACCCCTAGTATCTACCACAATGTCTGGTACCAAATAACTGATATGGAACAAATATGTGAATACAAGAATTCACTGCAACTTTATTTGTCATAGTGAAAAATTGAAAACAACTCAAATGTTTATTAATAGGAAAGTAATTAATAAGCTACTCTACATATATATTATAGAATATTATACACCCATTAAAAAGAATGAGCTTAATCTCTTATGTTCTGACATACTCAATTTTCTAAATGAGAAAGGGAAAATGCATTTTATTTCATATGTACTATATTGTGCATAGATGTCTAAAAACATACACATCTAACTCTTAACAGTGACTACATCTGAAGAGGAACAGGCCTGGAAAAAGGTACTTTCACTTTTACACTTTATACATTTCTCTGTTGTTTCAATATTCTTCAACAAACATGTATTTCTTTTCTAATTAATTTTTTAAGCTTTGAGCAACTGCAAGTCCACATAAATTATCATATGCTTTATGCTTCCACAAAGCAAAAAAAAACAACAGAACTGGGGCTAAAATGTGGCTTTTTCTTGGTCCAGTGTTCCTTCCACTACACATTATTGCCTTTCCAATAAGGGACACAAGCTTGATATCGATACAATCAATATTTTAGTACCAAATGACTAGAAGAGATTTAAACCTACTCCCCTCTCCACCTCACCTCTGCAAGTCATGAGAGGGCACTGCAGGCCAATGGCCATAGAGGCTTCTTTTAATAACCCCAGTGACAGGGAGGTTACAAAATTCTAGTGCATGCTCCTCACTATTAAGACAATTCCCTTATATTGAGCTGAAACCTATCTCTTTTACTTTGACCCGTTGGTTCAAGTTTGGCCATTTGGAATGCGAAGCTTCTCTCCTCTTCTGGAATATATTCAAGTATATGAAGACAGTTATCACCTGTGTCTTTTTGGGAGTGGGTGCTTTACTTAGATAAACTTTCCAATAAAACAGCTGTCATTATCCAACTTCTAATTTCAGTCCTGACAAACTGCTTGGCAGACGAGGAGACAGAGAACCATCATGTAAGACTATGTCAAAATAATGACGTACACGTAGTCAATTGTTACTACAATCCTTCAAGGAGAGTTACAGAGAATCATGCACATCTTACCACTCCTTTATTAGATGTTGCTGAATAAAACATCTTTCTGGTATAAAGCACAGGAATGAAGACAGGGTCAGATGCTTCTGACAAAATCTTGGCTTTAGACAGCTACACATAGATGGTTCAAGAATTTGCCATGAATGCAGCCAATTATTAGTCCTCCATCAGACAGATGAACAATCAACCTAATGATCTTCCTCAGTAAAATATTTCTTGCTGTTTTTGTTAGAACCTCCAATAACAAAGCACCTGGTGGTTCTACCAATGGACGAATGAGACTTCCTCACTATTTAAAAGAGACAAAGGAATTAATGATAACAGTGATAAACAAAATGAAACTCAGGAACTGAACTTGAGACTCATGAAAACATTTCAGACCATAATGAAATGGTTGTTAGATAACACCAGAAAATACACGATGAAAAGTACAGGAAGTCTAGGACGAAGTACTAGAACAAGAAGTACAAGTTCAAGAAGTCCTGTACTTAAAAGGACAACAAGCACAGTAAGCGACACTGTAGCTAAATACTTATTAAAACTGCTTTTTATCACCTGATGAAAAACAATCAGCAGTAAATGCTTGTGAAAAGACTTAGAGTAAGAATACAGGGCAAGATAGACATCTATTTGGAATAGCACAGCTTTTTTACTCTGGTTTACCTATTGATGACAGGCACAAACTTGGGAAAGTCTTCCCAAACGTTGCTCCAGGTTTTCCTTCTGAATCTGAACCTAATTAAGGGAAAGGAGAGGTCCTCTGAGCGCCCAATTGAAAATATCCCTCCTTATTCTTCTTTACTCAACTGTGATTCCCTTCATCATAATTTATAATTATATATCTCTGTGCTTATTGTCCCATGACCCAGAAAACCATAAGTTCCTTGAAGGCAGAGTCAACTCTTTTGAACACTGTATACACATGCACATGGGACCCTGTACATGAAAGATGTTCATTATATATCTGTATAGTGAAGACAGAAAGGAAAGAAAAAGGAAGTCACTGGTTACCATGAACTGTCACTTTGGGACTTCCCTGGTGATGCAGTGGTTAAGAATCCGCCTGCCAATGCAGAGGACACGGGTTCGATCGTCAGACCTGGAAGATCCCACATGCCGCGGAGCAACTAAGCCCATGCGCCACAACTACTGAGCCTGCGCTCTAGAGCCCGCAAGCCACAACTACTGAGCCCACGCGCCTACAGCCCGTGCTCCGCAATGAGAAGCCCACGCACCGCAACGAAGCGTAGCCCGGCTCGCTGCAACTAGAGAAAGCCCGCACTCAGCAACAAAGACCCAACGCAGCCAAAAAAAAAAAAAAAAGTTACTTTTCTTGCGTAGCCAATGTTGGGAAATTTATCACTTGTTGGACACTAATGATCCAGATCATTTATATATATCATTTAACCTCTCAACAATACAGGCGGGTTTCTCATTTGAGACCAAAGTAAGACTCAGAGAAATTAAATATTTAATAACTTCCTTAAGCCACACACCTAGAAAATTTGAGCTCCAGTTTACGTTAACGTCAGGTTTATCTGATATGATGGCGGCTGCCCCCAAGCTGCTCTTGTCTTCAATTATCTCCCCTCCATACAGCTAAGTGAGGAGAGAGAAATACTTAACAGCAAATTAGTAGCTGTATACAACCCAAGACCTCTGGCTATCTATACAGTCTGAATTTCCTTCCAGCTTAAATAAATCTGCTAAATAAATATAAACAGCAACACAAGCAGTTTTGCATTCATCAAATAATTTGATTCTCAAAACAATCTTACAAACGAGAGAGAAATTCCCATTATGTTGGTGTGGACACTGGGGCTAAGAGGGCTTAAGAGCTTTCACATTCTCCCTACAAACCTATGGGCCTGGGATTTTCCAAAAAGAAACAGTGCATAAACCTGGTGCAACATTTGAAAAAGACACTAGCGTCATAATGCTCGTTTTCCTACTGCAAATATGTAATCCAAATGGGAGCGTTCAACGACTCAATTTTCCCTTTGCATTTTAGGTTTGATGAGGGTCCCGTTCATTCAGTACAATTAGTCAAATGTTCACCGCCAAATATATTTACAAGGAGACAACACATCCAGGTCAAAGAAAAGGCTACACTGCAGCCAAAACTAACTCTGGGCTGCGGTCCACATTTGCCCTGGCCAACTCCTCTCACTTCCTGAGAGCCAACTCCTCTCACTTCCACTGAACCATTCCTCCCTGGAGTCAGATTTAGTGTAATAGGCAGGCTCCTACCTTGGTCTGAACACTCTTATCAAACTTGTCATTTTTGAAGCTAAACGTATTCTGGTGCCTCTGAGGCCTGGAACGAGCCACGTTCCCCTTCTGGGAGCTCATCGCCGAAACCACAACCACCTCGAGCTGGGACAAGGAAGATGCACCCAAGCCTAGGGTACCAGGAACTATCTCCACGGAGTTCACGCTTCTGTCTCCGACCCGGAAGGAACTTAACCAGCATTTCTGCCTCCGCCTCCGGCATCCCACGTGACTCCTCGCGGAGGTCAAAGGACACCTTTCGGCCCTTCAGCTCCAGCAAGGGTCTTTTACTCAGCCCAATCTCTACCCCTCCCCATCCGCGAAGCCTCTTTCTCAAACCCGGCGAAAAATCCCACTTTCTTCGAAGCGAGAATTCCCCCATTGGTCCGAATGTGGCAGTCCGCCCAAGTGAAGGGGAGGGAAAACTTTGCTCCTATTGGCTCTTCTTTTCCGCAATCCCCGCCTCCTGCCGACTCAGCTCGGCCTCTCCGGGCGCCCTACTCCTCTGGGCGGCTTGTGATTGGTGGAAGTCGGGCTAAACTGGACTCCGTCCAACCCCCGGCCCGCTCGCAGGCTGGAGTCCGGGTCAGCCTTGGCGCTTTCGTTCAGTCAGTGACCAAGTCCTAGCTTAGTGAGCTCTCTGCTAGCGCCTGGGTTCCCTTCCAGCCTCCTTCCCGCCACGAGAGCGAACCCCGCTGCCGGCAGGCCGAAGGGGAGCAAAGAAAGGAGGATTAAAAAGAAGAAAGACCTGACTGGGTCTGGGTGGTGTCTGCAGTGCCAGAAAGGGAGGTGGCGGCGGCTGCGGCAGCAGCGACCACGGCCGCGCGGGACGTGAGGCCCAACAGCAGCCGACGGCGGCGGCGGAGGCGGCCGCTCCAGCGCCTCGCGCCGAGGCCGTTAGTCAGCAGAACGCGAACCCGTGTGGAGGAGCAGGGCCGTCGCGAGGCGAGACTCGGGAGCGCGAGCCGGCCCCCTCGGGCGCCGCCGTTCTTGCTCGTCCCGGCGCCGGGGGCTGCCGCCCTCGTCCCCCCTCTTTGGCCGGGCCCGCCCGCAGGCCGGGAGAGTCGGGCGGCGGCAGCAGCGCGGATCGCGCCTCGTAGAGGACAGCGCGGCGGCAGAGGTTCTCTCCTGGCCCTTTCTGCCTGACGCCTTGCCTGCGGCCCTCAGGTGCAGGTGCGTGGGGCCACGGGGGGCCGGGGCGCTGCGGCTGGGCTCGGGGAGGGGGCGCTAGGCCCGGAGCAGCAGCGCGGGAGGGACGAGCCCGGGCCGGGCGGGGGGAGGGGAGCGGGAGGCGTCTTTGTTGTTGGCGACTGGGATGCCTCTCGGCGCCGGCAAAGGCGGAGAAGCCACTTCCGATCGCGTCTGGGTTTTTGAGAAGATTCTCTGTTGGTTCGGTGAAGGGGAGAGGTAGGAAAGTCTTCGTAGTCGGTGAGGCTGCGGGAGTCTGGGGGCGGGAGAGGGACGGACAGACGGACTGGCAAAGGTCTTGGGTCCTTCTTGCAAAGAAGGGCCTCATTTCATTCCTTTGCTATTCTCCCTGTGGACGGAAAGATGGGTCCAGGTTCACTTTTCGCTCCCTGGCTCATTGTGAGAGTCGCGACGCCTGAAGGCTGTCTCCTGGATGTCCTCGTGTGTGCCAGCCTAGACTTTAGCTCGTTTGTGCACCGCGCTTGGTGATTTGTGTATTCTGGTCCGCCGCCGTAGGGTGGTTTTCTCTCGATGGTTGAACTCTACTTGTTTTCGAACTCTAGGGTAGGCTCATCAGGAATTGTTTTTGAATTGAAAAATTAGAAGTTTTCTTTGGAATTTTTTTTAACCCTGAAACGAAAAGTTAGATTGTACTGTTGTGAAGGGCTTTTGTAAAGAAGAGAGTTTAACCCTGGCTTCTTATTCAAAAAAAAAAAAAAAAGAAAGAAATGTTCAGAGCTTTGATCCATGGAGATTTCTGCCAACGCCAGGATATAACTTTTTTAAATGACTCATAGATTTAAGTCAGCGTGAAGTGGATTTGTTAAGCAGAAGGATGAGTAACGGAATACAGGGAGGGTGACCTTTAAATTTTGGCTGTTAGCTTACAAAAAGGTATTCATGTTTAAAACTTTTCTGTAATATGCAGTACTTGATCCGTAAGATAATTCATTGAATTCTTTTTAAGGCTTCAATAAATAAAAAGTTTGGAAATCTCGCGTCATTTAAAACTACTAGTCATTAGGTAATGAGTCTGAGTAAAAAGGTACATGTTGTAAGAGCATTCATCTGTTTACATTAACAAAAAGACTTAAAATAAAATGAACTTTTCTCTATGAAGAGTTTGTCTCATACGTTTATAGCATAAACTCATTTGGGTGATTTATCTAATATCTAATCAGAGCCAATATTTTGATAATTATCATAATTGCCAGTGTTCTAATTTGGGTGCCCAACTCTTTGGTTGGGAGTAGGGGTGTGGAGGCTTACTTAAAGAAGAGCAGTGGAGATAGACATGTTTCACCTTATAAAAGAAATAAGGTCCCTGTTGTGCAATAATTGCTATATTACTTGAGATCCAGGAGGAAACCCTCACCTATATTTTGACCTCTCTTTTCTCCTGCTGTAGAATTAATAAGGTTAATTGTCAAGGATAGGATTAGAGTTTTAGCACACCTAGGCAGTTTTAATCTTGTCACTTGCTGTGCAGTACTGTAGTTGATAAGTGGCTTGTTTCCTTGAGTATCTTTGCCCATTTTGAAACGTGCATGACATCTGACAAAGAATTTTCTATTTCCTGTGACATACAGAATTGCCATAAAGCATTATGGCAAAGTAATGTTTTTGGTAGTTTAATGGACACAGAAGAACTAGGCAGTTAGTCTCTGTTCCAAGTTTTGTCGCTGAATTGGTCTACAGCTCCAGGCAAGCTATCCCACATCTGAGTCAGTTTCTCCATCTGTAATATAGGACTAATAAAATGTGCATTTGCTCACTATGTAGAAAGGGCAGTGAGAACCAACAGTTCCTCTGGTTATGTGACATTGATTGTTTTAGTTAATAAGAGTACTTTTTAATGCAATTTTGTTTTGGTATCATGAATTTCAGTTCCTTGGTGAAGAATTACGATAAAGAAACATAGTTATAATAGGGAGACTGTCTATCCATATGCCATCACTTAGGAAGTGATAAACTCAAAATTTCTCCATTGTTAAGAAAATATAATTTGGTGTCATATCTTTAGAATTCAGTGATGACAAGAAAATAGAGTGACAGATTGACTTGCTTGGTTTGTTTACTGATAGATTTTATTTCTAATATATCCAAGGTTTTGCTCTTAATTCTCAAAAATTACTCCTACCTACTCCTACCTTTCCTATCCTGTTAAAGATTTCTCACATAGCAATATGGCTCTCAAACCCAGCCTTGTGAGTTGGAGAGGAAAAATGATGCTTTATGACTTTATTACAGATGAAATAAAGCCTAGAGAAGTTCGTTATTTGAATTGCCTAAAGCTACACAATTTGTAAGAACCAGAACTGAGACTTGAATCTGGGTCTTCTGACTTCTAGTCCTGAATCTTTGCTTTGGAGCAGTGTTTTCCAAACATCTGTCTAGGCCCAACAGTTTTCGCCAACTGAGGTGAAATGAGAAATAATATAGCAATGTAAGTATTGATAATATACAATAAAATGAATATTCATGCACTCATTACCCAGTTGGAAAGTTAAAACTACAAAACAAAACTTCCTCTGTACTTGGTACCCCTCTTAAATCCTATTCCCTCTTTTCCCCACTCCCAACTGCTAACATGCATCCTTCCGTTTATACTTTACTACATTCCTTTATATCCATGAACCCTATATGGTTTTTCTTTGATTGGTTTTAAGACTATTTAAATATGAATTTTGTATCTGTAGCTTGCTTTCTTCACTGATCATGCCAAGATTTATCTATGTTTATTCAGGTAGCTCTAGTTTATTTTTACTGTCATATGGTGTGTGTTTCATTATGTGACTGTATCAGGTTTCTGTTGGTCATTTTAGTTGTTTCCAATTGTTTGCTTATTAAACAGTGTGTAGGGAATATTCCGGTGTATGTTTACTTAGGTGCATGTGCAAGGCTTCCTCTAGGGTAGTGGTTCTTGAACCTATATCCCATTTTTAAAGTAATATTTTACAACTTCCTCATTACTGTTAAAATGAAATTCATAATAATAAACTTACATTCATATTTTAAATAAAGTAATGCCCTGACTAAAATAAAGAAGTAATTTATAACAAAGTAATATATTGCACTGTGTCAATGCTCAGGCTCAACCACACTGTAATCTTGCTACCAAGTGTGATAGTAGACCAGTAACATTAGAATTCTGGGAGCTTGTTAGAAATCAGAACCTCAGGCCCTACCCTAGTGATTCAGGTGCTGAATATTAACAAGATTCCCAGGTGAGTTGAGTGCACCTTAAAGTCTAAGAAGCACTGCTAGAAGAAATAGTAGTAGTAGATACTTTGCACGGATAGGATCACCATGAATAGGACAGCTGCTAAAGCAGATTAAACAGGTGTGTTGAATTGGCCATTCAAATACCAACAGAGGCACTGATACTGATAAGGGAGTTTCTGAAATAACTAATTTCAGTAAAGTTGGAACAAAAATAAAAGTGCAGTCTTCTCTCTTTACACAAGGGTTGCATTCTTTAAAATCTTCACCTATATTAAAACAATACAAATATACTTTGTGTTAAATCCTATTTATTAATATTTGACCTTATTTTTTCCTTCTGTTCCCTTAAATGATTGTCCAGCAGAATGTTCAAAAGTCATGGGACGTGTCACAGCATTATCTTTACACACCAAGTGTGCCTCGTGTCCCTGGTATCTATACAGTAGTACCCCATTCGTTACAACAACTAAAAAGCCATTATTGAGAAAGATTGCACTGGGATACAAATCTAGTAGTAGATTGCTAGAACACAGGGTAGGAGCTGCTTCTTCAACTTGATTTGATAACTACCAGTTTTCTCTCCAGAGTGTTTGTATCAGTAATGGATTAAAGGGTCTGTTTTCTCACCTTCCAGATACTTTAGACTTGTTAAGTTTTGACATTATGAGGAGTATGAAATGTTACTTCATTGTAGGTTTCATCACACTGTTGAGAACACTTTCATTTATTTTTTGGCTATTCATGTTCCTTCTATGAATTGCCTATTCTGTTTTTCTACGGGTTTGTTTTATTGATTTGTAAATGCTTTTTATGTATTCTGGATAGCAATGCTTGGTAGGCTTTACAGATATTTTCTAGTCATTTGCATGCCTTTTCACTTTAAGTATGGTATCTTTTGGTAACTAGATGTTCTTAATTTTAATGTCAAATTCTTCTATGATTATGCTTTTTCTCTTTAAAGGAAATCTTCTCTATCTTGAGATTATAAAGATTCTGTTATAGTTTGTTTTAAAAGTTTTACTTTTTCACATGTAAATCTTAAATACACATGGAGCTATTTTTATAAATGAGGTGTTTGTGAATCTAAATTTACTCAGTAAAAATGACTACCCTTTATACTGAAATTATTTTTATGTTAATGTGTGCTTATGAAATTATAGTGATAGTATATTATATTTAGTTTGTAACACCCCTTTGTGGCAAAATTAAAACTTGTTAACTCTTTTGTCATTCCAATTTTTTTTTTTTTAATTTGGATCGAACACACACGCTCTGCATTGAAAGGCAAAGTCCTAATCACTGGCCCGCCAGGGAAGTCCCCAATTTGACTTTTTTAATAAAAGGTTTGGGAACCACTGCTTTTAGAGTACTCTGATTCCTTTTTTCATCTGTGTCTCACATTCGGCCTCTAAAACATCACAGAAAGTGAGCAGGTACCCTAAGGTACTAATCTTTCATCATTTGCATCTCCACATTTTACAGTTTGTTTTATGTGTCTTGTCATCACTTTTTATTCTGCCTAGAATTTTAAAAATGATACTTATTATCCTAATTTTTTAACAGAATTTCAGACTAAATTCAAGTATTTTAATGTTAATTTGGCTCAGATGTAGGTCCTGTTTTGTTTTCCCAGGAATTAAAGGTGAAAATGGTTAAACAAGTCCTTGTACAGTTAAAGATGAAAAGTGGGAAAGGAAGAATGGGCCGGTGTCTACTATCAGTTACTCTTCTAGGTTTGAGGGGTGCATCTGTAAACAAAATAAACAAAGATCCCTAACCTTCTAGAGCTTACCACCTAGCAGAGGACCATACACAATATGCACAATAAATATCTAATATGTTAGAAAGCGATAAATAACTTCTAAAGAAAAGGTAGAGAATGGTAAGGAGGAAATCAAACGAGGAAGTTTTGACCTATTAAATAGGTCTCCCTTTTGAGAAGGGGAGAATGAGCACAATGTGCAGTGAGGGCATTAACCATGTGGATAATCTTGGAAGAGTGGACAGAATATAGTCAAGTTAAACCTATGTTCCTGGCTCTCCCATTTAATAAGTTGT
This sequence comes from Tursiops truncatus, assembly GCF_011762595.2. NCBI lineage: Eukaryota > Metazoa > Chordata > Mammalia > Artiodactyla > Delphinidae > Tursiops > Tursiops truncatus. The sequence goes on along the minus strand of NC_047039.1, from coordinate 68,186,955 downwards.
GTGAACTTGGACAAGTTGATTGACTTAACCTGAAGCCTTGATTTCTTCATATGTAAAGGGATGATAACCTGAGAAAAGTATTATTAAGATTAAAGGAGATAACAAGTAAAAGCCCCTACCTCCTTCCCTCCCTGCCCCAGCCCCCTGCCATGTAGTTTCATGTAGCACTCTGTACTTTATTTTTATGGCAATAGAGATAGGGGTCTTTACCCTTAAAAATACATACTGCTAAAGAAATTCTTTTCATTATGTCTGTCTTAGCATATTTAACTAAGATTTATTTTTAGAATGTAGCCACAGTGAAAGAATAGGATTAAGAGAATAAGTATATGCTTGATGTAGGTCAGGATGAAGAAGAAAGAGACGTTGAAATAACCTCATTAACTTGGTGTAGGCAAGTCTCCATTCCAATCCCAACAAACCTGAAATAAAAGAAAACGCCTCCAGGAACAAAAGTAGAAGACATTATCAGTTTATCTAGTGCAACAAATTTGTTTGGCTTCTGAATTTACATTATTCTTAAATGTGTTTTGAAAATTAAAAGCAGTTGAAATAATTCCTGTAATAAACTACCCCCCCCAAATTCCATCAGCAAACTGTAGCCTAGATTTTTTGTTTCTGATTAGTATCCTGCTTGGTGTACTTATAATTTTTCACTCTTTAGCTTTGCCATCTCCACCCCTAAAAAGTAAAAATTATTCTCCACACATCAGCTATTAACGAGAAAATAATGCCATTCGGTAACTTGGTTTGGCAAGCTTACATTTCATTCACAGCTTTTTAACAGACCTCACTGTCACTTTTATTAATGAAGATTTAGGGCGGTTAAGTTAATGGGAGTGAGGAAGACCTTTAAAAATTATGCTTGGAAGACATTCTGATAGAATTCCCTAGGGTAGTTGCTTTCAATTTTTCATTTGTTAAAATCCATAAGAAGTTTTGCTTTCATGACCTAATACATGCATATGCACACACAAAATAATGTTGCACCTAAGATTATCTAAATGCTCAGTAGAATGAATGGAAAAGGAAGTACTCAGAAATAAGGATAGATGCCAAGAAGGGAAGAGGGTGGGGGAATCATGTATGACATGTTAAAGAGTTTAGATTAATCCAAGAGGGATATAAGACCTATTGAAAGATTTTAAACAAAAAAATGAAATCACTTGGCAACAGTGTAGAATGTGCATTAGAGGGGTATGAGATAGATACTACTGAGTGACTTTTTAATAAGTTGAAAAGTGGTTGAGCTAAGATGTGGCTGAGGGGATGGAGAGGTACCTAGGAGTTAGGCCTTGATTGAATGAGAGAACTGAAGAGAGAGGGAGGGAGGAGGAGGGAAGGAAATACAGATTTAGATATTCAGGGTCTATAGCTTAAGGGAGAGGTCTGTGCTAGAGATTCAGGTTTAGTTTTTTAGATTTAGACACCATCAGTGTATAAATGGTAGTTAAAGCCAGGGGTATGGCTGAGAACAAAAGACAGGAAGGCAAAAGACCAAAGTTGTAGCTAAAGCATAGGTTTGGGCGAGTTAAACAAAAGATAAGAGGACAATAAAGGGCAATTTGTAAATAATAATAATAATAGTATAACCTTTGAAAAGATCACCAGAAAAACCTAGATTGGAAGTTAGTTTCAAGAAGGAAAGGAGAGGATGATGGTGTTTAATTCCACAAGTGATTGTGTAAAAGGAAGACTAAGAAATACCCAATGCACTTGAAATTATGAGGTTACCGGTAATCCTAAATGGATCAACAACTTCATGATAGATGTTAGATCACAATTCATTTTGGCCCTCATGGGGAACAGTGGAAAATGAGAAGTAAAGAAGTTTGATTTTGAAAGATAGTCAGAGAAGGTAGTAGAATCTAGATATATACACTTTTTTTTTTTTTTTTTTAAAGAGGAGACTCTTGAATATGTTTATAAACAGCAGAGATGGATCAGAAGAGCAGGAGAGGCTGAAGATACAGGAAACATCAGAGAGGATAACTGGTTAGGCAGGGTCTCTGAAGATGCTAGAGGCATTGGAACCCTCCAGAATATGTGTGGAGGAGTCGGTCCTGAGGGAGTGACACTTCGCACAGTCAGGATTTGATTGATTTCGAGGGTCCAGAAAGGGATTATAAAATACATGCCTGCATTTTCCAAGTAAAAAGAACATCTTTTCTGCATCTAGTATGGCAGGAATTTAGATGTCTCATTTCATGTTCCCAGTAACTCTGCACAGTTTACAAATAAGATTGAGGCTCAGAGAAGTACTGTGATTTGTCTAAAGCCGACACAACTTAGAAGGTAACTGAGCTGTGATTTGATTGCATTTATATCTAGTTTCAAAGCCCAGTAGTTCTAAAATTTTTTATTTTTGAGGGGAACAGTGAAATTTCCAAAAAGGGGGAAGGATAATGAGAGGCTACCAATTGAAGTTTTGCTCAGTACAATCACTTCAAAAATAAAAACTTAGTACCTATTACCATTTCTTAGTTTCTTACAAGAGTTTCATTTTTCACAAAAAAAGATATATTTTAATGTTAGAAAACTGTTGAAAGGATATAATCTCCAAATAGAGGGCAAACCTTTAAATTTATTAACTCACTGCTTTTGTCCATAACTTTTCTCATTTTGCTGAAGAATGGTAAAAACTTGATTATAGGCCAGTACCAGCCCTCACACCACCCATGCCAACAAAGATTCATGAAATGAAACTTATATATATACAAAAATATAGTACATTGTTACCATTGTATAACAAACTTCAGTTGTTATAGCTGAATATTTTATTGTGTTCAAAAAAACTAAATATTGTATTTCCCCCATGTTAGAAACTTCTTTCATATTTTGTTTTGCTGCAAATTGATTTCTGAGGGTTCTCATTACCAAACTTGTAAGAAATTAATAAAATGATAAACAAAAGCAACTCCTAGAAATTCAAAGCATTGATTCACAAACTGTTTCCTTTTGTAAATTTCTTAGATACTTCTGGGTTTTGTGTATTATGGCTTATTTTTTAAATTGCTGAAAGCCGCTGTAAATCTAAATACTTTCAGAAATAGAAAATCAAATTGCTCTAACAGATATTTTGTACCATTGCTTACTACCCTACCTTGTCCCACTTTGGGAATATTATCCTGGATACATAAACTTATTTGCTTATAGAAGTGTAAATATTGCCTAACCAACTATAACAGTACATCTTTAATCAACACATGTGTATCTTATTTTTTTAGAGTTCCTATCAAAGTGAAGAACTGACTTAGTTCCATCTTCTTTAAGTTTGAAGTTCTGCTTCTGCCTGTGATGGCACTGGAAAGTAGTACTAGTAATACAGGGGGGAAAAAATCACTGTTCAGGGGCTTACAGTGGGGCACTGACTGATAACTTATCACTTAGGGACAATATGCTCCACCTGAGGGCTGCAGGAGTGAATCACTCAGTTATTTTAAGTGCCCAAATCATTTAAAAGTGAATGCTTTAAGAATATAAATTCTTCCCACTAGCACACATTTCATCCCAAAAGAAACTGTCAGTAGCAGAGAATGTTCAGTTTTTGCCAATACAAAATTTAAATTAACTCTTCAAAGTAACTCATGAGTACAAGGCTCGCTAAAATGGCTCCCAAATTAATCAACTTGGAAGAATTTCAACTTTTTTTCTTTTTGCCACCATTCAAATAACTTTTAAAAAAGGATTTTCTAGCCTTGTCAGAAGATACTCGTGATATAACTTAATAAAGAAAAATATAGTATTATAGCTTTATAATCAGGAAAATGGATTTGCTATTGCAGTTAATGGGTATTAGCCAGATAAAACATCCCCAATTAGCACATTAGTAAAATGTACATGTGGTAATTATCCTTAACTTACTGGTCTGCTTATTTAACTACCTTTCTTAAGGATTTTAAGTATATCAGAAGGTGTTTTTTTTAATGCATAGAGTGCAATGTAAATAGAAGCATAATTTGTTAATTATTATGGTTTCCAGAAAGAGTCAAGCCATAAATTACACACATTAGTGTTGTGAATCCTGGTTCAGAATAACAAAACAAAACCTATTTTAATTATATTTAGCATTATCTATCTCAGTTTATGTTATGTCAGGTCTTTAGGTATAACTGAAAGTTCTTATTTTCTTTACTCTCTTTCATTTCATTAGTAAATTATTATTGATCAGGTGCTGCCTGTATACTGCTGAAGAAAACACATGGTCACTAACGTCATAGTAAAGACAGTAGGCATTAATCAATTAAGCACACATGGCAGGGATCACAATATTCAACTGTAAATGAAAAGAACTGGGTGCTATGAGGAAGAATAACAATTTAGATTTGAGGCTTTTAAGACGTCTGGGAAAAGTGGCATTTGAGACTGGAATATTGAGAGGTCAGAGGGAGCAAATGAGGCAAGTGTGCAAATCCTGACTTGGAAACAGCTTTCAAGAAACTGAAAGAGGGTGAGTGAGGGAGTCTGCAATCATAGAGGTGAAAGTATCAAGATAAGTTTGGAGGCTGTAAGCAAAGGCCGGGTCACACAAGGCCTTTAAGGACCTGTGGAGAAGTTAGATTTTATTACAGGTACAGCGGGAAGCTATCAAGGAGTTCTTGAGCAGATTACTTTGTAGGCTATGTAGAAAAGAAATTGTAAGTTAGGAGAACATATGAAAGGAAGAAATTCACATTTACTCTCAAATATTTTCCATTTGTTCGTTTACTCACACATTCTACGTTGTTCCTTCTGTGTTATTCTACATAACCCTGGTCACTCCTTTATTTGTAAAAGCCAGGAATTACTATAAAAGAGTGGAAAAGGTAACCTCAGTAAATCAAAGGAATTGCATGTGTTCTCACCTGTAATAAAGGATGAAAGAAATTGTTTTTCCAAATTGAACTCTCCGTTTAGTATTTATTTAGACTTTACAATATTGAGGTCGAGGTCATTGAAAACTACCTGTTTGATACTGTTTTAACTTAATTTCAATAATATTCCCACAGGTTTCACAATTTTTGTTCTCTTTAAAATGTTATACTTCAGAGGCTATTTTTATATTCTTGGTATTTTTAATAGAATAAACAATCAAATTTCTATAGGGTCAAGGAGAGGAAAGGAATTATATCCAGTTGTATAAAGAGCAACATTGTGAACATAGGATACAATGCCCCCCAAATCCAGGCAGATTACAGAGGAGAATTAGGATTTAGCATAATAAAATATTCTTGCTGGAAAAGCTCTAGATGTTATAATTGAATCTTCTCACATTAAAATTGAGGTAGTTGGGGGCATAAGAGCTCATTTAAATAGAGTTGTAACTAGAACCTGAGTTCCCTAACTCCTCAGCTGGTGCTGTTTCTACCATTCCTTTACTTTATAAAAATAAGGTACATATAATGTGAAACAAGACTTCTTCGAAAGGTAAAAATTGTATGCAATACCAAAAATCATTAGATGAATTTAATATTTCATGCCTAAGATGATATTTAGTAACCCAGTTGATGACATTTGAAAGGATGAGTGGACTACCCATCTTTAATGCTTGTTTTCTTCCTCCTCCCAAACAAGTATTTACACCAGAGATACACAAGACATGTATCTAAAACTAGCTCTCAGATTCTTCTCAAATCAAGTATCAAGGATTTGCCTCAACTGTTTTTGCAATCTTCTGTTCCCCTTCCCACCATCCCACTTTTCTCCAGTTGCATCACTGGGCATACAGCATCAGAAACATCATTGTTCTGTATCAGCTTTTACTAAAATACTTTTCAGACCTATTCTAGAAATTGTCTCTAAAAGAAAACAAACAAACAAAAAAATGGCTGCAGTATTTACTTTGTTTGCTACTTGCCTCTAAAAGGAAAATTTAAGACAATTTTTATTAACTAAAATATCCAGGAAATCAAGATTACCTTTAGTTTATTTTGTGTGGGAGAAAGTTTTATGTGTTACTAATTTGGAGAAACAATTACCTTTAAATGTAGTCATGTGTTGATATTTAATTAAAGGATGTGGTTTATACATTGTGCACCATATAGCCATTTGTTAAATCTTCTGCTTTCTAAATAATGTGTGTTTGATGTACCTCCATGTAGCAGGTTGAAGAGTATGCCTGTTTGAGGTTTGTTTTTGAAAGCTTAAGATTTAAATAAATAAAGTTCTTCAGTAGTACACAAGTTACCAAGTTACTGTGCTCTAAAATCATCAGTACTATCAGATTCTAATGTAATTCCAAGTCAGTGCAGGCTTATATGCAGTTACCTAAATGACTGCATCATTCTTTATTCCATGTGTAAAAGAACTACAATGGTTTTCTATACATTGTTAAACAGATTTATTTTTAAATTTCTCATTTATCTAATCCTCCCCTTTCCCTGTTTTTTTTTTCTTCCTTTCTACCATATACCTTTGCCTTAGTTCTTTCTCAACTGTCATACTTTTACATGTATTATTCTCCTAGCCTGGAGGGTTTTCCCTCTGCTTTTGGAAGTCGTATTTACTGACTTTTTAGTTCTAACTCCTTCATAAGGTCTTTCCTAAGTGTTATCTACTTTTGTCTGATTTCTGAAACTTAAAGTCTACCCTGTATTACATAGCATTTAATTTTTTATAAGATGAAAAGAGCCTGTAGAGCATTAATTTATTAATAATACATATTCATTCATTATAATACATTTAAAATACTGACAGCCAATTTACAAAAGAACACATGAATTTAAGAATTAAGAGAGACTTGAATGAATGTTACGCCAATTACCTTATTTTTTCAAATGAAGAAATATAAGAGTTAAATTACTTGCCCGAGGTCTTAAAGAATTAAAACTGACTTTTAGTCTGTTAAATATGTTGTTCTTATTTTCTTTAATTGGGCATTTAAACCTTTCTTCTTTGAAATAGTTATTCTAGTTCTTATCAGGCACTCCTGGAGAAAATTTGCACAAAACTTCCATGTTTGAAGAAATGATGGCAAAATGTTGATTTGTTGAGGCCAGGAAAGGTATTAAGCACAAGTTACAGTCATGAGGATTTATAACACACTTTCTAGGAGTGGTAGTATTTCTTCAGACCTTTACTTAACAGGTGAGTATAGCTAAGGAAAAGCAGCTGGCAACCAGGAGAAAAAGGAAGTGGTGGAGATGGCAGTTTATGTTGTGTTGATAGACAAACTGAAGGCCATATTAGTAAGAATTGATTGGCTTGTTACACAATCTATATAAGAGAGACAATGATACTTGTTAAGGAATGTTGTACTTATATTAAGGCCTCATAAGTGCCAGCATTCCCCCCATAACCCTACTAAAAATATGGAGAAGGGATTGTTATGAGGAATATACTTGTATGCTGCTTATGCAGTTCTGTGGTTCTTTTGTCCCAATGCTTAATGAAAATACCTCTTTCAAAATCATATCTATAGAACACTTGAAATTGTACCCTGATCCACCCTGAAGCCGTGTGGTTTTGTGTTTTTTTGTTGCCTGCTTAAACAGATTTATATGTTTCACTTCTATGTACTGCTTTATTAAATAATGGTAGGATAAAACTGACTTAATTTAAATAACCTAAATTTCACTCCTTCACCAAATAAACATTTTTTTAAGAGGTTAAATCTCAGAGCTGGTCTAGTGGAAGAGCCTGTTATTTTGAGAATTGATGTTTAATATATATATGCAAGTTTGGGCTACTTCCATTTTCAATGGGAAGAATGTGCCAAGATCTCGGCTTCTGTAATGCCATCTTGTCAGTGTTCTAATGCTTAGAATTGTTTCTTATTAACATCTTCTACCCCAAAATGGCAGTGTATCAGGATAACGTAATAATGTATTTCTCTCAAGAATTGACATTGGACAAACACTTAGCAGGATGGTTCAGAGCTAGGTACTATTTAATCAATTCCATGCAAAAGCAGTTACTGTGCTATCAGCTTGGGTGTTAAATCTGAAAATTACATTAGATACCAACAGCACTATTAAGGATATGTGTGGTTCTATGAACCCTGAAACTATATGCAAAATTTTTAGAAAAAAGGATCCAAAACATTTAATAACAGAGTGACCTGAAAACTCTCTTCTAAAATATCTGGTGGTTCTTGAGTTAGAATTTCTGTTAAATAGTCATTTTATGCTTCTTAAGTCTTATTAACTAACCTACCTATACTTTGATTCTGTAAATGCTCATTTTGTCCCAAACTTCACTTCTGTATGGTTAATATTCCCAGCTCTATATTCTCCTGACTTCAATTTCCTTTTTCCCTTTTGGCAGTGCACACAATCCAGATTACAATTTTGGTGGCGACTTCCTGACCTTGGAATATGCCTTCAACCTGGGCATTAAGGAATATTCCTAGCTTGTTGTTGTATACTGTCAGTACACAAAAACATATTACATTTCTATACATTAACAAAGAATTAGAACATGGTATTTTTAAAAAGGTTAAATAGAGAATACAGGAATACAAACACTCAGAGATTTCAGTTCTTCCCAAATTGATTTCTAGATTCAGTGCCACTCATCAACATCCCAGAGAATATCAAGTATCAAAGTTAATACAAATGACAAATCCCCATCAGGTGGTTGTATAGTTGTTACTGGAAACTGATGCCACCTTTGAGAGCAGTTTGGCAGTCCATTTTGGATACATTTTAAGAAATAGAAATTTGACAATATTAAAGCATATATCCAAAGACTTCCAGAATCCTTGCATACTTGAAGGCCACTGAAATATATCACTTTCTTCCATGTAACAAGTACAATTTGCCTGTTTTAAACAGTGACTTCATAATCCTCAGAAAAGAACATCAAAGCTGTGAATTTATAAATGCCAGTCTAGGTTTTACTTACTTTTTTGCCACCTGGTGGCCAAGACCACTTCCTTCCTCTTGCCCCAGGTACATAGTCTCATATTCTGAACACCCAAACAAACTTTTTTTTTTTCATGTAGTCTTAGATTTTTAAATTTTATTTGGTTTGGCTTTAGTTTGTTCTTGTGTATGAAATGGGAAGGTCTTTCATCCTTGTTCTTCTTTCTCCACTGGACTCGTTATATACTCTCCATATCCACACCATAGCGAAACATTTCATTCCCAATACTAATCTTAACTCAATGATTAAAAGCATGGACTCTGGGTCAAACTGCTAAGTATCAGTCCTGGCTTCACTACAGTGATCCGGGGGAAACTAAACTTCTCGGTTTTCTCATCTGTAAATTGGGCTGGTGGGGAGGATAATGGCATCTCTTTCATAGGGTTGTTATAGGGATTATTTATGAAGTTTTTTTTTTTTTTACAAGATCTAGCTATATAAGTATTTTGATAAATAAACACTAACTTGGCTTTTGTAACCTAGCAAAATATCATACCTGCAGGTTTAGATTTCTGAATGTCAAAAGTGATATTAGGGCTTCCCTGGTGGCGCAGTGGTTGAGAGTCCGCCTGCCGATGCAGGAGATGCGGGTTCATGCCCCGGTCCGGGAAGATCCCACATGCCGCGGAGCGGCTGGGCCCGTGAGCCATGGCCGCTGAGCTTGCGTGTCCAGAGCCTGTGCTCCGCAGCGGGAGAGGCCACAATAGTGAGAGGCCCGCGTACCGCAAAAAAAAAAAAAAAAAGTGATACTAATGTTTGATTTATTTTGTTTTACAAACTAGCTCAGCTATCATTGGCTTTTGAGCGACTTCTGTGTGGCAGCCATTGCTAGAAGTAGGTATACTTGAATGTTGAGTATATGCAATGAAGGGTATGTGTGAGATATGATTCAAAACAATAAGGACAGAAATGTCCTTGTGGTTAGTAAATAGTTGGTAATTTACAAAGTGGTTCAGCTGATTAATTGTACAATAAAGAAAAAACATTTTTAAGCCCAAAATGTCTGGCTCCTTTTGGAACGGGACTTCATGGGCCCCTCATATACATTTCCATGCTTTTAGAAGATACCTTTTAATAATCTATACAGACTGGAATTTAATTTTTTAGTGATAATTCACTGAGTAGTGCAGATATAAAATGTCTAAAAATTTTGAAGTTTAGGAGTTTGTAGAGTATATACTAAAATTTAAATTTCTTGAAAAATTGAAATAAGAAAGTTTTATTTTAGGAATATAAAATATTTTAAATATTTGACTGTATAATTTTCATATTCAACATATTAAAATTTAAAGTATATTTAACCCATATTTTAAAAATTAACTTTGAATTGTTAACCTAGTTTTGTTTTATTTTATTTAAATATACAGCTTGCTAGATACAGCATTTCTTTATTTTGTTTCTGATAGATGGGAAGTGAGAAATAATTCAAACAAAATAAATCTACATTAGAATGAAGCTAAAAATATTTTTATACTTTTTGAAACATTGTTTCTCCCCCAAAAGAAATGAAAGCAAGGACTTGAACAGATGTTTGTTCACCCATGTTCATAGAAGCATTATTCACAGTAGCCAAAAGTGTCCAGCAGATTGATTAATGGATAAACTAAATGTGATATGTACATAAAATGGACTATTATTCAGCCTTTAAAAGGAAGGAAAGTCTGACGCATACTGCAACATGATGAACCTTGAAGATGTGCTAAGTGAAATAAGCCAGTCACAAAAGGACAAATACTATATGATTCCACTAGAGTAGTCAAATTCATAGAGACAAAAAGTAGGATGATGATTGGGAGGGGCTGGGGGAAGGAGGGAATAAGGGAATCATTGCTTAGTAGTACAAACTTCCAGTTGGGGAAGATGAAAATGTTCTGAAGAAGACTGGTAGTGGTGATTGCCTAACAGTATAAATGTACCTAATGCTACAGAATTGTACACTTAAAAATGCTTTAAATGATCAATTTTATGTTATGTATATTTTACCACAATTTTAAAAAGCACATTGTTTCCCCCGGAGTGGCCAGGAGACACAGAGATCACTCATTTTGAAAAGCAACTGTGTAAAATAGGAATCTTTCACCCCCCTCAGGAATACTTGCACTCCCCCTCCCCACATTGTCACTAGCCTATCCCCCTCCCCCAAATTACAACTCATTAACTATAATTTGCAAAATATAAATTAACATGCTTGTTTAGGTACTTTTTTAGTGGTGGGGGAAACTTTGAAAATCTCTGAAGTTTTTCAAATTATGTATTTCTTCACTCTTTTACATGCTAAGGAAGATTGAGTGAATTGAAGCTTTTGACCATAAATGAAGCTTAATTGTAAAGTTTTAGAACTAGAAGAAATCTTAATATCTAGTTCAAACTTCTCATTTTATTTAAAAGGAGAATTAGATTTAAAGGGATTGACTTCCCTAAAGTCACCAACCTTATAGTTTCTGGACTATACTGTACTCGTTTGAATAATTTACTGGGTAGAATCCCTAATTGCATTACTGGACCAAATAGTTAAAGCTGTACCATGTTCTTGAATATTTGTAAGGTATTTCTGTTCCCATTGAAAACGGTAAATAGAACACACTTTTTTTTTCCATAGGCAGAGGTGGATGGATGGATATGGGAGAGACTGATAGACTTGAGACTGACTCAAGTAAAGTACCCTATCCCCAGAAATCCTCTTTATTTTCATAGTTATAGGAGTTCTAAGACTGCAGCCAGTTAGTCCTATTCAGACTAGAAGTCTGCTGAACAGCATGCTTACACAAATATAAAGGATACTCAATTTAATTCTTTGCTCATAAATATGAACAGTCAGTGAAGAAGCAGTCTAACAGCATGAAAATCAAAGATGAACAAACAGAAGGAACAAACATCTGAAAAACACAGATGGACAGAACAACAAAAATTTGGCTCACTTGCTACTCTAAGAGAGATTTCAGAGGATATTGCACCCATAAACCAAAAAGTTGGGGTTTTTTTTGTTTTGGGGTTTTTTTGGGGGGTTTTTTGGCTGTGTTGGGTCTTCGTTGCTGTGCGCAGGCTTTCTCTAGTTGCAGCGAGCAGCAACTACTCTTCGCTGTGGTGCACGGGCTTCTCATTGCAGTGGCTTCTCTTGTTGCAGAGCACAGGCTCTAGGCGGGTGGGCTTCAGTAGATGTGTCTCGTGGGCTCAGTAGTTGTGGCTCTTGGGCTCTAGAGCACAGGCTCAGTAGTTGTGGCGCACGGGCTTAATTGCTCCGCGGCATGTGGGATCTTCCTGGACCAGAGCTTGAACCTGTGTCCCCTGCATTGACAGGCAGATTCTAACCACTGCGCGACCAGGGAAGCCCAACCAAAAAGTTTTAATGTTAAAATTGATTTTATACTCTAGAATACCAAAGTAGCGATCTGTGAGATAAACTAGAAGAAATTACCTAGGAAATAGAGCAGAAAGAGAAGGGAAAAGGAAAGAAAATTTGTAAGTATAATAGTCCTAGGATTCCTAAATAGGAATTCCTGATAGAAAGAGAAAGAGGTGGAGAGGGAATTAAAAAACAGAAGAAAAATTCTTTGAGCTAAAGAAAAGTCTTGAGGCTTTAGATCAAAATGACTTGTTAAATACACAACAGAAAGAATGAAAACACATTTAGATATAGTCTCATAAAATTTCAGAGCTCAGGATAAAGAAAAATCTCAGGTTTTTTTTTTTTTGTGGAAGAGAGATGGGAATTACTTTAAAAAACAAAAATCAGATTGGTATTAGGAGTCAACATTGGATGCTAGAAGATGTGGGCCAATGATTTAAACTGGGGTGGAAATTTCTTTAAAAACTTGTAATTCTAAAGCATGCCTAGTTTGCCATTTGTGAAATCTAAGTAAGAACTTTGTTTTTAAATAAATATTTTTGGCTGCGTTGGGTCTTGGTTGCTGTGCGCGGGCTTTCTCTAGTTGAGGTGAGCAGGGGCTACTCTTCGTGGAGGTGCGCGGGCTTCTCATTGTGGTGGCTTCTCTTGTTGTGGAGCACGGGCTCTAGGCGCACGGGCCTCAGTAGTTGTGGCTCACGGGCTCCAGAGCGTAGGCTCAGTAGTTGCACTGAGGCATGTGGGATCTTAACCACTGCGCCACTAGGGAAGTCCCAAAGTAAGAACTTTTTAAAATTGTACATTAAAATATGCTTTATTTCCCCTAGGCCCTTGTGAGGGAGGGAGGGCAAATGCTTGGAGATGTATTCTAGCAAAACCAAACAAAAAATAATCCCACAGAAGAATTAAAACATGAGATTATGAAACAACAGAAGGATGATGAAAAGAAATCCTAGCTAGACAGACTCCTGGGCTTTGAACTGTCCCAGAACTTAATTGTTTCAGTTTAAAATAACTCACTGGGGACTAAGAACATCTTCAGAAACACAGATTCTGTTGCACAAATTCGAAGAATAAGAAGTTGGAATATATTATATGTGATAAAAGCTTATGAACTTTCTGAAAATTAAAAAAAGGCAGCAGCTCTAGGAAAATTAAAGGCTCTTCAGAAAGTCAAATATGAAACAAACTGAAATGTGCCTTATTTTTGAGCAGTTATCAGAGTTATAAACACCTTCACACTTGGAATTTAGTGACATAAAATATCCCACTACTTGGATGGCAGTGGATAACATTGTAAATACTTTTTGTTACCCAGTTTAAAAAAATCAACCTATAGATAAAACAAAAATTTTATAATTATAAAACAAACTGCAAATGATATAAAACTTAATGTGAAGGTAATTGTATAGCCAATTATAATGGTATTTGATTACATAGGAAGCCAGTGGAAACTTCCTAAAGTTGATGGAACAAGAAATGGAGGGCTTGCCTGGTGGCGCAGTGGTTGAGAGTCCGCCTGCCAACGCAGAGGATGCGGGTTCGTGCTCCGGTCCGGGAGGATCCCACATGCCGCGGAGCGGCTGGGCCCATGAGCCATGGCCGCTGAGCCTGCGCGTCCGAGCCTGTGCTCCGCAACGGGAGAGGCCACAACAGTGAGAGGCCCGCGTACCGCAAAAAAGAATATTGGATTCCTTTGACACCTTAAAACCATGCATTAAAATGTATGGATAGTCTGATTGATTTGCATTCCTCCTTTTAAATAAAATGGCTTTTACGTTAAGGTTGGGCTTGATGTAATATTTTTGTCAAGATAGTAGTCTTCTAAAACAGTATTGTATAGGTAAACTCATTTAGTTCTGGGTGGTTACATTGTTCAACAGGACCTATAAAAATAGCTTATATGTACTATGATGGAAAGACTGGAGAGGAAGGAGCTCTAACATTTAAATCTAGTATGAAGCATGTAAGTTTTGGTTCTGCATTGCCTGGGTTTAAAAGCTTTTAGTTCAGCACTGCCCAATAAGGACTTTCTGCAGTGATGGAAATGCTTCTTCTACACTGTGCAATTTGGTAGCCACTAGTCAACATATGGCTAGTGTGGCTGAGGAACTGAATATTTAATTTTAATTACTTTAAGTAGCCGTATGTGGTTAGTGCCTCCTGTATTAGTGCAGTAAGAATTAAGAAACTAGGGGAAAACATTAGTACTGTAGAAATGGCTACATTGACCTATGTAGGAGTGCTGAGCCAAATTAGTTTGCTTGGCCTAGCGTATAGGCTCTTCAGCCTTAATTTCCATCTTCTATAATCTTGTCATAAATCCAGTTTCCTCACTTCTGATTCTTACTGTTTAACTTTCTTTTACTGAAGAAAAAATAAATAAATAACTTCATACTAACATTAGGATTGGGACTATTTTGGTACCTCTGGTAGACCTCAACTTTCTTCATGTGTCTAACCCCAACTTTTCTCACCAGCGGGAAAGGAAACTTATTTTGACATACCCATTATGTTTTGCCTGTTTGAGAAACTCCTCTAAATTTTATAAAACTCGCAATTATTAAGGCATCTGTTCAATTTACCAACAAAAGCCACGTTTCATAGGTGTTTTCAAGTGATACATTGGCCCAGTTACTAAGTATCTCTAGAATCTTATTAGTATTTAAAAATTATAACTATCTTTAAAAGTAACTGACATGACTCTTTAAAAGAAAATAGTTTTACCAAATTTCTCCTTCCAATTTGAAATACAAAAAATATAGTGCCTTTAAAAAAACTTTTCCTGAGTTATTAAGTTTCCATTCCTATGTAACACAACCCATGCGTTCTGTCTTCCAAGTTTTCCTAGCAAAATCAGCCAATCAAGTCCTTTGATCTCACAGACAGTGGAGTACTTCTGCTGCTGATTCTTATAATGATCTAAAAGAAATAAATACAACCTACCCCAAAGAGATAAGGGCTACATAAGCTGTATTTCTACATAAGATATATACAAATAAGAAAATGTGTTAAAGTGACATGTACTAAACACCTAGTTTCTAAGTAACATTTAGCAGAAATTTTGATCATTATGAGAATTTGGAATACTCTGTCTTGAGTGAAAAATAAGGCTGGTGCCAAACTTCTTTAATGGTGATTATTCAGCTTCTCTGTATACGTTGAACTCTGTAATACATATAGCTCTCTGAAAACAGTAACGCATGTGGTTTCACTTGTTGCTGTACTTTGGTAAATGCTACTACAGATTACATGCTGGATATTAGGGTGGCAGTACCTAACTCCCTTGGTGCCCTCCAAGGATACTGAACTGAGCTTAATTTGATTTAGATACACCCCTAGGCTACTGAGCTGTATGTGATTGACCCCCTTTGTATAGTAGTATTATGGTGATTTCCTTTGGATTAGTCAGCTGGGATGTGTTGGGCTCATGGCCCCCTTGTACAGAACTAACCTAAAATCTGATTTTTTTTTTCCTGCTTTTTCATAGTTGAGTATCTTCTGTGCCATCGCTTCGAACTTCATTCTGATCTTTGCTACCTCTTGCTCTTAATAATCAAACATCTACCTCGTTTATCCATTTCTGGTGTTAGGCAGGCTTTGCTATAAATCTATTTTTATTTTTATTTTTTCTGGTTTCTTCTGTCAGTTTAAAAAACATCAAGCTTTAGTTTTTATAACCAAAGATAAGCATCAAAAATGGGTTGTTTTTACAGTAGCAAACAGACCAGTCTTTACATTTTGTGCAGTCTTCCCTTTTTTACTTATTTTTTGTCTTTGAATGCTCAGATATTTATTTATCTTAAAAAATTAATCTCTGGGAAGCGTTGCTGTTATTCTGAATCACTGGGACTTCTTGAAACCTGATTGCTAAATAGATAGACGTATAACTAACTGAAAGTAGTAATCGCAGATTCTCTAGGTAACAAATTCTGACATTCTACAAAACAGAATATGTAATATTACTTCCCCAGATTTCCGTGCATGAAGCCAAATTCAAAGAAATTCATCTTGGATTTTAGAATGTAGTTCTTAACATGAAATCTAGTATATCAAAATTTAAGCAGTTTACTGACTACACTCCAAATTGGGTAAGACTTTAAATCAGCTCAGATACTATTTAGAGTGAAATTGTCAAAATACCACACAAAATGAAGAAAAGTTATAAGTATTGATACTTTTAAAATGTTTTCTCTAAAACCTTTTTTAAAAGACTATTGAGTACTACTACTGTTCATCATGACAAAATCTTGAACCCTAAAAGAATCAATCAATTGTCCTTCGTAGATGGTAGTAATATGAGTCAATCTGCATTACCAAGAAATTATTACAAAAGAGTTGAAAGGGAGATTTTTTTTCAGTAAATGTTATTACATCAGGAATTAACAGAAGTCGTTTCAGTTATTTCTTCTGTCAGAAGAGAGGAAGGCGGGGCTTCCCTGGTGGTGCAGTGGTTGAGAATCCACCTGCCAATACAGGGGACACGGGTACGATCCCTGGTCCGGGAAGATCCCGCATGCTGCAGAGCAACTAAACCCGTATGCCGCAACTACTGAGCCTGCATGCCGCAACTACTGAAGCCCATGCGCCTAGGGCCTGTGCTCCGCAACAAGAGAAGCCATCGCAATGAGAAGCCTGTGCACCAAAACAAAGAGTAGCCCCCCACCACCACCGCTCACCGCAACTAGAGAAAGCCCACGCGCAGCAACGAAGACCCAACTCAGCCAAAAATAAATAAATTTTTAAAAAAAAAAGAGAGAGAGGAGGGGCTTCCCTGGTGGCCCAGTGGTTGAGAGTCCGCCTGCCAATGCAGGGGACACAGGCTCGTGCCCCGGTCCGGGAGGTTCCCACATGCCGCGGAGCGGCTGGGCCCGTGAGCCATGGCCGCTGAGCCTGCGCGTCTGGAGCCTGTGCTCTGCAACGGGAGAGGCCACAACAGTGAGAGGCCAGCGTACCGCAAAAAAAAAAAAAAGGGAAGGAGATTATAGTATGTCATTTTATTTAAGGACATTATTTAACAGTAGTCTTCCTGTTTTGCTGAGAAAGGACTCAGGTGTTCATCTCTTTTCCTTTGTCATTGAGCAGGAAAAAATTACCAGGAGAAGCAAGTTCTTAAATTATTATTTCATGCAATTTTAGGAACTTCCTCCTGCTATATAAGTGAAGTAACTCTGAGTCCCCTGCCAAAAGGAAAACCTTAATTTTCACAATGGGCCATCTGTTTAACATTGAGCTGACCTTTCATTTTGTGAATTGATTTCCAAAGGGGCAAGATTTCCTTCTCCCTGGAAGACTGTTCTGTTCTGTGCTTTATAACACACTGAATGATTTCAGTAACTAGCAATGCTTTTCCTGCCTGAACCCTCCCTCATTCAGGTTCATACATTTTTATTTGATTGCTTCTATTCTGACCCATAAAAGAAACCTAAGTAATTGTCACAAAATATGTTGGATTTCTTTCTTAACATGTGATTTGTAAACTTTTTTCCTTCTTTTCTGGGGGCTTCTGAAGTGCAGAGGGTTGAATTAATCTTAATAATTTACTAACTCATTCATCTAAAAAATAATTAGAAACCTCATTATGTGTTAGATACTCTGCATGGCACTAGAGGTCCAGAATGATCTCTTTTTCTGTTGCATTTTGTTCTCTATTTTGTTGATATCTACCATTAATTTCTTATTTCTTTGTGTTTACACTCCTTCTTGAGTTTTAACATGCTGATAAATACTCAAGGCTAGACATTTGTAATGAAAACTATAACTACTCTTCAGGTGTATCATAGTATCATTTTTATGCTGGTTATGTCTGACTTATTAAGAGTCATAATGGGAATTCCCTGGTGACCCAGTGATTAGGACTCCATGCTTCCACTGCAGGGGGCATGGGTGCATTCCCTGGTCAGGGAACTAAGATCTCCTGTGCTGCTTGGTGCAGCCAAAATAAATAAGAGTCATATTCATGCCTTTATTCTGTGTCTTAATCTTATCAGTATTAATATTCCCAACAATTCAAGTGACCGGTGCCCTGGCACATTTTTACTTCTTAAATATTTCCTAACTCTTATTCCAGTCCCCTCCACATTGGTATTCTCCAAAGTTTTGATTCTGGATTATTAGGGATGTACTTTGCTGCTTTTTCTTTTCCTCCATTGCTTACTTACCAAAAAAGACATTATATTAACTATTATTTATTTGTCATATCTCAGATACCTCAGACTTTTCTTGCATTTCTTTTCCTCCTTGCTGGAGTTTTTCAAAGAGGGTCTTGACTTAGTAAACCTTCTCAGTTTTTGTGTGCCTGCAAATATCCTTATTTTATCCTTATATTAAATGGGTATTTTTTTTATTTTTTGTTTTTTGCGGTACGCTGGCCTCTCACTGCTGTGGCCTCTCCCGCTGTGGAGCACAGGCTCCGGACGCGCAGGCTCAGCGGCCATGGCTCACGGGCCCAGCCGCTCCGCGGTATGTGGGATCTTCCTGGACCGGGGCTCGAACCCGTGTCCCCTGCATCGGCAGGCGGAGGCTCAACCACTGCGCCACCAGGGAAGCCCTAAATTGGTATTTTATCTGTGTGAAATTCTAGCTTCAAAGCTTTTTCCTTACTTTAAACTTACCCCTTCAGTGTCTTCTGGTTTCTAGTGTTGCTATTCAAAAGTTAGCTGTTCATCTGATTCTTGTTCCTTTGTAAGTA
Organism: Tursiops truncatus; assembly: GCF_011762595.2. Classification (NCBI taxonomy): domain Eukaryota; kingdom Metazoa; phylum Chordata; class Mammalia; order Artiodactyla; family Delphinidae; genus Tursiops; species Tursiops truncatus. The sequence continues at coordinate 68,168,077 of NC_047039.1, read as the reverse complement.
ATCTGTTCTTCCCTTTGGGAAACGTTCAGATTTTTGTTTCTGGCAGTTTTAATATTTACTGTAATTTGTCTAGCTGTGAAAGTTTTCTTAAATACCTATTTGGCATTCTGAGCTATTTCAATCTGAATTTTCTCTCTTTAATTCTGAAAAATTATTAGATTGTCTTTATTTTCTCCTCTCTTTTTTTGGAGGGGACTCCTATAGTGATATTGGTATTTCTACTGAAATCCTCCTTAAATTTTCTTCTATATTTTCCATCTCTTCATCCCCCTGAAAAGTTCCATACCTGGGAATTCTTCAGTCTGATTTTCCAGCTCACTAATGTGTTCTTCAACTGTTATCAATATTTGTACCCAACCCATCAGTTTAATTCTTTATTTCAGATACTGATTTTTTTATACCAGGGATTCCAGTTGAACTTTTCTTTCTGACACTTTTTTCTGCTTCATCTTTAAGTTTTCTCTCTCTCTCACTCCCTCCTTCTCTCTTTCTCTCTCTCTCTCTCTTTTTTTTTTTTCTTTGGTGCGCGGGCCTCTCACTATCATGGCCTCTCCCGTTGCGGAGCACAGGCTCGGACGCGCAGGCTCAGCGGCCATGGCTCACGGGCCCAGCCGCTCCGCGGCATGTGGGATCTCCCCGGAACGGGGCACAAACCCGTGTCCCCGCATCGGCAGGCGGACTCTCAGCCACTGTGCCACCTGGGAAGCCCCTCTCTCTCTCTTTTTAAATAGGTTTATTATAACTTAGTTTAAATCCTTGTTTTGTCTTGTCCAAAAATTCAGCTACAAATTATTCAATTTGTTGTATGACCTTTGTGTACTCTCATAACTCTGTTTTCCATCTGTGATTACTCACTGCCTTGTCGCCTCAAGATTTTGTTGTCAAGAAATAACTAGTAAATAAAATGTTTATATTCAGGTGAGTTATATGAAACAAATTGGATTTAAATTATCTAAATTTAACAAGATTTCAGTGATTTATCAAGAATAAGATATTCTCCCTCAGTAATTTGCCCAGCTCTGCTCTGATCATACTAAAACATAGGTTTATTTGTTTTATTTATATTTTCTATTGTGAAAAATTTCACATTTATAGAAAAGGAGAGAGTAACTTTTTTAAGCAAGTCTATGTTGCTGCCCTATATCAGACCTATCATTAGGAAAGTGATAATTTCCAAGTTTATCTTATTAAGTGGATACCAGTTGTCTGGGTTTGAGGCAGTGGAGGTGGGAATAATTTCTTCTGCCACCATTAAGAAGGTCAGATTGTCTTTCATTTGACTTGACCCTGGCATTGCAGCTTTTTCTCGTCTAATTTTTTCCTTTGGTGTTCATCTTCAGAATCGTCTCTGCAGCATTATATATGTTCGGTCAGCCAGTTTATTTCAAAATTACTTTATTATATAGTACATAAAAGTCTTTACGTTCAAGTGGTAATTTACAGGAACATAGTATAGCTATATACAGTTTACTTAATCAAGCTTTTAATATGCTCTTCAGGGTCAGCAGTTGATGGCGTGTAAGGTAATTGGGGGTAAGAAATGACCATAGGTAGATTATTAAATGGATAGCACTGATATATTGTACCTTCTACCTCATCTTCTTTTTCCAGGTTATCTCCTTCTTTGTTTTTAGGTTTTTTTGTTTGTTTGTTTTTGTTTTGGGGATCATCTCCTTCTTTGGAACTGACCCTTTGAACTCCCTTCTCTGCCATCTTCACCAGATCCTTTGTCCTCCTGACCAGGATAATAGATTTGTAGCCAAATTCTGTAGTAGACTTTGCTAATTTATCACACATTCTTTGCCTGCTAAGCCCGGGGCATGCTCTCAGAATCCTCCTCAGTACAACATGTCATGGAGCCAATTAGAGTTAGCACTAAGGATGACAGCTAGTTGTCATTTTTGTTCTATCTGACTCTTGTTCCAACCAGAGTAAGACATTAACTTATTCAGGCTATATTCATTTTGAAGGCCGAAAGGGAATAAAAATAGAATAACAAGTAAAGGTGCTTCCCATTAGCCCAGAGACATTTTTCTGCCCTTCCCTTACTCATCTTTTAAAGCCTTTCATGTCACTCCTACTCTTCTCTCTCTGCTGTTTCTGCTTCTTCTTTCTACCTAATTAGTTTACACTGGGAAATTAACACATTTGTATTAAGCAAAATAAACTAGATTTTGAATCAGTAATTAATGAAAAAGGCATTCATTTCTTTCCATATGTACTCAACACTTTAGTCACTCTTCTGAGGTGATAGTTTCTCATTTTTTGGTAGGATGAAGTTCTTTTTTTCCCTATCCTTTTATTTAGATTTTTTTGGAGAAAATTAGGTGCCACCAAACCTCTGGAAGGTGTTTGTTTTGAATGCCTTCTTCCTGGAACCTAAGCAATGGTCTACTGCTAAAAAGAGATAGGAATTTGAGAAAGGATAATTAGAAGGAAATGCTGGTAGGGCAAACAAGTAGTACTTTATTTTGTTTCTGAGTTAATATGAGCTGTGGATACTTTTAAAATATTGATGAAAAGGGCATAGGAGAAAGTGGACCATTTCTGAGTGTGTCAGCTCTACGGCCATTACTATGTTAAGTGCCTTAACGATATCATTATATTTGTTCTTCACAACCACTGTGTTCATTGTAGGCACTGGCCTCATTTACTTATGAAAACAGTGAGGGTCAAAAAGGTAAATAATTTGCCCAAGGGCACACGGCTAGTAAGTGCTACCACAACTCTCTCTGACTTCAAACCTTATGCTCATTTCCATCTAACCATTTACGAAATTTTCCTTGACCAGATCTTTTTTTCCATAATAATAATGCCTTCTTAATTTGGGCAATAATTTCATACATACATATATTCATATATACATTTTAATGTTTTACAGGTTATTTAGGCCATTGGCACTATGGCTAACATAATAGGCTTCTGAGACAAATATGGCTAAAATAATAAGCTTCTGAGACAAATAGTGTTTTGAGCCCTTGAAGCAGTGTATGTAGCCCAGTGATGTAGGACAATGACTGAGCCTGGTGTCAAATCCTGGCTCCCTCACTTCCTCAACTTGTGCAGGTTTCTTTTCTCAGACTACCATACAGAGTTGCTTAGAGGATTAAACATGCTGATATGCATAGAACCCTTAGCACAATGCCTGACAAATAGTAAGTGCTATTATTATATATTTACTATATTATGTTAAATCCCTAGCTTCTCACGAGATTCTGAGAATTTTCACTGAGTTACACAGAAATTAAAAGCTAACTAAAGATATTTCATACCTACTATGTTGTTATTTGTAGAGAAATAACAAATTTATACCTCTACTCTCTGGTAAGAGTATCATTTTTCATATTTTGGTTAAGTATTATAAAATATCAACTACTGGGCTTCCCTGGTGGTGCAGTGGTTGAGAGTCCACCTGCCGATGCAGGGGAAACGGGTTTGTGCCCCGGTCCGGGAGGATCCCGCATGCCGCGGAGCGGCTGGGCCCGTGAGCCATGGCTGCTGAGCCTGTGCGTCCGGAGCCTGTGCTCCGCAACGGGAGAGGCCACAACAGTGAGAGGCCCACGTACTGCAAAAAAAAAAAAAAATTCAACTACTATTTGCAACATGTCACATAGTATTTGAGTCCGTTTCCTGGTCAGGAATATTTGTCTCACCTCATGATTTCAAGTGTTTCTAGAAAGATGCCAAAAATCTATTTGGGAAAGCATACTTCATATAATAGTAGTAGACACTGTCCAGTAGTAGAATTTACTGGTGTCTTTGTTTTAACTTTTATTGTATGCAAATGCAGAATGGACATTCAGTGATTAAAACATGACTATTCTTTTCTTTTTCAGAAGATGAATAATCTTTCATTTAGTGAGCTATGTTGCCTCTTCTGCTGTCCACCTTGTCCAGGGAAAATTGCTTCAAAATTAGCATTTTTGCCACCTGATCCAACTTACACGCTGATGTGTGATGAAAGTGGAAGCCGCTGGACGTTACACCTATCAGAACGAGCAGACTGGCAATATTCTTCTAGAGAAAAAGATGCTATTGAGTGTTTCATGACTAGAACCAGTAAAGGCAACAGAATTGCCTGCATGTTTGTGCGTTGCTCACCCAATGCCAAATACACTTTACTCTTTTCACACGGAAATGCTGTTGATCTTGGTCAGATGAGCAGTTTTTACATAGGACTGGGATCACGGATTAATTGTAATATATTTTCATATGATTATTCTGGATATGGTGCAAGTTCTGGGAAACCGACAGAGAAGAACCTCTATGCAGACATAGAAGCTGCTTGGCTTGCTCTTAGGACAAGGTAAATGGTGATTGGGAATTGTTTTCCACATTTGTGATGGCTGATAAAATTGTCTTGTATAAGAATAGAATAAAATCTGTTTTTGTAACACATCTTGAAGTACTAAATAAAGATTATATTTACCAGTATAAACCTATGAAGAGTTACACTTTTAGATTGTAATTTTAAATTTTGTATAATAGCATAAAAGAGTTTGACAGCTTGTGTGTGTGTGTGTGTGTGATTTTCCTAAAAATGTAAGCCAGTGAAAAAATGTTTGGTTTTAGAAACTTACTGGATTGTGGTATAAAAATGTTTATTCAAAGTTGCAACATTTCAAGGGAATGAGAGAAAACAGTGATTTAGCTAATCATTCTCTTGATCTGTCATTAACAGAGTAAGAGGCTAGATTGTTAAAATCCTAAGGCAGGGTTTGCATCATTTTATATAATTAATCATTAAAAATTAATAAATAGAAATAACATTAATCTTTGCTAGTCACAAAAATACTTATAAATTTTTCTTGAAAAAGATTGCAATTTTGTATACTTCAGTGTATTTTCTCATCAGTTAATGTACACTAAACAGAAAGATACCTCAATACAAATTATTCTTCATTGTACATTAATAAGCTGCCTGACTTCCAGAGGTGTTTTTTTGTTTGTTTGTTTGTTTGTTTTTTGCCTGCGTTGGGTCTTCGTTGCTGTGCGCGGGCTTTCTCTAGTTGCGGTGGGCAGGGGCTACTCTTCGTTGCAGTGCGCGGGCTTCTCACTGCGGTGGCTTCTCTTGTTGCGGAGCACGGGCTCTAGGCACGCAAGCTTCAGTAGTTGTGGCACGCGGGCTCAGTAGTTGTGGCTCTCCAGCTCTAGAGAGCAGGCTCGGTAGTTGTGGCGCACGGGCTTAGTTGCTCCGCAGCATGTGGGATCTTCCCGGACCAAGGCTCGAACCCGTGTCCCCTGCATTGGCAGGCGGATTCTTAACCACTGCACCACCAGGGAAATCCCTCCAGAGGATTTTAGACTGAAGCTAGAGTACATAAAGAAAATCTACCATTCCTAATTTAATTTAAATATTAATGGTTTCAGTTAGTTGGGAAGAACTTTCTCAATTTCATTAGTAGATATAATCTTTTTTAGAAAAATCTTTAGAAACATTTACCCCTCCAAGATGTGTAGTAAAACTATAGTTCCATAGCAGAATTCTGTATAAAAGGGATTCTTAAGTCAATTGAAATGATATGAAAACAAATTTCTGACAAGTAAGAAAAAAAATAGATGGTAAGTAGTAATTATGGAGTTTAGGAGTGGGAGGGAGGCACGCACAGAGCGGTAAAAATTTATAAACTTAAAAGCTACCTTAAATGACCACAGTCAAAATATGCTTCGGTTATACTCCTGTCAGGCCCGCAAACAAAACTGAGTTCCCCCTTTCAGATTCAACCAGTTGAATATAGTATATATAATACCTGTCAGGAAAATATGATAATTTTTTAATAACAAATTTATTGCAATATAATTCACATACTGTAAATCAACTTCAGTGAATTAGTATAGCATCTAAAGGTGCCAAAAGCAGATAGCCTTCATTATTAGTGCTTCCAAGTAGCACAAAAGTATAAATTATTCAAGCAAAACATGTTAGTATCCAGTTAAGTGTTCTTTCTATGTTTATGTAAAAGAATCCCCTCTTGTAAGTGGTCAGCTTTATTATTTTTTTTAAATCTTATCAGATATCAATTTACAGGAAACTTTCTTCAGTGATTTCTAGTCTGGGTTAATTAAGCTTTTTATACACTCGACCAGTATGAATGAAGACTAGGAGTAGAACAGATAGATTGCTACCTAGTCCCACATACTAGTTTAGCATAGAATTTCAGACTTAAAATTTCTCTTATGTTGAACTCTAAATATGGTTGGAAGAGTTAGTAAGGTTAGGAAGTCTTGGGAAATTTTATTTAATTTTTCTGAGCCTCTGTTTCTTAGTCTATTTAATGAAGCGCTTGAGTTAAATGATCTCCAAGATTCTTTCCAGTTCTTGAATTCTGTCATCTAATAAAATGTGTGTGATTAGAATTCATGCCTTTCATTTAGTTTACTTGATTAAAGTAAAAAAGAGCTTAAGTAACCAGGAAGGGAAAAAATAATGAACTTAAATAATTATTATTTGAATAACTTCCCTTTAAGGATAATTGAATATCTATAGTAACCATGTTTCTGAACTTCTGATGGATCAACAGAAAATAAAGTATGAATATTCACTATGCAGCCTTTCCCCCACAGTATTTGAGCTCATTATCTGTGTGCTATAATAGAAAAGGCACTGGACCTGGAGTCAGGATACCTGGGTTCTAATTAACTTACTCTGTCATTAACTGAGTAAGTCAGTTAACTTACTCTGTCATTAACTGAGTAAGTCATTAACTTACTCTGACTTTGAACATCTACTCAGTAAGCAGCCAACCTAGATTAGATGGTCTCTGAAGTCCTTTCTAATGTGTACTATTCTGAAATTCTGTTACTGCTTTGAGTCCTCTGATAGTAAATTGGCAGATGCTTCAGCTACTCTGGAGCCTTGCCATTGCTAGCTTTAGCCTAAAACCCATCGTTGCCACCCACAGTTCTGCTGTTCAGCTAAACAGCATCCATGCAGCCCCAAGCGTTATGCTGATGCGATGCTGCAAATGTTCATTTTCCTAATTTCTTCATTCCTATGAAGCTAGGTCTGTTGCAAAGAAAAAACCTTTTCTTTTTTTAATTAAGATTCTGTGTAGAGAATTTATTTATTTATTTATATATTTTGGCTGCGTTGGGTCTTCATTGCTGCGCGCGGGCCTTCTCTAGTTGCGGCGAGCAGGGGCTACTCTTAGTTGTGGTGCGTGGGCTTCTCATTGTGGTGGCTTCTCGTTGCGGAGCATGGGTTCTAGGCGCACGGGCTTCAGTAGTTGTGGCTCACAGGCTCTAGAGTGCAGGCTCAGTAGTTGTGGCACATGGGCTTAGTTGCTCTGTGGCATGTGGGATCTTCCCAGACCAGGGATCAAACCTATGTCCCCTGTGTTGGCAGGCGTATTCTTAAACAGTGCATCACAAGGGAAGTGCAAAAAAAGCTTTTCTGAGTTTAGTTACATTTAGAGTCAGTCTGTAGTAGATGGAACCCAATCTTTGGGACATGGTCCAAATTCTTCTGTAAGACTGATTTGAAGAAACTATGGAGAGGTAATTAGCTCCTATAGTACCTCACTTACACTTGCAGTAGTTTATAGTTAAGACAGTTATACTGTACACAAGTAACAATGCCTGGAACATAGTATATACCCAATATAATTGAGTTAGTGAGTTCATATATTTAAATCTGAATCATTTTTAAAGGAAGTATTCATAAATCACTGGCCCATGTGGCTTTTGGAATTCTCATTCATCTATTGATCTTTCCAATCATTAGTCCATTTCTATGGGTAAATAAATGCAAATCTCAAGAAAAATAAGTAATTTGCTCTTGGCTAAAACAATACATATATTTTATTCATATTCCATACTGTAACTATATGTTGCATTTTCATCACTATGACCAACTACAGAAAATAAAATGAACCACTTTTAGTGCCTAGAGAAATAAAGAACCTTTTTTACATTGAATGGAAAATAAACACTAAATCTCCATTAAACATCAGTCCATTAAAATATTAGTGACATAGTATGTTCCAAATATAGTCAATAATATGCTACATTGAATTGCATAAATGATTTAATAAATTCATTCCTTAAGATTAAAATTTTAAGAGACCTCAGCCATTATTTTTCCAAAAGATAGACTTGAAACAGATGAAATAGTATAGATTTTATTGTGGCATTAAATATGTTAGTGATGACTAAGAAACTTAAGTTTTAAATATAAATTTATTGACATTGTCTCATTCTTTCATTCTTTTTTAAGAGTAAGTCCTTAGTAGTGATTGAACACTTCATACCAGTCTGACTCTCCAACTCTTTTTTTTTTTTTTAAACTTCTGGACTCTGTAGATATGGCATTCGCCCTGAAAATGTGATTATATATGGCCAAAGTATAGGGACAGTACCATCTGTGGATCTTGCTGCTCGGTATGAGAGTGCTGCTGTTATTCTTCATTCTCCTTTGACCTCAGGAATGCGAGTCGCTTTTCCTGATACCAAGAAGACCTACTGTTTTGATGCATTCCCAAAGTAAGTATTAATATTCAAATAGTTTAATTCGAAGAAACTTGAGGGAATTTTTTTCCATCACTTAAGGTATTCATGATACAGTTCACTCAGCCATGAGCTCCTATTTTACATATATTTTAGAAATTGTGGAAAAATTACTTTGTGAGGAAGGTGGTGGCAGGACATCTGTCAGAAGGCTGAAGTGTTTGAGCAATAGTAAGCCAAGTGAAAAGTGCTGAGAGCCTTATACCCCAGATGGTGGCACTAGTATTGGAGATAAGAGAGTGAATTTGAGAAAAAATTGATAGAACTGAATGTCAGACTGTATATAGGATGCTAAACAAAAGAATTTGAATATAATTCCCAGGTTTCTGACTTGAGCTGCTAATGGACGATAGTACCATCCAGTGAGGTGCATAATACTGGAGGAGAGGAACAAGTAGAGGGAAAATGAGACACATGTGCATAAAATATGAATGAACGGGGCTTCCCTGGTGGCGCAGTGGTTAAGAATCCGCCTGCCAATGCAGGGGACACGGGTTCGAGCCCTAGTCTGGGAAGATCCCACATGCCGTGCAGCAACTAAGCCTGTGTGCCACAACTACTGACCCTGTGCTCTAGAGCCTGCAAGCCACAAGTGCTGAGCCTGCGTGCCACAGCTACTGAAGCCCGTGCGCCTAGAGCCAGTGCTCCACAACAAGAAAAGCCACCGCAGTGAGAAGCCTGTACACAGCAACAAAGAGTAGTCCCCACTCGCGGTAACCAGAGAAAAGCCCACACTCAACAACAAAGACCCAACACAGCCAAAAATAAAATAAATAAAAATTTTTAAAATCTTCTGTAAAAATGAATGAATGATGTCTAATTAGTGATATCTGATTTACAAAAGAAGTGAATTGTGAAAATGTTGAGTCTTAAATGAGCCAGAATAATTACTGCCCCCACAAAGTCTGCAAACATAAGTGTTAGACAAATTTAAAAGAAGGGCTGCTTTTCCTCATGCTTCTCAACACAGGATGGTAGTTCCCACTAGCTCTTCTTCATTGTTACAAAAAAATTGACGGCCTATTTTTCTCAAAGAAAGGAAGGGAAGAAGTGACAGGGTAGCAAATTTCAGTTGTTATTTCCTTTCCCAAATTGGTAGCAATACAAAGATTCTTTGTGAATGATAGATAGGCCAAAGGCCAAGTCACCACGTGATTCTTTATAAGAACAGGAAGGGTCATTTCAAAAACAAATTTTTTCTTCTTTAGCCAGTAAGGGGTTACTTTCTTAGGGAAGCGTATGGGAGCATATGCTATTATCACCAGAGCAGGCTGTGGGAGGTTTTTGGTTTTTAAATTTATTGGGGGTTTGTTTTTGTTTTAGAAAATGGTAGATTGGAAGGTATGTGCATTATACTTTGTAGCTGAATGGTAGGAATGATAGGGAGACAATTGGGGTAAACTATTGCCAAGTTACATCTCTGTTTAGCTCCCTCTTTCATTTCAGCTGCACCAACAGAGTATGCAGCACTAACAGTAAACTGTTTGAAAAAGATCATACGTTTCCTTTTTTATTTAATTCCTCTACTATTGAAGAGTTGACAGCAAATAATATACCCAAGCATTTTTTCCTTACCAAATGCTGCCTTGAATTATTTCATTGATGATTTTCTTCTTTTTCAAGATTCTGTCCTCATTTTGTAGTTATGCCTTGCGCCTCTTTCTATCAGAAAATTTTTAAAACTTGTTCTTCGTAAGGTTTTTTCTTTGTATTGTTTGTCTCTTCCAAGTTGCCCTTTTTTACTGTTTATTTTGATCCTTGTCTTATATGTAAAGTGACATCTCCTCTGATGTCTGATAATTCTTATTTGTGTGCTCATATGGAAGAGTAAGGAACTAAAGAGCTGAGCTGAAGTGTGGGGAATTAAGACTTGTTGACTGTGAGTTTCACTATCCAGTGATCTGGCCAAGCCAGTTAGTTGGGGATCCCACCCCGATGTCAGTATTTATCTTTCCTCTTAAGGCAGATATATAGTCTCCAAAGAAGACTCTGACTACAACTATCTCTTAAAAGGTGGAGGCTTGGCTGCCAGCATTCTGGGAGCCCAGTAGGGAAAATGGGTTCATAGCAGACAACATGTATATGTTTACTTGCTATTTGATACCTCTGCCTTAAACTGTGTCAGGCAATCCCCTAGTCCACAAACCCTCCAGTTTTAGGTAGAGGGCATTTACCCAGCTGCAAAAGGGAGGAAAGAAAAGAACTGGGGGGGTGGGGCGGGGGTGCAGGACACTATTTCTTAAACAGACTTTGAACAACTTCTGTAGATTTGAATCACCCGCCTTTATCTGCATGTCAGTTCCTAGCCTTCTGGGGGTATTCCATGATATAAATTGGATTGGTTCTTCACTTTACCCTTCTGTCCTCTTAAAAATTATGTTTTCTCCTATACTTTTAATCTGTTATCTCACATATTCATCTGCTTTCCAGCTCCAAAATGTTATGTTTTATTTTATTCTTCCTATTTTTGTAGTAAATACCCAAAACAAAAAAAATATTTTGCTTATCATTTTAGTAGGATATTGGGAGGGAGAAAAAAATATGAATGCAGAGAGGTATGAAGTTAGCACATAGCTGAAATGGTCCTTGGTTTCTTCCTCTCCTTGCAACCTAAGTTTCTGTGCTAAAATATCAACATTGTAGAAAGGCGAAGTAGGATGACTATAATGATTGAGTGATTCCCTCAAAACAGAAGTGCATGAAGTTAACTTTCTCAGATAATCTTAAGGTAGGGAGTAATGTAAAGATGACTTTTGAATCATATTTGAAATCCAAGAGGTATCTATCCCTTCTGAATTGATTCAAAGATGGTTCTGATATTTAAATTATCTAATATAGCACAAGAAAATTTTTTTTGTTTCCTTTTCATACTTAATTTGTTGACTTCTTTCCTCCTCTTTCCCTACAGCATTGACAAAATCTCTAAGATTACCTCTCCAGTATTAATAATTCATGGGACTGAAGATGAAGTCATTGACTTCTCACACGGCCTCGCATTGTTTGAGCGTTGCCAAAGACCTGTGGAGCCTCTTTGGGTTGAAGGGGCAGGTCACAATGATGTGGAACTTTATGGACAGTATCTTGAAAGATTGAAACAGTTTGTGTCACAGGAACTGGTAAATTTGTAAAATATTCTGAAAATTTGCATACTGGGTTTTCTTTCTTGCTGAACTGCACTCTTTGGTAAATAACATAAAACCTGAAGGTTTTGTTTGCAAATCATGTCAGTTGCCTTCATAAATGTACAGGTAATGATTTGTTAACAGACTTAATGAAGGTTTTAATTACCAAACTAGAAACTGGAAATAACAATATCATGCAGTCAGGCTATGTAATTTATATTTTTTCTGTGAATTTTTTTTTTTTAAACATCAAGATGAGTACTGTATGAAATTTTAATTCTGTAAGATCAAACGCTATGAAAGTATTGCCAAATGCTTTTGCATATCAGAAACAAATTTATAAATATTTTTAAAACATCTCAATGTACTAAACCTTATCCTGGTATACAAATGTAATATTCTTTCAATAAAAAGCTGTATATCTTAAACAATTAAAGTACTCAATAAACCGTATGAAAACATGCAAGTTCACTAAAGATGACCTAAACCCTGTTGTACAGGGATAGAGATTTAAAGGTTATTTTATTGTAAAATACATTGAATTTTCTGTATTCCCTGGTTATCATACATTTTCTCCTTTAAAAAAAAAGATGTAAGTCTTAATTTTTATGCCATTTGTTAATTTACCCACTAGTTACCTTGTAAATGATAAAGTCACAATAGCACTGAATTTTAACGAGTTTTGATTTATAAGTTTGGTACTGTGAGGCAACTACTTAAAATTTTCATTTTAGTAATTTAAAAGGCATTTAGAGCTTCAAGAATAATTTTGTACGCAATGTTGTTTTAAATTTTGACTAATCTCGTAGAAATGCAATACTGTCACTGTTAGAAAACCTGAAAGTCCATTAGATGTTCTTTAAGACCACAAACAGACTGGCTATTTGATCCCTTTTCACTTTGACTATTTTTAAGAATAGGACCTGTTGTTTTGGATTACTATCTGAGAATTTCATGGATTTACTCCTGGATGCAGGAGATAAGAAAACATCATAACTTTTATATTAACGAATGTAGTGAAAAAAATAAAGCTCACACAAAAACTAAGTTGCCTTTCCTTGAATGAATCCTGCTTGAATAAAACAATGAAAGAAAAATAAAAATAAAATTAATGGTATGTAGTCTAATTTGTAAATGAATGAATATTGAAATAATACACACTGTGGATATATTTTAAGGCCTTATGTAGTTTTAATTGTTCTGCTTGTTCTGTGGTTATGTCTAAGACTATAGTGTATGACTCTCTTCAAAGTATATCAAGTATTGTGAATGCTTTGGTTCAGATGTGTCAAATTAACAGTAAAACAAAAATATGCCACTCAGCTGTGCTTGTTTTTCTTCTTCCATGCTCCTCACTCCCTACTTAGTACAAGGACTAAAAAAAAAATATACCATTCATCTTTATAGTACATAGATCTATAGTTTCCTAAATTTTATTATTCCTTCTTTCTTTTAGAGACGTTTTTCCTTCTCAAGATTGTCTTAAAGCCTATACGTTCCCTTCTTTGTACAACATACACCCTAGAGTTTAACTGTTTTCTTTGATCACCTGGGAAAATCAAAATATTGATCACACTAATTCAGTATTCACTCATTCATTCAACAGATACTTATTGAATGTTTAAATCATTCAAAACCCTATGCCAGATAAAGATAGACATCAACCTTGTCCTCACAGCCTTCACAGTGTAACTGAGACAGACACCTTATTGCACAAGTATTATTACTGTTTGTATAAGGCTGAAGGAGCTTTGTAGGGTATTATAATAGGTAAAAGGTGCTCTTGAGCGAACATGGGAAGAAGGGCAAGGAGGAGTCCCACAAAGAAGTGGTATTTGAACTGAGCTTTGAAGGATGACTAGGAAAACACTGGGCCTGGGTTGTCTGAGGGGAACAGTATGTGGAAGCCTAGAGGAAGGATGGTGCGTTTGAAATTAAGAACACTGGTCAGAGGTCAAGGGGAAATGATGGCAGAGGGATGAGGGTGGTGGCTGACAAGCTAGTTAGCGGCACGATCACATATGGTATCATCATTCTAGAAATAGTAGAAAACCGTTGAAAAAAATATGAAACTACACTTGTCAAGAGCTTATAGATGAAAAATATCTGGGGGCTTCCCTGGTGGTGCAGGGGTTAAGAATCCACCTGCAATGCAGGGGACACGGGTTCGATACCTGGTCCAGGAAGGTCCCACATGCCATGGAGCAACTAAGCCCATGAGCCACAACTACTGAAGTGTGTGTACCTAGAGCCCGTTCTCTGCAACAACAGAAGCCACCCCAATGAGAATCCCGCCCAGCACAAGGAAGAGTAGACCCCGCTTGCTACAACTAGAGAAAACCTGCACGCAGCAATGAAGACCCAACACAGCCAAAAATAAATTAATCAATTTTTTTAAAAAAAACTATGGAGGAAAAACATAATTTAAGAAAAATATCTAGAGATTTTAACTTGCTGGAAATAATATTTGAGCCAATTGTTTACAACCTGAAGTAAGATGATGGTGATGAAAAATTGATCATGGGGAAATAAATCTTATATACAAAGTGCTGGTCAAACCACATCTGCAATAATTTCAGGATGCAGTGACAGGATATTCACAAATTAGAGCAAATCCTGGGGTGTTTTACCAAGTTGGGAAGAATCCCATAAACTGAAACCCAAAGAATAACTGAAGGATTATTATCACTAAGGAATGATAGCTGTTTTCACATATTTGACAGGTATGTACAATTTACCCTTTTTGGCTCGGTGGAACTAGGTGAAAGTTGCAAAATGGCAGATTAGAGCTCAAAGAATTTATGGCTTTTTGTCCATCAAGGAAAGGGATCACCTCTGAAGGATAAATGAGTATGTTAACCGCTGGAGTAGAAGCTGAATGACATCTGACACGGTGCTACAGAAGAAATTTCAGATTTAAATGAGAAGTTGAGCTACATGGACTGTCTCTAAAGTGCCTTTAAGATTTTATATTCCATTTGGAGTTATACCTAATCAAAGGATTGCCTGCTCTGGCATCTAGGAGAAGGACAGTATGATGTAGAATTGGCAATCGGATCTGGGCACTCTTCTCAACTGACAGTAATTAGATCTGTGACCTTGGCAATTCACTTCTTTGGACCACAACTTCCTACTAGAAATGAAAAGATGGAACTGATTAATCCCTTACATTTTTAATGTAATGTGAAAATCTCAGCCCCACTCATATGTAATGACTCATATTAGTTTTTAACCTTCCTTGACTAGAGTAGCCCCAATAATATATTTCAATATGTGGCTTTTGTGCATACCATCATTGTGCAATTTGAATAGCAATGTTAATCCTGGGATAAGGGTCAGCAGTGTACATAACTCCTACAATATCTTACAATGAGCAGAATAAGAACTTAAATAAATTGATTTATCATCTTCACAGTTTCCCCAGACTTCTAACTTAAATATCACCAGTTCTATATTCCAGCTAAGAATATATTCCACAGTAGTTTTTTTCTTGGTGATTTCTATAAATATATACGTTTTGCTCACTTTAAGAAAGCTTAATAAATGAAAATGAATTTTTAATTGTAAACTGAGATCAATTGTCACGTAAATAGGATGTTCTTGGTGCAAGCAGACATTCTATATGGCAAAAACTTAACTTCAAAAACAGCTATTATGGGAAGTCAGATAAACTCTTAAATCTTAAAAACTTTAGACAATAAAGCCTAATCCCTTCATTTTACAAGTGAGGAAGCCCAAACGAGAAGTTACTTTGCCAAGGTCTACAATCTAATTGTCAAGAGTTGTACTATCTCTCATTATCTTCTCTTAACCAAATTTATCTGGACTAATATATCAATGATCATTTTGAGCTATAATACAGCATAAACTTATTTGCTCTCCAACATTAATCATAAGTATTTTTTAAATGGCTCCTAGAGTTCTCCATATCAGCTAGTTATTCATTGAATAGCAAATTGATAGGTTGTATCTTTAACATTTCTCAAATTATTTCTATATTTAAAGTATTTAACAATAATCCATTTTACAAGGCTCAGTAACAGCTATTTGGTGTGTTAAAGCCTAGTGAAGATGGTAACTATAGTCACATGGATAAACAATCAAATGTTTACTTCAGCAGCACATTTACTACAAATTATAGCATGCCAAGAATAAGCAGTTATGTTGAAAAAAAGCATCAAAGCGGTTGTTACTAGTTGGTGATGGATGGGCTTTAAGTGTGTTGTTTTGGTTTAAAACAGGCAGTATGTTTAAATACATGACAGCATGTTGCGTTCTAACAATAATGTATATCCCAAATGTCCAGTAACCAAAAAAGGAATTATGCATATGATAGCTGGAACTGAGTTATAATTTGCAGAACGGAGAGGTCTCTACTGCATCTATAAATGGTTATGCCTCTGGCTGAATTGGTTGAGTAATGCTAAGGAAGGAAGCAAATACCTCTATCCTGGAAGTGACCCACTTGACAGAGTTTGGCCGGGGTGGGATGGGGGGAGAACAGGAAGTAAAGCATAGAGTCTTTATAAATATCAGTGAGCTGAAGTCTGTTAAACTGGTTATCACATTAGAAGCCAGATGGACCTTAAATTATTTTTCTCCCTCTATTTCCTCCTGTAGGCCACGTACTGAACTTGCATAATACAACTATAACACTCCTAGAAAAACAATTTAATAGTATGCTTTAAGAAATGACATACTTATATTAGAAAAATTGGGAGAAAAGCTGTTTTAAAATAATTTGTGATATTTTGTACGTGCTGATAAAAATGCAAATTTCAACTATTGTACTACTTGATTAATTTAGAGTTGAACTTTCTTTTTCCAAAATTACTGCTTAATGCAGTATATTAGTTGAGGTAATAAAGGTAGCAGGTAGCTTTATGAATATAGGGCTATCTGAATCAAACATTTTAAATGTAATGCTCTTTTTCAGATTACCTGCAGAGTATGGTGGATTCATAGACTATAAATCAAAACTTTCAACTTCTAATAGCATTTTACATTATAAATATTAGATGGAAAAAAACATCTTATTCAGATGAAACTTGTATTTATATTTAAACACTTAATTTCAAATTGTGTAAGTTCAGTTTTAAAGCTTTGGTAAAGTAAGAGGCTATATTACTTCACCGAAGTTTTACATTTTGCTATATTTTCCTAGCTGGTTTGAATCTGAAAATCTTGAGCCTTCTAAGTCCACCAATAGAAAATAGAATGGGCAGATGGGAGCGAGACATGAGAAAATAGCTTATATATCTCTGAATATATGTGATGCTATCAAAAATGATAATTAAACTTGCTGAAGTATCCAGTGTAATATCAACTGAAAAAATAAAAATATAAATGGTTATACCTCCATAAAATAAAATGTAAATTCCTCTGGAATAAAACCAGAAGAGAATAAATACAAAGAAAAATTATTGTGTTGAGGTAATAGGATTGTGGGTGAGTTTTTTCCTTTCCTTAGAAAGGTAACTTTTTATGTTGCTATGTTTTTGTTTGTTTGTTTGTTTGTTTGCGGTACGCGGGGCTCACGGGCCCAGCCGTTCCGCGGCATGTGGGATCTTCCTGGACCGGGGCACGAACCCGTGTCCCCTGCATCGGCAGGTGCACTCTGAACCACTGCGCCACCAGGGATAGTTTGATAATTTTTAGAAAGAAGTTTGGCTTTAAAAATGCCAAGATAACAGGAGAAGTAGCTCCTCCCAACCAAGAGGCAGCAAACAAGTTCCCAGATGCCATTAAGAAAATCATTGAGGAGAAAGAATACCAATATCATTGAGGAGAAAGAAAAAATGCCACAAAGGACATTTATTAGTAAGGAAGAAAAATGAGCACCAGGATTTAAGACAAGAAGGGATAGGTTACTGTTTTGTGCAAATGCAGTTGGGTTTATGTTCCAGACTGCCCTTGTCTATAAAGCTGCTAACCCCCAAGCCTTGAAGGGAAAATATAGATACCAGCTGCCAGTCCTTTGATTGCACTACAAGAAAGCCTGAACAATGAGAACTGTTTTTCTGGACTGGTTTTATTGATGCTTCGTCCCTGAATTCAGGAAGTACCTTGCCAGTAAGGAACTGCCTTTTAAAATTCTTTTGATATTGGACAATGCCCCTGGCCATCCAGAACCCAATGATTTCAACGTGTGAAGGTGTCAAAGTGGTCTACTTGCCCCCAAACACAACGTCTTATTCAGCCCTTAGATCAGAGAGTCGTAAGGACTTTTAATGCTCATTACACATGGTACTCTATGGAAAAGGATTGTCAACACTATAGAAGAGAACCCTGATAGCGCATCATGAAAGTCTGGAAAGATTACACCATTAAAGATGCCATCATTATGGAAAAAGCTGTGAAAGTCATCAAGCCCAAAACAATAAGTTCCTGCTGGAGAAAACTGTTCAGATGTGTGCATGACTTCACAGAATTTACGACAGAACCAGTCAAGGAAATCATGAAAGACACTGTGAATATGGCAAAAAAGTGGGGGTGAAGAATTTCAAGATATGGATATTAGAAAAATTCAAGAGCTAATAGACACCACACCCGGGGAATTAACAGAAGACAATTTGATGGGGCAGGCAGAGTGCTTCCGAACCAGTACCAGACAATGAGGAAGAAGATGTCGAGGAAGCAGTGCCAGAAAACAAACTGACACTAGACAACTGGCAGAAGGGTTCTGATTATTCATGACTGCTTTTGACTTCTTTTATGACATGGACCTTCTATGATATGGGCACTGAAACTAAAGCAAATGGTGGAGGAAGGATTGGTACCATATGGAAACATTTTTAAAGAAATGAAAAAGCAAAAATCAGAAAGAAATTACAGTGTATTTGCAGAAAGTTACACCAAGTGCGCCTCCCTTTCCTGCCTCCCCTCACACCTCCTCCACCTCTTTTGCCTCTGTCACCCCTGAAAAAACAAGACCAACCTCTCTTCCTCCTCAGCCTACCCAAAATGAAGAAGATGCAGATGAAGAACTTTATGATGATTCACTTCCTCTTAGTGAATCGTAAATAATCATTACGCCATATAGTTAATAAACTTATCTGTTGTGTATGAGTGTCTTCATGTGAAAGTCTAATAACTGTACGACAAGAACTGTATGAGACGTTTTTGTGTCATCATTATCATTGCCTGAGTATCCATCATATAGAACATCGTGTGCAAGACTTGTATTGAAGTAGATAGCCTATCCTTACATAGGCATAAGGTGAGTAATATTTAATATAAAATTAATAATGTGTTAGTTTTCTTACTGTTTTATGACTTTGCTTTCAAAGAATTACACTACTGTACAGTATGCTTCTCTCTCATATTTGGAGAAAATACATATCAGCTTATCATCACAGGTAAGTGGGGTTTTTTTAATATAACTGTTTCCAATACTGTATTATGAATAGGATCATAATACTGTATACCATAACAATTTTGATAACAGTTCATTCATTTGTGTATAGGCTAGTCTACCTTGAAGCAACTGTAGCGATTACACTAGGCTACCATAAAGCAAACATATTGCTGCTTCTTTGTTATCAATGCATGAATCGTTATACCTGTAAATAAATACGAATTTCTTTCTCACATTATCTTTTCAGTTTTGATATTTAGTGTTAGTAATACATATAACATCTACAGTATTTTGTGTCATATAAGACAATACTGATATAGGTATTGGCAGAGAGATGATTCATCTTGTAAACTGACAATATAAACCTGTGGTATCAATAAAGACAGTACAGTACTGTACATGTATGTTCTCTTCCTTATGATTTTCTTAATAAGCCAGAAGTGAGCTGTTTCCTTTTAAGTGATGCAATGTTTTTCTCTAGGTTTTTTCAAGATTTTCTCCTTGTCTTTGCCTTTTAGTGTTTTGTATTATGATGTGTCTATTTGTGATCTCTTTGCATTTATACTTGGAGCTTGTTGAGTTTCCTGGATGTGTAGGTTATTGTTCTTCAATAAATTTGAGAAGTTTTTGCCATTTTTCAAAAGTTTTTTTTCTTTCTGTCCTCTCCTGGTACTCTCAGTTCCAGGGCTGCAAAGATTACAGAATTAGTCATCTGCTCTTATGTTAACGAGCCCCAGGCTGCTTTACTTTTTAGATTTTTATGTTTGCTTTCCAATTTCCTCTGTTGTCCTTTCACTGTCTTAACTGTCACTACATGCTACTGTGAGCTTGTTTTTTCTGCTCTAACTTGCTGTTTCTGTGTTTCTATTCAGATGATCTAGGATATCAGAAAACTGAACTTATTAAATTATGTCTAAATTAAGAGCAACGTGGCTCGGCTTAAGGCCCTGACTCTGCTATGAGCTACAGGCAGACAGCCAAGACCAAAGCTACCCCCACCCTGAGATAAGAATTAGTTTCTGGCTGCCCAGCCGATCGGATTCTATCCAGAAGATCTGGATTTCTAGGGCTGGCTGCTAGGAGCTTGCTCTCTGGTGAATGTTACTGCTGTTATCTTCTGTTTCTTTTTTTTTTTAAAGTCATGAATTTTCAAGAAACAGAGCAACATACCATTTCCAACTTTTGCCAATGTTGAAACAGTAGCTTCTAAATGACTTACTACCAATCTGAGAAACCGAAGAGAACATATGAAGTGGTAGCATGCATCAACCAGCCTTGAGCTTAGCACTAATTAATAGCCATCATTGACTGGAACGATGGATTTGAAAGTGCTCTCTTTAGAATCATGAAGACGAAAGGTTGAGCTATTGCAAACATCAACGAACACGGAATAGAACTGTCGTGGTCCTAACGCGAGTTGGAAAAGAATTTCCAGACACAAGGCAGAATGTAAAGAAGATAGAATTTATTAGAGGGAAAGGTCGCTGCCAGAACTGCGGGCAGATTTCCTAGTAGTCTGGGAGAGTGAGCCCAAACATGTGCTATTGATCAGTTTTTATAGCCAGAAAACAAAGGAATGGTCCGAGGTGAAAATTTCGTTTACTGATTAGTCGAGGCACATATACCTTCCTTCTATAGGGTGGGAGTGGGACTGGCCAGATGCCTTTCCTAGTTTAGGACAGGTCCCATGGCCCAGGTGGGCGTCGCCCAAGTGGGCTCAGGAATTTTGTAACCAGCGCAACATGGTGGGTAGGGCGATTAAGAGTCCGGTATCCTTCCAAACAAAGCTACATAATCAGAGCAAGGCAGGGTAAGTATGAGTCCAAACACCTTGCCAATTAAGGAATATTTTGCAATTCATGAGATACTTAAAGAACAACGTTGAAAAAAAGAAAGAAAAAGACTCGGTTAGTAGTTAATTTGAGCTTTTCCGGGCGGCGGGGACGGAGGAGGGCCTGGCGGGTCCGCGCGGCCTCAGGGCCGTTGCCTGGGTCCCCGCCCAACCCAGCGCCCGCCGCCGTCCGAGCCCTGCGCCCGCGTCCCCGTCCAGGGTCGCGGTGGCCAGAGGTGCGCCCGGGGCCGCGGGACAGGCGAGCGCAGAGGTCGCTTGTGTTGCGGGTGGTGGTGCGGCGAGGATCCGGCGCCTCCGCGGAGCATCACGGGGTCCGGGGTAGGAGCGCCGCGGCCTGCTATGCTCTTCGCACTTTCCCGGCTCTGAAGCCTCCAGAACACGGCTAGGCAGCAGTAGTTCAATGGGGAGTTTGCCTGCTGGGAACTAGGGGCCTGCTGGGGTCTCAGTTCTTGGCTGGCCCCGAACACGAGGTTGCCAGGCGTGTGACGGAAGCAGGTAGGAGTGAGCCGCTGGTGCGGTGATGAGCAGGGAAGGAAGGACGGCGGCTGTTGGCCTGTGAACCTAGGCAAGAACGACCAGCCGACACAACCCAGACCAAGGTCCGTAGGCCCAGCTCGGTCCTGTGCGGCTGGTCAGTGGAATAGACCTGCAGGTGTGGCTCTTGTCACTCTAGGACTGGCTTCGGGACAGATCCTGCTGATGAGGCCAGGGCACCGTCCTCAGTTCTCCAGGAGAGTGTGCTGGAGTGGAGCCGGGGTGGCGGTGGGGGGTGGGGGGTGCGGGGTGTGTGTGCCCGACTCAGCACGGCGGCCACGCAAGTCCAGTCTGCTGGTAAGGGCAGTGGGGAGCCGGGGGAAGTCATGGCCTTGGGAATGTCCTCTGATGAAAAAGAACCTGCAGGCTTATAGAATAACTTTTGTGTGGAACGTTGGTGTGCTGAAAAGCAGTTCTGTGTGCTTTTCCCCCTTGGTGTGGATCGGCAGTTCTGAGGCAGCAGGCGTGATACAGAAGTGTGAGCAGAGACCGTCTGGAATCCCCAAACTCCAGGGAAACTAGAGGTGACAGCCAGCCTAGTGAAGAGGACAGGAGTTAGGGGGCTGGTGGCTGTGGCAGCAGCCCAGCAGGTGGCAGCCCACCAGGTGCCCCTTGTCTCAGGGCCCTAATCCTGGCTCCAGCCGGGTGGTCAGGGGAGCTGCAAAGTCTTCTGGGTGAGCAGAGCCCACGGTCCTGAGCTGTTCTTCTCTGTGTTTGGGTCATCTCCCCCCATCCAAGGGGAGAAATCTAGATGAGGTTTAAGAATTAGTGCTTTAAGAATGTGGATCTCATAGTTGAAACCTCGGAACACATGTTTTCAGCACAAGGTGTTAAAGTGAACGGAAGGATTCAACGCCTTTTCAAGGAGGGTGTCTCCATGTGGGCAGAACTAGAGAATAAATGGGTCTTGAATTAAAAAAAAAAAAAGTTAATTTGAATATGAGTAAATAGTGTAGAACTGGTTTCAAGATGCTGGAAACAGGCTAAAATGGGGGGGGGGAGTGTGATTAGGAATTTGTTTTGCCTCTTTAGCACTCATTAAGCCCTTATTTTGGTCACATTTTGTCTCTGAATGTTTGTGCTTCAGAGCCTAAGAGAAATAAGCAAAAATAATGATTAAAAGAATGTAAAAGGACTCGTAAGGAAAGCTAACAGTAGCTGTTGTGGCTGCACCATTGTTTCAGATCCTTTCCAATGTTTCCCAGAAGTCATCTACTCGAAGCCCCTCTCCAAGAACGCTTAGAGTAAGACAGAAGAGCTATTGGACACTGTACTATCCCTTTTGATCCTACCAGTTCTAGGTAGTTCTCTAAACGGGGTGTTATGCAGAGCATTGTTTAAAAAAAAAGAAGATTGGGCTTCCCTGGTGGCGCAGTGGTTGAGGGTGTGCCTGCTGATGTAGGGGACACGGGTTCGTGCCCCGGTCCGGGAAGATTCCACATGCCACAGAGCGGCTGGGCCCGTGAGCCATGGCCGCTGGGCCTACGCGTCCGGAGCCTGTGCTCCGCAACGGGAGAGGCCACAACAGTGAGAGGCCCATGTACCGCATTAAAAAAAAAAAAAAAGATTCCCAGAGAGACAGATCTGCCTTCCAAGAAGCTATCTGCTACCTTCTTATCTGTTAGATTGAAAATCTCTGAAAGGCAGAGAATGTATCTTCCCCTCTTTATATATCTTTACCTTTCTTGGTAACTAAAAGCTCCCTGACACCTAAATTAATATAAGGGAAGAAAATGTTCCAAGGAGGTAAGACTTTTCCTTTTCTTCATTTGAAAGTTTTATAGAATAGCCTCATAATTCAGAGCTGTGACTTCATATTTTCCGTTTCTTTAAATTATTATATTAGAGAAGAAAATAGCAAAATTAACAGTACAAGGGGAGAAGAGAGGGTAGGTAGGTTTTGAAAACTCAGACATACTAATGAATCTCTTGGAGCCACAGTTTCATCATCAGTTAAAGGGGATATTAATAGTATTCACTCTGTTGACCTTGGAGGTTTACTGTGAAGATTAAATGATAATCCTAAGTGGGAATATTTTTAGTGCTCTAGAGGAATATAAAAGTATAAAAGGTTATGTTCTAAAAGTGGATCTCTATCTAGAAATGAAGAGGGTCAGGCCATGAACTACTTTTAGATAATTTTTAGGGAGTTTTTATTCTTGATAATATGCCAATTTACAAATGAATTTGCAGCGAGCAATTTGAGTCTGTGCAACTCTGTGATAAAAGCTGGCTCATGTCTTACTTTGGTCATATTTATATGACAGAATCTAAAGCAACCAAAATTACTGTCTGTTGCGCCTTAAAATAATGGTCCTACCAGGAAGGCAGCAACAGCTGGATGAACCATAGCAAACGGGAGCAAATGCACCTTTTGTCTCCTCCAATCCTTCCCTGCTCTTGTGACACTTTGGCTCCAAAGTGTCCTATTGTCCCCAAACATGCTGCCTTTGTGTTCTTAGTTTTGAGAGTTAAACTAGAAAGGCTGGAGGCAAGACAAATAACACTGGGTCAGCTGAAATAGAAATCTCATGATTTTGGAAAAGATTTACTCCATAATGGTAAATTCTTAGTGCTCACTTTAAAAAAAAAAAATCCTGATACATCTTTTTAATCACAGTGCTTCTCCACTGATATAAAAATTATTCAAATTTAATTTGTTAGTGGTTTGATGTTTAACTTTAAAGATTTAATAAATTACTAGCATGTTAATAAACAAGATTTAATCTCTTTTATGGAGGATTGAAATATAAACCCTCTAATTTCTAAACATAATATTATATTTCCCTTTATAAGGAAACAAAAATATGACTTACAAGAAACTCTGCAAGTTCTTTTTTTTTTTTAATTTATTTACTTATTTATTTTTGTCTGCGTTGGGTCTTTGTTGCTGCACGCGGGCTTTCTCTAGTTGCTGCAAGCGGGGGCTACTCTTCATTGCAGTGCGCCGGCTTCTCATTGCGGTGGCTTCTCTTGCTGTGGAGCACGGGCTCTAGGTGCACGGGCTTCAGTAGTTGCAGAACAGAGGCTCAGTAGTTGTGGCTCGTGGGCTCTAGAGCGCAGGCTCAGTAGTTGTGGTGCACGGGCTTAGTTACTCCGTGGCATGTGGGATCTCCCCGGACCCAGGGCTCGAACCCGTGTTCCCTGCATTGGCGGGCGGGTTCTTAACCACTGCGCCACCAGGGAAGTCCCTGCAGGTTCTTATAATCTGTGTCCTTTGCTTTCTCATTATAATGTGTTGGCAGCAGCGTCACTCCTTTGCATTATCCAAGAACAAGTGGATTTCGATGCAAGAATTTTTTGAAAGAGCAGTTCAACCCAGAAGTGACAATCCCATTAAAAGGGTTGTCCAGGCAGAGTTACTGTTCACTTAGCTACCCTGAAACACAAGCTAATAAATACAAAATCTTCTTTCGGCTGTCCTAGAGTTCTCCCAATGCTTCTCAGTGGTGCCTTCTTTGAAATAAGCTCATCTCACCAGAACTTGTAGAAGGGGGAAGGAGGAACACTTTGATTTAAACTATTTAATGAAGCAAATATTTCTTCTATTACATAATGTGACATAGCATAAATGAACAAATTTTGTTTGATTTAAACTCTATCTATACATGGCTTATCTTTTCCAATTACAATTGATATCTTTTTTTTGTTTGTTTGTTTTAAATGAGGTTCTAATATGCTGTTCTAGCTTATTTCTCAGAGGTTTTTAGACTGGGGGGTCCAAAAATGTTCTCCATCCCCCACACCTCCTGAATTTTCCTGCTTCCATGCCTGTCCCATCAAAAAAAGCTGTGCAAATTCACAAAATAAGGAAAACTGGAACTTGGAATAATCAACTCGGTATAAGAAAAGAAGCATTTTTTAAATTATGAGAAATTCTCAAGAAGGAGATAAAATGTATTCATCCTAAGGTGTTCAATACAATTGACAAAGTTACTTTTTATACCTAGATTTTCCATCTGCACAATGCTGCTTACATCAAAGAAGTATTTGATAATATGTGAAAGAGCTTTTAAGTTTATTGTGCTATATCCATTCTGATGATGATGATTAGAGAAAAGTGAGTATGATGACTGTGTATAAAATACTCCATTGATGCTTCCAATAAGATGCTGTTGATGCCTCACCCATATGATCTCACCCTACCACTTCAGTGCACACAGGCTCAATTGCCAACTACTAGCACTTGTATTTATTTCCTTGAGGGCTTTCTCTTGCTACCTGAGCCAAGGTTGCTATCCAATTGGCTAGAAGCAGCCCTCAACCAAAGACTAACCAGAGCTTGGGCACACTCCAGTTGCCTTGCCCTCCAGGTAGGATAACTCTGAGCTGTGTGTCCTACACAGGCTCCCAGAATTTCCACAGAGGAATTAAGGGATTAAACTCCAGTCACCACAGTCCTAGCTTGCATGATTTCACAGACTTTATTGGCTATATTTTCCCCCCTGTCTCACTTCCTTATTCCCCTCCAGGGTCTCCTTCATCCCCCAAAATAAACTACTTGCACTCAATTTTTTGTCTCAGAGTCTACTTCTACTTTTAGGTATTCCTAAAAAGATACTGCCATTGCTCAAAATATACTTGTAGCTCCTAGAGTCACTGAATCTTGGAAATCACCTACATGGAAGAAACTATAGAAAAGTTGTACGATGGAAAGGAGGAGGACTTTGGACCAAGAAATATCCACATTAAAATGATTTTACTAGCTGTGTGACTTTGTGCAATCCTCTCTAAACCTCAATGTCCTCATCTGTAAGTGGTTGCAACATAACTGCTGACCAGCTTTCTTTACTGGGTCTTTCTTCTCAAGAATCTAATAAGGTAATACACATGAAAGGATAGATAGATGGAGAGATGGATAGATAGATAGATAGATATTCATACAAAGATTATTATTGTTGTAATTTTTAATTCAGGAAAACTTCAAAACACCAGTTGAAATTGGAATAAGTGAGAAAAGAAGGCAATCCAGGTCTGTGGCAGGTGGTTCGTTGTGGGATAGTGCTAACAGACCAGCTAGATTTAAAACAAAGAACTTGTTGGCAGACTGGGAAAAATAATGTACAATACTTTATTTTTTTTAATAAATTTATTTTATTTATTCATTTTTGGCTGCACTGGATCTTCATTGCTGCGCACGGGCTTGCTCTAGTTGCGGCGAGTGGGGGCTACTCTTTGTTGCAGTGCACAGGCTTCTCATTGCGGTGGCTTCTCTTGTTGCGTGCAGAGCACAGGCTCTAGGTGCGTGCGGAGCACGGGCTGTAGGTGTACAGGCTTCAGTAGTTGTGGCACGTGGGCTCAGTAGTTGTGGCTCACGGGCTCTAGAGCACAGGCTCAGTAGTTGTGGCGCACAGGCTTAGTTGCTCCACTGCATGTGGGATCTTCCCAGACCAGGGCTCGAACCCATGTCCCCTGCATTGGCACGTGGATTCTTAACCACTGGGCCACCAGGGAAGTCCTGGCTTCTCTTCTTTAATCTTACCAGTCTTTCACATCTCATACTTGTTCTGGCAGTGGCTAAGCATGAGGACCTTACCTTTGCAGTC
The DNA here is from genome assembly GCF_011762595.2 of Tursiops truncatus. NCBI lineage: Eukaryota > Metazoa > Chordata > Mammalia > Artiodactyla > Delphinidae > Tursiops > Tursiops truncatus. Next base: position 68,141,161 of record NC_047039.1, on the reverse strand, counting down.
AATGTTCCTTGACCCTGGCAGAGCTAGACAATATTCATCCAGTGCTCTCACTGCACAATCTGTGGAATTTCCAATGCTTGCCTCAAGGTTTCTGTGAATTCTGGGAGATTATGCTCTCTAGTGACCACCCTGGCTCTGAACTCCTCTTTCTTCAGACTTGACTCAGTTATAGATTGTCTTTCTTTGCCATGCACAGCACCTGTTTCATATCTTGTTGATCCAGAGATGGAAGTCAGCTTTTTTCCTTGATTTACACACACACACACACACACACACACACACACAGACACCCTACACACACTGAGGCTATGCTTCCCCTAAGATGCCCCCAGCCAGTGAGTGCACAGTGAGGCTATTAGAGCGAGCCATTCTTGCCTGACATGGGACTTCTCAATTCCCATGAAATTTGCTAAGGGATGCCCCCGTTGACCTGGCCAAGACTTTCTCAGAACTGTGCTGCAGTAGGAGGCTCATCCTACAAATTATTCCTTCTGGTCTCCTCTCACAGTTATCAGATCATCACAATCTGAAGGCTCTCCTTGCCTACTCTGCCCATCTCCCCCTTATACTTCATGTCTTTCTCCCCAGTAAATCTATTGCACATGTAATTTCATCTGCTTCTTGGAAGACCTGAACTAAGATACTCCTTAAAAAGAATTATGGTACCAGCATTTAAGTTCATCATTTTTCTCCATTCTGCTACATAGGTATAATCCTGGAATCTCTTTGCTGATGTTGGTTCATGAACCCCCTCCAGAGCTTCCTGGGTAAAATCTGAAACCACCCCCCATATGCAGAGGGCAGGAAGAGACTGAAGAAAGAGGCCGACCACTCTTGATTGGAAGGCGGCAGGTTCAATAAGCAAGGGAACTTATTTACCAGGACTGTCTTGGGCCACTGAAAGATGAGATCTCTGCACCCGCCCTCCAAATCTTGAAAGTTTCTGTAGAAACTTTTAACTGTATTCAGTCATGGACCCAGTCCTGATGGTTTCAATACCACATCATTTTTGTAAGGCTGTGTCCTTGGGCAGCTTCTAGGACGGGGAAGGCAATCAGAGTACACGTTCCAAGGACATGGAAGGGGGTAAAGTTGACCAATCAGGTCAAACTGGCAGTCACACTTTATTGATGACATCCTCCAGCAGCTGATGATATTTGGATATTATGAATTATATGTATTTGTATATAACAGATTTCATTTGTCCATGACAGCCAGATTAAACCCAGTTTAATGCCCAATCACCAAAGTCAAGTAACAGCCAATCTTCAGACCTTACTCCTCTCTCCGAAGCTAAATTAGCAGCTTCTGTCTATACTTGCTTCAGAAGTCGTTTTTCGGGCCATGCAAAGCTAGTGGTGGTTCTTGGGACTTCCCTGGTGGTCCAGTGGTTAAGACTCCACACTTCCACTGCAGGGGGCAAAGGTTCGATCCCTGATCAGGGAACTAAGATCCCACATGCCATGCGGCACGGCCAAAAGTAAACAGATAAATAATTAAAAAAAAAAAAAAGAGCTAGTGGTGGTTCTAGAGGCTCACTCTGCTGGTGCCCAATTATTAGAAACTTTGCTGGAGCCCTTAGGCCTAGGTTCTTCGTGCCTAGCTCCTATGGACAATCCAGCAGTCCTTCCCATAAACAACCCATAAACTTAGTCTTCTGAACCTTACAAACCTGCAATTCTTCTCCCAGTTTTTAGGAATATATCCATCTTCTAAAATAAGATTATTTTCCTCTTCTACCTTTGAAGTACACTTCCTTCATTTTCTCCCACTTTTAGTCTCCTTAATGAATTCTTTAAAAACAAAGATCCATGTAGCTGTCCTCAGGGATAAGCCCATCAATGGCACAAAGGCTTGGCTGTCCTTCTGGAATCAGAGGGTGCTGGTGTTACGGACCCTCCTGAGTCAGTCCCCAACGAGCGGCCTCCTGCCTGGTGTCCTTCGAGACCGAATTCAGTTCAGAAGCAAAGGAAAGCGTTATTCTCTGATCAAAGAACGGAGAGGTAGGAGTTCTCACTCTAGAGCACACACTCCCCGGACAGGCTGTGGGCGGGGCTCCTTTATAGGGATCTCCTCAGTGGGGAGGGGAGGGGGCCGAGTTCTCCCTGGGCAGGCACATTTGTGCGGCTCAGGCTCTCGCGATGCCAGAGGCTGCATCGGCGTGACTCCTGGCCTGCCGCCGCCATCTTGAATTGCAGTGTCGTGCGCAGCACTTCTGCGCACAGTTGGCTGAGCTGAGGTGTTGGGCGCCGCTGTTTTGCACCAGGAGCTCTGGTCTGAAGTGCCAAGTGTGAGGCCTCTGTATGCAGCACCCTGTAAGCAAATGAAACTAGACTAAGCACAAAGGAAAAGAAAAAAAGGTTAGACTTTATTACCCATATTCTATTTTTATTCCCCTGGAATTGTTAATGGGCTTTGCCAGAGACAGATCCCTCCTGTGTGTTGCTCCTCATTCTTGAAGGGCACTGAGGGGCTCAGGTCCATCTTCTGTTACTACTTCTGTTCCATTCCACTTAGGGATGCGCTGGTCTTTCGGGCTGCCAGTTTTCCATGTTTTTAGGTTCACTCAGTCTCCTGGCCAGAAGGGGTATAGGGCCAGGTCGTGGGTGCAGGCAGCACCTGGTCACCGTGTTCCGTGAGCGCGTTCAACGTTTCTCCTGCCTGGAGGGCATACTTGAGTTGTTCCATTTCAAGTGGGTTAAGGTGTCCCTTTTCTCAGGCTTGGGGAATGGGTCTACCATACACGAGTTCAAATGCACTTAACTTTAACTTATCCCTTAGGGCTAACCGCTTGCAGAAAAGGGCAATCAGAAGCAACTTAATCCAATGTTCTTGAGTTTCCTGACATAGCTTGGCTAAGGCCCATTTCAAGGTCTGATTGGATCTCTCCACTTTCCCCGATGGACGGTTGAGGTCTCCAGGCTGAGAGCAAGGTCCGTTTTATGCCCAGGGTACTTGTTATCCCCTTTATCACTTGAGACACAAATGCTGGACCATTAACGCTTTATAGGATCCTGGGAGCTCAAACCTGGGGCTTATTTCTTTTAGTAATGCCTTAGCTACTTCAGCTGCTATTTCAGTTCTAGCTGGGAATGCTTCTATCTACCCAGAAAATGTGTCTACTAGTACCAAGAGATATCTGAAATTGCCCAGTACTTTCGGTAGGACAGTGAAATCAGTCTAACAGTCTTCTCCAGGATATATCTCTCTGGTCTACATGGGCCTTCTCTGGGGGCCTCTGAAGGGTCTGGTTTGGGGGTTGTTCATTGTGCAGTTGGGGCATGTCTCAACTACCTGACTGATTCCACTTTTCATGCCAGGAGTTACCATGACCTCAACTAATCAGTTATATAGGGCTTCTCTCCTGTAGTGAGTTCCTTAATGAGCCTCCCTGATGGGCTTAACAAGCTGCAGTTTGGGGAAAATATTGTTCATCAACTAGCCACCCATGGCCTCCTAGATCTCTACTGAAGCCCCATTTTGGGGCTTTGTCTAATTCTTCCTTTGTGTATATTGGAGAATTATTAGATGGATCTGCCTTCAGGCTATGAGGAGTAGTATCCAAGTTACTTGTTCTAAGGCCGCGTCCTTTTGGCAGTTGTGTCCACCTTGTTGTTTCCCTTTATTTCCTCTGCATCCCCCTTTTGGTGACCCTTACAATGAATCACTGCCACTCTTTTTGGAAGCTGTACTGTTCCTAAGAGCTTCAACATGTTTAAGCCATGTTTCACCTGTTTATTCTCTGCAGTCAGCATACCTCTCTCTGCGTGTAGGAGGGCATATGCAAACCAGGAATCTGTGCAAACATTTAAAATCTTCCCTGACCTTCAAGGCTGGGGTGAGGGCTGTCAGTTTCATCTTTGGGGAAGAAGTCCCTGGGGGTAGGCTTCTTGCTTCAGTGACTTGAGTCTGAGACCTCACTATGTATCCCACTAGCCTTTTCCCCTCTCCCATCTGTGAACCATTCCTCTTCAGCATTTGGGAGAGGCTCACTTCCTAGGTCAGGGCGACTGGAATAGATCATGTCTATGGTTTCTATACAGTCATGCTCCAGGGACCCCATTTCTGTGGGGAGCAGGGTGGTAGGATTTAGCATATGGCAGGTTTTTATGGCAGCCACTGGGTTGTCTAAAAGCATAGCCTAAACTTGAATCGACCTTCCAGGGGATAGTTATTCTGATATCTGTTAGAACTTACTAAAGCCTGAACCCGGTGTGGAGTCCATATAGTGATTGGCTGACCAAATGTTGTCTGTTCGGCCTCTTTTAGCAGGGCTGCAGTAGCTGCTACTGCCTGCAGGCAAGAAGCCAACTCCTTAGCAGTTTGATCTAATTGTTTAGAGAAATAAGCAATCACCTGAGTAAGTGGTCTCAGCTTTTGAGCTAATATCCCAAGGGCAATTCCCCTTCTCTCCTGAATGTAAAGATCAAAGGGTTTAGCTAGATCTGGGGGGGCCAGGGCAGGGACCTGAAGTAATTGCTTTTTCAATTCTTGAAAGGCCCCTTTGCATTCTGAATTCCATTCAAAAGGATCATCCTTTCCTTTCAACTTTTCATATAGGGGCCTACCTATTAGACCATAGGTAGGCATCCAGAAGTGGCAAAACCCAGCTATCCCCGGGAAACCCCCTAAACTGTCTTGCAGTTTTAGGAGGGGTGAGGCTGCAAATGGCTTCTTCCCTTTCCTGGGGTAGGTTTCTCTGACTTTCTGTGAGAATGAAGCGAGTCTCTGTGGGCGGTTAGTACAGATCCCTTTGCCAACTGGTTGACATTGGAGGGCAACAGCTAGTAGGTAGGTTTGCCTCTGGGCCGTTTTATCCTCTGACTTTTTCTCTATATCTCGGTTATTAAACACCAGTAGACAACCTTGACCAGGCAAGAGATAGGTAGGGGTATCTGGTTTTATTAACAGTTTCTGAGTTTATGCCTAATGTCGGGAGCACTTTAGGAATTGAAAATGAACTCAGGACTGCATTCCCTTCCAAGTGACTCAGGGTCAGGGCTAATATAGATTTGGAGGCATTCCCTGAGGCTGTAGGAATGCTGAACAGTTTTCTGTTGGCTTCTGATAGATCTCCTTTATCTTATGCCAATTGGCAGGTTTCTTTCCTGCTGCCTGGATTCCCTTTAGGATGATATTTTTATAATTGGTGAGCCTCTGTCTTCCCACCCCTTACCCATGGTCCTGGTGATCCCAGTTGGGTTTGTAATCTGGGACCACTTGATTCCTTGTTCCGAAAATAGCATGACCTGCATTGTTTCTGTTCTCTTTGTCTGCTTCCTCCCAGGCTTTTGACTTTTCCTCCCCTGTTAAGTGTACATCGAGGAGGCTCTGGATGTCAGCCCAGATGGGGTCATGGGTCTGAAATGTTCCCCTAATTCAGGAACCCCTTTGGATCTTCCCTCAACCCCTTACCATGATTTTTCCAGTTATATAGATCAGAAGTGCAAATGGGACATGTACCTGGATGAGCCCTCCTTTACCCAGGGACCTGCCTCAAAGGGAGTACTTTTCCTGGAGGGTCCTTGGATTACCACAACCATTTTGAAGGCCTTTGTTCTAATGTATTGCCACAAAAAACTGAACAGAGGGAATTTCATCCCATTTCTTTTGTCTCCGGCATAGCAGGCCCAATTGTAAAATGGTGTTTTAATTTAGAGACCCATTAACTGGCCAACTTTCCCAATGTCCCAGCTGGTATTGGAGCTAGGCTGTATTACATAGGAAGATTAAATGTTTTAGGGTTGGAGGTGATACCTGAAAAACTTCCGGTTCTGCAGAAGGTACCCTAATGGGCTCCTTCGGTATGGTGAATGTTTGATTTTCCATACCTTAGATGTTCTATTTTGGACTTGTTTCAAACTACTGAGGGGGGTGATTGGAGTGATTCATTGGCACACAAATGCACAAGATTTTACCCAAATAAGGTTTCCCGTTCAGGAAATTTGGAACCAGCACTAAAGTGTTAATGGATTCCTCAAAAGACCAAAATAGGAGGTGTCCAAATGGTGTGGGCTCTGATATAACTGGGGAGGGGGTCCCCTTGAATTTGTAACAGCCATGCTTGAGACAGTCTCTCCTCAGTCAGGCCATCCCACAGGAGGTTGGACAGGACCACCTCCGGGCCAGAGCAGCTTAGCCACGTTAGTTCCTGACCAACTTGGTCCATTAGGGAGAGGCACAGCTGTGTGAGGTGGGAATCTTCTCTTTCCTCCTTTTGGCCAAAAAGGAGAAGTTTTTGGATTTCTTGGTGGGTGAGAGCTAAAAGCATGAGGGATTCCCATGGGATACTCACCAGTTTGCTGTGGAGAGCCCGTGGAATCTCAGTCGATGAAGACTCACCCAGGCTTCACCGCACAAGCAGAGGAAGGAGGAAGGATCAGGCAGTGGGTGTTGCGTGTTCTTGCCAACAGCTCACACATCTTCCTGCCACTCAGGTTCCTGGTCTTGTGAGTGGCTCACACGGCCCCCCGTAACACTTCAGAGCAACTAGCGCTGACTGGAAGAGGTCAGGTCACCAGTTGCATACCTACCTTGGGATCCTTCTGCACTTGGGCTTCCCCAGTGCCTTTTCCTGAACTTGGATTGAGTATCCTCATTCCGTTTTGTCAAGGAGGTCCTTATTACCTGAGTTTTTTCCTGGTCTCGCCTCTTGGCCCACGGGGCTGGCCACTTTCCTTTACTAAACCGAAAGTGACTATGGAGAATGCTACTGTTGGTCGGGGAGGAAGGCAAAAAGCCCTGGTGCAGCTGTTACTGCCTTGTACAGGGGTCAAGAGGATGGTACTGGCTCTGTCTTGTCCACAGTACGCCACCATCCTCGGGTATCCAGTACTGCAAGAAGGCCAGCAGGAGGCAGTGGGTAGAGATGTGTTAGTTACAGCCCTCGATCCCCAATGATGTCACAGTAATTCCTTCAATGGGGTGCAGTCCAGATTACTCTGGGGGCTATGCTGTGTGTGCACCACACAGGGTCTTCAGGTTGCTGGGCAGAATTGCTTTGGATTTGGATCAAAGCTGCTGCCGTTCTACCCCATCAGAGTGTACTCAAAGGTGAGAGTCAATCATTCTCACCTAACCTTCAAACCTCCCTAACCTTCTGGTGTCCTCCCCCTGGAGCCAGAGTGAACCTGGAGCCCTGTGGGTGGGTGCAGGCAGAAGGTCCACCCTTTTGTAGTCACCAAATTTTGCTACCGACCCTCCTGAGTCGGTCCTCAACAAGGGTCCTTCTGCCTGGTGTCTTTTGAGCCAATAGAACAAGACCAAGTTCAGTTCACAAGCAAAGGAAATCTTTATTCTTTGAGCAATGAATGGAGAGGTGCAAGCTTGCGCTCTAGAGTACACACTCTGTCCTACAGGCCATTGGTGGGGCTGCTTTTTAGGGTTCTTGTCAGCAGGGAAGGGGGATGAGTGCAGCCATTTTGCACTAGGAACTCTGGTCTGAAGTGCCAGGTGCAAGGCTTCTGCACACAATATCCCATGAGCAAGTGAAACTAGACTAAGCACAAAGGAAAAAAAAAGGTAGGACTTTATCACCCAGATTCAGTATTTCCCAGGAATTGTTAATGGGCTTTGCCAGTGACACTGGTGGGTAATAATCAAAGGCTAAGAAAAACAAGACAGGTACTTTTACAGTAGGTTACTTTGCCCTACCAAATTTTTAATAAATGAACTTGCTAAACACATTTTCTTTATTACATCTCCTTGATGGTAGACATTTGAGCAAAGAAAATGTGGTAGTATCATAGCTTTAAGTCTCAGGAAGCCCCTAGTGATACAAGCGTTTTTTTTTCTTTTTCTGGCAGCCATTTGGTAGGAGTTTTTAGTGTTTCTGACACAATTGGGCAGGGGTAGAATTAGTAGACAACAGACACAATTACATCCAAAAGAGACCTTGGGTATTAATTAGGTCAATGCTCCCAACCTCACAGATGAACAAGTGGTAATCCGGAGAGGTCAGGTACTGGTCCAAGATCATAAAGTCAATTAGTGTTAAGGCAACAACTCTGTTTAAGTCTCCTGGCTCAGAGCTGTGGAGCTGCAAACAGAGGACGTAAAGTTATGCAGAATTGGTTTTGTACTTGTTTTCTGGGAAAATTGGGACATTATTATTTATGTAACCTCAGTCTTCTTTCCATCTTTAAACTTCACATTCTAATAAATACCTTACAGAGTTGTTCCGAAGATAAGATGAAATGAAAAATGAGATTACAGTGATGTGCTGGTAAATGCGTAACGGTTAACTCTTGGAGTTGATGGAGGAGCCAGAATTTGTAGCATTTGATGATTTCCATGGTATAAATATTCCTCCTGTTGTCAATCTCAAGATTTCAACAGTTTAAAAACTGGCTGGCAAGATTCCTGAATATTTAACAATTGCCTCTCACAAGCGCATATGAGCTGTCACAGGCTGGCTCCAGCAAACCACTGAATACGGAACACTTGGCATATAATAGACACTCAATAAGTATTAGTTGCCCTCTCATCCTCACAAGGCACAAGTTCCTTCTACTATCTGTGTAACTACGGTTTCAGGAACACTATCTCTTTGAACTTCCCAAAAAATGACAGTCGTTGTAATCTGTGTAAATAAAATGAACTCTCTCATATGACGATGGCTGCATAGCATCTCACTGCTTTTGAGGCTATATTTGAAATGGTCTTTCTAAGAATACAGAATGTGTGACGTGCCCAGAATTCACCTTACAGGACCCTTGTGATGTCCCAGAGGGATAGGTTGACATGGTCTGGAGCAGCTAAGACTGAGGTAAATTTAAAGCCTGTGGAGGGACTTCCCTGGTGGCGCAGTGGATGAGACTCCCTGGTCCCAATGCAGGGGGCCTGAGTTCGATCCCTGGTCAGGGAACTAGATCCCACATGCATGCCGCAACTAAGAGTTCACATGCCGCAACTAAGCGTTCACATGTCACAAGTAAGGAGCCCATGTGCTACCTGGTGCAACCAAAAAAAAAATATTAAAAAAAAAGAAAAAAAAGCCTGTGGAGACCATAAAGCAGAAGAGAAATGGGAATTTCAAATAAGAATCTTGAATGAAAGGCAGATGCTCTGAATTATAATTGAGTTCTTTCTCACGTAAGCAACTCTCTGTAACATACTCCAGGATGGGTAAAAGTGACACGTTTATTTACTGTTTCTTTCTTTTTTTTTTTAACATCTTTATTGGAGTATAACTGCTTTACAATGGTGTGTTAGTTTCTGCTTTATAACAAAGTGAATCAGTTATACAGATACATGTCCCCATACCTCTTTCCTCTTGTGTCTCCCTCCCTCCCACCCTCCCTATCCCACCCCTCTAGGTGGTCGCAAAGCACCGAGCTGATCTCCCTGTGCTACGCGGCTGCTTCCCACTAACTATCTATTTTACGTTTGGTAGAGTATATATGTCCATGCCACTCTCTCACTTTGTCCCAGCTTATCCTTCCCCCTCCCCATATCCTCAAGTCCATTCTCTAGTAGGTCTGCGTCTTTATCCCCGTCTTGCCCCTAGGTTCTTCATGACCATTTTTTTTTGTTATTTTGTTGTTGTTGTTGTTGTTTAGATTCTATTACTGTTTCTTAATGATTCCCTTGAACAATTCCAGATAGGGCAGCCGTCCTATTTGATTGTTTGCCTGCTTGCTTAAAGATGCACTATGAGTGTCCATTTCTCGCCAAGAAGGAGTAACTGGTACAGAATGGCCCTCCCACTGTAAACAGCTAGAAAACTGGACAACATATATGAAACAACTGTTTTCAGACATTGGGACCACAGTGTACTCAAGATTGTGGTTCCAAGAGAAGAGAAACAATTGAAGTGAGCCCTCAATTCTCCTGGCTTTCTGCCTGGATGTAAGATTGCCAGATAAAATATGGAATGTCTAGTTAAATTTGAATTTCAGATACATAAAGAATAATTTCTTAGTATAAATATGTATAAAAATGTAATGTTGGATTTTATTTGTTAAATCCAGCAACCCTACCTGGAGGCAATTTTTTTTTTTTTTTTTACATTTTGGCGCGCCACACATGGGGTCTTAGTTCCTGGACCATGGATCTGACCGTCGCCCCGTGTGGTGGAAGCAAGGAGTCTTAACCACTGGACCACCAGGGAAGTCCCCTGGAGGCAATTTTTAAACCACAATAAAGAGGGAGAAAACTCAAGTGGACCATGCTAATTTCACTAGAATGAGGAGACAGAAATCTAGTTTGGTGAGGCTGAGGTGGCTGGAATTTGCAGTGCAGAATAGTGTAGGGGAGCAAACTGCACAAGGAAAGCGCCCCAGACATTTTCACAAGGGTTCCCTGGGTTCCTTGGCTGAATACTACTCTTTGTACGCATAGAGCAAAATTCTACAAGGCCAGGCGAAGAACAGACTGAGGAGTTAACACAGGACTTGGGAACATTGGAATTCCAACCATCCAGGTCAGAGAGACTTTTTTATTTTTTTAATTTTTGTTGGAGTATAGTTGCTTTACAATGTTGTGTTAGTTTCTACTGTACAGCAAAGTGAATCAGGTATAGGTATACATATATCCCCTTTTTTTGGATTTCCTTCCCATTTAGGTTACCACAGAGCATTGAGTAGAGTTCCCTGTGCTATACAGTAGCACGGTAGGTTCTCCTTAGTTATCTATTTTATACATAGTATCAATAGTGTATATGTTAATCCCAATCTCCCAGTTCAGCCCACCCCCACTTCCCCCTTGATATCCATACCTTTGTTCTCTACGTCTGTGTCTCTATTTCTGCTTTGTAAATAAGATCATCTATACAAGTTTTTCCAGATTCTACATGCATGTATTAATATATGATATTCGGGGCTTCCCTGGTGGCGCAGTAGTTAAAAATCCACCTGCCAATGCAGGGGATACGGGTTCAAGCCCTGGTCCGGGAAGATCCCACATGCTGCAGAGCAACTAAGCCCATGGGCCACAACTACTGAGCCCGTGTGCCACAACTACTGAAGCCTGCACACCTAGAGCCCATGCTCCACAACAAGAGAAGCCACCGCAATGAGAAGCCTGCGCACCACAATGAAGAGTAGCCCCCACTCACCACAACTAGAGAAAGCCCATGCACAGCAATGAAGAGCCAATGCAGCCAAAAATAAATAAAATTTTAAAAATTAAAAATAAATACATAAAAATATATGATATTCATTTTTCTCTTTCTGACTTACTTCACTCTGTATGACAGTCTCTAGGTCCATCCACGTCTCTACAAATGACCCAGTTTTGTTCCTTATTATGGCTGAGTAATATTCCACTGTATATATGTACCACATCTTCTTTATCCATTCCTCTGTTGATTGACATTTAGGTTGCTTCCATGTCCTGGCTATTGTAAATAGTGCTGCGGTGAACATTGCGGCACATGTATCTTTTATTTTTTTTTTAATTTTTGAATTTTGTTTTCTTTATTTTTTTATATGGTAGGTTCTTATTAGTTATCCGTTTTATACACAGCAGTGTATACATGTCAATCCCAATATCCCAATTCATCACACCACCACCCGCCCCGCCACTTTCCCGCGTTGGTGTCCATGCATTTGTTCTCTACATCTGTGTCTCTATTTCTGCCCTGCAAACCAGTTCATCTGTACTATTTTTCTAGGTTCCACATATATACGATATTTGTTTTTCTCTTTCTGACTTACTTCACTCTGTATGACAGTCTCTAGATCCATCCACATCTCTACAAATGACCCAATTTCGTTCCTTTTTATGGCTGAGTAATATTCCATTGTATATATGTACCACATTTTCTTTATCCATTTGTCTGTCAGTGGGCATTTAGGTTGCTCCCATGGCTTGGCTATTGTAAATAATGCTGCAATGAACATTAGGGTGCATGTCTTTTTGAATTATGGTTTTCTCTGGGTATATGCCCAGTAGTGGGATTGCTGGGTCATATGGTAATTCTATTTTTAGTTTTTTAAGGAACCTACATTCTGTTCTCCATAGTGGCTGTATTATTTACATTCCCACCAACAGTGCAAGAGGGTTCCCTTTTCGCCACATCCTCTCCAGCATTTATTGTTTGTAGGTTTTGTGATGATGGCCATTCTCACCAGTGTGAAGTGATACCTCATTGTAGTTTTTATTTGCATTTCTCTAATAATTAGTGACGTTGAGCATTTTTTCATGTGTTTGTTGGACATCTGTATGTCTTCTTTGGAGAAATGTCTATTTAGGTCTTCTGCCCATTTTTTGATTGAGTTGTTTGTTTTTTTGATAGTGAGTTGCATGAGCTCTTTGTATATTTTGGAGATTAATCCTTGTCAGTTGCTTCATTTGAAAATATTTTCTCCCATTCTGAGGGTTGTCCAGAGAGACCTTTTTGAACATCTGGGGCCATCAAAGTAAAGCTGAGAAGGGTCACACTTTAGTAGTAAGGCTACAGTGGCCCCAGAATAACGGCAGTGCTAGACCCACTGTAACAAAGCTTTAAACCAAGTCTCAATAGAATCAAGGTGAGCTGCTAGTAAATTAACTACCAGCCAGAACAAATTTATACGTTTGTTAAAAAGAACAACACAATCTCAACAGCAACAATATAACATTTATAATGTCCAGCATCCAATCAAACATTACTAGACATGTAAAAAAAAATCTGGCCCGTTACCAGGAGAAAAATCATAAGCCAAAAATAACAGAAATGATGGAAATAGCTAACAAGGGATATAAAAGTTACTGTAAATATGTTCAAGAATTTAAAGGAAAACAAATAAAACGAGAAGAAAATTAAAACTATAAAGATATAAATTGGGCAAATGATTTACCTTCCTAATGCCACTTCACTTGAGGCTGATAGTGCACCATGAGGACATAGCATCTAATAGCACATGAAGGCAGGAAAACAATGATCTGATTTATCATCCGCTACAGGACATCCATAGAAAAAGTGGGAATAATCCAGACAAGGGTAATCTTGAGTAATTACCCCAAAGTGGGTAATTCGGAGAAGATTGAATTTCTCCTAAAGAGTTCATTCTCAAAGTTTACAAGAAAATAGTCAAATTTCTACCATAAATCATGCAGGAAAACGCAGATGCAAATCTGAAAAATAAGCTTTTGCCCCAAATCACTCCCTCTGTTTTAGAGACAGAGATAGGTGTTTACAGAACCTAGTTTACATCGTGATTGGAGAGGAAGCAGGAAGGAATGGGGCTTTTACAAATTATTTTGCAGATAGCCTTTTTAATGTTTTCACCTCTATGTTACAAGCAAGTGTGTTGATTTGTTTTGTATTTGGATTATTCAGCTATTTCAAATGCATGTTAAAAAAGATTCATTGATGCTTTTTAATCAGAAAAAAAGAGAAACATATTTTTGCTGCTAGAAACTCTAAATTTGTATCAAAAAAGTTTTGACTTAGGTACTATATTATTCTCTATAGCTGTTTTCTTTCCAACATTCCCCTTGAAACACATGAAAAAATATGTCTTATTTTTAATTTTACCTCTTATCTCTCCCTTTATTCCTTCACTTTCCTCTCTTTCTCTTTCATTTGAATCTCATTTAAAATTTTCTAAGTCAACAACAGAAAATTTTACCAAGTTGTTATATCATTCTAACTTGGAAAATAAAAATAAACACTAACCACCAAATAATCCATGTTTATTATCTCATGGTGAAAAGTGAAATCTCTTGTATCAGGAAATAACTGACTGACTTGTTGATTCATCGTGAGGTTAAACAGAGTCCAACCTGTTCTGACACAGCTGTGTTGGTAGGGCAGGGCTAGCCAGCTTTGTTTATTTAAATTAACTGATTAAGGGACTTCCCTGGTGGTGCAGTGGATAAGACCCTGTGCTCCCAATGCAGCAGGCCGGGGTTTGATCCCTGGTCAGGGAACTAGATCCCACATGCATGCCACAACTAAGGAGGCTGCCTGCCGCAACTGAGGAGGATGCCTGCCGCAACTAAGGAGCCTGCCTCCTGCAACTAAGACCCGGTACAACCAAATAAATAAATCAATGTTAAAAATAAATTAGTTAATTAACTGATTAAAATTTGGGCCCCTCAAAGAGTATGTTTTAAAAAGCATGTGGTAGGAACAGTACCGAGAGACTACATTTTCTCCTATTGCCATGCTTCAGCTCAGTTGGTGAATAAAGTAAGAGGGCATACAAGGACATTCCCTTGTCACTATCATGTCCAATATGACATTGGATTACGTCATATTTTTAATTCAAACACAATTAGTCATGGCCAAGCCTTATCATTTTTAAACAAAACTTCAGAGAATGAAGAGATTCTGAAGAAGATGCCAAAAACCAAAATCAAATTCAAATCAAACTGTTTGCCACTGACCTTAGCAGATTCAGATCACACTGTCTTGGAAGGGACTAAAATCTCCCAGATTAACCTGTTTTGAGAACAAGATGAGAAACCAACTGAACCCTTGCTGAAAGTCTTTTGCAAATATCCTGAAGGTTGCCACAAACCTTCAATTTGTGAAAAATGTAACATGCTGAAGCACGATAAAACAAAGTATGTCTGTACTAAATAGTAAGTTAAATAAATAACAATAGGGGCTTCCCTGGTAGCACAGTTGTTAAGAATCTGCCTGCCAATGCAGGGGACACGGGTTCGAGCCCTGGTCCGGGAAGATCCCACATGCCGTGGAGCAACTAAGCCCGTGTGCCACAACTTCTGAGCCCGTGTGCCACAACTACTGAAGCCCATGCACCTAGAGCCTGTGCTCTGCAAGAAGACAAGCCACTGCAATGAGAAGCCCATGAACCGCAATGAAGAAAAGCCCCTGCTCGCCCCAACTAGAGAAAGCCTGCATGCAGCAACGAAGACCCAATGCAGCCAAAAATAAATGAATAAAATAAATAAATTTTAAAAAATGTTTTTAATAAATAAATAACAATAATGTATTTTTAAAGTTCACATCCTAAGTTTGCTCTCAACCTGTTTAGAAATTGGAAAACATTTTTAGTTGTGATAGTTGTGAAAAACGAGTCATACTGGCGGCTTATGAAACAAAGTCTCTCCTCAAAAATCATCTCCTAAAACCACTTCAGTGGCTCACCGCTTGAATGTGTTATGTTACTGTGTATTTGCTTAGCAGATGTAAACTTCTCTGAAACTAAGCTATTAATCCTCAAGTATTTTTATACCTACTAAACCTAACGCTATGACAGTGATGCTATAAAGCAATGGTCTTAACCTTTTTTTCTTTTCTTAATGTGACTCACCTGACTGTAATTGGTTTCTGTTTTTCTGTTTTAGGGCTCTTTCTAATGACAAGACTCAGTACAAGATCCTCTCCTCCTTGCTGCATGCAGGATCTTGTTCCTTTACCAGGGATTGAACCCATGCCCCCCTGCACAGGGAGAGAGGAGTCTTAACCACTGGACCACCAGGGAAGTCTCTGCACTAGGTTTCTTAAATCTGTAAGTTTATGTCTTTTGCCAGACTTGGGGAATTTTTGCAATTATTTCTTTAAGTACCTTTTCAGCCCTGCCCTTTTTCTCCACTCCTTCTGGGATTCTGATGACATGACATGAATATTGTATCCTTTGTTATAGTTCCATGGGTTCCTAAGGTTCTATTCATTTTTTTTCCTGTCTATTTTCTTTCTGTTGTTCATATTGGGTAATTTCTGTTATTCTCTCTTCAAGTTCATTGATCCTTTCCTCTGGTCTCTACATTCTACTATTGATCCCATTGATTGAGTTTTTATTTTGATTCTTGCATTTTTTCAGTTCTAAAGTTTCCATTTGGTTCTTCTTTATATTGTCTATTTCTTTGCTGAGGTTTTTTATTTTTTCATTGGTATTAAGTATGTTTCTAATTGCTTGTTAAAGCATTTCATATGATGGCTGCTTTAAAATCCTTGTCAGATAATTCCAGCATCAACATAAACTTGGTATTGGTGTGTGTTGATTATGTCGTCTCATTGAAGTTAAGATTTTCCTGGTTCCTCATGAGTGATTCTCAATTGTATCTTGGACAGTTTTGCTATTATATTATGAGATTCTGGATCATATTTAAATCTTCTCTTTTATCAGGTCTTCTATGACACCACATCAGTGGAGGAAGGATGGTGATGCCTTATAAGGTAATAAGTAATACTTATTACCTTATACTTATTAATACTTATTAATAAGTATACTTATATAATAAGTAATACTATAGTATTACTGTCAGGTGGCGTGGAAACTCAAATTCCCCTCTTGGCCTCCACTGAACCCTGGGAAGCGGAGGGGCATCTCATTATTGCTGGGTGGGAGTGGGAGTTCAGACTCTCCACTAGGCCTCTGCTGACACTACAGGGGGCTGGGAAGCCTAGCTTGGGATGGAATGTGGTAAAGTCCCAGGTTCCCACTCAGCCCTCTCTGATACCACCTTGGTAGGGAGGGGTGACTCAACCGTTGGGTCGGCATGGAAGTCCTGGCTCTCCACATAGTCTTTACTGACAACCTGGGGCAGAGGTTGGGGGTAGTCTCATTCCCATATGGTGGGGATAAATGTTCCACCTCCCCACTGGTGGGGGGAAGAGAAATGCCTTGTTATAGCTGGCCAAGGACATAAGTCTAGGCTCTCCACTCATACTTTTCTGTGGTGTTTGGTTGCAGTAGAGCAATTATTCTCCAAAAGTTTTTTGTTTTGTTTAACTAATAATTTAATTTTATTTATTTTATTTTTGGCTGCGTTGGATCTTCGTTGCTGTGCGCGGGCTTTCTCTAGTTGCGGGGATCGGGGGCTACTCTTCGTTGCGGTGCGCAGGCTTCTCCTTGCGGTGGCTTCTCATTGTGGAGCATGGGCTCTAGGCGTGTGGGCTTCAGTAGTTGTAGCACATGGGCTCAGTAGTTGTGGCTCACAGGCTCTAGAGCACAGGCTGAATAGTTGTGGCGCACAGGCTTAGTTGCTCTGCGGCATGTGGGATCTTCCCGGACCAGGGCTCAAACCTGTGCCCCCTGCATTGGCAGGTGGATTCTTAACCACTGTGCCATCAGGGAGGTGCTGTCCAAAAGTTTTGTTTTGCTAGGCTGCCCCTTTCCTTTTCCAGTAGCTAGAGAGAACCGATTTTTCTTGGGGATTTTTTTGTCTACACTTGTTGGCTTTTCCAGGATGCCTGCTTCTCCAGAACGCAGTCTGGGCTATCCCAGGCAAGAAGGAAACCCACATCCCCATGTCCTTCCATTGGTCCTGAGATCCCTGAAGGTCTACCTTCTTCCCTTTACATGTTAGAACCTTCTTATATTTGTTTTATATACGGCGTCAAGGGCCTTTAGCTGTTCTTAGCCAGAGGAACAAAGAGATGTGTGTTTATTCCATTTTGTCCTGGAACTGGAAACTCAATATCGGATTCCTACTCTCATTACCATGGTATCATAAGTCAATGGTTCCAAGAAGGAAAATGAACATTTGAGCCCATATACTTTTTTTTTTTTTTTGCGGTACGTGGGCCTCTCCCGTTGCGGAGCACAGGCTCCGGACACACAGGCTCAGCAGCCATGGCTCACGGGCCCAGCCGCTTCGCAGCATGTGGGATCCTCCCGGACCAGGGCACGAACCTGTGTCCCCTGCATCAGCAGGCAGACTCTCAACCACTGAGCCACCAGGGAAGCCCCGAGCCCCTATACTTTTATTGCTAATACCCACTGCTCCTAAGTTCCAGTACAACTGGGTGGATGTAAAAGGTTTTACCTCAACACCCAACCCAACAGTTTTCCCCTTCTAGTGTCAGTGCAGCGGGTGGGAAATGAGACAGTTGTGGTGTCAGAAATCTCAATTTCCCAGGTGTTGAGTTGTTTGCCTCTGGCTTGGGAAGTGTGACTCACTAGCTATGCTTCTTCAGGGAACGTAGCTGCCAAGACAAGATCTCTGTTCTCTATCATGAAGGCTCCCCCTGCTTTCATGGCATTTTAGAGCTTAACTGACACTTCATCTCTGCAGATAAATTCTGTGCTGGGGCAAGAGAAGGAACCATCACTTTTATAAATTTCAAATGTACTCTGTAACAACCAACACAAGCACTTCAAGCCTTGACATCCTTGCTACTGGCACACATTTCATGTAGCAATTGGGGCTGCCACTTAAGGATTGCAATTTGTGCATTGTACAAAAGCACCCAGCCAATGGGACAAAAGGGAGTTAAGATCCAGCCCAGGCTCCTCTTGCCAAATCATGTACCCACATGGCTACATCACTCAGAGGGGGTGCCTTTTTCAAATTTGCACAAAGGCTCCCTATAAGCAATCAGCTGGGCTCTGAATCTAACAATAACAGTATTGCAGCATCTCAAAAGAAATACTCTCTTGTATTCCATAAACTCATTATACATGAATATTCAATGGATACTCATACATAATTTATGTCATCACTTCAAAATCATTTATTTTCAGATTTTCAAGCCTATTAAAATGAGCTCCAAATCATCTGAGGTAGGGGCCCATTGCAAATTTTGGCAAAGGGTCAAATTGGCTTTTTAAATGTATTTCCATTATCTTCCTGGGATTGCAGCTTCCCATTAGTGAGGGTTGTTAATTATCAGGTGCCGGGCAGATAAGGCTTTTCTTATCTAGGCTTTTCTTTTCTTATAAGCTAGGCTTTCTGATTGGCACAATCCCCTGTCTCTTAGCTGTGAACAAAGCCCTCTGCCTTATCCCCTCTGATCATGCAACATCAGTATATGCTTCCAAGGCAATTGAATATTCCTGCCATCTTGGAGTGGCTGCAGCATTGATTAAATCTGGATACTGCAGGTTGAAACAGGAAACTAAAGAGTTGTAAGAAGAGGCCCATTATTTGTCTACTTAACCAACCAGCTAGTGGTCACTTAGTGGATATATCTCTTATTACTTGGATCAAATAAGCTTTCTAAAATATATTGGTCTTAGTCTTACTATAAACCAAATAGTGATTTAGATGTAAACAGTCAGCTCACATCAAGACAAATAACAAGAGAGCACCAAAGCACACCTTGGTTTCTTTTTTTTGCGGTACGCGGGCCTCTCACTGCTGTGGCCTCTCCCGTTGCGGAGCACAGGCTCCGGACGCGCAGGCCCAGCGGCCATGGCTCACAGGCCCAGCCGCTCCGCGGCATGTGGAATCTTCCCAGACCGGGGCACGAACCCGTGTCCCCTGCATTGGCAGGTGGACTCTCAACCACTGCGCCACCAGGGAAGCCCACACCTTGGTTTCTTAATCCACAACACTGACCCTTTGTTTCTTGGCTTCATCAAAATATTAATATTTTGGAAAATATTACTATTTTAAAAAATGAAAGCAGTGATGAGCTGGTCACCATGCCAAAAGCACTGAACTGGGCTCCATGCTCCTCTTTGCCAAAGCCATTTGATCAGTTCCGCAAATCTCCCAACACCACTGCACGCCAGGGTCCGTGTTCACTAGATGAAGAGTTTAAGCTAGCCCTCAAACACTCTAATTTTTATACATCCCAAACAAGTACAGCTTGAGTATGCAATGTCCTCTGAGTTGCTTTTTCTCTTTTAAACATTTGCTATAATTTTCCTAATACATTGAAAACTTTTTTCTCCTTGATATAGGAAATGATTTCCCATCTGCTAACTCTCATTTTTCAAATGTACTCAATTCTAACAGCAAAGACAAGAATTCTATAAACAGCCACACCCCTTTTGCAAACCACCATGTCACAAGGAAGGTTCTTTTTTGAAACTGCATTGTAAATAAAAATAAAATAAAATTTGGAGACTTGCTGTAAGTTTTCTTTTAGTTGTTAAATGTGAGTAGAATAGATTCTTTATTATCTTCCCATATAATATATCCCATTGTATAAGTGTAATATATAACCTTGTACCAAAAAAAATGGTATTTTGAAAAGCAGATTAAATCACAGAACTTGGCTTATATGGCTCTCTAAAATGTTTGTCATAAGTATATATTATCATATGACTGGACTTCCATTATTAAAGTGTTTAGTTTTTAAGTGTTTGGTTTGGAAATATTCATTCAATGTGAAGGATTAAAACAAAACAAGGGCTTCCCTGGTGGCGCAGTGGTTGAGAGTCTGCCTGCTGATGCCGGGGACACGGGTTGGTGCCCCGGTCCGGGAAGATCCCACATGCCGCAGAGCGGCTGGGCCCGTGAACCATGGCCGCTGGGCCTGTGAGTCCGGAGCCTGTGCTCCGCGGCGGGAGGGGCCACAGCAGTGAGAAGCCCACATACCACAAAAAAAAAACAAAAAACAAAAATAAAACAAAACAAAACTCATTAAAAGGCCAGGATCCTGGTCCTCCTTTGCCATATGCTATGAGATCTCAGTTAAGACACTTACTTTCCCTGGTTCTTTGTTTCCACATCTAGAAAGTGAAGAAGCTAAATTAGATGCTTTATTAATGGCTTACAGTCCTATAACTGTCAGATAGTTTTTGAACAGTTCATTCAGGAGTCTCAAAGCATTAGAACAGCTAATAATTACTAATTTACAGATGAAGAAACTGGAACTCAAATAAGCTAAGTAACTTGCCCAAAATCACAAAACTAAACTGTGGAATAGCTAATCCCTTACCCAGGCCTGTCTGATTCCAAAGCTCATGCTTTTAGCTCTACCTCCAATGGAATTCTCCACTTTCAGGAGGAGAAGAAACTCTGGTTTCCATAACTTTATAAAGGATAGGACATAAAATCTATATGCTATAGAAGAGCCGCCTTGGAGAAAGTACTGGACAGTTTGAGGGTTGGCCTCTATATTTTGTCCTTTGAATAACTGAGACAGTAGCTCTCAAACTATGACCTGGACCAGAAGGATCAATAACACCTTAAAAATTGCCAGAAATGCAGGTTCTCAGGCCCCACCCCATGCATACTGAATTAGAAACTCGGGGAATGGGACCCAGCAATCTGTGTTTTTACAAGCCCTCCAGGTGATTCTGTTACACACCACAGCTTGAGAACCACTGCACTAAGATGTATGACCTTGAGAAATGCATGCAAGAACTCTTGAGTTCCAGTTGCCAGCTCTGAAATCCTATGGTCCTTCTATGACCTAAAGTCTGAATTATTAAGAGGAAGATAGATCAGATTCATATCCTTAATTCTGAAAACTGATATCCAATAAAGGGAAGAAGGGGAAGGCAGATGAGGACGAAGAGGTCAACCTTTTGTATAGCCCCCAATTAGTCAAAGCAACAGTTTTATTTGTGATGATTTATGGCAGTGATGCCTGTGACATCCCAAAATAGAACATCTTTTTTGGAGTCACTCTGAATGCATCTAGCTCTTTGGGAATTTAAAAATTTATTAGGCAACTTGGAGTTCAGCTCAAAGAAAGACAGAATCTATTTAAAATATGCATTCTGTTTCTTTAGCCCTGCTTTAAGCCTTCAGGAGACAGTTTCTGGGAATGGAGTCTAATAGATCATTTTTGCAAAATAGAACAAAGTAATATCTCACTTCCCAGGAGTTAAAACCTCTCCCCACACCCACACCACCCCAGGAGGTGACATATATCTCGGAATTCATTTCAAGCAGAGATGACATAACCAGCTTTCCAGGTAGCTTCAGGAACTTACGTTTCCCCAGCTTAGGAATGACTCAGCAGATGGCCTTAAGTACCATGCTGGCGCCAAGGGTCATATTTTCATTATTTATTAAACATTTTACTTGCTCACAGCCTAAGTCCCTGTAACTCAATTCTCACATTGTGCATGCCTTGGGTCAGAAACCTCTTCATTAGGCCTAGCCCTGAGGTTAGAACAAATGCCATTTTTCACTTACGAGGCTGAAGCTACTGACCCATCATCAAAATATCTGGTGCCTAGTAACCATTCAATGAATGTCTGTCAAGTGAAATAGTGAGTTAAAGAAAGTAGTGCCCAGGCTTCAGTTTAATTTATAAATATCAGTAATGGTTGTGCACCATTTGGAACACAGCCTCTTACTTACTGCTTTCATAATGGAGGACATTAACGTGTTCTGAGCACTTATTAACGTCCTGAGTACTTTGTGAATGTCTCATTTGATCCTCACAGCAAGTCCAAGGTTGGAGTTGTATTGTCCCATTTTGTAGGCAAGAAAACTGAGGCTGAGATTCCTGAAATTGTACAGCTGATAAATGGCAGAGCCAGGACTGGAACTTTTTTTTTTTTTTTTGCGGTACGCGGGCCTCTCACTGTTGTGGCCTCTCCCGTTGCGGAGCACAGCCTCCGGACGCGCAGGCTCAGTGGCCATGGCTCACGGGCCCAGCCGCTCCGCGGCATGTGGGATCTTCCCGGACCGGGGCACGAACCCATGTTCCCTGCATCAGCAGGCGGACTCTCAACCACTGTGCCACCAGGGAAGCCCTGGAACGTGATTCTTATCCTACTTTCCCTGCTGTCTAATACTGGACTTAGTATGGAGGCAAAATGGCTCCTCAGAACTAGGGTTCAGACTTTGGCCCTGAAACAGGTTGATAGTCAAGAATCATAGGTCTGTGCTCGCTTCGGCAGCACATATACTAAAATTGGAACGATACAGAGAAGATTAGCATGGCCCCTGCACAAGGATGACACACAAATTCGTGAAGTGTTCCATATTTAAAAAAAAAAAGAAAAAAGGAATCATAGGTCCTACCTTGAAATAACAGACAGAGACAACTGATTATGGCAGATAAATGGAGAAATGAGTAAAACCATACTTTTAAAATCAAATATTTTATACATATAAAATAATTTATGGAGATGTCATATACAAAATATGAATAAAAATAGGTAAGTTATAAAGAATATAATAAAATAAAGACATATGTGCCCATCACCCATGTATATAACATTTCTTCATATATATGTAATATATATATAAAGAATCTCTTTATCCAGAAATTACCACTGTCTTAAATTTTTTATTTTCCCCTTGCTTTTCTGTATGGTTTTATTACATGTCTATGTATATGCATGTACAAAATATTTTATTAACTTTGTTTTTAACTTTATATATAAGGTATTATACTTCAAGTATTCTTCTGCAACTTGCTTTTTTAAAATTTAACGTTATGTTCCCGGATTTATCCATTTTGTCACATAGAGCTGTGGTTCATTCGTTTTTACTGATGTATAGTATTCTATTGTATGAACATACCTTAATCTATTCTTTCTGTCAATGGGCATTTGGATTGTTCCTCGTTTTTGACCATCACAAATAGTGCTATCATGAACATCCTTGTACATATCTCCTGAGCGTTATGTTACTACCTAGAAGTAAATTTCTGAGTCACAGAGTATGCACATGTTCTCCTTGATAAGGCAATGACAAATTGTTTTCTAAAGAGTTTAGACCAGTTTACACTGGTATCAGCAATAGCTAAGTATTTATATATCCTCTCAACATTTGATATTGTTATACTTGTTCATGTTTGCTGGTCTGGTAGGTGGAAAGTGGTGTCTATTAGTTTTTATTTGTAGTTCCTACATAATTTATTTGGTTGAGCATCTTTTCATGTGTTTATTGGCTTTTATGATTTCCTTATCTATGAAGTACATACAGTTCATCTCTCTCTCTTTTTTTTTTTTTGCGGTACACGGGCCTCTCACTGCTGTGGCCTCTCCCGTTGCGGAGCACAGGCTCTGGACGCACAGGCTCAGCGGCCATGGCTCATGGGCCCAGCCGCTCCGCGGCATGTGGGATCTTCCCGGACCGGGGCACGAACCCGTGTCCCCTGCATCTGCTGGCAGACTCTCAACCACTGTGCTACCAGGGAAGCCCTCTCAACCCTTTTATACTGAAATGTGGATGAGGAATTGGAGATACATGAGTAGTGCCAAGATAAATGAATGAGTGGAAGAAGAGAAGACAACATGTTTGAAAGGCCAGAAATCAACGAGAATATGGTGTGTTTGAGAAACCAACAGAAATTCCATGCAATATGTTGCTAAAATGCGAACTTTGACTTTAAGGTAAGAGAGATCTGAAATTGAAGCAGGTTCTACAACATACCACTCTATAGTAATTTCAAATTAAACATCTAGAAACTAGTTATTTGACTCCTGAATTCCAAATGAGGGAATGATTTGTGGAGATGATTTTTTGGAGAGAGAGTTATTTCCTCCAACCTCTCCAAGGGGGAGGGGAATGCGGTGCTGCCTTTCATCTCGAGATTAGAGAGGACTTCCCTTGGATCAGTAGGAGGATTTAATATGTACCCTGAGGAGTTCAGGGGGCGTGGTGGACTGATGTCAACTCTTGCTTTAAAAACTGGAGTCATCTGCAGTTACAGAGCCAGAAGAGAGGTCAGCAGGCAGCAGCTAGACTTCTACATTTGGTGAGGCATCTTTAGACAATATGAGCCAGGGAAGAAGCTTAACCCTTTCCTTACTGCTCCTCTCTTCCCTTGCTTCAACCCGCTGGTGGAATCAGAAACCAGGTTTAGCACACTGGAGTTGGGTGGGAGAGGTGGGAGCACCATGTGGGGAAAATGAGAAGAGACTAGGACCCACCCTCTTCTTCCACTAGCAACCGGCTCACACTGGGCTCCAGCATGGGGGAGGGGCACAATTTAATTTTAAATCAACTTTGAGTGTTTTCAGTGTCATATGGGACTTGATGTTTCGAAATATTGAACTGAGAATGTATTGACATTGGAAGTGACCATAATATTTTCTATCACCCAGTAGGGAACCAAAAAGTTATTGCAACTGCTGGTTTTTTCATCTAAGTGTGAGAGAAGAAACAGTCACATGAAAGGTTAAAGGGACAGTGGGAGACATATTGTTTCTTCATGATGTTCTGATTTTCAAAAATGATATAACTAGAGAGCAGCAAGAGAAGAGATTGTAAAGAAGGTGGCAAGGACCAGATCTGAAGCAGAATGAATCACAGGAGGATTTGGGACTTTCCCATAAAAGCCCTAGAAAGCCATTGAAGAGTTCTAGGTAGGGAAAATCTGTGATCAAAACAGTGCTTTTTGAAAAATCCTTCTAGTTTCAGAGTAAATGATGTCTTAAAGGGCAGCAGGGGCAGGGGTCACCCAGAGGAGGCCATGGTTTAGGAAAAAATATGTGGTGGTTTGGTCTAGATTAGTGGCAGTGAGAATAAAAGAAATGGAAGGTTGTGGGAGAGGTTGAGATTAATTGGTGATGGACCTGATAATGGCTTCTGCGTTTCTGATCTGAGCCACTAAGTTATCAGCAGCGCTATTTCCAGAAACTAGGAATTCTTTTGATCCTTTACTCTTTTGGGAGGTATACAGGGGCAGACAATAGTGTCTCCATCTCACTGATGTGGTGACTAATATTCAAGAAAACCATGTAATTTGCTGAAGTCCACATAACTCATTACATGCTGAGAGCTGTCGCTGGCTTCTTGCAGCTTCTACTTCAGATGACAATACTTGAACTAGTTCTTTTTCTTTTTTAATATAAATTTATTTATTTATTAATATTTTATTTTTGGCTGTGTTGGGTCTTCGTTGCTGCCCACGGGCTTTCTCTAGTTGCAGCGAGCTGGGGCTACTCTTCGTTGGGGTGCGCAGGCTACTCAGTGTGGTGGCTTCTCTGGTTGCGGAGCACAGGCTCTAGGCACGCGGGCTGCAGTAGTTGTGGCACGCGGGCTCAGTAGTTGTGGCACACGGGCTTAGTTGCTCCGCGGCATGTGGGGTCTTCCCGGACCAGGGCTTGAACCCATGTCCCCTGCATTGGCAGGTGGATTCTTAACCACTGCGCCACCAGGGAAGTCCAAACTTGTTCTTTTTTTTTTTTTTTTTTTTAATGCGGTACGCGGGCCTCTCACTGCTGTGGCCTCTCCCGTTGCAGAGCACAGGCTCCGGACGCACAGGCCCCGGACGCACAGGCCCAGCGGCCATGGCCCACGGGCCCAGCTGCTCTGCGGCACGTGGGATCCTCCCGGACCGGGGCACGAACCCGTGTCCCCTGCATCGGCAGGCGGACTCCCAACCACTGCGCCACTAGGGAAGTCCCAAACTTGTTCTTTTTGATTGCATTTAGAAACAAACGCCCCACCATAGGTGAAGTTAAGAGTGTAATTTAAAGGAAGAGAGAAAGAAACTGAATTCTCATACAGTCCTCAAGCTTAAAAACATTTATACATTCAACAATTTCAGCAAAACATAATTATGCTTCTTAGAATCATGGAACCATTTCATGAAACTCTGGATTTTAATATAGTTGAGAAAGCTCTGAACTGGCCTTGGTAACATTTGGTTCTCTTCCGGCCACACCATTCTGCAATTTATCTTTTAGAGCATTATCTCTTAAACCTTAAGTGCATACAAATCACTTCGGGATCTTGTTACAATGCCAATTCTGCTTTAGTAGGTTTCGGGTGGGGCTCAAGATTCTGCATTTTTCACAACCTCCCAGGAGATGCCCACACCGCTGGTCTGACTTTTGAAAAGGCAAGATTTTATTTTAGATGAGCGCAGGACTTCTCAAAGCTGATGTGGACACTGAAAGAGATCAGAGGGAAAGGACTGAAAGGAATCCCAGAAATGTAATTATGTTGGGGATAAACAGATCTAACCCTTGCAAAAGGTGAAGCAGACAAACTTTGCCAGGCCTATTTCCCCACTTTTCAAATTCCTTTCCTCATTCAGCACCTGCCCACCCTTAGTCCATCTTTCTACAGATTAACTCACTAATCCTTGCCTAGGGGCAGACTGGAAGGTGTTTTTTCCTGTTTCCCGTCCCAGGAAGCTGTATTTTCCACTGCACTTTCAAATTTCTAGACCCAAAGGATAATTAACTTTATTATGTAGAATGAGAGGTGATACTTTGATATTTGGGGGAAGGGGTCCCTGCTCAGCCCTCCTTCAAAGCTGATGAAGACCGATCCTGGAGAAGGGAAGAGGCCACCAGTTCAGATGGCTTGTCTTATAGGGAATATTTTATCCTGCTTAATTTCCCCTGCCTCCTAGAAATCAATCTTTAAGATATGCCAAGTATTAAAAAGGAAAGAATTTCTCTCCAAAGAATATCTGTTGGCAACTCTGCCTATGCTTTTCTTAGGCAGAAGTGATGTGGAGGGTAGGGACATTGTTGAACTCTCAGTAAGTTAAGGGATAAACAGGTGGAGATGAATTGGATTAGACTGAATTGTTCCAATTAATCATGCTGAATTTAGAGCCAAGAGATGTTAGGTTCTGCTCTGGGTTTGGCCATTTACTGTGACCTTGGACAAGCCATTTCACAGCTTTAGTTTCAGTCTCTTCACAAGTGAAATGAAACAACAGGAGAAAATGATCTCTAGGTTTCCTTCTTGTTCTAAAAACTGTGTCTGAAGCTGTTTCAAGTGAACTTGAAAAAAAAAAAGATAATTTTTACGCTGCCAGTTTTTACAATGGCTGGTCATCCAAATCACCTCGGAGAGCTTTTTAAAAATACAGGTCTTCTCCTACCCTGTTCTGATCATAGATGCAGCCTTGGAAACTATTTCATAAAGTTCTTCAGATAAAGTCTGTCCATCTGATCAATTTGGAAATCACTAAACCAAGCCACAAGGCGGCGACTGAGAGATGCTGATTTCCATCTGAATAATTTAAAACCATTTTGAGTATTAAAATACAAATAAAATTGGTTTGCCATTTCCATATCTAATTTTACTTCATAATTTGAAATAAATTTGTGGTTGAAAGCATCTCTTACGTTTTGGTATTTTGGGTTTAATTTTCTTCCATGTGAGCTGAAGCTATATTAATATAATATATATATAATTTCCAGCATTACATACATAAAATTAATATAATCTTTAGCATTCAAACTAAGGTTGGAGGTTTAGAGAGTGACAGCTATCTCCTGATGTGAATGAAGGATAAATGTTCCAATTTTCTAAGATAATCTCTTGACCCATAGTTCCCACATTTCTCTTGCTCTTTTCTTTTTTTAATTGCAGTATAGTTGATTTACAATATTGTGTTAGTCTCAGGTGTACAGCAGATTGATTCAGTTATATATATATATACATTTTCAGATTATTTTCCATTATAGGAAAGATACTGAATATAGATGCAATAAGATTATTGCAAGATATTGAATATTGTTCCCTGTGTTATACAGTAAATCCCTGTTGCTTATCTATTTTATGTATAGTAGTTTGTATTTATTAATCCCGTATTCTAATTTATCCCTTCCCCCCTCCCCTTCCCCTTTGGAAACCATAAGTTTGTTTTCTATGTCTCTGAGTCTGTTTCTGTTTTGTACAATATATAGATTCATTTGTATTATTTTTTAGATTCCACATATAAGTGATATCATATATTTGTCTTTCTCTATCTGACTTACATCACTTAGTATAATATTATCTAGGTTCATCCATGTGGCTGCAAATGGGAATATTTCATTTTTTATGGCTGAGTAATATTCCATTGAGATATTAATATAGACATCTATATCTGTATATTAACATATATCTCACATCTTCATAAACCAGTCATCTGTTGATGGGCATTTGGGTTGTTTCTGCACCTTGGTTATTGTAAATAGTGCTGCAATGAACACTGGGGTACACGTATCTTTTTTTTTTAATATAAATTTATTTATTTAATTTTATTTTTGTCTGCGTTGGGTCTTTGTTGCTGCACATGGGCTTTCTCTAGTTGCAGTGCACGGGCTTCTCATTGCAGTGGCTTCTCTTATTGCGGAGCATGGGCTCTAGGTGTGCGGGCTTCAGCAGTTGCAGCATGTGGGCTCAGTAGATGTGGCACGTGGGCTCTAGAGTGCAGGCTCAGTAGTTGCGGCGCACAGGCTTAGTTGCTCCACGGCATGTGGGATCTTCCCGGACCAGGGCTCGAACCCGTGTCCCCTGCATTGGCAGGTGGATTCTTAACCACTGCGCCACCCGGGAAGTCCCCATGTATCTTTTTGAATCATGGTTTTCTCCAGATATATGCCCAAGAGTGGGATTGCTAGATCATATGGTAGCTCTATTTTTAGTTTTTTAAGGAACCTCCATTTTGTTTTCCATAGTGGCTACATCAATTTATATTCCCATCAACAGTGTACCCTTTTCTACACACCCTCTCTAGCATTTATTTGTCGACTTTTTGATGACGGCCATTCTGACCAGTGTGAGGTGATTTCTCATTGTGGTTTTGATTTGCATTTCTCTAATAATTAGAGATGTTGAGCATCTTTTCATGTGCCTCTTGGCCATCTGTACGTCTTCTTTGGAGAAATGTCTGTTTAGGTCTTCTGACCAGTTTTGATTGGGTTGTTTGTTTTTTTTGACATTGAGTTGTATGAGTTCTTTGTGTATTTTAGAAATTAGTCCCTTGTTGTTGCATCATTTGCAAATATTTTCTTCCATTCCATAGGTTGTCTTTTTATTTTATTGATGGTTTCCTTTGCTGTGTTTGTTTGATTAGGTCCCATTTGTTTATTTTTACTTTTATTTCTTTTGCTTTGGGATACCAATCTAACAAAATATTGATATGATTTATGTCTGAAAATGTTTTGCCTATGTTCTCTTCTGGGAGTTTTTTGGTGTCATGTCTTATAGTTAAATCTTTAAGCCATTTTGAGTTTATTTTTGTGTATGGTGTGAGGATGTGTTCTAACTTCATTGATTTACATAAGGCTGTCCAGCTTTCTCAACACCACTTGCTGAGGAGACTGTCTTTTCCTCATTGTATATTCTTGCCTCCTTTGTCATAGATTAAGCTTATTTCTTGGCTCTTTATTCTGTTCCATTGACCTATATGTGTGTTTTTGTGCCAGTACTACACTGTTTCATTTACTGCAGCTTTGTAATAGTATTGTCTGAAGTCTGGGAGGGTTATGCCTCCAGCTTGATTCTTTTTCTCAGGATTGCTTTTGTGGTTCCATATAAATTTTAGGATTATTTTTTCTAGTTCTGTTAAAAATGTCACAGATAATCTGATAGGGATTGCATTAAATCTGTAGGTTGCTTTGGGTAGTATGGCCATTTTAACAATATTAATTCTTCTAGTCCAAGAGCACAGGATATCTTTTCCTTTCTTTGCATCATGTTCAGTTTCCTTTATCAATGTTTTATAGTTTTCAGCATATAGGTCTTTAACCTCCTTGGTTAGGCTATTCCTAGGGTTTTTTTGCTTTTGTTTTTGGTGTTTTTTTGACGTAATTTTCAACAGGATTTTTTTTTTTAACTTTCTGATATTTCATTGTTACTGTAAGGAAATGCAACAGGTTTCTGTATATTAATCTTGTATCCTGCTACTTTGCTGAATTCATTTATTAGTCCTTATAGTTTTGTGTGGAGTCATTAGGGTTTTCTATATAGAGTATCATGTCATCTGCAATTATCATCTTCCCTTTTATTTCTTTTTCTTGTCTGATTGCTGTGACTAGAACTTCCAATACTGCGTTGAACAGAAGTGATAAGAATGGGCATCCTTGTCTTTTTCCAGAATTTAGTGGGAAGTCTTTCATTTTTTCACACTGAGTATTATATTGGCTGGGGGTTTGTCATAAATGTCTCTCACCCTTTTCTTGGAAGTTTCTAGAATGAGTAGGAGTTGCTTACTCTCTCAAAAACTGACTCCATCATCTTTCCCCTCGAAATACTATTTTTCTTATCTTTAAAAGGAAGTTAATAAGTAAACTAACCTCATAAGGTTGTTTTGAGGATTAAATAAGTTAATATATCTAAAGCATTTAGAACAGTGCCTTGCATATAACTAGCATACATAATATGTAAGTTATTCATATTGTTGTGCTGTTATCATTACTGTCTGTCTTGGCAGAGCCTCCACCATTCAGTTATCCAGTCCCAAAACTTGGTTCTGCTCTTCCCTGCCCTTCAGAGAGAAAGAGAAAATGATAAAGCAGATGGGACAGAATGTTAATGGGTGAATCTGGGTAAAAGATATGCAGGTGTTCTATGTACTTTTCTTATTGTTGCAACTTTTCTATAAGTTTGAAATAATTTTCAAAACAAGGTTACACAATCAAAACAAAAACATCACTGGCTTCCTCAGAATAATGTCCAAAGCCCTTACCTACTTCTTCAGGCTCATCTCCTACTCTTTCTCCCTATGGTGTTTAAGCTTTAGCCATAATATCAATACGTGATTTCAGTTCATTACCATTGCACTTGCTGTTCTCTAAGTTAGAATGCTATGGTCTTCACCTACTTTTTACCTGGAAAATTTCTATTCATACTTTGATACCCAGTATATAATCCTTCCTGTATGATGCCTATGTTATTTGACTTATCACCTGACTCCCTTGGGCTGACTGTTTTCTCATTTTGACT
The DNA here is from genome assembly GCF_011762595.2 of Tursiops truncatus. Lineage (NCBI taxonomy): Eukaryota > Metazoa > Chordata > Mammalia > Artiodactyla > Delphinidae > Tursiops > Tursiops truncatus. Next base: position 68,109,994 of record NC_047039.1, on the reverse strand, counting down.
CCTGTGCCCTTTTCTCACATAGTGTAATTAGTCTGTTTCCTCTACTAAACTCAGAGTTCTTGGAGAACAGATCCCCCCATGTCTTATACATTAGTGCACCCCAGAGTCTGAAATCCTGATTTCTGTCCTCTTGTGCTCAAAGATACATTTTTATTTGCTTGGCCATGCCTGTCTCTCACCTTTTGCCTTTTGAAGTGGCCATAATGGCTCTCGATTTGCTGCTGCTTCCCATTGTTCCTAGCTGAAACTTAGCTTCTGGCTGCTCTCCTTTTTTTTTTTCTCCATGAGAAGGATGTGAACCTTTACTGACAAGGAACTGAAATCTAGTGGTCACCGTTGTTACCACAGAGCTCTCCCCACCCCAGTGACCTCCTTCCCTTAACTCTAGTTCTGTGTTTTGGAGCCAGTCACTTTACCTCTTGGAAGTCTCAGTTTCCCCATCTATAAAAAGGGTACACTTTAGTCCAACATCCCTTATAAGAGAGTTAAGCAGAGGAGGAAGAATCATTTTCCCTCTACCCTTCTGGGTTCTTGGCTGAGACCCCTGAAGGGGAGCAGAATATGCCAGCCCAATATATGCCTCTGTGGCATAAGGATTATCTTGAGCATGTCATTTTTAAGAAACAGCAGACACTGGAGAAGCTCTGAAAACTAAATAGAAGTTACCTTTTTATAAGAGATATTTACATTTATAAGGGAAATCTTCATTTGTTAGAATGTCTCCCTCTCTGTACCCAGGAAGAGAAGGATGACTTTAGTCTAGAAACTATGCATGCAGAAGGTTCTGTTTAAATCTACATAATAAGCATATTGTTTACTGTGCTTTTCCTGGTAACCTCCCATAACCAGCTTCCCCCACCCACCAACACCTTTCTTTTGTCTTTAGCTGAAGATGGCTTTTAAGGGGAGCTCTCAGTCAAGAACCTAGAAGGGTAGAGGGGAAAATTATTGTTCCTTCCCCATAGCTTTCTGTAATAAAAGACAGATTAAGAAGAGAAAAACAAATAACATGAATAACATGTATACCTCCTGTACACATGGGAGAAACCCAGGAAAACTGATTAACTCCTCAAAATGGCCTAAGCTACCACCTTAAATACCATCTTCAGCTAGTGACAAAAGAAAGATGTGTGGGGTGGGAGTGGGGGAGCCTGTAATGAAAGGTTACCAGGAAAAGCACTGTAAACAAGGGTAAGGTTGTTATGCACATTTAAATGGAATCCTCCCTATTGGTAAGGAGTTTCTAGAGATTAGAAGTCTTATCCTTCTCTTCTGGTTGCAAAGGGAAAAATCCTTACAAATGGAGATATACCTCTACACATAAATTTCCTTCACAAAAGGGCAACTTCTGCTCTGTTTTCAGAGATTCTCCTGTGTCTGCAGCTTCTCAGAAATAACCAACCTACGATAATCCTTATGCCAAAGAGGTATACTTTGGGGTGGCAAATCCTACTCCTTTTCAGTTACATGTTATTTTCTGTTCCATTTGCTTAGCCTTCCTGTTAAAATAGATCATTTCATTTAGTCCTTCATGCTAATTTGTCAAAGTTCATCAAATGTTAATAAAAAACTAAGTTATTTCTTGAGCGTTATATGAGGCAAAGACCAGTGTGCCCCTTTGGTGAATGTGTGTCCCTTTGGATTTTTATGTTTTCATTCTATGGAGATTTTAGGATAGGGCAAGCTTAGCAGAGTTTATAGAAATAAATGACTCTTCTAAAAGTTCCATGTTTTCATTGCTTGTTTTTACTACGATTTAAGACAATATGTTTTGTGGCTAACAAATGAACGGATCCCTTGAAGAAGGAAAATATGGACATTGGCAGTAAAACATATTCATTTTGAAATACACTTGTGAGGACTAAGTAGTTTCTACACTGATGAAATAGATCACATGCTTAAAATTTGTTTTTTGAGAACATAAGCAGTTTGATTCTGGAATGAATGCCTTGTCTTTTTTATTCAGCACTCTATTCTGGTGCCTCAGACAGTGTCTGACCCTAGCAGGAGCTCCACAAATATTTGGGGAATGAATTGAGAAATGCAATATTTCCTGCCATATCAATTAACAAAGGATGTCACAGTCATCAGCGATTGCAGCCACTGCCAACGGTGAGCTGGTGAGCCCTGAAGGGACTCAGGAAGGAAAAGAATACCTGCCATCTAGCCGCCATCAGACTGCAGCCACTCCCTACGGTGAGCCCTGAGGAAACTCAGGATGTGAAAACACGGGATAATGGCCCGAAGACAGCTGAGGTGCATATCAAAGGAATGATTTTGGTGAGCCCAGACTCTTGCATCTTCCCATACACAGAAAAGCGCTAAATTCCTTAACTTGGGATATCTGGTTTTCTTTAATTAACGATAATCTTTTGATGTTCCTGACTACCTGCTCTTTGTTACAAAACTTCTATGTAACCTGGCTTCCCCCATTGCCTCCTCGGAGCTGTTCTCTCAGGGTTACTCGAGATGCTGCTTCCCGGGCTTGAAGTCCTAAAAATTCCTGCCAAATAAAACATAACTCTCAACTTTTAGGTTGTGAATAATTTTTTTAGTCGACAGAATAATGAATGAGGTCAGTAAGCTCATTTGGGGGATGTCAGAACTTAGCCTAAATATATTGAAACAAGTGAAAAAGACAACCCTGAAGAGACAGGTTCTTTGAGGTTCAAAATCTGCCATTTGGAAACCACTTGATGCTTCTGCCTGCTCTATAATGACACCTAGTCCAGGGCTTTTCAATTGGATATTGTCCAAATGTCCCTGGAAGTGAAGGTGGTAACAATATTTTCTTTTGTCTCTTTGTGTTCCTGCTGTTCGTTACACACTGTAGATTTTTGAGTCGGAGTTTTCTGGAGTAGCTTTGTTGTAATAAAAGGCTGAGTTACTGACAGTCGTTCCCTTCTCGTCTGCTCTTTATCAACATTGTACTGTTTTCTGTACCTGTAAGTGGTGGGGAAATGATACTGCTGACATTAGTAGGTGTTGAGTAACCCAAAGTTATGTTGTATTAATCTTCCGGTTCATATACTCTAACTTTATCACATTTTAAATGATTTGCAGTTATTTTCTTATTTTCTTGTTGAGTTCCTTTTTATCTGCTGCTCTTCCAGTCTGGAGAATTGACAAATGACAATGTTGGGGCAGTGGAGGAGAGAGTACTCTATAAATCATCAAAATCAACATACTACACATTCTCAGTATACTGAAATGAAGAATAAAAAGCTGCAAATAGGATTGATTCCTTTGGACTTATATTGGATTGGCTGCAACACAGATTCTGCTGTGGGTTGAAGTCATTTTCTACTTTGGCACTACTAAGTCCATGGGGAATGGTGGAGTCGTGATATAGCAACAAGATTCTGGGAGCAGGCCAGCATCTACATCTGTTCTGAACTGTAAGTGGACTGGAAAAATGCTTTGAAAAAAAGCCAGAAGAGGGAGGTGAAGGAAAACACAAAACATTTACCCTCAAAAGTCCACGAAAAATGACTCGATCAATTGCAAGGAGATTGGATTTAGAGAAAAATTTTTATAGAAATAAAATGTATACTATTCTTTCTATGTCTTTATCCATTAAGTTTCTCTCTCTTCTTATGATACAAGAATCATAATACATTATACAAGAAAATCTTATTAGGAAGGACTAAAACATCACTTGAGATGATTCTTAGTGATTGAAGTGCAATGCCTTAGTAACACCTTGTAGACATTCCACATACTTTTAGTGAATTGCATAATGGATCTCTTTTCTCCAAAAGTGTGACTACACCATCTTGTAGGAATCCTTTATTTTTATTTTTTTATTTTTTGCATTAAGAAGTACTCTTATCAGTTGAATGCTGTGAAGATCACGGGTGGGAGAGAATGTGGCTGATTTACTGGAAAGAGTTTGGAAACAGACTGGCCTGGGTTCAAATTCAGGCTCCATCATTTCCTGTCTGGGTGACTTCACACAAATTGCTTTCTGGCCCTCAGCTTTTTTACCTGCCGTGGGGATAGTAATATCTAATTCACAGGGTCATTGTCAGGATTAAGTGAATCCCTGGCTGCAGGGAAAGCATGGGAAAATGTTAGTTTGCTTTCTCTCTATTCTGTATGAGCTCCCTTTCTTTTAATCTTATTGTCCTGCAGATACTGTTGAATATCTAGAGACTTGATTTCCAGAGGAGGTGTTTTTGTCTGACTGGAGTCAATGAAACAAGCTTGGCTTATCTAAACTTGAAAGTATTTTTTTGTAACTAGCTATAAATGGCTAGAAAAACCAATAGAGAAAACAGGCTTCATGGTATATACACACAGAGAGGGAGATTCTAAGTCTACTTGGAGAAGCTCGGGCAAGGATCAGTTGAGCTATTTAGCCAAAATGCCATATTCTTTTTGGAAAGACTCTCTGAAACAGCAGTCAAATTTCAGTAAATGGCAAATAGAAGATTCAAAATAATAGAAATCATAGCAATAATATCCACATGATTTAGGACATTTTTTTTCCTCAGAAAAGCACTTTACATTACCTAATTAATTCCTGGGATGTGTAAAGAGAATAAGGGGTCCCAGAGCTCTAGTCAACGTCTTTGTATTACTATAAAACGAGAGAATCGAAATGAAATTGATTATTTCTAAGGTCCCTTTTAATCTAAAATTCTAAAAATCTGTGCCTTCAAACTGACATAAAAATTATTTTAATTTAAAAAAATTCTTAAATTAATTTTTATTGGAGTATAGTTGATTTACAGTGTTTTGTTTATTTCTGCTGTACAGAAAGGTGAATCAGTTATACATATATCCACTATTTTTTAGATTCTATTCCCGATATACAGAGTATTGAGTAGAGTTCCCTGTGCTATACAGTAGGTTCTTATTAGTTATCTATTTTATATATAGTAGTATGTATATGTCAATCCCAATCTCCCAGTTTATCCCTTTCCCCCCACCCCCACTTTCCCCCTTTGGTAACCATAAGTTTGTTTTCTACATCTGTGACTCTATGTCTATTTTGTAAATAGGTTCATTTGTACCATTTTTTTAAAAAATCTTATTTATTTATTTATGTTTATTATTTTATTTTTGGCTGCGTTGGTCTTCGTTGCTGTGCATGGGCTTTCTCTGGTTGCTGCGAGTGGAGGCTACTCTTTGCTGTGGTGCGCGGGCTTCTCATTGCGGTGGCTTCTTTTGTTGCAGAGCATGGGCTCTAGGGCGTGTGGGCTTCAGTAGTTGTGGTGCACGGGCTCAGTAGTTGTGGCTCGCAGGCTCTAGAGCGCAGGCTTAGTAGTTGTGGCACAGAGGCTTAGTTGCTCCGCGGCATGTGGGATCTTCCCAGACCAGGGCTTGAACCCACGTCCCCTGAATTGGCAGGTGGATTCTTAACCACTGTGCCACTGGGGAAGCCCCCCATTTGTACCATATTTTTAGATTCCACATATAAGCGATATCATATTTGTCTTTCTCTGTCTGACTTACTTCACTCAGTATGACAATCTCTAGGTCCATCCATGTTGCTGCAAATGGCATTATTTCATTCTTTTTTATGGCTGAGTAATATTCCATTGTATATATGTATCACATCCTCTTTGTCCATTCCTCCACCAATGGACATTTAGGTTGCTTCCATGTCCTGTCTATTGTAAATAGTGCTGCAGTGAACATTGGGGTACATGTATCTTTTTGGTTTTCTCCAGATATATGCCCAAGAGTAGGATTGCTGGATCATATGGTAGCTCTATTTTTAGTTTTTTAAGGAACCTCCATACTGTTCTCCATAGTGGCTGTACCAGTTTACATTCCCACCAACAGTGTAGGCAGGTTCCCTTTTCTCCATACCCTCTCCAGCATTTATTGTTTGTAGATTTTTTGATAATGGCCTACAATTATTTTTATACTTTATATATTAACAACAAATAAGAATGACTTCCTGAGAACTTACTTGGCATGCTTCAAGTCATTTTCTCTCTATAATTACCCTAGGAAGTAGGTAATATTATTAATCCTATTTCGATGAAGAAACTGAAGCTGAGAGAATTTAAGTAATTTTTCCAAGCTTCTTTAGTTAGCATAAGGTAAAGCTCAGATTTAACTGGAACTCTGATTCTATCTCATGCTTTTAACCCACATCTATATTGCCTCCCAGTATATAGTAGACACATTGCTTGTTGACAATGGGATAAGAAGCTATATTAGCAAAAGAGAAAATTCAATCTTGCTGAAAAATATTTTCTTAAATAAATGGTATAGTGAATAATTATACATATCGGAGCTGGGAAATTTGTCAGTGCTTTGGACTGTAAGTCCTAAGGGGAGGCAAAATGTTTTTTTTCACCTTAGCTCCTGCTTGCCTGGAACAGTAGGCATTGAGTAAATTTTTATTGAATGAAATGTATATTGTTTCACCTCATTGTAAATCATTATAAAGGTTTTGAAGGCTAGAAGCAACTTTATAGCTCTTTTAATCTATCTACTTCCCACCCCACTACTTTATAGAAGGAACTGAAATTCGAAGAGGGGAGTAAGGAAGACATCACTAGCACCCAGGGCTCCTAATTCGTAATCCAGAGCTCTTTCTACTTTGCTGTCATATGGAATCCTTTGCTTCCTGACAGTGTATTCACAGGGCTCAATGCCTATCTCCTCTCCAGTTGAGATGCTCAGGTCTCAAGTTTACAGCCTCTACTTTTTTGCCCATTGTTCATTCTTGAAAAAAGCTGAGGGCATTGCAGGAAATGCCAGCTGGCATGGAACAACACTCCCTTAAGAGAGCACTAGTTTTGCCTGGCCTTAGGGAACTTGCTTGCCTTTTTTTCAGCTGTGTCTGAACCAATATGGCTGGATTTACAAGAGCCAAGAGGATGTTTCACCATCTGCCTATTAGTGGGGGAACTGGCCTTTCTGCTCCTCTAACAGGGTTTTGGAAGGGTAGATGGCTTGGGGCCAGTCCACTGAGGCACTCCTCCTTGGATTGATTGTATGTTGCTAAAGGAAAGGAAGCTCTGTGCTGAGCTCCAGAGCCAAGGGTGACAAATGGCTTGCATAAATGTGCAACAGCAAGTGTAATCTGAAGACAATTGCACACTGTTGCAAACTTTCTCCTAAATACATGTCATCACATTGGAACAATCAACTGAGAAAGATCAGGCTTTAAAGAAAAGAAATATTATTTTTCTTAATTGCAAAAGTACTACATATTTATTGTAGAAAATTTAGAAAGTACAGACAAATACAAAGAAGAAACTAAATGCCAACTATTAGATTACCATCCTGGGGGACTCATCAGGAATTTTATATATATATATATATATATATATATATATATATATATATATATATATATATATATACAATTTATTTATTTAGGCTGCCCCATATCTTAGTTGTGGTACGCAGGGTGTTGGTTGCGGCATGCGGGCTTCTTAGTTGCAGCATGTAGACTTCTTAGTGGCGGTATGCATGTGGGATCTAGTTTCCTGACCAGGGATTGAACCCAGGCCCCCTGCACTGGGAGCACAGGGTCTTACCCACTGGACCACCAGGGAAGTCCCTCTTTTTTTTTTTTTTTTTTAACGTTATTTATTGTTTTATTTTTGGCCACCCCGCGAGGCTTGTGGGATATTAGTTCCCTGACCAAGGATTGGGCCCTTGGCAGTGAGAGTGCGGAGCCCTAACCACTGGACCACCAGGGAATTCCCTGTTATATATATTCTTTACAGATTTTAAAACGTATGTATATGGATTCTACTTGTGTGTATTATTTTTTTTTCTTAAAATACTTCATAGACATTTTTGTATACCATTAAATCTTATTTAACACTATTTTTAGCAGCTGCATAGTATGCCATCCTATGCTTATAACCCTATTGCTGGATGTTTAAGCGCTCTTCAGCTTTTTGCTTTTTTATGTAATGTGGTGATAAACCTCTTTTTTGCTTAACCGTGATTGTATTCAAAAGCAAAGTCTTAAAAAGCACAATTTTTGAAACATAGCATTAGGTCCTACTTTTTTTTTTTTTTTTTTTTTTTTGGTACGCGGCCTCTCACTGTTGTGGCCTCTCCCGTTGCAGAGCACAGGCTCCGGACGCGCAGGCTCAGCGGCCATGGCTCATGGGCCCAGCCGCTCCACGGCACGTGGGATCTTCCCGGACCGGGGCACGAACCCGTGTCCCCTGCATCGGCAGGCGGACTCTCAACCACTGCGCCACCAGGGAAGCCCTAGGTCCTACTTTTAAAGCTTTGATATCTACTGCCAAATTGCCTTCTAGCAAGGTTATGCCAGGTTACATTCCCCACCAATGGTGTATTAGAGAGCCAGTTTCTCAGTGTCCCGACTAACACAGGGAGTTAGCATGTACAGTCTTTGCCAATGTGGTAAGTGAAAAATGTTAGCATTTCACCTTTACACTTAAATACAGGCAGTTGACCACCACACATTGCCTTAATTTAAACCAAGCTAAAGTTGCAAAGATTCGTATACAGTCAGATTTGTTCCCAGATGAAGATAATCATAATTAAGCCATTTGTGCATGTATAATTTTTTTCTTGTTACTTGCACAAAAGCTATGATGCCATCCCAGACTCAGTTTTTCAGCTTGTAGATGATAATGCTCATTCTGGAGCAGAAAACCTTTATATCTTTTTTTTTTTTTTTCCTCAGGGAAGAAAAGTAGTTATCCTGCCTTTTGCAGTTATGATAAGGAATATTTCCAATAACTGTTTCATGGGTATCATGGGTTTCATGGGTATCATAAGTATGCTGCCAGGAAAGTCAAGGTAAATGCTTTTGTGCAGCAATATTTTGATAAGAATGAAATGTATCATATTTTGTGTTTCATACAGTAGAGGTATTGTTGGAGCAGACTTGTTTTTCACTTTCTGGGAAGAAAAACTTGAAACATTTTTGTGAAATTATTTACAGGTTGTTAGAGAGGAGCAAGTCATTCTGGTTGGTCAGATGGTTTCAATAATCAAGAGTAAGTATGGCTAGGTTGTTGTGCTCAAGAGAATGACACACTCATCTTTGTATTTCTAGTGCCTATAGCTGTGCTGGAAAATATGTTCTACTCAGAATTTACTGCTTCTCATGAAGGTCTGTACTTGATCTGAGAACAAAACCATCGATGGTAAAGGAGAAACAAAGAAGTTCATTATGTTTCTTATCAAAGAAATGGAGATGATTAATTTAAAAAATTTCTGTAGTTGTATTTTATTTTAAGTAAGCTAATGTAATGTTACCTACCTTTGGTTTCCCAAATATTTGCAAAATCACCTTTGATTAAAATATATACACTATTTTTCTGAATTATTTATAGTGTTTCACTTGGATGAAAAATATTTGCAATTAATAAATACTTTAATATTGAATGTTTATTCTCTGTGTAAGCAGAAAAGTTTTTCTATAATTGCAGCAGGGGGAGAAAATCCTAAGAAAGATGATTTTATTTCTGTTTTAAGATTTTGGCTTTTCTTACGTAAGATCTCACTAAAATGCAAATGCTATAGCTAAACACTTAGCTCAAGAAAGTGTGCCGTAATGGGCAAAGGAGGTCGGGGTAAATGGATCTGAATTCTGATCCTACCTTTGTGACCAATGAGGGAATTATGGACAATCCAATACCCTTCTGAGTCTCAGCTTCTGATCTGTAAAATGTTGGATTTGAACTTAATGATCTCTTCCAGGTCAAGGAGTTTCTGACTCTATTTGTGATTTTGATAATGTAGTTTAGCCAGGTAGTGTCAAATTTGGCTGATGTCAAATCTAACAAAAGTAAACATCATTTTGCCAAGTATCTCTTTACAGAAGTAGTTTATTTCTCTCCTGTTCTTTCCCTTCTCTTTTTGGCCGTATGATATTCCCATCACTTTTTTTTTTGGCTGCACCGTACAGCTCATGGGGTCTTAGTACTGCAACCAGGGATTGAACCCGTGCCCCCTCCAGTGGAAGCGTGGAGTCCTAACCACTGGACTGCCAGGGAATTTCCCCCATCACTTCTTATGTTGTATAGATAGAAATGCAGTCTTTCCCTTTCCTTCACTTTCCAAGGGATATCTTTTGCTGAGAGATGAAATGGAAAAGATGCAATACTGAAGAAATGTGAATTATACTACAGAAGGAAGGCTGGAATGGTGAGTGTTTTAAGGAGAATGATTGAAGAAGTTAGAGAAACTGATATGGGGGAAAGGAAAGGAGAAGTGGGTGTTTGCTAAGGAAGAGGTTTATAAAGTTTTGTTGTGTGTTGTGCAATGAGACCCAGAGTTAAGATCTGTATAACTCTTTATTGCTCTTTGGAGCAGGATATGTCTTTCTTTCAGACATGACAATGTGATGAACCTGCACCTGAGATAGTCCTATTGTTTTCAGGTTAGACTTATGAGCTAGAGAGAGCTACTTCAACTGCAGCCATCACTCATAAAATGTTATGAATAAACAGAAAAACAGACCATTTATTACATGCCAGCCCCTTCACATATATTTTGTTTAATATTTTGAACAATTCAACAATGTGGGTTGTTTTCCCTCCATATAAAATTCTGCCTCTGGAAACTTGGGCTTTTTTTTTTAATTGTTATTTATTTATTTGTGGCTGCTTCAGGTCTTAGTTGCAGCACCCGGGATCTTCGTTGCGGCGCGTGGCCTTCTCTCTAGTTGTGGCATGTGGGCTCCAGAGTGCGTGGGCTCTGTAGTTTGCGGCACCCGGTGTCTCTCAGTGAGGTGCGCGGCCTTGGTAGTTGTGGCATGTGGGCTTAGTTGCCCCATGGCATGTGGGATCTTAGTTCCCCGACCAGGGATCAAACCCTTATCCTCTGTATTGGAAGGTGGATTCTTTACCACTGGACAAACTGGAGAAGTCCCAACTTGGGCATTTTTATCTTGAGGCATTGCATGCCTATTTTTAGGAGAGTCTCAAAGAAATATTGAATCAAATATGCACAAGTTTTCAAATTTCTTCGGTACCTCAGCCATTGCTATCTGTTCTTTGCTAGATTAAAAATTAGTTAGGGAATTCTGAATTATATTAATATTACATTGTGAATGGTAACTGCAGTTAAATCTTTAAACATACTATGCATAAAAAATATGAATGTATTCTTCCATATCAAATATTTAATTAACATTTAAGTGATAGAAACACCAATTTTCATAATTATGACAGCAAAGTAAAAGAAATATGAGCCCTTATATTGAGCATGCATAATAAAATCCAGGGCAAAGCTTCTAAATATATACAGAACTTGTTTCCCTCTCTTTGCTTGTATGAAGTTACTCAGGAATTGGTCTAGCTGAAAATAGAACCAGGTCTCCTGACCCCCAGGCCTTGTCTTATTTTTGTTGCATGACCTGCCTCAAACATAAAATCATGTCCTCAACTCTCACTCTCCGTTTTGCCAGCAGCCTCTAAAAACAAACATTCAATTATAATTATACTCTGTGTTCCCAGCAGGGATAAGGCTGAACTCAGGCTCTTCTGGGTATTGAAATGATCAGGGGCATTATAGAAAAGCTTGAATTCCCACGCAAGTGCTGTAGCAACCTACCCCCAATCATACCTACACTGGCTGGGTTATTTCTTCAAAGAGAAAGAAACCAAGAGCTAGAAGCAGATGTACTTAATAATAAGCCTTTGGCTCTCTTTGCCTGGTAGGCAATGGTGCCCTCTCCTGGCAGAGCAGAGCATTTCCAGAAAGGGGACATAGAATCTGACTGCTGATGGCTTTGGGTACTGGAATAGATCATTTTATAGCACACCCTAAGATCTTCCAGCTAGCTCTTTATTTATTATGAGCTTTGAATTAAAGGTAGAAAACAATATATTTGCAATTTAAAATGCAAATTGCTATGGCAGTCGAAAGTAGTTTACAGTAATTCCTTTTATGTATACTTCATGATATTATTCTTTTAGACATTTTTCAGTATATAAGGAATAAAATTAATCATTTATGAAGTTTAACAACAATCAGAAATTTTTCATCAAAAGAATTTCCTTAGTGTGGTATTAGTATAGAGCTCATAATAGCCAAGCTATTTATATTAAGGGCATGATCCCAAGTCATTAAATAAAAATAAAAGCACATTTCTTAAAAAGATGCTAAAGAGGGCTTCCCTGGTGGCGCAGTGGTTGAGCCTCCGCCTGCCGATGCAGGGGACACGGGTTCATGCCCCTGTCTGGGAAGATCCCACATGCCGCGGAGCGGCTGGGCCCATCAGCCATGGCCGCTGAGCCTGCGTGTGCGGAGCCTGTGCTCCGCAACGGGAGAGGCCACAGCAGTGAGAGGCCCGCGCACCCCCCCCCCCCAAAAAAAAGGACATAAACTGTACTTTTAGGTACTGTCTTTTCTTCAGCTTTCCTTTACCAACAATATATTCTGTGTCCAGATGCCGCTGTAGGCAGATGAGTAAGGCAATTATGTAGCAAAAAGTTTGTGTATAATGCAGAGGAAATATAAAGATATCATTCCAAAATTAAGGTTTGCAATGATAGTTGATACCTGAAAGGCTTGTAGTGCCTTCGTATAATTTAAAAATATACACCTATATATATTATGCCACTGGAGTTACATCCTGAATAGTACTTGATGTACAGAATTTCCACCTTTAAAGTGACTTTTAAAATTTATTACACTGGCAGATATTTCACTTCTGTGTTGTTTTATAGGCTGACTATGTATAATAATGTTTATTTGTAATTAAGGTATTTATTCATAATAAACAGCTGATCAGTCATGAAAGCTAACTAAGTCCTAGTGTAAAATAGATACATTCTAAATATGGAATGCTTAACATATAGATAATTGGACTTTTAAAAATGACAATCTTAGAAATCCCCCATGTTTCATCATACTGCATAGCTGAAATTCATCTACATCTTATAAAAAGTATTCTGTTTATTCAAGCAAAATTTTGCTCCAATCCACTTCAAATTCTATCATAGTGTATAGTGAATCCACAAGTTTATTGGGTACATACATTAAACCTTTAAGCAGTTCACAGTTTTAACTCTTTTTTTTTTTTTTTCCACAGTTTTAGCTCTTAGTTCTAAAATAGCATCTTCATCATACACAAAAATAGTTCAGCGATGCTGATGGAAAGGGGAAACCATCCACATGTGCCAGACTCCTTCCTCCATTGCCTTGTGCAGGACAAATGCCTCGTGTGTGTCTGTTAGGAGGATCATTACCTCCAAAATATAGATCTATTCCTCCAGCTTATTTATATTTTCTTTTCAAAAGCATTACATTCTGTTTGTAAATCTGCAGCATTCCCATCAAAGATATGAGTATTCTTAAGATCTATGTCAATGTGTTTAAAAAAGTTACTCCACATATAAGAATGATAGCTTTCAGGGGAATTCCCTGGCGCTCCAGTGGTTAGGACTCCATGCTTCCACTGCAGGGGGCCTGGATTTGATCCCTGGTCAGGGACCTAAGGTCCTGCATGCCACGCGGCCAAAAAAAAAAAAAAGAAAGAGAAAAAGAAAGAATGGTAGCTTTCGGGATGATTGCTGGGAAATTCTATACTTTCGTGCATGTTAGATATCTTTACATATTTGAAAAAAAGGTCTCCATTCTTCTGATGTTCTATTAGATTTTTTATAAGATACTTGTAGGCATTTGCAACAGGCCTCCCCAAGATGTGCCACCTTGGCATATGGATTATTTTGAGTGAAAAGCAATGAAGACTCTGTGAACTCAGAGAAACTACTGCCCCTCCCTTAACTACCTAGATTAATTTAAATGGGGATTTTTCCCAGAAAAAGAGTCATTACCAGAGATACATTTTATCTAAGTGGCCGCATCTATATGGCAGGGTGAACAGCTAATTACCAAACATCTGCTCTTCTTATCATCCTGTGAATGACCCTCCTGTCCTTGGAAGCCCCAGGCCCCTATTCCATTCCTTAGCTCAGGATGGCATATAGACCTCATTTTACTTTTCTGTCTTGAAACCTCTCATGTATGTGAGGTCTCTGACCCTCTCATGTATGTGGGATTCTCATATGTACAAAACTAAATTTTATTTTCTCCTGTTAATATGTCTCATGTCAATTTAATTAATTCTTAAACCAGCCAGAAGAAACTAGAAGGGGAGAGGAAAGTTTCCTCACCAACAATACTAATGATATATATTAGTACACCCAGCGGACTGACAGACTCTTCTGATGCTGGAGCAATAGGCACACCGGATAGCTCTTTCAGAGAGAAAAGTCCCCTGTTTTATCTTGAGTTATTAGTTGACCACATACACAACACTAGCTTCTGAACTTGCAATTATTCACAGAGTAGCTTGAGGGATGCTACAAATTTAGATGCAACATCCCGAACTCCATTCTATACAAAGAAATAGATGCCACTTTCCATTTTTTTTTAATTAAACTATTCTGTTCTTCTTAATCATGAGTACCTAGCTCTCTTGTGCTGGTATAGACATGTATTAGCATAATAGCCAAAGATGAGGACTCATTTGACAATGAACCAGATTTGGAGAGGCAATCTGCACGCCATTTATTACTAAAGCGCAGCAAAATAATGATACTCACTTTGTATTTTCCTTTATGATGTCATTGCCAGGAGAGGCCTAACATCATCCCACAGCCTGCCTCTGAGGACTATGGCATTCTGAGACATGAAGGGTTTGCCACAAGCAGCCTGACATCACTGTGTGGTACGAATTGCTTCCATCTTATTTTTATTTCCCATACATATCATGAAACACTTCCTTGAAAAAGGGCTCTCTTTATCTATGTAAGATATTCTAATTCAAGGGCCTACCTGCCACTGGGCTTCCCAGGTGGCGCAGTGGTTGAGAGTTCACCTGCCGATGTAGGGGACACGGGTTCGTGCCCCGGTCTGGGAAGATCCCACATGCCGCGGAGCGGCTGGGCCCATGAGCCATGGCCGCTGAGCCTGCACATCCGGAGCCTGTGCTCTGCAACAGGAGAGGCCACAACAGTAAGAGGGCCTCGTACCGCAAAAAACAAAAACAAAAACAAAAACAAAAATGTTGTTGTGGTTTTTGGATCCCATTGTCCTCATTTTCAGATCTCATTGCTCTCCCAGTCCTTCAACCCTCCCCCAAAGCACCTCAATAAAATGGTTTGATCCCCCAAAAAACATTTTTAATAAATAAAATGTTTCAAACCTTGTAAAATACCACATATTATAAAAAAATTGTTTTCTTTTCAATGAGAAAAACAACTTTAAAAAGATTAAAACTTAATATAGACACTAATAATTTTAGAAGTCTATGTATTAGGTTTCAATGAAGTAAAAAATATTCTACAATGATGGAAGTATGCCACACTTTATATTTTATTCATGCTCTTTACAAAGAATGTGACATCTTCAAAGATAGAACAGATAGAAAATGGAAGCATATGTTTAAAAAAATGATCTGAGGCAACTACAAACATCACATATGCTGAAATTTGGCTTGCTCTGCTCTTGTTAAAGGGCTCAGGCAAATTTAAGCCCTCACAACATTTATATATCTCACATGGTCGAATAAATATTCAAAGACAAACCATTAATAATATTAATAAAAATAAAAGTCTCTCTGTCTTAATATCCTCATTTGAAAAAAATCTCAAAACTGGAGGCATGTTATTAAAAATTGAAAGCCCAAGTACAAAAATCTTGAGCTTTGCCTGGTAACAAGTTGGAATACCTACTGCAAGGAAACTGAGGCATAGCCTGTCAAATTTTTTAAAAAAATCAGCTTGAAAAATATTTAGTAACCTTATCCATACTTCCCTTTCATAGAGGGAAGCCTAAGTGGCTTACATATCATACCATTATTCCTACGAATCCTATTTCGAACTGTCACTAAATTTCACAGCTTGGTTCTTTCTGTTTAGGTAAGGTGTGAAGGGACTGTACTCATTTCCATCTCTATTTTTTTTTTTTTAAATAAATAAATGACCATGCTGTGAGTAATTTTAAACATCAGGTAAACTTTTAATTTCTAGAGTTTTAATTCCGAATGTAGTGTTTCCTACTAGAAACTTTTGATAGAAGGTATATAACAGGTTTAAAAGAAATTATACTGAATGTAGTACTTTTCCAAAGTTCTCATTTGAGGTACCCATTAAATTGTGGATTGCTGGGGAGTGTCACCTTCTAACTCAGTTCACTTAGCTCATTCTGGGAGGCAGGAAGCTCCTTTCTCCAAAAAGACTGCAGGAAATTTTACTCCAAGGCTATCGTTTAGATAGTGCTGTCATATTGTTATAATGTGTGACAGTTTATAATACGTTTCCACATTTGTTAATTCATTTGATTCTCTTAAGAACCCTAAAGTAGTGAAAATAGACATAATTGTCCTGTTTTATAAGGTTCCAGAGGTAAACTAACATATGTAAGGACACAGAGCTATTAAGAGGTAGAGGCAAACTTTGAACTCCTAATTTTGTGAATCTCAAGCTCTTTTTATAACCTGAGAGTAAAATGTTCTAGATTCCTTTTTTTTTTCCTTATTTTTTGGGCCGTGCTGTGCAGCCTGTGGGATCTTAGTTCCCAGACCAGGGATTGAACCTGGGCCACAGCAGTGAAATTAGGACTGGTAGGTCCAGTCCTAACCACTGGACTACCAGGGAACTCCCTAGATTGAACCTGGGCCACAGCAGTGAAATTAGGACTGGTAGGTCCAGTCCTAACCACTGGACTACCAGGGAACTCCCTAGATTCCTTTTTTAAATTGAGGTATAATTAACATACATTAGCTTCAGTTGTATAACATAATGATTTGATATTTGTATACATTATGAAATGATCCCCACAATAAAAAGCTAGAGTCTTTCATAAGCAAACTCTTATTGCTGCCAGTACCCTTCACCTCTTACCAAACCCTACTACTGGGCCTGAGTGGTGGCCTTCCTGGGTCACAAGGAAAAGAAGGAAAGACAGAGGCAAGTCTGGAATCTTGGCAGCTAGGTATGTGCTGTCACAGTTTTACCTCAAAGGAGTAAACTGTAGTAAAGTTTAAATAGATTAGGACCATCTGTTGTACAATTCCTTCCCATCATCCCATCACCATAGAAACTCACATGACAAATAAGCAAAAGTTTATCAGGAAAGCTTACAAGAAAGTGCCAGCAAATGGAACCTCCATTCCTAGTTCCAAAATTATTTCCAGGATCTCAGCTGGTGCTCAATCTCCTTGCTTCCTGGCATCGTGTGACATTCAGCTTTCACCCATGAGCACTGGAAAAGTCCCAGATGGATCCCCATACTCCCAACATTTGGCACCAAAGGTCTCACATGGATTTTTTCATGACTTTCTCAATATCCAGCCCCCATAGATAAGAATGATGCTAATATTGCATAAATGCTACTGGTAAAAAAAAAAAAAAAAGGAAAGGAAAAGATTTCTGTCCTAATAGATTACACACAGCTCGGAAAGGATTGCTATTTATCACTGAATGGCCCCTATGGTAATAATGAAAAACAAAATTTATTGAGCATTTTTTATGTGCCAGGGAGTGTGCTAAGAGCTTAACATGCATTATATTATTTAATCCTTAAAGCCATGTCATGAGATGAGTATTACTCTTATCCCCATTTTACAGATGAAGAAACTTAAGTCCCAGAAAGTTAAAGTAGCTTGCCAAAACTCACTTCACTTGTGAATTAAGGAACTGAAATTTTCACCAAGACTTAGAGCAGGATATTGGTTATAAAAGCATCGTTTGGGGAGACAAAAGGAAGGACATACGGGCCAAGGGGTGGTTGAAATAACCACTGACTTCCTTAAACCTAAACCTGATTTCATTTATATAAAGCTTCTATGATTTGATAGGAAACAAGTGAGACTGAGATGAATCATGAATGGGCCTGAATTTTATTAGGATTGGGTAATAGATCAAATATTTGTTGTATTGTTATATAAATAATGCCCTATGAGAACATCTTTATCTGCCATGCAAATCAAATGCAAGAAGCTTTCAGGACAAACATGCAGCTTAGACTGTGCTACAAAGTAGTTTCTTTGCGCTGTAAAAGCAGGTAAGAGTACATGGAGGTTTTTTTTTTTTTTAGATAATATGTTTTTCCTTTTGTATTTGTCCTTTAATACCCATGAAACAGTTTTCATAGGTGGCCTTATTTTTGTGTCTAAAAGGCTCACAAATACACATTATTTCTGCATTCATTTCAACTTGAGAGCTGTGTCAGGGATTTTACCCATGTGAAGCTACTGAAGTTGAAATAGCTGTTGGTCCTGTAGACATTTAGTGGGCTATGACTCAGAGGGAGAATCCTCCAGTCCTGGGAAGAAATTGAAAAAGGAAGAGTTGCCTCTCACACGCCAGCTTTGATGCATTATATCTCGCTCTTGTTCCTCTGCTGAAAAGTAGCAAAGACAGTTTTCTGAAAAGTAGTAAAGGATACCCAATCTGGGAACTTGCTTTTGGGTACCTCTATTTGGTGCTTTTTTTCATAGAAGAAAATAAAAACAAGTAAACAAAGAAACTAATAAACAAAACTACATAGCTGAATTTCCTTACTTTTCCTTCATATATTATTTTTAAAATTTGTTTATTGGTATAACATTTTCATTAAGTATATGTTCACTCACAGACTTTTCTTTAGAGTGTATAATAGACCTTATTTTTTATTTTTTATTTTTTTTGTGTTACGCAGGCCTCTCACTGCTGTGGCCTCTCCCGTTGCGGAGCACAGACTCCGGACGCGCAGGCTTAGCGGCCGTGGCTCACGGGCCCAGCCGCTTCGCGGCATGTGGGATCTTCCCAGACCGGGGCACGAACCCATGTCCCCTGCATCAGCAGGCGGACTCTCAACCACTGCACCACCAGGGAACCCCTAATAGACCTTATTTTTTAGAGCAGTTTTAGGTTCACAACCAAACTGAGTGGAAGGTACAGGGATTTCTGATACACCCTCTGCCCCACACATTCATAGCCTCCAGCATTATCAGCATCCCCAACCAGAGTTTGTTACAATTGATGAACCTACACTGATACATCATTACCACTCAAAGTCCATGGTTTACACTAGAGTTCACTCTTGTTGCTTTACAGTCTATGAGTTTAGACAAATGTATAATGACACCCATCCACCTTTTATTATCGTACAGATTAGTTTCGCTGCCATAAAAATTCTACGTGCTCTGCCTATTCATCCCTCCCTACCCCTCAACCTCTGGCAACCACTAATCTTTTTTACTATTTCCATAGTTTTGCCTTTTCCAGAATGTCATATAATTGGAGTCATACCTATGTAGCTCTTTCAGATTGGCTTCTTCCACTTAGTAATGTACATTTAAGATTTCCCCATTTTTTTAATGGTTTGATAGCTCATTTCTTTTTATCACTGAATAATGTTCCATTATATGGATGTACCACAGTTTTAATTATCCAACCACCTACTGAATGATATCTTGGTTGCTTCCAAGCTTTGGCAATTCTAAGTAAAGCTGCTCTGAACATTCAAGTGCAGGTTTTGTGTGGACATAAATTTTCATCTCTTTTGGGTAAATACCAAGTAACACAATTGCTGGACCATATGGTAAGAGTATGTTTAGTTTTGTAAGAAACCATCAAACTGTCTTCCAAAGTGTCTGTACCATTTTTCATTCCCACCAGCAATGAATGAGAGTTCCTGTTGCTCTACACCCTTCTCAGCATTTGGTGTTGTCAGTGTTCTGGATTTTGGCCATTCTAATAGGTATGTAGTGGTATCTCATTGTTGTTTTAATTTGCATTTCCCTGGTGATATATCTTTTTTCTTCTAATTTGCCATCTGTATATTTTCTTTGGTGAGGTATCTGTTAAGGTCTTTGGCTCATTTTTTAATTGGTTTATTATTTATTGTTAAGTTTTAAGAATTCTTTGTATATTTTGGATAATAGTCCTTTATCAGATATATATTTTGCAAATATTTTCTCCCAGTCTGTGGCTTGTCTCTTCATTCTCTTGATAGAATCTTTCACAGAGCAGAAGTTTTTAATTTAATGAAATCCAGTTTACCAATTATTTCTTTCATGATTCATGTCTTTGATGTGCATTAAAAAGTCATTGCCAAATCCATGGTCATCTAGATTTTCTCCTATGTTATCTTCTAGGAGTTTTATAGTTTTGTGTTTTACATTAGGTCTGTGATCCATTTTGAGTTTATTTTTGTGATGGGTATAAAGTCTGTATCTGGATTCACTTTTTTGCATGTGGATGTCTAGTTGTTTCAGCACTATTTGTTGAAAAGCCTATCTTTGCTCCATTGTACTGCTTTTGCCCCTTTGTCAAAAATCAGTGAACTATATGTGTATATATATATATATATATATATATATTTTTTTTTTTAATTGAAGTATAGTTGATTTACAATGTTGTGTTAGTTTCTGGTGTACAGCAAAATGATTCAATTATACATATGTATATATATATTCTTTTTCATATTCTTTTCCATTATGCTTTATTGCAGGATATTGAATATAGTTCCCTGTGCTATACAATCGGACCTTGTTGTTTATCTATTTTATACATAGTAGTTTGTATCTGCTAATCCCTTATAGTTCCATGACTATTGGGTTGGCCAAAACATTTGTTTGATTTTAAGTAAAAATAAAAGACATTTTTCATTTTCATGAAGAACTTTATTGAGCAACGTATTCACTAAATGAATGAACTTTTTGGCCCTCCCAATAGATTAATATGGGTTTATTTCTGGGCCCTCTAGTCTGATAAAATCCCAGGAGATTAGGGTCTGGTCAAAGAGTCACTCCTGAAGGCAGACCTGTTAAGAAGAACACAGTGATCTGGTATATTTCAAAATGGGTTCCTTTCCCCTCCCCTGCCAGTGGAGACCCTGGTAGAGTTCCAGTAGGTAAAACTTATAAAAGTGTGCTGTCCTCCTGATGACTAGGTTCTCTGGAGTTTTTATCTCTCAGACTTGTCCACATTGAGCTTCCAGCAATTTGTCAATTACTGTTCAGGTTTCCCTACCCTGGCACTGGTTCCCACAGAGGTTTCTGCTCTGGTAAGTTATAATTCTTTGTATCCACCTATTGGTCTCTACAATTTGGAAAGCAGTGGTTTGCCCTGTGGCTTCACTTCTCTAATGAATCTGAGAAGAGTTGTTGATTTACAGTTTGTTTAGCCTTTTTTACTTGTTAAGATAAAGTAGCAACTTCCAGGCTTCTTACGTGCAGGATCTGAAACCAGAAGTCCCCATACATCTTTTAGAAATGAGAAATACTGATATTAAAACCTGTTTCCTTTCTTCTTTCCATCTATAAATTTGTAGCAGGCATAATTATCAGTGAAAGAATTTATTAGGGGCTTCCCTGGTGGCGCAGTGGTTGGGAGTCCGCCTGCCAGTGCAGGGGACGTGGGTTTGAGCCCTGGTCCGGGAGGATCCCGCGTGCCACGGAGCAGCTGGGCCCATGCGCCACAGGTGCTGAGCCTGAGCTCTGGAGCCCGCGAGCCACGGCTGCTGGGGCACGCGTGCCTAGAGTCCATGCTCCGCGGCGGGAGAGGCCACTGCAATGAGAAGCCCGTCCACCGCGGGGAAGGGTGGCCCCCTTTCGCCGCGACTGGAGAGGGCCCATACGCAGCAGTGAGGACCCAATGCAGCCAAAAATAAATAAATTAATTAATTAAAAAAAGAATTTATTCATAGAAGAACCTATGAAGAAGAATGTATGTAAGTTAATCTTACTATGTAAAAAGACACACAGTTTACGTGTTGGATGCTATGATTTGAGATATTACAACCTAGTGAACTGTATGGCTTTTGGAGGCAGACATACTGTGGTTTGAATATTGGCTTTGCCATATATGACCTGTACGGTCTTGAGCAAGATATTTAACCTATTTGAGTTTGTTCTGCGTTCTTTTTAAAAATGGATAATATATATAAGTATAAAAATAAAATATAAATATTTAAAATAAATATATAAGTAAAATAGCATATAAAAATATAAAGTTTGAAAATACAAAATATATTTTAAAAAGGATAATAGGGACTTCCCTGGCGGCCCAGTGGTTAGGACTCCACACTTCCACTGCAGGGGGTGGGGGTTCAATCCTTGGTTGGAACTAAGATCCCACGTGCCGTGTGGTGTGGCCAAAAAGAAAAAAAAAAGAAAAAGAAAAAGATAATAGTGCCGGTATACAGAAAAGAGTTAAAAGATGTAGTGTAGAAAGACATAGAAGTCCCAAGAAATCTATCCTTTGAAAGGCCTGCTTGCAAGGCTGGCCGTTGGTTGGTACCTGGGAAATTGGATTTGGGGAGGGTGCTTCCACCATTCTCTTCCAACAGTGGCTCACTTTGCTTTAACTGTTTGTGCAAATGATATGGTTTATGCTGGACGCCTGTTTTCCTTCCAGAGTCTGGAATTTTCGTACATGCTGGGCAGAGTGCCTGTATGAATAGCCCCAATAAAAATTCTGGGCACCAAGTCTCTAATGAGCTGCCCTGGTAGATACCATATTACATGTGTTGTCACAACTCATTGTGGAGTCCTGTGTGACTCTACTAGGAGAGGACTCTTGAAAGGTTGTGGTTTCCTCCAAACTTCACCCCAAGCACCTTTTCCCTTTGCTGATTTCTCCTTGTATCTCTTTACTATAATAAATCATAGCCATGAATATGACTATAAGCTGAGTTTGTGAATCCTGCTAGCAAATTGCTGAAATTGGGAGTGGCCTTGTGGACCCCTCACACATCCTCCTTTACTAGATTTTTCCAATTATTAAATGTAATTTTACTTAACATACTATTATGGTAATAAATAATAATAAATACTAATAAATGATAGCGAGGAGTATTATTTATCTTGTGATAACCTGGTAGATTTGAGTCTTATGCTAAAGGACATGGGACAGAAAAATGGCACTAACTACCCTTGAACTTTCTGAACACTTTTCAAAGTGAATTCCCTTAAAATAATTAAAAATAAGTACTGAGCTTTTATTTATAATAGAACAATGCTATATACTGCTTAGGCCCTTCTACTAGACTTGAGTCAATGAAAACTTACACATAACAGCCAGGTATATTCTCAGATATCTTTTGTGTGTTGGGGGAAGGGGAGTGGGGAGGAACAAGCATTATACCATTCTGAGCCGTTGAGAAAATAATTTGTCCTAGCCACTTCCCCGTTTAAAGGATTGTAATGTATTAGTGTGTGACAAGAGCCCATTTGAGATCAAGAAATGAAGACAACAGGATGTACTTTTTTCTTGTCAAGGTAGAACTCTCACACCTGGCTAATCAACTAGAAAGTTTGATTTTTGCATGCCTCAGGAAGAAAAGGTCCTAGGTGGCTTTGGGGTTGTATTCTATAGTTTTTACTTACTCTGGCTAGGTCCCTACATGCAAATTGAAGTTCTTCTGCTGGGTCCCCCGGCTTTCAACCACCTTCACTCTCATGTTTATCAAAAATAGATGAAAGCTTGAAGCCATATGTATGTTTTGGTTACTGCTGCAGCTCATATGCTCAGTGACATGAAAGACTGCCAGGTGTGTGTGGGGCCTTGTGCAAGAAAGCACTTTACAGCAGGTCCAGGCTGAGGTGTGAGCAACCCTGTCACTTGGGCCATATGATCCTGCAGACCCCACGGTGTTGGAGGTATCAGTGGTGAGAAAAGATGCTGTATGGTTTTTGTGGCAAGCCCCAGTGCGAGAATCATAATTCAGGGCCTTGGGAATTGGTAGCAAGGCCATGCTATCTGCGGTAGAGAATCACATCCCTTTGAAAAAGTACTCCTGCCATGCTTTAAGGCTCTAGTAGAGACAGAAAGCCTGTCAGTGGTCACCAAGTGACCAGGCAGTGAAACATCACATCATGAGCTGCGGCCGATCAACCAAGTCATAAGATAAGCAATCCATGATTTTAAAAGGTGCTACATCCAGGACTGAGCATAAGCAGGACCAGAGGGCACAACTAAGCTGCATGAACAGTACCCCAGACACATGGTACCTCCCACTGTCGCTCCAGTGCCCCTCCTCAGCTCACACACATAGCTGTATGGGGGATTGTGCATGACCAACTGAAGGAGGAGAAAATAGTCTGGGTTTGCTTTGCAGATGGGTCCATTCTGAGTGCAAATGCAAGCTGGAAATGGACAGTGGCTTCTCTACAGTCCCCTCAGAGGTGGCCTTGAAAGACAATGGAAACGGAAGATCCTCCAGTGGGTAGAGTGTTGAGTAGTGCACTTGGTCATCCATTTTGTATGGAAAGAGAAGTAACCTGAATTTAAAATATATATGAATTCATGGGCAGTGGCAAATAGCATGGCCAGTTGGCCAGTGGTCTGGATGGAAGGTTAAATAAGATTGGAAGTTTGTAGACAAGGAGGTCTGGAGTAGAGGCATGTGGATAGACACAGGAGTGGGCATGAAATGCATCAAATGTTAACATCTACCAGAGAAAAATCTACAGACGAGACACTAAACAACCAAATAGACAAAATGACCTGGCCAGTTGACTGACAGCCCGCCCCTGTCATCAGCTGCCTCAGTGCTGCCATGATGGATACATGAATCAAGTGGCTGTAGTAGTGGGGATGGAAACCATGCAGGGAACAAGCATTGTTGATTCCCATTTACCAAGACTGCCACTGCTGAATGGCCACTTGCTAGCAACAGAGACTGAAGAAGAAATTGACTATATTGGGCCCCTTTTATCCTGGAAGGGCCAGCAGTTCATCCTCAGGAGTAGACATATTCTGGGTATGGGTTTGCCTTTTCCTGCATTCTGGGCCTCAGATAGAACCACTCTCTGAGGGCTTTCAAAGTGTTTAACTCACTGGTGTGGGATCGCACGTAACTTTTTATCAGACCAGGGACTCACTTTACAGCAAAGGAGATGTGGGAGTGGGTCTCTGACCATCGTCCTATCACCTACCATGCCACTCAGAAGCTGCTACACTGAGGCAGTGTTGGAATAGCCTGCTGAAGGCACAGCTTGACGACCAGCTTCACAGCACTGTACTCTGTACTCTGTGAGGATAGCCTGAGCTGGGATTCTCCACTGGGACTTGCTCTAAACTCATACCTGTATTTTTGACACCCTAGGGTCTGGTGAATCACGTGGCCCAGCAGTAGGGCTGCTAGCACCACTGCTCAGATTTGATGCAGAGCTTTTTCCTGCTCTGGGCCTCACTCAAGGCTGGCAGCCTATTGGGTCACCCTATACATGGGCCAAAGCCATACCTCTAGGTGTGGAATGTGTTGCCTTCAGAACCCAAAGAGGCCCAGCAGGCGTTGTGCTGCCTTCTTCATGGTAGGAGATAATATGCAATATATATATATATATTTTTTCGGTATGCGGGCCTCTCACTGTTGTGGCCTCTCCCATTGTGGAGCACAGGTTCTGGACGCGTAGGCTCAGGGGCCATGGCTCACGGGCCCAGCCGCTCCGTGACATGTGAGATCTTCCCGGACCGGGGCACGAACCCGTGTCCCCTGCATCGGCAGGCGGACTCTCAACCACTGTGCCACCAGGGAAGCCCCAGTATGCAATAATTAATCTTTTTTTTAATATTTATTTTTATTTTATTTATTTATTTTTATTTTTATTTTGGCTGAGTTGGGTCTTAGTTGTGGCATGCGGGATCTTTGTTGCAGCACCATGTTTCTCTCTAGTTGTGGTGTGTGGGTTTTCTCTCTCTAGTTGAGGCACACGAGCTCAGTAGTTGTGGTGTGTGGGCTTAGTTGCCCCACAGTATGTGGGGTCTTATTTCCCCAGGGACCAGGGATCAAACCCACGTCCCCTGCATTGGGAGGCAGATTCTTTACCAGTGGACCACCAGAGAAGTCCCACAATAATTAATCTTTTACTTTGGAGGGGTATCCTAACATACCACTTTCTATTGGGCTCCTTTAAATTTTATAGATAAGGCAAGCCCTGAATCTTCACAGGGTTTCTCTTTCATTCCCTGGAACACATATATCTTAGCAAGTTCTCTGAAGTGCTAGCCATTTCTTACTCATCCAGTCCAGTCAACACATTGCTACCAGTGTAATGGATCAATGTGATGTTCTGTGGGATACCCAGGTGGTCCAGATCTCTTTGGACTATATTGTGACAGAAGGAGAATTAATATATCCATGGGGGAAAACTGAAAATATATATTTTTGTCTACTACATGTGAACTCAAACTGTTTCTGGTTCATCTTTTCTGCTTGAGAGAAAAGAACATATTTGCAAAATTAAAGTCAATTTTTAACTTGCCATTGTCCCAACTATTGAAAAAGTTTACAATAATTTACATAGAAATGTTTCCTAAGTGCTTAAAAATAGTGGGTTTTGGGGGGATATTTACACATATCCTATACAATGTATGTACAGGTGGTACACACTATAGCACAAGTTGGCTGGCATATGGCTTTCTAGGGAAAGTACGATACTGTCTAGAAATTTAAGGGTTACAGATACTTGGTAACCACAGCCAAATGTGAAGTAGAATGCAGACAGGAGTATTTATGAAAGTAATATAAAAATGATCAAGCATACAAGCTTGATCCATGCAAAGATATTTTGATATTCTTCCAGACTGGAGGAAGAAAGAGACTTCAGCTGCTGGCTCAGTTACTATCCCAAAGTGGGGTTTTATTGGTTTAGACCTCAAAGGTCGAGACTTGTCTCAGAAGTCAAGCTAGATCATCATTTATGCTTACAACTGTTGTTGCTGGGTACATGTGTCCAACAGAAGTGTCTACCAAAATCTACTGATAGGTCCTCTTCAGTCTGTATTCCTGAGGCCATATTAATCTCCTCTATCAAAAATATCACATCTGGCCTGGCATCTGTGATTAGATTACTATCAGTAGTCTACAATCATCCTACTAGATCCATTCTGCAGGTGACAGACCAGTGAATTAATGGAGATGTGATAAGGACCACAATCCCTAAATCCTTTAGGTCCTAAGATGCAATATTGTTTGTTTCTTAATAAGGAGATATGGCCAACATCTGCAGCTTCAGAAAGTTCAAAGAAATCTAAGGAATCAAAATCTTTGGGGGTGTTTGCCCAGATGTCCCAGCCCATGTGTCAGAGTCCCTAGTTCCCCAAACAGGGCTCTGACCTTAGCATAACAGAGTTTCCTTGATTAGGCTTTTAATCATCTCTGAAGTTCAGCCATTCCATTAAGACCTAGGCTTGGACCTTGACTTTCTCTATTTTCCAGCTGCAGAAGATGAGAACTTCTCTGCAACCAAAGAGACCCTCCTCCTTTCACATCTGGCTTTCAATTCCTTGTTTCTTTTTTTTTTAAATTTTTTTTTTTTTTAATGGGATGGTTTATTTATTTATTTATTTTATTATTTTTTTTGCGGTACGCGGGCCTCTCCCGTTGCGGAGCACAGGCTCCTGATGCGCAGGCTCAGCGGCCATGGCTCACGGGCCCAGCCGCTCCGCGGCATGTGGGATCTTCCCGGACCGGGGCCCGAACCCGTGTCCCCTGCATCGGCAGGCGGACTCTCAACCACTGCGCCACCAGGGAAGCCCCTTTTTTTAATTTTTATTTAATTTTATTTTTTTAACATCTTTATTGGGGTATAATTACTTTACAATGGTGTGTTAGTTTCTGCTTTATAGCAAAGTGAATCAGTTATACATATACATATGTTCCCATATCTCTTCGCTCTTGCGTCTCCCCAATTCCTTGTTTCTTACCTTCAGTTATTCCTTGTTTTTCTGTAGCACAACAGTGGTCCTTAGCAATAGCTATCCAATATTGTTTTCCTTGTAGCTTCTATTTCCTCCATATGTCTCAAGTGCCTGATTCATCACACCTGCTAGTGCATTCCCTTTCACAGATCCACCTTCTCAATTCACCACCAGTGAAAGTTTATGACAGAGATTATCTGTGCTTCACTGATGGAGTCCTTATCTCCAGTCTGGGCAGAGTGATCTGGCTGTAAACCCAATCTTATCATGTGCTCTTTCAGACCCGTCCTGGTGCAGTCCAGGTTCTCCAGAAGCAGATGCTGAGATAGAGTTTGGGTTGCAAGATATTTGTTGGAGTCAACACTTTTGTAAGGAAGGAGAAGCAGCGGGAGAAATTTATCTGTGATGTAGGCCTGACAATGTTTCCAGCAGCTCAGCTGGCAATGTTGGTATGAATTTGCCTGTCATATTTTTCCATCAGTGGGCCAAAATGGTAGGCCTTTATAACACTTGTCTATCAGTCACCAGATGCATGCTGCCCCAGGAACCCCTGGATGAGGTGGCTCTCTGCAGCTAAGGCAGACCCTGAGGGACTGATAATTGGATGCTGTCTGCTGATTACAAGACTTGAAGGAGGATTTGAGCAGTGCTTGTCTGCTACACAGACTCACTTTTCTTCATGCACTGCCTCCAAACCTCTCTCTCTTCCATTCACTTCTCTTTTCTCTTCTCTTTGTCCTTACTCTGCAAAATCCTAGCCTGCCCTCCAACACCTCCTCCCCGCACCCCATCCCCCATCTCCAAGAGATGAGTCCAAGAGAGTAGTGGGAGAACCATTCCTTTGTTTTGTCACTTCCTTCTTTTAGTGGCTGCTAGATCTGAGCTGGGTTAAGATTGAATTGGAGGGGAGTAAGTTTTTTAAAATAATTCCTTATATTTGCATAGGATTCACAAAGCCCTTTCAAAAACATTTTTGAATTTTACTCCTCACAACCGCTCTGTGAAGAAGCTAGCATTATCCTAATCTTACAGATGAAGAATCTGAGGACTTACCCAATCTATACAGGTCCTATGGAGTGTTGGACCCAGGTCTTTTGATCCCAAGTCCGGGGCTTTGGCTACTATGTCTTAGCTACCGTATCTACCTCCCAGTGGGAAGACTGAGGAAAAGACAAGCAATTATTTGCATAAAGAAGATAAGCGCTAATAGTATTCTGGTACCAATTCTGGAAACCAGTATCAGGGGGTGGTTTCCCACATATCACCAAGCACTTTTCAGACGTGCTGACATGGGCGCCCTGCAATTCAACTCATGCTGACACTATCTACCTATAGATACTGTCATATCCCACAGGTTAAGGGCTCAGTCCTACAAGACTTCCCTCCACACCCCACTTCAAACTGCTGGCAACTCCAGTTTGCCACCTGGGCTTCTGACCGGCCAGCTATAGATCGAAGGTTCCCACAACCCCCATCTTAGTTTGGATTAATTTGCGAGAGGGCTTCACAGAACTCAGAGAAACATTTTACTTACTAGGTTACTAGTTTATTATAAACAAGGATATGTCAGGAACAGCCAGATGGAAGGAATGCATAGGGGAGGTGTGGGGAAAGTGTTCAGAGCTTCCATGCTCTCCCCTGAGCTCACCACTCTCTCCATATCTCCATATGTTCACCAACCTGGAAGCTCTCTGAACCCTGTCTGTTTTTATGGAGGCTTCATTACATAGACATGGTTGATTAAAGCATTGGCCATTGATGATTGATTCAAACTGCAGCCCCTCTTCCCTTCCCCAAGTCAGGGAGGGTGGGATTTAAAGTTTCAATCCTCTAATCACATGGTTGGTTCTCCAGGCTAGCAGCCCCCACCCTTAGGTTTTTCCGCCCCAAAGCCATTAACATAAAAAAAGACACTCATTCTCATCATTTATGAAATTCTAAGGGTTTTTAGGAATCCTATGCCAGGAACTGGCCAAAGACCAAATATTTATTTCTTATTATAAGTCACAATATCACAGCTATGTTAGGTAGGTGATTGCTGTCTCATTTCCAGGACCCACCAACTGGATGCTGGTGACATACTGGGTAGAATGAACTGGTATAAAGGGTGCAGTTTGATACTGATAATCTTTGTATCTATGTTTTCTTTCCAGGGCCAACAAAAACCTCTGGGTACCATGTGGGAATGGAATGAAAGCATTCTCTTTCCTCTCCTCTGCTTTCACACTCATCCTCCTACTGTCTCTTTTCCACATAGCAGCTGGAATGACCCATCATAAACTATAAGTCAGGTATGATACTGCCCTCCTGAAAACCTTCTGGTGGCTTCATAAACTATAAACTATAACTATAAGTCAGGTATGATACTGCCCTCCTGAAAACCTTCTGGTAGCTTCCCACAATTCTTAGAAGACAACTCAAGAGTCCCTCCTGTGGCCTCAAACTCCAGGATGCCTCCCGAACCTCCCACCACTCTCTCCCTTATTCACCTCCCTCCAACTACAGTGGCCTCATAGCTGTTTCTCAGACACATGGAGCACATTCCTTCTTCAGGGCCTTTGCATTTCCTGTTCTGTTTTCCTGGAAAACTCCCCAGACGCTTGCATGGCTCGCTCCTTCACTCCATTCTGGCACCTGTTCAAGTGTGTCTTTCTCAGCCTTCCCTAACTGCCCTCTGCCAAACAGCCTCCCCATTGCTAGCTTTCTTTTGCTGCATTTTTCTTTCTGGCACTTATTACAATATGACACTATAGCATGTAATTATTTATTTGCTTGTTTATTGTCTCCCTCCCCCACCTCAACAAGAAAGCTAGTCCACGTGGCAGGCACTTTGTCTATTTTGCTATGTCTCCAGCTCCTGGAACAAGGCCTGGCATATCGTGGGAACTCAATATAGATTTGTTGAATAAATGAATGCATCCTCAGTTTTCTTTCTTTTTCTTTGTAAGGAATCATGAACTCTTGTCCTTAATTCACCACTTGGGACTATGGTGAATTATTTATTCTGAAAGGCATTGTTTGAACTCAAAATATTAATTAGAAAAATATATAAACTTCCATTTTCTTCCTTTTTAATTTTAAGTTCCAGTTGCTTCGGCTACATTTAAAGCAGCCAAGATTCCAAATAGAAACACATGGGCTTGACCCCCAAAGCTTTTACAGTCAGTTCTGCCTGTCATCATCAGGTCTAGTCATCTCCTGCTACAACTTAGTTCAGAGGTTCTTAATATGGAGTTGCTGAACCTCAGTGAAATTAATGGATGAGATTCTGGGGACTCAAGAATCTCCTGAAGTTGAGTCAGAATTGTGTGTGCATTTTTCTGGATTTTAAAGGAGACCCAACACCTCCTACAGAGATTAAGAACTCCTCAAATCATGACAGTTAGCACCGTTCACTGTGTCTTCATCCATCTTTGTTGCCAATATAGGACTATTGATTGGGCAGGGGCTTGAGGAGTAGCAGAGGCCTGAATTTCTCCCTTTTCTTCCATAAGAGAGTATAATAACACAAAAAATATATAGTTACTGTAAAAGTTGGCTGTAAATACTAAAGGATGAAAGCCTAAGATCAAATCTAGCAGTCCATCTCTCCTCCCAGCCACCTCCAGTTTTTTATGGAATGATAGGTCATGCACGTTTATACATATTGAAGTCCATCCAACCATCATCCTTCCGTTCATCCATCCATCCTTCCTTCCTTCTATCCATCCCTCCAAAAAATTCCCCACAGCATGTCATACTCAAATGAGAGAGATACATTCTGTTTTCTCTTCAGATTCTAATCCCAGTGACATAATTCCATTTTCAAATACACTGTTGGTATGGCTTTCTTCCCTGCTATCTTTACTGCAATTCTGATCTTGGACATTAAGAATAATGCCTCCAATAACAATTTCATAACATTGTTCAACACACTTTTGGGGGTGGTTAATGTTCACCAGTAAAAGCGAAAATCAAAAAAAGTTACCTGCTCTTTCCTGCAATGAAAATAACTTTATTTTTCCTGTTTAGTGAAGTAATAATTGATACAAAAATTCACGCTTTACTAAGTATGAAAATGTCAATTGAAATCAATTCTAGTCTTACCTAGAGACTATTTCTAGTGATATTCTGGTGTATTTATTTCCAGACTTTTTCAACTCTCACACACACATATACACGTTTACTTTTACAAAAATAGATTATACTACATATGTTATTTTACAGTTTGCTTTTCCATTTCATATATGATGGCCATCTTTCATTAAATATATATTTCCATTATTATTTAATGGCTACACAGAATCTAATGTATTGCCTAAACAATTTTAAAAACCGACCTCCTATTGATGGACATTTAGATCATTTCCTTTTCCCCATTCTCCTTATTCAAAACAGTGCTGGGTGAACATCCTTGTAAAACACCCACGTGCACTTATCTGATTATTTCTGTAGGATATAGTTTGGGTTTTGGTCTCTTTTTCTGTAAAACAAGAACTTGAAGATCTCTAAGGTTCTAAGAATTCAAATTCTGAAAGATTATCTTAAGTTATAATTTGATTTCTTGCTTTTCTATAAACATGTCTTACACATCCCAGATAAGGAAATATTTATGCTATTTTTAAAAGTAAAACAATTAAAATTAATTCAATTAAAAGAAAAGAAACCCCTTTAGAGATCACTAGAGATTCACTTAGTAGTGTGTTTTAGTGCTGAATTGTTACAGTCACCAGGTATCTTTTGGCCTAGTTTAAACCTGATATTGCCATGTAAATTTATTTAACTAATCTTATTCACCAGTGGAGTCTTCTGAACCTTCTGCTGGTGAATAATGCTCATTATATATACTTTCAAGGTTTAACAGTTAAAACTTTCTCCTCTATAAATATAATTCTAGCTTTTCTTGGGGGAAGAGAGAGGTTGAATTGATAAAATACTCATTATTATAGTTAAAGAGAATTATTACTTTTTTTGCCTAAATAAAGGGAGATTATATAAAACAACTCGCCTATACTCTTCATTGTTCACATCGTGAAAGAGAGAAAAAGGCAAGGGACTGCTCCAGAATAGGAGAAACTAAAGCAACATGGCAAGCAAAGGCAATGGATGATCCTGGATTGGATCTTGGATTCCGATGGGGGGAAATTCTGTATGTGACATTGTTTGGCTAACTGGCAAAGTTAGAATACAGACTGTGTATGCTAAAATTTCTGAATTTGATCATTATGTTGTTGTTATGAAAAAAAAGTCTCTGTTTCCATGAGATACACAATGAAGTATATAGGAGTAAAAGGGAATGATGTTTGCCATTTCTTTTCTTTTTTTTTAGACATCTCTATTGGACTATAATTGCTTTACAATGTTGTGTTAGTTTCTGCAGTGTAACAAAGTGAATCAGCTATGTGTATACATGTATCCCCATATCCCCTCCGTCTTGTGCCTCCCACCCCCCCTCCCTATCCCAGCCCTCTAGGTGGTCACAAAGTGCTGAGCTGATCTCCCTGTACTATGCAGCTGCTTCCCACTAGCTATTTTACATTTGGTAGTGTACATATGTCAATGCTACTCTCTCACTTAGTCCCAGCTTACCCTTCTCCCTCCCCGTGTCCTCAAGTCCATTCTCTACGTCTGTGTCTTTATTCCTGTCCTGCCCCTAGGTTCATCAGAACCATTTTTTTTTAGATTCCGTATATATGTGTTGGCATACGGTATTTGTTTTTCTCTTTCTGACGTACTTCACTCTGTATGACAGACTCTAGGTCCATCCACCTCACTACAAATAACTCAATTCCTTTCCATTTTTATGGCTGAGTAATATTCCATTGTATATACATGCCACACCTTCTTTATCCATTTATCTGTTGATGGACAATTAGGTTGCTTCCATGTCCTGGCTATTGTAAATAGTGCTGCAGTGAAAATTGTGGTACATGTCTCTCTCTCTCTCTTTTTATTTTTTTTTGCAGTATGCGACACTCTCACTGTTGTGGCCTCTCCCGTTGCGGAGCACAGGCTCTGGATGCGCAGGCTCAGTGGCCATGGCTCACGGGCCTAGCCGCTCTGTGGCATGTGGGATCTTCCCAGACCGGGGCACGAACCTGTGTCCCCTGCATCGGCAGGCGGACTCTCAACCACTGCACCACCAAGGAAGCCCACATGTCTCTCTTTTTTTTTTTTTTTTTTGTGGTACGTGGGCCTCTCACCACCGCGGCCTCCCCCGTTGCGGAGCACAGGCTCCGGACGCGCAGGCCCAGCCACCATGGCTCACGGGCCCAGCCACTCCACGGTACGTGGAATCCTCCCAGACCGGGGCATGAACCCGCGTCCCCTGCATCGGCAAGAGGACTCTCAGCCACTGCGCCACCAGGGAAGCCCACATGTCTCTTTTTGAATTATGGTTTTCTCAGGGTATATGCCCAGGAGTGGGATTGCTGGGTCATATGGTAGCTCTATTTTTAGTTTTTTAAGGAACTTCCATACTGTTCTCCAGAGTGGCTGTTTCAGTTTACATTCCCAGCAACACTGAAAGCGGGTCCCCTTCTCTCCACACCCTCTCCGGCATTTATTGTCTGTAGATTTTTGATGATGGCCATTCTGATAAGTGTGAGGTGATACCGCATTGTGGTTTTGCTTTGCATTTCTCTAATGATTAGTGATGTTGAGCATCCTTTTATGTGTTTGTTGGCTATCTGTATATCTTCTTTGGAGAAATGTTTATTTAGGCCTTCTGCCCATTTTTGGATTGGGTTGTTTGTTTTTTTGATATTGAGCAGCATGAGTTTCTTGTGTATTTTGGAGATTAATCCTTTGTCAGTTGCTTCATTTGCAAATACTTTCTCCCATTCTGAGGGTTGTCTTTTCATCCTGTTTATGCTTTCCTTTGCTGTGCAAAAGCTTTTAAGTTTCATTAGGTCCCATTTGTTTATTTTTGTTTTTATTTCCATTTCTCTAGGAGGTGGGTCAAAAAGGATCTTGCTGTGATTTATGTCATGGAGTGTTTTGCCTGTGTTTTCCTCTAAGAGTATTATAGTGTCTGGCCTTACATTTAGGTCTTTAATCCATTTTGAGTTTATTTTTATGTATGGTGTTAGGAAGTGTTCTAATTTCATTCTTTTCCATGTAGCTGTCCAGTTTTCCCAGCACCACTTATTGAAGAGGCTGTCTTTTCTCCACTGTATATTCTTGCATCCTTTATCAAAGATAAGGTGACCATATGTGCGTGGGTTTACCTCTGAGCTTTCTATCCTGTTCACATTGATCTATATTTCTGTTTTTGTGCCAGTACCATACTGTCTTGATTACTGTAGCTTTGTAGTATAGTCTGAAGTCAGGGAGCCTGATTCCTCCAGCTCTGTTTTCCTTTCTCAATATTGCTTTGGCTATTCAGGGTCTTTTGTGTTTCCATACAAATTGTGCGATTTTTTGTTCTAGTTCTGTGAAAAATGCCAGTGGTAGTTTGATAGGGATTGCATTGAATCTGTAGATTGCTTTGGGTAGTATAGTCATTTTCACAATGTTGATTCTTCCAATCCAAGAACATGGTATATCTCTTCATCAGTTTGTATCATCTTTTATTTCTTTCATCAGTGTCTTATAGTTTTCTGCATACAGGTCTTTTGTCTCCTTAGGTAGGTTTATTCCTACGTATTTTATTCTTTTTCTTGCAATGGTAAACGGGAGTGTTTCCTTAATTTCTCTTTCAGTTGTTTCATCAGTAGTGTATACGAATGCAAGAGATTTCTGTGCGTTAATTTTGTGTCCTGTGACTTTACCAAATCATTGATTAGCTCTAGTAGTTTTCTGGTAGCATCTTTAGGATTCTCTATGTATAGTATCATGTCATCTGCAAACAGTGACAGTTTTACTTCTTCTTTTCCGATTTGGAGTCCTTTTATTTCTTTTTCTTCTCTGATTGCTGAGGCTAAAACTTCCAAAACTATGTTGACTAATAGTGGTGAGAGTGGGCAGCCTTGTCTTGTTCCTGATCTTAGAGGAAATGCTTTCAGTTTTTCACCATTGAGAACGATGTTGGCTGTAGGTGTGTCATATATGGCCTTTATTATGCTGAGGTAGATTCCCTCTATGCCTACTTTCTGGAGAGTTTTTATCATAAATGGGTGTTGAATTTTATCAAAAGCTTTTTCTGCATCTATTGAAATTATCATATGGTTTTTTATCCTTCAACTTGTTAATATGGTGTATCACATTGATTGATTTGCGTATATTGAAGAATCCTTGCATTCCTGGGGTAAATCCCACTTGATCATGGTGTATGATCCTTTTAATGTGTGTTGGATCCTGTTTGCTAGTATTTTGTTGAGGATTTTTGTATCTATGTTCATCAGTGATATTGGCCTGTAGTTTTCTTTCTTTGTGACATCTTTGTCTGGCTTTGGTATCAGGGTGATGGTGGCCTCGTAGAATGAGTTTGGGAGTGTTCCTCCCTCTGCTATATTTTGGAAGAGTTTGAGAAGGATAGGTGTTAGCTCTTTTCTAAATGTTTGATAGAATTCGCCTGTGAAGCCATCTGATCCTGGGCTTTTGTTTGTTGGAAGATTTTTTCTTCTTCTTCTTCTTTTTTTTTTGTGGTACGCGGGCCTCTCACTGTTGTGGCCTCTCCCGTTGCGGAGCACAGGCACCAGGCGCACAGGCTCAGCGGCCATGGCTCACGGGCCCAGCCGCTCCGCGGCATGTGGGATCTTTCCGGACCGGGGCACGAACCTGTGTCCCCTGCATCGGCAGGCGGACTCTCAACCACTGCGCCACCAGGGAAGCCCTGTTGGAAGATTTTTAATCACAGTTTCAATTTCATTACTTGTGATTGGTCTGTTCATATTTTCTGTTTCTTCCTGGTCCAGTCTTGGAAGGTTGTACATTTCTAAGAATTTGTCCATTTCTTCCAGGTTGTTCATTTTATTGGCATATAGTTGCTTATAGTAATCTCTCATGATCCTTTGTATTTCTGCAGTGTCCGTTGTTACTTTTCCTTTTTCATTTCTAATTCTGTTGATTTGAGTCTTCTCCTTTTTTTTTTTTTTTTTGATGAGTCTGGCAAATGGTTTATCAATTTTGTTTATCTTCTCAGGAACCAGCTTTTAATTTTATTGATCTTTGCTATCATTTCCTTCATTTCTTTTTCACTTATTTCTGATCTGATCTTTATGATTTCTTTCCTTCTGCTAACTTTGGGGGTTTTTTGTTCTTCTTTCTCTAATTGCTTTAGGTGTAAGGTTAGGTTGTTTATTTGAGATTTTTCTTGTTTCATGAGGTAGGATTGTATTGCTGTAAACTTCCCTCTTAGAACTGCTTTTGCTGCATCCCATAGGTTTTGGGCTGTCATGTTTTCATTGTCATTTGTTTCTAGGTATTTTTTGATTTCCTCTTTGATTTCTTCAGTGACCTCTTGGTTATTTAGTAGCATATTGTTTAGCTTCCATGTGTTTGTATATTTTACAGGTTTTTTCCTGTAATTGATATCTAGTCTCATAGCATTGAGGTCAGAAAAGATACTTGATACGATTTCAATTTTCTTAAATTTACCAAAGGCTTGATTTGTGACCCACATTATGATCTATTCTGGAGAATGTTCCATGAGCACTTGAGAAGAAAGTGTATTCTGTTGTTTTTGGATGGAATGTACTTTAAATATCAATTAAGCCCATCTTGTTTAATGTATCATTTAAAGCTTGTGTTTCCTTATTTATTTTCATTTTGGATGACCTGTCCGTTGGTGAAAGTGGGGTGTTAAAGTCCTGTACTATGATTGTGTTACCGTCAATTCCCTCTTTTATGGCTGTTAGCATTTGCCTTATGTATTGAGGTGCTCCTATGTTGGGTGCATAAATATTTACAATTGTTATATCTTCTTTTTTAAAAAAATTAATTAATTAATTAATTTTTAGCTGCGCTGGGTCTTCATTGCTCTGCATGGGCTTTCTCTAGTTGATCGAGTGGGGGCCACTCCTTGTTTCAGTGCGCGGGCCTCTCCATGCAGTGGCTTCTCTTGTTGCAGAGCATGGGCTCTAGGGCTCACGGGCTTCAATAGTTGCAGTGCAAGAGCTCAGTAGTTGTAGCTCGTGGGCTCGAGAGTGCAGGCTCAGTAGTTGTGGTGCACAGGCCCAGTTGCTCCGTGGCATGTGGGATCTTCCTGAACCAGGGCTCGAACCTGTTTCCCCTTCATTGGCAGGCAGATTCTTAACCACTGCGTCATCAGGGAAGCCCTGTTATATTTTCCTCTTGAACTGATCCATTGATCATTATGTAGTGTCCTTGTCTCTTGTAACAGTCTTTGTTTTAAAGTCTCTTTTGTCTGATATGAATATTGCTACTCCAGCTTTCTTTTGATTTCCGTTTGCATGGAATACCTTTTTCCATCCACTCACTTTCAGTCTGTATATGTCCCTAGGTCTGATGTGGGTCTCTTGTAGGCCGCATATATACAGGTCTTGTTTTTGTATCTGTTCAGCCATTCTGTGTCTTTTGCCTGGAGCCTTTAATCCATTTACATTTAAGGTAATTATCGATATGTATGTTCCTATTACCCTTTTCTTAATTGTTTTGTGTTTGTTTTTGTAGATCTTTTCCTTCTCTTGCATTTCCTGCCTAGAAAAGTTCCTTTAGCATTTGTTGTAAAGCTGGTTTTGTGGTGCTGGACTCTCTTAACTTTTGCTTGTCTGTAAAGTTTTTAATTTCTTCATCGAAACTGAATGAAATCCTTGCTGTGTAGAGTAATCTTGGTTGTAGGTTTTTCCCTTTCATCACTTTAAATATGCCCTGCCACTGCCTTCTGGCCTGCAGAGCTTCTGCTGAAAGATCAGCTGTTAACCTTATGAGGAGTCCCTTGTGTGTTATTTGTTGCCTTTCCCTTGCTGCTTTTAATATTTTTTCTTTGTATTTAATTTTTGATGGTTTGATTAATATATGTCTTGGTGTGTTTCTCCTTGGATTTATCCTGTATGGGACTCTCTGGGCTTCCTGGACTTGATTGACTATTTTCTTTCCCATGTTAGGGAAGTTTTCAACTATAATCTCTTCAAATATTTTCTCAAACCCTTTCTTTTTCTCTTCTTCTTTTGGGACCCCTATAATTTTAATGTTGGTGCGTTTAGCGTTTTCCCAGAGGTCTCTGAGACTGTCCTCAATTCTTTTCATTCTTTTTTTTTTATTCTGCTCCACCACAGATATTTCCACTATTTTATCTTTCAGGTCACTTATCCGTTCTTCTGCCTCAGTTATTCTGCTATTGATTCCTTCTAGAGAATTTTAAATTTCATTTATTGTGTTGCTCATCATTGTTTGTTTGCTCTTTAGTTCTTCTAGGTCCTTGTTAAACATTTCTTGTATTTTCTCCATTCTATTTCCAAGATTTTGGATCATCTTTACTATCATTACTGTGAATTCTTTTTCAGGTAGACTGCCTATTTCCTCTTCATTTGTTTGGTCTGGTGAGTTTTTACCTTGGCCATTCATCTGCTGCATATTTCTCTGTGTTCTCATTTTGTTTAATTTACTGTGTTTGGGGTCTGCTTTTCACAGCCTGCATGTTCGTAGTTCCTGTTATTTTTGGTGTCTGCCCCCAGTAGGTGAGGTTGGTTCAGTGGCTTGTGTAGGCTTCCTGGTGGAGGGGACTGGTGCCTGTGTTCTAGTGGGTGGAGCTGGATCTTGTACTTCTGGTGGGCAGGGCTGCATCCGGTGGTATGTTTTGAGGTGTCTGTGAACTTAGTATGACTTTAAACAGCCTCTCTGCTAATGGGTGGGGTTGTGTTCCTGTCTTGCTAGTTGTTTGGCATGGGGCATCCAGCATTGGAGCTTACTGGCCGTTAGTTGAGCTGGGTCTTAGTGTTGAGAAGGAGATCTCTGGGAGATCTCTTACCTATTGATATTATGTGGGGCCGGGAGTTGTCTGGTGTACCAATGTCCTGGAATTGGTTCTCCCACATAAATGGCTCAGGCCTGACACCCAGCTGGAGCACAGAGTCCCTGCCAGCCACATGGCTTGGAAGAAAAGGAAGAAAAAAAAAAAAGAATGGATGGAACCCCAAACCAAATGGTAAAAGCAAAACTAAACAGACAAAATCACACAAAGAAACATACACACACACACTCATAAAAAGAAAACAAACAAACAAAAAAACAAACAGAACCCTTGGACAAATGGTAAAAGCAAACCTAAACAGACAAAATCACACAAAGAAAGATACACATACACACTCACGAAAAGAGAAAAAGGAAAAAAAATTTAAAATTAAAAATAAATAAATAATAAAATAAAAAAATAAAAAGGAAGATAGCAACCAAACCAATAAACAAATCCACCAATGATAATAAGCACTAAAAACTAAACTAAGATAAACATAAAACTCAGAAACAAATCAGATGCAGAAAGCAAACCCCAAGTCTACAGTTGCTCCCAATGGCCACTGCCTCAATTTTCGGAGCATTTGTTGGTGATTCAGGTATTCCACAGATGCAGGGTACATCAAGTTGATTGTGGGGATATAATCTGCTGCTCCTGAGGCTGCATGGAGAAATTTCCCTTTCTCTTCTTTGTTTGCACAGCTCCTGGGATTCAGCTTTGGTTTTGGCTCCACCTCTGCGTGTAGGTCGCCCTCAGGTGTTTGTTCCCTGCCCAGACAGGAGGGGGTTAAAGCAGCGGCTGATTTGGGCTCTCTTGCTCATTCAGGCCGGGGGGAGGGAAGGGTACGGTAGTCATAATTAGAATGTGGGGTGAGCCTGCGGTGGCAGAGGCTGATGTGACATTGCAATAGCCTGAGGCACCATGTGTTCTCCTGGGGAACTCGTCCCTGGATATCCAGACCCTGGCAGTGACAGGCTGCACAGGCTCCTGGAGGGTGTGTGTGTGTGTGTGTGTGTGTGTGTGTGTGTGGATAGTGACCTGTGCTTG
Organism: Tursiops truncatus; assembly: GCF_011762595.2. Taxonomy (NCBI): domain Eukaryota; kingdom Metazoa; phylum Chordata; class Mammalia; order Artiodactyla; family Delphinidae; genus Tursiops; species Tursiops truncatus. The sequence continues at coordinate 68,069,500 of NC_047039.1, read as the reverse complement.
CACACAGGATTGTTGGTGGCAGCAGCAGCAGCGTTAATGTTTCATGCCCGTTCCTGGGGTCCAAGCTGATAGGGACGGCCTGAGCCTGTCTCTGGAGCTTGCTTAGGTGATGCTCTGCCTTCTGTGGGCACACGGGGAAGGAATCCCCTCTCCTCGCGCACCCCAAAACAGTGGTCTCTTGCCTTTTCAGCAGGTCCAGACTTTTCCTCTGACTCCCTCCCGGCTAGCCGTGGTGCACTAACCCTCTGCAGGCTGTGTTCATGCCGCCAAACCCAGTCCTCTCCCTGCGCTCTGACCGAAGCCCGAGCCTCAGCTCCCAGCCCCCGCCCGCCCCGGCGGGTGAGCAGACAAGCCTCTTGCGCTGGTGAGTGCTGGTCGGCACCAATCCTCTGTGCGGAAATCTCTCTGCTTTGCCCTCTGCACCCCTGTTGCTGTGCTCTCCCCGTGGCTCTGAAGCTTCCCTCTGGCCAACCCCACCGTCTCCACCAGTGAAGGGGCTTCCTAGTGTGTGGAAACCTTTCCTCCTTCATGGCTCCCTCCCGCTGGTGCAGGTCCCGTCCTTATTCTTTTGTCTCTGTTTATTCTTTTTTCTTTTGCCCTACGCAGGTACGTGGGGATATTCTTGCCTTTTAGGAGGTCTGAGGTCTTCTGCCAGTGTTCAGTAAGTGTTCTGTAAGAGTTGTTCCACATGTAGATGTATTTTTGATGTATTTGTGGCGAGAAAGGTGATCTCCACTTCTTACTCTTCCACCATCTTGAAGGTCTCCTTTATTTTCAAATGATTCAGAGAAAATACATTTAACTGTGTAGATAGAGAGATGAGCAAATGTGGGAAAGTGTTAACAATTGATGAATGTAAGTGAAGAATACACAGGAGTTCCTAATATTCTTGCAACTCCTGTAAGTTTGAAATGATTTCGAAATGATTTCAAAGTGAAAAGCAAAAAGCAAAAAAAACCCAAAAAACTTTAGAGCATCTTTTTTTTTTCTTTTCTGAGAAATCTTTTTCACAGTCTATGTATTGGGCTCCCATTTGTAATCTGGAGTGATGCAGGGTGGAATGTGACCAAAGACAGTTATAGCTGTAAAATTTCAGTCAAATGTGAGGTCAGGCCTTTTCCTCCATTTACGTGTCACAAAATTTTTTATACACTGAAAGGAAGCCAAGGAAAAGTTAAAAATACAAAAAAAATTTAAAAAAGACAAAGATGTTTACATGTAAAAGGAAGAATGAGTCACTGTTTTCCTCAACAGTTTTTCTTTAACTTATTGTGAAAATTTAAGTCCATAGAAAAATAGAATTAGTGAGATAAACACCTATAAATCTGTAACCTAGAGTGAACAATTGTCAATATACTGTCACATATGCTTCATTATTATTTTTTGTTAACTTTTTGAAAGATGTCATGACATTTCATGCCTGATCCTTCAGTGGGAAGCTCTAAAAATAAGAAAAATGTTCTTTATAACTACAACACCATTAACACACCTAAGAAAATCAGCAATAAATGTCACCTAATTTCTAGTCCATATTCAAATTTTCCCATTTACTCCCAGATGTGTCTTTCACTGATTCGTTCAAATCAGAATCCAATCAAGGACCACACATTACACTTGCTTATTGTGTATTTTAAGTCTCTTTTAATCTATAACTGTCTCCCTCTTTGCTCTGGGTTGTAACTTTTTTCCTCTTGTGTCCAGCAAATATAATCTTTGGGGGGGGGTTGTTAAATAAGGAGTTTGAATAAGGCTGAGTCTTTGTATACAATATGGGCTAATCATACCAAAGTATTGAATTTTTAAAAACATTTATTTATTTTATTATTTAATTAATTAATCAATTTAGGCTGGGCCGGGTTGTAGTTGCGGCATGCGGATTCTCAGCTGCTGCATGCATGTGGGACCTAGTTCCCCCACCAGGGATCAAACCCGGGCCCCCTGCGCTGGGAGCATGGAGTCTTACCCACTGGACCACCAGGGAAGTCCCCAGAAATATTTAATTAAAAAAAATAGGTGATGTTTTTATTTATTTATTTAGTATTATTATTATTTTTTGGTACATGGGCCTCTCACTGTTGTGGCCTCTCCCATTGTGGAGCACAGGCTCCGGACGTGCAGGCTCAGCGGCCATGGCTCACGGGCCTAGCCACTCCACGGCATGTGGGATCTTCCCGGACTGGGGCACGAACCCGTGTCCCCTGCATTGGCAGGCGGACTCTCAACCACTGTGCCACCAGGGAAGCCCCCGATTTCTTAGAGACAAACTGAATACTGTTTTGAATAGTATTTACAGGCTCCTTGAACCTCACTTTTCTCATCTATATAATGGGGATGATAATCCTTGTCATGTCTATTCCATAGGTGTGTCATGAGGATCAAACAAGACCGAGTCTGTGAAAGCATTCTTTTTACTAGCATGCACATGTAAGTCAGCATTATTATTATCATTTTCTCCAGAAGAATGGCTTTTTAACTCGAGAGTTAGCATGAGACATAAGTCTACACACTGCCACAGGCAGAGGGGAGCAAAGGGAGAAAAGTTCTGTTATGACCAATTAATCCTCCTGTTTCCTTCAGAATCCAAACCCCAAACCTAAGTCCATGGAAATAACTTTTCAAACCATAGTTTCAAATATGCCCCCCTCCAAACAGCCTGAGCGTTGTATAAGCAGCCGGCAGACAAGGCCCGGGGCCGGAAGAAAGGCCCGAGGCCCGGAGCAGGCAGAGCTCCATGACCAGCTGAAACGTGTGGGCACAAACCACCTGCTCTCTCACCTTCTCACCTACTCCCTTTCCGCCCTGTGTGCGTCAGCGCCCCTCAGCGCAGGCCGGAACCACAGCAATGCTGACAGTGTTATTTCCTGTGTGAATGAAAGTGCAAAAGGATGCAAGGATGACTGGTCGTCCTGTCACATGGGTAGCACCTAGGGTCTGGCTTTAGGAAACATCCTTGATTCACTGTCCTGCCTTGTAAAGCCAAGTGTTTTTTAGGCTTGACCCAGAGTGAATGAAGTGCTCTTCTGAGCTTGGGAGATAGAGGCTGCCTTTGGCCGCACCACGTGTGGGCATATATTGCTTCCCGTTTTAAATTTGTCTCTTCTGTCTATCTAGGTTGAATCCCTTTAGCTGTTCACACCGTGCTAAGATTAGGAGCTCTTGGGATCTCTGTGCTGGAAGGAACGTCAAGGTCATTGATGCCAGCACCCACTCAGTTAATAGTCAAATGTCCTTCATACTATTGCTTATGTACACTCAGTGAAGTGGTTAAGAGCAAGACTCCCTGGGTTCAAACTCCTGGCACCTACTAGTTGTATCATCTCATACAGATTACTTAACTGCTCTGTCTTAGTTCCCTCATCTATAAAGTATGGATAATAATAGTATTTACCCAGCGTTCTTGTATGAAGATCAGCAGAATGTATCTATATATCTCTGTCTTCGTATCTATCTATATCTATATCTATATCTATATCTGTATCTATATCTGTCTATCTATATCCGTAAAACACACACAGCAGTTCCTGGCTCATAGGAAGCATTATATGTGTTGCAATTTTCACGTACCTGTCCAGCCTCTGCATAAACAGCTCCAGGGATGGAGAACTCCCTAGCTCATGAAGCGAGCCATTTAATCATTGGTCTATTCCAACTATCATGTACAAGCTCCTTATATTGTGGGAGTAGGAAGAGAAAGGGAGCGCCAAAAATATACTGGGTCCTATGGTAGATTTTTTGGATATATTGTGTTGTTACCCTGTGGAATTATTTATTCTCATTTTATTGATTTACACGTGACAAAACTGAAGCACAGGGGATTTGAGAAATTTGCCCAGAGTCAAACAATGATTAAATGATCCTGTCAGAATTTGAACTTGGGCCTCTTAGGCTCCAATATCTTTAATTATTGGAAGGTAACTGCCCTTTTCCCACTGAGACTTTGGTTTTTCACAGTGGTTGGCACATAGTAAGTTCTCAAATGATAGGGATTATTATTGTTAATTTCTATTAATACTTTATATGTTTGAACCATTCTTTCCCTCTTTTTTTTTTTTTTTTCCCTTGCTGAGGTAGGCTGCTTACAACATTCTTCTCTACTAGGTTTTACCTGTATAAAATATCAGTAGCATAGTCTTGCCCCTGGTCACCTGTGTTCACAAAGACAATGACTCACCAGGTAGAGAAATACTTGACAAGAATCCCTTTTCAAGTTAGTTTCTCCTGTAGTACAGAAAGTTTTAAGGTCAGAAGTCAGTCCCCTAGTAGCTCTGAGAAGAACTTCTCTTTCTGCATTTTCACTAGCATCGTTTTTCTTCCTGAAGACTCAGCTAGAATAATTAGGTACCAACAGACATTTAGTCTAACTGTCCATCAGCTGCTTAGCTGTAGCCTCTTCTTACACATGGCCAGGATGGAGTGCTCCTGAGGCAGCCTGTTTCATTTTGGATAACTCTTATTATTTAATTCATTTATTTATTCAACAAATATTTATTGAGAGCTGAGAGCTGTTGCCAACCCCCTGAGCTAGGGACTAAGGATACAATGGAAAGTAAAAACAGCAATTTCTTCATAAGACTGGACCATATTCTGCATCCCTTGACTTTCTACCTATTGATGTATAACTTCTGCCCTCTGGAGTAACAGAACAAGGTTAATTTCTGGTCCTCACAATAATCCTTCATATACTTGAAGATGGTTTTCCAGTTGCCTGTGTAACTAAGATTTTTTTCTCCAAGCTTTCTTTGTAAAGATACTACTTTCTTTAATATTGGCAGGTGACCTAAAGGTGATGAAAAAAATGGGTCTTATTTACTTTCTCCTAGCCTCAGTTTCCTTATTTGTGAAATGAAGATAATATATCCACAACAGGTAACTGAAAATTTTTTAAAGTATTTATTTATTTTTAACATCTTTATTAGAGTATAATTGCTTTACAATGGTGTGTTAGTTTCTGCTGTATAACAAAGTGAATCAGCCATACATATATATATATATATCCCCATATCTCCTCCCTCTTGCGTCTCCCTCCCACCTTCCCTATCCCAGCCCTCTAGGTGGGCACAAAGCACCGAGCTGATCTCCCTGTGCTATGCGGCTGCTTCCCACTAGCTATCTATTTTACATTTGGTAGTGTATATATGTCCATGCCACTCTCTCAGTTTGTCCCAGCTTACCCTTCCCCCTCCCTGTGTCCTCAAGTCCATTCTCTATGTCTGCATCTTTATTCCTGTCTTGCCCCTAGGTTCTTCAGAACCATTTTTTTGTTTTTTTTTTTAGATTCCATATATATGTGTTAGCACACGGTATTTGTTTTTCTCTTTCTGACTTACTTCACTCTGTATGACAGCCTCCAGGTCCATCCACCTCATTACAAATAACTCAATTTCGTTTCTTTTTATGGCTGAGTAATAATCCATTGTATATATGTGCCACATCTTTATCCATTCATCTTTCGATGGACACTTAGGTTGTTCCATGTCCTGGGTATTGTGAAGAGGGCTGCAATGAACATTGTGGTACATGACTCTTGGTTTTTTTCAAAATTTTATTTATTTATTTATTTTTGGCTGCATTGGGTCTTTGTTGCTGCACGTGGGCTTTCTCTCTAGTTGTGGCAAGCGGGGGCTACTCTTTGTTGAAGTGCATGGGCTTCTCATTGTGGTGGCTTCTCTTGTTGCAGAGCACAGGCCGTAGGTGCACGGGCTTAAGTAGTTGTGGCACATGGGCTCAGTAGTTGTGCCTCGCGGGCTCTAGAGAACAGGCTCAGTAGTTGTGGCGCACGGGCTTAGTTGCTCCTTAGCATGTGGGATCTTCCCGGACCAGGGCTCAAACCCGTGTCACCTGCATGGGCAGGCAGATTCTTAACCACTGCGCCACCAGAGAAGCCCACATGACTCTTCGTAAATTATGGTTTTCTCGGGGTATATGCCCAGTAGTGGGATTGCTGGGTCATATGGTAGTTCTATTTTTAGTTTTGTAAGGAACCTCCATACTGTTCTCCATAGTGGCTGTATCAATTTACATTTCCACCAACAGTGCAAGAGGGTTCCCTTTTCTCCACACCCTCTCCAGCGTTTATTGTTTGTAGATTTTTTGATGATGGCCATTCTGACCATGTGAGGTGATACCTCATTGTAGTTTTGATTTGCATTTCTCTAGTGGTGTTGAGCATCCTTTCATGTGTTTGTTGACAATCTGTATGTCTTCTTTGGAGAAATGCAGGTGACTGAAATTTTGAGATATTGTGTTACTTATCTGAAATAGAGTAAGTATGTGTGTGTATTAGTGCGTATTAATAGCATTAAATAACCTTAACTGTATGCCTACATGTACCAGGTACTCTTCTGAATGCCTCACATTTATTATCTCATTTACTGTCATAACAGCTCTGTGAAGGGGGTGGGGGTAGGAGATTATTCCTATTTTACAGATAAGGAAACGGGCACAGAGAGCTTAAGTAACTTGTCCAAAGTCAAACAGCAAGTAAGTGATATTGCTAAGGATCTGAAACAGTGTGACTCCAGACCCTTGTTTAAGGCTCCCTGGTTGGTAGCCATTTTTATATCAGGAAGGACTGAGAGAGGGACAAGAGTCAAATGGTCCAGAAGGTGAAGTGGAGCTGAGACTGAACTTGGAGCCTGATTTTTGACCTGTGGTATCATCTAGTATTTTAAATAATTGCCTACAGTTTGAAATGCAGTCTCTCGGGTTCACAGTCTAGCCTCAAAGGAGGCTCCCTTCTTCCCTGATTGCAGCAATCCATCCATTCAGCCCCCTACTCACGTGTGCTGGTTCCCTCTGTACCCCATTGTGTGGTTCTTGGCAGCAAATAGTACTTTTCTTTCCTCAACACATCATTTGTTAGTTTCTTTGCACTGGTTCAAATTGAAGCTTACAAACGTACTTTTTCACTTAAGTGTGTTTTTTGGTATAGCTTGGTTTTTAGCTATTTACCATTTCTAAATCAGTCTGCTAAACTGGGAAACCATAGTTTCAACTAAAAATAACAAACAAAAGGATAATTTCCTTAATACTTATAGAGCTTTTACAAATTAATGAGAATAAGGAAAACAGCCCAGGAGAAAAATGAGCAAAGGTTATGAACAGACAAGTTGCAGAAAAGGAACTACAAATGGCTCTTGTATGTGTGTACTAATCCTTGGTTATTATTAGGTAAATATATGTTAAAGTTATGACATTTTTCCTATGGTAAAGATGGGTACATATTTCTATCTATGTCTGTATTTATATCTACGTATATCTGGTAATATATTTTGCTGGTGGGGTAATAGGAAAATAGGTATTCTCATACATTGCTCTTGGAAAAATACATTGGCATAGCTTCTATGAAATACTGTTTGACAATTACCTATCAAAATCATAAGTGCATGTACCCTTGTTTAGGTCATAGTTTCTCAACTTGGGCATTATTGACATTTTGGGCCAGATAATTCTTACTCTGTGCATTGCAGGATGTTTAGCAGCAGGCCTGGCCTCTACCCACTGGATGCCTGTAGTACCTCTCCCTCCAGTGTGGCAACCAAAATTGCTTCCAGACGTTGCCAAATATCTATGGGGGACAAAATTCCCCTTAGTCAAGAACCACTGGTTGAGGGTTTTCTTATTACTGCATAACAACAAACTTAATGGCTTAAAACAACAACTATTTGATTTGCTTGTGATTCTGAGATCTGGATTGCACTCAGCTGGGCAGTTCCTCTGCTGTTCTTGCCAGTGGTCGCTCATATGGCTGTATGTATTTGGTGTGGCAGGTGGGGCTGACCTCAGCTGGGATAGTGAGGTGGCTGGCTCTTTTCTCTCTAAGATCATCTCTGGTCCTCTTTCCCTACACATGGTCTCTCGGTATAAAGAGAAGGTGAAGGTACAACACTCTCTGTGTGTGGTTTCTCCAGCGGGGTAGGCAGATTTTTACCTGGCAGCTCAGGGATACCAAGGACACAAAAGTGAAAGCTGGGGCTTCCCTGGTGGCTCAGTGGTTGAGAGTCCGGCTGCCGATGCAGGGGACACGGGTTCGTGCCCCGGTCTGGGAAGATCCCACATGCCACGGAGCGGCTGGGCCCGTGAGCCATGGCCACTGAGCCTGTGTGTCCCGAGCCTATGCTCCCAATGGGAGAGGCCACAACAGTGAGAGGCCCGCGTACAGAAAAAAAAAAAAAAGTGAAAGCTGCCAGGCCTTCTTAAAACTGTTGCTTATGTTCAGCTAAGCAGTTTTCTACATTTCTATATAAAGTGAAGAATCTGTCCAGAAAATTCTTGGACCTTAATGACTACTTTTGATTTATTTCGTATCTGGATAAGGCCAGTCCAAGGAGAGGTTATGCAAAGCATTTGCCATTGGCCTCTCCTGAGTCCATAATATTCCAAAGCCTAGATTCCCTGCTCCTTAAGGCTAAGCTTGTCCTGGTCCTTCCTTTTTCACCATTATAAGTAATCTTCCTTCTGAAATTTCTTTTTTTTTTTTTTTTTTTTGCGGTACGCGGGCCTCTCCCTGTTGTGGCCTCCCGCTATTGTGGCCTCTCGCGTTGTGGAGCACAGGCTCCGGACACGCAGGCTCAGCGGCCATGGCCCACGGGCCCACGGGCCCAGCCGCTCCGCAGCATGTGGGATCTTCCCAGACCGGGGCACGAACCCGTGTCCCCTGCATCAGCAGGTGGACTCTCAACCACTGCGCCACCAGGGAAGCCCCTGAAATTTATTTTTTTTAAAAAAATTAATTTATTTATTCATTCATTTTTTGCAGCCTTGGGTCTTCATTGCTGTGCGCGGGCTTTCTCTAGCTGCAGCGAGCAGGGGCCACTCTCTGCCGTGGTGCACGGGCCCCTCATGGCGGTGGCCTCTCCTGTTGTGGAGCATGGGATGTAGGCTCACGGGCTACAGTAGTTGTGGCCCACAGGCCCCAAAGCGCAGACTCAGTAGCTGTGGCACACGGTCTCAGCTGCTCTGTGGCATGTGGGATCTTCCCGGACCAGGGCCCAAACCCATGTCCCCTGCCTTGGCCGGCAGACTCCCAACCACTGCGCCACCAGGGAAGTCCCCCTTCTGAAATTTCTGTTCTTAGGGTTAACATCCTTTAGATCTCAGTTTAACTATCACTTCCTGTGTTCAGTTGACCCTTGAATAATTTGGAGGTTAGGGGTGCTCACCCTATATGCAGTTGAAAATTCTGGTATAACTTTGCAGTCGACCCTCAGTATGCCAAGGTTCCACATCCGTAGATTCAACCAATCTTGGATCATGTAGTACTGCAGTATGTATTTATTGAAAAAAAATCCACCTATAACTGGATCCATGCAGTTTAAACCTGTGTCGTTCCAAGGTTCACTGTATTCCGTGACCGTATTATCTTAAATACCTCCTACCCTACCCCACCTCCAACAACTTGTGAAGCGCTTTTGAAGCCCCTTCTGACATCACTTTTCCATTGTTGCGTTGGCCAAAGCAAGTCACGTGGCCAAGTTGAGAGTCATCATGCGAGGGGACTTCCAAGGACATGAATACTGGGAGGTGTGGTTCATTGAGGACTTTCGATGTAACTTCTATACCACTCATTATTCATAATTTTGTTTATCTCCTTTAGAGAGTTTATCACAACCTATATTATCATTTGCTTATTGATTTACTTGTCTGTTTCCTTCTATTAGTGAGAGGAATATGTACTGAAGTGCACTGGTGTCTGATACCTTGTTCTCTTCCAGAATCTCTCAGTGTTTGGCACACAGGCCAATAATAAGTATTTGTTGAATAAATAACTGAGCTCTGAGTTTTCTAAGCTATGTTCAGCTCATTTTACAAAAGACCCTGTGGTGATGTGACCAGGGAGTGGGTTGAAATTCCTTCCTCCATTTTTAAGCACCTTGTACATTTTAACAGTGGTTTTCTGAAGACAATGTCTCAGTCTTTAAACTGACACACCTTTAAGTGTGGTAAATTCTTACTTCTGAATGGAACATAAAATCAGATTTTTCTACTTCATTTTCGTCATTTTCGTCATTTTTCCATTGTACTCTTAGAAACTTGGGGTATATTTGATGACTTTTGTTAGTTTATACTATCTCAAGTAATCTTTTAAAATTAATTAATTAATTAATTTTTGGCTGCATTAGGTCTTCGTTTCTGCACGTGGGCTTTTCTTTAGTTGCGTCAAGCGGGGACTACTCTTCATTGTGGTGCGCGGGCTTCTCATTGCGGGGGCTTCTCTTGTTGTGGAGCATGAGCTCTAGGCGCAGGCTTCAGTAGTTGTGGCTCGCGGGCTCTAGAGTGCAGGCTCAGTAGTTGTGGCGCACGGGCTTAGTTGCTCCTCAGCGTGTGGGATCTTCCTGGACCAGGGCTCAAGCCCGTGTCCCCTGCATTGGCAAGCGGATTCGTAACCACTGCGCCACCAGGGAAGCCCTCAAGTAATCTTGATTATCTTTCGAAATAGTCTCTCATTTCTTTAGCGAGGAATGTAGAAATGTTACAAAAGGGATTTGTGGAATTGAGCGGGACTGATGGTAACTTCTGAAAATCCAAGTTGTTAACTATGGATTTTCAAATCACTGGTGATTTCAAGTTTCCTGAAGAGGTCTTTTGTCATCCTGGTGGCCCTGAGACTACAGGGATTTTTTTGTTTTTCTTGTAGTTTACTTAGTCTTTAATAATATCTATGGAAAATGCAGAGAGCTTTTATGCAATATACTTTGGGGAATTTGGTAGCTATAAATTTATGCAGATAAGGTACTCCTGATTTTGCTTTTTCTTTCTAATTATGCTCCTTTGAAGAGTTCACAGGATTCTTAATCTTTTAAAATAGAGTGAGTTTATGCTTCTTTGCTGGTTGCCTGGAAGGAAGGAACAGGAAAGAAGGGATAAAACCCAGGAGATAATTCATGATATCAGGATACTGGCATTATTTCAAATTAAAATCTATGTACATAACCAGCTTTCTCAATTCTTATACAAATTCACTCTTTAAAATCTATCAGTACACATCTATGTGTGAATATAATTAAAAGATGCTACATTTCTCATATGTGTTTTTTCAGTTTACATATATCTTGCAATCCCCATACAGCAAACGTAAGATAGTGGTGGCAATATTGTATATATCTTAGGCATCATATAAGAAAATCTTAATCAAAACCGACGGTAGCAACTCTTGTAGTAGCAACTTCATTCTAGCTGAGTGACCTCAGGCTACTCATTTCTCTTTTTAGGAACATTAGGAACAGTGTCCTCAATTGTGAAATAAGACGACTGGGGAAATGTCCCTTCTAGTTCTTGGGTTTGGGTGCCAGCAGCAAAGCAATATAATTTATATAAAGATGCCTGTTGGGCTTCCCTGGTGGCGCAGCAGTTGAGAGTCCACCTGCTGATGCAGGGGACACAGGTTTGTGCCCCGGTCCGGGAAGATCCCACGTGCTGCGGAGCGGCTGGACCCGTGAGCCATGGCCGCTGAGCCTGTGCGTCCGGAGCTTGTGCTCCACAACAGGAGAGGCCACAACAGTGAGAGGCCCGCGTACTGCAAAAAAAAAAAAAAAAAAGATGCCTATAAAGGTCCTTAAAACAGAAAAATACTAAGGGTATATAACTTAAGAGGGTTTTGTACAAAATTTGAAGGTAGAAATCAGGATGGGATATCACTTTTTTCAGAGTAAAATGTCAAGTTATTTAACAGGAAAAAGAAAAGACAATGAATTCCTAATTAATTAACAGAATTTAGAGGCTTAAAATAAAATAAATATTTTTTTCCTTTCTCTGAAATGACTGTGTCAGAATTTTAGCTATATCAGAATTGCTTACATCATACTTTAAAGCAAGTATCCAGAGAGTTGAACTGGAAATATGTACAGTCCTCATAACAAGCTGATGAAGTGTGAGAATGAGGTTAGCTGGATGGAAGGACATAAAGAAAGGAAAGATGGTTTTGTAGACACTCAGCTGTACCACAGCAGAGAAAGTTCACACTAACATTCTGTAATGTTGTTGCACTGGGTCACTGAGGGGGAAAGTTCCTCTAAGACTTTTAATTAATGTGAGGATGGCAAACAGCATATCAACACCTTCCTAGTGAAGCATTAATCACCTGGAGAATCATTTCCACACCCTCTACCAAATGTAACTGGGAGCAAGTATGAATAGAAAAACATGATTTAAAAACGATCTGTTCAGACCCTCAGAATGAAACACCGTAGGAATTACTTTCTACAGCTTGGGGGAAAACAGAAGGGAAAGAGTGGGTGATAGTCAAGCAAGGTTCTGTCTTAAAAGGGGGAGCTGGAAAATGCAAAGCAAGCAGAGGCACTAAAATGCTGAGCATGGAGGTGCACAAACGCTTTCCAAATCATGGTATTTTGTCCTCTGCCCTCTCTCGAAGGGCTCTGTGAACTCCTTTGTCATCCAGTCAGTAAGCAGTGTCACTCAACAACAGTGCTAGGCCCTGAGGATTTAAAAATGAATGAAGTTCACTTTTAATGAGTGAATCTCTGAATCTTCAGGTCCCCAATTCACCAGCTATGAGGGAGTGGGCAGGATGGGAATAGCTGGTGGTAAGACCTGTTTAATAATCACAGTGCCGTGTGGTAATGGTTGTAGCAGATGTGTGTGCAGAGCCATTGAAGCTGAGGGGAAGCCCCAAATGGTGACCCTAGAACGTTCACAGAGAGGGTGACATTTGATACAGCTTAGGGGACAAAAAGGACAGTGGCAAGTGTGGTAAAGTGTTGGGCCAGCCAAGGTACAGAATGGGAGAACTGGCATTTCAGAGAGATTGGGAAAGGGAAGCACATACAGAACCAGAGAGGTTTGCAAGAATAAGACATGTTTGGAGTCTGGCTGTAGTTTCTCACCATTAAAAAGAAAATTCTAGTTTCCTTTAGGTAATGCTCATTCTATGTATCTCATGGCCTTCACCTCCAACCTGGATCCAAAGAGCATTCAGTTTCCTGTCCCCAGGTTGTGAGTGTAACCTGATATATTTTCCAATTTAGTGAATTACGGAGGGCTAAAGAAGAGATGACCTGAGGCACCCGTAATGCAATTTGCTGAACACTTATGAGGTGTGCAGCTAAGGCCCTTAGAGCAGCGGTCCCCAACGTTTTTGGCACCAGGGACTGGTTTCATGGAAGGCGAGTTTTCTAGGGGAGGGCGGTGGAGTGGAGTGGGGGGTGGCGGGCGGCGGGATGGTTCACGCGGTAAGGCGAGGGGTCAGGAGCGGCGCGGAGCGGCAGGTGAAGCTTCACTCGCTAGCCCGCCACTCACCTCCTGCTGTGCGGCCCAGTTCCCACCAGGCCGTGGACCCGGGGTTGGGGACGCCTGCCTTACAGGATTACCGTAGTTAATTCTCATAATGACTCTGTGGGCTAGGTACTATTATTATTCCCATTTTTAAATAAAACAACTGAGGCTTAGAGGCATCTTGTTCAAAGTTATATGGCAAGTGAGCTATGCAGTCTGCTTCTAACCCAGGCAATCTGACCGAAGGGACTCGGGTCTTAGTCAGTGTGCTATCCTGCCTCAAAAGTGTGAGCACTGCCACCACCAGGAATCAAAAAATATCCTATGAGCATCCCACCCAGCCTGGGGCCTTCCCTCCTCATATGGAAAAGACAGCACAATGGTGAGGGTGAGGGTGTCACCTACGGTGTGAGTGGGTAACATGGAGTTCGCCAGCCAGATCTGCCTTCATGGGAGGACATGCTACTCAGCTCTGAGTGCTGTTGACAGCTGGCCCTCTCAGGGACTGCCTCAGTTGCTGAGTCACCTTCCCAAAGTCGTACCACTTCCCAGAATGTACCACATCCAATGACTAATTCAGGAAGCGATATAAAGGTCCAGCCATGTAGGCCCAAAACTCTGATGAGTCAGGCTAGCTGCAGGGCCTCTAGGGGAGGTCTGCTGAGCCTGTTGTTGGGTTTACACTGAAGCTCCACTTCTCCTTCTGTCCCATCCTGCTTCCTGTCCCTCCCTCCACAGGTGTCAACCCCATGGGCATTCCTTAATGACCGTCCCACCACTCTGTCTCAGAGCCTGCTTCCCTGGGGACCCAATTGGTGACAACATTAATTCCATTCTGTGACCTCTCACCTTGTCTCCTTTGTAACTTCCTTTCATGTTAGTTTCAAAACCATGCGCCTTTCGTTTTTAAAGGACCTTTGATTTTCCATGTTCCGGATAAATATCTAAGAACAAAAGTTTTAAAATTCTCAAAGGTAGCTTACACAAAGATTCAGTCCCCCTCTTTTGGTTGTTATTGTTGTTAATAGAACTTATTTAGAGCTGTATTAGGTGCACAACAAAAAGCAGAAGGTGCAGAGAGTTCCCCTATATCCCCTGCCCTTCTCCCACATGCACAGTCTCCCCTACTAGCAACATCCATTTGCTTTGGTTTTGGCAATAGATATAGGTTATGGAAGTAAGATCTCTTTAAAACCAAAACTTTCATTAAAATAGTTTATGTGAACTTTTCATTGTTATTTTTGATGTTTGAGTTGTTGGCTGACTTTATTCCAATAGGCTCTTGCTGTGTGAACTTGGCAGGCTCCTTAAAACTTTGAGTCCCAGTATCCTCATCTCTAAAATTGGAATAGTAATTATTGGGAGGATTAAATGAGATGTCCCAACTCTAAGCAAAGTGCCTGGCACATAATAAAGCTTAAGAAAATGGGCCTTTTAACATAAAGTTGGCACTGCACAGGTCACAGGGTATATTTGTTTCCTGTGGCTGCTCTAACACATTACCACAGACTTGGTGGCTTAAGACAAGAGAAATTTATTCTCTCAGGCTCCTGGAGGCCAGAAGTCTGAAATCAAGGTGTGAGCAGGACTGCTGTCCCTCTGGAGGCTCTAGGGGAGAATCCTTTCTTGCCTCTTCCAGCTTCTGGTGGCTGCTGGCATTCCTTGACTGCATCACTCCAATCCCTGCCTTCCTGGACACATTGCCTTTTCCTCTCTGCCTTCCTTTTATAAGGGTACATGTGATTGCAGCTAGGGCCACCCTGAAAACCCAGGAAAATCTCCTCAACTCAAGATCCTTAATTTAATCTGCATGGGCCCTGTTTCTCTGTAAGGGGACATTTCCAGGTTCTAGTGATGAAGATCTGATATCTTAGGGGGACTATTTTTTAGCCTACCACACAGGGTCACACAGTTCCTGTCCTGTCCTTACAAGGCATGGTCCTGGACATCTCACCTTTAGATTACTAAAATAGTCCTTTGTTCCCCCCAGTTTGTGGTTCAAAACCATCTGCCTTATTTTAAGAACATTCCTCCCTCTCCCAGAGGGGACAGTGGCTCCCAGGGTTGGGTGGTTTCTTTAAGGTCTCAGCACTAGACAGTGTTGCTGTTTTAGAGGCATCTTTCCAAGGTTTTATTTAATTCTGGGATGCACTCTAGCACTGTTTCTCAAACTTGCATATTCCCAGCATCTCTAATTCCGTAGATGGTGTGAGGTTTGGCAATCTAAAATTTTCAAAGTGTCCCACAGGAATTTTATCAGCCAAGATTTAGAAACATTGATTCCAGCAAAGTCCTGAACCAAAACCCTCGAAATAGGGAATTCCCCTTCCCGCCTGCTGGGTGTGTCATGGTTGCATGACTGAGGTTTTTTTAAAAGGGTGGAGAAAAAAGAAAAGAGCAACCCTGAAAACTGAACAGTCTATCTGTACAGTATTCCCTGAAAGAGCTCCCTAGCGGGAAAACTTCCAATTCTGGATTAAGTGGCGGATGGCGACAGCCTGGATTTGGCAGTCCTGCTGCTGTCACTAGCCCGGGACCTCGTAGGTCTGAGTGATAAAGCCCCGGCCGCGCCCTCAGCGGGAGCCAAGCTTTCCCTCGGTGAGAGCAGCTCCAGCTGTGGTGGCGGCCAGGCTATTCCAGCCCTAGTGTGGGTGTCCATAGAGAGGTACATCGCAGTTGGGGTGGGCGGGGGAGTGGCCTGCAGCGCCACTCCTGCAAGTGGCAGCCACTCCAGAGTGGCGCGGGCAGGGGGCGTGGGGAGACGTAGGTATATTTATTCTGGCGTGAGAGCGGGATGCTGGGACCGCTCTACGCTGCCGGAGGAGCTGTCCTGAGTCGAGAGCAGACAGTTCTCCCGAAAAGGCTAAGAAACCAGCGCCGGTGATTGGCCAGGTGGGGGCAGCCGTAGTGCGGTGGCCGAACGCACAGAAAAATTTCGGGAGTTGTGGAAGTCCCTTCGGGGATGATGGGGCGCAGTTTGGCTCAGCCAGGAGCGATGAAGGGGCATGTCCAGCTCAGCCGTGAGATGTTGGGGCGCAAAGTCAGGCTCCCTCGGGAGGTGACAGGGGTATAATGTCCAGGCCAGCCTTGGAGTGATGGGGGGCGCAGTGTCAGGCTCAGCCGGGAAGTGATGAAGGTGCAGAGTCAAGCTCAGCTGGGAGGTTATGGGGGCTCTGAGTTAGGCTCAACCTGGGGTTGATGGGTGCCGCAGCGTGGAGGCGCTGCTTGGGGGGCCTGCTCCGGCAACCGGGCGGTCAGGTGCTGTTCCTGGGCGCCGCAGCGAGAGGCGCTGAGCGCCGACGTTCGCAGCTCGCCCTGAGCTGGGGCAGCGGGAGGAGCCCTGCGCGGTCACCGCCTCCTCCGGCCACAGGCTCCTCCTCTCCCCCCGCCTTCTTCGTCTCGCCTGCCCGAGCGCCCAATCAGCAGCCCTCGGCCCCGCAGAGCCGGGTTGCTTGTCTGGGCGGCGGAGGCTGAGCGCGACCCAAGCGAGCCGCGGCGCCCGCCGACCAGGGACAGGCGGGACTCCCGGAACCCCGCTTTGCCCCGCGCGGCCGCCCCCCACTTCACTGTCGCGCGGACGCTTCGGCCCGAGCCGCCTGGGCCACGATTCTCCTCCTCTTCCTCCCGGCGGGGAAGGAACGGAGGCGGCGGAGTAGCTGCTCCGGAGAGAGCTAGCTGAGGCCCTTGCCCCTGAGGCTCGGGACTGGAGGAGGAGGAGGCGGAGGCGGAGGGAAGTGCGCGTCATTCCCGGGAGGAGAGTGTTTCACCTCCTGGCAGAGGCTGCGGCTGCCAGTTGCGTAAAAGCGGCAGCGGCGGCAGGCCGGGGCTGGAGGGGCTCCCTGACCATGGAGGGAAGATCCAGACCCTGGGACGCCAGGAGCTCGGCTCTGTGTCTTTGGACTGCTGTGTAGGCACCTGAATTAGCCGACGCTAAGCGGGGGAGGGGAAGGTAAGAAGCAACGGGGTCACCAGCCCCCGCCCCCTCCGCTCTGCCTCCCTTGCTGCCCGCTGGGGGCCACTGCCAGGACGCGGACCATGGTCCTCCGCTCCTTCCCGGCTCCCGGCAGTCAGGCATTGGGGCATTTCTATTGAAACGGCAAAATCCTCCCGCCTCCCACAGCACCCTCCCCCCTCTCCCACTGCGCGCCGCCTTTCTCCTCTTTGGATTAGGAGTAACAAGACTCCTCCGAGTAAGTCCTGTCCATAAGAAAGGGTCTTTGGGAACCACATCTTGATTTCTTTCTCTCCCTCGCTCTTTTCATTGCTTTTACGGGGAACCAAACAATGGACCTTTGAAAGTCGGTGTGAACAGTCTTAAACTTTCTGGAGAGGGCTGGCTTGGGGGAATAAACCCCACAGGAAGCCGACTACAGTGAAAGGTTGGTGGAATGTGCATTGCAGAGTTTCGGCTTCAGTGAGCGCGCGCGTACGCGTTTGGGGGTGATCTTTGTCTCTTTATTACCCTGGGTTGGTGCCCCCCCCGTCTCCCACCCCAGTTTCTTTTAGTTAAGGTAAGGCGACTCTTTAAGGTCTCGTGCAGCTTTCTTTAAAGCTGGGGAAAGGCTTAGCACTGGCCCCCACTTCCAGCTTTCCTCTGCAAAGTTGGGAGGTCTTGGCAAAGGAAGGGGGTCCGGCTCTGTGAGGACCCCTAAGTGCTGCGGTTAATGCTGGTTGCTACACCCCTTGTAATAAAACCAAGGTTCTGACGTCCCTGGATGCTGTCTGCTGAGGGTTGATTTGTGTCCCCAGATTTCCCGTGGAGCGGAAGCCGCTCACTTAAATTCTCCGCATTAGGTTAGGAAAACAGACTTTGATATATGTCTCCTTTCATCAGCAGTAAGGGTTAAGGATAGAGTGCTTAATAATTTTAAGAACTTTCATTCCGCACAGGAGCCACTCACTGGCTTGTGTTCACTCCCCTTGTTTCAGTGTGACTGTGATGCGATGTTGCATAATTACGCGTGTTGAGAGTGTGCAGATACTATCTTCGTGAGCTCTTCCCAGTACAAAGTGAGAAGAATTTAGAGGAAGGGGGATGGAGGGAGGTTTCACCTGAGCTGAGTGAAGACTGAGTCCTCAGAGCAGCCAGGCTTACCTGTTGGAAATGTCTCTGTTTTAAAAACAAATACATTTAGGTTCTCATGAACCTATGGGCAGGACAGGAATAAAGACGCAGACATAGAGAATGCACTTGAGGACACCGGGAGGGGGAGGGGTAAGCTGGGACGAAGTAAGAGTAGAATTGACATATATACACTACCGAATGTAAAATAGCTAGCTAGTGGGAAGCCGTTGCTTCGCACTGGGAGATCAGCTCGGTGCTTTGTGACCACCTAGAGGGTAGGGGTGGGATAGGGAAGTTGGGAGGGAGACGCAAGAGGGAGGGGATATCGGGTTTTTGTATATGCATAGCTGATTCACTTTGTTATAAAGCAGAAACTAACACAGCATTGTAAAGCAATTATACTCCAATAAAGATGTTAAAAAAATAAAATAAAAACAAATACATTTAAAATATTTAGCCTTATGGTTCTTTGGTTGTCTAGAAAGGAACTATTAATGTTTGTTTGACCCTTGAAGGAAACTTGCTGTTTTCAGAATTGGTCTGGGCATCATACTTTGGTTGTGTCTTTGATTAGCTATGCAAAGGGTTCTTTTGAGTGTGCATTTCTGGGCAAAGCAGAAGGTAGTGCACTTCCTCTGCTTAGTAAACATTGGCTAGCACCTTTTGATGCTTTATCCTTTACATTAAAACCACTCCTCTCAATTTTCTGTGTACCTGCACTACAGGATATGTGTGTGTGTGTGTGTGTGTGTGTGTGTGTGTGTGTGTGTGTAACTGGAAGTCTTGTGGTTTTCAGTTCAGTCCACCTGACGCTGTCTTATCTGAATGTGTTTACAGGCCCAGAAAAGTAAGGTTAGAAGTGAACTCTGAGTCATCACCTGTTTCCCTTTAACAGTCTGTGAATGAGCAAGCAAGGGGAGGACTGGGCACTGTGTGTGTGTGTGTGTGTGTGTGTGTATACAGGAAAATTGAATCAGTGAATTCTTACATGGTACTTGTTTAGATTTCCTTTGTCACAGCTAATTGAGTAAAAGTCTCTGTTTTTTTTTTTTAAGGATTATTGGGTTTTTTATGTTTATTTGTTAATTTTGGCTGCATTGGGTCTTGGTTGCTGCACGCGGACTTTCTCTAGTTGCGGCGAGCGGGGTCTAGGCGAATGGGGGCTATTCTTCGTTATGGTGCGCGGGCTTCTCATTACGGTGGCTTCTCTTGCTGCGGAGCATGGGCTCTAGGCGCTGAGGCTTCAGTAGTTGCAGACCGCAAGCTTAGTAGTTGTGGCTCGTGGGCTCTAGAGCGCAGGCTCAGTAGTTGTGGCGCACGGGCTTAGTTGCTGGGCGGCATGTGGGATCTTCCTGGACCAGGGCTCGAACCCTCAGCATTGGCAGGCAGATTCTTAACCACTGCGCCACTAGGGAAGTCCCATGAGTCTCTTTCCTTGGTTTGGCCTATAACCCCTCAAATTTTCAAAAGTCAGGAAACTTTCACAACAGGAAACCAGAATGGGGCAACACCTCATTCATGTTCTAATAGAAATAATCAAGCCTGTTCTCAACCAGCTATCTTGGAAATGAAGAGGAAACAAAGCAGAGAGTAAGGTAGTCTTGTGGGCCATTTCTGAATTTGAAAAGTTACTACTTACTAGCTATGTGCCTCTGGGCAAGTTTCTGAAATTGAGAATGATGAACCACATGTCAGAAAGAGAAAATTTAAATTACCATTGTCAAGTTAACAGTTTTACTCACATGGGTTGCTGTATGTAAATGTGTACCTTGTAAAGTGCTGTAAAATATTTATGAGTATTGCATCATCCACCCACCCACCATCCCTTCAGCTAACAATTATTAATCACCTATTGTGTGTCAGGCTTTCTGGAAACAATCTGATTGCCCACTCTCTTTGTGGAGTGTTCTTTTTGGTAGGGAGAGGGAGTTGGATGAATTGGTTGAAATTCCAGAGGTCACAAGGAGCAAAGATAGGGACTTCCCTGGGGGTCCAGTGGTTAAGACTCCTCGCTGCCAGTGCTGGGGGCGCCTGTTCGATCCCTGGTCAGGGAACTAAGGTCCCACATGCCTCGAGGCCAAAAAAAAAAACCCACAAAAAACAAGGAGCAAAGATAACCTGGTGGCTTCCATCTATAAAGAAGGATAAAACAATCTCTGCTGTTGAAGAAATGAGTCTATTCAGGTACAAAAGGAAATGAACAATTAGAAAGCCCAATAAGTGTTTGGAGAATTATGCATAGAATGCTTTAAGAACCCAGAGGAGGATCAGATTGGGAATGGGAGGGGGAAGCAATTTAGTGAAAAGTAAAATTTACTAAATCAGACGTAATAGTAGGGACTGAAAACTGGTGTTAGACGTACCATTTTGAAATGTAAAGATTGGAGGACTTGAAGTCAGAATTGAGTTTAAAACAAAGCTCTGACAATTGTTAACCATTTGCTTATTGGGCAGATCCCCACATTCTTCACATATTGTTTCTTCATCTGTAAAATAACTTTATGGAATTCTTTGAGGATTAACTTTGATTTAATTTGCTGTGTATATGATAAAGTACCATACAAGCTAATGCTGTTTGGTACTTTCAAAATATGTTCTTTTTAAAAGCTGTAAATAGATACAGTTTATAACTTAGTCTAATTGGTCTCAGTCACAGATTTCTATTTTATTGGCCCTTTCCTGAGTGTGCTGAATCCCATCTTGAGTGCAAGTCTTCAGCTGTTGTCATATGGTGAGTCTCACTTGTTCAGGCATCTTCATCTCAGCCATAGGAAATCTTTTCATCGCGTTTGGGTTGTGAACGCTAATTAGAAGGATGGGCTGTCTAGTACAGTACATCAATTGAGAGGGGCTTGTCTGGGTCTGTACTGTAATGTCCGTACTCTCCTCCCTCCCTCCCAAGTCAGGCTAGTCCTTCTGTTTGTCTTGATCCTAACAAAATGAATATAGAAAAGGAAAAAGAAAGGACAAGAAAAACTATACATCTGCATTTTTGAGACCATGAAAATCACCCTTAATAGTTTTCTCCATTTGTATAGAGGTGTAATTTTTCAACTACACTATTAAAGAAAGGCTGTGCTCTCAATAGCAACAGCTGCTGTCTAGGTGAAACTTGAATCTGTAAGCAGTACTTGCTTTAATATACTTGCCTTAATTCTCTGCTTGAAATGGACTTCAGCTCATCTGACATTTTAATAAATTGCCTTTGATAGAAATCCATACTCAGTATTTAAAACTGCCATGTTAAATGTGACTTTTTGGGGGAAGGGTGATATGACTGTAAATCAGTTCGCAAGACAGTTACACATGCTGAATCTTAGTATGCAGTTTGAATGGGCCTCAAAAATAATATTAAAATGAGGAAGTTGAGACCCAGAGAGGCTAACTAATTAGGTAAGGTCATGTAGTAAATTAATGGCTGAGCAGGGACAAGAACCCCTTTGTCCCTAATTTCCAGCCAGCATATTTTTTTCTCCAATATACTCTAATTTGTTACTCTTTGGTTTTGTTAGCAATTTAGTTATTTTAATGTTTTAATAGTGAAATAATTTGCATTCTGGCTTAGAAATCCACTGCGCCCAAGTTTAAGGCAGACACTGTACCTTCTGTTTTGTTTGGGAGAATCTGGATGTGATATGGTGCACAGAGTGGGGTGAAGCTACTTGTAATAAGTTTGTCAGATAAGGAACTAAGTGTAAAAGTAACGTTAACTTTACTTGCATTTTTTATAAATAGTCTACTAATTTAAAATATTGTCGAAGTGCACATTTTTTAAAAGAAGCAAGTTCTTCTAAGTAAGAAACATTACTCAGATTTGTGTTGTGAAACATATGATAAAAGCATATTAGAAATAGGTTTGCATGTTCTTTTGTTTTTCCTGTACTTGTTTTGGGAAGCCTTTAATGCTGGTTGTTAGAAACTATGCCCAGCAAATATTTTGTTACATTCCCAAGATGTACAAGGCACTGTGCAAGTTGCTGTGAATGATACAAAGATGTGTGAGGCATAGGGTCTTTATTAAAATGTCTCTTTACAAAAAGTGAAACAGACTCAAAGCTGTGTATGACTTAAAACTTAGAATTGCTATCTCCCAGCAAATCAGTCCTTTGATCTAGTAGGCAAATCTGCTCTGAAATTGTTATTATTAGACTAACCAGACTTGTAACAAGATATTTATTTTCATTACATGGTGACAAGTGATAAACCTTTCACTTTATTTACTTTATCAGGGCCTCATCTTAGTTTGGACAATAAGTAAAACTTTGGCAACGTTCGATAAGATTTTATATTATGAAAAGTTTGCCTGGGAGAGTTTGTGGCGGTCTTAGCTTTAATGTATTTTAAAGATGACTTTTTTTTTTTTTTGCGGTATGTGGGCCTCTCACTGTTGGGGCGTCTCCCGTTGCGGTGCACAGGCTCCGGACACGCAGGCTCAGCGGCTGTGGCTCACAGGCCCATGGCATGTGGAATCCGCGGCATGTGGAATCTTCCCGGACCGGGGCACGAACCCGTGTCCCCTGCATTGGCAGGCAGACTCTCAACCACTATGCCACCAGGGAAGCCCTAAAAATGACTTTAACATTGCATAGAAGTGCGACTGGAACATTGTTTTTGCCTGAAAAGGTTGCAGTTTAAGATAATCCATATTGAGGAACTGAGAAAAGAATTGTCCTCATTGACTTTGAGTTTGATGTTAGTATCTTAAAACATATGCATATTCACCACAAACTAGATGTCATGTCTGATTACTAAGTCTCTCCGAAGAGTGAAATTATTATTGACTTGGGGGCTCTTGCCTAATTACTGGCTTGTGCTTGGAGACTGCAAGCCTTCTCTTATCATAATGGTCTCTGCTAATGGTGACTCACTTCCCTTAAGAATGAGTGAGGTTTTTTGTTTGTTTTTTTGTTTTTCAATATACAACGAGGTTGGAAAATTCATTATTAACACTTAAGAGATTGGAAAGATTAAGTTTAGCACAAGGACAAATGCCTGATTCCGGTTACAGAATAAATTAGAAAAATGAGTTACTTTTTTAAAAATTGTGGCTAAAAAACTCCCACATACATACCATTGTTTTTAATACCACCAGTGCCACCACTATAAAGTCAACGTTGTATGAGGATTTAAAAAATATTATACTTCTTTAATGCAAAACATATGGCTTTAATTGTTCAATAGGTGCTTGGTGATAGCCATTCCCCAGCCATCCAATGCCATATACTCAGACAGATTGAAGTGCTAGTAATGTTGAGAAGCTAGCAATTTGGTAGCAAGTGGGCTGTGTATGAAGGTATAGGTGAAAAGGCCAAATGAGAGAGAAATCATCTTATCTGCATGATTAATGACATCTTTTGATGGATATTAGTTGCTGTTTGTCCAAGTGCCTGTCCTTACCATATGGCCTCCCTTCACAATATATGGTCAGTTCATGGATAACCTTCCCCGGCTGCCTGGTTACCATGTCGTCTGAACTTGGCTTTAGCCTTAAAGTATTTCTTCTTGCTCCCTGTTTGTGCTTTAGTCCTCATCACTTGAGCTCATTACTCAGCCCCTGTTTACCTGTCCTGCTACTGCTGGCAGTATTCTATCCCTGTTCAGCCATGCAAAGTCCAGCCTCTGCTCTGGTGCTGAGTAATTGCTCGTTCACTGGGGGTCCTGCCTTTTGACTCTCTGGTACCCCTGAATTTGACAAATGTCAAGGAGACTGTGGATGGGGTGTATATGGTCCCTATGGTAGGCCTAGGTTTCACAAGCCCTAGGAGGACAGGGGCTGTGATTTTTTTGTATTTTGGCCAGGAACTCAGGAACTCATCTGCAGGTGACACCTGCCAGCCAGCCTTCTGGAGCATACGAAAGACATCCTGAGTTTGTTGTTTTCTCCCTATATTGGTTATTGTTGGACAGTGTGTTGTCATTTTTTTTTTGTGGTACGCAGGCCTCTCACTGTTGTGGCCTCTCCCGTTGCGGAGCACAGGCTTCAGACGCTCAGGCTCAGTGGCCATGGCTCACGGGCCCAGCCGCTCCACGGCATGTGGGATCTTCCTGGACCAGGGCACGAACTCATGTCCCCTGCCTCGGCAGGCGGACTCTCAACTACTGTGCCACCGGGGAAGCCCAGTGTGTTGTCATTTTAGGGGCAGAGTTCAGTGGTAGATTTTAGTTCACACATGCAAAGGAAGATATTAGTAGTAGTCTGATGGTATACATTTGGGTAAGTAAGTTTGGGATTTAATAAAATCAGGCTATCACCCCTTTAGACACACCAGCCTAGTGTCTTTGCCTCAACATATATTGTAATTACTTGTTTACCTGTGTCATCGTCTGACACCCACCCCCTCAACGCTAGGCTATGCGCTTCTTGAAGGTGGAGATCATGTATATTTTTTGCATCGCTGGGTCCCAATCATCTAGCAAAATCCTTGTCTCATAAGCAATCCCCAAACCTGAACGCATTCCCTGTTTGGTAAGGCTTTTCTCTTAAATATACTGTATGAAAAATAGACTATGTGTTGTAGGTTAAAAAATATATATACATTTGGATTCTGATCCTGCACCTGCCATTAATGGAAACTTTGCTTTGATGTTGGATTGAGTAGCCTGGATCACTTCAGTCTGGGCATCTCATTATTCATCTGGAATATTTCTTAGTTTGAAAGGCATGTCAAAACATACTTGGTATATATTTCCTACTGTCATTGCATTTTGATGTCTGTATGTCACTGGATCATAAACTTTTGGTACACCTGTACTGATTTATCAAACACATCTCTGTTGTCTTTTCTTTTTTCCCCACCTTTCAACATTCTACCAACATGACTTTCTTGAATTTTTCTTCTGGAAAAGCATCTTAAAGCTTTGTCCCTGGCGCTCGGCAGAGAATGTAGCCCACAGGCAGCTCTGCCCTTTGCTATGACCTTAATTAAATCAGCCTCCCTCAGGTCAGACTTAGGCTTTGGTTCTTTCTTTCGAAGGCCAGCTGCAAGGCTGATGACATGCCTCCGTCTGCCATTGTGTGCCTCTGCACAGCCATCCGTCACTGTCAGCAGGTTGGGAGTCTCTCTGCTGTGTCCTCCCAGCCAGTGGGGAAAAAGGGCGAAGGGGGATGGTCTAAAGACCCTTGAGAGGGAGGGGAGAAAAAAGAACAGCTTTCAGTAGAAAGAATTAAGGAGAAAAAGGAATCTGAGGAATAATAGTCGGAAGAAAGGAAACAGAAGTGAAGAGCAGAGAACTGGTAGGTAAAATGACCCTCTCCTCTCTCCAATTTTCCAAGTTGAAGAACAATCATGCTCTAGTTTTGCTTATCCTTTAGTTCTTTACTTCTACCCAGAGGCCTATGTACTTTGCTGTTTTTTAAAAATTTTATTTTTGACTGGGCGAGGAATGTGAGATATTGTTCAGTTGTTACCCTTTCTACCCGCCTTGGTCTGTAGATCTGTATTTTTGCCCCTTTTGTTTCTCTTTTGTTTCCCGGGATAATGTTCTGCAGCCTTTTCGCTCTATCAGCCATCTTGGCTTTAGGGTCAAGCATTGCTTTTCATGGACGGATCTGAAAAAAGACAGGATTAATGAGTATATTTGGTGGCAGAAAAATCAGACATCTGCCTCCTGTACCTTGCATAAGTGAGAGGAGTAAAATAATGAATTAAACTATTTCTTAAAGGTCACTTACTTTAAAGTGGGAAAGTGTTCACTGGGTTTACTTTGGGCATTAGATATTATAAATAAAGACTCTGTTTTGATGGACCATATTTTAACAGGAGATTCCAATAGAATTTGCCAAGGATATATACACTTTAGTGAAGTTGTAGCTAATTTGCTAATCTGAAATCCTTAAATACAGACCCATGAGCATATATTGTTTCGTTGTTTTCCAGGAAAGCAAACTCTTAGTATTTATAGTTAATTTTTGTTTTCCAGGGATTTACTGTTTCCTGGCTATAGTTTTCTAGCAAAGAGAGTATAGATTAAATGAAAAGTGAATTTCTAAGCAGGGAAAAAAATGTCTTCTAACTTTAAATAATAATTATTCCAACTCAAATGCTTAGTGGGAAAAAATTTTCTTTCTAGTAAATTTAGTCTTTTTAGGACTATATGTTTGAAATATTCCTTGTGATTTCTCGGTATTGTGGTTTAATAGAGTTAGTGTGTATTGAGAGAGTTATTTCCTTTTGAGGGGGGAGATAATGTGAACAATATACGGTACCAAACTGGAAGTCAGGTGCATATTGGTGTTTATATATAATACTAGGTTAACTTTTGAGTATATCATTCATCATATGTGTCTAAATTGACCAAGTGGCGAAAAGAAGGTGGAAGATTAGCATTAAAGTGTCTCAGTACCTTATCCTTTTATTTCATAGGGAGCTGTTTATGGTTCAAGGTTGGTGCATTCCCCTTCTATTTCTGAACATTGGCCTCAGTGAGATCAGCTTAGTGAAATGAGCAGGAATCAATGCAGGTAAACTAACTCTGCAAAGTGTCTTATTTCTTGGGAATGTGCCAGACAGTTGCAGGGGCTAGTGACTCATTCTGATTTGGAGAGTTGAAGGACAAAGACAGAAGGGCTATGACAAGCGCTGGGTAATAATGGAGAATGTGTGAATGTGACAGTATGAAGGCACTGTCCTGTTTAGAAGTCTCAGAGTATTCATTTCTTTGCGAGTCTGCTTACACAAAACCAAGCAGATCTCTGAATGAAAGTGAACTTATTTTTTTCCCCACCATCTGTCTATTTTCTCTCAAATAGCTATAGGAATAGACCTAGCATTTATGCTGAATTCCTTTGCAGTCATTGTTGTAGAAAAATGTGTTTTATCTTGTTTGGTCTGGGAATAGAATATGTAATAAAGTATATTCTGCTAAACTATGTATAAGAGAATTCCCCCTCTCCGAAACTCTCTTTGTTTTATCCTTTGCATTTGAAAATCTTTATATGAGAATATTGATCACACTTAAATATTTGACAGTTTGTGAAATTGAAGATCCTAAAAGTCAACTTTGCTAAGTTTGTTTCTTACTGCATAGTTTTGTATGATTGAGTTGTTGAGCTCATTGTTTATCAACTACAGACATATCTGAATCTAAAACAAAACTAGATGAAACATCCTACCTCCTACTCCCCCCCCACACACAAAAAAAACCCAAACCTGAAAATCACCTTGATGTTATTCTCTCTTGTCCTTCTCTTAAAAATAGGAGATTGGAAGTTAGAACCATTAATTGAAAGTTCAAGGCCATTAGGAGCTGGTTAAGAATTTTGTTAGGTCGTGATTACTAGTAATTATAAACAAAATTATCATTTGTTTTCATCATAATTCGCGAACACCTCTCTTTCCTGGCATAATTTACTTTTATTTTTGCTGTGACTGAGCATACCAGTCAGTGTGTTACAAAGACCTACTAAAGATTTAATAAAAGGAAAAGTTTCCTTAGCCAGGTTTTGGCCAGTTGTACTGAAACTCTCAGAAAGTAGACTAATTTGTAGAACTGACCTTTAGGTTGGATACTGTTTCAAGAATTATGTCCTTGATCAAAGAAAGATAAACTTGAGGAGATCATGCCAGTTTCTTGAGTGTTCCTACAAGCCTGAATTTTCCATTCAGAAATAAGTTTTTATACCAAGTGTAGGCAGGATTTAAAAGGGCTTAAATGAGTCAAAAGTATTGCATTTTCATTAGGTGTTCAGTATGATGGGGCCAATATGCATGGCATAGCAATGGGCTGTGGGACACCCCTACATTGGGTTGGAGGGGCTGGATGATTTTTGCACTATAGGGCAAGTGTCCTCAACCACTGTGTAAGTGATAAGCACTTGTGGTAGGCAATTGGCCTTCTGTATTTGTAGCTCAGCAGTAGAAAGAAAATGAAAACTCAACCCTTTTAAAGGGTTCTTAGGAGTTTTGAATTAATTGCCACTATCTCTGTATTGAGAAGCCTTTACCTTTGATCATAGCATTTATTTGCTGTCAGCATAACAATATAAAGTGGAATGGAACATCTCCTTTTTCCAAAGTACCTACTGCATTTCATAGTGTGTGGTTAAAACTTACAAATATTGTGAAAAGCTGAGCTTGTCTAGATGGTTTGCTGCTCTGTATCTTTAGAATTTCTATTTGCAGTTGTTAATAATAACTTTTAGTCACCCACTAGATTGCATATCAGCATTTTGTAAAAATTAATGCGTTGACTTTTTTGCTTGAAGTAGTAAATGTTCTCCATTTTTCCCAAATTAGGGTAACTAATATAGAAATTAGACAAATTTCCCAGAGCCTCAAGGATGTTGAAAAAGGAGTAAATGGGAAATTCCTGTGTGTGTGTGTGTGTGTGTGTTGTGTGTGTGTGTGTGTGTGTGAGTGAGTGACAGAGCGAGAGAGTGAGAGAGAGAGGAAAACAGTAAGTTCTAAGTTCAGTAAGCACTTACTGAGTTCCTACTGGGTGTTGTCCCTGCTCTCAAGAGGCTTTTGGTCAACTGCAGGAGATGGACACATACTTACATTAACTGAAACATAAGGCAGACAGCAAGGTGATTCAATAAGAGTTTTAAACGGAGTACAGGGAAGAACAGGCAGGGAACTTATTGTGGAATCCTGAGAAGCCTTCATGGATGAAATAGCACAGTATTTGAAAACTTTATAGGAGACTATCTCAGTTTTCTTAAAATCATGCCCCTTTTTAATAGGTCAAAAAAACCCAACTATGATCTCCTTTAATGTTGTTGAAATTTCAAAATAAATTACTTTCTGTGATTATTGTAATTTATAATCAAATTAATTAATTGAATACTCTTACCAACTGTAAGCCCCTCCCACAGTTACTGTTTGAGTTTATACACTCTTTTTATCCAAGAGAAGAATTTTATTTAAAATAACCAGAAAATTTTAAGGTATTTTTTTGTGTGAGGGCAACTGAGAATTTGACAAAAGTACTAGGTTTTGAACGCTACCCCTTTTTTCAGTATTTGCATATCTTTAAGTTGATACGATTTTTTCATACTTTTAGTCATTTCTTTCATATCTACTTTAAATTTTGCCTAAATTCCTGGTGAAAATTTTTAATTGTGTGGTTTTATTTTCAAATTAATTATTACCAAGCCTTTTGGGCTACTAGGTTTTTAATCATCCGGGAAATAAATACTCACAAGATAATTCTTCTAAGGAACATGTAAATACCAAAAATTATGCTCCAAAAGCTTTGTAGAGTGTATTTCCAAATTTGATATGAATGACTTGGGTTATTCCTCATTTTGGATTGTTTGTGTTTAGGGGTTTAGCACAGTCCAAAATAACTCTTAAAATATATCTTAAAATACTGGTGTGTTCCTTCTGTATACTATGTGATTTCCACTAGAAATACAGCCCTTTTAAAAATGACAGGTGATATAAACAAATTAACAGTATATTAAGTAAAAACTTCCATCTGTAGTAAAAATTTTAAAATGACACCTAATGCTAGCCTTGAATAAAGCTTGAAAGCCAGGGGAAACTCTTCATCCTCTTTCCTCTATTAGGTTTCTCTGTTGTTCTTGGGAACATAAACTAATGTTCAAACTAATGCTACGAGTAGTAACAACCTTATGGACTGAACAGCCTGGGAACCTATCACAGTATTTCATGATATTTCCTTGGTCAATTTCACTCTTCCTTCAAGCAAGTGATTTAAAATTGAATTTAGGACTCTATGTATAATATTGTTTAACTTTTTATACTATTTCATTGACACAAATACTGTTAAAATAAATACTTGGAATAATTAAAAATAAATAAATAATAAAATTGAATTTAGGAATTGCATTTCTTGGGGATGCTGTATATCTTTTATCTTTATCCCCCATAGTCCCTACCACAATTCTCTAATGACAGTAAGA
This sequence comes from Tursiops truncatus, assembly GCF_011762595.2. Lineage (NCBI taxonomy): Eukaryota > Metazoa > Chordata > Mammalia > Artiodactyla > Delphinidae > Tursiops > Tursiops truncatus. The sequence continues at coordinate 68,039,339 of NC_047039.1, read as the reverse complement.
GCTCGCAAGTGCTTATTGAATGAGTGAAATGACAATTTTTCCCCATGAATAATTGAAATCTAGCTAGCAATCAATATATTTTAAAGTAATTGATTTATAATACTACTAAAGCAAGCTCTTAAATGTAAAGTGAAATCCTAAAGCAATGTATTTGTGTCTTATTAAAAAATTGTAATAAATTGTGAGGAAAATCTGCATATTATTATTTTCTTGTAAATTTATTCTAATATAGTTTCAGTAATGTGTTACTTAGGAAAATAGTGATTGTATTTGTTGCTTATGTATTTACATGTTTTTCAGTAAAATAGAGCTAATGGACTCATAATATGTAGAAAAAAATATATACAATTTTGCAGAAGGGTCCTGGGGAAAACATACCATGATTACCATTGATTTATTGGTCATGTTAGTTTGTGGCAGACACCATCTGAATTTTCATGTTAGGATACCATTTTGTGAATGTGAAGACAAATATTTTTCCCAGTGGGATGGTGACTTCATTTAGGCTCTCACTGCCTTTTTTTCTGTTGCTTTGGGTACATCTGGAGACATTATCTCCCACAAAAGGGGCCCCCCGGCTGTTAAGTAATAACAACCTTTCTCACCCTGAAACAATAAAGTATCAAGTGATTTCAGCTTCAAACAAAAGATTTCTGCTCCCTTTCAGAGGAGATTATAGTCTGATTCCCCTCTCACCCTGGTGAGCCTGGCACTCAAGAGTATCTAGTTTAGTCCTTTCTTTGTTAATAGATGATCATAAAGGGGTCTTTGTCATACTCTCTCATTTGTTCCAGCAGGATGTATCTATTATTTTGGTCGGCTGCTTGACACATACAGCAGTTTCTTCAACAGCACCTTCGATCATGTTGTTCTCCCTTTGTCATAGAGCTTAAGCTTCATCTAAATAATTACTTTTGTTCAGAAATCAAACCCCACAAAGCAAGTGTTTTTGACAGACACACTCTGAGAAAGTTCTTTGCCCCATGTAAAATCAGCATCAATTCCTGATTAGATTCCCTTTCTGTCCCCATTAATTTCCAGGTCGTTTGGGTCCTGGGAACACTTATTTGTGGCTTCTTTAATGGCCACATTTTGTGTTTAATGGATTTGCTGTAATTTAGAGTAGTTTGGAAGTACCCTTTTTTGTTGTTTTGGCAGAAGGTGAGTGGGATTAATTATAAGAGTATTGAATGAAGTCAGGTGACTCTGAGATGCTGCAGTTGTTAAGGAAGGGAAGTAATGAACATCATGTTTCTTATTTATTCACAGTTGCTGCAATAAGAACATTAAATGACAGCGCTTCTTTCCCTCCCTCCCTCCCTCCCTCCTTCCATTCTTTCTCTTTTTCTCCCTCCCTACCTCCTAGCCTCCCTCTGTTTCTTTAACTTGGCAAAGTTACAGAGTAAGGTTTCATTCAAAACTTATTCTTTTATTCGAAAACTGGTAAATGCTTACTATAAAGAATATAGAAAGTAAAAAGGACTGCCGTTTTGTGTGTATGTCAGCTTCTCTTAGATAAGAAAGAATCATGTAGAGTCCGGTAAACTTCTGCATGAAGAAGTTCTGAGAATATTAAGGTGCCCTTTCAGACTCAACACAGTTCTTGTTATACCCTTGCAGAATTGATTCTTTGAAATTATTGCCTCTCAATTGTTTTGGAAGACACATGAGTGTAACTGTTAAGAGCCTGAACTCTAGATTCAAAATTCTTGGGTTCAAGTCCTGGTTCTCTGTAAACTAGCGAATCAACTTTTCTAGTCCTCAGTTTTCTCATATGTAAAATGGGGATAATGGCACCTACTCATAGATGTGTTGTGTTAGATGAATACGACAAATTAAACGTATTAGATGAGTTAACACACATAAGGTGTTTAGAACAGGGCCTGGCAGTAAAGTGCTCTATGAATGTTAGCTATTTTTTAAAATCATCTTAACCATAATCTTTGAATGCTACTATTTTTTAAACAAAATTTGAGGATTTAAAGGAATAATATAGAGTTTCTCATTAAATGAATTCACAGTCTGTTAAGTGATAACATGGTTAAAAATAGTTTGATTGCTTTACAAGGAGATAAATTTTGTGGAAAAATTAGACACCTAAACATGCATGCTTGCCTCCTGGAACTTGTTAGGGCCACCTTATGGTTCTCATATGACACATGGACTCTTTGAAGTGATTTACAGTAATGATACTCAAGGTGTGACCACCTGCTTCAGTGTCACCAAGGTACATTTTAAAAATGTGAACTCCAGGGCACTCTTTCCACCAATTGAGCCAGAATCACTGGGGTGGAAAGCCTGGGAATCTACATTTTTAACAAGATTCCCTGGTGATTCTTATGCACAATTGAGAACAGTTGCCACAGAACTGTGGCTCTCAAACTAGATGCTCATTACTGTCACTTGGGGGGCATTTAAAAGATACAGATGCTGGGCTCCTGACTTAATTTTGGGAGTGTGGCACTGGGCATTAATGTTAGTGGCTTATTATAATGTGCAGGGTGGAAGAGCCATGGCATTAGAAGACGATTAGTGGAGGTGATTGTTGACATAGTTCATTATACCAGGATGTAAGCTGACTTGATATTTTCAAAAAGTCATTACAGTGGTTACCAGGGACTGGGGCAAAGTGGGGAATGTTATTGCTTAATGGCTATAGAGTTTCTGTTTGGGATGATGCAAATGTTGTGGAAATGGATGGTTGTAATGGTTGTACAACATTGTGAATGTGCTTAATGCCACTGATTTTACGTTTAAAAATGGTTAAAATGGTAAGCTTCATGTTATGTATATTTTACCACAATACTAAAAAAAAGCCATTACAATTCTCACATTTCTGAGCCTTAATTTTCTTTTCTTTTCACAGTGACAGTATATCATGCATGCCACTAACTCCAGGGGCCACTCCCCTGCTTTCCTGCAACCTCAGAATGGAAACAGCCATCGCTCATCTGGCTATGTTCCAGGGAAGGTTGTCCCACTGCGTCCCCCTCCTCCTCCAAAGAGCCAAGCTGCAGCCAAATTTACCTCTACCAGACCGGAAGCCCGGGCCACCTTTGCTTTCTCATCTGAGGAACAACAGGCCCAGAGAGAAAGCCGAAAGCAGAAGAGGCACAAAAATACTTTCATTTGCTTTGCTATTACTAGTTTTTCATTTTTTGTTGCACTTGCAGTCATTTTAGGAATATCCTCAAAATATGCTCCAGATGGTAAGTGTGTATGTGTGCATGTGTGCATACAGAACCCATTCTAGGAGAAGAAAGAAGGGAAGGAAAGAGTAGAATAAATTCTGAAAAGTCTTTTGTTATTTTAACTTGGCTCTAGCTTACTAATATATAATTAGATAATATGAGGTGTATCTTCTTATGAATGAGAGCAATTGTTAAAGGAATCCACTGGAAATGACAAAATTAAAGGATTGCTCTTCCTTTCCATTTTCCCACTTTGTCCCAGGGCTCAAGACTTTCTTAGAGCATTTCTTTTCAAAATAGTAATTTTAAGAGTCTTTTTTGAAATCCTGTCGTAGCACAATTTCATCTTTTGTGGTAGGTATGATTTTCAGACTGACACAAGTTTTTAGTAATAAAAATTACTAAATGCAGTGATAAAGTATATTTAATTGAAAAATAAGTGAAAGTGATAAGTTTTGTGTTCTGCCATTTGAAACCAGTTGAGGAGACAGCTCCAAAAGAGAAGCTTCCAATATTTTTGAGGAACAAGACATATCCTTAAAGAAGAAGATCCATTAGTAGGTATAAGTTCTGATACACTTGTCTTCATAGTTAAACATCATTTAGGGAGATTTTAATTTCTTAAATGGCCTTTGCTTTTCAAGTTGGTAATATAGCAGTACTTTGAATGATTTTGAAAAGTTTATTGTCAGTCAGCCTCAATATAGTACCAATGAAGAATGGCCTCATAATATACCCTATCCGTCTCTCCGAAAATCAAAGGGCTCAGCACTGTGGAAAAAGCAGACCAGGCCACTGGATTGGTACCATACTGGTCTGCATTTTCTTTTTATAGTCTGCAACAGATTTTTGTTGAATTAGTGCCTCCTTAAATGGGTATAATGTTTGAGAAGCATTTTACCAGTTATTAGACTTAGAAATATTAGTATATTTAGTTTTCATGGGTGATTTAGGGGTCTTATAGACTTTAAGGTTTTGGGAGGAGGTAATGTCAATACTTCTAAGAAAATAGACCTAAAGTAAGAGAGATGTTCATTCAACATCTTTGTTGGCCAAGCCAGTAGACCACATAAAGAACTTGCAACATTGCTTTCCATTGCACGCAGCATTGACTTTCTTTCCCCTTTTCTCCAGAGAAATAACCAAATTCACTGCTGTTGATTCATTCTTTCCAAGTAATCTTCAGTAAAGGGATGCTAGATTTTGGAAAATCAGAGCTGAAATCTGTGGCTTTAATTGATGTTTTCATATTCTAGCTAAGACATTGAATTGCTGATGTGGTTCCTTGAATCAACATCGTTTAGTTTCACATTTTGGCAGTGTAAGGGCAGAATATCAGTGGAAAGATGTGGTATGCTGAAATATTTCAGGATCAGCCTCACTGTGGTTATTGCTGTTATGTAACTTTGATAATGCATCCACTGCTCAACAAATGGGTAGCTGAGAAGGTGGAACTAGCTAAGCTAGTTTTTTGATGCTTTCTGCAGACTATATATTTTCTCATTAAGTGTAGTTTACTGGAAAAAAACAGACTGGAATTTTTGGTGATAAAAAATTTCTAATGAAGCATGCTTTCCTGGGGAATAATTATAAACAATTAAGAGGAATTATATAACTATTATAGTAGGCTCTAGATCTTTTGAGACTTAGATTCCTTCTGGATTTCCTTCTGTAGCTGGGTACAGTGCTTGTTACCTGGGGCCTACATTTGCTTATGATATCATGGAGCATTCCAGCTAAATGTTTTATGGGTAGAGAGGGAGGTAGAAGAAAAGCTCAAGAAATCCTCAGTATTAAGTCAGAACGAATTCAAGATGTTTTTTGTTTCTTTGATGGGAATAAAAGTTTAAGGATTATTCTTAGTATAATAGTGATGATCATTGATTTATCAGAATTAAATATCAATGATTATGAAACTGCTAGGAGAAAAACTAATTCCATGAAATAATTGCCAAGGTCTTAACTAGTGGGACTAATTTTAACTGTAGTGGTTATTATCACCTCAAAGAGAAAGCATGAGCCAACATGAATGCTTAGAAATAGATGCTTGCATTAGTGGTGTGCAAGTTCAAAATGAGGGATCACAATTTTCTTCCTATAAAAAATTATATCTTTGTGATGTACCCAGTGTCTCTACTTTTTCTCATATTATCCCCCAACATATACCTTCCACCTTCATATGATTTGCAAGCATATCCTGTCCATTCTTATCTTGGCTTAGTTTAAATGTAGGCTGTATCTTGCTATTCTAAATGAGCAACCAAATGGACTTGGATAGTAAGGGATATTTGCATCACTAGTATTCTTATCTCCCCTTCATGCTCCTCTTATTTAAATACTATCCACCCTTTGAGGATCTATGTCTAGTGTCATCTGCTCCATTGAAGCTGCCTCGGTTACTCTAGCCCCACCCCTCCTTTCTCTGAGCTTTTTCATCTAAAGTAACTACCACATTGTTCAGTATTATTTCATACATGGTGGCTTTTTCTCCCAAGCTAGGTTATATGCTCTGAGGGCTGTGAGCTCATTCTAAATTTTATAAATTATATACTTTATAAGTTTTACACTATCTAGTCCAGAATGGACAAATTGATCCTCAATAACTACCTGGTCATTAGTTGGTCAAAATTGGTGTGATTTTTTTTTCCTCTCTTTTCTTCCAAATTATATCAGAAACTAAATGTCTCCTGCATTAAATAGCTGTGGCAATGCAAAATACTTTTATGTTTTCATCATCATCTATTCAAGAGGCAAATTCTTTTTTTGTAAACACTCCATTTATTTTTTATTTTATTTTTTAAGATTAATTTATTCATTTTTGGCTGCGTTGGGTCTTTGTTGCTGCATGTGGGCTTTCTCTAGCTGCGGTGAGTGGGGGCTACTCTTCGTTGGGGTGAGCAGGCTTCTCGTTGCAGAGCACGGTCTCTAGGCGCGCGGGCTTCAGTAGTTGCAGCACACGAGCTTCAGTAGTCGTGGTGCATGAGCTCAGTAGTTGTGGCTCACAGGCTCTAGAGTGCAGGCTCAGTAGTTGTGGCACACAGGTTTAGTTGCTCCGCGGCATGTGGGATCTTCCTGGACCAGGGCTCAAACCCATGTCCCCTACATTGGCAGGTGGATTCTTAACCACTGTGCCACCAGGGAAGTCCTTTTTTTTTTTTTAACATATCTTACACGTTACTAACATATTATGTACACTATACACATCTGTTTTTTTAAAAAAATATTTATTTATTTCGGCTGTGCCAGGTCTTAGTTGCGTTCGGACTTCTTAAGTTGTGGCATGCATGTGGGATCTAGTTTCCCTACTAGGGATTGAACCCGGTCCTCCTGCATTGGGAGCACGAAGTGTTACCCACTATACCACCAGGGAAGTCCCTCAAGAGGAAATTTATAATTCTAGTAAAGAAACGCTACAAGGAAAGTAAACCTCATTTCTTAAAGGGGAACTTCCATATCACTCAACTTGCTGAGTAATCTAGGGTTTGGCTTCTCTAATCTGCCGTTTCCTCATCTCTGAAAATAAGAAGTCATGTCTTTGGCCATTTGCCTCTTGAAGCTTTGCTGGGAAAGTGTATATTTCTGAAGATAGTGATGTTTATCAGCGGCTGCCTTTGGAATGAAAGAATTGCTATTTTCACCTACTTTATGATTCACTGTGCATAGGAAGGAACCTGGGAAGACCTAATATACATATTGGTTAGCAATTTCTATTTTTTATTTATCAGTGTGTTGTGAACATAGTTTCTTTTCTAAAACGGCTTTCTACAGTGGGTCCAAGAACAATTCAGAGTTTTGCCTCTTACTGTTGATTTATTTCCAGAGTAGATAGTTCAGGCGAACTCTGTTTTCACCTTGTGGACTCTGACCCAAACTAGTGGATAGCGACTTGGTTTTGTGGTGAAACCTTTTTTTTTTTTTTTTTTTTTTTTTTTTGCGGTACGCGGGCCTCTCACTGTTGCAGCCTCTCCCGCCGCGGAGCACAGCCTCCGGACGCACAGGCCCAGCGGCCATGGCTCACGGGCCCAGCCGCTCCGCGGCATGTGGGATCTTCCCGGACCGGGACACGAGCCCGTGTCCCCTGCATCGGCAGGCGGACTCTCGACCACTGCACCACCAGGGAAGCCCTGTGGTGAAACCTTTTTTATGCGTTGAGGAAGTAAAGGATTTGACACATCTCTGCTTGGTGGGATGGATGGAACTTCCATCCTTATGGAAGGAAATTAAAATATGTCAGCCCGTTACTTGCAGGTTGCAATAAATGATGGTAGTACTTGGATTTGGCTAAAGGTATTTTTGCATATTGTTGGTTAATGGGATATCGACGTTGCATTGTTTTATAGAGAATTGCCCAGATCAAAACCCTCGTCTCAGGAACTGGGATCCAGGACAAGATTCTGCAAAACAAGTTGTTATCAAGGAGGGAGATATGTTCCGCCTGACCTCAGATGCCACGGTGAACTCTATAGTCATTAAGGATGGAGGTAAGTAGCAGTCCCTGTCTATGGGAACAGCAAGGTTGCTCTTTACTGTAGGGCAACGTTTGATGTTCTTTATGTAGAAAACTATTCTTAGCTTTTAGGATGTGGTGTCACTCTAACCATGGAGACAGGAAAAGTTCCTAAGGTAGAACAGTAGAATTCAAGAGCTGGAAGGGCCGTAGAAATCACTCAAGTCAAGACCCTTGATTTATAGAAAAGGAAATAGTTCCAGAAGGTCATCTCTCATAGCTAAATCTTTGTTACAACTATGAACAGTGATGAGAGAGTTAATGTGGGTTAACATATGTGAAAATGAGATTCAGATTTGTAGAGTCTTACATATTTTTCTAGAAATGATGTACCTTTAAAGTGAATGGATTGAAATTCATACACATGGGCATCTTTAGGGTGTTGAGATATGAACTCTCCATTTCTTCCTTTAATATGTTTTGAAAACAGGTTCAATTTTCTAAGCAGACTTCTAGTAAATTCTTTTTCCCAACTTAACTGCGGAAGTGCTTTTTTCCCCTCTTAAGATGAAATTTATTTCTCTGTACCTCAGAAAGATGTTTTAGAAGTTGGCTTACTTAGTGTGTTATTCCCTGCAGGACTGCTTGTATTTGGGGACGATAAAGATGGATCCAGAAATATTACTTTGCGGACTCGTTACATCCTGATCAAGGATGGTGGGGCGCTTCATATTGGAGCAGAAAATTGCCGCTATAAATCCAAAGCGACAATTGCCTTGTATGGCAAGTCAGATGAAGGTGAAAGTATGCCAACATTTGGCAAAAAATTTATTGGTGTGGAAGCCGGCGGGACACTGGAATTACATGGGGCACAGAAGGCATCGTGGACGCTGTTGGTGAGAACTCTGAATTCCTCAGGCTTGACCTTTGGCTCCCATGCCTTTGAAAAGGACTTTTCCAGGGGCCTCAATGTGAGGGTCATTGACCAAGACACAGCCAAAATTTTGGAAATCGAGAGGTTTGATACCCACGAATACCACAATGAAAGTAGGCGACTTCAGAAATTCCTGAGAGACCAGGATCCAGGACGGATTGTTGCCATAGCTGTTGGAGATTCAGCAGTCAAAAGCCTCTTACAAGGAACCATACAAATGATCCAGGACCGGCTGGGAAGTAAGCTGATCCAAGGACTGGGCTACAGGTGGGCACACATATCTCTCTACTTTCCTTCCTGCTATGTATTAGCGTCTGTCTGTGTGAGAGGAGAGCGGGATGGAGAAGGAAACAAAATACTTCACAGTCTGACTTCAGGGGCCAGAATGGCCACTACCATTTGGAAGTCTCGTTGCCTCTTGCTTTGAACTGGAGGACAGAAGACTGTTTACAAAGTTCTTTCCTTGGCTTTGGTTTATGAAGCACTTTGTGAACCTTAGCGTTGGGCTTGTGAAAAATTAAGAACAGAAACGTACTGAAAGCAATCAGGCAGTTTAAGGAGATTGATTTCCTTCTTTTATTATCTTCTGAAGATCATATGAAACTCAGGCTAATTGGAGGTACCTTATGAGTTGAAAGGTTAGGGCCCAATTCCGTGCTAAGGTGGAAAAGTTGTCTGAAAAGATTGAGGAGGGGTGGAACATGCACAATTTTCTTTTTCTTTCTTTCTTTTTTTTTTTTTAATCCTTTAATTTGAGTCTGCTTGTTTGATGGGCACAGGCCTTTGGGGCCCTGGCACATGTGAGGAAGCACAAGTTGGAGGGCTATGAGGTTCATCCAGATAGTAGGATTCATCCCTACAGTTTATTCTTGTGTTCTTGTGCCATAGTCTAGTTAATCATGATTTCCTAATGCAGTTCTGGGTTCTGGGGAAGCAGCTGGCTCAACATTTAATTAAAAAAAAAAACAAGTTTTAATTCTGCTTACTGTTCACAATAAAGTCAGGGAATATCTGCAGTGAAAAGTAAGAGGACTTCAAAACTCCCATGTTGAAATGATCTAGTTATTATTTTTTTCCTTTGATGGTTGGTTGGTCTAGTTATTATTTTTTCTTTGGTCAGTGTTGGAATGGAATATTATCTATAGAAATTGTAGAGAAAGTTAAGAAGACAAAAATTAGTGAAGAAAAAGCATCTGTAATGTTCTTAAAATGCTTTTTACTCACCCAGGGAATACTTAGGGGATTCTTAGCGCCGGGTACCCATAGATGCTTAGATGAAAGGACACTGTCTCAGAGTCCTCTTTTAATCTGGTGGATAAACAGAGACCTAAGTAGAAGGGGATCATACAGTGAGAAACTTAGTGCAGCTACAGGGTATGATGGGAGTGCAAATAGAAGGAGCCTTGGAGGCTCCCCAAAGGTGAGAAGCCCGAGGGAAGTTTAGGAGTATACTGTGTAGGCTGTAGAGAAGGAGGGCTTAGAGGTAGTTTCTTTTGGGGTGGTGATGGTGGTGGTGGTTTAATTAAATATTATACATATACAGAAAAGTGCTAAAAACAAGAATATAGAGTTTAATGACTTATCACCATGTGATATCGGGGTAGTGACCACCCAGTTCAAGAAAGAGAACGTTGCCAGTGTCCTGGAAGCCCCCATCCTATCCCATCCTGTTCACTGACCACTCCCTCTGTTCACCAGAGGTAAACCACTCCCCTGGATTTGTGGAGAACACTAAAGTTCAGGTTTGCCTGTCTTTGAACTTCATATAAATGGAAGCGGACAATATGTTATATTTTGTGTCTGGCTTCTTTGCTCAACCTCGTTATTGAGTGTCGTTTATGTTGGTGCATGCAGGGTGGCTTATTTTCATCGTTGTTTATTTTCTATCGTATGCCTATAGCACAGTGTATTTACTGCTGGACATCTGGGTGGTTGTCCAGTTCGGACCTCTCATAAAATGTGCTTCTCTGAGTGTTCTTTTATCCGTCCCTTCATGCTCATGTGCACATATTTCTATAATTTATAGACCTATGAATGGAAGTGTGGTCTGTTCAAAGTCAGACACCTACTTTGTTTCACTATCCAGTAATACCGGAGATTACAACTTTATGTCATTATTGTTCTAGGTTTTGTGTGTTCATTAGCTATGAATACTTTGTTTGACTCTTTTTGGGTTCCTCTCCCTACTGTTTCTAAATTCCTTTTAGAATTTAGAAATATTGCTGCTGATTTGATGGAGGAATTAGAGTTGTGATCCTTTGCCAACATTCCATTGCCTTGACATTATCTCCAGGGTACATAAACATGCCCCTTTGAAGATAATGTTCTGGCACGCTGAAATTTTCCTCAAGTGGAGGAGGGAAGTAGGAGTGTTTTGGAGATAATATCAATAGAATAGAACATTGTTTTATAGTTGCTGAGGCAGTTCTGGTAAATAAAGGAAGCCTCTGATATTCTTCCTCTTCCCTCTCACACAGGAGATAATAAATGGAGACATTCTTCGTTTGATTCTTTCTGCTGTATCAAGGAATATAAATAGAGCTATAAAGCACAGTCGGCCAAAGAGCAGCTAATCCACGCAGGGGTGGGTGTAGAATTTGTAAGGTTGTAGGCATGCTCTGATTAACTTTCATCTGTGAGTATCCAGCCATCTGTGTAGCATAGATTACATTTGGCTTTTTTTTTTTTTCTACAGTAGGAAGTTGACATTTTTCTTTTCATGTTTGAAACCAGGAGTCTTAAGGCAAATTTTCTGACTTTTTATCTTTGTTCTTTTTTTTTTTTTTTTTTTTTTTTTTTTTATTTTGCCACAAGCTTGAGCAAAGTCCCGGGGATATTTATCACAGTATCACAGAAATAAAATGGTGTTTTTCAAACATACTGCTTTCAACAAATAGATATAAAGCATGTAAAATTTTAAATCTATTGGATAGTGATTCTACAGATTTAATTTAAGAATATTAAGAAACCAATAATCCAGTGGTGCTCAGCCTTGTTTGCATACATGAGATCTTAAAAAAAAATCCCACGCCCAGGGCCCACCCTACATGATTTACCTCAGGATCTCTGAAGGCTAGGACATGCCCCCCCCCCCTCCGCAATTTGTGCAGTTAAGGTTGATACCTACGGCTCTAACCTCTGACCTGTGACTCAGAGGTTCTCAGTGTGGTTCCTAGACCAGCAGCAGCAGCATCACTTGGGAATTTGTCATAAATGCAAATTCTATGGCCCAGCCTCAAACAGTCAGAAGGTGGGGCCCAGCAATCTGATTTAACAAGCCCTCCAGATGATTCTGATGCCTACAAAGTTTGAGAACCACTGTTCTAACTCAGTGGTTCTCCAGTGTGGCTGCACAGTCGTGGCATCTGGGAACTTTAAAAACAGACTAATGCCAGGCCCCACCTGTAGAGATGTTTGCATCAGTGTGGGCTGGGTCTAAGCATGGATATATTCCTAAAGCTCCATGTGATTCTATTATGCAGCTAGATTTGAGAACATAGCAGAGAGGATAGTGGAAAAGAGAGCAGGTAATAATTTAAAAAGAAATGGGTTTGTGCCCAGAATGATATAGGAATGAAATGGGTATGCATTGAGGAAGGAAGTCAGTGCTTAATTGAAGTCATAGTCATCAGTGTTTCACCTGTTACAGAGCTGGACAAACAAGGATTTAAAATTCAGGTGCATTTTCTTCTGTGATTTCAGTTATTTCAGTCAAGTTTGGACTTGCAACCACATATGGAAAAAGAGGTGGAGGGATTGACAAAAATGAAAAAATGAATTAACACCTGTCATAAATAAGCACCTGTCATAACATCTGTGTTGGGGAATTTGGTCAGTACCATGACAAATAATCAAATGCACCTGCTTATTTTCCTTCTAGGCAAGCTTGGGCTTTGGTTGGTGTCATTGATGGTGGAAGTACTTCTTGCAATGAATCTGTGAGAAACTATGAGAATCATAGTAGTGGAGGAAAGGCTCTTGCCCAAAAAGAATTTTATACTGTGGATGGTCAGAAGTTCTCTGTGACAGCTTATAGTGAATGGATTGAAGGTAGGCGAGTACAGTTTATACTCTTGTAAGACATTGGTAAGTATTGTGACAGATTTTTTTTTAAGTGTATTCAAATGACTGTTTAGATTTCTCAACTGGTTAAAGATGAAACCTATAGTTTCTCTACTGTACGTAATCTTTTAGACTCAAGGGTTTTTTCTGGACTAGAAAATGATCTAGTTTAGGCACCCCCAATTGGACTTTTGTTCTTCATTCTTGAGTCATATGGTGTAGTTAATGGATTTGCTTCCTGAATTTGGTACCAATTGAACCAATCTGGATGTGATCGGGTGAGCTGTCTTAAGTTATGTTCTGTGACAGTGAAATGATCTTGTACTTTAGATTTTCTTGTTATATAGACGTGTCGACAAATATTACATTTGAACACATGCTGTATAAACAAATTACTCATTTTCTTAGCAATTTTTCCTTGATAATCCAGCTACTACATTTATCTTATGGACAAATTGGAAAACACAGAAAAGTACAGTTACAATTAATGTTTAACCCTATCATTCAGAGTTAATTAGCACTCTTCAATCTATGTTGCCTCCCGTAGTGTTCATTTTATTTTAACCTGCTTTCCTCTCCTTAAATAATGTATTGTAAAGTTACCTTAGGTCTTTACTTTTTCTTCAGCACATTTAAAAAATTATAATCCACCTTTCAGAAGAACTATCATGTCTAGCACTGATGCTCTGATTTTTTCTCTTAAGGATGTTCGCTGCAGAATTTCTGTACTTACCGACTTTGCTGCTAGATTTTTTTGGCTCCAGGTAGATAGGCAGCCTTCTGTCTGTGCTTGCCCACCAGCTTTCTTTTCCAACCCAATATTATACCAAAATTAATGTGAAATGAGTCATTAAAAAGTGCTTTATTACATCTGTAATTAGCCAGAAAGGTTTAGTTTAGATTGAGCTTATAACTCTGTTTTGAGCACCATTGTAGCAAAGTATTCACTGAAATGGATTTTTTGAGACAGAATGCCTGGGTTCATATCCCAGCTCTTTTTTTTTTTTTTTAAATTTAATTTATTTATTTATGGCTGTGTTGGCTCTTCGTTTCTGTGCGAGGGCTTTCTCCAGTTGCGGCAAGTGGGGGCCACTCCTCATAGCGGTGCGCGGGCCTCTCACTATCGCGGCCTCTCTTGTTGCGGAGCACAGGCTCCAGATGCGCAGGCTCAGTAATTATGGCTCACGGGGCTAGTTGCTCCGCAGTATGTGGGATCTTCCCAGACCAGGGCTCGAACCCGTGTCCCCTGCATTGGCAGGCAGATTCTCAACCACTGCGCCACCAGAGAAGCCCCCAGCTCTTTTACTTACTATATGATGATGGGCATGTGACTAACTTCCTAACCCTCAGTTTCCTCATCTGAAAAATGGGGATAATAATGGGAACTACCACATAGAGCTGCTGTGAGTATCAAATGTGAAGAATATGAAGTTTTTTAGCACAGTGTATACAGTAAGCACTAAATAAAGGTTAGCTATTTTAACAATAATGCAAACATGACCTGGGTGTATTTTGTGTCCTTGTAATTAAAGAGAGAAAGTCTTTTGCTTTAAAACAGAGTTCCTGGTATGTAACAGGGACTTTCACATGTTCCATCTAAGCAGCCTTCTGAGTCTGAGGTGAGGAGATGGTTTCTATTATGGATAAGGAAGCTGGAATCATGCCTCAGCTTTCTGCCTGCAAGACTACTGCTCTTTTGACCACGTCCTGGTTGCCTCTGGCAAAAAGCATAGGTAGATGAGGAGTATTTCTAAGCAGGAATTTGGACCTGCATGAAGAGTTTAGTGGAACTGCTTCCAGGAAGACTCCAGGCAGAGGATAACACTGACAAACCTTGAGTCAACATTTCCTTTGTGGGAAATTTTGCTTTCATTTCCACATTGCCAATGACTCCTCTCTTCTGGAAGAGGGTACATTCTAGCTATCTACTATAGGATATTGTTTGTGTTCTATGTTCTCAGTGGCTCCTGTTTTCTGGAAGAGGTAGAAATTCTCTCCAGGAAGCAAGGAGGATAAAACTTACATCCTTTCATACTTCCTATTCAGTAGTGCTAATAGGAGATATCTCAGGTAGGATTTTCTTCTACAGCCAGAAAAAAGTGAGGAATAATCGAACAATACAGATTTTTTCCACGTAACCTAGCTTTTTTTTTTTTTTAAACAGAAACAAATTCTGATGGTCTTTTAAGCCAAAACTTATTGATCTAGAAATCTTTTTTTTTTTTTTTTTTTTTTTTGCGGTACGTGGGCCTCTCATGTTGTGGCCTCTCCCGTTGTGGAGCACAGGCTCTGGACGCACAGGCTCAGCGGCCATGGCTCACGGGCCCAGCCGCTCCACGGCATGTGGGATCTTCCCGGACCGGGGCACGAACCTGTGTCCCCTGCATCAGCAGGCGGACTCGCAAGCACTGTGCCACCAGGGAAGCCCTAGAAATCTTTTTTTTAAAGCATTATTGAAATTTTATATGAAAAAATTAATGTTTCTTAGTTGCTCTTTTTTTAGATAATTCTTTTTGGTAAAATCTGAAATTTTGGGTAGTGATTGTCATTGCTACTATGAGTTTTTTGTTTACCTTTGCTTTTAACTTGCCTGTTTTGATTCTTGGGAAGGCAGAATGATATAGACTTTAGGAAATTGGACTCTGGAATTAAATTAGCATTCATTTGTGGGCTCTATCATTTTTCAGCTGTCAGTCAGACTCCTTGACCTTTGCTTTCTTTATCTTTAATGCATATAATAGTTCCTACATCTCAAAGTTGTTTTGATGAAAAGTTATTATGTATGTGAAATCCCACAGTTGTTAGCTATCGTTATTGTTAGAGTTATTATTATTATTTAGACAAAATTCCATTATAGGCTTTAGTATTTATATGCAAGAAACATATAAAAAAACACTTTACATTTATTAGGTTCTTTTTTTTTTTTTTGGTGCTTTGTAGAAACAGGAAAACATGGTGGATCAGAGTCTAAAGGAGCAGAATTCAAGACTTGCTCAGGTTAGGTTTTATCAGGATATCCTCAAGGCTGTAAGGATATTTGTGTTACTCTTTGTGCCTTGCCTAAATTTCTCTCTTTTTTATTCCCCTAACTTGAGTAAATGAGTTTTTTTTACTCCTATCATCGACTCTTAGAGTCAGTGTCTTAAAGTAGCCCCAGAGTAGTTTGCCAGTTAATTAGAAGGATGATAGTGAAGTACAGTTAGTAAACAGATATCTTTGAAATGTGGTGTTTTCCCACATTTCCATATTTTTCATAGCTTCCATCTATTCCATATTCATTTGCATTAAATCAGTTTTTAAACCATGACAGATTATATCACGGACAGTTTAGAAGTAGGAAACACTTCTACACTTGGTTGCATGTTGAAGAGTATAAGTTATGGAGATGCTGGATCAACTTTTCAGTTTTCATCTGCCTAGTTGGGAACCAACTCTGAATTTCAAAAGGAGGTATTAGGAGAGATCAGTAATTAGTAGTCCCTGGATTGCAAGCCTGACGTTATCCCAGGAAAGGAGCTGAGTTGGACTGGGGCACTGTCATGTGGCCTTTAGGTCACATTGCAGATAATGGTGGGAATACTCATCCCTTCAGTAGACATTTATGAGTCTGCACTATGAGACAGAGCAGTGAATACACAGATGCATGTACTTTGCTGCCTTTACTGATGTAGCTTCCAAGGAGGTGAGCTGTCTTCCCATTGGAATGATACGAATCATACCAGAGAGAATATCAGAATGAGAATACCGGACATAAAGGTTACTTCCAGCAAGGATGTTTGGGAAGTACTTAAAGGTTCGCCTGAACTTTATCAGATGAATAGTATCTTGGTTGATGAATTAAGAGTGGAAGGACACTGTAGATAAAGACTAAAGGATGAGCAAAGGCACAGAAATGAGAGATTGCCTAAGGCGAGCTTTTATTCTTAATATTAAGATTACATATGTGCTAATGTCCTGTTTCATCCTGTGCATGGATCAAATTGAAGCATTGCTGACTTGTGTTTATTTTAACTTTTGATTTGTGAATCAGTGAGGGGGTTGATTTTAGAAAAAAAAAATCACTTTCTTTCTTGCTTTTTGGTTTAGGTGTTTCTCTTTCAGGTTTCCGGGTAGAGGTCGTGGATGGAGTGAAACTTCATCTGCTGGATGACGTTAGTAGCTGGAAACCCGGAGATCAGATTGTGGTCGCAAGCACGGACTATTCCATGTACCAAGCAGAGGAGTTCACTCTTCTCCCCTGTCCCAAGTGCAACCGCTTCCAGGTCAAAGTCAAAGGTATCAGACTGCTCAGAAGGCTTCTTGGGAAACACTCTTTTTGAGATATGACTCCTGGAATTCTTTGTTTTTCCTTCAGTCGTCATCATCATCATCATCTTCATCAATATTGAAGTTCTTAGTAGTGGGGTGCTTTGAACACAAGAGTCCCAGAGGATGTTAGATAAAAGTAGTCATTGAGCAATAATGTTGCTGTTAATGATGCGTTATAGGCAAATCAGTGTTTTTGTGCCAGTTTCTATGTTAAAAAAAAAAAAAAGATGCAGACTAGATGGATTGATTTTTTTTCAAGATCCTTTCCAACTTCTTTCTTATTAATTTTCCACTATTAAATAATAGTAAACCAGATTCATTTTTTAATAGAAGTCTTTCTTTTTTTAATTAAAAAAAATGAAACTCATGGTTTTTGAGTGTCTACTTTCTTGGCAAAAAGTAGATCGCACTAATATATTTAAAATGGAACCAAAAAGGTATTTTCAGGGCTTCCCTGGTGGCGCAGTGGTTGAGAGTCCGCCTGCCGTTGCAGGGGACATGGGTTTGTGCCCCGGTCCGGGAAGATCCCACATGCTGCGGAGCGACTAGGCTCGTGAGCCATGGCCGCTAAGCCTGCGCATCCCGCAACGGGAGAGGCCACAACAGTGAGAGGCCCGCGTACCGCAAAAAAAAAAAAAAAAGGTATTTTCATAAAACTACATTTCCTGTCATAATCTTGAATAATATATTTTTTGAGAAAGAGCAATGTACAATAAGATTCTTACTGTAAGCAGTGTTTATAAAGGATGACTGACATTTACCAGGTACTTATTTTGAGCCTGGTAATAGGCAAAGCTTCTTCCTTCATTGCCTCAATTATGGGATTCATTGTGCATTTCACTCATTATATTTCCTTGCTTCTGTAATAAAAATTATACATTTATGATACAAAACAAAATAAAAACAAAACAAAATAATTTATAGTAACTATTTAATAAGTACTCAGTGGGTAATTTAGAGCTTTGAAGGTTAAAGGAAAATTTTTTGCTTTAGAAAAAAATGGGATTGGCCCACTTAGCAATTTTTTCTTGTTTCATTCAGTGTTATACTTTAAGCAGAAAACAAAAAGCTAAAAAACCATGATACGATCTGGCATTAATTTCATTTGGAAATTCCCACTCTTGTTAACAAGTCTACGTGATAATGAGTCTCCATAATCTCAACTCCTGGATTTATTTGTATTTTTCCTTCCTGAGTTTTTATAGTAAAGATCAGATAAAAACTCATTATTAAAGTGTTTCTAAGCTTCCAATAAATGTGGGAATTTAAAAGTGCATAATAATATTACAATAAGAAGTGGGAAGGGAAAGATGGTTATTTCTGTACTGTTAATGTCCAAATGCAGATTACTTTAGCTTTGAAGTAGAAGCAAAAACAACTTGACACTCTGTTATCAACATGTACAGAACCATTCGTTTTCCTAGATCCAACATGCATCTGGGTCTTCATGTGTTGTCCTCAAGGGAGTAGAACAAGAGCACATGGACAGGAAGCAGAGAGAGAGAGACAGCATGGATTCTTAGTTAGATTCTGGATTATTGGTGCTGTTCAAGAGAGGACTGAACTACTTCAGGGAGGAGTAAGGTCTCTGTGTGTGGATTTGATAGTTGGTAGTGAGGGTTAAGGCATTGAGTGGGGGATTAGACTATATAATCCTTAAAATCTTTACTTCCTGGGATTCTGTGGTTCTGAGGTATTGAAGAATGGAAGAAAACAATAAATTTTAATAATGTCTTGGAGTTACAGAATAAAGAGGACTATCTTTTTGACATAAGTTTTATGTTTTCATTGTTCTAATGTTATTTTTGCTTTGCTCTCATCAACCAGAAACGCCTCAGTTCCTGCACATGGGTGAGATTATAGATGGTGTAGACATGAGAGCTGAGGTTGGAATTCTTACCCAGAATATCGTAATCCGAGGAGAAATGGAAGACTCATGCTACGCTGAAAACCAGTGCCAATTCTTTGATTATGATACCTTTGGGGGACATGTCATGGTAGGCAAAAGGATTTAATGAACTCTTTGAAACCCTGGCTGCTAAGTGCATGTTGAAAAAACTTCAAGTTTTGGAATGAGATCTTTATGGCTATTGAAATCATATTTTATTTCTTTATCCAATAACAATGAGATTTTAGATGATTAAAAGATAAGGTTATATCTTTATTTAGTTGATCTGGACCTATAGTTAAACCATTTAAGAATTGTCCTGTGAAGGATTAAATCAATTTACATTGGGAAGAACCAATTATACAGACAAAGAAACAATCTCAGTATCATGCATGCAATCTCTGAAAGAATCAGTTTTTTTTTTTAAAAACATTATGAAACGGTAAGCAGTACACATTCAAAATATGTTTCTGTAAAGATATTTTTTGTATGCAGATTTTTACTCTGTAAAAGTACTAAACACTTACTGTGTGCTAAGCATTGCTCTATGTACTAGTGTATTGGACTCCTGGGCTGCATTTTGGCTACATGTGTCTTAAAATCAGTTTTTGTGCATTGAGTAGGCTATTATTGTTGGCTACGTTTCTATTGCACTGATTTCTAAAATGTTGGTCAGTGTCATTTCTTTGTTTTTAGTAGTGTGATAAAAAATCCAGTGTTTGTAAATATTGAGATCGCTCCAGTGGTGGATCAACAGAGGCGTTTTTAAAAAGGACTCAAGTAAACAACAGTATGTGCTAACTAAAACATTGAGGAAGGATTTAGAAATAATTATTTATCAAACTCTGGTGGAGATTATAGAAATGAAAGAATAAGACAAGACTGGAAATGGCCAAAATATTTGAACAAACCCAAACATATATACAGAAACCATTTCTGTAGTTTTCCATGTTACATTTCCTTTATTCCTAATGAGAGGCTATTTTTATTGCTCTTCAAAGCATTCACTTATGTAAAGAAGCATTTGCTAAATTATGATCTGGGAAAACAGTCTAGTCTAGTCTCCTTCAGATATTTTCTGTTAAAACAATATTTTTCGCTACTTTGCTATTCTGAGCTACTTTGCTGAAGCTACTTTGCTTACGTATTAGTTTGATTTTGGTTATCTTACAGATAAAGAAAAATTTTACTTCAGTCCATCTTTCTCATGTGGAATTGAAACATATGGGTCAGCAGCACCTGGGGCGGTATCCTGTTCATTTTCACCTGTGTGGAGACGTGGATTATAAAGGAGGGTACAGACATGCAACGTTTGTGGACGGCCTATCTATTCATCACAGCTTCTCAAGGTGCATCACTGTGCATGGGACAAATGGCTTGCTGGTAAGTAGCCTCACATTATGTTGATGCATATTATGGAAACAGTTAACTCTCCTTCATTCTCATGACTTCTCAATTTTATATAAGTAAGCTGTTATACCACATGTCTTACTCTATCCTGCTTTACTGAGAGTTCTGCTGTTTTTCTCTGTTCTTTTAAGAGATCAATGAACCCTGACATTTGACTTTGCCCCATCAGCTAAGATCAAAACTTGTTTTTGCTTTTGTACTGAGCATGCCTCATGAATAGCACTTGTCGCTTAAACCGCAGTCAATCTTGTTACCAGTGACATCATACACTTGTATTTCTGCAGATAAAAGACACCATCGGATTTGACACACTAGGTCATTGTTTCTTTTTGGAAGATGGTATTGAACAGAGAAACACTTTGTTCCACAATCTGGGACTCCTCACCAAACCAGGCACCCTACTTCCCACTGATAGGAATAACTCCATGTGTACCACCATGCGGGAAAAAGTGTTTGGAAATTACATCCCTGTGCCTGCCACTGACTGTATGTGAGTAATTGGCGGAGTGAAAAACTCATTTGTGATGGTCAAGGGCTGTTGGCTTTTGGGGAAGATGTTTTGGGGGAGGTTTTTAATAGGTGGGATTTTTCCTGATGAATGTTTAAATAACCTTAAAAAATGCCTTTCAGGGCTGTTTCAACTTTCTGGATTGCTCATCCCAACAATAATCTGATTAATAATGCAGCTGCAGGCTCACAGGTAAATAATAAAGTGCTTCAGTTTTTTTGTATTTAAGTTTGTAAGTATTCTGGTTTATATATATGCATTGTAGTTTGTGGTAATCTCACTCAAGCACCTTGCTTTGTGGTACAGCTTATTTCATTGAGAGCAGGCTATAGCTGAGATGGTTCTTCTATTTTTTCTAAATCATTTGTGCCAGTTAGTGTTTATGAGTGTAGTAAGACAGGCGCTAAATGCCAGAAAAGAGATGGGCTCATATCTAGGGTTATCATGCCATCTCCAGAGTGTATTTTTAGTGTATTATGTACGATCTTTCTGGCTTCCCTATTTCAGTCATATATTAATGAGCAAAGAAAGCCTTATGAGAGTGGATTATTCTGTAGAATATTATGACAATGGTCATTCTGGTCAAAGGGGCACATCCTTTTGTTAAATACAGGGATTGTATACACTTAGGGATTTCGTCTCTTTGGTAAAGCAAGGACTCAATTGTGTGCCTTAAATTGTTTCACATACACATACACAGGGATAATTTAAGAGAATAAATGAACTGTTTTTGGATGACAGAAATGTCTCCTGGATAAGCTTGGAGAAATTTACATTTGTAATTGTGTGTTTTTAGGGCTGCTAATTTATAACATAAAAATGAATCTTTAAGACATGATACTATTATGAGTATATCTGTGCTGAAAACTATAGCACAGAAATATGAGCTTTGAAGCAAAACCTGAATATTCATATATATACATCATGGCTATTAACATTTAAAAAGGAAAGAGATACCTAGCATTGTTTTCCAGGATGAAATAAAAAATAGTTGAAGGGAGTATTTCTTCAAGATAACCAGAAAACAGGTATCACTGGGTGATGGTAGAATTCACATCTGTGATTTTTCTTAAAAACATAAAACATAAAATTCTTATTTGACAGAGCAGAGACCTGGACATTCAATCATTTCAGGCTTCTATTCATTCATTTTTCATCAAATATTTGTTGAGCCCATACGGGATTTGTGTTGAGAGTTTCTGATTGGAAGATGAGATTTTGGGTAAAGGTGACCAAGGGTTTGATGTACAGTCTTACCCCAGGATCATCTTGTGATCTGTTACATTACAAATCAACAGTCAGAGCAGAGCTTCCTTTCAGCTGTTTTCAGAAGTCATGGGTAGAAGATCAAAGCAAATTGCAAATAGTCCATGAAAAAATGTAAGGTGAGGTTGCCAGACATCCTTATTAGGCCTCATGTGAGAAAAGCAGAAAGCAGGTCTCTATCTTTTCCATCTCCTGTGTGTTCTTCGTCCTTTGCATTCTGTGAGTTCTTTTTTTCTCTCTAGAAAAACTGTTCCAGTAAAGCTCATGTTTTGGCAAGGGTTTTCCTCCCAAAGTAAATCAAACCCTTTCTTCTTGGTACCTTTCCACTGCGTTTTACAAAGCTCCCTTTGCCTGTTTTGACACCACAGAGTTTTAACAGGAAACAGCTGCTACCTCCTTATCCCGCTTTTTCTATCCCCCAACCTGAAACTCCATTGCATCTTGGGAGGGTTTACTCTGCCCACAGTTTATAGGGCTATGGTATGGAGCCTTCTTCACAGCCCTCCAAGTCTGTTTTGTGCCCAAAAGAATAGAGGTGGCAAACACATTTTTCAGAGTAGTTTGTTTTACTAAGACCCATCTGTAAAGTTTTATCATGGAAAAATGCCACATATTGCATTCGTTTTGGTGATATGTTTTCCACAATTCATATCTCTATGCTCCTAAAGGACTTCGTTACAACTAATATAGTATTTATTACATATATTATATTTTAGTTCTCTCTGTATTTCCCATTAGAGTATGAATTCTTTGAGACCTGGCACTAAATAAATGTTTGCTAAATTTGAATTGATACCATACTTTTCGACTATATATTTGAGTTTTAACAATCTGTTTAATCAGAGTTCCTTCATGTGAAGTTGTCCTTCACATTGGGCTGATTTTTAATTAAATTGTAAAATAAAAAATTATCACAGAGGTTAAGAACATTTCATTTTGATTTTTATATCTCATTTTGAGTGTCAGAAATTTTCAAACTGTTCTGCTGCTTTGGTTAAGGTAAGTAACACTGAAGTTGAACAGACAGGACCTAGCCTGAGACAGCATCCTGATTCATGTGTGTGGTGGTTTTTTCTGTTTGGCAAAAATTTGCCTCGGGACAAGAAGGGCACTGGAGTTGTTTGAAAGAAGTCAGTGATGGATAGTTGTTTAATAGGTATGACTCATCTATTGATCAGGTTTGGAGGTAAACAGAAAAAAACCCATATTGCTAAAAGGCTGTGCTGTCCTGGTCACATGGAACGGAAGGGAGGATTTGGTTCTAGTTCTGTATGACTTTTTTTTCCCCCCAGCTGTTATTTAATACTTTGATTTAAAAAATTTTTTTATTGGAGTATAGTTGATTTACAATGTTGTATTAATTTCAGGTGAATCAGTTATACATGTACATATAACCGCTCTTTTTTTTTTAGATTCTTTTCCCATATAGGCCATTACAGAGAACTGAGTAGAGTTCCCTGTGCTATACAGCAGGTTCTTATTAGTTATCTATTTTATATATAGTAGTGTGTATATATCAGTCCCAATCTCCCAGTTTATCCCTGCCCCACCCCCCCCACCCGTTATCCCCTGGTAACCAAAAGTTTCTTTTCTATTGGATTGGCGAAATGAACTTTTTGGCCAACCAAATACATCCGTGACTCTACTTCAGTTTTGTGAATAACTTCATTTGTACCCTTTTTTTTAGGTTCCACGTATAAGTGATATCATATGATATTTGTCTTTCTGTGTCTGACTTACTTCACTCAGTATAACAATCTCTAGGTCCAGCCATGTTGCTACAAATGGCATTATTTTGTTCTTTTTCATTGCTGAGTAATATTCCATTGTGTGTGTGTGTGTGTGTGTGTGTGTGTGTGTGTGTGTGTGTGTGTGTGTGTGTGTGTGTGTGTGTATGTACATACCACATCTTCTTTATCCATTCCTCTATTGATGGACATTTAGGTTGCTTCCATGTCCTGGCTGCATGAGTTTTTAAAGTAGATAATGATGGGAAAGTTACTTCGAAAATAAATTTTGGTATCAGCCAATTCTATCTTTTGTCCCATCTTACAAGCAAAGTTAAATATGCCTTTTTTTTTTAAGCCTGATATACTGCTTTGAGTGTACTAGATGAGTGCACAACTCTTAGAGTCAATTCTGAACCTGAACCAATGAATAATTAGTGTTAAAAAGATGAAACTTGTTTGTGAAATGCTTAGGTTATGTGAGAGTGTTTCATAGAGTGGCTTTATAAAAGGAGGCTTTTTAATAATCTTTCCCTTTTAATTATAGGATGCTGGAATATGGTATTTATTCCACAAGGAACCTACGGGGGAATCCAGTGGATTGCAGCTCTTAGCAAAACCAGAACTCACTCCATTGGGAATATTTTATAACAACAGGGTCCATTCAAGTTTTAAGGTAGGTTCCTAAATTTTAACAATCAGTACATAACGATTTGCAGGGTAAAGGATGGACTACTGTGATTACAACTGAGAAATGTTAATATTAGGTAGAACTTGTCATCAGAGAAAGTAATTTGTGATTAAATAAGCAGACTCCTAACCTTGCCACATTCAGGATGTATAGACAGCTTTCTGTTTATACACACATAGGAATATATGCTACGGCACACATGTACATGCAATCTGAATAATTATAATAATGGACTTGACCTATGAATCCTCATCCTCTTCCTTCCCTCCCCTTGCCTTCTTTCCAATCTTTAATATCATTACATGTTTCTAAGGATGTACACATTAGTGTATTATATGCTTCTGGAGGTTAAAAAGCGTATTTTCTCTCTTCTCTCAGTGCTAATAGGGTGTCCTATTGGACACTTAATACTAGTTATGTAAATAGTGAAATATTGTTTAAGAATATTTGACCCAATTTAAAATGATATATAGGTCAAGGAGACGAAAGGCCATTTAAGAACTCTAACTTTCATGATATTTGGCACTTGTCCCCACCTCCCTGGTGATAAATGCATCTGGTTCATTTTATGCTCCCAAGGCATCTTGATATTTTCATCATGTGATACAATGCCCAGATTCTTTACTCTGATGTGCCCATCAAAGTTGAATTAATACTTTCCATTTATGATACTCAGAGGATCCTTTAAAAACCTAAGTGTGATGTACTTTGAAGAGCTTAGAATCACTTGATGAAGACTTGAGAGAGGAAAAAACTTAGAAAGAATTGTGGTTTTTATGAACTGAATAGTTGATTAAGGCTAGTAACTGTTGAAAGCAGCACTTCAAAGCAGAAATCCTCAAAATTTTCTAATTATAAGTGGTATTACAAAAAACACCTTATTCTAATTAATTTTTTAAATGTCATATACCATGAGGACATGTAGTAATCTACTGTATCAATTTAAAATAAAAGGTATTAGATCTAAATAATGAGTGGATTATTAGGTTTTAACTTATTAAATTTGGGACTGACTATCCAGAGTGATATCAGACATCCAGCCTGCTGGGTGTCTCAGGGACACATAAATAAAATGTGTTCAACACGAAAATCCTTATTTTTGTCCCCAGACCCATTTCTGTGTCTTCGTTTCAGTGAATGAAACCATTAGCCACTTAATTGCCCAGACTAGAAATATATGAACCTTTATTGTTTGTTTCCTTTCCCTTATCCTTAGACATTTTATTAATTACAAATGGTATCAATTCTACCTAGTAAAGAATTCTCACTCTATTTTACCTGTTACTACTGTCACGAGTCTAGATCACCTTTATTTCTCTTCTGGATTACTGTAGTCAGCTCCTATTTTTTCTCTTATCTCTCTTTTTGCCCCTTTCTAATTCATTATCCATCTTGTAGCCACAGTATTCTTTCTTAAAATGCACTTGATTCCATTGCCTTTATTAAATGTCCCATTGTCTTGACTCTTTAGCGTATCAACTCTGCACCATCTGGCATTTGCTTCTCTTTAGTCTTCTTCCTTACCTTTCCTCCCTATATACATTTCCTGTTAGTCCAGCTAAGATTTTTTTCCCTCAGATGTGCCATGCTTTCTCTCATCCCCAGATGTTTTGTACAAATGATTCCCTTGAGTACATTCCGCTGGGTTCTTCAACTGTTTCCCACCCACTCCCTGCCCTTCATCTCTGACCTGTTCTGTGTGGTTAGTTCCTTTAAGTTTCAGCTTTAGGATGTCACTTCTTTTTGGAGACATTCCCTGAATTCTCTCTCTCTTACCTTCACAAAAGTTCTTATCTTGGTGCTTTTCTTATGTGCTGCCAAAGCATCATCTGCTTCCTTTGTTATATGCTTATAATATTGGATGGTAATTGTTTATTTCATTGCATGTCATCCTGCTAGTTTATGTGTCAGTAATAGCAAAGACCATAGTTTTCTGGTTGACGTATAATGCTTGGTGCCTACCCTAAGGTGGGCACTAAATAAATGTTTGCTGAATGACCGAATGAGTAAAAGTATTAAAAAAAATACAGTAAAGTAGCTCTTTTTGTAATACCTTTGCTTTGCTGTTTATTCCCTTCTCCCTCCTTTTTTGGTAGATGTGATAAGCTAAAACTTATTTCATGAATCATTATATATATAGTTATAACTTGGGATTCATATTCATTTCAGTCCATTATTATATTTTCCAGGCTGGCTTATTTATTGACAAAGGTGTCAAAACAACCAATGCTAGTGCTGCTGACCCAAGGGAGTACCTCTGTTTGGATAACAGTGCAAGGTAGAACTGGTCCTTTTAAATCACACTCAAGCCATATCTTGCCAAAGTAAAACTTTCTGAGTTAAGCTGTTGCGCTCTTTCTCCAGTAACATGTTTAAAATGAAGTTTTCAGGGTTTGTAGGAGGGTTTTGGAAAAACATTTATTTTGCTGTTCTAGGTCCTGTGGCTGGGCTTTTCATCTTATTGAGATGCCAAAGAAATTGATGCTTTTTCTCTTTTTGACAGTTGTAAATTGATGTTAGAGAGAGTTGTAGAAAGAGAAAGAAAAAGAAGAGAGATATGTTGAAAAAGGTTTCAAAATTTGGCCAAAAGTAGAACATGATTCATTGAAAAACAAGTTAAGCTAAGATGTTTTAATATAATCCCTGAAAACCAAGGCATATATAATTTATTGTTAGTGGTCAAAGTGGAATGTCGCGTTAAATCTGTTTCAAAGGGAAAAGTCTCAAACTTGATGATTAAGCTAGTTCTGGTTCAGTTCTTCGTAGTCTCAGATGCATATCATAGCTGGGCTATGTGTTACTCTCCTTTATAACCACAAAATGTGGTTAGGATATGGATCAGCATTTCAACAAAGTTTTTTTTTTTTACATGCTGTGTATGAGCCAAAATAAATAAAATATCTCCGATGGAAACAAAATTTTCTGGAAAAGATGGCAACTTAAGGTCATATTCAGTAGAAGTTGTGTACATGTTATTTTTCTATACTTCAAGTTGATTGACCAACTAAAGGATCTGAAAGGGTTCTAGATTTAATAGGCTCTGTTGACAGTTATTTACGAAAACGATGACAGGCGCTATTGTTCACAAGGGAATAAAGTAGGAGTCACAATGGAGGTTGGTAAAGCAGAATCCTTGTGACACAGTAATAAAGGTCAGGAGAAAACTGGGCAAATAAGTTAGTAGTATTAGTCATTGTTAAAGGTCAAGATGAGCCTGAAATATATTAAAGCAATGATCAGAAAACATTTGACAAGTGGAGAAATTGTGGGCATTGTTTAAATAAAACACAAGGAAGGTACTGGACACCTAATAGCTGGGCAAGGTATGACATGGAAAAAGAGGAGATAAACTTGAGATGAAAAAGGAGCATACAGATGACAACAAATTATGAACCAAAAAGAGAATATTAACTGACAAAACAAATCTTTGCTAGAAGATTGCTGCTGCTTTTTAAAAGAGTTTGTTATAACTGGTAGAACTAATAATGTGTACTTTGCTAAGTTAGTATTAACAGAAAAATCTTTATACACAGCACAATTGACTCTCTTATCTGCCTTAAAAAATTACATGTGTGTATATAAATGGATGGATGAGAAAATATATTTCAGAATCTATTGATATTTTCATTATACTTGACAATAAAACAACTTGTTCATAGTGGCCTAAGAAGTTCTTTACCGTGTATGAGTGTATGATATTATGATAATGGTATTCTTTCCTCTGCTCTCTGTTACTTTTGTTACTAGTTTATAAATACATACATATTGGTAAGGAATTAGACTCCATTTGGAAGTTGTTATTGAAAAGAACTGATTATAGGAGAGGAGTAACAAGACATTTGACAGCTAGTATATACATTTAATTTTGTATAAACTGATGTATAAGATATGCCCTCATGCATTCATGCAGTTCAGACATGAGTAAAAATGATAAAACTTAAACACAAATGAGTAATAAGCCAGCCCATGAATTAAACATCAGACTCATGGGATCCAGAAGATATTTAGTCTGTTCAACAAAGGGGAAGTTGACCTAATAGTTAATCATATGAGCCTTTCCTTGTGTCTTCAAGATATGAAATTACAGGAATCCAAAGACGGGATATTTTAAATCCAGAAAGCTCCCAGTTTAAGATTGGGAAATTTCATCTAAAAGGGTAAAAGAGCATGAGAACCAACAAGTGCATTTAAAGCAGAGGACAATTAAGGGAGAGTTGGGAAGTGTGCTGAAGGCTTATACATGAAGGTGATAGAAAATTAACTGCATTTTCTACATACCAAGTGGGAAAGAGGATGAAAAATAAAGGTTATCTGAGCAAGTGGTCAGTGATTTATATGGATAGAAATTTCAGAAAAAATGAGACGGCTACAGCAGAAAATCAGATGTTGCTTTACTGTACTTTTTTTTTTTTTCCTTTTTGGCTTTCTTTTAGAACATTGTGTAGTTTCTTTACCAGAACTCTTCCATCTGCTTGATATTATGTGATGACTGCAAAGCTGTTTGGCAGCAACTACAATGCCAGAAGAGTGGGTGATGGCTCAGAGTCAGACTTTTTACCCCTTAGGTCAGAGCCATTTAGTGTAAGGCCTTATGTACACAATCTAAGGGTGGATGTAGCGCTTTCTAGATTGGTCTCCTTACCATCCGTTCTCCATTATCCTTTCACCAAGTAGCAGCTAGTGACCAGTTAAAAAGTGAAATACGGTTATATCACTGCCCTGACTCCATGTTTCTGATGACTTTCCATCACACTTATTTATTTATCCACCTGCTTTATTGAGGTATGATTGACATGTAGAAAGCTGTGCATATATAATGTATAGAACTCGGTAAGTTTGGAGATAAGTACACACCCATGAACTCTCAAGGGCATAGACTTATCCATCACCTGCCAAAGTTTCCTTCTACCTCCTTTATGGTCATTATTTTTTTAATTAAAAAATAAAATTTTTTAATTAAAAAATAAATTTTTCTTCACTTACCTGAAGATCTACTCTCAGCAAATTTTAAGTATACAATACAGTATTTTTAGCTATAGGCACTATGCTGTAGAGTAGATCTCTAGACTTTATTTATCTTACATAACTAAACCTTTTGTGCCCCTTTGACTATCACTTCGCCATTTCCTCCTCCCTCCAGCCCCTGGCAACCACCATTCTACTTTTACCTTTGCATTTAGAATAAAGAACCACACCCTTGCCTGGCACATGCCTTCCTGTCTATCCTCTCCCTCTTGGTTCTTACTTACCAGCCAATCTGCTTGTTGTCCCTTGAATATGCCAAGCTCACTCATGCCTAAGAACCTTTGCACTTGCTGTCTTCTGGGCATAGCTGCTTCTCAAATCATACATATTTGATGAGCACCTACCATGTGCCAGCAACTTTCATAGTGATGTTTGTGCAAATGATGTTTCTTTCACGTATGATTGAAAATCTCAACTGGCTGAAATGGTTTTTGTAAAGCTGTGTAGTTTTTTCTCTCCCAACCTGCCCAGCTCTGTAAGATTATGATGGAAATGATCTTTTTAAAAATTAGGTGGCCTTATGGAATTATTTGAGTTGTTACAGTTGACAGAGGTTTTTTTGTTTTTTTTTTTGGTGGGGGGGTGCCATGCTGCATAGCATGTGGGATCTTACTTCCCCGACCAGGGATTGAACCCGTGCCCTCTGCAGTGGAAGTGCGGAGTGCTAACCACTGAACCACCAGGGAATTCCCGGTAAACAGGGTTTTCTGTTTTTTTTTTTAAAGAAAAAAATTTTGAATTTTATTTTATTTTTTTATACAGCAGGTTCTTATTAGTTATCCATTTTATACACATCAGTGTATACATGTCAATCCCAATCTCCCAATTCATCACACACACACACCCCCACCGCTTTCACCCCTTGATGTCCATATGTTTGTTCTCTACGTCTGTGTATCAGTTTCTACCCTGCAAACCGGTTCATCTGCACCATTTTTCTAGGTTCCACATGTATGCTTTAATATACAATATTTGTTTTTCTCTTTCTGACTTACTTCACTCTGTATGACAGTCTCTAGATGCATCCACCTCTCTACAAATGACCCACTTTCGTTCCTTTTTATGGCTGAGTAATATTCCATTGTATATATGTACCACAACTTCTTTATCTATTTGTTGATGGCTTTTAGGTTGCTTCCATGACCTGGCTATTGTAAATAGTGCTGTGATGAACATTGGGGTGCATGTGTCTTTTTGAATTATGGTTTTCTCTGGGTGTATGTCCAGTAGCGGGATTGCTGGGTCATATGGTAATTCTATTTTTAGTTTTTTAAGAAATCTCCATACTGTTCTCCATAGTGGCTGTATCAATTTACATTCCCACCAGCAGTGCAAGAGTGTTCCCTTTTCTCCACACCGTCTCCAGCATTTGTTGTTTGTAGATTTTCTGATGATACCCATTCTAAATGGTGTGAGGTGATACCTCATTGTAGTTTTGATTTGCATTTCTCTAATAGTGATGTTGAACAGTTTTTCATGTGCTTCTTGGCCATCTGTGTGTCTTCTTTGGAGAAATGTCTATTTACGTCTTCTGCCCATTTTTTGATTGGGTTGTTTGTTTTTTTAATATTGAGCTGCATGAGCTGTTTATATATTTTGGAGATTAATCCTTTGGTGATTCGTTTGCAAATATTTTCTCCCATTTTAAGGGTTGTCTTTTCATCTTGTTTGTAGTTTCCTTTGCTTTGCAAAAGCTTTTAAGTTTGATTAGGTCCCATTTGTTTATTTTTGTTTTTATTTCCATTACTCTAGGAGGTGGATCAAAAAAGATATTGCTGTGATTTATGTCAAAGAGTGTTCTTCCTGTGTTTTTCTCTACGAGTTTTACAGTGTCTAGTCTTACATTTAGGTCTCTAATCCATTTTGAGTTTATTTTTGTGTATGGTGTTAGGGAGTATTCTAATTTCATTCTTTTACATGTAGCTATCCAATTTTCCCAGCACCACTTATTGAAGAGACTGTCTTTTTTCCATTGTATATCCTTGACTCCTTTGTCATAGATTAGTTGACCATAGGTGCATGGGTTTATCTCTGGGCTTTCTATTCTGTTCCATTGATCTGTATTTCTGTTTTTGTGCCAGTACCATATTGTCTTGATTACTGTAGCTTTGTAGTATAGTATGAAATAAGGGAGTCTGATTCCTCCAGCTCCATTTTTTTCCCTCAAAACTGCTTTGGCTATTCAGGGTCTTTTGTGTCTCCATACAAATTTTAAGATTTTTTGTTCTAGTTCAGTAAAAAATGCCATTGATAATTTGATGGGGATTGCATTGAATCTGTCGATTGCTTTGGGTAGTATAGTCATTTTCACAATATTGATTCTTCCAATCCAAGAACATGGTATATCTCTTCATCAGTTTGTATCATCTTTAATTTTTTTATCAGTGTCTTATAGTTTTCTGCATATAGGTCTTTTGTCTCCCTAGGTAGGTTTACTCCTCAGTATTTTATTCTTTTTGTTGCAATGGTAAATGGGAGTGTTTCCTTAATTTCTCTTTCAGATTTTTCATCATTAGTGTGTAGGAATGCAAGAGATTTCTGCATTAAATTTGTATCCTGCTACTTTACCAAATTCATTGATTAGCTCTAGTAGTTTTCTGGTAGCATCTTTAGGATTCTCTATGTATAGTATCATGTCATCTGCAAACAGTGACAGTTTTACTTCTTCTTTTCCAATTTATATTCCTTTTATTTATTTTTCTTCTCTAATTACTGTGCTATGTTGAATAATAGTTGTGAGAGTGGACATCCTTGTCTTGTTCCTGATCTCAGAGGAGATGCTTTCAGTTTTTCACCATTGAGAATGATGTTTGTCGTGGCTGTGTCGTATATGGCCTTTATTATGTTGAGATAGATTCCCTCTATGCCCACTTTCTGGAGAGTTTTTATCATAAATGGGTATTGAATTTTGTCAAATGCTTTTTCAGCATCTATTGAGATGATCATATGGTTTTTATTCTTCAGTTTGTTAACATGGTGTATCACATTGATTGATTTGCATATATTGAAGAATCCTTGCATCCCTGGGATAAATCTCAGTTGATCATGGTGCATGATCCTTTTAATGTGTTATTGGATTCTCTTTGCTAGTATTTTGTTGAGGATTTTTGCATCTATATTCATCGGTGATATTGGTCTGTCATTTTGTTTTCTTGTAGTATATTTGTCTGTTTTTGGTATCAGGGTGATGGTGGCCTCATAGAATGAGTTTGGGAGTGTTCCTTCCTCTGCAATTTCTTGAAAGAGTTTGAGAAGAATTGGTGTTATCTATTCTCTAAATGTTTGATAGAATTCACCTGTGAAGCCATCTGGTCCTGGACTTTTGTTTGTTGGAATTTTTTTTTTTTTTTTGGAAGATTTTTAATCACAGTTTCAATTTCATTACTTGTGATTGGTCTGTTCATATTTTCTATTTCTTCCTGGTTCAGTCTTGGAAGGTTATGCTTTTCTAAGAATTAGTCCATTTCTTTGAGGTTGTCCATTTTATTGGCATAGAGTTGCTTATAGTAGTCTCTTAGGATGCTTTGTATTTCTGTGATGTCTGTTGTAACTTCTCCTTTTTCATTTCTAATTTTTTTGACTTGAGCCCTCTCCCTCTTTTTCTTGATGAGTCTGGCTAATGGTTTATCAAGTTTGTTTATCTTCTCAAAGAACCACGTTCTAGTTTTATTGATCCTTGCTATTGTTTTCTTTTTTTCTATTTCGTTTATTTCTGCTCTGATCTTTATGATTTCTTTCCTTCTACAAACTTTGGGTTTTGTTTGTTCATCTCTCTCTAGTTCCTTTAGGTGTAAGGTTAGGTTGTTTATTTGAGATTTTTCTTGTTTCTTGAGGTAGGCTTGTATTGCTATAAATTTCCCTCTTAGAACTGCTGCATCCCATAAGTTTTGGATCATCGTGTTTTCATTGTAGTTTGTCTCTAGGTATTTTTTGATTTCCTCTTTGATTTCTTCAGTGATCTCTTGGTTATATAGTAACATACTGTTTATCCTCCATGTGTTTGTGTTTTTTACATTTTTTCCCCCTGTAATTGATTTCTAATTTCATAGTGTTGTGGTCAGAAAAGGTGCTTGATATGATTTCAATTTTCTTAAATTTACTGAGGCTTGATTTGTGACCCAAGGTGTGATCTGTCCTGGAGAATGTTCCATGTGCACTTGAGAAGAAAGTGTAAGCTGCTGTTTTTGGATGGAATATCCTATAAATATCAATTAAATCTATCTGATCTGTTGTGTCACTTAAAGTTTCTATCTCCTTATTAATTTTCTGTTTGGATGATCCATCCATTGGTGTAAGTGAGGTGTTAATGTCCCCACTATTATTGTGTTACTGTCCATTTCCTCTTTTATAGCTGTTAGCAGTTGCCTTATGTATTGAGGTGCTCCTATGTTGGGTGCATATATATTTATAATTGTTATATCTTCTTCTTGGATTGATTCCTTGATCATTATGTAGTGTCCTTCCTTGTCTCTTGTAACATTCTTTATTTTAAAGTCTATTTTATCTGATATGAGTATTACTACTCCAGCTTTCTTTTGATTTCCATTTGCATGGATTTCTTTTTCCGTCTCCTCACTTTCAGTGGTATGTGTCCCTAGGTCTGAAGTGGGTCTCTTGTAGACAGCATATATATGGGTCTTGTTTTTGTATCCATTCAGCGAGCCTGTGTCTTTTGGTTGGAACGTGTAATCCATTCACGTTTAAGGTAATTATCGATATGTATGTTCCTATTAGCATTTTCTTAATTGTTTTGGGTTTGTTTTTGTAGGTTCTTTTCTTCTCTTGTGTTTCCCACTTAGAGAAGTTCCTTTAGCATTTGTTGTAGAGCTGGTTTGGTGTTGCTGAATTCTCTTAGCTTTTGCTTGTCTGTAAAGCTTTTGATTTCTCCGTCAAATCTGAATGAGATCCTCGCCAGGTTGAGTAATCTTGGTTGTAGTTTCTTCCCTTTCATCACTTTAAATATATCATGCCACTCCGTTCTGGCTTGTAGAGTTTGTGCTGAGAAATCAGCTGTTAACCTTATGGGAGTTCCCTTGTATGTTATTTGTTGTTTCTCCCTTGTTGCTTTCAATAATTTTTCTTTTTCTTTAATTTTTGTGAATTTGATTACTGTGTGTCTCATTGTGTTTCTCCTTGGGTTTATCCTGCGTGGGGTTCTCTGCACTTCCTGGACTTGGGTGGCTATTTCCTTTCTCGTGTTATGGAAGTTTTCAAGTATAATCTCTTCAAATATTTTCCCACGTCCTTTCTCTCTGTCTTCCTGTGTTGGGACCCGTATTATGTGAATGTTGTTGCGTTTAATGTTGTCCCAGAGGTCTCTTAGGCTGTCTTCATTTCTTTTCATTCTTTTTTCTTTATTCTGTTCCATGGCAGTGAATTCCACCATTCTGTCTTCCAGGTCACTTATGCGTTCTTCTGCCTCAGTTATTCTGCTACTGATTCCTTCCAGTGTATTTTCCATTTCAGTTATTGTATTGTTCATCTCTGTTTGTTTGTTCTTTAATTCTTCTAGTTGTTTGTTCTTTAATTCTTCTAGGTCTTTGTTAAACATTTCTTGCATGTTCTATATCTTTGCCTCCATTCTTTTTCTGAGGTCCTGGATCATCTTCACTATCATTATTCTGAATTCTTTTTCTAGAAGGTTGCATATCTCCACTTCATTTAGTTGTTTTCTGGGGTTTTATCTTGTTCCTTCATCTGTTACACAGTCCTCTGCCTTTTCATTTTGTCCCTGTTACTGTGAATGTGGTTTTCGTTCCACAGGCTGCAGAATTGTAGTTCTTCTTGCTTCTGCTGTCTGCCCTCTGGTGGATGACGCTATCTAAGAGGCTTGTGCAAGTTTCCTGATGTGAGGGACTGGTGGTGGGTAGAGCTGGGTGTTGCTCTGGTGGGCACAGCTCAGTAAAACTTTAATCTGCTTGTCTGCTGATGGGTGGAGCTGGGTTCCCTCCCTGTTCATTGTTTGGCCGGAGGCAGCCCAACACTAAACCCTACCCGGACTTTGCTGGGGCTAATGGCAGACTCTGGGAGGGCTCACGCCAAGGAGTACTTCCCAGAACTTTTGCTGCCAGTGTCCTTGTCCCCACGGTGAGCCACAGCCACCCCCTGCCTCTGCAGGAGACCCTCCAACCCTAGCAGGTAGGTCTGGTTCAATCTCCTATGGGGTCACTGCTCCTTCCCCTGGGTCCTGATGCGCACACTACTTTGTGTGTGCCCGCCAAGAGTGGAGTCTCTGTTTCTCCCAGTCCTGTCAAAGTCCTGCAGTCAAATCCCGCTAGGCTTCAAAGTCTGATTCTCTAGGAATTCCTCCTCCCGTTGCCAGCCCTTCAGCTTGGGAAGCCTGACGTGGGACTCAGAACCTTCACTCCAGTGGGTGGACTTCTGTGGTATAAGTGTACTCCAGTTTTTGAGTCAACCACCCAGCAGTTATAGGATTTGATTTTCTTGAGATTGAGCCCTTCCTGCCGTATCATTGTGGCCTCTCGTTTGTTTTTGGATGTGGGGTGTCTTTTTTGGTGAGTGCCATTGTCTTCCTGTCATTGATTGTTTAGCAGTTAGTTGTGATTCCGTTGCTCTCGCAGGAGGGAGTGAGCACACGTCCTTCTATTCTGCCATCTTGAACCAATCTCCCTGGTTAACAGTTTTTTTTGTTTTGTTTTGTTTTGTTTTGTTTTTGTGGTACGCAGGCCTCCCACTGTTGTGGCCTCTCCTGTTGTGGCGCACAGGCTCTGGACTCGCAGGCTCAGCGGCCATGGCTCACGGGCCCATCTGCTCCGCGGCATGTGGGATCTTCCCGGACCGGGGCACAAACCTGTGTCCCCTGCATCAGCAGGGGGACTCTCAACAACTGCGCCACCAGGGAAGCCCCTGGTTAACAGTTTTTGATACCAATTTTTTTTTGCCTTTTCAATAAGGTCCTTGTAAATATTTTACAAGGATAAGAAAGAAAAAGTAACATTCAGTCTTTATAATTAATAAGTCAATGAAATACAATCTTTTTTTAAGTGCTGATACATTTTTTCTTTGTATTTTTTATTATAGTAGATTTACAATATTAGTTTCAGGTGTACAACATAGTGATTCAATATTTTTATAGATTATACTCCATTTAAAGTTATATAAAAGAATAGCTAGATTTCCCTGTGCTGTACAATATATCCTTGTTGCTTATTTATTTCATACATAGTAGTTTGTATGTCTTAATCCCATACGCTTATGTTGCCCCCCCATCTACTCTCTCCTCACTGGTAACTAGTAGTTTGTTCTCTGTGTCTGTGAGTCTGTTTCTGTTTTGTTATATTCATTTGTTTGTTTTATTTTTTAGGTTACACTTATAAGTGATAATATAGAGTATTTGTCTTTCTCTGTCTGACTTATTTCACTAAGTAGAATACCCTTTAGGACCATCCACGTTGCAAATGGCAGAATTTCATTCTTTTTTATGGCTGAGTAATATTCCATAAGTATAATCTATTTAAAATTTAGGCTTTTTAAAGATATTGAATCCAGTTTTCTCTCTATCTAAAGCATTTCACCAGCACACAACTCAAATAATACTCTGCTTCACATATATGTATGTTGAAATATATGATTAATTTACTCAGTAAGTTTATATTAATATCATGTAGCTTGAGAATTTGTGAAAACGTACTATATTTCCTGGTCTGAGGTTTTTCTGTTTATTTTTGAAATGGTTTCAGTGCTTAGAGTGTTCTGTAATGTCCCTTTTATAATATAAATTGATTAAAAATAAACTATGAAATATGAAAGCAGTTCTCTGCAAATTTGTATTTTTTTTCAATATTTGAAATGCAAATAATTAAGTTGTGTCTTAAGGAGTTTTTTTTTTAGTTTAGTTTTGTTCAAAGTTAAATTCTGCTTTTTGACACTTAAGTTTATAATCGTAAGTAGCTTATTTACATTGCCTTTTCATTACTCTTTTTAAAAGTCCTTTTTTTTTTTTTCTCCTAACCCCAAGGTTTCGGCCTCATCAGGATGCAGACCCTGAAAAGCCACGTGTTGCTGCTTTAATTGACAGGCTCATTGCTTTTAAAAATAATGATAACGGAGCTTGGGTCAGAGGAGGAGACATTGTCGTTCAGAATTCAGCGTGGGTATTGTCTATGAAATTATTATCTGATGACACTGATGTATTTATTTTTTAAGGCTTTTTAAAAAACCCAGTAGACTGAAAGTACAGTGGGGTTTCTGGAATCATAGTATCATTACTAATAGAAAAGCTCTGAGGAAATATGCCAGCATTAACTGACTGCAAATGTTTGGAATCGTCTCATTCTGCTGCTTTTATTGGAACTGAACTTGTCTGGTGACATGAGAGCTTTTTGATGAGATTAAACAGAAACTGGGACTTTAACTTTATGTAACAAACATGGTCTATGTCAGAGCGCTAAATAAAGATTTTGAAACTACCTGCATTTTTTTCCTTCCTTTTGGAAACTCAGTTTCCTGATGCTCTTCCACTGCCATTCAAAACAAAAGTTTTGAATTCTCCCTTAATAAGTCTGTTGACTTATGTTAACATGACTTGAGGCAGTAAGCATCTCACTTCTTTTCCATTTGTATAATTTTAGGAGAAGTCTGATGTATGTTGAGGTAAGATTTGGTGTTCAGGAGTCTAGAAAAATGTTTTTTTCTGGCTGGTACTGACATTAGCTGCTTGGCATTTTACCATCATCTCTGACTTTTATCATGCAAAAAAAAAGGATATTGTATAAAATCGGTAGAAATAGCTTGGGTATTAATGTTGAAAAGTTTTGAAGAGAATACCATGATCTAACTGTTAAAAATTAGTCGTTCCTTGGTATCCGTGGGGGATTGGTTCCGGGACTCCCCATGGGTACCAAAATCCTGATGCTCAAGTTCCTTATGTAAAATGGCATAGTATTTGCATACTATATACATATAACCTACATATAACATATACATATACATATACATATGTATGTATAACCTACACACATCCTCCTGTATACTTTAAATCATCTCTATTACTTATTATATCCAAGACAATGTAAATGCTATCTAAATAGTTGTAAATGCAATGTAAACGCTATGTAAATAGTTGCCAGCACTGGACAAATGTAAGTTTTGCTTTTTGGAATTTTCCAGAATTTTTTGTTTAATATTTCTGATCCACAGTTGGTTGAATCTGTGGGTGCAGAACCCAAAGATATGGGGGCCAAGTATAATGATAAAAATTATAATTACAGCTAACACCTGCTGCTTACTCTGTGCCAGACACTGTTCTAAATGGTTGACACTAATTAGCATTTTAATGCTTTCAAGTATCCTATGAGGAAGCTTATATTATTATTTCAACCTTTAGGTGAGAAAACTGAGGGGCAAACAGGTTGAATAACTTGCCCAAGGTCACACAGCTAGTAATAGGCAAAGCTGAGATTGGAACCAGGTGCCTTCACTGTGGAGCCTATGCTTTTCATTATTGGAAAGTGAAATTTTTGTGTAGTCTTGGACAGTAAACATTACTGGAACCTCCTGGATTTTATGACAATTAAATATTTTGAGCAAATTACCTCTTCTTATATGATGTGATAAATTAAAATGTTCCCTCATTCTCTTTTTTCTTATAGATTTGCAGATAATGGAATAGGACTGACCTTTGCCAGGTTTGTAATTACTTTTAAAAATACTTACCTGATTATTTTAAAGCTGTAAGGTAGAATAACCTTGATATATATTTTTTGATAACACAGGAATGTTATATCATTTATTAACATTAAAAAACTTAGCACTCACTTCCTGATGCCACTTGAGGGCCAAAAATACATTTTTATTGATTAATTGAATTTATACCAGAGTAGGAGATGAATCTAGCTGGAATTACACAGAAGGGTAGGCCCACCATATTTTTTGCTTAAAAGAAAACACTTGATCTTTAGATTAAAGATCTTAAAAAGTAGGGGAATATAGAGGAAGGGAGTAAAAGTTGGGAGCAGATTAAATATTTTCTTTCTTAGAAGTTGGTCTAATTTCACAGTGGTCTTTAAGAACGAAACTTTTTATGTTATATATTTTTCTCCAGATAACAGTTATTCTCATTGCCGTCTTAAACATGCTTGTCCTCTAATTATTGTCCAGGGCAAGTTTATTCTCCTCATTTGCAGTATTATTGCTTGGGACTGAAATAATTAGTTATTCCTGTAAATTAAATCTCATTTGTTTAAATCTAATTTGCCAAGCACATATTAATTTATAAGAGGTATGTTCAATTTTGAGGCACCTTTTGGTGACTCACTAATACGTATCAGAAAAAGCTACTGGCTACTTTGAAAATTTTTAGGTTTTTAAAGTTATAGCTTGCCTTCATTTGAAGGACAATTTAAATTTCCTAGAGATGTGTGGTTAATGATTATCCTCATTTTAACAGTGACGGAAGCTTCCCAAGTGATGAAGGTTCCAGCCAAGAGGTATCTGAATCTCTCTTTATTGGGGAGAGCAGGAATTACGGATTTCAGGGTGGTCAGAACAAGTATGTAGGCACTGGAGGAATAGACCAGAAGCCTCGGACGTTACCCAGGAACAGGTAAGCATTGCTTTATCAGAGGAGTGTTAAATTTAAACAATAAATGAAAACCTAACCCTCTTACAAAAGTTTCTGTAATAATCCTGTATCGATTGGTTCCCACTGTGACACTTTTCCGACCTTATTATTATTAAAACTATTATTCTTGTTGTTATTATTGCTATTACTATTGTGTGTATTCTCTGGAATTCTGGAGCGTTAACTATTAAACACTTTATAGATTTCATTATCAATTTCATAATGAAGGAACCTATCTTGTTTATCCTTCCTGTATAAGGCCTTATAT
The DNA here is from genome assembly GCF_011762595.2 of Tursiops truncatus. Classification (NCBI taxonomy): domain Eukaryota; kingdom Metazoa; phylum Chordata; class Mammalia; order Artiodactyla; family Delphinidae; genus Tursiops; species Tursiops truncatus. Next base: position 67,999,032 of record NC_047039.1, on the reverse strand, counting down.
AAGCTGGTAATCTTTTTTTTTTCTTTCTTGAGAGAACTGCCAAACCATAAACACTATGGACATTGAGTCCGTTTTCCCTCAATATGTGATGTTAGTTTTCAGAAATAGCCACTGGAAAAAGGAAATTACCTATTGAAAAGAGTCCTAGAAAATGAGATGATAGATGCCAAAGCTGACTCAAAACCTAACCACAGGTGTATAATTAACAATGTTTCAGATGTTGAAAGGGTTTGGGGGTAGACTTTTGGCATGTTTTCTTCCAAAATAATCACAGTCATTAAAATAGTACTTAGTACTAGAAAGATTCTTCAGAACTTTTAGGGAACTATTACCTAATTAATCTGTACCTCAGTTCTGAGACACAGTTTGGAGGTGTCATTTTACTCGCAGGAAAACCAGGTAGAGAAAAACTAGTGTTCTAAAGGCCTTACATTGGAGCTAATGTCAGAATTTATCAAACATCAATTCCCTTAAAGCTATACCCTGTGTCTGGATATTGGGCTAGGACAGGTCAGGGGGATGGGGCAAACATAGTTGGCTTTGGGGGACAGGTAATGAGTGTTGGCGAAAGGGCTTAACTAGCTTCTGGCAAAGGGCAGCCTATGCTTGGCTCCTCTCGCCTGTGTTTGTTGTTGGGAAATATTGAACGTCTTTACTATATGCTATGCTATGTGTAGAACTCCTGTTAGACCGTGGAAGCCACTAGGAAAGGAACTTCATGGATTTTTAATGGCAAACATTTATTAAATGCTTATGATGTATCAGGCCCTGTTCTAAACTACTTTATTATTCAGTTAATCCTTGCAAAGCCCAGTGAGGTAGGTGCTGTCATCATCCTGCTTTATAAGTGAGTAACTTACTAAAAATAGCTAAGGTGGGACTCGAACCCTGTTAGTTTGGCTTCAGTGCTCTGCTCTTTACAATTAGGCTAAAGCTGCCTCTTCTAATATGTAAATTAAAGAAAAAAGGCTGTATTAGTTGGGTATGGGCTGCAGTAAAAATGGTGGCCAATTCAATTCCATTATTTTTATTTTACACTGGCCTTTAGTTTTATTTCAAAATGCTATTGCTTCTTTGCCAAGGAGGAATTTTCGAAATGAAGATTCCTAGTTGGTCAATGGATCCAGTTTTTATTTTACTGTATCTTTACAACCTTTTCTATGGCAGAGGACCGTTTTGTGATGTATCCTTGGAAAAACATCAGGAGGCATAGATTTTTTTTTTTTTTACATCTTTATTGGAGTATTATTGCTTTACAATGGTGTGTTAGTTTCTGCTTTATAACAAAGTGAATCAGTTATACATATACATATGTTCCCATATCTCTTCCCTCTTGCATCTCCCTCCCTCCCACCCTCCCTATCCCACCCCTCTAGGTGGTCACAGAGCGCCGAGCTGATCTCCCTGTGCTATGCGGCTGCTTCCCACTAGCTATCTATTTTACGTTTGGTAGTGTATGTATGTCTAGAGGCATAGATTTTTAAGTAGGCTATTTGATTTGCTTGCTAGCATCTATGTTTTTATTGTAAAACACCACCAAGCTGTAAACTAATTAGTTGCTATAGAAGTCCTCTGCAATGCCATTGAGAGTGTAATAGGGGAAAAACCTAAGGGATCCAGAATATTATGGGTTTTGTACATTAATTACGGTTAATAATATATGATTAGTAGGTTAAGGAGTTTGTGTTGGAACAGAAAGGAGTAAAATGAATAAAACGAATTTCTCAATCTAGCCATCCCCTTTGACATAGTAAGCCTTGCAGACTTACACTTTTGTACTTTTAAGCATATCATTTCTCCTTACTATCATTTAGTGGCTTGAAAGGAGGTTCTCTCTGTTTAAGCACAGATTTGTCTTTTGTTCTCATGCTAGAAATTTTGGAACTAAAGCTAAAGTGTATGAGTTATCAAAGAAAAGATCTTAACTGAGTTGATTCAAGGAAGCCAAGTCACCTTTTCAGACAAGCCTCCATTCTATCCAAAATAGCATCTCTCTTCTACCCAGTCTATTGTATTACTATGTCTTTACTTTCTTCAAGCACTTATTATCTGAAATTGTCCATTGTTTTTCTGTTTGCCTTTCTCACTTCAGTGTAGGTTTCATTTGATTGGAGATCTTGCTTGGTTACCACTGTATCCTAGGATTGTGCTTGGTGTATATGGGATATTCAACAGTATTTATAAAACAAGTACGCAAGTGAAGTGCTGTTAAAGGGACGGGCCCATATGCATTAAACAAAATCTTGTATCTCAACAGGACATTCCCAATTAGAGGCTTTCAGATCTATGATGGGCCCATTCATGTCACCAGGTGCACTTTCAAACAATATGTGCCAACTCCAGATAGGCATACCAGTGCTATTGGCTTCCTCATGAAGAATTCTTGGCAGATAACCCCCAGGAATAACATCTCCCTTGTGAAGTTTGGTCCACATGTAAGTATGTTCTCATGGTTCCTACACAGTGAGTATGGTGGGTAGAGGAGGGATGGCACATTTCCAAGGACGAAAACACAAACGAAGGGTTCGCACTGAGTTTTTACGATTGGGAGGAGAAATCTATGCAAGAGCAACTCCTAATTCCAGGTACTCTGTCCTGCTGAGTTCAAGGTGAGAACAGAAGTCCCATGTGACCTGGGGTATTTCTGATATCCTGGTGATATCTTCAAAGGGAAAATGACTTAAAGTGATGACACGGGGATGGGAATTGTAGAATTTCATAGGAACAAGAGGACATATAATTTGTTGAAATTCAGTATAATAATCCATGAAGAGATTTGGGTTTTACCTGGTATTTTACTTTTCTGGGGTCTATTCTTCTGGGGAACTAGAGGATAAAAGATTGGGAAAGAAGAGGAATAGTGGGGTGATATGAAACAAATGAGGTTATTTCTTATATGAACTGTTGGAAGGGTTTTATGAAGATTGCAAAGAAGACTTAGAGATAATTGTTTACAATGCCGTAGGCCACAGCAATAGTTTTCTTAGTAGTTTCGTCAGTACCCTCTTTACCATTAAAACACAGGACAATCTGATTATATACTCCCGGCCTCGCCCCATCTTTCCACTTCTAAGATGACAGTGGTGTAGAGATTGAGCCTCAGACCGTATTGCTTTCTGCTCCCACAGACACAGCCACAATTGGAAAGTGGCTCGTAGTTCTCTCATTCACGTCCACAGGCAAACTCTGTGGTTGCCCAGTTTAAAGAGAACTTAAGATAGCTTACCAAAGTCTATATGTGGTTTTCATGAATAGCTGAGGCATGGAACAGAGGCACACGTGCAAAGCTGGGTTGTCAGCTTGGTTGACTGGTTCTCTTCTAGGCCACATAACTCCAGGGGAAGAGGAAGAGCTACACTGTGGATAGGGTCCCACTTAAATAAATAGGGTGGTTCTTGGATTACCTCTCCAGTGTAGAGGTTAGATGTTCGCTTACTGCCCACGTGGCTCTCCCCATGCACAGAGTTTGGTGATCACTGACATGGTCATACTGAAAAAAAAAAGTTTTTAGATGTTTCGTTTGTTGCAGAGTTCTAGAGTTCTAACAGCCTAAGAGAATCCATGCTGTTTAAGTTTAGTGTTTCATCAGCCTAGAATTCTCTAACGTGGCAATGCTCTGAAACCATTCATAAAGGGAATGGTCTGTCATATTTGTTATTCCTAAAAAGGTGGACAGTATGCCCTAGACTTCTTTTAGATTTCACCATAAGAGGTATAAGGAAAAAGAGAAAAGAGCCTAGAACTAAGAATTTAGAGCCACTTGTCCCACACATCACTGATTTTCCATTGAGCTGCTTATCATTTAGATGTTCAGCTGATTTTAAAACTTCCCAATAAAAGCATTATAGAGGTGTATCTGCATGGCTTGAATAACATTAGTAACTTACCACTAATAAGAAGCAGCTGAAGATAATAAAGCATGTAACCTGCAGCCTGCTTTGCAGCTGTGTACTATGTGTTCGATAAGGGCATTGAATTAACATTACCCGTCATGAAAATTACTGAGCTGGACTTGGTCTGCGTTGAGGAGATAGAAGATAACACACACTTTTCAACAAGTTGTAGTGAGTCATGCAACCATACCAAGGCAACACTTAGATTGTGTTTTAGTTTGGAACTGTACTTACTTTTTGGTGGGAGGAGTCATTAACAAGTTAACTAAAGCATTTGGAGTGAAATAAAATGATTAGCTCAGGAGATAGAACTTATAATAGATTTTTATTTAATTGAGGTATAGTTTGCATACAGGGAAACGCAGAGATCTTAAGTATAAAGTTTATAAGTTTTAACAAATACATATGACTGCATAGTTCCCCTTCCCACAACTATTCTAGTTTCTCTTACCATGGATTAGTTTTATCTGGGGAATAGGTAATAGTTTTTAAGTTAAAAAAAGGGAAAACACCGAAGATGAAATTGAACGCTTGCTGCTTGAACTCTACAAGGCTTTGGGAAATTTTTTTCCCCGTGCATGTCATAATTAATCAAAAATGTTGGTTGACAATTATGCTGTGACTCAGAACTGCTTTAACCTTAAAGTAATTGTAATGGATATGAAGTTGGGTCCTTGCAGGGAATGCTGGCTAACATGGCAGGAGCCCTCATTTTATGATGTCCCTGTTTTTCATTGTTTTCAGGTGTCTCTCAATGTCTTCTTTGGAAAGCCTGGTCCCTGGTTTGAAGATTGTGAGCTAGATGGTGATAAGAACTCCATATTCCATGACATTGATGGCTCTGTGACAGGATACAAGGATGTTTACGTGGGAAGAATTGACAACTACCTGATCCGCCATCCAAGCTGTGTAAATGTTACCAAATGGAATGCAGTGGTGTGCAGTGGGAACTATGCCCAGGTAGGCCAGAACACATCGTGATGCCTGATTCCTTAGCAGCTCCTGACAGCACTGCTTCTGTGAGGAGTACTCTTCAGCTCTTCGGGATGATTGATACTTTCCAAAGCATGGGTTTTTTGGGGGGTTCTTTAGGGGAAAAAAAAGAAAAAAATTCATTAGGAATCACAGACTCACAGAATTTTATTTAAAGTTCCCCCACTCCAAACCAATTTAAAAATGAAAAAGTAAGCCCAAGAGAAGTAAGATAACTTGCTATTGGTTAAATATGGTTGGATTGTAGTTGGGGTGAGAACCCATATTTCCTGAGTTCCTAGGCCAGGTTTTTTTGCTGTGCTACAGCTGTGTCCCCTGAGAGGGTGTTTCACTCTTTGCTTTCAGGGTTATTATCTCTATTTTACCTCTAAATTAGGGACTCTGACTTGTGAGGCAGAATATCAATAGATCACACGGAAAGTGAGATGTTCTCAGAAACAGAGCTAGGAATTGGAATGAGTGGACAAGGAAGGAATCCAAGGAAATTCTGCAAATTATATTATGATATAATGTCTATGAAAATATGAAGGGAATGATATAGATTGGGAAACACTTCTTTGAAAACATTAAGCTAGTGTGCAATTTATTAACTGGATGCCCAGTATAAGAGGATGGAATAATTAGGGAGGTAGTATGTTAAGAGCACAGATGCCAGAACCAGATTGCATGGGTTTGAATTCTGGCTTTGTTACTTCCTTAAATATGAGGTGGGTAAGTTAATTAATTGCTCTGTGCCTCTGCTCAGTGAGGGTAATATTAGATCCTCTCGTACGTGGCTGTTGTGAGGATAGAATGCACGAGTATTGGTAAAGCATTTCACCCGTGGCCTAGCACATAGTGAAGTGCTTGCTGCAATTAGTATTATTTGAAGAGCAGGGCTCTAAGTTGCAAAGATGATTTTAATAGTGGTATTTGATGGATGACAGATTGCAGAATGGAGGTACCAGTTGCCCAGAATTTTGAAGAGAGCAGAATTTTATTTCCATATTTTAGACAATTACATGGTCATATTTAATAATAGATGTTAAGAGAGATAAAAGAATAGAGGGGGGCTTCCCTGGTGGCTCAGTGGTATAGACAAGACAAAGGGCTTAAGAGGGGTAAAGATTAGAGAGCTTTTTCTGGTTTATTTTAATGGCGTATTAGCTTCTTTGTTGTGGGATTTCTCATCCCCATGGGAGCGAGAGGAGTCATACTTGCCTAAGTTCTGGGAAGGACAAGAAAAGGATGGAGAAATAATTATAGTAAAATAAAGAAGAATGTGGTTGAAAATGTGATTTCTTCTTCCATTCGTTTTATTCTTAACCAGAATTGCCCTCTAAAATTAAGTTGACTCATTAATGCCTAAGAAGATATAGAAATTCTAGAATTAGAAGATAAAAAGCTTTTAATTCTTTAGTAGCTACAGTTTTAGTTAAATTGCTAGCCATGTGTATTCAAAGGTACATGTATCTGTCTTAGAGTGGTATGTGCTCACTCATGAAAACTTTATATTTTATTATAAATGTCTCTATATAGTCTTTGGATTTTCTAAGGTATTTGAGAATGTGAACCTGATAACTTCTAACTTAAAAAGCAAAGTAGTAATTCTATTTTTATTTGAAGATGAAGAAAGAAAAAAGTGTCTAATACTGCCCAGGCGGCTCTAGGAATGGTAGGACAGAAATTTTCTCCTGAGAATTTGGGCTGGGAGCCCAGATATGTAGCCATTTGTTATTTCTTGGATGATGTATAATACTGTATTTTTTTAACAAAAGATAGAAGCAACTGGATCTCAAGATAGAATAATCATTCTTTAGCTATTTGTAAATATATTTTAATGGGATGTCTGCTCTTTGCTGACCCAAGGGTAAAGGTGCTCAGGGAGAAAGGTGGTAACATAAGGAGAATGTGCCACCTCAAATCCTTCTTGGATTTGGAAGAAGGCAGGATATATATATGTATGTGTTTGGTGCGGGGGTGTATTCTATTATATTTTAACCTATTATATAATGAAATACAGATCAAATATAAACATTTAAATAAAGAATAAATAAATATAATATATTAAGCATATATATTTAAATGTAGTCTCAAAATATATATTTCCTGGGCTTCCCTGGTGGCGCAGGGGTTGAGAGTCCACCTGCCGATGTAGGGGACACGGGTTCGTGCCCCGGTCCAGGAAGATCCCACGTGCCGCGGAGCAGCTGGGCCCGTGAGCCATGGCCGCTGAGCCTGCATGTCCGGAGCCTGTGCTCTGCAATGGGAGAGGCCACAACAGTGAGAGGCCCACGTACCAATCAATCAATCAAACAATCAATAAATTCCTATCTCTATTTTAATCTTTAAGTGGTGTCAGTAGAGAAGAGTACTATAGTCAAACATGAATGAGAGTTAAGAAGACTTTCTGGCTCAAAAAATTTATAATTGAGGAATCAATATGGATAAAACTGCAGAAATCAGAGAAACAGAAAACATAGAGAAGTAGCGTGGATTAAATGCAACATTCTGCAAATGTTTTAATACTTCTGGGGGATTCTGTTACAGGATACTGATTTGTTTTAGGAAATTGTTCTGAGGTTTGTTCTTTGGAGGATACATTTGGGGAAGATTTTGTTTTGGCACAGTATGGGGCTCAAATGCCACTGGAATAAATTCAGGGCTTTCAAATTTGCCTCAGTTTAATATGTTTTTCCAGTTTTTGCAGAACACTTTATAACTTTTTTTTTTTTAATGGGTGGAAAATGACTTCTTGGGCTGATGTAGGTCATGGAAAATTGAAAGCCAAAGCTCTGAGATATTTTAAATTTCCATCTCTTATTTCAGAGGAAAGTCTTTCAGATTTGACTAGAGGGTATCAGTTTTCACATTAATGTACTAATCTTTTGTATGTGTGTACTTCAGATTGAGGGATTTCTTTGACAGGCTATGTAAACCCACAAAGGTTTTATATTCTAACGAATAAGCTGGCCTGTTGTGGAAGAGATGATGAAGATCTTGGCTACCAGAACACATGGTCTGTTCTTACTATTTCAGCTTAAGCAGGCTTCATTGTAAGTGGAGCTTAGGATGAAGTTGGCTACTACTCAGTCAGTCTGGCACGGATCATAGAATCTCTCTTTTGAAAGTAGAGACGTTTGACTTTGTGCTAGATATGTTTTCTTTAGCTATTTAAATTTTCATTCTCTTCCCTTTAATCCTTAATTATGTTTTGAAGGTCTATGTGCAGACATGGAGCACTCAGAATCTGACTATGACCATCACACGAGATGAGTATCCAGCCTACCCTATGGTGCTCCGGGGAATTAACCAGAAGGCAACCTTTCCACAGTACCAGCCTGTGATCATGCTGGAGAAGGGCTACACCATCCATTGGAATGGGCCAGCACCGAAGACTGCTTTTCTATACCTCATAAACTTCAACAAGTATGCTTCTATTACTGTTATTTCAAATAGTTGGGCAATTAATAATTTAGTGGAGAAAAACAACCTATCTCCTTTGTAGCAAGTAAAGAACTTCAACTTTATGTACTTTGTTCCTCCTATGGGGAGGCTATATATGTTATATTGATGGAATTAAGAGATTGTATAAATTGAATTCTGTCCTATTAAAAGCATGTCTTTTTCTCTATGGTCAAGGAATTGTGGGCAGAAAGCCATTTAACGGTAGGTTTTAATACCGTCTGCTGAATACTTTAATTCTTTGTAGCTGGGATGGGAATAAATTTTATCTGGTGTTCCAACTGAGCACTCGGTTACCTAGAAAGTAAAAAGATTTTTGAGGCCAAGTTTAGACTTGACAGAGGAGAGTAGTATGACTGATTATTCATGTCAGCAATGGGCAAGAAGTGGAAGAACTGTGGCATGGATAATGCCAGGTATTTGCCATCCCTGCCAGAATGTGAAAGCACCTTTCTATCCCTTCTTGATTTCTCAGTTGTCTGCTCTAATAATATTACTTTCAATCAAGGGCTCTATTTTTACATTAATTTATTTAAGGGTTTACTGTGTGCCAGTTGATATAAAGATGACTGAGAGAAGTACTTGCCCTTCAGGAGCTCACAGTATACAGGTAGAACAAAATTTAAGTAAATAAACCAGTACTATTTTTTAAAGGACAAAAGATAAGAGCAGCTATTCTGCCTAAGGGAGTTGGGCCAGGCTGCACTGAGAAGTGATAACAAGCGATCAGTTTTGTTACAAAAGCAGCAGAGTTGGGAAAGGGCTAGTTCTGCTCAGGGACTGATAGATTGAGTGTGATGGGAGCGTAGGTGGGGGAAGTTACAGAAGATGAGACTAGAAACAAGAGCTGGGACTATCTAGACGTGTGATGGTTAACCCATGGGACTCCATGAAACTGCTCAGATATGTACCTGAAAAATTGGTTTGTTCACCTGACGGTTCATAAAGGCTGACTCGTCAGAACTCTCTTAAAATACCCAATTGGAATGAACAGAGATGGACATAGAACGTATAGGAATTCCCCTCCAAGGATGGCTGAACATCATGGTAGATGCTTTTATTCTGAGATGATAGGCCTCTGGCACATGCTCTAAACTGAACCATTACTATTTTCCTGTAACACTGGCTGCTGCTTCTCTATGCCCTTGCTGGACAATTGCACCTTCACTTACTGAGTCAACCAAGCCAAAAAAATCTCAGGACTCATCCTTTCCTCTTTCTTTTCTCTCATTTCTCCATCCTATCAGTGGCCAAGCCCTGTTGATCCTATGTGCTTAATGTTTTCAAATCTCTCCACTTCTTTCCACCGTCACTGCTTGTGACTGCGTTTAGGTCATTAGCCTCTCTTGCCTGGATCCCTGCAGCAGCCTCCTATTCGGTCTCCCCACCTCCCTCCACCTTCAATCCTTGGTCCACATTGTGTCCAGGGTGTGGGTTCTAAAAGCCAATCTGATATTGTCACCCCCATCAGTGAGCTGCCTAGAAGTCAATGAAGGAACAAACGATTGTCAGAGAGGGTGGAGGAGATATATGAAAGAGTGATCCGCAATACAAAAAGTTATATCTGGCAGGTTATGAATCTGAGGTGAGGTATTATAATCAAATGGTATGCAGAGTTCTGCACATACAAGGCATAACTTTTGAATAAATACTAAGAAAGTAAAAAGATTTTAAAGTGAAAAAAAGGATGAGCTCAGAAGTTTCAAAACTCTATATGGGCTTGAAATTCAGTCCAACTTTCCTTGTTTAATTATCTAAAAGTTTGTAAAAGTTACATCATGGGCAGAGGCAAGAGGAGGAGATGGATAATTTTTTTCCAAATTTAATATAATTATAGAGAGGTCATGGATTTTGTCATAGTGGCACTTATGAAAATAACAGTTTAAAAGTTATAAAAGCTGTACTTATGCATTAAACAAAATAAGGAAATACAGAAAAACATTAAAAATTACAATAACGTGTAATTCTTCTAATCAAATTGAGGGATTATAAACATTTATAGGGTTCTCGTGTCTCTCCACCCTCAAGTGTTCTCTGAGCATATAAATATGCCAAAATTTATTTAACTACTCCATTCCCCTATGAACATTTAGATTATTTTTCTCCTGCCCCTCTCCCCCTTTTGGTATTACAAATGATACTGGATAGAGCATCTTTTCTTATACATTTTTGGTCTGTATTTCTAATTTCTTAGTGGGATTACTGGATGAAATCTGTGTGAACAATTTTAAGGCATTGTTACATATTGTTTTAAAATTGTTTTGAATGATTAAGAAGTTCTGGAAATGGATAGTGGTGATGGTTGTACAACCTTGTGAATGTACTTAATGTCACTAAACTGTAAAGTGAAAAAAGGTCTAAAATGGTAAATTTTATGTTACCACATGTATATTTTGCCATAACTTAAAGAATGCCAAAAAAAGAAATGATAAAAAAGGGGAAAATATTCTTAATGGTTTTCAAAAAGTATTAATTTTATATCTTAGAACATTAGGTAAGAAACAACACTATGGCAATTTGGTAATATTCATCAAAGACTTTAAAAATGCATACACCTTTATCTCTAGCAAATTTACCACTAACAATTTATCCTAATGTAATTATAAAAGATAAAAATATATTTATGAATTAAAAAATTCTTTGGAAAGATTTTACCAGCGTACGCTTCCACTATCAGGCTATTAGTGTTTCTTCCATCTTAGTATACCCATACCCAACTGTCTCAATTTTATTATCTGCTTGCAGTATCTAAGTACATTTTATCCAGCTTCTCTTCACATTCCCTGAAGTCCTGTTGAAACCAAGAATTTTTTATAAGCCATATCATTGTTGTACATATATTGAGGAGCGGAATTTGGGTAACATGTAAAAGTCGATGATTCATTAGTGTGTTAGGATTTAGGACTTGCATTGTTAGTGGCTCCATACACAGCAGAAATTTAAGGAGAAGACCATGGCTAAAATTTACATATGCTGTAATACTCAAAATGTACTGGCTCAAATGTGAATTCATGTTTTTATCGTCTCTCCTTTATAGGAATGACTGGATTCGAGTTGGGCTCTGCTATCCGTCAAACACAAGTTTTCAGGTTACCTTTGGCTTTCTACAGCGGCATAATGGCTCATTATCCAAAATGGAAGAGTATGAGCCCTTGCATTCGCTGGAGGAATTGCAGAGGAAACAGTCTGAGAGGAAATTCTATTTTGACTCCAGCACGGGGTAATTCAGGGCAACCAGTGAATGAGAATTATTGCTGTTTTTCTTTAGTGGTGAAATTACTAGTTCTTCAGTGTAACTAAGAATAGATTGTGATGTGACGGCTGCTTAGAAAAGCAGCTGATGTGGGTAATTCTCTGCTCATCACCATTAGAGGTTTAGAAGAGAACTAGAATGACTCGTAATTACAGTTGGCAGTAGGAATCGAGTGAGATGTTTGCTGTTTACCTATTAAGGCGATTTAGAAAGAGAAATTATCCTTGTCAATAAAGAACCAGTAGGCCCAATTGAAAATTAAAATAGTGTTTTCCATAACGACTCTAAAGATGATTATTTCCATATGATATAGTTCATATTTTAGTGAAAGCTCATTTTTCTCTTCCTTTAAGACTATCTCTCAAGTTGACCTTGGGTTTTAAAAAAATCACTGTGTAACCATGGCATATTTGCTTTCAACTTTCTCTAGCCTGCATCTTTCCACTTTTTAGTTCTAATCCTGTTCACCTGGGGTCCTGTTGGCTTTGTCTGCTTTTATCCAGTTACAGTCTCTCAGCCTTTGGGTTATGGTAGGCTCTCTCTCCTGTACTCTTCCAGAAAGTAGCATGCTCCTTCATTATCCATCCCTTAACCTGGCATTTCTACTCTATGTCATTGTCTAGGTACTATAAAGATACTAATGTAAATAAGGCACATTTCTTCTGCAAATTCACTGTCCATTGAAAGATGTGGGCATGTAAAGCAAGTAGTCAGAGCGCGAAAGGTTTAAATGCTGCAAGTCCTATAGTGTGCCTTTTGAGGTAACCCAGAGGTTCAGCCTTGGGTGGCCAGTGACAACCCAAGAAGATAACACTGGGGCTGACTCTTGAGGAGTGACTAGGAGGAAGGTGTTCCAAGGACAGTGTGGATAAATGCATGGAGGCATGAAGAACTTGGCACGGCATGTTTGGGGAAAGACAAAATTTCCTACTGGAGAGAAGGGTGGCAAGATTGACTGTGGGGGAATGAGGTTAGGGTTCAGTCAAGTGTCTTGTTAACCTTTGAAGAAGATGCAACTCATTTGCCCTTCAGGGCTGGTGCTGCAGCCAGTGTTATCAGCTTAAGTCTTTTTTTTTATCATCATTATCTCTGATTTCAACTTCAGCAACCTAGTTGGGCTTTTATTCTATACATGATAGAACTGCCACATTCTCAGTTGATTTTCCACAAAAATAAATGGAACGCCCAAATTTGTAAGGACAGTCTGGTGATCACAAATTAATGATTGATATGTAAAAGGATGGGAAGTATTTCTTCATCTGGATATTTCTAGAGTCCTTCAGCCTTTGAGGTTCAAATTCTTTTTTAATTCTATTCATTTTGATGATTTAAATTATATATCAAAAGTCCATGCCTAATCAAGTCCCTGTCATTCCTTATATATATGTTAAAATTACTGGATGTTGGAACAGTGGCTGATTTTCACCTCATCACAACTTTGTGTTGTTCACTGACCTCATATTAAAATGTGAACTCTTTAAGAGTGATGTCTCCAAAGAAAGGACTGCTATGGGCTGTCATGTAAGGGTTCAGTAAACCAGGCACTTTAGATGTTGCATTGCCTTCCTCAATTCTGAAAGTTGAGCTAGTGTGGGTCCCCCTCTGGGAAAGCAATTATTACCAGGAAATTCTACTGATCCAGGGTGATCTTCTATTTTGTTGGTTCTTACTTTGCCAAGCAGAGCTGAGTTTATAAATAGAAGGTTCTTCATGACTGCAATTGGAGAAATGCAGTTGATTGCCTGACTTTATATAATATTCTGCCTTACTTAATTGTGTGATCTTGGGCAATTTAGTGAATATTTCTGTGCCCCAGTTTCCTTATCTGTTATTTGGGAATAATAAAAACGCTATATCATATGGTTGTTGTGAGGTTGAAGAGCACACAGTTCATGCAAATCATTCAGCATAGGGCCTGGGATGTTGTACGTCCTCAATAAAAGTTTACTGTTATAAATAAATAAACAAACAAACAAATAAATAAATAAAATGTGAACTCTTGAACTCCAGTAATCAATCGCATTTGATCAAGTCCTTTTTAGAATCTTGACTTCCTTTGGTTTAGAAGGCCTAGGTTTGCTGACAGACATTGGACTACTGCCTGGAACTTGCTTTTCCATTCATCTTGGCAGTAGGAGGAGAATTCAGAATGGGTAGGACTGTTCATTTCGCTTGATTTTGGCCAAAGTACAGACAGAAGGACCCCAGGCCCATCTGCTCTTAGTAAATATCACAGGAATTGATTTGATACCATATCTTGGCCTTAACCAAACAAGTCTCACAGTTGGTGTTTTAATTATTCCAGTTTTGTGCCTTAAACCAAAACAATTTGTAAACCAAAAGAAAAAAAAAGAATAAACCACACTAATTTACCAAATCCTAAACTCAAGTGTAAAGTTTTCCAAGGAATTCTTGAGCCAAGCCAAATTCCATCCTCCTAAATTACCAATTGAACTAATTCAAACCAGAAATCGACTTTGATACTGCCCATAACGACTGAATCAGGTTATCAAAATATTTTCTAAAGTGGTATTGCATTTGACTTAGAACCCTAGGAGGGTAGAAAGGAAAGAGAAACAACTTTATTGGTTTTGTAGTTTATTTTTCTTTAAAAAAAATTTTAATTTATTGGAGGAATATCCCTTCTGGCCGTGAGCTTATTTGAGGAATTTTTGTAAGTTTTTGAGAGTTAATCTAACATCTGTTGGACTGGTTTCTGTTTTGTGCAGGTTGCTGTTTTTGTATCTAAAAGCCAAAAGCCACAGGGATGGTCACAGTTACTGTTCATCTCAGGGATGCGAAAGAGTCAAGATCCAGGCAGCAACGGACTCCAAAGACATCAGTAACTGCATGGCCAAAGCGTATCCCCAGTATTACAGAAGGCCATCAGCACTCAAGCCGATGCCATCCATGCTCAAGGGACTCTGTCAGGGCTGCGGAACCCATCAGGTAAACAGGGAATAAAAGTGGTCTGTGGTCCAGGAGAAAAAGTCAAAAGGTTCTGTGCAATCAGCACATTTTTTTTTTGAAACATCTGTGCTGCCAATTTATAAATATTGCATGGTTTCCCCTAAATTTTGGCCCATTCTAGAATGTGATGCTCATAAGAAGCAACCAGTCCAAATTTATAATAAAACCACCTTCCCCCTGTGATATATCAGTTTGCCCTCGATGATTGTGGATTTATTGGTTGTCATCTTTTCTTTCTCAGATGTGATTCCATTACAGTATCGCTATTTCGTTTGCATGTCAGTGATATCAAAAAATAATTTGTTTTCTTGGAAGTGTGAAATTTATCTTCAGAAAAGGCACTTGTAGGAAAATTGTTTCCTTCAAGATGAAAAGCCATTAATTTGAAGCATGTGCTATTATGTTTACCTGTAATTAAAAGTACAAACTGACTTTGGCTAGAAGTGAAATGCTTCTTGTGACATATTCTTAATGAGATGGTCTCCTTCTAGATCTTGAGAAAACATGGCAATGAAAGTAAATCCAAAGTATGAGCTAAAATCAGGCATGGGGTTTCCGAAGGAAGTCAGACTAATTCCAGGTGAAAAAGAAATACAGAATTAATATTGCCCTAATTGATCTTTAACCTCTATATAAACAAACATGGGTCAAGAAGAATGGTTCTCAACTTGTGGTCCCCAGACTAGCAGCATCAGCATCACCTGGGAACTTATGAAAAATTCTAAATCTTGAGTCCTACCCAGTTCTACTGTATCAGAAACTTCAGGGATGGGGCTTAGCAGTCTGTGCTTTAACAAGCCCTGGAGATCATTCTGATACATGTTCACATTTTAGTTTCACTGGCCTGGAGGAGTTTTTAAAAAGTCCTTATTGCCACAGAAATGCTTGCTATTAATATGGAGAAAACCTCTAAATCTTTATTTCTTATCATTATAAGTGATTTGAGAAAACAAAAATTCTTCCATTGCACAGGTTCTTTATTTCTAATTTTTCTTGTTTCTGTCCATTGGAGGCAGTAAGAACAGGGAAAGGAAGGGGGTTTTAGGCTTCCTATCGTGATATATGATAAGTATTTTTCTGATGACAACTCACTGTCATAGTCTTGGTTGCTCATACCCTTGAGCCACCTCTATTCTCCAATTCAACTAAACCAACCAACCAACGAACAGACCAAAAAATAAACCAGGTACATGAAGAAGTTTACGTGAATCCTTGCCTGTCCTATGTAATGTTTTGACTGTTAAAGTGAAATTTTCAGATAGTCTTTGTGGGGAAGTAAATTTTCCAGCCTAATTCTTAAGTTGAATTTGTTAAGAAAGCCCTTCATTACTGAAAAGACTTCAAATAATTTATAATTATTATAAGAATTACTACAATTTATAAAATAATTTAATCATCTTCGGAACTATTCTGGGCCTATCTTGTTAAATGGTTCCATGCATTGACGTTTAGCGTTCTTTATTCTTTGGGCTTAAAACATTGATCAGGATTCATTTCTTAAAGCTGTATCGACTAGTGACCTGGCAGTTGAGAAGTATTTGAAGCATCTGGGGACATCACTTTTACTTGGAAATTTGAGGGGAATTTTTGTTTTGAATGTCAAAAACACATGTGTATTAGAAATAAGTAGGAAAATTCACATGAATTTTTTGACTTCAGACCTGAGACTTCAAAGCAGTGTCCAGCTTCTGAGTGCTTAATATCATGATTATCTGCTCTTGCCATGATTATTTGCTCTTGTTGGCATCGCTTTATAAGGACATACACTTTTTTTTTTTTGGCCATGCTGCGTGACCTGCGGGATCTTAGTTCCCTGACCAGGGATTGAAACTGGGCCATGGTAGTGAAAACGCTGGACCTAACCACTGGACCACCAGGGAATTCCCCAGGGCATATGCTTTTAAGTGCTAAATTGTGTGAAGAGTTAAGAGTGCTTTTGAATGAAAAGACAGCCTTTAGGGAGGAGGTGGGTGTTGGGGTTTGGAGACTGGCAGTGATTTGGAGTAGAAGGAAAAAGGGAAGGGTGTTCTTGGGAAGGGAACAGCATTGGAAAAGGCAGGGTAGCAGAAGAGGAGGTAAAGTGCTTGTGGGAAAGTGAGGGAACTGCCCTGCATGTTGAATGTGATAGAATAGTGGGAAATAGGGTCCTGAGTGTATAAGACGTGACTCTATTTGTGGAACATTTTGCAGGTCTGGTGGAGGAATTTAGACCTGGTGATGTACAGACCCCTGAAAGTTTTTAAACAGGGTAGTCCTTGTCATCTACACTTCTTTCCTCAGTCCTGGAGTGACTGAGTCCCAATTCAGAATAACTAGTCTGAAAAGGACCTTTGAAAAGATTTGTGACTGTTTTTGCATGAAATGTTTACAAAGATTTAGATATAAAGCATATTTATGTAGTCATTTGTAGAACTGATTTTATTAACAAGATTACAATGATTTGAAACTGAGATTGCTCCAGAAAGTTAGGAACATACACTTCTCGTATAAAGCCTGTATCAAAAGATAGAATTCCAGGTCATGAAATACATACAGAAAGTTCAGAGAAAACAGAAATAAAAACAAAAACCCACTCACTGGCTTTGGTATAGTTGAGTTTATTTTGAAGGATCTTTTTGGAGGAAGATGCAGTTGACATAGATATGGAACTTCTTCCCTGTTTAGGTGGTGTTTACAAGTGATCCTCATAAAAGCTACCTCCCTGTGCAATTCCAGTCACCCAGTCAAGCAGAGACTCAGCGTGGAGACCTGTCTGTTATTTCTGTGAGTACCATCTGGTGTGTACATTGCCTCAGCTTCTCAGTTTTACATTTTATCCTGGTAACATGAATTCTCTCTGGCAACATTCACTTGTTTATAATCACATTTTGATTATTAGTGGTGAGCAATACAGTAGAGGTGTAAATACCTCCTAAACATTTGCGTTTTAAATAAATAAGATAAATTTATTAAAATTTTTTCTCAGTCAATTATGTTTATTGATTACTTTTAGGCGAATGTTAAAATTATTCAGGTAATTATTCAGATTTCTTTTCTGTAGGAGACAAGGCGTTTTTGGTTTAAAAAAATTGTCATAGGGGCTTCCCTGGTGGTGCAGTGGTTGGGAGTCCACCTGCCAATGCAGGGGACGCGGGTTCGTGCCCCGGTCCAGGAGGGTCCCGCATGCCGCGGAGCGGCTGGACCCGTGAGCCATGGCCACTGAGCCTGCGCGTCTGGAGCCTGTGCTCCGCGGCGGGAGAGGCCGCAGCAGTGAGAGGCCTGCGTACCGCAAAAAAAAAAAAAAAAAAAAAAATTGTCATAGATAATCAATATGCAGAAATTTTAACCTTGGATTTTGAAGCTTAAAAGAAGTTCCCCAGTTATTTGTTTAAAATATGGGAAGTGAAGGTTTTAAAATTTCCTCGGCATTTTATTTTGAAGTTGCCTGGTTCCCATTTTTTTCAGATGAAGAAAGTGAAGATGCAAAGTGTTAGTTGTCTTTTTTAAGTAGGTTAATGGGAGTTAAAAGCCTTAGCCTCATATCAATACTGGAATTTGGGCTAAGAGCCAAGCTAGCCCGCAAGGTAACCAGCTCTAGGCATGTGGCCTGTCCAAAATCGAGTGCATCTATATAAAGAGCTCTTTGGGTAGGAGGTATCTAGCCATCCAGCTGATACCCAGCTAGGGTCTGGGCTCAGTCTCATGTGGTCTCCTTAGGAGCTCGGTTTTTTTTAAGTGGTGGACAACACATTCACAAATCCCCATATATGTGAGCAAAATTAAATCTTACTCTTTTTTTTCTTTCCCAATCTCTTTTATTGTGTTAAAATACACATAACATAAAATTCACCATCCTAACCATTTGTAAGTTTATATAGTTCAGTGGTATGAAATACATTCATATTGTTGTGCAACCATTATCCATCCATCTCTAGAACTTAACTCTGAATTAAGAACTTTTTAACAACCCTGAATTAAAAATACTGCTACTTAAGGGGGGGGGCGTGAAATGGGGAGTTATTAATCAAAAGGCATAAAGTTTCAGTTGAGTAAAATGCATAAACTCTCAAAATCTGCTGTACAACATTGTCCCTGTAGTCAATAGTAATATATTGTTCACTTAAAATGTTTGATGATGGATCTCATGTTAGTGTTCTTACCACAATTAGAAAGAGAGAAAGAGTGAAAGATCCCTATGTAACTCAAAGATTTCTCAAGTATATATACCTATTGCCCTGCATTAGCATTTCTTCATTTTGTAGTATGTTCATGATGTAATTTTATTGGTATGAAGTTTGTTAGCTCAACATCTCAATGCAGTCAGCTGTATGAGGAACCCATCCCAGCCTACTTGCGTGGAATCTGGTGGGTGTCAGTTGCAAAGGTAAGCAAGTTGGTGCCGAGTCTCTCTGCTCTGCTAGCTCACTAGATAATTAAAGAAGATATTGTTTTGCCCAGACTGTCTCAGGTAGGGTATTCCTCTGGGTCTGTAGACATTGTTTGACTCCATTGCTGCACACTGGGTGCCTGGGACCCTAAAAGAGATCACAGAGGACTGTGTTTTGTCACATTTACTTCCAATACTTTTCACATGCATTACCTGAAGAGTCTTTGCTGGACATGGCCTTGCTTTAGTTTTTACGGAAAATTTTGTGTTTCCTTTAAGTAACAGGTTTTTTGGGGGGGGTACTTTTCAAGGGGACAGTTTGAGTGTGTTAGGGATCATTATGTATATGTTTTATCAAATGTGTCTCAGTTCTAAGTATCCAGATTTTTAAAAATAAGTGAGTCACTTTCAGTCTTTCTAAATATAAAATGGCACTTTATGTCAAGCACTTCTGGAATTATTCTCTAGACTAGGGCTATTTAAATATAGGCAAAAAGCCATTTTGTATTCCTATGAGATCATTAGTGATTAGAAATAAAATTTAAGTATAACTTCTCCAAGGAAGGACAGGTGTAGTGAAGAGAGCATCTCTCCTTTGTTAGCTTTTTTTTTTTTTTTTTTTTTTTTTTTTTGTGGTACGGGGGCCTCTCACTGTTGTGGCCTCTCCCGTTGCGGAGCACAGGCTCTGGGCGCGCAGGCTCAGCGGCCATGGCTCACAGGCCCAGCCACTCCAGGGCACGAACCCGTGTCCCCTGCATCGGCAGGCGGATTCTCAACCACTGCGCCACCAGGGAAGCCCTTCTCCTTTGTTAGCTTTTAACATAGTTTATAATTTCACACATTTTAAAGAGAAAGAGTGCCTATGACTTAAATTAATGTTAAATCATTTTTCAGTCTAATAAGTTTTTTTCCCTTCCTTTTTGGTTGAGGAATTAATGAGATTTGGATGTATCTGGAATTCCTTTTTCTTGAAAAGGTCTCAAACCATTAATTTAAAGAGGACAACTGGAAATTTCAGTTCACAGTAATGGTGAACAAGATATAGTAATACCCTGTGGCTTAAATCCTGGTAAAATTACCATTTTTCCATTTTGATTTTAAAGGAGAGCTATATATGGAACAAAGGAGATGAAGCAATCTGGCTCCTCTGTTGTTCTAAATCTAAGCTATAATGGGGGGGTTTATGTGGGTTAAAGCATGCTATCTATTTATCTATCTATCTGACTAGATATCTATTTCATATAGATACATGTATTTTTCCTGAACCAATGTGACAGTATCTGAGCTGCAGTATAGAGGCTGCCACCCTATCACTGAGTTGGAAAGCTCTGACCCCATTGAGAGACTACGTGTGTAAGAATGAAGGCCCTGAGCCTGCAGAGAGAGTCACCCTGCTCAGCTGAGTGTGGGCTGCCATGCCTTGCTTGTAGCAACTTAGCCAGTCAGAAAAGACCAGTGAAGGCAAAAGTCTGTGAGAACACAGGCTCAATCTCAAATGTTGGCAGAGGAAGAGTAATGGAATATACAGTTTGAGTTTGGGAATTATTATTTGATTCATGGGTTTAGAAGACAGAGGGAAAGGGGCTGGAAAGACGAGTCATCCTGGAAATGCCGAAATGGTGATGACCGCAGATGTTTTTGTATTCTCAGATCAACGGCACTGACTTTACCTTCCGAAGTGAGGGCGTCTTCCTCCTGGTTGTGGATGCCTGCAGTGTTCCCTTCCGGTTGATGGAGAAAAAGGTTTTCTCTTTTGCTGATGTCAGTCTCATGGAAGAGTATTTAAAAACAAGCATCCCTCCAAGGTAGGTGAAGCTTGCTCTGTATGAGGGATAAGGTACCTTAAAGATGACATCCGGTTAACTCTGAGCTTTGGTTTGTCTACCTGCCCTTTTACCCTTTTAGGGTATTTAGGATTCCTAAAACAATTTTATAGATAGTTTTATAGACAATTTTACCTTTGCAGCCATCTTTCCCACTGATGAACCCTCAGACAGCATTGTGCTATGACTGTGATATAGGAGGTTGTCACCTGGGTCACTTGGAAGTGACTGGAAAGGAGTAAATTGATTTTTTTTTTTTTTTTTTTTTAATTTGGCTGTGCCATGTGGCTTGCGGAATCTTATTTCCCTGACCAGGGATCGAACCCTCGCCTTCAGCAGTGAAAGTGTGGAGTCCTAACCACTGGACTGCCAGGGAATTCCCCAGGAGTAAATTGATTTTTAAGTGAATGAGTGTGTGGTCTCTCTTTTAAGAGCCCTAGTCTGATTCATTTTTCTTTGTTAGTCTCTGAACAAAGGTTCACAGGAGAGAAATCTTCCTTTTTTTCTGTTGGGCAGACACAAAAGGTATTAAAATAAGCCGTAAAGCCATAGTAAATAAGCCGGTGTAGTAGTGGCAGAGGATAGAGAGATCAGAAGAGAGAATCCACAAAAAGATCTGAATGTGTATGTTGATATACTCACAATAAAAGTAGCAATTTAAACCAAACCATGGAGAACAGATTTTATTTCATTTTTTTTTAGAATTGGCATTTATCCATTTACTTAGTAAGTAGATAATAGAACTTAAGTAGGTATATAGAGCATCTGAAACTAACAAAACTAACCTCCTCTGTTAAAATAGTTTGTTCCATGACAGAGCTGTGTCCCAAGCCATCCACTAGGTCCACTGACCTAAATGACTTTTGCTTTCCCTACATTTATAGACCCCTTGTAATAGCAACATAAGCTCTAGGTGGGGCATTGAAGGGGACACTTGTAATAGCAGGGATGAAAAGGAATGTGGGGTTTTTTTTGTGTGTGTGGTACGAGGGCCTCTCACTGTTGTGGCCTCTCCCGCTGTGGAGCACAGACTCTGGAAACGCAGGGTCAGCAGCCATGGCTCACGGGCCCAGCCGCTCCGCGGCATGTGGGATCCTCCCTGACTGGGGCATGAACCCATGTCCCCTGCATCGGCAGGCAGACTCTCAACCACTGTGCCACCAGGGAAGCCCTTGTTTGTTTTTTTGAGTTCTGCTTTTATCTAGTATTTCTATACTGTATTTAGTTCAGAACGGTACTCAGTAAATACATGCTGAATTACTGAAATTTGCTCTGATTTTCTAACTTTCACAGGTCAATTGTCCTGTTGAGCACAAGAGGAGAGATAAAGCAGTTGAATATTTCAGATTCGTTAGTATCTCTGGGATTAGCCAAACCAGCCAATCTTTATAACAAAGGTTTGTATTTGTATTCTTCTGTGAAGTTCTTAGGAGGCCAGCAACATATGCATTTTTACGGTGGAGTATAGCTACCAGACTGTTTTCATGAGCTTGTTTGGCTGGGGTGGGTATCATGAAAATAATTTCTAAATCAGGAGACAGTTGTAGAGGAAGTGTGTTGGGACGTGGCTTGTTATTTGGGGCAAGAGGTGGGTGGTGAGAGTTCATTCTCTGACGTAAGGAAGTACAGTTCTTTTTGTTTTTGTTTCACAGCCATCTTTGTTTTGCTCACCTCCGCTTCACCTCCCACATTATCTTGCATGGAACTAGTAGAGGTACAAATTGAACTTTTTCTTTTTCTTTTTTTTAAGGGAGTACCATATTTTTGGGATTCAGTGGAAACTTCAAACCATCATGGACTAAGCTGTTTACTAGTCCTGCTAGAGAGGGCCTTGGGCTGCTTGAACAATTCGTACCTTTGCAGCTGGACGGATATGGTTGTCCCAGAGCTGGCACGGTCCGCCGAAGAGACTTGGAGCTGTTGAAGCAAACTTCAAAAGCACATTAGAGACTAACTGTAACTTAGCTGGGGGAAAAAATGTGAACTAACTTATTTAATTTATGGCATTTTAAAATGACACTGTTAACCCAACGGAACTATTTTCCTGTTTGATACAGAAAGGGGAGAAAAGAAAGAATTTAAAGTGATTGCTTGAATATGGGCTCACGCACCTTCTAGTTGTACAAAATGTTAAAGAATTTATTTGTATTTGTTAGGCTGGTATATTTCAGAGATCAGTTCTCTTATTCCTCACCTCCCACTCCTGTGTTTTGTAGTGACCATAAGCAGTGCTTCACCTTTTGTACAATGGGATGTCTTGGGGGAGGGAGGGGGCTTCTGAGAGTCAGCCTGAGTCCTTGAGAGGACCAGCTCTTGTAGCACCTTGGATACTTGAAGTCTAATGCTCAGTTGTGTTGTTGACTTTGGGTCAGCAGTTGACCTGCGTGGCTGGCATGTTCAGGAATGCCTTGGGCCCTGGTTCCAGGCAGCCTTTGAGGATTTGGTATGATACTGAATGGTAGAGTTTTAAGTGGCAACTCAGGCCCAGCTCATGCCCTTTTTTGCCTGGACATGTGCTATTTTTATTCATTTGTATATTGATTCCTTCTAAGGGTTCAACTTTCAAACAAGAAGTATGGAATATATTGGGACAAAGGGCTTTTAGGAGTTAGACATCCCTTTAATCTGTGACCATTGGGAAAAAATTTGACCTGCACCATGGTCTGATGTTGGTGGGGCCATTTTTGCAGCTTTAATCTTTAGCCTGTTTTGACTGTATATTTGTATTTAAAATGCAGAGCTGAGCTAAATATTTACATTTTTTTAAAAAAGAAGCAGGCCATTTTCCTGAACTATAAACTTGGGTCGTTTCAACTTGCACAAAGGAAGTCTGTTCTTGGAGTTTCTCCTGCACCCAGTTTTTTTTTGTTGTTGTTTTTGTGTGTGGATTTTTTTTTAAGCCTTACTGCTCACCAACCTGGCAGGACAATTGCAGAAAGCTTAATGATACCCACAAAATATTGTACTCAGGGGGAGAAAAAAAGGAGAGCCTTTTAAGGGCCAGAATCATGGAGGGAATATTCAGAAACCTTTTTTTAGCCTTAGAGGAATCCGTTACTCTTAACTAAATTGTTAGAGCCAATTAAAAAAAGACACTGTGATGCCATATTTTTCTTCCCCCTAGGTGCATGCATCTCCTGCCAGTGAGCACTGCATGTGGCAGAAAGATTGCTGCCACAGCCTGGGATGTCACCACACCAAGAGGAAAGAAGCATTGTAATGCCTTTACCTTTTCCTAAACCCACAATGCATGAAGTGTAGTGGAGGGATGGCCATGGCAAGACGGGAGGGAGTATGTTCAGGTTGACTTTGGCAGTGAGTACAGACAAATTCACTTTTCTCTACCAAGAGCAATGGCTGATGGCCTGTCCTTTTCTGTCCAAGAGAAACTGCAGAGCAGCTCTGTGACTTCTATTACTTTATAAAATATGCTACCTCAAAGTGCTACCGATAAACCTTTCTAACTGTAAGTGCTCTTGCTAAGGGCACATGTCTTAAAGTTTAGGTTTTGGGGTGTTTTTTTTTTTTGTATATCAATGAATGAAATCTTACCTATTAAATATATTATTGGATCATCGTTCCTCAAGGTGATTAAAGTTTGTGTGTGTGTGTGTGTGTGTGTGTGTGTGTGTGTGTGTGTGTGTGTGTGTTTTATGACCAATATCTTTTATGTGTGATTTTTAGAGTTTGGCTCTTTAAAGATTTGGAGAGGATATGTACGTTCTAAGGCACTCAGTTTTTCTGCTTTATATGCTAATGATCAGGGCCTAAGTAAAATAAATAAAAATATGCGTGCATGTATATTTTTTTATATGTGTGTGTGACTCTATTTATCTAGCAAGCAGTCAATCAGTTAATCTGTCATTTTTTATTCCCTATCCCAGCTGTAAAGAACCTATGGGCAGACATAAGGAAGGGAAATGGTCCTCCACTAAGTAGATTTTGTAAAACTAATAAGTAATCTTCATAAGGCCAATGGAGAGGTTCTCAATGTTGGCTGCACATTGGAGTCACCTGAGGAGCTTTAAAAACTGTGAAGTCCTGGGCCCCACCCCCCAGCTCCTACATTCATATTTAATTGGTGTGGGGTGCAGCTTGGGCATTGCAGTTTTTTTTAAAGCTCTGGGTGATGCTAATAACATGTAGCCAGGTTTAAGAACCACTGCACTCATATAATAGGCCCACTGTTTAACTTCAGTCTATAATTTTTTTGTGAGGAAAACAAAATTAAGATTATCTATTCTTTTTATTTGCGGTTCCTATATTACTTACAGAATTCCCAGCCCTAAACAAAGCACTTCGCTATGGTCTCCTTTTAATCGAACTTTCAAATAGAATTTTTAGTCCTTAATTGTTTCAAATTGTTAAATTGGTTATCGAAGCTGATAGCCACGTTTCAGCACTTGGGAGCTAGCAATCTGTTTTATTTTTACTGAGAAAATGTGTTCAAAGATGATTTATAAGTTCGTAAGCATTTTCCATCAGGGGAGGCAATTGGTTGAGCTCCAGAAATGTGGCCGTGCACAAATCAGCCAGCTGATGAGAAACGCAGGGCCTTCTCATATGTCGACAGACCTGGGTTTTAAGTCTTTCCTGTGAGATTTCTGCCTCTCCCCCTGAATCAGTGTGCCGTATATTATCTTCAGAGGCTGGAAGAGAGTGCTTGTGAGAAGATGAAAGGCAGGCTCATGGTCTTGTAGAATATGACTCCAAAGCAGCCGCTAAACTGATGTTTAGACCTGGGTGTGGGGAGGAGGTATTTATGACTTCTCTGTTCTCTGGCTCGATCAGAAGAGAACATACCCTCATGCTATTAAATGGAGTACTTGGTTTGGGAGGAGGGCTGGGCAATGAAGTGATGGATAGAGACTTGAATGCTTCACGTAACTAAGTTTTCATTCCTTAAGGGATGCAGTAATGTTTGGATAAGTCCAGTTGAAAGGCATTTCAATAAGCAGGAATGTGCTTGATTCGTGTTTGTTTGTTTTTTCATTTGGTCCTAAGAGGTAAGTACTTAGATTCCATTGTGACAATGTTTGTTGATTTCATGATGCAGAGTTGGAGTTTACCCTCCAGAATTCTTGTTTGGCTTTCAGATACTTATGAATTCATGTTTAATAATTTGAGAAATTCCCCTAGAAGTGAAGACCATGAATGGGAGTAACTGGGTAACAGATTGTATCACTGTAGTTGGTCTTAACTTGGTAATAACCCAGTCTTTTAGAAATATGAGCACAGACTCTGGATTGGAGCTCATTTTCAACAAAAATTCAGGGAGGAAAAAAAATCAAGAAAAGGCATCTCCAGTCCCTTGTTCACAAATAGCAAAATGCTGTTCACATCTTGCTGGACTCTTGGCATCATTTGGAAGATTGAAGGTCTTTTACTCATATTTATCTTCAGTATGAGAGAGAAGCTGAAAAAAGGATGCTAATTAGGCACTGGTGTTGTAGGGAAGGGCACACACCACTTTATTTTTATGTGATAAAATTAGAGAATGACTGATTGAACTATGATGATTTCTAAATGAGGAACTGTGTCCCACAGGGCATCCAAAAATGTCAGCCACAGCAAGATGTGAAAATGTTATACCTGAAAATCCAATAGTGGGTCAGAAGGCAACTTCACAGATACATTTTTAAAAATTTTCTAAGATGGATATTGTGATTATTCTGGATATGAAAAGCAATAACAGATTTAAAATTCATCCTCAGAAAAGCTTAGACTTTATAATCAAAATTGATAAGTCAGGAATTGGCAAACTGACCTGTAGGACAAACCTGTCCCCCAGACTGGTTATATACTAATTTTGAGCTAAGAGTGGTTTCGCATCTTCAAATATAACACATTGGAAAAAATCAAAAGAAGAGTAATATGTTATGATGAGAAAATTATGTAAAATTTAAATTTCAGTGTCTATTAATAAAGTCTAGTTGGAGGACAGTCATGCTCATTTGCTTACATACTGACTATGGCTCGCATATGGCAATGGCAGGTTTAAGTAGTTGCCACAGAGACTGTATGGCCTACAAAGCTGAAAATATTTCCAGGTGTATCTTGTTTTATTGTGCTTCACTTTATTGCGTTTCCCAGATATGGTGTTTTTTACAAATGGAAGGTTTGGGGCAGTGCTGCGTGGAGCAAGTCTATCGGTGCCATTTTTCTAGTAGCATTTACTCACTTTGTGTCTCACTTTTTGGTAATTCTTGCAATATTTCTAACTTTTTCATTTTTATTATATTTGTTATCATGATCTGTGATCAGTGATGTTTGATGTTAACCACTGCAAAAGGATTACTCACCGAAGGCTCAGATGTTGATTAGCATTTTTTAGCAATATAGTTTTTAAATTAAGGAATGTACATTGTTGTTTTAGACAATGCTATTGCACACTTAATAGACTACAGTATAGTGTAAACATAACATGTACTGGGAAACCAAAAATTTGTGTGACTTGCTTCATTGTGATATTTGCTTTATGACAGTGGTCTGGAACCAGACCTGAAGTATCTCTTATGTATGCCTGAACAGTGTTCCTTTACTGAAAGAGTTTGCTGACCCTTGATCTTGGTGAAGGGTATATTGGTGTTCATTGTACTATTCTTGGAACCTTCCTAAGGCTTGAGAATTTTTAAAATAATAAGTTAAGGGAAAAACCTCCATCAGAATCACCTGAGGTACTTGATGAAAATGCAGAATCCCAAGCCCCAACTCAGACCGGAGAATTGGCATCTCTGGGAATTGCAGCTGGGAATATAATGGTATAACAAGCTCCCCAGGTGTTTCTTATGAGCAGTAACATTTGAGAATCCCATAGCATGCAGTAAGCCCCTGTTATCTCTCTCCTTCTTTAACAGAATACATCTGAACAAATGTGAATGTTTTTTTTAACTTGAACAGCTCCATCTACACTGTCTTCCCCACAACTTTTGGTCACTAATGCAGGGCGGATCTGGTGCACAACACAGTACCTGGCTGTTTCTGGGGCAGAAGTTTGGAGCCCATGAAATCTCTCCACTGTCTGAAATTCTGTTTGAATTATTCCTTTGGCTACAATTGTTCCTACAATGAAATCCCATCCATCCTTGTGAGTTCTTTTTATTATTTTAAGGAGTTTAAAGGAAAATGTGTACATAAGCCACAATCAGGCTGCACAGACTAACAACATAAGTTTCTTTGCTTTTGGATGGAACTGCATTCACCTTAGTTATTTCACATTTATCGAAGTATTGATTGGCAATTGCAGGTCTACTTTTTTTTAAGGTAGAATGAATTATTTTATATAAGCAATTTGCTTTGTACACAAAAGCCTTTTAATACATGAGCTTCTTGGAGGGGGTGGGAGGGGCTGGGTGGATTTTAGGGGGATAATGAAATTGGTCCTTGCCAGGAAAGAGGGTGGTACACTCTGGGAGGGCATGGGAGGTTTATCTTTTTCCACTTTCTCCCACCAGCTTGCACTGATCAGAACACCTAGTTCCTGTGGGAGGAAGGCTTTGGTCAGATAGGTTTCTTTTCTTTCTTTTTTTTTTTTCCAGATAGGTTTCTATGTGGGGGAATGTCGGCTTTGCAAACTCAGGAGGTAAGGAACATCATTAGCTCCATATGGGTCGGAGGAGGAGGGAGTTCTCACAAGGGAAAGACCATGCCAGAACTTGTTGCTTCCTTCAAAAATGTGCATGTGAACAGTCTTCTTCTAAGGAAGATGGCTCAGTGAGTAGTTAGTAGATTCCAGACAGAGTGAAGTGTCTAATGCAGTTCGTTGCTGAAGGTATGGTGGGTGTTTTGTCTGATGCCACCTAAGGCTCTTTACTAGCAGTGTTACTTCAAGTAGTTTCCTACTTCTGGTCCTCAGCTTTCTCATATATAAAATGGGACTACTAATACTTTTGTAAAATTACAAAAGGGATCAAATGAGAGTAGCCAACAAACCTGGGTGCTTTGTTTACAAAGAAAATCGGATTTCCAGGCAATTTGTTACCCGAAGACTGGGTTTGCCTCTTGCTGGGTGTTGAGCTAAAAGACACAACCAAGCCAAAGATGGGAGAAGGAAGCTTTATTACTTGAGTCAATTAAGGAGAACACTGGGGATCTTTTCCAAAGCAGTGTCTCCTCCAACAGCAAAATTGGGGAAGTTTTAAGCTAAGGGTACATGTATATTCATGAAGAGGCTTGGGCGGCTGACAAGAGTCCCCAGCTTTAATTGAAGTCACAAAGGTCAGAGAAGGTCAACATCATGGTCCTGTAGGTTCCAGTTGACCTAGGTTGAGTGCCTGAGAGGGGTTTAATGTCTGCAAAACAACTCAAGAAAGTGCTTCAGGCTAGTCTTCACCATTGAAACAAATCTGGGAGTTTTTACAACTGATTTGTTAGCTTTGCTGTTGTTACTTCTCTTGCCTGATAACAGTTCTTTTGTTCCCTTAAGTTCATTATTTTTGAGACCTGTTCAAGGCCAAGCTTTGTGGACAGGCTCAGATCACAAAATGACAGGCCCAAAATGGCTTCTCTTATGTCAAGAAAGCCATGCTTGGTTCTCTTTCTCCCAGGACCCCTTACCTTATCTGCTTATACCATGTATTCTAATTTAGTCTTTTTTTTTTGAGGGCTAAGGATTAGGGAATTTATTTTTTAAATTAATTTTTATTGGAGTATAGTTAATTTACAATGTTGTGTTAGTTTCTGCTATAGGGAATCTGTATCTTTTAAACAAACTTCAGAGATAGTGCGAGATTTGGGAACCACTGAGAATGCCCTATGAAAGCCCCTGCCCTAGTTTTCCTAGTTTTAACAGACTTCCCTTACTAAGTTGTTTGTATCTAGAGAAGAGGCCCTCAGGCCAGGCAGTGCTTGTTTAGTGAATTGGTTTGAGCATCCAGAATGAGGTTTGCATTTAGACCCTTCCTTGCACTAGCACCGTAACTCAGCAAACAGCTGTGTACGGACTCAAGCTATGAAATGTGGAAAGACAACTATGAAGTGAAAACATGTGGCTGCACCCTGTTCTGCAGCTGGTGTGTGCAGTTTTCTGCTCTCCATTCTCGTGAGGGAAAACTGCAGTTCATGGTTTGCCTCTTCCAATTCCTTTTGGCGAAAACTAACATGGAATGCAAACAACTCATTTCTGGTTTTCTCTTGGTACTTTACCCACATTTCATTCTTCCTTCTTACCAAGTAGGAAAAATGCTAACAATGCAATGAAATGGTTCAGAGTGAAGGTTTATATGATGAGCTGAAGCTGAGTTAGAGGACTTGGAAAATGAGTGCCTTTGGCAACAAATCTTCCTATGTTTCTGCACCCCATTTCTTTCTAGTCACACCCCCACCTCCTCATCACTGCCCAGGGTCCACTGCTGCAGCCTTGTCACACTGGGCAAGACCATGTTCCCAGCCCTCTTTGTACCTTTCATTCCCCATCATCGCTCACGTGTTCCATGTCCAATCCTCAGCATCCTTAGCTAGCCCTTTGTAAACTAATTCAAAGTCAGATTGGTCCTCTTGTCTGAAACATATTCCCTCTCAGGCAGCAAGGCCATTTTAATATCTGCCCACAGTGCCCATATGCTAAAAGTAATATATTGCTGGAAATTTTGTTTATCTGATTTGGTTAGTTTTTAAGGCAATTTTGCCCTCCTACATACTTCACCTACATATGAGGCTGATTCCATTGAAGCCTGGAGGAAGTTACAAATCTGGAAAATTAACAAACTGGATAATCATTCCCTGGGTAATGGAGTCACTACCATCTACAGGATATGAGCACTTGTATTTGAATAGAGTCCCTTTTGACCATCTTCAGGAAGGTTATGAATAATACTGTGATTTTCCTCCTGCTTAAGCAATGTTCTCAACATGGAGACTAGATGAGTAACTCTACCTGGCTCTGAAACATAATCCATTTGGATTCCAGGCCCAGGGGCTTGGCCGCAAAAAAGTGTGTTTGTTCCAGCATCTTCCTGGAAGCTGTGCTCTGTGAGCACTGGAAAATCCCTTTTGTTTATGGTGTCCTGCATTTCTGTAAATCACCTTATTTCAATAGCTGAAAGGAAGAGATTTGGTAATTATAGCTTTCCTTTGTTGCAGCTTTATATTGAAAGCATATGCCAGCAAGGTTAAGTAAGAATACAAGTGGATAGATGATACATAAACAAGATTAGGAATCATGAGGATTGGGGGCTTCCTGTGCAGTTTTATCCAGAGGAAAAAGGTCAATTACAAACCCCCAATTATTTTTTTTTGCTGGTGGGAGTATGATTTTATTATACTGATGATGTATACTTACTGTGTCTTATTTCCAATTCCTTGCAATGAGTTAATTTGATTTCAGTTATAAATTTTTAATGTGATATCTAAAATATATTTAAAATCTACTGACAAGTGTAATTGTTGGGTATTTTGGACAGTCAACTTCTAATTTATCAACTTAATACCTATATGGTTGCTACCTATTTGATTGAAATAACCTGAGAGTTCCTTTAAATTTTATTTGGTCCTTTATCTGTTTACAGAAGGTAAATGATGAATATGAAGCATAAGGGTAACCAATGAAAGACTTAAAGATTAGTAACTTTGGAAGTAAAGGATGATGAGGGAGAAGAATGACTCCACCCTGGCTTTCTTTAACTTTTTCCATTAACTATTTCCATACTTAAGTTAGCAAGTCAGAGCCAGTAGAATCTATCTAGTCATTGAATTTCTGAGTTTGCTTAGTGAGATAATACTATTTTAAACAAATCCTGCCCTCCTTGTTAGAGTGTGTGTGTGTGTGTGTGTGTGTGTGTGTGTGTTGCTCTCATATGTCTGAAAGTTTATTCATTGTACCAATATCATTATTTTGGTGAGGGCTAGCTACAAAGAGAATATTACACTTGTGAGTGTGGTGTTAAAGAAGAAATATTCAGGACACTTGTTAAAGATGGTAAGGTAGACTTTATTCAAGGGGGCTATTATAATGGAGTTTTGTAGTAGGGGAGTGAGATGGAGTGCAACTCCAAATACACCAAGGAAAAGTGAGGAGTTATACCCAAGGAGCAGGGTGGGGATTGGTGGATGTAAAATGACTAAGAAAACAGCAGGGGTAGGGGGATGCTGGCTTGAAGGGAGTTTTGCAGCAGGTGGCCCAGGGTAATAAGATACCTGAGAACAGGGAGGGGGGATGAGAAATTTGATTAGATATCAAGGATGGGGAGTTTTCACTAAACTGGAGTTTTGTGAAAACTGAATTAAAAAGACCAAGGACAGAGCCCAAGGTCAGGGGCCTCATCAGAAAAAGGACCTAAAGGAGCCTGATTCAAGCTTGGTCAAGGACACAGCCTTTGTCAGTGGTTCAAGGGTGAAGGTAAGTCTACGGTTAATTACCATGGGGAAGTTAGCTATTTAGATATACTCACCTGCTTGGTATTAAGTTTAGAACTAGGGAAAGAGGGTTTAACCTTTCCCTCTGATTAGACTTCTGTGAGTCAAATTGCTTTGAAATGGGCTGTTGAATTATGAAAAGGTTTCAGATACCACATAGAAAAAGAACAGGTTTTAAAGAGGAAGGAATCAGGACTTCCCTGGCGGCACAGTGGTTAAGAACCTGCCTGCCAATGCAGGGGACACAGGTTCGAGCCCTGGTCCGGGAAGATACCACATGCCGCGGAGCAACTAAGCCCGTGCGCCACAACTACTGAGCCTGTGGAGCCCGTGAGCCACGACTACTGAGCCTGTGTGGTGCAGTACTGAAGCCCGCGTGGCCTAGAGACCATGCTCTGCAACAAGAGAAGCAACTGTGCTGAGTAGCCTGCACATCCCAATGAAGAGTAGTCCCCGCTCGCCGCAACTAGAGAAAGCCCGTGGGCAGCAATGAAGACCCAACACAACCAAAAATAAAATACAAATAAATTAATTTAAAAATAAATAAAGAGGAAGGAATCCCTGTCCTGGATTCTGCCATTCTCTATTGTTCCCCAAAGTACAGGATTATCCTTTTTTTTTTTTTTGTGGTACGCGGGCCTCTCACTGTTGTGGCCTCTCCCATTGCGGAGCACAGGCTCCGGACGCGCAGGCTCTGCGGCCATGGCTCACGGGCCTCGCCGCTCCGCGGCATGTGGGATCTTCCCAGACCGGGGCACGAACCCATGTCCCCTGCATCGGCAGGCGGACTCTCAACCACTACGCCACCAGGGAAGCCCTATCCTTCTTAAAATGCATTTTGTGGGCCGTTTCCATCAGAACCATGGGGTTTACTGTTAAAACTGGATTCATGAGTTCCGTTCTGGATGGGTTAAATTAGAATCTTTGCTTAAAACCCAGAAGTCTGCATTTAAATAAGCGACATAACCAGTGGAATGTATCACAGAACCCAGAAATAAATTTGTAACAAAGATGGCATTACAATCAATGAGTAAAGAATAAACTATTCAATAAATAATGTGAGAAAAGTTGATTTTCCACATAGAAAAAAATGCAGTTAGATCCCTACCTTATACCATGAAGAAAAATAAGAGTCCACGTAGATTGAATATTTAAATGTGGAAAATAGTAGTGTTAAAACTTTTAGAGAGTGGAAATTCCCTGGCGGTCCAGTGGTTGAGACAGCGCTTTCACTGTCATGGGCCCGGGTTTGATACTGCAAGTCGTATGGCATGGCCAAAGAATAAATAAATAAATAAAACTTTTAGATAAAATATAGAAGAATATAATTTTGACGTTGGAATGACCTTAAATACATGAAAAATGCAAATCATTAAAAAACAAAAGAATTCTACTAGATTACAATTTACTAATATTGTGTGACAAAAATTACCATAAGCAGTCAAGAGACACGCCACATAAAATAGCATGAGCAGTAAACAGATAGGATATTTCTAACAAGTATAACCAGAACCTAAGAACTTCTCTAAATCATTTAAGAAAAATAAAAGCAAACCAAGGGAAAAATGGGCAGGTTTTAATCATATCCAACTCATAGAACAGGAAATCTGAGGCAAATACATGTATGAAAAGATGTCTAACTGTATTATTATTTAAGGGGAATTCAATTAAAATGAAATACTATTCAAAGCGTTCATGAATATGCAGATAAATGAAGCTTTTGGACACGTTGGCTGGATATAAACAGGTACAAACACTCTGGAGAGCAAATTGGCAGTATCTAATAGCTTTGTGTGTATGCTATCCTAATTATATATGTGCCTATGAATCTCTTGTTCATATGTGCAAGGAGGCGTGCAGAGATATTTATTGCTGTGCTTATATGGGTGAAAAATTGGGAAGAACGTGAATGCTCATCATTGAGGGACTGCATCAATACATTATAGTATACTCATACATGGGACTACCATACTCCAGTCAAAATGAATGAATTGTGTCTTAGTGTATCAGTATAGGTACATCTAATGCTGGGTAGACAAGGTACAAATTGATACATATGAAACAATATTTATGGATACAAACATTGTTGAAGTTGCACCATCCAATTTCCTATCTCTAACAAGAGGTTTTCTTTCTATTCTTGCTAACCTTGGAGATTTTTTATTTTATATTTTGATATCAATATTCAGGCTAAAATTGCTTTATCATTCATACTTTATTATTTCATCCAATCTTTTCCTTTTTTATTGGTTTTAAAAAATCTTTTAAAATGAACTTTTAATTTTAGAATAGTTTTAGATTTATAGAAAATTTGTGAAGAGAGTTCCCATATACCCCACATCTAGTTTCCCCTATTATTAACATCTTACACTATGAGTATGGTATATCTGCTATAATTAATGAACTAATATGTTAAATAAAGTTCATATTTTATTCAGATTATCTTAGTTTTTAACTAATTCCTTTATCTGTTCTAGAATCCCATCTAGGATACTACGTTAAATTTATTAGTCATGTCTCCTTAGGCTCCTCCAGGTTGTAGCAGTTTCTCAGACTTTTTGTTTTTTTATGACTTTGATAGTTTTGAGTTGCTGGTCAGGTATTTTGTAGAATGTCCCTCATTGGAGTCTGATATTTTTCTCATGATTAGATTCGGTTTTGGAGAAGAAGACCATAGAGGTAAAGTACCATTCTCATCATGTTGTATCAAGAGTGCCTATTATTAACATTAGTTATCACCTTTGATGGTAACCTTGATCACCTGGTAGAAATAGTGTTTGTCAGGTTTTTCAGCTGTAAAGTTATCCCTTTGTCCCCTCTTTCCATGCTGTACTCTTTGGAAGGAAGTCATGATGTGCAGCTCATACCAATCTCCTTTTTGAAAAGAGAAACCGAAGCTGAGAATGATAAAGTAATTTGCCCTAAGTCATACAGTTAATCATACCTAGTCCAAGGTATGATTTGGGCCACAGTAAGAGGATTACTTAATGTATAGCAATTTAATTTAATTTTTAAATTAATCAATGTGCTTCAATTAATTTTACTTCACTTAAATTTTACACTTAATTTACATGTTAAAATTAAGGTTAAGGAAGTGCACTTAGCACTTGCAAAGTCCAGTGTCCCCTTGCCCTCCACAATCCTTCTACTCAGAACATATAGATTTATTAAGTAACATATTTTTCATACACCCCCCCCCCCCACATACACACACAGCTGAGCTCAAAATGAATACTGGAAAACTTATACATATTGGAAACTGGAAAGGAACTAGTAACAAAGAGCAGGAGCTAAAGTTCCATGGGGACCAGAAGTCTGCCCCTAACATTTGCCACCCAGGCAGGCAAGAAATTCCAGGGTCCTGAATCTTTGGAAAATGGTCCAGAAGAAAACAAGAGGTACATATGCCCAGATGGGTATATCTTCTTCGGCTCCTGGATTCCTTAGTTCTTAAAGATGGGCACACTGGATGGAGGGCCAGAGGGACCCTTTAAAGTGCTAGGTCAGACATCAGGGCCATATACCTAGGTCTGAGGGTGGTACTCTAAATAGCCATGCGGACTATACTTCAGGAAAAAGAAAAATGATTGTAGAGTGAAGCTATGGGGTAAAAGAAGTGATGATAAACAAAGGAAGCAGTAAAACATAGAATATAATTATAAAAAATACTTTCCATAAAGTAACAAGCATAACCGTATTTGTGTTTCTGTTTGAAAACAGACTAGAAATAAAATACCACATAATAACTTGGAAGTTATGAGGCAGAGGAAGTTATTATGTGCTAAGGTCTTTGTTTTTTTCAGTAGAGAAAAGAGATACTGATTGGCTTTGTCATCATATTATAAATGCTTGCTAAAAAAAATAAGCACAGGGGCTTCCCTGGTGGCGCAGTGGTTGAAAGTCCGCCTGCAGATGCAGGGGACACGGGTTCGTGCCCCGGTCCAGGAGGATCCGCATGCCGCGGAGCGGTTGGGCTTGTGAGCCATGGCCGCTGGGCCTGCGCGTCCGGAGCCTGTGCTCCGCAACGGGAGAGGCCACAACAGTGAGAGGCCCGTGTACCGCAAAAAAAAAAAAAAAAAAAGCACAAAATGCATAACTTCCAAACTGGAAAGCAAAAAGAAAGAAGTTTGAGAAATCTATTTAATGAAAGATAGCAAAAAAGTAGAAATAAATAGCAAAAAATAAGACATAGGGACTTCTCTGGTGGTCCAGTGGCTAAGACTCCATGCTCCCAATGCAGGGGGCCTGGGTTCGATCCCTGGTCAGGGAACTAGATCACACATGCCGCAACTAAGAGTTCACATGTCTCAATTAAAGATACCGCATGCAGCAACAAAGATCCCACGTGCCGCAACTAAGGCCTGGTGCAGCCAAATTAAAAAATATATACATATAGAGTAAGATGGTAGAAATCCAAATATATCAATAATTACAGTAAATAGCCTCAGATTAAACTCACTTTTCTAATACTGGATTAAAAAATCTGGTTAAAAAAATAAAATATAAGCTATTTATAGGTATGCCTTACACAAAATGATATGGAATGATTAAAAATGAAAAGAGAATTATATACAAAAAAGTTGATGTAACAATATTAATATTGAATAATATTAATAGAATACTACTAAAATACTAAGCAAGAAAATGCAAAGTGAAAAAAGAAGGAAACATAATGATAGGAGGTAGCATTAAGGGACAAAGAGAAATATCTCTTTTAGAAAAATTGATAAGTTAAGGAAGCTAAATTAAGGAAACAATCCCCATGTTGAATCACAAAAGTAGGAAATAGGCACTGACTTGTTCTCCAATTCAGGAACTGTGGTTCGGTCTTCAATTTGCTTTACAGCGTATGCCACATATTTCCCCTGTATTTTTTAAGTACATATTTTCAGTTCTCCAAACTCACCATGTGTTCTCTCTTCTTGAGCTTCATACAGGCTTTTCTCTCTACCCAGATCTTTTTCCTCCCCACTCCTTTTCTTGGCTAACTATAATACCTCTGATCTCATTTCAACCATCCTATCCTCTGGGAAACTGCCACTGTGCCAGGGGTTCCCATAGCACCTCATACTTCTCCTAGAGTGGCATGTACAAATTTGAGTTGTAATTGCCTGTTACTTTTCTTTCTCCCCCACTACATGATAACTGTTCCAGGACTGGAGCTATGTACTTTTCTCTTATTGCAGCACAGTGCCTGGCACATGATTTACTTCTTGAGTAAATAAATCAGTGAAGGAATGAGATAAGTAAAAATGAAATGTGTTCGCAGATGGAGGGATTAATTCTACCTAAGGAGACAGCTTCAAAGAGAAAGACACCTTTAAGAAAAAACTTGGAGAATGAATTAAGGCAAAGGTTGTTCCAGGTAAAGGGAACAGTGTGAACAAATGCCTGGAGACTAGAGAGAGCATGGCATGGCAGGGAATTGTGAGTAGTCAAATTTAGTGTAGCTGGAGCATATATATGTGGCAGTGAAGGAGGGAGAAATGAGGCTGAAAATCGAGATTGAGATCCCTCTACAGAGCCTGGAATGCCACACTAAAGAGTGTAAACTTGAGCTGGTAGGTGAGATAAATCCATTAAAAATATTTAAACGGTAGCATGATTATGGTAGTTATTTGAGCTATTCACCAAATATTTTCAGTTCTTCCCAATTCTAAGCCTATATTAGGATTGTACTTCCCCATCTGCCTTTGAATCTAGGCATGGCCACATAACTTACTGTGACCAATACTAATGTATGCCACATCTGCACGGAAACTTTAAGAGACACTATATGATTTGCCATTGAGTCTTTTCCTGCCTTAGGTCTTATGGAAGCATGAACCTTGGTCCTTGAGTGAGAATGACATAAAGAAAACCCTCAGCTATTTGTCACAGACATGAATAAGATACAAATCTTTGTTGTTATAAGACACTGAGATACAGTGGTTATTGTAGCAAAATCTTGCCTGTTTCTGCTATTATAGGGTTTCTTTGTCTTGCTTCATTTTGTTTCAGATCTGACAGATCAGTTAGACTTGAGGCTGGGAGAAAAATTAGGAGACCATTCTAATAGGCCATTGGCAGTAGGGAATTTATGGATCTCTGGTACCTGGCACAGTTCCTGGAATAAAAGAGAGGTAGGGGGAGAATCCTGTTCTCATGCTTCCATAAGGATTGTTTAGTATGCCCCCCCAAAGATCTGTCCAAGTCTTTGTGACTTGTGAATGTGATCTTATTTTGAAATAGGATCTTTGCAGATGTAATTAAATTAAAGATCTTGGGATGCGATTATCTAAGATTTAGGATAGGCTATGAATCCAATGACTGGTATCCTTGTAGGAGAAAGGGGAGGGAGGTTTGACACAGGGTTACAGGGGGAAGCCATGTGAAGATGCCGGCAGGGACTAGAGTTATGTAATTACAAGTTGAGGAATGCCAAGGATTGCTATCAACCATGAAAAAAGTAGTAAAAAGGTAAGGAATGGATTCTCTTTCAGAGCCTCCAGAAGGTACCAATGCTGCTGACACCTTGATTTTGGACTTCTGGACTCTAGAACTTTCAAAGTACATTTCTGTTTGTTGTTTTGTTTGTTTTAGGTAAAACTTGTAAGTTTATTTGGTGGAGGACTCAGAGTCAGGGCTCCTGGTTGCGGAGTCATCTTCATCCTCCCGTTAGCAGCCTTGGGCCTGGCCTCGCCCTCGCGGTCCTCGCAGCAGCGGGGCGGGCGTAAGAGCTCAAAGCCTCCTCCTGCGACTGCGCGTGCGCGTGCGCGTGCGCCTTGGTCTTCACGCCCCGCTCACCGCCGGCGTGACAGAGACTTTCGTGCCGCCGCGCTCCGCGTCCATCTTGGTCATAGGATTTGCTTCGGGATGATTCAGCCTCTGTGCTCCGGCTCCTTGCCTTTGCTCTCTTTCCACTTCCTGCACATCATGACAGCTGGTGAGGAGGTGTCGGGTTGTTGAGGAGGGAGGTGACGCGCAGGAGGGTGGTCTTGAGGCTCAGGTGCGGTTCCGGTGTTTTGAGGGCAGTTGCCAGCCCGGGGCTCCTCACCCGACACGATGTGTGGAGCCTGGAGACGCGCATGTCACCGTCTTGTAGATGTCACTGTAGATGTCACCTTGGTCAGGAAACGAAAGTCCGGCGGTGGTTGCGGGAGTTAGGTAGTAGTCGGGAAACTTGAGGCGCGCCTTGAAGTAGCTGCCCTCGTGGTAGGTGTTGGGCCCGAAAATGGCCACCTCCCAGTTGTACACGTCGCCCTGTCCACTAGGGTCACCCAGCAGCCCTCCCCTGTCCCCTCTTGCGACCCTTTGAGCTGGGCACTGGTGGCCGGGCCTTGGTGTGATGCAAGGGCCCTGGGTCTGGGCGCGCGGGACACCTGAGCCAGAGCTGGACATGGTTTCCTCCTCCTCGCGGCCCTCCGGGCGTGAGCGCTCCACTTGCTCTGGCGCTGCGCCAATTGCTTGCCTCTTTCCGCCCACGCTGCCAGATTACTGTTGTTTTAAGACACTAAAGTGGTGGTAATTTCTAATAGTAGTCCTAGAAAATTAATAGCAGACTTGTGCTCCACTTCTCAAGGGGGAACAGTATTAGAATAATATTTCCAGTTACGCCACTCTCTGCACAGGAGTAAGAGTGATTAATCTGATTTGTGAGGTTGGGGAATTCACTTGTAGCACCTAATGCTCTTCCAGGCTGACTTTTAGGCTATGCTATGGGGTGGATATGTTCTACTCATCTCTTGCATTAAGTAAGTAAACCTGGTTGATGACTTGAACCTGTTTTCTAGAAGCTCGCTAGGCCTGAGGCATGAAAGGCAACACACAATTCCCCATGTAGCTGGCTAGGCATAGGTATGCTTTGCACACTGTCCCTTCAGATGGTTTGCAAGATTGGACGTGTGTATTATGGCTCTGAGGGTTTGTAGGCCTGGAGGTCTTGAAGAAGAGGAAGAGATTCTGTGCGTGAGTCCTAAGTACAGTACAACATATTACTTCAAACTCTTATCAAGGTTTACTTGATACTCAGCCATGATGAAGATATAGTTCATCAACTTTAGGATTCCATAATTGCAAGACTCACCATTATTTTAGGTGCTACTAAAAAAGAAAGGAACAACTCCATATGAATTGGTTCAGAAGCCAATTATTGCTTTGAAATGTCTCAGCTTTTCTGAGTGTGGCAATTTCTCCTTCTTCCATTGGTATTCACTGACTTGTGACAGCTAGTCCTTTGCACACATTTAAGTAATGAAATAAGACGTTATCTACTTGTAAACATCTTTTTTCTTAGTTCCTATAAAGCACTCAGTTATTCCTTTATAAGAAAATATGGAAGCGTGGTCATTCTTCCTACAAGGAATATTTTCTGCTTAGTTTCCATGTCTTTCTGCATACACAATAGACTGTTTGTTTCACTCATGTCAAATTTATATTCCTCTGCTGTGTTTCTGTGCATTTCTGCATTCTCCAAACATTTTGTTTAAATGCAGAATCGTAGTGAAAGATTTTTGAAAACGTTTAGACAGCAGTTAAATTCAGTACTGTAGTGCCAGATTGCATATAACTCAACAGAGGTGATGACATTCATATGAACAACTGTGACCAATGGGGCATATGCCAGCAATGACAGCTCAGTTGTGACGCTGCCTGGCTGGCAGGGATTGTGAATGCAACTCCTTGGATTGTAAGAAAATCCAAGTTCAATGTATTACATTTGAAAAAAAAGAAGTGTACCTTAGAATTGCTGAAATATGCAAATTAAAATTTTTACAGAAATAGATAATCAAAATTTTCAAATAAACCTCAAACTTAATTATAACCACTCTTTTTTCTGTAATAGGGAGCAGAAGTAGATAAACCTATATTGATTAATCAATGTTTCAGTATTTTTATCTTATTTGAAAATGACCTAGACAGTCAGTGAATTTCCATCACTTAACTTGGTGAAACGCTAAGCTTCCAAGTTACCAAAAGACTTCAGAAACTATTTTTAAGTAGACATATTTTATAAAATCTCATCACTGTTGAAAAGTTTTATAAACTTTTACTCCACTTACATCTATTTGATTTACACGTTCGTAGCAATCATGTTTACATTAGTCAAGAAAATTCTACCAGATGTTAAAGAGCTAACTATCATCTTTTTAAAAGTTATTTTCTTGCTGGCAAATTTTGTAACAGATAACTTATTTGACTAATAAATCCAGGGAGAATAAAAGTTGCATGTCTGCATTAAATTTAATGCTGGTAATTCTGAAGACATGCTTGTTTTAATTAAAGCAACAAACTGAAACTAGCTTTTATTTACTGAAGATTATCCTAGATCACATGCACTTGAAAAACGTTTGGGTTACTGTTTATAGTTCTGAGAGCATACTTAATTTACGTAGCATTTGTTTGACTTTAAGCCAATTAAATAAGTTGCAGGAAGGGGGACCCCTTCCGTGGCCCGAGAGTAGGCACTTGTCTAACACTTGGAAATGAATTGTCCGAGGAGACATACGTACTGACAAAGCAAAAGGCTTTATCGGGAAGGGGTGCCCGGGCAGAGAGCAGTAGGGTAAGGGAACCCAGGAGAACTGCTCTGCCACATGGCTCGCAGTCTCAGGTTTTATGGTAATGGGGTTAGTTTCTGGGTTGTCTCTGGCCAGTCATCTTGCCTTTGTTTGATTTGACTCAAGGGTCATTCCTGGTGGCACACGCATCTCTCAGCCAAGATGGATTCTAGTGTGAGGGTTTCTAGAAGGTTGGCAGGGCATTTTATGGGCTGGGGTCTCCTGCCTCCTTTTGGTCCCTCATGATTTCTCCTGGTTAGTTGTCAGTGGCAGCCCTGTGTTCCTTATTGGGACCTCCTTTGTGAGACAACTCTTGCCAGTGGTTATTGTCATACCTGGCTGAGACAGGTGGTTTCATTCAATGGTTCCCTAACAAATAGAGCTCTTTAAAAATTAACAGAAACAGACTCACAGACTTAGAGAATGAACTTATGGTTACCAGTGGGGAAGGGTTGCAGGGAGGGATAGATTGGGAGTTTGGAATTGACATGTACACACTGCTATATTTAAAATAGATAACCAACAAGGACCTACTGTATAGCACAGGGAACTCTGCTCAATATTCTGTAATAACCTAGATGGGAAAAGAACTTGAAAAAGAATAGATACATGTATAGCTGAATAACTTTGCTATACACCTGAAACTAATACAACATTGTTAATCAACTATACTCCAATATAAAACAAAAATTAAAAGAACAAAAACAGTAAATTAGTTTTGGCAATACCATCCAGAGGTAGAAAAATATAACACATCCATAACATGTGTACACAGACACAAATATATAGACAGATGAAAACAGAGATCTTTCAGCTTTCGTTAAGATTTTTCATTTGTCTAGTTTTCAAATAGTCTTTCCCCATTTTTTCTTTTTCTTCCCTTCTGATAAGGATTACCTCTTGAAATTTGCATATCAAAAAATGTTCCACAGCTCCTAGAGAAGACTGGACAGAACGTTTACATCTCAAAGGCACAGGTTCCTCCAAGAAGGACTTTTGTTTCCTAAATCCAGAATTTTGAAATACCTACAAGAATTCTGAAGTGAATAGGGGAGATTTTGGGATTAGTAGAAAGGTTAGGTGGGCAACTTATGTTCTTGTAAAGACTAGATTTGTAAGGCAAGTACAGTTGTTTTTAATTCCTCGAAGAATTGAATTGCAACCTGAATGGTAGCAAGGCTGACTGATTCATTCAACTACATCATTTTTAATTTGCTTTTTTTATATAAGGGAGAGCTTCAACTAAGATGGAAATCAAAAGATTCCTATGTTCTAGATTTAGAGCTGTTTGTCTTCGGAATGTTTTTCTTTCTCTCTGGGTACATAGTTTCATTTAGTTTAGGGGAGAAGGCCTAAAAAAGAACTTCCTCTCAGGTTCTGAATATCAGTTTCCAATTTGGCTAACTTTTGCTATAGAGCTACTTAAAAAAAAATCTTTTTGAATATCTTGTCAGACTTAAGCCAGGACAAACAATTAATATACCTGGAGTGTTGAACAACCTCATGAATGAAAGAGGCATTTCCCAAAGAAGTACTGAAGATACTATCCTCGAAATGTTGCAGGAAGGGTGACCCCTTCCAGGGCCCGAGAGTGGGCTCTTGTCTAACATTCAGAATGAATTGTCCAAGGAGACACACGTACTGACAAAGCAAGAGACTTTATTGGGAAGGGGCGCCTGGGTGGAGAGCACGAGGGTAAGGGAACCCAGGAGGACTGCTCTGCCACATGGCTTGCAGTCTCGGGTTTTATGGTGATGGGATTAGTTTTCGGGTTGTCTCTGGCCAGTCATTCTGACTCAGGGTCCTTTCTGGTGGTGCGTGCAACCACTAAGCCAAGATGGATTCCAGTGAGGAGGATTCTTGGTGGTTGCTAGGACATGTGGACCGGCGTCTTGTCTCTCTTTTTGACCTTTCCTGTATTCTTCTGGTTGGTGGTGGCTTGTTAGTTCTCTGTTCCTTCCAGGAGCTCCTGTCGTAAAGTAACTCATGCAAATTGCTACTGTCTTTGCCTGGCCAGGGTGGGCAGTTTCAGTCAATGTTTCCCCTAACACCAAGACCAAGAGCCACTGCCGTTACTGAACTGAACTTGGGTCTGCTCATTGGATGTGCAACAAAGTCAATCTACTGACACTGGGTTATAGTGAAGGAAGGTACAGCATTTATTGCAGGTTGCCAAGCAAGGGGAATGGGCATCTCATGCTCAAAAGACCCGAACTCCCTGATGACTTTCAGGCAAGGGTTTTTAAAGATACCATTAGGGGTAAGGGTTGCAGGGTGTGTGATCAGCTCATGGACATTCTTCTGGTTGCTTGTTGGTGAGGTAACAGGTGATGTTTCAGGAATCTTAATCATCAACCTTCTGGTTCCAACTAGTCTGGGGTCTGTGTGCTTGTGGTCAGCATGTAGTCACCATCCTCCACCTGGATGGGGATCTTAGTTTCTGCAGAACTACTCAAAGATACGGGTCACACGGTTATGTATATCCCTTGAGGATGAACTAGGTGTCCTGTGACTCTGTTTTACTGCTGAACTGTTGTTTAAGCTATCATTACTTTTCTTGCTCGACTCCTTTTCCTTTGTTTCTGTGTTCCCTCGCTTCTTGGGAAGGGCAAATAAGAAGCTGGGGACATGGAGGGACTTGTCCTTGGGAGGGCCCTGCAGAGTCCTGCTAGGTTTCAGTCTGACCCCAGACTCAGCCTGATTTCTCAGTCAGACCCAGTTCAGAAAAGGAAACGGTCAAATAAAGTTCGAAAGCTCATAATGCAAAAAGCGTGGTGTTAGGATCCGAAAGGGACTTACCCACCACCTCTAGAGGCAGCGAGAAAGCAGCAAGCTGAAGGGACTCAGCAGGTATCTCCGCCTCATTGCCCATTGCCCCGTAGACACTGTGGGGTGGGGGAGCTTCTTTAGTCCCCTCTTCTGACATCAGAACTGTTATAAGATAAACTGAGGCATATTAAAAATTTTAAGAGTTTATTTGAGCA
Source organism: Tursiops truncatus (assembly GCF_011762595.2). NCBI lineage: Eukaryota > Metazoa > Chordata > Mammalia > Artiodactyla > Delphinidae > Tursiops > Tursiops truncatus. Next base: position 67,954,415 of record NC_047039.1, on the reverse strand, counting down.
AATAATTATTTAAATCAAGCAGTGCCAAACCAGAAGTGGTTAGAAGTGCTCCACTGACAGGAACTGGGAGAGGCTTTCGTAGAGAAAACGTGGAAGCAAAGTAAGGAAATTACCGATTGGCTATAGCTTAAAGCCTAGTTGGCCATTTGTGATTGGTTGTCCTTAGCATTTTGATTTTGTAACCTTGAGGCAAATGTAGGCTTAGATTTGGTTTGCTTCTGTAGGCCACCAGAGCATTAGAACCATCTTGGCCTAATGGTCTCCTTGTTCAATGGCTTTAAAAGAAGGCATGGTTCTAAAAGCTGGTCAGGCATTCGTTACTGTCTATTACACATTTCCAAGAACAAACCCCCTCCCTTGTCTCTGTATTCTGCCTTCCATTAGTCACACCTGTCTCTTGTCATTTCGTTTTGCTTTGCTTTGTTTTTTTCCCTTGTTGGGTCAAGGTAGGTTTGTTTTATGGAAATAATTAATGCCTGATTTCCCACTCTTCAGAGCTCTGGTGTGAGTTAAATCTACACATGTTTATGAGTGGTGACAATCCCTGTAGGCAGATGTAGTAGCAGTACATTTATTTGGGAACCAGCTATACTGAATCATGGCAGCTGAAAGGGAATCCCAGAAATTTGCTTTCATGTAGATCAGACATTTGAACCCAGTGAAGAATGGCCCCCACTTTTTCTAGCTTTTATAAGCCCTGTAAGGCCCAAATTTCACTTGTGCAATCTGAGAACATTTTTTGCTTTCATCTGGTGTGACTAGGGGTGGGGGAATGGGAGTCAATTGTTCAAAAGGAGGTTCTTTGTTCATCCTGTCTCTCAAATCTGTTTCATAGGAAAATTTCCATAGGGAACCTAGGAAAAGAAACAAATGGCTTAGGCAGAGAGCAACATTTGCTCTATTAAACATTCCAGTGGCTGGGTCTGTGGCCAGCAGGGCAGCCAAACCTAAGGAATTTCAAGGAGCATAGCTCTTTTTAAAATTGGAGTCCTATGTCTGGACATAATGCTAATTGTGTCACATCAGCAACTTGATATATAGTGCTGTGGGGACATCAGTGTTTTCTTTTGTCAAATACAGGCTAGCATTTATTAAAAAAGGTTACAATTAGAAAAGATTGTGGAACAGCGCTTGAGAAAGTGATCATGGGCGCCAAACTCTCTTTTCACTATAAACTGCTTCCTTTTCCTTGCTTCTGTAGTTGTCAGATGCTAAATGCTTGAATATTCTTGGGTTCTCTTTTCTTAGGAAGGGCAGAGTGTAACGGGGGGGAAGCAGATATTTGAATGCTGTAGTCCAAACAGCTGGCATGGGAAACAGGCATGGACGTGGAGGCTGCTGGTGATTTGAACAAAGCCCAAACACGCCTGAAGTTAACTTGATTTACAGGAGTCAACAGAACCTGGAAAAGAACCAAGCTGTGAAGCCTTTGTTTGGAAAGTTTGCAGGCTAGCCATATCTAAATAAAGCTTTTCTATCAGGATTTCAAAACAAAACATTGAAAAAAGCAGAGGGTGCCTCTATCTTTCCTTGCTTCTGGCCAGGTTTTGAATTCAGTTAGAGGAGTAGTGAGTTGGATGTGGAAAAAGATGCAATCAGTTTCTTTGAGCAGTTCAAGAATCTATCCCATCCTGGAACATAAAACACTGCAGGTTTGGATTGATTTCTACTGCCTAAGGAAAAAGCTAATATTTCATGTTTTTATTGTGGTTCAGTAGTTCAGGACTTACACTATAAGTTGGGGGCAATGTCAAGTTGACACAGGAAGCATAAGTGACTTAGAAATGCCATACTGAGGGTATGCCTATGCACCTACCATTCCTAGATGCCATCTCTGGCTCAGCCACCAAAAGAAGTTCTCAGTGTCCTCCTCTGTGCAATGGTGATACTAAAAATACTGATTAAAAAAAAAAGTCAAGTGAAAAACCACATGTAAATGTAAACTATGAAGGTTCCAGGACTCTGTAGTCTCTGTGCCCTAAACACTATGGCATCCAACAATATTTATGGACCTAGAACACACATGGTAGGCACTCAGTTAGTATTTGTTGAATGAAGGAATGTTTTGTGGCAAAGCATCTTCATTTTCCTCTATAGTAGGGGTTGGCAAACTATAGCCAAAGGCCTCTTTTTCGAAATGAAGTTTTATTGGAATACGGGTACAGTCAGTGTTGAGCATGGCTTCTTTTTTGCTACTACAGCAGAGGTGAGTGGTTGTGACAGAGACCATCTGGCCTGCGAAGTCCCAAATATTTACTATCTGGCATTTTACAGAGAAAATTTGCCGATCCCTTCTCTACCGCTAAACTTTTCTACCTTCCCCTAAACAGTATGTCCATGAATATTCCTGGAGCCCTATTTCTCAAAGTATGTTTCAGGGAACACTAATTCTGTGAGCTGTTCCTGGTTTAGGAAGTTCAGAAAATAGAAATTTATAATGTATAGTGTTAAGTTAAGTCTGAGAAAAAAAAAACTTGTATAATTTTGATTCAGTATTTTAAAATTCACTTGACCTTATTATTCTCACCAATTAATGTTTTATAGAAGGAAGTTGCCCATAAACACCTTAAGAAATGTTGGTGAACAGAATTCATTTTGCATGCTAACTCTAGGAATTTGGAAGTGACTGCCCAGTGCATTGCATTGAGAATGGTCATGAGGTACTGCCGAGGCACAGTGGGGAAGAGTACAGCAATTAATTACCTAGATCAGCCATGGTGTGTATGCTGAGCGTTTGCCGACACTTGTTTACACCTTATGAAAACTACTTTACACTTACGGTCTTTACAGTTTCTATATTGGTCCCTGCTGCATGAGATGTGACTTCAAGGATGCTTTTCTTGGATGGCTTATAACTTAGTTATGAAGAAATTTCACAAAGAATTACAGTGAGAGTACTTGTCTTATCTTCCTAGAGAACTGCTTAGAAGATGAAATTTGATTGGTCATATAAATGCAAACTTGATTATTATACATTATTCTGCTTCTGGTATTCCCATTCCACTTGTGTTACTTTTTGTAGTTGTTCTGCAGTCCTTGGATATTATTATTGTTTTTTCTGGTCTTTATTCTCTTTGCTTCAGATTTTGAAGTTCCTATTGACATATGCTGAAGCTCAGAGATTGTTTTTCCTCAGCCATGTCCAGTCAACTGATGAGCTAATTGGAGGCATTCTCCATTTCTGTTACAGTGTTTATGATTGCTAGCATTTATTTTTGATTCTTTCTTAGAATCAACTCTCTCTGCTTATGTTACTCATCTGTTCTTTTTTTTTTTTTTTTTAATGCGGTACGCGGGCCTCTCACTGTTGTGGCCTCTCCCGTTGCCGAGCACAGGCTCCGGATGTGCAGGCTCAGCGGCCATGGCTCACGGGCCCAGCCGCTCCACGGCATGTGGGATCTTCCCAGACCGGGGCACGAACCCGTGTCCCCCGCATCAGCAGGCGGACTCTCAACCACTGCACCACCAGTGAAGCCCAAGTCTCAGTCTTTTAGTGAGCTTGTGCCTCTGGACTGTGAACTTCACAAGGGCTTCTCAGTTCCCCAACTCTACCCCATAGGTGGGACAGGACAACCAGAGTAGGCTGGAGTTGGATATTTCCCTTCTCCCAATTTGTTAGGCTCTGGTCAAATAGTTTCTCTTGAGGGCAGCCTTGTTAAGAAAAGAATAGAGTATTTCAGAATGGCTCCCTTTCCCCTCCCTAGAAGCATGAGAGAATTTTTCTCCAATATTCACTGTGAGAACCTGGTAGGTAGAACTCACAGAAGTGTCAGGCCCTCCTGATGACTGGGTCCCCTTGGAGGTTTAACTCTCAGACTTGTCCAGACTGAGCCTCCAGCAATTTTTCAATTACAGCTTAGGTTTTCCTACCCTGGTATTGGTTCCTGTGGGGTTTCTGCTCTGGTTAAGTTGTGATTTCTTTGTATCTACCTGTCTGTCTCTCCAGTTTGGGGGCAGTGGTTTGCCCTGTGACCTCACTTCTCTGATAAATATAAGAAGAATTGTCAATTTTTATTTTACTTTAGCATTTTACTTGTTAGGATGGTATGGCAACTTTCAAACTCTTTACACGCTGGACCAGAGACTTTAAGTCCACATCATTCTGTATACTTTACTGGGTCTTAAAAAGATAACAAAGCAGATTCCTTGTCGGATCTTGTGTGTCAAGGAGGCATTATAAATTTACTTTTTGAAGTTCCACCTTTGATTGAAACATATAGCAGTTTAAAAAGAGAAAATGAAAGTAATAGATATACTAATAAAAAAGAATAACATTTCCCTGTACCAGAAGCACAACAGAACAACAAAGCTATCATTGGGGGTTAGTGCTGGACCATGCTGAGAGGTATGTCTGAAAGCAGGCAGAAGCTTCTTCAAACTAGGACCTTGAGTGGGGTTCTCCTGGTTAAGAAAGGAGGCTGGAGAGCTCCTTAGCGCTGTCACTTCTGTGAACTTAGTGCCCAGGAAAGAAAGATACTTTGTACACATTCACAACCTGAAAATGAGGCAAGCCCCACACAATGGCAAATCTTTAATATCTGCAATACCATCAGGGACATAGGGGAAGAGAAGCAGTTGCTGTTTGCCACTATACCTGGGAGTGGCTGGAAAGGAAGGAAAAAAAAGACATTTTACCAAAATGAGCTTGAACTACAAACTCTAAAACATATGAAGAAATCTAGTCTTAGAAGGACAGCCAACAATTTGAGACATTCGTTTTAGGTACAATTAAAATAATAGATTAATATGAAAAAGTCTTTTGATACATGTGTTTAGGATCATGAGAGTAGTAAATGAAAGAAAAACTTTCATACAGGCAGAAATGAAACAAAAAGATGCATATGAAATAAAAATCTTGTACATGACAAATGTAGGCAGTGGAATAAGAGACACAATATATTCTAGGCTGACACAGTTGAAGAAAATATAGTGCTCTGGACAATTGTATTAGCAATTCCACAAGAATGCAGCACAAAGAGAATGAGAGAAAAAATAGGAAAAGCAGGGAAGAGACCTGGAAGATGTAGATTGAGAGGTGTCAGCATACATACAATAGGAAGTTCAAAAGAAAAAAGGGATGGTGAAAAAATATTCAAAGGAGAGTGAAGACATTTCAGAGTTTAAAGAAATTCACAAATCTTCACATTTTAAAGAGCACAAAGAATAATGAAAAGGAAAAATAGAAATAAGTTCACATGTAGATCCAAGATGGTAATATTGCAGAACTCTAAGCATAAAGAGAAAGGTCTTAAAAGCCACAAGAGAGAAAAACAGAATTCCTGTTAATGAATACCCATAGATGAACAACAGACTCTTCATCTGCAACAGATGCCAGATTACAGCAGATGTTTTCAAGGTGCTGATAGCAAATAACTGCAAACATTGAATTGTAAATCCAGTTAAGCTATGACTCAAAAATAAGGACCTTATAAAGACAGTTTCAGACATCATTAGAAAAATTTACCACTTAAGATCCTCAATGAAAGAACCATGAACACATATGCAAGGATCAAGATGCAAAAAATAAGAGAAACTTATTCTTAAAGTGCTGTTATCTTTAATTAACCATTGACATTGTTCACACACACTCTCTCTCTCTCTCTCTCTCTCTGTCTCTGTCAAAATTCTAGATAAAAATACCAAGAAAGAGGGTGGAGGCAGAAGTGGGAGTCAAGGTCTTTTCATTGGGTAGAAAAAGAAGACTTTGGTTGTTTAGGAGGTGGATAGAGATGTTAAATAATTCTAGGCCAGTGTTTCTCAAACTGTGGCATCTATCAGAATCGCTTGGTGCACACAGGTTGTAGGTCCCATCCCCAGAGTTTCTGATTCATTAGGTCTGTGAGACCTGAGAATTTGCATTTCTAATAATTACCAGAGGATGCCTGTACTGCTGGCCTGGAGTCCACACTTTTAGAACCTGTCCTCCAGACTTGATTAGAAAAATAATGTAGCTGACTCTGTAGATCAAAAAATTAAGCGTGACCGATAATAGAATAGAAACTATGTATAACTTTAAAATCATAGGTTAAAAAATTACAGTACAACAGAAGGCAGGCTAGGAGAAAACATAAGAGAATAAGGAGGAAAAAGAGATTGGTAAGCAAAAGTTAAAATGGTAGAACTAAACCCATAGACAGAAAGACAGTCTTTGCAACACATAGAATTGAAAAAGAGTTTATGTCCAGACTATATTAAGAACTTTTGCAAACAAAAAGACAAAACCTGAGAACATTTGCAACGGATATGAAGGCAATTCACAAAAAAGTAAAGCAGTATGCCCAAGTAAGCGTGTGAAAAGTGCTTAGTCTCACGACTAACCAGGGGAATACAAAATTAAGACATGGATTCATACCCAACAGATAGGTGAAAACTTAGAAGTCTCATAATTCTAAATGTGAGTGGGGAAAGTGAAGAAACAAGACAGAAGTCTCACACACAAGGTGGTGAGAGAGTGCATTGATAACAATCCTTAGAGAACAATTTGACTATATTTAGTAAGGATATAATCCTCATGTTATATCAAAGTAAAGATGCACATTCTCTGTGACCCAGCAGTTTTGCTTACGAGGAACCCAGAGGAACTCTTGCATGTATGTGTGTACAGAGGTGTGTGCATAAATGTTCTGGAAGCATTGCTTGTGATAATGAAAAGCTGGAAATAACCTAATTCTTTCACTAGGGAGTGATAAAAATGTAGGATCTTCATAAAATGGAGTACTCCAAAGAATTAGAATTAATTGGTACTATGCAGAGATAAATTCTACCTACAGATTCTTTAATGTTTTATATTATACAACATTATTAACCCCAAATACCTTGAATCAGCATCAGTTAATACTACAGTAGAAACTATAATGTTTCAGTGATAAATAAGAAACTTCAATGAAATGTATTGACTGACGTAAGTGATTTTGAGAATCCAAAGCACTGGGTTAGCCATTATTCTTTGTGAAGATTAGAATGATAACACAGAAGGCTGAATAATATTTACATTCCAGTAATCATATTTTAAAATTAATCTACACTTTTTTTGTATTTTGTTATCATAGAATTGTCTCTACATAAGTCTGTTTACTTAAAAGGGCAAAGAACTTTCCTATAATATGTAAAAGTTTATTTAATAGTTATTGTCCAAAGACTGTTGACTTGTAAACTTGAGACAATGTCTGTTTAAGAAACTACATTTGTTCAAATATTTGTAATAGAGAATTACGTTTATTACTGAAAGAAATAAACTATGTTAGTCGCTCTGTTCTTGTTTTAATTAATACAACCAGTATATAAAAACTGCTCAGTTAAATTAGGAAAGTGTAATTAAAACCTTCCTCCCTGCAAAAAGATTTTTTTTTTTTTTTTTTTTTGCGGTACGCGGGCCTCTCACTGTTGTGGCCTTTCCCGTTGCGGAGCACAGGCTCCGGACGCGCAGGCTCAGCGGCCATGGTTCACGGGCCTCGCCGCTCCGTGGCATGTGGGATCTTCCCGGACCGGGGCACAAACCCGTGTCCCCTGCATCGGCTGGCGGACTCTCAACCACTGCGCCACCAGGGAAGCCCAAAAAGATTTTTTTCAAGTAGGATAAATTAGTGCTTCTAACATTAACTTAAAACTGTGATGCTGAATCTAATTTTCCAGTTACATGTATTAACATGGTAAATCTCAAAAACAAAAAGTAAAGTGAAAAAAGCAAATTGGTGAATATGTACAGTAAGATGACAGTTATTTAAACAAAACTTTCAAAACAATGCCATATGTATTCCATATGTTTTTTTTACCAGAAACTGTGGTATCAAGTAAATATCAATATTACTTATAGATAATGTGCCATGGTGATAAATTATGAAAACATGGAGGGTAGTCAAAGAATCTGGTGATTTCTGGGGAGAGAGGAAGTGAGAGGTAACAAGAGTCTTCGATGATATCTGTCATATTTCTTACTTTCGTTTTTAGCTTTATTGAGATATAGTTGACATATAACATTGTGTAAGTTTAAGGTGTACATGTGTGTGTTGATTTGACTTATATTTTGCAAAATGATTACCACCTTAGCATTAGCTAACACCTGCATCCTATCACATAATTACCTTTTTTTGTGTGTGTGGTGGAACAATTTAAGATCTCTAAGCAAGTTTCAAGTGTATAATACAGTATTATTAGCTATAATCACCATGCTGTATATTAGATCCCCAGAACTTGTTAATCTTATAACTGGAAGTTTTTACCTTTTGATCAGTATCTCCCCATTTCCCCCACTCCCCAGCCCCTGGTAACCACCACGTCATGTTTATTTCTTAAAACAAATGGTGAAAATATGGCAAAAATAACTTTTGTTCAATATAGGTGGTAAGTACTTGGATATTTGGATACTTGGATTTTAAAAAGATAATCTGTCATGTATTTTTATTTAGGTTATAGAACATGGGTAAAAAATATGTGAAAAAAATGTGTTCTTTCCCTCATATACATAATTATTATAAACCAGTTACACACAGAAGATTCTTCCCCATTCCCCCCATCCCCCCAAATCAACTATTTTATTCATATAGATGCTGTGAAAACATGAAGAACTCCAGCAACAGGAGCCCATAGGTAGTAGTCAGCTGTTAGCAGCTTCAAGCCGGCAGTATCTTTTACATACAAATGTCCAGTAATGTTTCTGCACATTTCCAATTAGCAGCCTCTGGCTTGTCCACAGTAACTACCCAAACCTTCCCCAGTATCCAGCCTTCCTCAGCAGCACCCAAACTCTCAGCAGATGATACCTTCCAGCATTTAATCAGGGAAAAAGAGGTCAGTAGGCATTCCTCCCTGAGCTTCTCCCTGTCTTTCTCCTGACCCACAGATCTGAATCTGGAGCCTTTATTCTCTCTATTCCCCTTAGTTTCTGTGAGTACAACGGCCTTTCTTCTACTTTAATTCATCCATCCGTGTTCTGGACCTCCTTTCCTTTTACTTTCTCAGAATATCACTTTATCATAGGTGCCTCTGGCTCCTGTGTCTTTATTCTCTTCTATGTGTATTTGTTTCCTTTTGGTATGTAATTATGCTTAACTATCTTCTAACTTAAAAAAAAATCCCCCTTGATCCTTTCATTTCCACTACGTGTACTCCTCCCTCAACAACTTCAATTCATTTTTGAAAACTTTATTGCTAAGTGAAGAGCCATTATGGTGAAAATCCTTTCCTGACCATCTATTACATGAGGTAACATAATGCTTCACTGTCAAACTTCTTGAAGGAGGGATCTACTTTTCCTTTTGCTACTGTCTCAATCCACTTCCATGGTGGTTTGGTTGCTGCCCCTCTTAGTCCACTAAGTTCTCTTGCCAAGAATTTGCCAACTGATGTCTTGTTTGTAAGTATAATGTTTTGAGTTGGCTTCTTGGAAGTAGTTCATAGAGTTGATTATTTCCTCTTATTTGAACGTCTTTCTGCCCTTGACTTCAATTGTGTTGAACATGCATTTATTGATGGACCAGATACAATGTGCCAGAAGCCACCCTGGTTGCTAGAGGTCGCTGAGCCTCTCCGCAATGGGAGAGGCCACAACAGTGAGAGGCCCGCGTACTGCAAAAAAACCAACCAACCAAACAAAAAACTGACATGTAAAGGAAAGACAGAAAAATTCCTATCAGGCAAAATGACATAAAGGATCATGGAATATTTTTTTTGATAAATTAAAAAGTAGCAATATAGTGAAACAAGTCCTGAAACAGCAAGTTTGAAATTTACTTAAGGGCACATGTTTTAAGAAAGTTATAGGCAGAACTTCTCAAAGACTGGAAAGATATCCTTAATAATAAGAAGCTACACTTAATCATAATAATTTTAGCGAACATTTATGAGTATTAGGGGCGCCCAGTATTATACTGAGTATTTTACATTCATGCTCTCAATTAATGTTTATATAACACTATGAAGTCTATATAATTATTATGCCCAGGTTACTGATGAGAAAAACCAAGCCCTTTTTAAAAGCCAGATCTGCTGGATCCAAACCTAGTGCTTTCTCTCTTCCAGGAAGGAGGTTTATTGCCTCGAGGGACAGAGCTTGGCTCTCTAGGTATGCACAGACAGGGCTTGTCCTCCATTGGGCCACAACAGCCAAGACGCATTTCCCTCCTGTCCTCTTGGTTGCCTTTTGCAGATTTCCCTATTAGGGAGTTTTTGAGGAAGAGGATTCACAGGGTCACATATAATAATGGACCAGAGGCTATGGAGGGAGGTAAACCTTTTTATTTAATACCACATACCATGGAAAGTTTCTGTGTGAGTCTGTGGGTATGAGTGCTGAGAATGAGCTTCCCCTTACACGTGGGGAAGTGGTAGGGCCAAGAGCCAGAATAACTTGTCCAAAGTCCCCAAGGAAGTCAGCACTAAAAGCTGAGTTTCTACCACTGGACATTCAGGAGGCTTAAACTAGATATTTATGTGTATGAGAAAGAGGGCCCAAGAGAAGGGAATGCACCCTCGCCACTGAGTTATATAGAGACTGAGTGCAGAAACTTGTCTTCAGTTGTTATGAGGCTTCTCAAAATGTCTGGTTCAGAGCTCAGCTCACAGTAGACCCCCAATGTATGTGCTTGATGAATTAGGAAGATTTTATGGACTAAACATTATCTGATTTAACCTTCACAAATTCCCATCAGTTAAAAATCATTGATCCTTTAATAAAGATGAAAGTATGGACACTTTGAACAAGACTAAATAACTTGTTCAAGGCCACTGGGAAAATAAGGACTGGAGCTTGGGTTGGGGAGCAGCAGCCCTCGTGGTCACAAGTTGAAAGATTTGCCTTTTCCTGTTTTGTATTGGCTCTCAAGAGCCCATTGTTAAATATTCAGGACTTTCCAAGCTGATTATTAAGTTGTTAGTAGTTTGAAATTGCATGGTGTTAAGTACTTTTATCACAGGAATCTGCAAACACTGTAAGTGAGGGCTCCCTCCACCTGTGGAGAGCCAGTTTACAGAACTGGTTTAGTGTGTCTGACCTGTCATTGCTCCCATTGATTATCCCAAATAACAAAGTTTCAATTAAATGTTACATCACAACTCACTTAAGAGCAGCCTCACTTAAAGCTTCAGTGCATCCAGCCAAAGGAACTGCCTTTAATATGCTCTTTGTAGGGCTAGATCCCTATGAAGTATAGATCCAGGGAGTAACAGAGGTTAAAATTAGTGAGAGGATTCTAAAGAGTGCTATTTTCTCTGCATTTTATTTCTGTTGAAATATTTGGAAACTTTCCTGTTTACGTATTTATTTAATGTCTGTCTCCCTCCACTAGAATGTGAGCTCCATGAAGACAGACACTTCATTTTTGGTGCTCCCTGGTTAGACCGTAGTGTGAAAGAGGATCACAAAAATCTGTCTCTCAAACAGCAAATATAGTTGAAACCAGCAATAAGTTCACCACCAGCAGTCAAACAAGGAAATAGTTACAGTCTCACTCTCTAACTGTGAAAACCTGGTAGCCAAAGAAAATCAGAAGATTCTAGCATGTAGGCAGCTAGCAGTAGGCTAGCAAAGGTAGTAGCAAAGCTGCAGTAGGCAGCTTTGGAAAAAGTCAAGAGAAACCCTTAACTATCATTACAGGGTTTCAGTAGAGAAAAGAAGGGCTCCGAGAACTTTACATTTTCCAGGGCTTCAAATAAATTGAGCAATAATCTGAAGACTCTGGGCACCCTTGACCCATGGGAATATTTTTAGAGGAATAGCACCCACAACTATGTGATGTGAATTCTCAGATAAGATATTAAGAGAATCTCTGAAGAAATAGAACTCACTCAATAGCCCGTGAGTTCTGGGCTATGGCCCAGAGCCCCAGCAGAGCTTCCCCCTTCCCCTTGCACCACAGACTATAGAAAACGAATCTAATACAATAATCACTCTTTAACCTGTAGCTCAGAGGAGAAAACCATGCAGGTTCAGATGAGCTGCAAATAGTGTCACCAAGAATTGACTTGTGTTCTGTCAGAGCAAAGAGAGCTTTGGTTAGAGTTGTCTACCTTAAGCTTGTGTAAAAAAAAAAAAAAAAAAAAAAAAAAACCGCGGTGTTAGATAGATTGATAATAGGGAAAGAAAGAAGGAAAGGGGAAGAAAGGAAGAGAGGAGGGAGGGAAGGAAGGGGAAGGAGGAAGAGCAGGAAAGAGCAAGGGAGGGGGGACGGAAGGAAAAGGCAGACTAGAAGAAAAGGAAGGAAAGAAGAGGGTGAAGGAGGGAAGGAAGTGGGAACATACTGGGCAAAACAGATGAATAGTTCAGTCCATATTTCTGTGAGTGGTATGGGTCATAAAAGAATTAAGAACAGGAATTCCTTATTAAGAACAGGGTTATAAGAAATAAGAATTCAAGGATAGAATGGTACAAAACAACAGCCTGAAGTGCGGAAGATTTCAGAGCTAAGGGAACAAATTAAGAACCGAAACGTCATTACCAAACTTATACGTAAATTAGAGACAACAAAGAACAGAGTACACACAGCTGAAAATCAAATTATTTACACAGAGAAAAAGCTGGAGGAAGTCATAGTGAGCATAGAGGAAAAATGCAAGAGTTGAAAGCAATTAGAACAAAGAGTCTCACTGCCACTGGTCCTCTCCTCATGCTCATGTTCACACTCTACGAATTCTACCCCATTGGGATCCCCAGTCCATTGATCCTACCACTTTTCATTATTTGTCAAGCTCTCTAGCCTTATTTCCTCTTTATCCAGATTAGATTTACTTAAAAACACATTCCTTGAAAATCTGAATAATGCTTTTTATTTTGTTTTTTGGCATATTCCCACTGGAATGACAGCCCTTCTGTTATGGATGGTGCTTGGTTTAGAGCAAAAGATTTCACATATTGAAAGCTTTGATTTTATGGTCTGTTGCTGCAGTCAACCCCTGGGAAACCAGGAGTTTCACTCTCTTTCCCCTCTTCTCCCTTCATTATATTCATTTGGCAAAACGAATAAACAAACAAAAATTAAAACTCAAAACAAAAGCCCTGCATGATTAAACCCAGCTATCTTCTACTTTGAGCACTTGAATGGTGTTGGAATTACTAATACAAATGGAATGACTAGTCTCACTATAAATTTGTGCTCATAATTTTCAAAAGAGCACTTGATACTTCCTGGCTTTTCTTGTGTGTTCTTTTTACTCTCTGATTCTTCAAAATAACCTTTACACACTTCCTCTCCTCCAACCTTCAGTATCCCTCTCTTTCTGCACTCTCTTAGCTGATGTTTTCTCTTTACATGACCGATAAAAGCAAGCAGATGGTGACTTGACTTCCTCCTTCATATTTGCACAGTCCTTATCTTTCTCAGTGTCTCAGCAGCAGAGTGGCCTCTCCATCCTTCGTGAAACACTTTCTGTTCTAGGGCTTTGCTAGTTCTCCTCATCCCTCCCTGCTACTCTCTCTCAGTCTTCTTTACTGGATTCTCCTCCTTCCACTTCAGATGTGAGTGTATTCAAAGGCTTGGTCCTGGGTCCACTTCTCTACCTACACTGATGCCACATCCCATCCTCACATGTGCTGATTTATTTGGGGGTAGGGAACTGGGCACAAGTATTTCTTAAAGCATCTCAGGTGGTTTTGTTGCAGAGTGAGGACTAAGGACCACTCTCTACCCAAGGTGATTTCCCCCTTGGTATTAATTCCATCCATATGTTGACTATTCCTAAATTTCTTTCTCCGCTGAACTCTAGATATCGATAGCTCTGTCTACTGGATTTCTAATAGATATCTCAAATGAGACATTCCTAAACTCCTGTTCCCAATCCAACCTATTACTTCTCCAGCCTTTCCCCTCTCTCAATAAGTGGCACTATTGACATATAGACACTACCGAATGTAAATAGATGGCTAGTGGGAAGCAGCCGCATAGCACAGGGAGATCAGCTCGGTGCTTTGTGACCACCTAGAGGGGTGGGATAGGGAGGGTGGGAGGGAGGGAGACGCAATAGGGAAGAGATATGGGGACATATGTATATGTATAACTGATTCACTTTGTTATAAAGCAGAAACTAACACACCATTGTAAAGCAATTATACTCCAATAAAGATGCTAAAAAAAAAAGGGGCACTAATTTTAACTTGTTGCTCAAGTAAAACAAAACCAACCAACCAACCAAACACACACTAGAATTTGTCCTTGGTTCCAGTTTTCTCATTCCTCCACCTCGAATTCCATCTCACTAGGAAGTCCCTTCTTCTCTGCTTGTAACGTGTATCTCAAATCTGCTACTCTTCTTTGTCTTCGCTGTTATTGCTCTAGTCCAAGCCATCATCATCTCTTGCCTGGATTACTACAGTAATCTCCTAACTGGACTTCCTACTTCTACTTCTTCACTCCACCATCTCTTTCAATTCATTCTGTACACAGGAATCAAAATTTGGTCTTCTAAAAATGTAAACTAAACTAGTTCATGTCCTTCTCTCCTCCTCTTGCTTATACCTTCTAAAGTCTTTACATTATATTTTGAATGAAGTCTCAGTCTCATATGTTGGCCTAAAATTCCCTGTGTGAAATGACTCTGTCTACCTCTCTAGCCATATACTGTCCTCTCCTAATCTCCAGTAAACTCTAGCAACATTGGCCTTCTTTCTGATACTCAAACATGCTACACATATTTTTGCCTGAGGCATCTTCTGTTCCTTCTATGCAGAATGTTACCCCTTAAAGAAGTTTTCTGACTTTTTTTAATCATTCAAGGACTCAGCTCACATGTCACATCTAAAGAGAGGTCTTTCTTGGCTAAAATAGCCTTTTCTCCACTTATTTACCATGTGTCCTTATGTACATAGCACCAATCACACACAATCTGAAAACTATCTTGGGCTTTTTTCTTACGTATTTTATTTTTTCTCTCCTCCTTTAGAAGGTAAGCTCCATGAGTGTAAGAATCTTACCTGTTTTTCAGTCTTATCTCCCCAGTGTCTAGATGCCTCAAATATATTTGTTGAATATACTCAGGAATGGAAAACCTATGGTAAAAATGATCAGTGTTGAGGATCAAGTACATTTAAATAGAAAACTAAGGGTAAACACTTGGAGGATTATAATTACAAAAGAAATTTTAAGTATTAAAAATCTTGACAACATTAAAACCACAATATAACTCATAAAACTAAGAATGTGAAGGGAATTATAAAAAGCTAATAACTTCCTTATTGTTCAAAGTATAGAGTCAGTCTTTTAAGTTCATTCAGTCTAAACATTTCTTCTGTTAAATTCAAGAACAATTAAATTTTACTTAAAAAACAGCATTTAGAATACAATTCTATTTTACATTCTTTTCCCCCTATGTATCCACCCTCTTGTTGGTATATAGTAATAGAAAAAATGTTATAAAGAGAAAAGAGATGATTATTTTGGGGTTGTGAGAGTTCTGGTGATTTTTTCTTTATTCTTTTCCCCTGTTGCTCACATAAAAAAAAAATCATGGAAAATGAAGTCATTCTGAAAAATAATAAATGGGAGATGAAAAAGTGCATACTACACGTGTAGAGAACATGCTCTCCCAAGAAGCTAACTATGAAGGTGAGAATTGAAATATAATGAAACCAGGGAGGTTTTCTCTAAAACTTTGCTAGTTTGCTTATTGTTTAACAAGAGAGGTACTAGAATATATCTGAATGTAGATGAAATGGATTTAGAAGCAAGGATGTGTGCATGTGGCATATGTAGGGAGATGATCTATGGATCAAGGTCCCTTCCAGAGAAGAGGAGAGTTAAGGAGTTTCACAGCCCATTTGGAACTAGCCTGTATTAGGAGGTAGGTGATTTATTGTAAAAGGGGGAAAAAGGAGAAGGTGGGTGCAGGTAGATGCAGGATGGTATGTATATTTAGAATCAGTGATAGGAAGTTGAGGGGTTTGATAGCTAATTACTTTTATTATCTCAGGGAAGTTGGAGACAAGTCATCACTTGAGAATGGGTGTGGGAGTTTGAGGAAATTGAAAAGGTATAAAATAGAAAAGCTACTACTAGAGAAAAATAATAAGATTAATGGGCACTGTTGAGGGCTCAGTTGATGTTGCTGATTATAAATGTAAAGTGATAGCAATCTATAAAGCTGAATGATTTTTCTCTAGCTTTGCTCAGCTCTTTGGGTGCAGGAATGGGGCAAGTGGGTGGTTGAACTCACTCAGGGTGGGTACTTTGAGACAAGGGTCCTAGGGAGGTCTAGGAGTTTACAGGAGAAGGATTGTAGTGGAATCTGAGATGGATGAGGAGAGAAGTGAGGAGGCTCTGATGGGTAAGGAGAAATTGGTTTGGCCTGTGGGTTGAAAGATGATGACCAGTTTGAAGGAATGTTATCCCTGGGCATTTGATCTGCATGTCGTCTTTTCATAAACAATGAAAATAGACTAGACAGAACATTCATATTAAGGTTTTAGTCCTAGCCACTCTGATGTACATTTGTGTGGTTTGGCACAAGCTGCTTACTTGAGACTCAGTTTCTTTATCTGTAAATAAAAAGGTTGAACTAGATCAATGCATCTCAAACTTTAGCGTGCACATGAATTACTTGAGTATCTTGTTAAAAGGCAGGTTCTGGTTTAGCAGGTCTTCGGTGGGGTCTGAGGTTTTGCATTTGTAATAAGCAGCCATGTGATTCTGATGTTGCTGGTCCATGGATCATATCTGAGTAGCAAGGAAGAGATAAATTCTATAGGCTTAAAAATTCTGATTATAAAATCTCGAACCTTGAAATATATTTCCTCCTCCTTCTCACCTTCCTTTTCTGAGCTTTGTCAATTCATTTTGAAACCAAGTTTTGGACACTTCTATAGTTTTCCCTTAACTGAGCAGGAAGTAAGTAGAGAAAGATGCAAACCCTGCAGAATAACCCACGCCCAGCAACGGAAACAGAGAGGGTTGATGACGTCTTACAGCTTGTGCTTGCTGGGTGGGGGTAAGTGATACTGCCTTTTCCCAGGCATGGTGTGTCAAACAGGAATGTACTATCACTCAGGAAATGGCTCCAATACAAACAGGGACACCAGAGATCAGGGTTGGATGAGAGACTGATCACAGCAAATGGCACATTACAGACAAGACACTCAGATCGATTTCCTTCCTTTGTCATGTGAAAAGGTTTCACCGTGTCAGGGTTCTTTTCCTTAAAAACATATGTTCCCAATCTAATATATATACAAAGCCCACCACCAGAAGTCCTCCTTTACTCAGCCAAGGACTGAGTAAAGGTTTCATTTTGTGTTAAAGCTAAAGACTACAGGAAGCTCATCTGGTACCGACTTAGAGAAATGTTCCCATATTGTATATTTCCCATATGACTTTCCATTTCAAAAGGTTCCAATTACAGGGTTGTGTTTTTCTGGATTGAACATGTTTTTCACAGGCAATTAATTCATGTTTCAATTATTTAAAAAATAATAAGAGCTTTCGCAGATTGAATCTGATATTTTAGCTCTAAAGAGAAAATTTGTTATAAGGAGAAATAGATGAAAGAATGGAACATAAAATTTTTGTAACAGCCGTAACTGAGGACAGTTCCCATTTAATGAGATGGGTGTTAGTGATGGTAGGAAATGAAATGTTGAATATGAATAATTGAGGGAAGAGTCAGAGTTAACGTTTCCTTTTGGGATCTGTTTCAATGGAGGAGGAAATCATCCTGAGAAGTACTTTTTGGCTTATATTGCAAATGAAACTGCCCATAGGCCAAGTTTAGAAAGGATTGGGAAAGACACAATCAGGATCTAAATGTCAGCTTCTAGCCTTTCATCCTGTAGGGCAACCTGTCACCCTTGAGATTGAAGAAGAGGCTGACGTTATGTCAAGGCTCCTTCTTGATTTCTGGAGGTGTGTTTGCCCTGCATTTGAGGATGGCAAAAAATAAAAGAGGAAGAGCCATCTTATCTAAGGTCTGTCTGTTAGGTTTTCTTTAAATATCCTGACTCCATTCAAGAAATGTCTTGGAATATGTTTTACATTGTGCTGAAATCTAAGCCATCTTTATCTCCGGAAATGGTGGTTGGGTCTCATAAATGAAAGTAAGGGTGTTTATTGGTAGCAGTCATTTGCAGTGGAGCAAGCAGTCTAATGAACTATATGAAAAGAACAGTCACAAAACCCCCTTTCCACAGGAAGAAGAACATTGTATGCAGTAAACACAAATAAACTCCCTGCTGCCTTTCTTCCCCACACCTCTTAACACGTCGTCATACGTATTGTTGAATCCACAGGCTATGGAATAGATGACAGCATCGACTAATGAAGCTGAAGTGTTGTAAGGGATCACTTTAATTATAAAGCCAGAGCTCATCAGTGGCTTGAAGTGAGGGAGAAAGAACTGGAATAACCTTGCTTGAACTGCATTAAGTTACCATTTTGCAAAGCCAAGAAATTCCTAGGGTTTTCAACAACAGGCATTGTGGAGACTTTTTTTTTCCAAGGTGCTGGGTTGGGGGTGTGAGTGGATTTTAAGAGATTGCAAATTACTTTGAATAAAGAAGAGTTTTTTTTTTGTTTGTTTGATTTGTTTTGTTTTTTTTTCACGGAAGGAGTTTCTATTACATGTAGCAAATTGAATTCTAGATTTTCAGCACTACAGAATCTCAACCAGATATCCAAACTGGCTGGAGATGTTTATTGCAAGTAAGGTATTCAACACCTGTCCAAAGAGACCTCCCCACCCCCTTACCTTTTCATGTGCTCTAGCATGTTAATCATGCAGGAGAGACGAAATATTTAGTCTCACAACATAATTAAAGAGGCTACGAAAATTTCTAAAACTGTTAATTACTTTACTCTAAATGCCAGTTAAGTAAATGACTATAGAGCTCCTCCTGGGATATTTTTGAAGAGTTATTAATCACACTGTTTCAAAATATGAGATCCACTTTAGCAAGTTAATTTAGAGTAGAAAAAGGACTTCAGACCAAATAATCCAACCCAAAGGAAAGATATTGACATTTAGTAGCCCCTGTTGCTGCTATAAGGTAACTCATTTGCTGAAGAGTCACTTATTGTAGATCTTCTACTTTTATGAAGCACAGGATTGCCCCTTCTTTTCTGTTACGTGGATGTTGTATACTTAGCACATGCCAATCACTGGGGCCTCCCAGGCACTCCCAGGTTGTTGGAGGTGGGTTCTTAAACAAGTCTCTTTTCTTTTGGTGTCACATTTTAATCTGAATGTTGGTTTGAGTTCTACAGTTTGAGATGTATGTTAAAAATGAAAGTTAAGATTATAATCCTTGTGACTTTGGAGCGAATGCTTCCATTTCTACTAAATGAGTTGGAATTTAAACCACATGTAATGATGGTCATTATCTCTGGGACTTGCTGCTTTGTAGGGAGGTTGGGCAAGAGGAAAGAGGTAAGGTGGCTTGCTTCGAAGCTCATACTACCATACATTCCATCACACACACACATCCTCTCTCCCTGTCTACAGCCCCTTTATACGGCAAGACAGATTACCTCTTTTGCCTTCTGAGACCTGCCTTTAGAATGAATTTAGCCAGAATTAATTTTTTAATAGATTTTCTTTTAGAGCAATATTCACAACAAAATTTAGCAGAAAGCACAGAGTTCCCATGTACATACCCCTAGGCCCACTGCCACGTAGCCTCCTCCCTGACTATCAACATCCTGCACTGGAGTGGTACATTTGTTACAGTCAGTGAACCTACATTGACACATCATTATCACCCAGAGTCTGTAGTTTACACTAGGGTTCACTATTGGTGTTGTACATTCTATGGGTTTGGACAAATGTATCCATCATTATAATGTCACACAAAGTAGTGTTCACTGCCCTAACATTTCTCTGTGTTCCACCTATTCATCTCTCCCTCTCCCCCAATCCCTGGCAACCACTGACCTTTTTACTGTCTCCATGATTTTACCTTTTTCAGAATGTAAAATGGTATGTAGCCTTTTCACATTGGCTTCTATCACTTAGTAATTTGAAGTTAATTTTCCTTCATGTCTTTCCTGGCTGAATTTCTTTTTATTCATGTAAACATTTCTTTTTGTTTGTGTTGGGGTGGGGAGAATGAAAACACATGGTAGCTTTCCAGGAGTTGGGCCTCCAGTGTTGTGGTCATTCTGTGAAAACACCTTAGGCTAACACACCTTGGATTTTGATAACCCACCAGTCAACCTGGAAAGTTTTTGTATTCCTGTTTGCCTGTCTGTTTTTGCCATTGGGATGTTCAGAACTGTTTGATGTTGTGTGGTTCTCTTTTATTGCCTCCCAACTCAATAAACATAAGAATCCAACAAGGCTCAAGATGGATTACTGTTAGGAGAGGAAGGTATTTATTCATTTCTTCAAATAAAATGGTATGGAGAGTGTTTTTACATAGACCAACTCAGAATAGTTTGTCTTCTAATTCCAGCTTTCTGTTTCAGCAGAGGGCACTCTGACCTTACCTAGAGCCCAGTGTTTTTTTCATTTGCCCAGTTTTGGAAAAGAGCTAGCTTATCATGTACATTCTTCAGTTTAACAGTCAGCAGTGAGTATATTGTCAAAGTAGAAACCAGATGCATCAAACTAGGGCTTAGTCCTATCCTGTGTGATCCCGAAGTCCTTTGTTCATCTCTCACCTAAAGCTCCTACTGGTCTGTAGTGAAATCCATGCATTTGCATGTAGCTTTTCTGACCAGTCTGTGAAGTTCTTGGGGCTGGGACCCATATATTTCATCCTTGGGGTGTAACACAATGCCTAGAACAGACTACACATTCAATAAATATCTATTGAGTAATTGAAAAAAAAAAAAAAAAGGTAGAGTCTGACCAGACTGTAACAAACAAAGGGACAATTGTGCATGTATTTGATGTTTCTCTAGAAGACATCATTTTGCTTTGTGGATTCAATAGTGTTCCTTCTTGAGGTCATACTCATGCTCCATGTTGCTGTGTGTCTAAGAGGCAAAAAGTAGCATCTGCCTTAGATCCAGACTGGAAGATCCCATTGTGTCACCCCATTCAGCATGGCATTATTTGATACCCATAATGGCCTGGTCCTGGCAAGTCATGTAGGTAAATAAAATAAATACTAGTTCTTTCAGCAAATTTTGAGATGGCAAAAGCCCAAGACAAATCCAACTTGCTAATTTGAATGTACCCTTCCTTGGTACTAAAATGCCCTCCTCTTCATCTCTGAATATCGAAATCCTACCAAATATCTAACGACCAGTTCAGATTCTGCCTTTTTCATAAATTTCTATTTCAGGCCATCAGGAACTTCTCCATCTGGCCTCCTATAGATGTTGAACCTTTGAACAACCCTCATGGCTCTTACGCATTTTTCTCTTATAATTTTTCATATATATATATATATATATATATATATATATCTTCTAGAGGTTTAGCTCTTGTTGTAAGGAACTTGATGTTTTCTGAGTGCTAGCTGTGTGTGCTATTTCATTTAATCCTTAAAACGTTTCCATGATAAATATGAACATTGTCATCTTGCTGATGAAGAGACTGGAGCTCAGAGAAGTGAACTATCTTAACTGTTATCTCCCAGGTAGCAAATGATGGAGACAGATTTTAAAACCAGTTTGGTCTGATGCTAAAGTCCATGTTCTTTCTGTTAACATTGTGCAGCTTAAGAACAGGAACAGGAACTACTCATTATGCCCCGTAGAGGGTTGAGCTGTAACAAGTTGGGGGAGGTTGTGCCTCTTTACTTCACCCTGTTTGAAGGCCTCAAAAGTTGCTGTGGTTTAACTTTAACTACTTTAACTACTCATGACAACCTGCTCGTAGAAGAGAATCTGTGGACCCCTCATTCATATTATCTGTATTTTTAAATTAAGAAAATTGATATATAATCTACATGCAGTAAAACGCCAAAATCTTAAATGTACAGCTTGACGTTTTTTTCCTACATATTGTGCAGTAAAGAGTTAACATAGTAGGCCTGAATTCTATCCTTAGAAAGCCCTGCTTGTAAGGTTGGCCCTCATCTGGCATCTAGGAACTTCAATTTCAGGAAGGTTTGTGTTGTTTCCCTGATGAGAATGGTTCACTGTGTGTGTATGTTCAGATTTGTGCTGAACACTTGACTTTTTTTCTGGGAGTCTGAAGTTTTGGTACATGCTCTGCAGAAGCTGCCTCTCTGACTAGCTCCCAGTAAAAACCCTGGCACTGAATCTCTAATGGGTTTTCCTGGGCGACAACATAGCCTATGAAATGAATTTCATAGTTCATTGCTGCAGGAATGAACATCCTGTGCGACATTACTGGGAGAGGACTCTTAGAAGCTTGCTCCTGGTTTACTCTGAACTTTGCTTCATGTGCTTTTTCTCTGCTTTTACTTTTCATCTTTTTTTTCTGTGATAAGTGACAGGCATGAGTCTAACTTTATGCTGAGTCCTCCGAGTCCTCCTGGCAAATCATTGAACTGAGAGTGGTCTTGTGGTCCCCTGACTCACATATGTTTACACCTGTGTAACTATCAATCAGATCAACATATAGAACATTCCTATCATTCCAAAAAGTTTCCTCATGCTTCTTTGCAGTAAAAACCCTTACTTCCAAAAAGAGCTAACCATTATTACTTCCAAAAAGAGCTAACCATTTTTCTGACTTCTATTGCCATAGATTGCTTTTGCCTGTTCTTGAATTTCAAATCAATGGAACCATAATAGTATGATTCTCATGTTTGACTTCTTTCATTCAAGGTAATGTTTTTTGAAATGCATTAAAAAATCCAATATATCCAAAATATCCAATAGAATATCTATTGTAGTGTACATCAGCAGTTCATATATATATGTACCATAATTTATTCTTTCTTCTGTTGATAGACATTGTGTTGTTTCCAGATTTTGCCTGTTATAAATTATAGCTGTGATGAACATTCTTATATCAACCCTTGAGAGAACATATGCATTCATTTATCTTGGAAAATGTCTAGGATCCAAATTGTTGGATCATAGGGCAGATGCATTTTTACCTGTATTAGAAATTGTCAAAACAGTTTTCTAAAGCAGCTGTAACAGTTTATATTCCCACCAGCAGTGTATAAGAGTTCCAGTTGCTCTGCATCCTTGCTAGAACTTGGTATTATCAGTCTTTTCAATTTTAAGCATTCTAATGGGTATGTAGGGATAGTTCGTGGTTTAAATTTGCCTCTCTGATGACGAGTGACACTGAGCTTTTTTTCATATTATTATTGGCCATTTGGATATCTTTTGTGATGTGATTCATGTTATATTTTGAAATGATTTTTAAAAAAAATTTCTTATTTTGTCCTTAGTTCTATCACTGAATTTCTGAGTTTTTCTAATTCTGATTTTTGCTGTTATTTCATATAATTTATCATTAAAAAATTTCCATTAGTTAATTTGAAAAATATTAAGTTACAGCTTTCATCTGTTCTGTGGTCAATTTTCTGGAGTGCTTTAATCATCTATAGGGATGTTTTCTTGCACCTCATTTTCTATTTCTTATAAAAATATTGTATAGAATTCAACTATGATTCTTTTCTGTTGCTTATTTTTTACATGAGATTAGTTTGCCTCAACTTTTAGGAAGAAGGGATGAGTTAGGATAACTTTTCTAGCTCCGTTGCTGTGGAGTTCTGTCTTTCTGTTAATTATTGTTTTTGTTCAAAAACATGGTCGCATACTTTTGGATACCTCCTGGTTTTGTTCCTCATCTCCACTTTCTTTGGACCTGCTCTTTTCTTCCCTCTCTTGGTCAATTTACGTTCTATTCCCAGTAGTTTCTTCCTCGTGTAGAGCTTTGCTCTGGAAGAACACTTTGGCAAATTCAGTTCCACAGTTTTTAAGTCTCAGATTAATCCAGCCTCTTAAACTCTTACTGCCATCCCAGCGCACTTACCTGCAAACACCCCTTCCAATTCAGCTGCAGTCCTCAAATTGGCTACCCATGCTTTCCAGTCAATATATGTTGGCAATTTTGGAGTTATTTTGTTCTCAGATCTGTTAGATGCCTTCTTACTTTCCTTGGCTTCTTCCGGTATAGATGCTGATACTGTATGGGTCTGTGACTTGTCTCACTTATTCCTATTTTGCATTCATGAGAATAGATGCCTCCTTACTTTCCTTGGCTTCTTCCTGTATAGATGCTGATACTATATGGGTCTGTGATTTGTTCACACTTATTCCTATTTTGGGTTCATGAGAATAATTTATTCCTTAACTTATAGGTATTGTCTGTGGCTTTTTGGTTTGGCTCTATTTTTATGGGGTGATTCAGGGAGATTAAAAAACTATACTCTCTCACCACTATCTTCCTATATTCTATTTTGAATTTAAGCCAGTGTATTATTTTTCAGGATATTTATGTTTTAGGTATTATCTCAAATTACAGAACAGGAAAACACATCTCCAGAGCTCTCAGGGAGCAGGTATCGAGTTTTCAACCCCTTGAAATCATACCATGGTAAATTGGTATTTATTGGGCCTGTGCATCAGACTCTTTTGAGAAAGGGGGCTTGGGAAGAATATATATAATTCTATGTTTAGTTTTTTTTCTTTTCTTTCTTCTTTTTTAAACAATTCCCCTACTTCCTCCACTTGTTTTCCTTCCTTGATTTGAATTCGTGGGAGTATATTTCACTGTTTTTTTTTTTTTATGTAAGAGGTGGCTTAGCAAAAGAAACTTCTTAAACTCTTTTCCCACTTCCCAAAGCAACTGTTGACAAAGGTATGGATTTCAATCCAAACATACAGTGGAACTCATGGGACTGTTTGGAATCTTTGCATAATGAAGTTTCTCTGTGGGATTTTTGCTTTCTTCCCTATCCCATTAGGACTCCTCCTATGCTGAATTTAGATAATGAACTTTCTGGTTAGGGATGTGTTTTCCTTATTTCATGGTTAGTGACCAATATTAGAGTGCTACAAGTTAGGGTAACCACATAATCCATTGGTTCTCTAACTTTGTCTACATAAGAATCACCCGGGATTTTAGATCCCACAAACTGGAGATTCAGATACAGTATTATAGGGTGGGTCTAGTAATCTGCACAGGATATACATCCCATATGCTGATGCAGCTGGTCAGTCCAGGAACCTCAGTTTGAAAAACAGTAGCATAATCCAAAACTATTTGCAGCCACCAAACCAAAACTGAGTTTGGCGGCTGTGTTTTCCAAAATAGGCAGTGAAGTTTCAGAAAGAAATGCTTCATGAGGACATTCATCCATTCACTGTTTGAATTAATGTCTTAAATGTTATATATGTGTCAGGGCCTGTGCATATTCATTCTGAAATGAATGAGAGATGGATCTAGACTTTATGGCTGAAATGAGACAAATGTGCAAAGGAATAATCCCAATATACAAATGTGCAAAGGAATAATCCCAATATAATGTCAAAAGGGCAAAAGTGTTGCCCCTTGGAATTCTCAAGAGAGGTATCTGTGGCTTTCCAAATTTTCCATATAATCCCCCCACCCCCGAAATATGTTTGTAATCGAGAGTGAAGAGCAACAATTTCAGCGAGACATAGAGCCTGGGCTTTTATAGATTCCTTTTCACTAAATGACCTCCACAGGCTTCTGTTCCAGTTTTGTTCAGTAAAATGATAATTCTATGTCACGGACCTTCTTCTGGTCGATCAAGAATATTAAATCCACAATTGCCAAAGTTTATCTGAGATTAAACTACTGTAGAATAGTGCTTCTTAAATTTAAGCAAGCTTGTCGAAACCCAGATTCCCAGCACCCAGCTCTAGATATAATGATTCAGTAGGTCAGAAGTGGGGCCTATGAAGGCTTGGTTTTAATAATCTCCCAAGTGATGCTATTCCCACTGGTCTAAGGACCACATTTTGAATAGCACAGTTTTAGAAGAGCTGTTGGTAGCACCCAGGAACTGAAATTGAGCAGGACCCTATGCGGCTCCTGGGCACAGAAGCCTTTCTGTGTCCTTCGTTTCTTATTTGTAGGGAATAGATTCCAGCCTCCATGACCTTCCCTGAGTCCCAAAAGGGCAGGTTCAAACAGTTGCTAATCAGGGAAGGGAGGGGATGCAGAGACAAGAGAGGAGCAGCCAAGAAACAAGAGTGCAGCCTTGGGGCAGGTCCTGGTTCTGCCTCAAGGGATACACATAACAATATCTTTGAACTCTTTACAGAACTAAAACCCCCCCAAAATGGAAGATGTTAGCATTCTTAATTTCAGATTAAAGGAACCAGGGAAGCTCTTCAAGAGACTGCCTGAAGCCAGATTAAAGGAGTGCAAGCCCTTCACACACCCTAATCCTTTTTAGCAATTCCGGCCTTGAACCACTGCTATAAAATTCCTCACCAATCCTCCCGGGTTGGGGACACACAGTTTTTGAGGGCAGGAGCCTGCTGTGTCCCCCTTTGCCTTGCAGAGCAATAAAAGCTGTTCTTTCCTACGTCACCCAAAACTCTGTCTCTGAGATTCGATTCAGCACTGGTGCACAGAGGCCAAGTTTTCAGCATCAGAACTAGTAATTAATATCCTAGACTGGGTAGTGGCATAACATGCATACGAGGAGGCTCTTCACAAAGGACCTGGGTCTTGCAAGTTCAATAGGAGCGCTTAATGTGGGAGAGGGTGAATCGTAAGTAAAGAGAGGATTTCCAGGCAGATGGCACAGTATATACAAAGACACAGAGACATAAAACAGCACAAAGTGTACAAGGAATAGACAGCTCTCTCTACAGTCTAAAAGCCCACAGTGACTCTGGAGGCGATGAAAAAAACAAAGCTTCTACTTGAGCAGAAGAGGAAATGAAAGCAGTGGAAAAGATAAGCTCCTACTTGAGCTATAGAGGAAATGAAGACAATGGTATTTGAGCCTCAAGGAAGCAAATTGTGCCAAGAGATAGCAGGATGCACCAGTGTATGATGTCCCTTTGAGATATTCCTGAGGAAAGGGTGGGTGGTTTTCTTCCATTGATGAGTTAAGTAGAGTTTTGCATGTGGGGGGCAGATAAAGTTTAGAGCTCCTATTCCAAATCTCTGATTCTGTGATATTAAAAATGCATTTAAAAATTGGAGGTACAAAAAGGAAAAATACTGTATATGTATTTCTACTTGATTTGACTTGAAACATGCAAAAAACTCTAAACGTTTCCTTGTAATACTTCTGAATGTATGCATTTGTGGCTGCAAGTTCAACTTAGACTGTAACTTCCCAACTGTATTCCTGGGTAAAGAATCCTGCAATAACCCAGTTTCTCATTAGAATGAGCTGCCAGAGAAGGTTGTATTATTGGGCAGCAAAGAGTACTGCCCCTGGTCAATAGATGTAATAATTGGGTGAAAAGGATGAAAAGGAACATTTCTAATAGCGGTCCCAGTGACTTTCACATTGCTAGATCTTCATTTCTTTCCCCAGGAGGACTGGTAAGTCTTTTGCAAGAGGAAATAGAGTAACCAAGCCAGTTTCTGCATGTGTTCTTAAGAGAAAAATAATACCCACTTTGACCACAAATTTTTCTGATGAAAGATGAATTTTCTCTCTGCCCCCCACTCCCAACAACTGCTTTGTAATTCTGGAGCTTGAAGTGCTTCTGTTCTAATAAAAATTGCACCTTATCTCTCAGCAGCAACTAATAGTAGACCCTCGGCATATGTGAATAGCCTGACACACTCTTTCTTCAGTTTTAACTGTCAAGATCCACAGGCAAAGAAGCATTGCAAGCTCAGCTGCAGAACAAAAGCCTGGGGCTCTTTATTTGATACTGATTGGCTTGGTAAATGGATTTGTCACAGAAATCCTCCCTGAAAGGAAGTGACCCAAGTCTGTTGGCTTTTATTTATTTATTTAATGCTGCTAAGAATTGGGCTTGACTCTAGTTTTTTAAGAGAGAACCCTTACAGATCATTCATTTATTCATTTATTCATTTATGAACATATACTGAACACCTGCTACGTGCCAGCCAATGTGCCAGGCACAGGGTTACTAAGAACAGTAAAACTCGGCTTTAGAACTTTCTTTCTAGAAGGGGAATTAGATAAGTAACTTTTTCCGTTATCTTGAGGTACAAGGAACCTTTTTAAGTCTACCTGGGGAAGCTCCCCAGACAGGGCAAAATGTAGTCTGGCTCCTTTTTAGGAGGAGGAGTTTGCATTGAAGATAAGGGGTTGACTGGGGTCCGGTGATGCCCCTTGCGAAGCTGAGGAAGGCTTACAGGACAGCAGTAAGAGCAAATGCAAATTCAAAGGAATGCTGCAGTCTTTGGAAAACTGTAGGTAATTTGGATTGGATTTGGTTTGAGATGGTTGGTGCCAGCAGTTGAAGACAGAGATACAGGAGGGGCCACCCAGTGACAGACTCAATACACAGGCATGAGGAAAATCCCTGGGTTCTCTGAAGGGTCTGGATATGTGCGGTTATCTCTATACCCACCCTTCATCTGTATAATGGGATAACAGTTGTGCTTACTTCATAGGATTGCTGTGAAGATAAAGTGAGATAATGTGTCAAGGTCTTAGACTGATTATTGCCAATTATTTGCTTTCCATAAATTGTAGTAATTGCAGTGACAACAGTGATAGTGGCTATTTTTGTTGGTTATGCCGATTATAGTATTTCTGCAATGTTTTCGCTCTGGGCCTGTGAACAACTGCACGGAATCTGAAAAAGAATCCTGGTGAATTTGTTACATCCCCTGGGGTGGAATGGTAAGATACTACTTGAAGACAGCCAGAGAGTTCTGGGTTCCCTCCCTGAGCTGAGGATGAATAAAACCTTGATCAGGACAGTGAGAATAAAGAGGCAAATTTAATAACAAGTCTCTCCCCAAATCTCCACCCCAAACTAGACTGCCGAACTTGACACTGCTTCACTGGTGCTCTCTAGTGGCCAGTAGGAAAAGAACATTTCTTATCAATAGGAGTGGGACTGAATACATTATACAATATATGCAGACCGTGGAATACGATGCAGCCATTTAATTTTATTTTTCTATTATTATTTTTTAAACATCTTTATTGGAGTATAACTGCTTTACAGTGTTGTGTTAGTTGCTTCTGTATAACAAAGTGAATCAGCTGTATGCATACATATATCCCCATATCCCCTCCTTCTTGCATCTCCCTCCCACCCTCCCTATCCCACCCCTCTAGGTGGTCACAGAGAACTGAGCTGATCTCCCTGTGCTATGCGGCTGCTTCCCACTAGCTATCTATTTTACATTTGGTAGTGTATATATGTCAGTGCCACTCTCTCTTCCCCTTCCCCTCCCTGTGTCCTCAAGTCCATTCTGTACGTCTGCATCTTTATTCCATCCTGCCTCTAGGTTCTTCAGAGCCATTTTTTTTTTTTTTTTAGATTTCGTATATATGTGTTAGCATATGGTATTTGTTTTTCTCTTTCTGACTTACTTCACTATGTACAAATGAATTAGAGCAATCCCAGTCGACTTGGAGGGATTTCCATGAGGAGCTGAGGGAGAAAAGCAGCTTGCAAAAAAGCATAAATAATGTGCACTCCCTCTTGTAAAACAATGCCCCCCAAACTTGTCATTATGATGTATAGATGTGTATGTATAAATATATATATGATTAAGTAGAATTATGTGAGCATAAATAATATATGAAAGGATATGGACTAAGTTTTAAAAGTGAATTCCCTTGGGGTGGGAACAAGGGCTGGTATGTATAGAGGGAAGATAAAAGCTTGAAAAAGTCAAACAACAACAAAAACATCCTACATTTATGCATTTACATAAAATCCTGTCTGAATATATACATATTCATAAATAAAAGTTAATTTACAAGTAAGTAATCCAGATGATGGAATTTGTGAAGATAATTTCCCAGAAAAGCAAAACTCTGTGGAAAACACTCATCTATTTATAGCTTTTTATTTAGTGACTTTTTTTTTTTTTTTTTCAAAAGCGTAAAATGACCACTCTTTTAAATTATGGTGTTATAGAAGTTCAGTGTATACGGTAGGATTTATTGAGCTATTTCTAAAGTTCAAACAGTGCAAAGTTTGTTTTCTGCAATACCCAGATTTTGCCTCCTATCATAAAAGTGTGAAAACAGTCTCAAGTCTGACCCTGATACTATGTTTCTATCCATCTGTAGCAGCCTTCACATGTGATAAAATGATGTTTGTGATTGTTTGCTTGTCTTAAAGTGCCTATTCTTCACTTTCATGTGAAGGGTAATAAAAATCTATCTGAAGATGCTAATTGAAATACATAGTAATAGCAATATGGTGAAGTGGAAAGTTACCAGACTTTGATCTCAGCTCTGTCACTCACTATGTATGTAAACCTTGGCAAGTTATTATATTTCTGCTCTTCAGCTTCCTTATTTGCAAAATGGGGATTAAAAATAGGGACATAACTCATAGGTTTGTTGTGAGGATTGAATGAGATAATTAAGGTAAAGTGTTTAGCAATATTCCTGGCACAGGGTAGTCATTCATGCATCTATCCATTCATTCATTCATTCATTCATTCATTCAAGAAATAGTTACTGAGGGCCTACTGTGTATCAGGCTCTGTGCTGTTGTGTGGATATCCACTGCTACCTCTAGAGATCTGTTTTGTTTGTGAAAGGTGGAGTTTTAACCTAACAAAATCTGTGCCTTCCACTTTTGAGCCTTATTTCAAAAGTTTTTGTGTCATTAGTGTCCCTTGCCAAAGTCCCAGAAGTTGGTTGATATGGGGAGAAGAAAGTTGGCATACCACTACAGTGTTCTTCAGCCCTACATGCTTCAGGCAAGAATCCCTTCTATTTAGGATAATAATGAGGCACTAGGGCTTCCCTGGTGGCGCAGTGGTTGGGAGTCCGCCTGCCGATGCAGGGGACGTGGGTTTGTGCCCCGGTCCGGGAAGATCCCACATGCCACGGAGTGGCTGGGCCTGTGAGCCATGGCCGCTGAGCCTGCGCGTCCCGAGCCTGTGCTCCGCAACGGGAGAGGCCACAACAGTGAGAGGCCTGCGTACTGCAAAAAAATAAAAAGTAAAAAATGAGGCACTAATTTCAATTCACTACAATTTAATATATGCCAACTATGTGTTAGTCATTATACAAATTTCTGGGAAATAAAAACTTATTAAAACAGAGTTCTGATTCAGAAGAGGAGAGATTCATATAACAACTATTATTTTTTAGTATTCTTCTTTCCTGGAAGGCAGTAAAGTAACCTTGGATGCTAACAGTTGGAAAGAATGCAGTCCAAAGAAACCTCAGATCCTGCCAAAAACTATTCTAGTAGAGTTTTCCTCCACTGCTGCTTTCTGCTCAACTCCAGTGATTCTGGGACCACACAGTAAAATCTTCACCATTTTAGCCCTAAGAGAACCAAACAGTCCTGCTGCTGTGCTTGTCTGAATATCTAATCTTCTTGAGTACTGTGTACTTACCTTTACTCATTTCTAGTCCAGATCTTGAATGAATGTGTCTTCTTGGTAGAACTTAGGTCACATGTAAAGCCCCAGGTAAAAGGGATTCATAGAAATGAAGTGTTAGCTTTCCACCCTGTGTTATACAGAAAAGCATGATAAAGGGATTGGCATTAGGAATTAAGTGAGCAAGTTTGTAATACCTTCCACAGTCTACCTCTTTGGCTAGGTCCACAAAGACCTATAATTAAACTTCAAAACAATAAAGGCAACAAGAACACTTTCTTGAAAAACATAATGCAACTATTTCTTACCCTCCTCCCAAAGGGGGGAATCAAAGTCTCACCAGTTTAATGCAAATATCTTTTTTAATACCTTTTTAAAAATTAATTAACTAATCTTTTGGCTGCATTTGGTCTTTGTTGCTGCGTGCGGGCTTTCTCTAGTTGTGGTGAGCGGGGGCTACTGTTCGTTGCGGTGCATGGGCTTCTCATTGCAATGGCTTCTCTTGTTGTGGAGCACGGGCTCTAGGTGCATGAGCTTCAGTAGTTGTGGCACGCAGGCTCAGTAGTTGTGGCTCGTGGGCTCTAGAGTGCAGGCTCATTAATTGTGGCACATGGGCTTAGTTGCTCTGCAGCATGCGGGATCTTCCCTGACCAGGGATCAAAACTGTCACCCCCGCGTTGGCAGGCGGATTCTTAACCACTGCACCACTAGGGAAGTCCCTAATGCAAATATTTTGTTGTACATTTATCCTTTAGTTCAGGATTTGGCAAACTACAGCTTCCAGGTTAAATTCAGCCACCACTCATTTTTTTTTGTAAATAAAATTTTATTGGAACACAGCCATACTCATTTGTTTAAATATTATCTGTGGCTGCTTTTGTGCTCCAATAGCCGAGTTGAGTAATTGCTGTTGATATAGTATGACTTGCAGAGCCTGAAATATTCACTGTTGGAGTCTTTACAGAAAAAGTTTGCTGACCCCTATTCTAGCTAATTGTAATCCTGTCTTGATATCCCATAACTAAATTGTTAAAGTAATTACCATGAATGCACCATATATGAAATAAAAGGGGAAAGGGAAATTTTTTGAAAAAGAAAAGCTTAGTTAACATATTTGAGCAATATGAGTGTATGCTATGGTCATCATTTCTACAACACATTAACAATTTCTTTTTCTCACTTCCCATTCTTTTACCCTCAGTGAGGGTATAATACCCCTGGCAGAATAACCCATGCTTTCATTTTTAAGGGTCTGCACGTCAGTGGTCCTGTCTCTATGCAGTTGTTGTAGTTGCTCATTGACTATTACTACTGAACGTGGCAGTACTAGGAGGATCCAAAGGAATCATTGGCTTCTAGACATGTGCTTCTTTGTTTACATTGTAGAGAAACAACCTTCTTCCCTTTTGATTATTAGGGTCTGTTACCTCCACCAACAAAGTATTCCCCCAGCCCTTTCTCCAACACATTGTGGAGACTGAGGAGCTCAAAATGATCAGGTAGCATTCTTACCTTCTTGATCAGTGGAACTATTTGCCAGCAAAAGTTGTCCTTCCCTTAGGTGCTAAGATGGCTACACAAACTGAGCCCAAAGACACAAGAATGGAAAACAAAAATTTTGTCAGTTTATTAGAGGTAACGTTGAGAAATTCCATTCAAACATTTACCCCTCTAACCCTTGTTATGGGCTGAATTGTGTCCCCTCAAACATTTATATGTTGAAATCCTAACCCCTAGTACCTCAGAATGTGACTGTATTTGGAAAGAGGATCTTTACAGAGGAAATCAAGTTAAAATGAATTCATTAAGGTGTGCATTAATCCAAGATGATGGGTGTCCTTATAAGAAGAGGAAATTTGGACACAGTCACATATAGAAGGAAGATGATGTGATGACACGGGGATAAAACAGCCATCTACAAGTCAGTGATAGAGATCTGGAACAGATCCTTTTCTCATGGCCTTCAGAAGGAACCAACCCTGCCAACACCTTGATCTCAGACTTCTAACCTCCAGCACTACAAGAAAATAAATTGCTGTTGTTTAAGCCACCCAGTCTATGTTACATTATGATAGCAGCCCATATATTTTGGCTATGGGTGAAACAGTGCCATATATTATTTACTTGTTTAGAACAAACTGTAGAAGAGCAACCCAAACTCCCAGCTAATGTTATGACTCTTTAGTAGGCAGTTCCACTACTTAATAAAATCAGTTGCTTTTGAGTGATGGAGGACATCATAAGATCAGTGACTCCTGTGAGTGGCACCCATTGCTTTAGTTCTTTTGCTATAAGATTGAATTCATTAGTCAGAAGCAATATTTTGTGGTCTCCTTTAATGAGAGAGTCCAAGGGTGGTGATGTTGGCATAAGCATGGGTGGCAGGGAAGGCAAATCCATATCCAGGATAAATGTCTATTTCAGAGAAGACAAATTACTTCCTCCACTCCACCAGGTGCCTGGCTGATCTCCCAGAGGTACGGTGCTAGCAGCTGGTTTCTGTGATTGGAATTTTGGATAGTCATCAATGGTATTAGCCAGATAAACCTTGGTGTTGTTATACCAGTGCATGCTTTCCATTCTTGCCACTATTGTTACTTGATAGATGAGCCTATTGAAAAGTGTCTGGATAAAGATGCCAACTGACATCCACAGAGTAAGTCATCTTGTCCACGTAATTATTGTTCAATGCTATAAGGAGGGGATTTTGGATGAGTATTGCTATATATATATGTAATAATACTTGGTTCATTCTGAAAATATCATATATATACTTATTTCCTGATACCTAGTCATTAATTTAAGTCCATGACCATCCAGACAAACCATTAGCCACAACCTTCTGTGAATTATTGTAGATCTGAGTCCCCAGGCATTTGTCCTCTAGGCATTTTCCATCTGCTGTCCTTAGGGCCAGGCCTGATTAAGGCTGTGATTATGCGGTAGTCCATTTACGGCTGATGCCAGTATATTGAACAAGACCATTTGTGAGTCAAGCTAATATATTTTTTTCCCCCTCCTTGATAAACTTCTGAAAGGCAGCTTCCCACCAGGTCATATATGTGGCAGTATAGGAGAAGTAGGCATATAAGAAGTATTTATATAAAAATATATGTTCATGCAACTTATTTGTGCTTTCATGACATACTTGAGCCTGATATTAAATATAAAACTTCATTGATTATGAGGTGATGCTGGGCACGCTCAAGTTTATGGCTTGGTGGATCAATAACCCCAATTCATCATATGTATTTCAGATCTCATGGTTACTTTGTGTTTCATTATCCATGTTCTCAGTGTCCAGGACCAAGTCAGAAATTTTATTTTAGAAGGAAAATAGTAATTTGCTAAAAAGTTCATGTTTTTTTCCCAAATTCCAAAAAGCTTATACTGTGATCCTTCTTTTTAAACTTGCTTCAATTACCACAAAACATCCTGGTTTATGATAGATGTTTTAAGCATCTTTGAATTTGTTGGTTCATACAGGCCAATTGGCAGAATTCTTTGCTTGTGGTTTTTTTTTTTGGCTCTTTTTTTTTTTAACATCTTTATTGGAGTATAATTGCTTTACAGTGTTGTGTTATTTCTGCTGTATGACAAAGTGAATCAGCTGTATGCATACATATATCCCCATATCCCCTCCCTCTGCGTCTCCCTCCCACCCTCCCTATCTCACCCCTCTAGGTGGTCATAGAGCACTGAGCTGATCTCCCTGTGCGATGTAGCTGCTTCCCACTAGCTAGCTATTTTACATTTGGTAGTGTATATATCTCCATGCCACTCTCTCACTTTGTCCCAGCTTATCCTTCCCCCTCCCTGTGTCTTCAGGTCCATTCTCTACATCTGCGTCTTTTTTTTTTTTTTTGGTGGTACGTGGGCCTCCCACTGCCGCGGACTCCCCCGTGGCGGAGCACAGGCTCCAGACGTGCAGCCCCGGCGGCCATGGCTCACGGGCCCAGCCGCTCCGCAGCACGCGGAATCCCCCTGGACCGGGGCACGAACCCGCGTCCCCTGCATCGGCAGGCAGACTCTCAACCACTGCGCCACCAGGGACGTCCTACCTATGCGTCTTTATTCCTATCCTGCCCCTAGCTGCCCCTAGGTTCATCAAAACCATTTTTTTTTTCGATTCCATATTTATGTGTTAGCATATGGTATTTGTTTTTCTCTTTCTGACTTACTTCACTCTGTATGACAGACTCTAGGTCCATCCACCTCAGTACAAATAACTCAGTTTCATTTCTTTTTATGCTTGAGTAATATTCCATTGTATATGTACCACATCTTCTTTATCCATTCATCTGTTGATAGACACTTAGGTTGCTTCCATGTCCTGGCTGTTGTAAATAGTGCTGCAATGAACATTGTGGTACATGACTCTTTTTGAATTATGGTTTTCTCCGGGTATATGCCCAGTAGTGGGATTGCTGGGTCATATGGTAATTCTATTTTTAGTTTTTTAAAGAACTGCCATACGGTTCTCCATAGTGGCTATATCAATTTACATTCCCACCAACAGTGCAAGAGGGTTCCCTTTTCTCCACACCCTCTCCAGCATTTATTGTTTGTAGATTTTTTGATGATGGCCATTCTGACTGGTATGAGGTGATACCTCACTGTAGTTTTGATTTGCATTTCTCTAATGATTAGTGATGTTGAGCATCCTTTCATGTTTGTTGGCAGTCTGTATGTCTTCTTTGGAGAAATGTGTGTTAGGTCTTCTGCCCATTTCTGGATTGGGTTGTTTGTTTTTTTCATACTGAGCTGCATGAGCTGCTTGTATATTTTGGAGATTAATTCTTTGTTGATTAATTCGTTTGCAAATATTTTCTCCCATTCTGAGGGTTGTCCTTTCGTCTTGTTTATGGTTTCCTTTGCTGTGCAAAAGCTTTTAAGTTTCATTAGGTTCCATTTGTTTATTTTTGTTTTTATTGCCATTTCTCTAGGAGGTGGGTCAAAAAGGACCTTGCTGTGATTTATGTCATAGAGTGTTCTGCCTACGTTTTCCTGTAAGAGTTTTATAGTGTCTGGCCTTACATTTAGGTCTTTAATCCGTTTTGAGTTTATTTTTGTGTATGGTGTTAGGGAGTGTTCTAATTTCATTCTTATACATATATCTGCCCAGTTTTCCTAGCACCACTTATTGAAGAGGCTGTCTTTTCTCCATTGTATATTCTTGCCTCCTTTATCAAAGATAAGGTGACCATATGTGTGTGGGTTTATCTCTGGGCTTTCTATCCTGTTCCACTGATCTATATTTCTGTTTTTGTGTCAGTACCATACTGTCTTGATTAATGTAGCTTTATAGTATAGTCTGAAGTTAGGCAGCCTGATTCCTCCAGCTCTTTTTCTTTCCCAAGATTGCTTGGGCTATTCAGGGTCTTTTGTGTTTCCATACAATTGTGAAATTTTTTGTACTAGTTCTGTGAAAAATGCCAAGTGATAGTTTGATAGAGATTGCATTGAATCTCTAGATTGCTTTGGGTAGTATAGTCATTTTCACAGTGTTGATTCTTCCAATCTGAGACATGGTATACCTCTCCATCTGTTTGTGTCGTCTTTAATTTCTTTCATCAGTGTCTTATAGTTTTCTGCATACAGGTCTTTTGTCTCCCTAGGTAGGTTTATTCCTAGGTATTTTACTCTTTTTGTTGCAGTGGTAAATGGGAGTGTTTCCTTAATTTCTCTTTCAGATTTTTGTCTTTAGTGTATAGGAATGCAAGAGATTTCTGTGCATTAATTTTGTATCCTGCTACTTTACCAAATTCATTGATTAGCTCTAGTAGTTTTCTGGTAGCATCTTTAGGATTCTCTGTGTATAGTAACATGTCATCTCCAAACAGTGACAGTTTTACTTCTTTTCTTCCAATTTGGAATCCTTTTATTTCTTTTTCTTCTCTGACTGCTGTGGCTAAAACTTCCAAAACTGTTTTGAATAATAACAGTGAGAGTGGGCAACCTTGTCTTGTTCCTGATCTTAGAGGAAATGGTTTCAGTTTTTCACCATTGAGAATGATGTTGGCTGTGGTTTTGTCATATATGGTCTTTATTATGTTGAGGTAGTTTCCCTCTATGCTTACTTTCTGGAGAGTTTTTATCATAATTGGGTGTTGATTTTTGTCGGAAGCATTTTCTGCATCTATTGAGATTATCATATGGCTTTTGTCCTTCAATTTGTGAATATGGTATATCACATTGATTGATTTACATATATTGAAGAATCATTGCATTCCTGGGATAAACCCCACTTGATCATGGTGTATGATCCTTTTAATGTGCTGTTGGATTCTGTTTGCTAGTATTTTGTTGAGGATTTTTGCGTCTTTGTTCATCAATGATATTGGCCTGTAGTTTTCTCTTTTTGTGACATCTTTGTCTGGCTTTGGTATCAGGGTGATGGTGGCCTCGTAGAATGAGTTTGGGAGTGTTCCTCCCTCTGCTATATTTTGGAAGAGTTTGAGAAGGATAGGTGTTAGCTCTTCTCTAAATGTTTGATAGAATTCGCCTGTGAAGCCACCTGGTCTTGGGCTTTTGTTTGTTGGAAGATTTTTATTCACAGTTTCAGTTTCAGTGCCTGTGATTGTATATTTTCTATTTCTTCCTGGTTCAGTCTCAGAAGGTTGTGCTTTTCTAAGAATTTGTCCATTTTTTCCAGGTTGTCCATTTTATTGGCATATAGTTGCTTGTAGTAAGCTCTCATGATCGTTTGTATTTCTGCAGTGTCAGTTGTTAGTTCTCCTTTTTCATTTCTTATTTTGTTGATTTGAGTCTTCTCCCTTTGTTTCTTGATGAGTCTGGCTAATGGTTTATCAATTTTGTTTATCTTCTCAAAGAAGCAGCTTTTAGTTTTATTGATCTTTGCTATTGTTTCCTTTATTTCTTTTTCATTTATTTCTGATCTTCATGATTTCTTTCCTTCTGCTAATTTTGTTTTTTTTTTTATTCTTCTTTTTCTTGTTGCTATAGGTGTAAGATTAGGTTGTTTATTTGAGATTTTTCTTGTTTCTTGAGGTAGGATTGTATTGCTATAAACTTTCATCTTAGAACTGCTTTTGTTGCATCCCATAGGTTTTGGCTTGTCGTGTTTTCATTATCATTTGTTTCTACATATTTTTTGATTTCCTCTTTGATTTCTTCAGTGATCTCTTGGTTATTTAGTAGCATATTATTTAGCTTCCAAGTGTTTGTATTTTTTACAGTTCTATCCTGTAATTGATATCTAGTCTTATAGCCTTGTGGTTGGAAAGGATACTTGATATGATTTCAATTATCTTAATTTACCAAGGCTTGATTTGTGACCCAAGATATGATCTATCCTGGAGAATGTTCCATGAGCACTCGAGAAGAGAGTGTATTCTGTTGTTTTTGGATGGAATGTCCTATAAATATCAATCAAGTCCATGTTGTTTAATGTGTCATTTAAAGCTTGTGTTTCCTTATTTATTTTCATTTTGTATGATCTGGCCACTGGTGAAAGTGGGGTGTTAAAGTTCCCTACTATTATTGTGTTACTGTCAATTTCCCCTTTTATGGCTGTTAGCATTTGCCTCAAGTATTGAGGTGCTCCTATGCTCGGTGCATAAATATTTACAATTGTTATATCTTCTTCTAGGATTGATCCCTTGATCATTATGTAGTGTCCTTCTTTGTCTCTTGTAATAGTCTTTATTTTAAAGTCTCTTTTGTCTGATATGAGAATTGCTACTCCAGCTTTCTTTTGATTTCCATTTGCCTGGAATATCTTTTTCCATCCCTTCACTTTCAGTCTGTATGTGTCCCTAGGTTTGAAGTGGGTCTCTTGTAGACAGCATATATAGGGGTCCTGTTTTTGTATCCATTCAGCCAGTCTGTGTCTTTTGGTTGGAGCATTTAATCCATTTACATTTAAGGTAATTATCGATATGTGTGTTCCTATTCCCATTTTCTTAATTGTTTTGGGTTTGTTTTTGCAGGTCTTTTCCTTCTCTTGTGTTTCCTGCCTAGAGAAGTTCCTTTAGCATTTGTTGTAAAGCTGGTTTGGTGGTGCTGAATTCTAACTTTTTCTTGTCTGTAAAGGTTTTAATTCCGCAGTTGAATCTGAATGAGATCCTTGCTGGGTAGAGTAAACTTCACTGTAGGTTTTTCCCTTTCATCACTTTAAATATGTCCTGCCACTCCCTTCTGGCTTGCAGAGTTTCTGCTTAAAGATCAGCTGTTAACCTATGAGGAGTCCCTTGTGTGTTATTTGTTGCTTTTCCCTTGCTGCTTTTAATATTTGTTCTTTGTATCTAATTTTTATAGCTTGATTAATATATGTCTTGGCATGTTTCTCCTTGGATTTATTCTATATGGGACTCTCTGCACTTCCTGGACTTGATTGACTATTTCCTTTCCCATATTAGGGAATTTTTAAACTATAATCTCTTAAAATATTTTCTCAGACCCTTTCTTTTTCTCTTCTTCTTCTGGGTCCCCTATAATTGTAATGTTGGTGCATTTAACGTTATCCTAGAGGTCTCTGAGACTGTCCTCAGTTTTTTTCATTCTTTTTTCTTTTTTCTGCTCTGTAGTCATTATTTCCACTATTTTATCTTCCAGGTCACTTATCCGTTCTTCTGTCTCAGTTATTCTGCTATTGATTCCTTCTAGAGAACTTTTAATTTCATTTATTGTGGTGTTCATCATTGTTTGTTTGCTGTTTAGTTCTTCTAAGTCCTTGTTAAACATTTCTTGTATTTTCTCCTATCTATTTACAAGATTTTGGATCATCTTTACTATCATTACTCTGAAATCTTTTTCAGGTAGACAGCCCATTTCTTCTTCATTTGTTTGGTCTGGTAGGTTTTTACCTTGCTCCTTCATCTGCTGCATATTTCTCTGTCTTCTCATTTTGTTTAACTTACTGTTTTTGGAGGTCTCTTTTTCGCAGGCTGCAGGTTCATAGTTCACATTGGTTTTGTTGTCTTCCCGGGTGGTGAGGTTGGTTCAGTGGCTTGTGTTGGCTTCATGGTGGAGGGGACTGGTGTCTGTGTTCTGGTGGGTGGGGCCGGATCTTGTGTCTCTGGTGGGCAGGGCTGCGTCCGGTGGTGTGTTTTGGGGTGTCTGTGAGCTTATTATGATTTTAGGCAGCCTGTCTGCTGATGGGTGGGGTTGTGTTCCTGTCTTGCTAGTTGTTTGGCATGGGGCGTCCAGCACTGGAGCTTGCTGGCCATTGGGTGGAGCTGGGTCTTAGTGTTGAGATGGAGATCTCTGGGAGAGCTCTTGCTGATTAATATTAGATGGGGCTGGGAGGTCTCTGGTGGTCCAATGTCCTGAACTTGGCTCTCCCACCTCAGAGCCTCAGGCCTGACACTAGGCTGGAGCACGAAGATTATGTCATACACATGTCTGCTAGTGTTAGAGGGTCTCCTGTGGCTCACCGTGGGACAAGGATACTGGCAGCAGAAGTTCTGGGAAGTACTCCTTGGCATGAGCCCTCCAAGAGTCAGTTGGCAGAATTCTTTGCCCTACAACTATAGTTGACCCTTGAATGACATGGGTTTGAACTTTAGGTCTTTAATCCATTTTGAGTTTATTTTTGTACATGGTGTTAGAGAATTCTAATTTCATTCTTTTTTTTTCTGTCAATTCCTTTTTTTTTTTACATCTTTATTGGAGTATAATTGGTTTACAATGGTGTGTTAGTTTCTGCTTTATAACAAAGTGAATCAGTTATACATATGTTCCCATATCTCTTCCCTCTTGCGTCTCCCTCCCTCCCACCCTCCCTATCCCACCCCTCTAGGTGGTCACAAAGCACCGAGCTGATCTCCCTGTGCCATGCGGCTGCTTCCCACTAGCTATCTGTTTTACGTTTGGTAGTGTATATATGTCCATGCCACTCTCTTGCTTTGTCACAGCTTACCCTTCCCCCTCCCCATATCCTGAAGTCCATTCTCTAGTAGGTCTGTGTCTTTATTCCTGTCTTACCCCTAGGTTCTTCATGACATTTTTTGTTCTTAAATTCCATGTATATGTGTTAGCATATGGTATTTGTCTTTCTTTTACGTGTAGCTGTCCAGTTTTCCCAGCACCACTTATTTGAAAAGACTGTCTTTTCTCCATTGTATATTCTTGCCTCCTTTGTTGTTGATTAACTGTAGATTGATCATAAGTGTGTGGGTTTATTTCTGGGTTTTCTCTTCTGTTTCATTGATCTATATGTCTGTTTCTGTGGCAGTACCATATTGTTTTGATTACTGTAGCTTTGTAGTACAGAGAACAAAATTCTAAAATTTGTTTGGAAACACAAAAGACCCTGAATAGCCAAAACAGTCTTGAAAAAGAAGACGGAGCTGAAGGAATCATGCTCCCTGACTTCAGACAACTCCTTTTAAAGTAACATGATAAAGTCTTCAAGTGAGGCAGCAGAAGTCTTATGCAATAAAGGCTACTTTTGCTGATAAGAGAGACTCAGTGCGGTTTAAGAGAATGGGTAACTTGAAGTCTTCCAAATTCCCCCCATTTCCCTCTTTCTATTTTTGAGGTCTTACTCTTTGCAAATTAGTGCCCTAACTCTCATATAAGACTTTTGAGTGAGGTTGGAATTGACCTTATATTATAATTTAGTAATCAATAGGATCAGACCTTGTAGTTTCTGGGCTACATCTGCCCAGCAGCTGCAAGAGGTAATGTCCGTATTAGGGAAGTCATGTTTCTCTGACTGTGCCTTTGGCCAAGAATTTAAAAGCCCAAGCATGTCATTTTCTTTGTTAAAGCTCTCCAGCACAGTTAGAAATAGCTAGCCTACTTCCAACATGATCATTGTATGCACGATGTTCTTCAGAATAGCTTTTCATAGCACTAACCTGGCCTATGAAAGCCTTTAGTAGTTTCTTCATTCATGGGGACCACAGTGACAATTTGACCCTGAATTCCATGGAAACTCATTAGATAATTAGTGCTCCAACCTCTAATGCTAACCAGCACTGACTGACTTCACACCTAATTAGAATAGATAACTGATATGGACTGAATGTTTATATTCCCTCCCTTCCTCCCTCTCAAACAAACAAACAAACAAACAAACTCATGTGTTGAAGCCCTAATCCCAGTGTGGATGTTATTTGGAGGTGGGGTTTTTGGACCGTAATTAGTTTTAGGTGAGGTCATGAGGGTGGAGTTGCCATGATGGGATTAGTGTTCTTATAAGAAGAGGGACCAGATCTTTCTCTCTCGCTGTCTCTCTCTCTCTCTGCCATGTGAGGACACAGTGAGAC
Organism: Tursiops truncatus; assembly: GCF_011762595.2. NCBI lineage: Eukaryota > Metazoa > Chordata > Mammalia > Artiodactyla > Delphinidae > Tursiops > Tursiops truncatus. The sequence continues at coordinate 67,911,888 of NC_047039.1, read as the reverse complement.
AGAAGCTCTCTGCAAGCCAGGAAGAGGGCCTTCACCAAGGAACCAAATTGGCTGGCACCTTGATCTTGGACCCTCCAAATTCTAGAACTTGGAGAACATAAATCTGTTGTTTAAACACCCAGTTTTTGTTATTTTATTATGGCAATCGAAGCAGGCTAACACAATAACCAACATTAAATTCCCATTTCCTTAAAGGATGCACTTTTTGTAAGCATTTCCAGTACAAATTCCCATATGGACCAGTATTATTAGTTGCAGACAACAGAATCTACTTTAAGTTGTTTATGCAGAAAGTGATTAATTTTAGAGCATTATGTAACATGCCACATTTGTAGGAGGGCCAGGGAGCTAAGTTTGGATATACTGTACAATCAGGAAAAACGTAAGTGTAGAGAAACTCTAAACCACCTTGGGATTGTTTTAATGGAAACTTTCCTGTTGCTGTTGCATGCTCCTTGACATTTATGATATTAGTGGCATGAGAGTAGAACCTCAGCCACAGTTACTGCAGGAAAGCCAAATGCCTCTTCTTGTCAAAAGTTCTGATCTCCCTTTGGGGCTGCCACCTACCATTGGTTATGCATTACAAGTCTCTAAAAGGTATTTCTACAAGAGAATGTTGTAACATTTTCTTCTTCAAGAAGCAGGACAAGGTATCTTCCAAGAATTTACTTGAATCCTATGTATTCAACATGAAAACAACTGTTGAAGGTGAAAAACTTCAAGGCAAGATCAACAATAAGGACAAATAGAAGATTCTTGACAAGTGTGAAATCATCAGCTGGCTTGATAAGAACTAGACTGCAGAGAAGGAGGAATTTGAACATCAGCAGAAAGAGCTGGAAAAAGTCTGCAACCCCATCATTACCAAGCTGTACCAGAGTGCAGGAGGCATGCTAGGAGGAATGCCTGGGGGTTTCCCTGGTGGTGGAGCTTCTCCATCTGGTGATGCCTCCTCTAGGCCCACCATTGAAGAGGTTGAATAAGCCAACCTGAGCATAGATTTAGCATTGTTCCACACAGAACATTGCAGGACCCAAATTTGTAGCAAATTCCATGGCAGTTTTAAATTTCAGCTGCTATAGTAAATAACGGGGCATTCTTGATACTTGAATATGGAAAATGTGCACCGGGAAAGGAAATAACATTGCACTTCATAAGCACTGTTTTATAAGTGGAAAATGCAATGCCTTAAATAAAACTGTATTTAAAATTGGTACCAAAAAATTTGTTATATATTTTAAGTCTTTGAAATATATTTCTATAAGAGAACCTTGTAAATTTCTACAAGAGAACCTGGCTGATGTAGATATTAGCTTTTTAGCACATGAAGGCGCATACTAGAAAGAACCTGAGGTGGGTGTTGAGTGTACCAATCTGTAGTATCTTCTGCAGCTTCCATGAAGTCTAATGAAAAATAACTGAAGACTTAAATATGTAAGATTGTCAGTCTGGTCTTTTGTTACCCAGTTTAAATACTCGGAAAGACTCTCTATTTGGGGAATATAATCTAGAGTTATTAACTGAGTCTCTGTGGGGAAACAATTCATTATTCTAACTTCATTCTATGAGAGACACACAAAAGTATCATCCTTCTATTTTAAGGAGCTGCCCATTAGAAGTATGTTATTGGACCTGAATGCCTCATTTGCTGACTATAAGGATAAGCCATCCTTTGTAAGGATCCTTAAGGGAAAACTGGCTATGGGAGAGGAAAACTAGGTTGAAACTCTAGCTCTTTTTCTTTTTTCAAGCCTATGTATGTTTCTCAGTTCTCTAAGATCTAGTTGAATAGCTCAGGACTTTGTTATTGCTTTCACAGCAAGGAGAAAATCATAGCACAGGTTGACAGGCTGTAGCCACTTGTCTCCCTCTGTAGCCCTTCTGGAATTTGTTTTTCCAATGGTATGCCAATTCCTTTGTAACCATCCTAACATTGAAGTGTGTTTAGCAGTGAATGCTGTTTTCTGGTAATCTTTCATCTTCTGTGAAAAAGCAATTTGTCTTCTCAAATAAACTGCAAGGGGCTCTTGTCCTCCCACATGCCATTTTCTCACATTCTTCTTAGGTCTGAGGGTTGAAAAAAGATCTACAGTATTTCTGCAAAAATAGTATTAGAATGCATCTCTGCGAGCTTCAGTGTCTCTAATAGGAGCGACGTGGTATTTGGCTAAGGCCAAGAGCTAAGGGGTGACTATATGTTTCAATGCCTGAAAAAGAAACATGAAAAAACCCACACCTACTCAGGAACATTGTTCAGGCAGTGAGGAGGAACTGTGGACCATATTTTAATGAGAAATGTATTCTGCCTAGGAGAGAAATGTTTCGGCAAAAAACTGCTCAGGGGGTAATGATGGTCTGGCTCACTTTGATAAGAAATAGTAAATATTCTTTTTGGAAGGAAAAGAAATGACCTTTAGAAAGAGGAATTTAGAACAGAGGTTTTTGAATTGAGTCTGACTTGAGTCCAAATTCTGACTATTCCGTTTACTGCCTATCTAAGTTTGGGCAAGTTATTATCTTTTTGAAACATGGGTTTCCACATCAGTATAATGGGTATATATATGAATAGCTGTCTATAAAAATATTGTCAAGATTAAATGTAATAATGTATAAAAATATTTTAGTGCCTGGACATACCCAGTAGCTATTATTATTGTTACTGGTGATTTTATAAGTATCCTGAACAATGTAAGACTGCATAGGAACATTCAACTGGAGAGCTTTTTCAGGTGTATATAATTGATCTCTTAGTTTTGTGTGTTTGTAAATAAAATAATTAACATATATTGAACCTTTATATGACAGAGAATGCTGGTTATCAACACAATATCTTTTTTTTTTCTTTTTTTCTTTTTTGGCTGCATTGGGTCTTTGCTGCTGCATGCAGGCTTTCTCTAGTTGTGGCGAGCAGGGGCTACTCTTCATTGTGGTGCACAGGCTTTTCATTGTGGTGGCTTCTCTTGTTGCGGAGCACGGGCTCTAGGCGCGCGGGCTTCAGTAGTTGCAGCATGTGGGCTCAGTAGTTGTGGCTCGCGGGCTCTAGAGCGCAGGCTCAGTAGTTGTGGCGCACGGGCTTAGTTGCTCCGTGGCATGTGGGATCTTCCTGGACCAGGGATCAAACCCATGTCCTCTGCATTGACAGGCGGATTCTTAACCACTGCGCCACCAGGGAAGTCCCTCGACACAATATCTTTTCTCCCATTTTCCTGACAAAGTCCTAATGTGCCCTGCTAAAAACTAGCATTCTTGCAGCTAGAAGTGGTGATGTGACACAGCTCTGACCAAGGAAAAGAAAGTAGATGTCTTGGGTGATTTCTGGAAAAGCAATAATAGTGCTGCTTCCTCTTTCTTCTTGTCACTTCCTTGTTCTGCGTTTTGATCAGAAGGTTCAGATGAGGATAGAGGTAGAGTTACATCTTGAGGCCACAGGGAGACAATGAGGTTGAGGGCCCCACTCACTGAGGCTGACAGAGCAGAGAAAAAGAACTAACTTGGGACAACCAATGACACTGTGGAGATGTTGCCTTGGACCACCTCAAGTTGATGTTTTTTGAGGGACAGTAAATTCTTATTTGGTAATTCCTGCATAGAGTTTTTGTTAAGTGCAGCTGACATATGCTACTTGCTTTTCATGAATGATCTGATATAACTCCAAAAACAGCCCTATCCTATGAAGTACAAATATTACTCCCATTTAAGAGATTATGAAAGCTCAGAATCATTAAGTGATTCGTCTATGGTCACATGGCCAGTACATGGAAGAGCAAAGATTTAAACCAAGGCAGTCAAACTTCAGAACCAGTTTATCTATTTATACCTTCATTTCACTATATAATGGATTTCAGATTGTTTTCAAGAAATATGTACAATAAAAGAAACAAATATCAATAAAATTTTGATATTAAAAAAACCCCAGAATGTTGGTGTCCAGAAAACAGTAAGTTTCAATAGGAGGTAAAAAGCAAAGGGGCAGTGAGTAATAAGGGGGAATAGAATAGAGGTGTGTGGACCATACGGTTACCTTAGGAAAGATCCACAAGCTTAGTGTCTGAGCTTTCTGGTAGCTAAGTAAATTCTAAAAGCAACTACTAACATAGAGTTTCACATAGGACATAAATATGAATAAGAGACTATGTTAAGACACAGATTCCTGGACCCCATTCTCAGAGATTGGTCTGTAGTAAGGCTTGAGAGCCTTACTAAGTAAGGCTTAAGCCATCCTTTGTAAGGATCCTTAAGGGAAAACTGGCTATGGGAGAGGAAAACTAGGTTGAAACTCTAGCTCTTTTTCTTTTTTCAAAGTAGGTCTGTAGTAAGGCTTGAGAATTTACATTTATCCCATACTTCTAGGTATCACTGATTCTGCTTGTCTGTGGACTTTACTTTGAGTAGCATAGATGTAGGACATAGGTCACAAACTTACCTGCCCAGAGGTACCAGCCAAGTCATGTAAATGATAGCAGTGGGCCACGTGTAAGACAATAGGAAGGGGTTGCAGCTGTGGCACATTAGCATTTTAAAGGGGTAGCTGCTTCTCAACACCAGCCAGTTGTTGCCTTGTGAAAACAGGCAAATATTGCTAGATTTTCAAGTCTTTCAAGAGAAACCCAATGTTATCAAGAGAAAATTATGTGAAATTTCTATTTCTAAAAATACTATTCAGGCCAAATACATCTATCTCTTAATTAAGGGGCTGTAGGGAATGAACTATATATAGACTAAACTATATATAGACCCCACAAAAGTTATTAATATTATGTTACACAGTTAGTATTCTATATGAATGGAGTGAGTAGAATCATAGATCCCTGACAGAACTTCGTAACTATATTTTAAAATCACCATGCTTCAGTAGCACAAAGGATTGAAGTACAATGAATAAATATCTAGCCAGTTGAACTGACTTCAGATGTAGGCAGAGGCTTTGCCTGATTTTGACTTCCTTTTATATCAACAACCTGAGAAATGTTAGCTATCTGTCCTAGGCATTCAACCTAGTGTTTGTTGAATGAAAGACAAAATTAATAAACACATCATCTATAACTTATTAGATAGTTATCTTCGATACTATACTATTACTACTATTATAATAAAATTAAGAAGGGAATGTCTTTTACTGTATACCTGAAATGCAGTGTGCATTCAATAAATATTTGCAGAATTGGTGGATGAATAATAACAAGCCACAAACAAACACCTACCCTCATCAGTGTAATCTTCTCTAAAACTGGGAGTATTCCTGTTTTATCTCAAAAAGGCTATTTATTATTCAGGCTTCAGCTTCTTCTAGAAAGTCTTTCCTGACTTTCTAAGCTCCTGTTAGGTGCCCATTTGTGCTCCCACACCATCCCTGTCTTCTTCTTGCATGACACATATAACAGTGCTTTGTAATAGCTTGTTTAATTAGTCATTTCCACTATTCTGTGTGCCCTGTGAAGTCAAGGATTATGGCTCTCTTGTCCTGTCGTATATGCTAAATACATTTAACTTGAATATAGGAATCACACATTCACAAAGGCACGTGCTAAATCTCATTTGCCTATTTTTACTTTGCAAGGTAGGCATGGTACTACATTGCTCCATGGTTCTCAATTAATACTTCTTTTTAAGATTGCCTCCCCATTAGACCATGTGCTCAGAAAAAAGAAACTGCATTTAATATTAACTTGGACAAAACATAGAAGACCAAGCTTGGCTTAAACAGCCACACAATGATATTTGAAGTATTTTCTGTTTTAGCATTCCAACTTTTGTTCCTTTCCAACAATATTGGTGACTAAGCTCTTTTGGTCTTTCCAAAAAAAGGGGAAAATATATAGTCACAGGACATATTAATTAAAGCATTTCCAAACATTTATGTGGTATTGGATGGTGATGTTTAGCAAAACTTGGCAGGAGTGAATCAAATATGATACCAGAATTAATTTATGAGTCTTGACTCCCAGCTTCATGGTTCTGTAGCTTTGTTCCATTTGCTCAGCAGGCAGAATGCCTTGAAAGCTGTTTGTTGTGCCCCATATAGTGCCTTGGTCCATGTCATACCCAAGAAGTCAGAATCTATGTTTTTCCATCTAGTCATCGTTCTTCCACAAGCCTCGGGCTCCATGGAACAATTGCTTTAACTAGAATAACAATTTTCCCTTTGTCTTGCCATTGTCAAAGCATACTGTGAAAGTTTAGAGACCAGAATCATGTATTTGGCACTACACAAAGTTTATGGAACTCCCTGGACATGGCCTTCGGCTCAGAACCAGTTGGCAACTCTGATTGGTTGGATCAATTACATTTGTAAAGATTTTAGTTCCTAGAAAATCATACTCTAGGAATAATGAGAGGGGAAAGACAAAACCTCTCTAACTTGGCTGGGATGAGGCTAGTCATGTCATCTGTCCTAAATTTAAATTTGTTGAGAATGGAGAAGACATAATCTCTGTTTTTAATGATTACAGGTCATGCTTTCCATAGCCTGACTGCTTTTGGCAATATGTTATTGTATTAAATGGCACATAGACAGTTTTGAAACCCAAACCATGAGATTTTCCTCCTTCTTTTTTTTTTTGCTAATCACAGCCTGCTTTGCCTAGAACTTCTCTTTGGCTGTGCTGTTAGAAAATCCTATTCAGAATTTCCTTAGGGAAGATTCTTCTTTGGGTCAGTCACTGAACATACTCTTTCTACTTAACAGTGCACTTTTAATGAGTAATTGAAAGCAGTAGTTGGTTTATTGTCTAGTTTGGAGAACTGTTCAGTTTCTAGTGGCCCAAAGTGGCCCGGGCTTGAAAGCAGGATGGAGCCTGCACTTATGAGGGAGAAAGGTTTGCTGCCAGATCAGGATGGAAGAATGCCTGCTCTAAGTCATATGCCACATTATTTACCTACCTCCTACTTCTGTCATCTTACGAGGCAAGAGATATCATTCCCGCCCCCCACCGCCCCGGGCCCCCTTCCCCAACCTCACACACAATTGTGTTTATTTTTGTGTGAATGATATGGGGATACAATGGGGACTATATATCTTTTTTTTTTTTTTGCGGTATGCGGGTCTCTCACTGTTGTGGCCTATCCCATTGTGGAACATAGGGACGCATATACCTTTTCAAATTAGTGTTTTTTGTTTTTTGAAAAAATACCTGGAAGTGGAATTACTGGATCACATACTAATTTCATTTTTAATTTTTTGAGAAACCTCCATATAATTTTCCATAGTGGCTGTACCAACTTACATTCCCACTAACATGCACAAGGGTTCCCTTTTCTCCACATGCTCACCAACACTTGTAATTTGTTGTCTTTTTGATAATAATTATTCTGAGAGGTGTGAGGTAATATCTCATTGTGGTTTTGATTTGCATTTCATTGATGATTAGCAGTGTTGAGCATCATTTCATGTGCCTGTTGGCCATCTGTATGTCTTCTTTGGAAAAGTGCTCATTCAGGTCTTCTACCCATTTTTAATTGGGTTGTTTGTTTTTTGATGTTGAGTTGTCTGAGTTTTTCATGTGTTTTGGATATTACCCTCTTATCAGATATGTCATTTGCAAGTATCTTCTCCCATTCAGTAGGTTGCCTTTTCATTTTGTTGATAGTTTCCTTTGCAGTGCAAAACCCTTTTAGTTTGATCTAGTCCCATTTGTTTATTTTTGTTTTTGTTTCCCTTGCCTGAGGAGACATTCCAAAAAAATATTACGAAGATGCATGTCAAAGAGCGTACTACCTACATTTTCTTCTAGGAGTTTTATGGTTTCAGATCTTACATTTAAGTCTTTAGTCAATTTTGAATTTACTTTTGTATATGTTGTGAGAAAGTAGTCCAGTGTGATTCTTTTGCATGTAGCTGTCCGGTTTTCCCAACACCACTTATTGAAGAGGCTGTCTTTTACCCATTGTATGTTCTTGCCTCCTTTGTTGTAGATTAATTGTCCATATAAGTGTGGGTTCATTTCTGGGCTCTCTATTCAGTCCCATTGATCTATGTGTCTGGTTTTATGTCAGTTTCATACCATTTTTGTTTGTTTGTTTGTTTAGATTTTTTTTTTTTGATGTGGATCATTTTTTTAAAGTCTTTATTGAATTTGTTACAATACTGCTTCTGTTTTATGTTTTGGTTTATTGGCTGTGAGGCATGTGGGATCTTAACTCCCCAACCAGGGATCAAACCCACACCCCCAACACTGAAAGGTGAATTCTCAACCACTGGACCACCAGGGAAATCCCCATACTATTTTGATAACTGTAGCTTTTTAGTATAGTCTGAAATCAGGCATCATGATACCTCCGTTTTTTTTTGTTTGTTTGTTTGTTTTTTGGGTTATTTTTTTACTGCACCATGTGGCATGTGGGATCTTAGTTCCCTGACCAGCGATTGAATCTATGCCTCCCCACTTCATTGGAAGTGTGTAGTCTTAACCACTGGACCACCAGGGAAGTCCCGATACCTCCAGTTTTTCTCTTCTTTCTCAAGATTGTTTTGGCTATTTGTGGTCTTTTGTGTTTCCATACAGATTTTAGAGTTATTTGTTCTAGTTCTGTGAAAAATGCCATTGGTATTTTGATAGTGGTTGCATTGGATCTGTACGTTGCCTTGGGTAGTATGGTCATTTTAACAATATTAATTCTTCCAGTGCATAAGCACAGTGTATCTTTCCATTTGTTTGTGTCATCTTCAGTTATTTTTATCAGTGTCTTATAGTTTTCAGTATAAAGATCTTTTACCTACGTGGTTAGATTTATTATTAGGAATTTTATGCTTTTGGATGGAGTTGTAAACTCCATTCCTCTTTCAGATAGTTTATTGTTAGTGTATGGAAATGCAACATTTTCTGTATTTTAATTTTGTATCCTGCAACTTTACTGAATTAATTTATTAATTCTAATAGTTTTTGGTGGTATCTTTAGGATAGTCTATGTATATAGTATCATGTCATCTGCAAACAGTGACAGTTTTACTTCTTCCTTTCCAATTTGGATTCCTTTTATTTCTTTTTCTTTTCTGATTGCTATTGGCTAGGAACTCCAATATTATGCTGAATAAAAGTGGTGAGAGTGGGCATCCTTATTTTGTTCCTGGTCTTAGAGGAAATGCTTTTAGCTTTTTAACATTGAGTATGATGTTGAATGTAGGTTTGTCTTGTATGGTCTTTATTGTGTTGAGTTATATTCCCTCTATACCCACTTTGTTGAGAGGTTTTTTATCATAAATGGATGTTGAATTCTGTCAGAAGCGTTTTCTGCTTCTTTTGAGATTGTCATGTGATTTTTATTCCTTAATTTGTTAATGTGGTATATCATATTGATTGATTTGTGGATATTGAAAAATCCTTGCATCTGTGGGATAAATCCCAGTTGATCATGGTATGATCCTTTTAAGGTATTGCTAAATTCAGTTTGCTAATATTTTGTTAAGGATTTTTGCTTCTGTGTTCATCAGTGATATAGGCCTGTAGTTTTCTTTTTTGTGTGGTGTCTTTGTCTTGTTTTGGTGTCAGGGTGATGCTGGCCTCATAGAATGAGTTCAGAAACATTCCTTTCTCTTCAATTTTTTGGAATAGTTTGAGAAGGATGGGTGTTAACTGTTCTTTAAATGTTTGGTAGAATTCACCTGTGCAGCTCTCTGGTTCTGGACTGTTGTTTCTTGGGAAGTTTTTTCTTTTTTAATTACTGATTCAATTTCATTACTAGTAATTCATCTGTTTATATTTTCTATTTCATCCTGATTTAGTTTAGGGATATTGTACATTTCTAAAAACATATCCATTTCTTCTAGGTTGTCCACTGTATTGACATATAATTGTTCATAATAATCTCTCATGATCTTTTTTTATTTCTGTGGTGTCAGTTGTAACTTCTCTTTTTTGTATTTCTGATATTATTTTTTGTTTTTGTTTTAAATTTATTTATTTATTTTTGCTGTGTTGGGTCTTCGTTTCTGTGCAAGGGCTTTCTCCAGTTGTGGCAAGCGGGGGCCACTCTTCATCGCGGTGCACGGGCCTCTCACTGTAGTTGCCTCTCTTGTTGTGGAGCACAGGCTCCAGACGCGCAGGCTTAGTAGTTGTGGCTCACGGGCCTAGTTGCTCCATGGCATGTGGGATCCTCCCAGACCAGGGCTCGAACCTGTGTCACCTGCATTAGCAGGCAGATTCTCAACCACTGCGCCACCAGGGAAGCCCTGATATTATTTTTTGGATCCTCTCTTTTTGTAATGAGTTTGGCTGTATGTTTATCAGTTTTATTTATCTCTTTAAGGAACCAGCTTTTAGTTTCACTGATCATTTCTATTTTTTTTTAGTCTCTATTTTATTTCTGCTATTTTCTGTATTATTTCTTTCCTCTACTAATTTTGTGTTTTGTTTGTTCTTCTTTCTCTAGTTCCTTTAGGTGTAAGGTTTGTTTGTTTATTTGGTATTTTTCTTGTTTCCTGAGATAGGCTCGTATTGCTATAAACTTCCCTCTTAGAGCTGCTTTTGCTGCTCACTATAGATTTTGGATCATTGTGTTTCCATTTTCATTTGCCTCCAGGTATTTTTTTTTAAAAAACTTTATTAGAGTATAATTGCTTTACATTGTTGTGTTAGTTGCTGCTGTATGACAAAGTGAATCAGCTATACATGTACGTATATCCCCATATCCCCTCCCTCTTGCCTATCTCTCCCAGCCTCCCTACCCCATCCCTCTAGGTGATCACAAAGCACAAGCTGATCTCCCTGTGCTATGCGGATGCTTCCCACTAGCTATCTACTTTACATTTGGTAGTGTATATTTGTCCATGCCACTCTCTCACTTTGTCCCAGCTTACCCGCCCCCCTCCCCGTGTCCTCAAGTCCATTCTCTACATCTGTGTCTTTATTCCTGTCCTGCCCCTAGGTTCTTCAGAAACATTTTTTTTTTAAGATTCCATATATATGTGTTAGCATATGGTGTTTCTTTTTCTCTTTCTGACTTACTTCACTCTGTATGACAGACTCTAGGTCCATCCACCTCACTACAAATAACTCAATTTTGTTTCTTTTTATGGCTGAGTAATATTCCATTATATATATGTGCCACATCTTCTTTAACCATTCATCTTTCGATGGACACTTAGGTTGCTTCCATGTCCTGGCTATTGTAAATAGTGCTGCAGTGAACATTGTGGTACATGACTCTTTTTGAATTATGGTTTTCTCAGGGTATATGCCCAGTAGTGGGATTGCTGGGTCGTATGGTAATTCTATTTTTAGTTTTTTAAGGAACCTGCATACTGTCCTCCATAGTGCCTGTATCAATTTACATTCCACCAACAGTGTAAGAGGGTTCCTTTTTCTCCACACCCTTTCCAGCATTTATTGTTTGTATATTTTTTGGTGATGGCCATTCTGACTGGTGTGAGGTGATACCTCATTGTAGTTTTGATTTGCATTTCTCTAATGATTTGTGTGGTTGAGCATCCTTTCACGTGTGTGTTGGCAGTCTGTATATCTTCTTTGGAGAAATGTCTGTTTAGGTCTTCTGCCCATTTTTTTTTTTTTTTTTTTTTTTTTTTGCGGTACGCGGGCCTCTCACTGTTGTGGCCTCTCCCGTTGCAGAGCAAAGGCTCCGGGCACGCAGGCTCAGCGGCCATGGCTCACGGGCCCAGCTGCTCCGCGGCATATGGGATCCTCCCGGACCGGAGCACGAACCTGTGTCCCCTGCATCGGCAGGCAGGCTCTCAACCACCGCGCCACCAGGGAAGCCCCTTCTGCCCATTTTTGGATTGGGTTGTTTGTTTTATTTGATATTGAGCTGCATGAGCTGCTTGTATATTTTGGAGATTAATCCTTTATCAGTTGCTTTGTTTGCAAATATTTTCTCCCATCCTGAGGGTTGTCTTTTCGTCTTGTTTATGGTTTCCTTTGCTGTGCAAAAGCTTTTAAGTTTCATTAGGTCCCATTCATTTATTTTTGGTTTTTTTTCCATTTCTCTAGGAGGTGGGTCAAAAAGGATCTTGCTGTGATCTATGTCATGGAGTGTTCTGCCTATGTTTTCCTCTAAGAGTTTGATAGTGTCTGGCCTTACAGTTAGGTCTTTAATACATTTTGAGTTTATTTTTGTGTATGGTGTTAGGAAGTGTTCTAATTTCATTCTTTTACATGTAGCTGTCCAATTTCCCCAGCACCACTCATTGAAGAGGCTGTCTCTTCTCCATTGTATACTCTTGCCTCCTTTATCAAAGATAGGCTGACCATGACCATATGTGCGTGGGTTTATCCCTGGGCTTTCTATCCTGTTCCATTGATCTATATTTTTATTTTTGTGCCAGTACCATACTGTCTTGATTACTGTAGCTTTGTAGTATAGTCTGAAGGCAGGGAGCGTGATTACTCCAACTCCATTTTTCTTTCTCAAGATTGCTTTGGCTATTTGGGGTCTTTCCTATTTCCATACAAATTATGAAATTTTTTGTTCTAGTTCTGTGAAAAATGCCATTGGTAGTTTGATAGGGATTGCATTGAATCTGCAGATTGCTTTGGGTAGTATAGTCATTTTCACAATGTTGATTCTTCCAATCTAAGAACACGGTACATCTCTCCATCTGTTTGTATCATCTTTAATTTCTTTCATCAGTGTCTTATAGTTTTCTGCACACAGGTCTTTTGTCTCCCTAGGTCGATTTATTCCTAGGTATTTTATTCTTTTTGTTGCAGTGGTAAATGGTAGTGTTTCCATAATTTCTCTTTCAGATTTCTCATCATTAGTGTATAGGAATGCAACAGATTTCTGTGCATTAATTTTGTATCCTGCTACTTTACCAAATTCATTGATTACCTCTAGTTTTTCTGGTAGCATCTCTAAGATTCTCTATGTATAGTATCATGTCATCTGCAAACAGTGACAGTTTTGCTTCTTCTTTTCCGATTTATATTCCTTTTATTTCTTTTTTGTCTCTGATTGCTGTGGCTAAAACTTTCAAAACTGTGTTGAATAATAGTGGTGAGAGTGGGCAACCTTGTCTTGTTCCTGATCTTAGTGGAAGTGGTTTCAGTTTTTCACCATTGAGAATGATGTTGGCTGTGGGTTTGTTATATATAGCCTTTATTATGCTGAGGTAGGTTCCCTCTATGCCTACATTCTGGAGGGTTTTTATCATAAATGGGTGTTGAATTTTGACAAAAGCTTTTCCTGCATCTATTGAGATTATCATATGGTTTTTATCCTTCAGTTTGTTAATATGGTGTGTCACATTGATTGATTTGCATATGTTGAAGAATCCTTGCTTTCCTGGGATAAACCCCACTTGATCATGATGTATGATCCTTTTAATGTGCTGTTGGATTCTGTTTACTAGTATTTTGTTGAGGATTTTTGCATTTATATTCATCAGTGATATTGAGCTGTAGTTTTCTTTCTTTGTGACATCTCTGTCTGGTTTTGGTATCAGGGTGATGGTGGCCTCATAGAATGACTTTGGGAATGTTCCTCCCTCTGCTATATTTTGGAAGAGTTTGAGAAGGATAGGTGTTAGCGCTTCTCTAAATGTTTGATAGAATTCTCCTGTGAAGCCACCTGGCCCTGGGCTTTTGTTTGTTGGAAGATTTTTAATCACAATCCCAATTTCAATGCTTGTGATTGACCTGATTATATTTTCTATTTCTTCCTGGTTCAGTCTCGGAAGGTTGTGCTTTTCTAAAAAATTGTCCATTTCTTCCAGGTTGTGGTTGTCTATTTTATTGGCATATAGTTACTTGTAGTAAGCTCTCATGATCCTTTGTATTTCTGTAGTGTCAGTTGTTAGTTCTTCTTTTTCATTTCTTACTCTGTAGACTTGAGTCTTCTCCCTTTTTTTCTTGATGAGTCTGGCTAATGGTTTATCAATTTTATCTTCTCAAAGAACCAGCTTTTAGTTTTATTGATCTTTGCTGTTGTTTCCTTCATTTCTTTTTCATTTATTTCTGATCTGATGTTTATGATTTCTTTCCTTCTGCTAACTTTGGGTTTTTTTGTTGTTGTTTTGTTGTTGTTCTTCTTTCTCTAATTGCTTTAGCTGTAAGGTTAAGTTGTTTATTTGAGATTTTTCTTGTTTCCTGAGGTAAGATTGTATTGTTATATACTTCCCTCTTAGAACTGCTTTTGCTGTGTCCCATAGGTTTTGGGCCATCGTGTTTTCATTGTCTTTTTTTTTTTTTTTTGCGGTACGTGAGCCTCTCACTGTTGTGGCCTCTCCCGTTGCGGAGCACAGGCTCTGGACGTGCAGGCTCAGTGGCCATGGATCATGGGCCCAGCCGCTCTGCGGCATGTGGGATCTTCCCGGACTGGGGCACGAACCTGTGTCCCCTGCATCAGCAGGTGGACTCTCAACCACTGCACCACCAGGGAAGCCCCATTGTCATTTGTTTCTACATATTTTTTGATTTCCTCTTTGATTCCTTCAGGGATCTCTTGGTTATTTAGTAGCATACTGTTTTGCCTCCATGTGTTTGTATTTTTAAAGTTTTTTCCTGTAATTGCTGTCTAGTCTCATAGTGTTGTGGTCAGAAAAGATACTTAATATGATTTCAATTGTCTTAAATTTACCAAGGCTTGATTTCTGACCCAAGATACCATCTGTCCTGGAGAATGTTCCATGAGCCCTTGAGAAGGAAGTGTAGTCTGTTGTTTTTGGATGGAATGTCGTATAAATATCAATTAAGTCCATCTTGTTTAGTGTATCATTTAAAACTTGTGTTTCCTTATTTATTTTCATTTTGGTTGATCTGGCCACTGGTGAAAGTGGGGTGTTAATGTCCCCTACTATTGTTGTGTTACTGTTGATTTCCCTTTTTATGGCTGTTAACATTTGCTTTATGTATTGAGGTGCTCTTATGTTGGGTGCATAAATATTTATAGTTGTTATGTCTTCTTCTTGGATTGATCCGTTGATCATTATGTAGTGTCCTTTGTCTCTTGTAATAGTCTTTATTTTAAAGTCTCTTTTGTCTGATATGAGAATTGCTACTCCAGCTTTCTTTTGATTTCTATTTGCATGGAATTTCTTTTTCCATCCCCTGGCTTTCAGTCTGTATGTGTCCCTAGGTCTGAAATGGGTCTGTTGTAGACAGCATATATAGGGGTCCTGTTTTTGTATCCATTAAGCCAGTCTGTGTCTTTTGGGTGGAGCGTTTAATCCATTTACATTTAAAGTAATTATCGATGTGTATGTTCCTTTTACCATTTTCTTAATTGTTTTGGGTTTGTTTTTTTAGGTGTTTTCCTTTTCTTGTGTTTCCTGCCTAGAGAAGTTCCTTTAGCATTTGTTGTAAAGCTGGTTTGGTGGTGCTGAATTCTCTTAACTTTTGCTTGTCTGTAAAGGTTTTAATTTGTCTGTCCAATCTGAATGAGATCCTTGCTAGGTAGAGTAATCTTCATTTTAGTTTTTTTCCCTTTCATTGCTTTAAATATATCCTGCCACTCCCTTCTGGCTTGCAGAGTTTCTGCTGAACGATCAGTTGTTAATCTTATGGGGATTCCCTTGTATGTTATTTGTTGCTTTTCCTTTGCTGGTTTTAATTGTTTTTCTTTGTATTTAATTTTTGATAGCTTGATTAATATATGTCTTGGCATGTTTCTCCTTGGATTTATCCTGTGTGGGATTGTCTACACTTCTTGGACTTGAGTATTTCCTTTCCCATATTAGGGAAGTTTTCAAATATAATCTCTTCAAATATTTTCTCAGTCCTTGTCTTTTTCTTTTCTTCTTCTGGGACCCCTATAATTCGAATGTTGGGATGTTTAATGTTGTCCCAGAGGTCCCTGAGACTGTCCTCAATTCTTTTTATTCTTTTTTCTTTATTCTGCTCTGTGGTAGTTATTTCCACTATTTTATCTTCCAGATCACTTATCCGTTCTTCTGCCTCAGTTATTCTGCTATTGATTCCTTCTAGAGAATTTTAAATTTCATTTATTGCGTTGTTCATTATTGTTTGTTTTCTCTTTAGTTCTTCTAGGTCCTTGTTAAACGTTTCTTGTATTTTCTCCATTCTATTTCTATGACTTTGGATCATCTTTACTGTCATTACTCTGAATCTTTTTTCAGATAGACTGCCTATTTCCTCTTCATTTGTTTGTTCTTGTGGGTTTTTACCTTGCTCCTTCATCTGCTGCATATTTCTGTGTCCTCTCATTTTGTTTAACTTACCATGTTTGGGGTCTCTTTTTCACAGGCTGCAGGTTCGTAGTTCCCGTTGTTTTTTGTGTCTGCCCCCAGTGGGTAAGGTTGGTTCAGTGGGCTGTGTAGGCTTCCTGGTTGAGGGGACTGGTGCCTGTGTCCTGGTGGGCGGAGCTGGATCCTTTCTTTCTGGTGGGCTGGACCGCATCCTGTGGTGTGTTTTGGGGTGTCTGTGAAGTTAGTATGATTTTAGGCAGCCTCTCCGCTGATGGGTGTGGTTTTGTACCCTTCTTGCTAGTTGTTTGGCATCGGGTTTCCAGCACTGGAGCTTGCTGGTTGTTGAGTGGAGTTGGTCTTAGCGTTGAGATGGAGATCTCTGGGAATACTCTCGCGGATTGATATTCCGTGGAGCCAGGAGGTCTCTGGGGGTCCAATGTCCTGAACTTAGCTCTCCCACCTCAGAGGCTTAGTCCTGTCATCGCGCGGGAGCACCAAGACCCCGTCAGCCACACAGCTGGAGTGCCTTCAGAGTTGGAGAAGCTGGCCTGCAGTGGCTCTCCTTCTGCACTGCACATTAGAGCCATCTGCTTCTTCCTTGTTTTGCCCCAAAGGCAGTGTTCCACAGAGAAAAACAGTAGCCTTGAAAATAGTCACAGCTTGAGATGGCTTTTTTCTTTTTTGTTCCTTTTGCTTAGTTGGGTTTCACTTGCTCACAGAGGGCCATGTGCAGAGGCCTCACATCCGGCTCCTCCGACTGGAGTTCCTAGTGCGGAGTGGCTGCTGCCAACACCTCAGCTCAGGTGGGCTGTGTACATAAGTGGGGTGAATGACACTGCAGTCCCTCCAGTTATTTTTTCATTTCCTCTTGAATTTTTCAGTGACCCACTGTTTGTTTAGTAGCACATTGTTTAGCCTCCACGTGTGTGTGTGTTTTGCTGTTTTTCTTGTAGTTGATTTCTAGTTTCATAGCCTTGTGGTTAGAAAAGGTGCTTGATATGACTTAAATTTTCTTAAATTTACTGAGGTTTGTTTTGTGTCCTAGCATATTCTGGAGAATGTCCCGTGTGTACTTGAAAAGAATGTGTATTCTGCTGCTTGTGGCTGGAATGTATGTACACATTCCATACGTATACATATTCATACATATATATATTTCCATCTCATCTAATGTGTTATTTAAGGCCAGTGTTTCTTTATTGAATTTCTGTGTTGATTATCTGTTCATTGATGTCAGTGAGGTGTTAAAGTCCTTTACTATTATTGTGTTACTGTCAATTTCTCACTTATTCCTGTTAATATTTGCTTTATGTATTTAGATGCCCCTATGTTGGATGCATATGTATTTATAATTGTTATGACTTCTTATTGGATTGATCCCTTGATCATTATGTAGTGTATTTCTTTGTCTCTTGTTACAGTCTTTGTTTTAAAGTCTATTTTGTCTGATATAAATATTGGTGCCCCAGCCTTCATTTCCATTTTCATGGAATATTTTTTTCCAGCCTCTCACTTTCAGTCTGTGCCTGTCTTTAGATCTGAAGTGACACTCTTGTAGGCATTACACATATGGGCCTTGTTTTTTTATCCATTCAGCCACTCTGTGTCTTTTGATTGGAGCATTTAGTCCATTTACATTTAAAGTAATTATTGATAAGTATGTACTTATTGCTGTTTTGTTAATTGTTTTCAGGTTGTTTTGGTAGTTCTTTGTTCCTTTCTTCTTCTTTTGCTCTCTTGTAATTTGATGATGATTTTTTAGTGTTATTTTTGGATTCCTGTCTGTTGTGTGTCTGTATCTATCATAGGTTTTTGGTTTGTGATTACCATGAGGTTCATATATAAGAACATATATATTTATGAATGTATGTGGATATTATGGATATAGATGAGTTTACTACTTTTGTCTTTTAACCTCCCTACTAGCTTTATTAGTGGTTGATCTACTGTCTTTACTATATATTTGCCTTTACCATTGAGATTTTTTTCTTTCGTAATTTTCATAATTGTAGTTGTGGTCATTTCTTTTCTGCTTAGAGAAGTCCCTTTAACATTTCTTGTAAAGCCAGTTTAGTGGTGCTGAATTCTTTTAGCTTTTGCTTGTCTGTAAGATTATTTCTCCTTCAAATCTGAATGATAGCCTTGCTGGGTGGAATATTCTTGGCTGTAGGTTTGTTTTCCTTTCATTACTTTGAGTATATTGTGCCACTACCTTCTGGCCTGCAAAATTTCTGCTAAAAAGTCAGCTGATGGCCTTATGGTAGTTCCCTTGTGAAGAACTTGTTACTTTTTTCTTGCTGCTTTTAAGATTCTTTTATCTTTAATTTTCACCATTTTAATTATAATATGTCTTGGTGTGGGCCTCTTTGGATTGATCTTGTTTGGGACTCTCTGTGTTTCCTGGACCTGGATGTCTGTTTCTTTTTCCAGGTCAGGGAAGTTTTTATCTATCATCTTTAAATTAGTTCTCTGCCCATTTCTGTCTCTCTTTTCTTCTGGGACCACTATAATGTAAATATTAGTATGTTTGATATTGTCCCAGAAAAAAAAATGTTTTTTGTAGATCTTAAAATCTTAAACTATCCTCATTTAGAAAGATTCTGTTTTTCTTCTTTCTGCTCAGCTTGGGTGATTTCTACTACTATGTCTTCTAGTTCACTGATCTGTTTATCTGTATCATTTAGTCTTTTTTTTTTTTTTGCCACACGGCTTGCAGGATCTTAGTTCCCTTACTAGCGAGTGAACCCGGGCCCCCTGCAGTGGAAGCATGGAGTCGTAACCACTGGACTGCCAGGGAATTCCCTCATTTAGACTATTGTTGATTCCTTCTAGTGTATTTTTCATTTCAGTTATTGTATTCTTCATCACTGTTCAGTTGTTCTTTATATTTTGTAATTCTTTGTTAAATTTCTCACTGTGTTCGTCCATTCTTGTGAGTTCATTGAGCATATTTATGATCATCACCTTGAACTCTTTATTGGGTAGATTGCTTATTTCCATTTCACTTACTTAGTTCTTTTGCGATTTTATCTTGTTTCATCTTTTGAGACACATATCTCTGTCTCCTCATTTTGCCTAATTCTCTGTTTATTTCTTTTATTTATTTTTTTGGTTATTATAAAATATTGGCTATATTCCCTGTGCTGTACAGTATATCCTTATAGCTTGTTTATTTTATACATAATAATAGTTTGTACCTCTTAATCCCTACCCCTCTCCCCTTCTCTCTCACCACTGATAACCATCACTTTGTTCTTTATGTCTCTCTATTTTATTTCTATGTGTTAGGTAGATCAGTTACATTTTCTGATTGTTGGAGAGGTGACACTGTGTACAAAACATCCTATGGGGCCCAGCAACACACTCCCCTCTAGTCAACAGAGCTTTATGCTTTAGGGGTGTCCCCTTTGTGGGCTTCATGAACCCTTTTGTTGTGGCAGGGCTGAATACTCTGGGTGCACTGGTAGGCAGGGCTAACCCCCAGCCCAGTTGGCTGCCAGGCCCTGCCTCATGTTGTGGCTGCCAGCCCACTGGTGGGTTGGGCATTCTCCAGCATGGCTGGCTGCATGGCCTGAGGGGTCCTAGACCTGGTGCTGGCCTAGTGGTGGATGGGTAATCCTCCAGCATGAATAAGCTAGAGGGAAGAATCCAAATTGGCCCTTGTCAGCACCAGTGTCCTCATGGTAGAATAAGCTCCCTCAAATGGCTGCTGCAAGTGTCTATGTCCCCAGAGGAGTCACAGTTGCCTTCTGCCTCTCTGGGAGGCTCTCCAAGATCAGCAAGTGGATCCGAACCAGGCTCCTTTCAAAGTCCCAGTCTTTGTGCTGGGACTCAGAGCATGTGAGATTTTGCATGTGCCTTTTAAGAGCTGAGTCTGTGTTTCTTGTGGCTCTCATGTATGCAGGGCCAGCCATTCTGGAGGCTTATCTTCCTGGTGCAGGACCTCTGGGTTGGGGACCCCAGCGTGGGGCTCAAACCCCTCGTTCCTTGGGGAGAACATTTTCAATCGTGATTATCTTCCCATTTGTGTGTCACTTACCTAGGGGTACGAGTCTTGACTATACTGCATCTCTGCCCCTCCTGCCAGTCTTACTGTGGTTCCTTCTTTATATGTAGAAAATTTTCTGGCAAATTGTAGAAACTTTAGTTGTAGAAAAATTTCCTGCTAATCTTCAGGTTGTTATCATAGATAGTTGCTCTGAAATAGTTGTAATTTTGGTGTGCTTGTGGGAGGAGGTGAGCTCAGGGTCTTCCTACTCCACCATCTTGGCCACCTGGCATATTCTTTTCTAAGCCTCTAAAAAAAATTCTAAGTCTCTTAAGGCTTTCCAGAATATTCTAGGCAAACATAATGGTCATATCAGCCTTAACAGTCAAACAATTGCTAGTGAGGTTTAAGGTCCCACATAGAAGTTTATAATGTATTTCAGAAAAATTTCCTAACCTTCAGGACATACTGATAAACAGTATTCAGGTACCTGTATCTGGTTAAATCTGGGCCCGGGTGCTCTGGACATATGTTAATCAGCACCACCATTATTATTATTATTATTATTTTTAACATCTTTACTGGAGTATAATTGCTTTACAATGGTGTGTTAGTTCCTGCTTTATTACAAAGTGAATCAGCTATACATATACATATGTCCCCATATCTCCTCCCTCTTGCATCTCCCTCTTACCCTCCCTATCCCAGCCCTCTAGGTGGTCACAAAGCACTGAGCTGGTCTCCCTGTGCTATGCGGCGGCTTCCCACTAGCTATCTATTTTACATTTGGTAGTGTATATATGTCCATGCCACTCTCTCACTTCGTCCCAGCTTACCCTTCCCCCTCCCTGTGTCCTCAAGTCCATTCTCTATGTCTGCGTCTTTATTTCTATCGGCACCACCATTATTAATGTGATGTCAGAAAATAGCTTCTTGCCTTAATATTTTTCCAATATTTGAATACTGTGAAATCCTACTTAAAGTGACCTTATTATTTTACCTTTTGATTCCATGATTATGAAATGCTATAGTTGTTAGCATCGTTTATCCTATGGCGAATGAGTTTCAGAAGGCTTGTGAATTTTTTTCTCTGATTCTTTCTTAAAAAATGTTGTTTGAGGGAAAGAGGATAATGATGTTGGGTACCTAATATAGGAAGGTGGCCTGACAAGTGTGATGGGGGAGGTTGGGGGGTTGGTACGGTGGCAGGGGTGGGAGGGTGAAGGGAGTGAGGGAATGTGGGGGCAGGGGTAGAGGTTTTATGAATTTGGGGTCTGGGATCACTACAGGGCAGTTCGCCCAATCATAGTTTTGTGCATCACAATTTCTGATGTGGTCATAGATAAGTATGTAAAATTTGGGCCTTATGGGGAGAAGGGGCAATTCTTACATTCCATGGACAGGTCTGATAAGGAGCTTGAAAAGAAAAAGACTAATGTCACAAACTTACAGTGAGGAGAGCGAGTCTCTTTAATAGTCAACAGATGGCAAGCAGTCTCTTTTATGTAATTTATTGCAGTAGGCGAAGGAATCATAGGCAGAAGGGCCTGAAAATGCTGTGCAGGTACTAATTTACTGACAGTTGAGCAGCCCCTAGGGGGTGGCCAGTGGAGAAGATGGTTCCAGGATCCAGAATTTTGGCCCCCTTTCCACTTTTCGACAGTCTGTGGGGCAATGCCTGATGCCACTTGGGGATAAAAAGTGTCGCAAGGCTCCTAACTGTTCATAATGGAGTAGTGGTAGTTTCAGCTATCTTTACGTCCAGCAGTTGTGAGAATTAAGATAAGTGGCAGTAGTTTGCAATCCATGAGGTACTACATGGATGTCAGTAGTCATTACTGCTATGACCACTCCCTGTAAGACTGTCTGACATCTTATTTAGAAGAGAATGTAATTTCATTCTCATAACAATCCTGAGAAGAAGGGAAGAAACTACAGTTGACCCTTGAACAGCTTGGGTTTGAGATGCTCGGGTTCACTTATATGTGGATTTTTTTCAGTAAGTGTGTACTACAGTACTACACAATCTGTGGTTGGTTGAATGCATGGATAAGAAACTGTGGATACAGAGGGCTGACTGTAAAGTTAAACATGGATTTTCGACTGTGTTGGGGTCAGTGCCCCTAACCCCTGCATTGTTCAAAGGTCAACTGTATTTTAATTTTACAAAATGAAAATAGCTTCTTTTTTGGGTCTGATTGTGGAAATAATACCTATATAGCATATCCAAAAAAAAAAAAAAAACAAAAACAAAGAATAGTCCTTTAAATTTTGATACATATCACCAAAGAGCTCTTCAAAAAGATTCAATCAATATACTTACCAGACATGTATGAGAGAAGCCTACTGCCTAAACACAAATACTGGGTTTTGCCCATCTTTTAAATTATAGCCAATCTGTTGTTTTATTTGCCTTTCTTTGATTACCAGTGAGGCTGAACATCTGTTCATATGTTTATTGGCCCTGTTTTTTTTTGATGCCTATTCATATTCTTTACCCATTTTTCTTTCTGTTTTGTGCTGATTTATAAGAACTTGATGCACTATGCATATTTACCCTTTTCCTGGTACATATGTTGCAAACATTTTTCTCTAGGTGTTTTCTTATAGCCTTGATTGAAATCTTTTTGTTATTAAAAAATCTTTGTTTTATGAAAATAAAACATAATTGTTTTCATAATTAATATTTA
Organism: Tursiops truncatus; assembly: GCF_011762595.2. NCBI lineage: Eukaryota > Metazoa > Chordata > Mammalia > Artiodactyla > Delphinidae > Tursiops > Tursiops truncatus. The sequence goes on along the minus strand of NC_047039.1, from coordinate 67,889,114 downwards.
CATTAATAATATGAACTAATAAAATTTCAATGTTTTCATTCATAGTTTCTGACTTTGCACTAAGCATGGAAAGGCATTCCTCATTTGAAGATGTAAAATTATTCATTTGTATTTTCTTTGAAAATAACATTTATTGGATGTGTACATGTGCTCGGAGCTGTGTTTGCCTCATTACATTTATAATTTTATTAAATTTTCACCAAAATTTTATGAGGTAGATATTATCATCATCTCTATTTTGCAACTGAAAAAATTGCAGGTCAGAAAACAGGATTTACTCAAGGTCACCCAGCTGAGAAGTGGTAGATTCACAACTGGAAGACAGATCTCTAACTCCATAGAATATGAACTTTTCAAGCATTTCATATTCCAGAGATGACCCTGCCTGCCTATATTTAATTTGAATAAATTCATAAGTTAAAAAGAAGTCATTACAAATACTTTCTTCAGAAAAATTACCCAATCCTAAAAAGAATTACTTTAATAGTTTTATGTAGGGCCAGATAATAAAAAAAGAGGGATAATGCCTGAAAATGCCAAGAACTAGTTTACAGAGTAAAAATTATTAATTTCCATAATGTAGATAGATGGAATATTTTTGGTTATTCAAATATTCTAGTTAAAATAAAATGCAGGGCAGTATTGCTGTGAGCCAGTGGAGGAATATTCTGAGGTCCTTCCTGGGCAGAAATCGTATTCTTCTCTAATAATCGAGAAGAAATACATGAATGTTATGTCCCCTTCTACAATAGTCTTATAGTAGGGCCAACATTTTGTTTCTACATTCTGTACACATTTCATTTGTTAATTTATTTTTACAGTCAGGCCTTGGTTTCATACCTGTTTTCTTTCAGTTCAAGCACTGTTTGATACCATACCTAATTGTTTTATTTGAATTCCTTGTCATGCTATACATTTGTGAGCCACTTCTAGCAAAATCAGACCAGTGAACTATAAGATGTTCTGTAAATAGTTACCCAGACTCTTGCTAAGATGAGCACTGGTTGGCAAATTAAAAAATATGTATATAAAGTACGATGAAGATATTGGTGTTGATATGGGTCTTTCATGTTGATACTTTGAGTTTTGGCTATTTTCAGAGGACTTGTAGAGGAAATGAGATGTTTTTATATTGTATAAAAAAGAGTTATTAACATTCCTTTTAAAGTTTCATATCACAGAGAAAATAGTGCTTTTTTTTGATTGATAATTCAGTAGTTAATGATGATTTCCAATATTTTAAAGCCAAGAAAAAGTACGTGGAATAATAAGGCAATGGGAGATGATTTTAACCAGTTTAATACTAGAAACAGTTGCAGAGTAATTTCAGTTTGCTTAAGAAATGCAGTGTATGTAAGAAACAACATCTAAGGAGGTTTTCTTTTTTGGCTGGGGTCTTCATAAAAAAGATAATTTTATATACTTGAATTAAATATCTGACAAAGGTAATTCATAAGATATGAAGAGGAAAGTTTGCAGGCAAATTACCCGTCAAGTAAGGGAATACAGTGAAGGCAATAAAAAGGGAGCTCAACCTTTGTTGTCTTCAAGGAATGTTTCTTGGACACCAAAAGTATAGATAAATTCCTTTGAATAAGCCAAATTTCTTTTTGCCTGCTTGTCCTTAGAAACATGAAAGAGACAGTGAGAGAGAGAGACTGACTACTAGATAGTATTCTCTCTCTAGAGAGAGGAAAAGGGAGTGGGGACGAGAGAGAGAGAGAGAGAGAGAGAGAGAGAGAGAGCGAGAGCGCATACGACTAACTACTGGGTAATAAAATTAATTTCTTTTTCAGGTGATCCATGCTTAATGGAGAGAGAGAGTTATGCAGAGTTGAAAGATGATGACTTGAATAATGGTTCCATTTATTAAGATGGGATGGCTATAGGCCATATGGCTATATGTAGGTCTGGAGTTCATGACAGGGATCTGGACTGGAGATGCAGATGCAGATGCAGGAGTCATTTATTTATTTAGTCAACAAATATCTATGGAGTATTTACTATGTGCCAGGTGCATTTTGGGAAGCACTGTTCTCTGTTTACTGTAGCTGTAGCCCATAGATAATTGGACTATTTGAGGAAGTACTAGGGAGGGTGCTTTGTCTCTTCTTACATCCCTTTGTTTACTCCTCACTAAGGGAGGGAGAAAAGGTTCATCAGTAGCTCAGAATTTGAAGTTAATGGACTGCATTTTAACTGTGGGCTGAGCCACTGTATTAGTGGTAAATGTTATTAATGGCATGTCCTCTTCTTTCATTTGCTTTCGGCATCCTTGCTGCTGGCAGGTTAGATTGTCAAGGACTTTCCCCTTGTGTGAAGTATGGTTATTCCCTTTCTCTGATCTTCCCCCATGGGTCAGACTGGTTGTCAGATGGGGGACTGCAAACTCAGGTAAGCTCAGAAAAAAGCTTTCAAGTTGAGCTTGCTCTGTCTGTGGCTGTCTCTCTGTTCATCTGTGTTGGGGCTGATGAGGCAGGCCTCTCTCTGATTCTCATCCATGTGAGTAGATATGTAAGTGGATGTGGGGTTGCTGTGCAGTGCTGGCCTGTATTGCTTACTAACTCCAGGCATAGCTGAGTCTTAGGTCTCAAGGCTGGGAAGCAGTGGGTCTCACTATGACCTTGAGCCTGAGCTGTATTTCCCATTCTGGCTTTCACTAGAGCTCTGCTTTGCTAATGCCGTAGTAAACAGCAAGTTTTATTTGGCCAGTGATCTCTGTGTGCATACTCCATTGGCTAGGTCTTAAAGAGAAGGAGGGGAGAGTGGCAATTCAATTCAGTTCAGTTCAACTCAACTCTGAGTGCGTTTAAATAACAAGTAGGGTACCTGAAGCCTTGGTAGTAAATAGAGAAGACAGGGACAGTATGTAAAATGAGAAAAGAGGGAAAAGATGACAGAATCCTAGGAAAAACCCACAATATTTAAGGGACAGGTATTACATTATATAACTGTACCGTGAAAGAACAGAGTAAAAAGTCAGAGGGAAACACGCTAATAGTGCCCGTGTGGACATTGGCACCAGGGGAAGTTTCAGTATTCATCTTGTTTTCACTTTTTGTATCTTTTTTCTTCTAACAATGAGCAGTAGCTACTTCTTTATCATAAAATAAAACTTAGAAAAAGTCATATGGAGAAGGAATTTAGCAGTGTGATTTAGGCAGAGGAAAAAGTCCTTGGAACAATAATGTTTTAAGATGTTAGCTGATTCTAAAATATTGCTGTTTCTCTATGGTCTCAAGGACAGAGGAATCTTCCTTCCACCCAGGCTGTGATGAACAAACCCACTCTTCTATTGCACGTGCATTGCAAGTGTGCTTCTTTTGCAGTTAATGCATGTATGAAGCAAATGCGGATTTTGACAAAATTCATTTGTGAGGTACCAACTGGGGACAATAAAGTCTGAGGCCAGGAAGCACACACCAAGGCTGGGGAAAGTGTGCAAAAGGAAAGAAGAAATCTAATGTAAGAGTAGAAGGAATTTATTTTCCATTCAACAAATCCTCATGGAGGGTCTGTTATATGTCAGGTTCTGTGAGAGGTGTTGGGAATACAGTGGTCAGCAATATTAATGTGACTTCTGTCTTCACTGACCTTCCATATTAGCAAGGGTAGTGGCAAGTAAAGAGGGAGTTACAACAGAGTGAAAATACTATGATAGGCCATTGTTACAGGAGCACCCGAAAGCATCTAAAACAGACCTTGGTGAGAGGTGAAGGGGGTGGTGGTAGTGATGTGATGGTGGTGGTGGAGAGAAGCATATAACTGCTGAGGACCTACGCTTTTCCTAGCTGTATATCTGGAGATTCCTCCCCAGACGAGAAAGTATAATTTCCCCCCAAAGCTGTATATACAAAGTTGTGATCCTTCAGTATAGATATGCTGATGTTTCTATGACTGATAAAGAAATGACTGTTATATTAACCAACAAAATAGCTAAATATAATGAGTACTCAGCCCAGCATCTGCTTTTTAGTTTTCCTTAAGAAGCCTCTTTCACTTCAGAAGCTGTCAGGTTTCCATACCTAAATCCCCCTGAATAGTTAATTCATGAACAGAGGATGTCAAAAGCCAAGAGAGACAGGCTGTTCTATAGCAGCTGTAGCAGATTACAGCCTGTTTAGTTTGTAATGACACATGTCACAGTGCCACTCTGCTTCAGGAAAGCCGTATGTTCTATTGTTAAATGTTTTGGGTCTAAGTTCCCTCAAGGTTTCACCTCTGTGCTGGTGTGTCTCATAGATGTGTAGGGAGCCAGGGACATCAAAGCTATATCTTCTGGCTTAAAAAATTGCATGAGCAGGAGATTGCAAAAAAGATTGGGATTAAAATGCGTAGCCCTATGGTTTTATTCTCATTGCCATATGGCTCTGAGCCTATGATCTGGCAAAAATTTCAGCCTAATTTCTGGTAAGCTTTTCATTAATTAAATGTGGGAATTGGTGTGTGTAAAATGACCAGGCTAGCTATATGGGGGGCTTACCTCTGCCTTTTGGGTTTAGAGATGCAGGGAACTTTATGGGGAAGCATGGCGTTAGACCCTAACCTTTCTGGGCCGGGAGGTGCAGGCTGGGGGGATGCTCAGAGAAGACTGTGGACCCATAAGGTTGTGAGGATTTAATGACAGAATGGTCATGAAAACACTTAGAACATATAATAAGCATGTAATAAACACTCAATAAACGTTCTCCTCTTTTCCTTTGCTAAAATTATTTCCCTCCTCATCCTGGCCCTCAGATTTTACCAACTCTTCTGCCATCTTGTTTGGGGACATAGAGCAGGTTTTGTGGAAGCAGAACTGTGGTAGCAGGGCCACTATTTCTACCTCAGCTTTCAGGGCAAGGACATAGTTTTCTCAAATTATAATAATTCTGGGGCATCCTTGAACTTGAACAGAAGTATCTCTCAGTTTGGCTCAGTGCCCACATCACATCTAGTCTCCCAGTCAGGGCCTGACGACAGGTGATCAGAATGTTGGGTGCAAAAGAGCAAGATTCTCACTTATAACAGTGTTCCCTTCTTTCCTCCCTTCCTTTCTTCTTCACTCTCTCCCTCCCTCCCTCCCTCCCTCTTTCCTTCTATCCTTTCCCACCAGAAAAAGGAAATAAAGCAGAAACAATTTAAAAGGAGTAGAAAAATACCTGAATTAGGAACCCTAGTTTGGCCATTTACTATAGCAATGTACCAATACTGTAGCTCTAAACTTCCTAGAAGCAAAGCAAAACTACTCAAGCGTCCAGAAGCCAAAAATAGGCTGTCTTAGCAGCTTGGAAATAATACTTCTGTGAATAATCCTAACCTTGGCTTGCTCAGTAGACTCAGTTTCAGTTCTCATCATCTTTATTGCTCAGTTCCTTTTTTGCATCTACAACTATTTGTAATCATATAAAATTGCATCTTTTCTGGTTTCTTATCTTCTATCTTGATTAGACTAATCTTCTTTTTTTTTTTTTTTTTGTGGTGGCCTCTCACTGTTGTGGCCTCTCCCGTTGCGGAGCACAGGCTCCAGACGCGCAGGCTCATCGGCCATGGCTCACGGGCCCAGCCTCTCCGTGGCATGTGGGATCTTCCCGGACGGGGGCACGAACCCATGTCCCTGCATCGGCAGGCGGACTCTCAACCACTGCGCCACCAGGGAAGCCCTAGACTACTCTTGAGGGCAGGGACTGTGCCTGCAGTTTTTACTATTGGATACCCATTGCCTAGCGCAGTGACTTTTGCACAGTAAATGCTCGTAAATTTTTGTGAACATGAGTGAATGAAAGATTTTGAAAGGTATATTTTCTGATAATGTATACAGGTAAGTAAATGAAATCAAAAGGACTCCACCAAAAATCAGACCAAGGATGCAATTACCTCAGTTGTTAAAATTTAGGGATCAAAGACCAAGAGTAACTTAGTAGCCTATAGTTTTGCATAGCAATTTGTTTCCAGTGGACCCAAGATATTGAAGAGTAAATAATTAAGAAGGAATCGTCAATATCTCTCCTGCATACCTAACTTATGGAACTGAGTATCATATTTGTGTTGTCTTTCTGCTAGAGTATTTTACAGACAAGGCACATGGAATTTTTTCCTCTGAGTTGGGAAAACAGGAATAACCATATCCTACAAATGAAGAAAGAAAGGGATGGCTTGTCCAAATCCAAATGGTGAGCCAGAGGCAGAGATCCCAGAAGTGACTAATGAGGTATGGGAGCCTCTCTAAGTCACTAATTCCTCTGCCTCATCTGGCAGGAGGTATAGTAATAGATGTCCTGTTACTTGTCTTATAGGGTTATTGAGAGAATTAAATCTCCTACTAGATGTGAAAGCCTTTCAGAGACACTTTATATGAATGTAAGATAAGAAAGTGTTATGTTTTATTTTACCTGCAGCATGTAGGTCTGTATTACTAGGGGAAAGCTAAACTGCTAAAACAATAGACCTAAAAGTAACGGCTCAAAAAAAGAGAAGTTTTTTTCCTTCCCACATAACAGTCCAGAGTGGTTTTAATGGTGATAGTGGTAGTGATCAGGTGGTGGGGGTAGATTCTCTCCATGCAGTCATTCAAGGACTTAGGCTGACTGTGGCTCTGCCATCCTCAACACGTGACTTGTGGTTGCTCTGGGTCATGCTTTTGTCACTTGTAGGAATGACAATGAGTTTAATGGCCCAGGCCTGAAAGTGGCACCAATTGACTTGTACTCATTGGAGGACTTTGTCACATTGCCACCCCTAACGGTGAAAAAAAGCTGGGGAATGCAGTGCAGTTGGATAGCCCTGTGCCTTCTTCTGTGATAGAAATTGAGAGTGGATTTTGGTGGGCAGCCAGCAATAGATGTCCCTGCTCTTTTATCTGGATGAGGTAAAGTCCTCCTTTTATAGGATCTCATAGCACTATATACCTCACATTTTTCACACTGGTCAAACACACAATTTCACATTTTATGTTTATTTGATTAATTTTTCCCCACTAGACAAGGGCAAGGATCATATATCTCTCGTTCATCATGGATCTCCAGCACTTGACACAGTGCCAAGCTCATAATAGCCCTTCAATAAGTATTCGTTCCATGAGAAGGAATACATGAATGTTTCAAAGACATGGTTGATCTTAAGAATCTCAAATGAGACTGTCTGGATGTATCTGGTGAGTTGCTGGGGCCTTGCTCTCATCCAGCATCTCTTTGCAACTTCTGATATACTTGGGGAAAGGAGGTGTGGTGGGCAGAATCCTAAGATGAACCCCACTGACCCTCACCCTCGTATAACCTCCTTTCCCTGAGAGTGGGTGAAACCTTTAAATATGATGAGATATTACTCCATGATTGAGTTATATGTTATATGAGTTATATGTCTCACTTGACTTTGAGAAAGGGAAATCCTGGGTGGACCCCACTTATTCACATGAGCCCTTGGAAGGGACTAGGTTCTCCATGAAGAGATTGGAAGTGTGAGGGATTTGATGCAAGTGAGATTCCTGTTGGGGGCTTTTAATATGGACGGGGCCACATGGCAAGGAATACAGGTGGCTTCTAGGAGCTGAGAGTGGCTCTCAACCGACAACCAGCAAGGAAATGGAGACCTCAGTCCTGTAACCACAAAGAACCGAATTTCGCTAACAACCTGAATGAGCTTACAAGTGGATTTTCCCCCAGAGCCTTCAGATGAGCACTCAGGCTGGCTGATGCCTTGATTTCCACTACAGAAGACCCTGAGCAGAGATCCCAAGGGAGACACTCAGATTCCTGATCTACAGAAACAATGAGATAATGAATGCGTATTGTTTTATACCACTAAGCTCATGGCAATTTGTTAGGCATTAATAGGAAACTAATACTGGTTTATGTTTGTTTATTAGGAGCAAACATAGATGGGATGGAGCTGGGGCAGGAGGAGGTTGGAGAAGAGAGAATGGTGTCTGTTTCCTTGAGGGCTTCATGGGTCTGATGTCTGAAACTTACGATGACTGATGGTTCCAGTTGCCTGGAACTGAGGATTTCCAGGGGATGTGGGGTTTTCAAAGCCAATCCTAGGATAGTCCTGAGAAAACAAGGGCAGTTGGTGTCCCTGCAAACTGTAGGAGTTGCTTTGTGAAGAAGGGGTACAATGAAACTGGTGATAGGATGGCCTTCTTTTGCTCAGTAGGCAGTAGGAATACAGTGCTTACTTTAGCCCATGATGGCTTGTTGTTTCCGGAGCACTGATACCAATATAATTCCGATGGAATCTACAATAGAGGCTGTGGGGAGGTCCAGCCCTTAAGGGACTCTGCAAGTAGCAGGCTTAAGTGAGGAATCCCTGATGGAAATTATATGAATGCTAAATGTAATCACAGGGACGCCTCCAGGATTTCCCACAATTAACCACACACATCTCTGAAATGGATCTGCAGCTCCTGCATGACACAGATGTGGCATGTGCCAGGGAAATTTGCATTCTCATTGGCAGTGTGACCTCATCGTAATCACAGGCTCATGACGCTAAGGTACATACACATTCACTGTGCCAGGCATTGTACTAAATGTTCTCACCATGTGCCAGGTCACAAAACCTCACAAAATCTTACAGGGTGGATATTGTACCCATTTTGATTATGAGCAATCTGAGGCTTGGTGAATTTACATGATTTGCTTAGGGATGGCCACCTGGGGCTATTTTACATGCATGCTGGATCTCCAGAAAATACTAAAAACAGCTTTAAGAATCAGTACATACAGCATCTGCAAAACACTGGAAGGACTGTGGGAGAGCACAGTGGTAATTTATCCTCTCTATTTGTCTCTGCTGACTTAGCTTAGGAGCTAGAAGCTCTGTGGAGAGAGGTAAGGGATACGTTGAGTCTGAATGCCATCTGCATAGGGTTTCTGTGGCCAAAACATCTGCATTTATCAAGAACAACTAAACCCAGTATCTGGCCAGGAATTGATGTTAATTAAAAGACATTTGCAGATGGATTAATTGAATTAAAAAAAATTAGCACGTTCTACTATGATGCTACTTCATAAAAGAAAGACGATCTGACAAAAAGGCAGAAAAACATATCATGTTTCTTCCACATTTGCTCCTTATTTGTAGTGCCAGGGCTAATACAACCAGTAAATGAGCATCTCTCCTTCTAGCTCTTGTTTGTGAAGAAAATAGATTAAATATCTCACTTTCCAACCACTGTGTACAGTTGGGCAGGTTGTTTACTGCACAAGAGTACCTGGCATAGCAGGCATCTTTTTTCTAATTTGCAAAGAAAAAGTGCTTAGTGGGCTAGAAGCAGCCCTCCTAAGCCCACTTTGTGCCATGTCTCTCTCTCTCTCTTTAGGCAGAGCCTGGCCTCTAAAGAGGTACAGTGTATGCTGGCAGGGCCTTTCAAATAGTACTGCTAGTCTGTCTGTTTGGTGGCATGGGTGTGAGTCAGAGGGAAAGAACTTAGCCTTGTATGTTGGGAGTTCATGTACTATTTCTGGTATAGTACCAGAAATACTGGTGTATATATATAAATATATATATATCAGAGAACATAATATGGGGATAACAGGAAGATATCCTTGTACCACACAGACCTAGACCCACCCCCAAAACTTATGAGGGAGTTTGAATCTTTAACTAGGTGTGCAAATAACTGTTCAGTTTTTCTGTAACACGTCTTGTCTTTATTAAAAGATGTGTCTGCCTAATGACAGAACACTTAATCTCCGTCATTTTTTGCTAATTTCAGTTATTTCAGGTTTCAATCCAGACAATTCTGGTCTTCTAACTTCTCCCTGACCCCCAACACCACAAAGTCGAGTTTATTTTCTCTCTTCTTTTCTCAGTTCCAGGGGCTTAAATCCAGGGGCTTACTGTGGTGGGGTCGGGGGGAGTCCTGTCCCCTGGCATTGGCAGCTGTCCCTTTGATTGATAGGAGATTTAACTCATCCCATTTGGACTTCTGTCTTTCACATCTGTGCCCACTGACCTTCAGTGTCATTCAGTGAATGTCAGTGTCAGGACATTCAGGGTACACTTGTTCCTGTTTGCAAGGAGCCGCTCAGTCTGCAAGCCTTTTTTAACCACTTTGACATCCTTTTGGGAATACAGGAAAATTTTAGTTCTCTCATACCACCACAGACTTGTATAAGAATCTTGGGGTACAGCTTTAGGGTCTTTTCTGCTTTTGAAGCCCCACTGTATTCTGGGAGTTTACTGTCCCTCTCCTGAGATCTGTCCCAAGAGAGGTGGGCACTTGTAGGGGACACTTAGCAGGGCTTAACTTTCTTACTTTTACTTTGTTCTTTTAATCAAACTTGAGCCTGAGAACTGGCTTTTATTTATAAGATAAACTTTGCTTCTTGGTCCTTAAAACCCAGTTTTTGAGACTCAGAAGCATCCCTGTCAATGTATTTCCTGTGCTGAGAGCTTTAGATCTCCTTACGGAGAGAGCTGAGACAGGACTCTTCTTTGTTGTTCTCCTGTAGTTGTCCTACCCCAAGACATAAACCTGGAGGGCCTGACTGCAGCCTGAAAAGGGAAACTAAAAAGTCCAGAGCAGATAATACCAAATATTGCTCCTTTATGCTTGCTAGAGTGAAATCAGGGACTGGACTGAGGCTGGGCAGGAGTGGCTAGAGAGCAGGACCATGAATCATTGTGTGCAGCCTCCCCGCTGACAATACCAAGCCCAGGCAGACCATCCCTGGACTATGGTTGAGTAGAGATAATTCACATACACAAGGTCTAGGAAGAAGCCTTGCAGAATAAGGGAGAGGCAGTTGCAGCCGGCAGACTCAGAGGAAGGGTGGAGCTTTGAAGAATCACCTAGAGTAGCATCCAAAGAAGAAATCTCATCATCCTCAAAATGTGTATGGAGAGGACTTCCCTGGTGGCACAGTGGTTAAGAATCCACCTGCCAATGCAGGGTACACGGGTTCGAGCCCTGGTCTGGGAAGATCTCATATGCCATGGAGCAACTAAGCCTGTGTGCCACAACTACTGAGCCTACGTTCCACAACTACTGAAGCCTGCGCGCCTGGAGCCTGTGCTCCGCAACAAGAGAAGCCACCGCAATGAGAAGCCCGTGCACTGCAACGAAGAGCATCCCCTGCTCGCTGCAAATAGAGGAAGCCTGCGCACAGCAATGAGGACCCAAGGCAGCCAAAAATAAATAAATGAATTTATTTAAAAAAAAAAAGAGTATGGGGTCTGGGTTCAAATTCTTTTTTTTCTAATTGGGGTATAGTTGTTTTACAGTGTTGTATTAGTTTCTACTCTACAGCGAACTGGAGATCTCTATGCTATACAGTAGGTTCTTATTAGAAGAATAATAAGAATAAAGATAAAGAAACTAGGATAAGCAATGATGTAAAAACTAAATGGATTAGTTTTGAAAAGTCTAAGATATCTTTTCCCAATTTAACATGTAACTTGCTTAAAAGTATGTACAAAACCCTGTACTATGAGCTCTGGGGACAAAGAACTATTAGATAAAGCCGGGATTCCTTCAAATCCATGGATACCCATGCTTTAAATCCTGAATGCCAAAAGCTTGACTTTTACTCAGGCAGAAGAATATAGACAGTCCTTACGGAGTGATCCTACTGAGCATTTTGTAGTGCATCAAATTTAGATGACTTCACGATGATAGAAAGGACATTCCCTTTATTGTGTTCATTTTAACAATATTTTTTCTGGATGTTTGTTTCATGATTGTGTTAGTCTGCTTGGGCTGCCATGTCGCAATACCACAGGCTGGATGGCTTAAACAACAGAAATTTATTTTCCCAAACTTATGGAGGCTGAAAGTCCAAGATCAAGGTGCTAGCAATATTTGTTTCTTGGGAAGCCTTTCTTCCTGGCTTGTAGATGGCTGACTTATAGCTGTAGCCTCACATGACCTGTCCTCTGCAAGTACACAGAGAGAAAGAAAGAAAAAGAGAAAGAGAGAAAAGGAGAGAAAGGGAGAGAGAGAGAGATATCTGGTGTTTCTTCCTCTTCTTATAAGGACACTAGCCTTATTGGATTACGGCCCCACCCTTATGACCTCATTTAACTTTAATTACCTTCTTAAAGGCCTTATCTCAAATATAGTCACATGGGGGTTCAGGATTCAATGTACGAATTTTAAAGCGACACAATCCAGTCCCTATCAGCAGTCCTCTACCTTCAGTTGTGTATCATCTCCTGGAGGGGACAGACATGCTCAACTTCTTGCAATGCAAGGAGAGTGGAATCAGCACTGGGATAGGAATACAAGAAAGTGCTGAGGGAGTTAAGAGGTTACCATTAGTAACTGCCACAGCCTTCTCCAAGTTAACCTTTTCCTTATCTCTTTAGTTACTTGTTTCTTTGTAAACATCGATCAAATTTGTGTCAGTGGTGTTTTCAAACTGTGTTCTACAGAGCCCTAGTGTTCCATGGCTGTGTTTTAGTGATTTCTTAAATGTGTGCTCCAGATTTCATTTAAAAATACAGTTCAACTATTAAAACTGTAATAAAATAACACGTAAACAAGCCACATGAAATAACTCATGTGTGTTATATACCAAATTTTAATACATTAAGGACCACTTAAAAAAACAACTTAGGGTCTTCCCTGGTGGCACAGTGGTTGAGAGTCCACCTGCCGATGCAGGGGACACGAGTTCGTGCCCCGGTCCGGGAAGATCCCACATGCTGTGGAGCTGCTAGGCCCATGAGCCATCGCCGCTGAGCCTACACATCTAGAGCCTGTGCTCTGCAACGGGAGAGGCCACAATAGTGAGAGGCCTGTGTACCGCAAAAAAAAAAAAAAAAAAAAAAAAAAAAATTTAAAAAAACAACTTAGAGTGCCAGGTTATCTTGATGCCCTGTAGGCCTTGGAATGAAACCATTGCCATTTCTGTCAAATTGAAGAATAGCTTTAGAACACAAAGCAAACTATCAGAAATAGTTTATCTATGCAAAGAAGCAAAAAAATTATGCAGATAAATTGAATGTTGAGGTTAATGTATAATTTAATTCTCATTTAAGCCCCGATTTCTGCTTTTTTTCTTTTCATTAAAATAAACTTACTGACTTAATAAAATTGTTATGTATATGATGTTATACATCAAATTTATGCTAATGAATTTATGTTAATAAATAATGCCTTTATACTTATTTAATGTAAGATTTCATCTGAAAGTAGGGTTGCTGCTAAAGCAAGTTTGAAACCACCGTTCTATTTGCTTACATGTATCCTATGCTGCGTGTACTATTAAACAACTGACAACTGCTGAAGGCTATCATATGATGTATATCAAACAGTGAGGTGTGATATGGACCAAACAGTTAAGATGAGGCACATGGAAGTCTAGGTGGTTAGACACACATGTCATTTACGTGCCCTTGAGTCATTGGTTTTACAGCCTGACAGTGAGCAGTCATTCATTATAAATCATTAGAATTTTAATTTTAAAAATTAGTGTAGGGAGCTGAGTTGGGGAGGGACATTAATATGAGTATTTGGTATTAAGATGAGAACAGCTCAGTAGGAAACTTCCTAATGGAAATGTCACTGATAGTAATTACCCCTTTCCAGTCAAGCAGCTCTTTGATTTTCCTCCAGTGTTAGGGGACCAGGCAGCCTGACAGAGACAGCGAAGCAAGAAGGGTGGTTTAGAAAGCTAGAGAATCTGGAAATCTGGCTAAGGAATTTGGAGACAGCATGTAATTTGATATTTGTATCATCTGAAGAGTGCATTGGGTCATGCTTTTTAATCGCTAAGTGGAAATTCATCAGGGGCAAACTGGTGTGGGATGAGAATGGAGACGAGGAGCAAGAATCCCAGGACCCACAGATGTGTACTGGTGGGCAGGAGGTGGGCAGGAGAACCAGCCAAGGTCAGGGGAACACTAACAGCCGCTCTCACCATTCTCCCATGAGATCTTTCTAGCTCTCTGAGGGCCCAAGGGTGGTGTGCCAGTGACCCTTGGAGCTTTAGGAAGATGTATAGCATCATCTTTCTTGTAGGCAGCATGTGAGATATTTATCATCACTCAAAGCTTATGAAATCTTAACATTAATTAAACTGAATGTACAAAAAGCTCTAAATAGAGTTCCCGAACCGAAGTAGCTTCTTTTAGCTTAAAAAAAAAAAATTCTTGGAATCCTTAAACCTAGTATCAGCAACATCCTACTTCCAGAGAATATGCTTACAAGTTGAAGGGTGAAATTTCTGTTGATTACACAGCTTCTTGCCAGTGGATAAATATGTTTGCCTTCCATTCTTTAGTTTTCCAGTGTTATTATCTTTTATCATTTTCTCCCTGATAGAAACAGCTTTGTGATCTACTCAAAATGAAGAGATTGAATGAGAATTCTCGTCCTGTATTTTTCTTTTCTTCTTCAATGATGAAAACTTTCTTTATAAAGAACATTAAGGGAAACATGTCAGAAGGCTTAAATTATCTGTCTTTTCATGTGACAAGTTAATAATAAGATTGAGTTCTATCTCTCTCTGGGGTGAGTCTCATTTCTCTGAGAATACATAATACACAGAGAAATACACATTGAGATAACAGTGTATAAATATGGCAAAATGCTTAAGATTTCCATGGTGACGTTAGATGAATACTTTCAATATCTGAATTTTTTTTTGTCAAGAAAGGAAATACTACAGCTATCCTTCTGTAAAGCTAACCTGACTCTGTATTAACTGGCTGATGTAATGTTCAGGGTATTTTTTGGTTGATTTCCTAGAGTCAGAGATAACATGACGCTTCACTGTGTCTGATTTTTGTGGGTTGGTAATGGTTCAGACACATAGGAGTAATTCAAAGCTTTGCTTTTGCGAGTTCAATAATTCCATCTCCACTTAGAAATGAAATGATAGATTTTTTTTAAAGGAACTAAATAATGCATGGTGTGATGGGATAAGGAGAGTATTGCTAAAATTCACATCAAAAAGCATCCTCTGTCATACCGCTCGATTCTCAGAGCTGTTCCATTAGTGCCCCTTTAACGTAATATTTCCCAATTAAATGTGTTGGTAAGAATTATTCATTTTAATAATTAAAGAGCTTCCCCAGCTCCCTGAAGAGCGTTACCATGGAGGCCCAGGTCCACTGCTGGGAATAATCACAGCATGCTAATATAAGGAGAGGGTGACAGTTGAATGCTAGTATTGCCATCAGGCGAAACTAACTTTGGACTTGTATCAGTGGCTGGGCCCTGGGACACCCATGAAGTGACCTTTTGCTGTAGCAGGCTGTGATATGGGTTAGTTTTGTGGCTATGATGGAGTATAAAATTTATCACTTGTTATGTATGTAGACTGTGCTTTGAGACTTTCTAGGATGACATGAGAAAGCTTTTTGACTGTCTTCAATATTACTTAATTATTAGGCAGTGATTCCCCCAATTGGGTTTAGTGATGCCTTAGAGCTGCCGTGAAATTCTGCAAAAATTCTCTTTCATTTTAATTTAAAAGAAATATATGACCTTGGGGCTGTTAGGAGAGGCTGATGTAAAATAAAGTTTGAGAAGGGGTCTTAACTAAATGTAACAGTAGTCATTGGTCTGCTGGCAGCAGCTGTGTTGAATCTGGGTCTCAAGGTGGTAGTGAGACAGTGCCCTCTTGGGTATAAAATGCCAGTAAAGGTAATCACAGCTGACAGCATTAGGGGATTGATAATTCCCAAACACTTGAGTTACTATTATAAGAAAGTTATATAGTACCATAAAGCCAAAGACTGCATCCCATTACTTCATTATTTTCAAATAATGATAAGAATTAAGGTAACCATCACCACTACTACTCCTGGTAATCATCATCCTAATAAAAGAGTGCATGCTTAGAGAGTACTTACCATGGAACACTGGTTCTAAGTGCATTACGTAAATGGAAGCATTTAATTATGATCTACAAAGATCAGGTCCTAGATTCTGATAATTTGATAAAGATATCAATAGTGGTAACTATGTCTACAAATATTAGCACTAGCCCTGTAATGATAATGCTTTGTGACTGTTTAGTACTACACATCTTTGAAACCACTCTCACACTTAATTCATTTGATTCTTGCAACAAACCATTGAGGTAAACAGAGCTATTTTTATGTTAGTTGTACAGAGACATTATGAGATTTTCCAAAGTTTCAACAGTTAATCTTGGATTCCCAGAATCTCCAAATTGGAAGTATTTTACAGATTTTTACCAGTGAGAAAAAACTGACTTATAGAGATCTGTGGTTTGCTCAGGCTTTAGGTCTTGTCACTGTCATTCTTATGAATTTCCCACAACATTGGTATTTTTGCTTTGATTTTCAAAACTGGAATGATCATTCTTTAGCTTTCCTTGATAGGAGGCAACTTTGCTTCAAGTCCCTTAGGAACACTCTGAGAACAAGAGCAACGTGGCTTCTCTAGAGGGTTTTCATCATTTCCGAAGTTAGTTAACCTGGAAAATGAATAAAAGATCAGAAGACAGAAAAGGGCAGATGGTAGAGGGGGAGAGCAGATTACCTGTCTTTGGTTTCTGACACCCTCCCTGGGATAGGACAGAATTGAGCACTTTCTGGTTCAGGCAGTGAGTGGACTGTGGTATTGTCTCCCATAGGATTCTAAGCTGCAGTCAGCCCATCTTGGGTGGCTTTCTCAAAGTTTTTGTTCATGTTTGGGAGTAGTCATAATGTAGTCGTGATGTGTGAGGGATGGCCAGAAGCCTGGGCTATAAGAGCCAGCTCTCCACATTCCTCCCAGGGTGGATCTGATTCTCCATCTGTCAGCAGGCCTTGCCACAATCTTCTCTGTAATTCAGGCCCTATCTTGACAGATGGTTCTTACGTGATGTTATAATTGTTTTTGTTTTAGGAGAAGCTTTCTCAGCCCTCAATTTATAGTTAACATTTTAGTTAAATCTTTCTCTGTTATTTTGGGCAGTATATAGCTATGACCTAGTGATTTTCATGTATACTGAGTAGTATAAAAACCTGCTAATTCATAAGTTTGAGTACAACAATACATGCACATGATGTTTGCAGCACCCCTGAATTGAAGGTAGAGTCATCAATAACTACTGTGAGTAGAAAGGGAGAGAGATTCCTCTTATGGTTTGTCCCCTAAGTTCCTCCATGTCCCAGTTGTGCTATTTTCCATATTCCTAGATAGTTACAATCTACTACTTATCTGGCTAACTCAATCAGGGTACATTTGGTTGCAAGGAATAAAACTGAGTAAAATGAATCAGCTTAAAAAAAAATGAAGGATTCATTTTAAGGATACAACAGGGGATTTCAAGGCAGTCCACAGGTAGGAAATGAAGTGTGGCCTGTTCTTATGGGACGGGGATTTGGAAATATTGTCAGGGTGCAAACTCTCTTTCTCTTTCTGTACTTTTCTTTCTGGAATGTCATTGTATTTGCTGTCTGCTTTTCTTGGAACATCTGTAGACTGTCTTGTGCTGCTGGCATAGCCTATCATGGCCATCTCCAAACGGCAGCTTCAGTTCTAAAATTTCCCTATTTTATAGTCTCATGTTGGCAGCCAGCTGACCTGGACTCTGTATATCAGTCACTCTTCTTAATTGTAAGCATCAGAAACCACCATGGCTAATTTAAGCAGAAAACGAATTTACTGGGGGATACTGGGGAGCTCACAGAATTGTTGGAAACTGTTGGCAAATGGGCAGGAAACAGGGGACGTCATAGCCAGAACCAGAGCCACAGAGCAGGCCCTGTGAGGACACTACTGCTGCCAAGTACTAGACCTGACTAGTGCTTAGACCACTGACCCTGGGGGCACTGGATTAAATACAGTAAGTCCCCTGCATATGAGCGAGTTCCATTCCGAGAGTGTGTTCGTTAAGTCCAACAAAGTTAGCCTAGGTACCCAACTAACACAATAGGCTCTATGGTGCTGTACTGTAATAGGTTTATAATACTTTTCACACAAATACATAAAAAACAAACACAAAAAATAAAACATTTTTAATCTTGCAGTACAGTACCTTGAAAAGTACAGTAGTACAGTACAGCAGCTGGCATACAGGGGCAGGTTTGCATCTTTGAAAGTTGCAACTTGAATGTTTGTATGTAGGGGACTTAACTGTATTGCTACTTCTACTGCTGCCCATCCTGGCCCCCTTGAAGTAAGATTCTCTAGTGTCCCTACAACTGTGCATCACTAGCTTCCAATTCAAAATCCAGGGCAGGTACTTCTGATTGGTCAAGCCTAGGTCATGTGCAAATTCCTTGGCTGCACAGGAGGCTGGGAAAGCAAGTATCAGGAACTTTCAGGCTCTATAGTAAAAAGAAGGCTGTCCCTTCCACCATATCTCATAAGGTGGGAAATTCCTCAAACCCAAGAAGGGTATTTAGATTCTGGGCAGCCCAAAAAGCCAAAACCAAATGGTCACAATACTCCGTATCCCAGTTCCTCATGTTTGAATGAATATGAACAATCCATTTTGAGTCAGATATCCATCCCTAAACCAGTCGTCTATGGCCAGTGAAACAAGATGCCTTTATACATAGGGCTGCACTTTCCAGGGATTTAGGTGGCAGATTCTTCTCTAAGGAGGGGGGTGATGTGTGTGAAATCAGGGGTAGGTATCATGGCTATCTCTATTCCTGACACCGGCTCAAGATTAATTACTGAGGTGAATTGTTATATTACTTGCTAACTTGCCATCTGTTGCATTAATGTTTATTTAGTTTCCCTAGAATAAAAATGGTATTTCGGGGCATTTAGTAGCTTCATGGACCCAGACCTCTTCCAGAAGGTCCAGTTCCTTTTCCTTCTTAGGTAATTGACACATTCGAGCCTACTCTTTTGCCAGACACTTGAAATTGTAGCTTCTAATATTCACCAGACTGTGTCTAATGAAACAGCCCTATGGGGCTTTGACAGAGGTCTGGCAGGTATATTTTTTGAGGTATCTACCTGTGTAATCTTTGAGAAAACCTACCTGTGTATCTCTCAGGGATAGGTAAAGTGTGAAAATGGAAAAATGCTTTGGAGAGATAAAAAACTACTAAATAATAATTTATTACAATTACTTTTGCTCATTGAAAAAATATATATCGTGTGCCTATTATATGCTAGGAACTGTGCCAAATTTAGTTCCATTAAATTTCGTTTTCTTATTTTAAGAAGAAGTGCTCATGGTAAATTGAAATAAAAGAAATCTCTCTCAACTGTAGCCAAGTAAATAACCAGTAAGAGCCATATATAGCCATACATAGTAAAAACCATATATAGCTTTTCGTTTCTATAATTTGATAGTTTGGATATTTGGGATTCAAGTATAAGGAGACTGGGTATCTTGCTCAATATTATAGTCCCCCAGGAGCATTTGAAATTTTTTTCATTAATGAAGAATTCTGAAACTCTTTCAGTAGTTTTTGTTTGGGGGCCTGAATTTTAAAAGTACAACTGGGTATTTGTTTTGAATTAGGCAAATGGTGCCAGGAGCAACAATTATCATTTTATGATAATTTATCATTTACTGTTTATCGTTTATCGTTACATTTATCGTTTACTGTTATTTGAGCTTTAGAGGAAGAAAAAGAAAGCTTGTGGGAAATACCAAAGTTGATTGGTAATAAAAGGAGTCTATAAGAAGAAAACACAAGTAAGAATGAATATTATATGAAAACTTCATCATATTGAGGGACAAGAATAGTAGAAAGATTTTCTTAATTTATACAGTCAGATTTTTAAAGTACGAGACTGTCATATTAAATGCGGTGAAAATATTTGGTTTTTGGAAGGAAGATGTGGAAGCTTAAACATGGGTGTATATTTAAAAATATTAATGATTTACTGTACCTTTTTTACTAATTCACCTTGTGATCTACATCCACATCTGTCTTTGTTCTGAAGGTCTGTTGTGTCCCAGAAAGATGTTGTAGTTGTATTTCAAAAGCAATGACACAATTATGTTACAAAAATGATCAGTGGGGCAGTTTTGTTTGATAACATGATTGTATGTGAGATATATCAAAATAAGCCATGCTCTTTTATACCATTTTAAAAAAGAAGAAAACATGACGACAGGCGAAATAGTAATTTGTATACTCAGTAGATTTAAGACAAATCACTGTAAAATAAACTTTTTAGCTCTTAGGGGGACTGAGTTTTTGTTCAAGGTGCAAATACACATATAATGGCAGGCATGGCTGTAACTTGGAACCACATGTCTACTGGAATGAGTTCCTCCTGCAACTACTCCTGTTCAACCAAAGTATGGATGGGTAAAACCCTCATAATGTAAAGATTAAAATCAAGCAAACTTACTATCTAACTGAATTCTCTAAAATAAGACTTGGCCAACTTTCTATAAAGGGCCAGATAGTGAATGTTTTTGGCTTTGTGGGTACTATGGTATCTATCACAACTACTCAACTCTGCCGTTAGAGCGTAAAAGCATCCATAGACGGTATGTAAATGAATAAGTGTGGCTGTGTTCCCATAGGATTTTATTTATGGGTACTGAAATGTGAAATTCACATAATTTCATGTGTCGCAAAACATTCTTCTTCTTACTTTTTTTTTTAGACATTTAAAAATGTAAAGACTGTACTTAGGTGTGAGGGCCATATAAAAACAGGTTATGGCCAAATTTGGCCCATAGGCTGTAATTTACCAGCCCTGCTTTAAAGCGTACTGGCCTGGGACTTCCCTGGTGGCGCAGTGGTTAAGAATCTGCCTGCCAATGCAGGGGACACAGGTTTGATCCTGTTCTGGGAAGATCCCACATGCTGCAGAGCAACTAAGCCAGTGCACCACAACTACTGAGCCTGTGCTCTAGAGCCCGCGAGCCACAACTACTGAGCTTATGCACCACAAGTACTGAAGCTTGCGTGCTGCAACTACTGAAGCCCACATGCCTAGAGCCCATGCTCCACAACAAGAGAAGCCACCGCAATGAGAAGCCCACGCACCGCAACGAGGAGTAGCCCCCACTCACCGCAGCTAGAGAAAGCCCGCATGCAGCAACAAAGGCCCAACACAGCCAGAAATAAATAAAATTAAACAAACAAAAAACCAAATTTACCTCTTCTTATATAAAATCACCAAACCGGATTAGGACCCACTCTAATCCAGTATGACTTTAACTTAACTTGATTACATCTGCAAAGACCCTATTCCCAAATAAGGACACGTTCAGAGGTACCAGGGGTTAATATTTAAACATATCTTTTGGGGGTACAGCATTCAATTTACATTATCTGGTATCTCATCCTTGCTTGTCACATCAATCCTGTTCTTTTTTTCTTCTCACTTTCCTTAAAGTGACTTTTTTGCTTACTCAGAGTTTTGTCATTCTTCTTTTTTTTTTTTTTAAACATCTTTATTGGAGTATAATTGCTTTACAATGGTATGTTAGTTTCAGCTTCACAACAAAATGAATCAGTTATATATATACATATGTTCCCATATCTCTTCCCGCTTGCGTCTCCCTCCCTCCCACCCTCCCTATCCCACCCCTCTAGGTGGTCAGAAAGCACCGAGCTGATCTCCCTGTGCTATGCGCTGCTTCCCACTAGCTATCTACCTTACGTTTGGTAGTGTATATATGTCCATGCCTCTTTATCGCTTTGTCACCGTTTACCCTTCCCCCTCCCCATAGCCTCAAGTCCATTCTCTAGTAAGTCTGTGTCTTTATTCCTGTTTCACCCCTAGGTTTTTCATGACATTTTTTTTCTTATATTCCATATATATGTGTTAGCATACGGTATTTGTCTCTCTCTTTCTGACTTACTTCACTCTGTATGACAGACTCTAGGTCCATCCACCTCATTACAAATAGCTCAATTTCGTCTCTTTTTATGGCTGAGTAATATTCCATTGTATATATGTGCCACATCTTCTTTATCCATTCATCCGATGATGGACACTTAGGTTGTTTCCATCTCTGGGCTATTGTAAATGGAGCTGCAATGAACATTTTGGTACATGACTCTTTTTGAATTATGGTTTTCTCAGGGTATATGCCCAGTAGTGGGATTGCTGGGTCATATGGTAGTTCTATTTGTAGCTTTTTAAGGAATCTCCATACTGTTCTCCACAGTGGCTGTATCAATTTACATTCCCACCAACAGTGTAAGAGGGTTCCCTTTTCTCCACACCCTCTCCAGCATTTATTGTTTCTAGATTTTTTGATGATGGCCATTCTGACTGGTGTGAGATGATATCTCATTGTAGTTTTGATTTGCATTTCTCTAATGATTAGTGATGTTGAGCATTCTTTCATGTGTTTGTTGGCACTCTGTATATCTTCTTTGGAGAAATGTCTGTTTAGGTCTTCTGCCCATTTTTGGATTGGGTTGTTTGTTTTTTTGTTATTAAGCTGCATGAGCTGCTTATAAATTTTGGAGATTAATCCTTTGTCAGTTGCTTCATTTGCAAATATTTTCTCCCATTCTGAGGGTTGTCTTTTGGTCTTCTTTATGGTTTCCTTTGCTGCGCAAAAGCTTTTAAGTTTCATTAGGTCCCATTTGTTTACTTTTGTTTTTATTTCCATTTCTCTAGGAGGTGGGTCAAAAAGGACCTTGCTGTGATTTATGTCATAGAGTGTTCTGCCTATGTTTTCCTCTAAGAGTTTGATAGTTTCTGGCCTTACATTTAGGTCTTTAATCCATTTTGAGCTTATTTTTGTGTATGGTGTTAGGGAGTGATCTAATCTCATACTTTTACATGTAGCTGTCCAGTTTTCCCAGCACCACTTATTGAATAGGCTGTCCTTTCTCCACTGTATATTTCTGCCTCCTTTGTCAAAGATAAGGTGACCATATGTGCGTGGGTTTATCTCTGGGCTTTCTATCCTGTTCCATTGATCTATATTTCTGTTTTTGTGCCAGTACCATACTGTCTTGATTACTGTAGCTTTGTAGTATAGTCTGAAGTCAGGAAGCCTGATTCCTCCAGCTCCATTTTTCGTTCTCAAGATTGCTTTGGCTATTCGGGGTCTTTTGTGTTTCCATACAAATTGTGAAATTTTTTGTTCTAGTTCTGTGAAAAATGCCAGTGGTAGTTTCATAGGGATTGCATTGAATCTGTAGATTGCTTTGGGTAGTATGTCATTCTTCTTTACCATAAGATTGTCTTGTCCATGGTTTTGGCTTGCAGCATGCCAACTCCATCTCACACTGCCCTTCATTTGTTTTCTCTTCAACTTCTGCAGCTGACCACAACATTTTTATTTCCTAATTCAAATACCAAGAAGATGATCCCAATTGGCCAGATTTTCGCTTTTTGTTCTAGGCTTTAAGTTACAGTCAATATAGGGTTTACCTCTGAGTCAGGTGTTCACTCCAGATTTCAAACAGTTGGGTATGGGGTCACATAGGCATGACTATTTAGGCAGAAGGAGCCCTTGATGAATCCTATATGCACTTAATGAACTGTATTAACTGTACAAGGGACTGTATTCTAGCCCTTAGAACTGTATTAACTGGCAAGGTATTTTATAGAAATAGACAAGATCATTCTAAGTTTTATATGGAGAGACAAAGGAACTAAAATAGATAAAGTTTTGAAAAATAAGAACAAAGTGGGGGGAATCATCCTACTTTATTTCAAGACATTATAAAACTATGGTAATCACGACTGTGTGGTTGGCAGAGGGATAGATACTTAGACCAATGGAATGGAACAGAGAACCCAGAAATACACCCAAACAAAAGTATGTTCAACTGATTTTTAACAAGTGTACAAAAGCACTTAGATGGAGGAATGATAGTTTTTTGTATTGTTAGAACAACTGGATGTCAATAGTCAAAAAAAAATCAACCTAAATCTTATATGTTATACAAAAATTAACTCAAAATAGATCATAAACTTAAATGTACACAGCACATGGTATTTCATACCTGCTTCTCACAGCATTCCCATTCCATTTTCTTAACATTTCTCTTAACAGGGTCTTTCACAAAGCAACATTTAAAAATTTTGGTGAAAATTTATTGATTTTTTTCTTTTATTAATGATGCTTAAAAAAATTTTTTTTAACATCTTTATTAGAGTATAACTGCTTTACAATGGTGTGTTAGTTTCTGCTGTATAACAAAGTGAATCAGCTATACATATACATACATCCCCATATCTCCTCCCTATCCCACCCCTCTAGGTGGTCACAAAGCAAATGGTGCTTTTTGGTATGTCCAAGAGCTCTTGATCAATCCCTAGGTTCCAAAGATTTTCTCTCATGTTTTCTTCCAAAAGTTTTATATTTTACATTTAAATATTTGCAAACTACATATCTGATAAAGGAGTCATATCTAGAATTTGTAATGGACTCTCAAAATTCAGCAGTAATAGAAAACAAGAAATTTGATTAGAATGTGGGCAAAACCCATGAAGAGTCATTTCACCTAAGAGGATAAACAAATGGCAAATCAGCACATGAAAAGATGTAAAACATCCTTTGCCATTAAGGAAATGAACATTAAGACCACAGTGAGATATTACTCCATACCCATTAGAACAGCTGAAATAAAAAATTGTAAGAACACCAAATGCTGGCAAGGATACTAACAAACTGGACTCTAAATCACTGTTGAGAATGTAATATGGTATAGCCATTCTGGAAATAGTTCGGTAGTTTCTTTTCTTTTTTTTTTTTTTTTTGGTAGTTTCTTGAAAAAATGAAATATACCCTTACTATATAATCTAGTAATCACATTTGTGCATATTTTTCCAGTTAAATGAAAATTTTTGTCCTTAGAAAAAAAATTGTATACAGTGGTTCATAGTAGATTTATTTGTAATAGCCCCAAACTGGAAACAAAATGTCTTACAATACATGAATCATTAAACAAACTCTGATATATCTATACCGTGAATATTACTCAATGAAAAAGGAACAAGCTAGTGATACAACAACTTGGAAGAATCTCATGCTGAATAAAAGAAAGCCAGTCTCAAAATTTCTCACACTGTATGATTTTATTCATATAAAATTCTTAAAGTGACAAAATTATAAAGGTGGAGAACCAGTTGATGGTTGTTAGGGGTTAGGGTTGGTGGGGAGAAGGGAGTAGGTATGGCCTTAAGGGGTAGCATGAGGGGGATACTTGTGGTGATGGAATAGTCTTTTATTTTGATTGTGGCAGTGGTTACACAGTTCTAGTCATGTGATGAAATGACATAGAATTATAAACACACGTTATACCTATATCAATTTCCTGGTTTTGATATTGTACTATAATTGCGTAAGATCTAACCTATGGGGGAACTAGGTGAAGAGTACACAAGATGTCTCTGTACTATCTGTGTAACTCCCTGTGAATTTATATTTCAAAACTGTATTAATTTAGTCCCTGAACTCAGAGAGCAGAAAATGTAAGGAATCAGTAAGTGAGGCTACCTTGAAATTTCTATACTTGTTTCTTTCTTTCATCACTATGTGTTTTTAGGTGTGTATACATTTGTATCTTCTTGATGTATTGACTCTTTTATCATTATTAAATGTTCCTCTTTAGCTTTAGTAATATTTATTGTTTTAATGTCTAGTTTGTCTGATATTCATATAGTCACTCCAGCTCTTCTAAAGTTACTACTTGTATGGTGTATCTTTTTTTCATCCTTTTATTTTCAACCTGATTGTGGATTTGAATGTAAAGTTTGTCTCCTGTAGACAGCATCTCATTGGATCTTGGTTTTTGTCCTGTCTGACAATCTGTCTTTTGATTAAAGTATTTAGTTTATTCACATTTAATGTAATTACCAATATATTTGGATTTACAACTTCCATTTTGCTATTTGTTTTGCATATGTCTCATGTTGTTTTGTTTTTTTGTTTCTCTTTAATGTCTTCTTTTGTGTTAAACAAAGCTTTTTGTGTACCATTGCAACTTCTCTGTTAGTTAAATTTTTTTTTGAGTTATAGTCTTAGTTGTTACTCTAGGGATTACAACATGCATCTGAACTTATCACAGTATACTCAGGTTAATACTGACTCAGTACTGGTAAAATGTAGAAACTTTGTTCCAACAAAGCCATTGTACTAATATTGTCATATATGTTGTGCATTAATCCCTATAATGCAGTGCTGTTATTACTGCGTTATATAATCTTATGTTTTTAAAATAAATTGAGAGGAAAATAAAAAATATATTTAGCCTTTTCTTTTTCTTTTTTTGGCTGCACCATGCAGCTTGTGGGATCTTAGTTCCCCGACCAGGGATTGAACCCATGACGGCTGCAGTGGAAACGTGGAGTCCTAAGCACTGGACTGCCAGGGAATTCCTCATATAGCCTTTTGTTCTTATCATACATATTTATCAATTCTAGTACTCTTTATTTATTCCAGTGTATTTCGGTTATCTCTGGTATCATTTGCTTTCAGTGTAAAAGATTACCTTTAGGATTAAAAAATTTTTGTTTTAAAGTTTTATTATTTTATTTTAATTTTTATACAATTTTTAAAGGTTACACTCCATTTACAGTTATTACAAAATATTGGCTATATTCCCTGTGTTGTACAATAGATCCTTGTAGCCTGTCTTACACCCAGTAGTTTGAACCTCCATTCCCCACCCCTATATTGCACCTCCTCTCCCTCTTCCCACTGTTAACCACTAGTTTGTGAGTCTGATTCTTTTTGTTTATTTTCACTAGTTTGCTGTACTTTTTAGATTCCACATATAAGTGATATCATACAGTATTTGTCTTTCTCTGTCTGACTTATTTCACTTAGCATAATACCCTCCAGGTTCATCCATGTTGCTGCAAATGGCAACATGGCAACATTTAGCATTTCTTATAAGGCAGGTTTACTAGCAACAGTTTTTCTGAATTTTTATTTATCTTGGAACGTCTTTATTTCCTTGGAATGTCTTTATTCATTTTTGAAGGATAGTTTTGCTAGATACAGATTTCTTGGTTGACAGTTTTTTTATTTCAGTATATTATGTCATTCCATTGCCCTGTGGGCTATCTTATTTCTGATCAGAAGTCAGCCATTAGTTGTATTGTTCTTCTCTGTACGTGATGAGTCATTTTTTTCCTACTGTTTTGGATATTTTTATGTTTGTCTTTGACTTTCAGAGTTTTGACTGTGACATGTCAAGATGTAGATCTCTGTGTTAATAGTACTTGGTGTTCATTGAGCTTCTTGGATTGTTAGATTAATGTTATTTTTAAAAATCAAATTAAGGAAGTTTCACTCATTTCTTCAAATAATTTTTTTATTCCATCTCTCTCTCTCTTCTTCTTCTGTGACTTATCTTATACATATGTTGGTACACTTGGTGTTGTCCCACAAGTTTCTGAGATTTTAATCATTTTTCCTCTTTTGTTTTTTATTCCTCAGATTGGATAATTTCCACTGACTTTTCTTTAAATTCACTGATTTTTAAATTCTGTCATCTCAAATATGCTGTTGAGCCTGTCTACTGAATGTTTCATTTCAGTCATTCATTTCAACTTTAAAATTTCCATTTGGTTCTTTTTATTGTTTCTACTTCTCTACTGAGATTACTTGTTTGTTGAGTCATTCTCATCATATTCTCCTTTAATTCTTTAAACATGGTTTCCTTAATACTTTGAAATATTTATATTAGCTGCTTCAAAGTTCTAGTCTGCTAACCTAAACGACCGTCAATAGATGAATGGACAAAGATGTAATATATACATATATATATATATGTATACACACACACACACACACACACATATACACACATATACATATATTTATATATAATGGAATATTAATCAGCCATAAAAAATAGTGAAATCTGGGCTTCCCTGGTGGCGCAGTGGTTGAGAGTCCGCCTGCCGATGCAGGGGACACGGATTCGTGCCCTGGTCTGGGAAGATCCCACATGCCGCGGAGTGGCTGGGTCCGTGAGCCATGGCCGCTGAGCCTGCACATCCGGAGCCTGTGCTCAGCAATGGGAGAGGCCACAATGGTGAGAGGCCCACGTACCGAAAAAAAAAAAAAAAAAGAAATCTTGCTATTTGAGACAACATGTGTGGACCCAGAGTGTATTATGGTAAACAAAATCAATCAGACAGAGAAAGACAAATACCATATGACTTCACTTTTATGTGAAATCTAAAAAATAAAACAAATGACAATAGGAACAGAGTCATAGATACAGAAAACAAACAGGTGGTTACCAGAGGGGAGGAGAGAAACAGGTTTAAGAGGTACAAATTTCTAGTGGCAAAATAAATGAGTCATGGATATGAAATGTGCAGTATGGGGAATATAGTCTATAGTCAATAATTATGTAATATCTTTCTGTGATGTCAAATGGTAACTAGCCTTATTGCAGTGATAATTTTGAGATGCATAGAAATATTGAATCAATATGTTGTGTACCAGGAACTAACATAGTATTGTAGGTCAATTATACTTCAAAAACAAACAAACAAATAAACTCATAGAAAAAGAGATCAGATTTGTGGTTACCAAAAGTGCAGAGTGGGGTGCAGGACCTGGATGAAGACAGTCAAAAGGTACAAATTTCCAGTTACAAGGTAAATAAGTACTAGGGATGTACAGTACAACATGATAAATATGATTAATGCTGTTGTATGTTATATAGGAAAGTTGTTAAGAGAGTAAATCCTGAGTTCTCATGACAAGGACAAATTTAGACAGTTTATTTATAGACAAATATAGACTTAGTTTATTTTTTTTTTCACTGTTCTTTTTCTGACCTGAGTATGGGTCCTACTTTCCTGTTTATTTGCATGTCTTGTAATTTTTTGTTGAAAATTGGACATTTTGGATAATATTTTGAAGCACCTCTGTATTTTCATTTTTTCCATTGACAAAAAGCTTTATTTTTTATTTTGTAACTTGGACTTGATCTGCAGAATCTTTCCTGTGGTATGTGGCAGTTTTTAAGTTCTTATTTTTATTTCTAGTCTAGCTTCCTAATGGCTGTCCCTGTGTCTTCATGTCTCAGTTGATAGCCAATGATTTGGGCTGAGGTTGTACTCAAACACCTTAACCCCATTATCTTCCACCCTCTGCTGATGGATCAGTATGTATGTTTGGTAGCATGTTCAAAGTTCAGGTAATTATTATCTGCCTTAACTTTTATTTACCACGAGACTATCTCAAATTTCCCTTGCACACATTTAGTTTCGTAGTCACCCAGAGATGTGTGGAGAGCTTATCTAGCTCTTGTATGGCTCTCTCATTTTCAGATTTTCCCTATTAACTTTCTGGTTGGTCTACTGCTTCCCCCAACTGTACTTCAATCTCAAGCTAGCAGAGCTGTAGATTTGCCCTATTCTTTTTCTACTGCATTTGCCTCTTTTACTAACAGCCTTTCTGGGTGTGGGTTTTTACCTTCTGTCCCAAATCAGGTCTTCCTGCACTGGCAGAAAATTGCTGGTTTTCAAGGTCAGCCTTGCTTTTGTAATCCTACTGCATTGACAAACTGGGGGATTCAGAAATGGAATGGGAGCAGCCCTAGGCAAAAAGGCTGCATAATTCCACTCCTCTTACCCAAAGTTCAGCTGATTTTCATGAATAAATGCTTCCTAATTTGTTGTCTGCCGTTAGTTAATTTCCAGAGGCCAGAGGTGATTGTTTTGGATTTTTTTCCCCCAGTTTTATACTTGTTTTATGGGTTGAGTGGGAGGCTTTTGACCTCTTTTCTTTTTTTTTTTTTTAATTATTTATTTTTGGCTGTGGTTGGGTCTTCATTGCTGCATGCAGGCTTTATCTAGTTGCAGTGAGCGGGGGCTACTCTTCATTGCGGTGTGTGGGCTTCTCATTGCGGTGGCTTCTCTTGTTGCAGAGCATGGGCTCTAGGCATGCGGACTTCAGTAGTTGTGGCATGCGGGCTCAGTGGTTGTGGCTCACGGGCTCTAGAGTGCAGGCTCAGTAGTTGTGGTGCACGGGCTTAGTTGCTCCATGGCATGTGGGATCTTCCCGGACCAGGGCTCAAACCTGTGTCCCCTACATTGGCAGGCGGATTCTTAACCACTGTGCCACCAGGGAAGCCCTTGACCTCTTTTTGATTTTTTAGCCAATTATATGTTTTTAAAGCATCAGAGTGCAGATGTCTTATTTTACTTATGAATCTAGTTTATGGCCAGAAGGAGAAGGACCTGCTTCCTCAGGCCAGTATTTCCCTCTTTTCAGAAGTATCACATCAGAAGTGATACTTTGATGTTGCAAAATACAATCTATTTAAAGATGGCAGTAATTTATAGATTTAATTTGATTTTTTTTCTCATCACACGTGGATGACCTGTGGCATGGTAACTGTGAGATTATTTGTGTAGGTGGTATGACTTGGTTACTATATACATTAAAATATTGATGAGTGGGATGCATATCATTAAGTTCCTTATTTCAAAGAGGATTTAAAGGTTATGTATTTTTGCAACTTTTAAACTGTAAATGTAACTTCTAATTATCAGTGTTAATGGAGATGAGCAAAAGTGTGATAATATCCAAATATTGGGCAATATGAAAATCATATACGCTGCTGAATGTTTTGTTTTTGTATTTCTATTGGAAAATAGTTTTATTTATTATACAAACAACAGTTTTTAGCTTCCAGGGTTAAACGCTGTATGTGTAGTCTTTAATGTAGTCTTGAGATTTCCATGGGAGGATTATTACATTATCATCATTTTACAGATGTGGAAACTGTGGCTGGGAGAAGTTAAGTAACTTGCTCAAGGACAGACATAAAAATTCATGTAATGCACATTAGAAACCCAGTTGGTCTAACTCCCACAACCTTGCTTGTATAATGTGTGGTCATGTGATGTGGAAATTCGCAGTATTATTTCCAACTGGGGGTAATATGAATTTTAGAGGCGAGGCTTTTTCATTTCCTTATCCTCTCTTTCTGCTGAGCTTTCAGCATTGCTTCTGAGACTGATTAAAAAGTGTCCACTTATAGCAATTCTGGACTCTTCTACCTTGCTGGCCTATGACTTCCTTAGGGCAGAGTGGTAATTGCTTTTATATACCTTATAGCTCTTGCTTTACTTGAGGCAACAAAATCCATAAGCACAATTGTTTTTAACCATCATTTAAATACAGGTAATCTTCTCTTTGCCTTCAAAGTATTGGAAAAACTTAGGTAAACAACTAAGATCTTAAAATTAATGTCTTTAAAATTCACAACTTTTAACCCTGATGCATTAAACAGAGTGGTGCTCCAAATTCATTATTTTTTCTATTGCCTTTATTATATGCAGATTACATGATGATGGCATAAAGAATATAAAAGCAATGATAATTTTTGCCACTAGTAAAAAGCTTTGGGATAAACAAAAATATTATACACTACCCTTGAGTTTCATTTATTTATTTCCAACATACTTTTCTCCCTTAAAGATATCATGGTTGTGCTCTGTCCTTGCAAAACACATGTTAAATTTGAGTGATACTTCATATATGTGAGAGGCTACTTATTTGTTAAAATTCACTATTTTCTTGTCTGTTTGTTTGAGAGTACCTGTAAAGAGTGACCAAAGTGTTCCTGTCTTTCTGGGAGCCAGCCTGGAATGGACACATAGCTGAATGGACTAACTATGCTAATGTTTACCTTTTGAAAATGAATTAGCCGAAATCATTTCAATCTCTTTGATGCCTACAAAAGAGGTAGAAAAAAAATCTCCTGAACAAGCAATATAAACTAGTCAGTCCTTACCTCTGCTGAGATGCTGCTGCTAGCTGTGGGCTTTCTAAAATGTTGAGGGAGATTCTGAATCCCAAGTGGCTAAAGGCACACAAATAGTACCAGAAGCCATTCTTAGTGAAAAACGAGCAATAATAGAGGTATAGGAGCAGCTCATTTTTCCTCACTGATTTTTCTGAGGTTCGAATCACATTCCTCTTTTTATTAAAAAAATTTTTTTTTACATCTTTATTGGAGTATAATTGCTTTACAATGTTGTGTTAGTTTCTGCTGTATAACAAAGCGAATCAGCTATATGTATACGTATATCCCCATATCCCCTCCCTCTTGCGCCTCCCTCCCACCCTCCCTATCCCACCCCTCTAGGTGGTCAGAAAGCACCGAGCTGATCTCCCTGTGCTATGCAGCTGCTTCCCACTAGCTATCTGTTTTACATTTGGTAGTGTATATATATCAGTGCCACTCTCTCACTTCATCCCAGCTTAGCCTTCCCCCTCCCCATGTCCTCAAGTCCATTCTCTACGTCTGCGTCTTTATTCCTGTCCTGCCCCTAGGTTCATCAGAACCATTTTTTTTAGATTCCATATATATGTGTTAGCATACGGTGTTTGTTTTTCTCTTTTCTGACTTACTTCACTCGTATGACAGACTCTAGGTCCATCCACCTCACTACAAATAACTCAATTTCGTTTCCTTTTATGGCTGAGTAATATTCCACTGTGTATATGTGCCACATCTTCTTTATCCATTCATCTGTTGATGGACACTTAGGTTGCTTCCATGTCCTGGCTATTGTAAATAGCGAATCACGTTCCTCTTATCACTGGAGGCTATTGTGCCCACAGCTTATTTCATTCTTAGGTAGCTCATCATTTGAACATATCAGAGCATCACATTGCACTCATTGTGGCTCAGTGAGAAGGCATAATTTTTATGTAAAGCAGGAATAGCTAGTAGAGGGTTCTTTGCTCCCAAGGTTTGCCCACAAATACCCCACACCTGCAGATATTTTCAAGGCCCTCAGATGTATAAATTGTCCAAAAAAATCACCACCACAACCATCACCTACTCTTCAGAATCCTCCACTTCTGTCTACCCTCCCCAAACACAAAGTTTCAACCAACTATTATATATATATATATAGGCCCATAGAACCAAGAATGTAGTGTGGTGGCTTCTATGATAAAATGCAAACAGATAATTAATTATAATTGAGAAAACTTTCTAATTGTGACCCCTGCATGTGTAATGCAATATTCTGATTTGTAGTCAGACTCCCCAGGAATTGAAGCACACAGATTGGGAGTCTGAGAAAATGAACAAGAGTGATCATAGGCAGATGCATAGCCCACAGAAATATTTCAGAAAGCAATACAGTTTGCAGAGTCCCCATGCAAGCTCTTAGACATAAGGATTTTGAAGAAGAGATAAATGTCCCTCAATACCTTTTTAGATGAATAATACAGACAAAACAAAATCTTTTTCTTCTTTATTTCAAATTGTTGGGAAACCTGCTAAATAGAAACTGCTGCTCTAGAAATTAAGGGAATTGGAGTTGGCATTAAGTTGTGAGTTTTCTGTTAAGCTCTTTGGAATTCAGAATTGACATGTGGAATGTCAGCTATTGTTTATGACTACATAGCTGTGACAGTACATAAATAATAAATGTTCACTTCCTCTATGTCCAAGAGCCTGGGATGACCTTAGAAATGCTACCTCTTTCTCACTGACAGTTATTTCAAGACGTTTTTGATGAATCAAGGTAGAAATTAACATTCTTTACAATGAAACACTACCTTCAGGCCATTGGCTACAAGAAAAAGAGCAGGGGCTGTTGTGTTTTGATTTATTGGAATGTTCATTAAAATTCTCAGATGAAGCTTACCTTTGTCTGTATAAAACAAATATGGATACTGTTTAGCAGCTATATTATTTCTGTACCTTAGAATGTGTGATATTGTGTATAAGTATCAGCCAGGCTCCAAATAGAAACTACTCTGAGTTTAAAACAGGAGATTTAGTACCAGATTGGCTAAACAGGTGATAGAAAAGCTGAGAAACCAAATGGGGGACACTTAGGTAATCTAGGAATTAACAGCAGGAAGTCATTACCATCCTATATTAATTATCTGTTGCTGTGTAACAAATTATCCATAAAGTTACCACAAAATTATTATCTCATACAGTTTTGAGGGTTGGGAATATTAGTGTGGTTTAGATGTTTACCTCTGGCTCAGATTCCCTCATGAACTTACAGTCAAGTTATTAGCTGGGGTTGCTGTCTTACCTATGGGTGCTTGACTAAGATGAGGCATCCACTTCCACATTCACTTAGGTGAAGGTTGGTAGGCTCCAGTCTCTTGCCATGTGAGTCTCTCCACCGGGTTCCCTTATGTCACGGCAGCTGGCTTCCCCTAAAGCAAGTGGTCTATGAGAGGGAAAGAGTGCACTCAAGATAGAGTCCCAGTCTTTTAAAAAATATATTTATTGAAGTATAATTGACCTACAACAGTATGTTAGTTCCAGGCACACAACATAGTGTTTTGATATTTCTGTACATTACAAAATCATCACCATGGTAAATCTAGTTACCATCTTTTGCCATATAAAGACATTACAATGTTATTGACTGTATTCCCCATGCTGTACACTTCATTCCCCTGACTAATTTATTTTGTAACTGGAAGTTGGTAACTTTTAATCTCCCTCACCTATTTCACTCATGCCCCAGTCTTTTTATATCTGAAATGATATCCCATCACTTCTGCTGTTTTCTATTTATTAAAAGTGAGTCACAAAGTCCAGCCCACACTCAAAGGGGGGGAGGATTATACAAGTGTGAGAATACTAGAAGTATGTATATTAGTTTGCTAGGGCTGCGGTAACAAAGTACAATACTACAAACTGGGTGGTTTAACAGAAGCTTATTGTCTCTCATTTCTGGAGTGTAGAAGTCTGAGATCAAGGTGTCAGCAGGGTTGTTTCCTTCTGGGGGCGGTGAGGGAGAATCAGTTCCATGCTACTCTCCTAGCTTTTGGTGATTTGCTGGCAATCTTTAGCACTCCTTGTCTTGTAGATGCATCATGCCAATTTCTGCCTTCATCTTCACATGATGTTCTCCCTGTGTTTGTGTTTGTCTTTCTCTATATTTTTGCTTTTGTATAAGGATGGCAGCTGTATTGGATTAGGGTCCACCCTGATGATCTCAACTTGACTATATCTGCAAACCCTTATCTTCAAATAAGGTCACATTCACAGGCTCTGAGGGTTAGGAGTTGAATACATCTTTTTTGTGGGGGACACAAGTCAACCCATAGCAGTGAATATCATTGGAGGCTGTTTTAGAAGCTACCTACCACATACTGCTAGTCTGGAAGACAGAGGGAGGGGGCAAGTCTCACAAGAGCCTGGTGGACCAGCTTTCACCTGACAGGAGCTAGGACCACAGTAAGCTGTCTGGTCAGAGGTGGGGTTGTGGAGAAGACTCTTGCTACCAAACTCTCTGCTACATGAGCATAGAGAGAATGGGAGAATAACCTGCTTCTTCCCCACTCTGCCCCACTCCAAAGTAGACAGTCCAATCTCCCTTGCTGTAAGTCAGTTGATAAGGGCACCTAAAGAAGTCAGCTCTTCTGAAAGACTGAGCAGAGCTGGAGAAAGGCAAGCTGTGGATCTGAGGCACATATGTGTTGTGTTAGATCTGCAGCAAGGTATCGCACAGTGCTGCAGCAAACTCACAGAGACCTTGCAGGATATTTTAAATTTTTTGAGGTTAACACAGCAATACTTGATATCTGTTGGACACCACATGCAATACTAGCTCAAGGTAGTTCACAGATTCAACATTAGATTGTGCTACATTCCTTTTTGATATCTTGGCAGTTTCTGTGTCCTAACTACTTTAGTAAGTGGAATTTTTAGATATGTCTCTGCCTAGAGGAGCCATGAAAAAATTCTGAAGACACTAAGGACTCCATGAATTGAGAACATTTTTTTTTTTTTTTTTTTTTTTTTTTTTTTTGAGAACATTTTTGAACCTCTGACAATAGGCATTATTTATATTATTATTCACCATGGCCATATTTATAGAGCATACCTGGGGAGGTCGATTCTTTAATGTCTTGACAGCTAACTTCCTGCCCTCCATTATCCCATTTTGATCTTAGAATGACTGAACTCAAGGTTGGGCTATGAGGACTGTGCAGTTGGAATAATGTCAAGAGAATAGGAGAAGCCTTGCCTAAGAAACTCAAGGTAACATTTATGGATCCTGGAGAGTGGAGCTTTAAGATTTTAGTGATTCATCTGCAAAGATGCCATTTAAAAGAAAGAAAAATCTGGACACATAGATATGTTCTAGCCAAACTGAGTATCACATGTTCGCATATAGTTCCAGCCCTTGTACCTGCTGTTTTTACTGCCAGAGCAGTCCCCCCACCCACACCCCCATATCACCTCCTATCAGGGACTGATTTTCCCTCTAGGGCTCAGCCAAGAGCTCCCTTACTGCCTTATACCTATCCTGTGCTCAAACTGGCCTGTTTATGCTTTTTCATAGCTGCTGGTGCCCTCCCATTGTAACAGTTACCACACTGGACCACTAAGCATCTTTATGTATTTCTTCCTGCTGGTTTGTAAGCTCCATGAGGGAAACAATCATTTCTGTCTTGTCACCACTGTATCTTCAGTATGACTACAGAGCCTGGCACATAGGCACTCTATATATTTAAGGAATGATTAACTGTTTTGGAATTAGATTGCAAAAGAGAGGTTACAGCTTTCATTACAGTGAGCCAAAGGTGGATGCTTCCATTGGTGACAGAGTATCTTCTGTTATAGTCCTCAAAGACACTACAACAGGAAATGGTTATTTAATAGGAAATGTAGTTTAGTCAGATCTGAATATTCACATTGTGACTCAAATATCAAGTGATACTGAGTGATATAAATCAAGTGACACTTGATGTACAGTGGACTGTTGTGCCCTTACTTGGCTTTTAAAGGTCACTCAGCAATTTTCCGTTTACGACTTAGTCTCTTCCATGTTAACTCAGTCTCTTTGAGGAAAGAAAGCTTTTCTTTTTCATGGAGAGGGTGGTCTATATTTGGGTGGTTTGAGTGCTGTTTCTTACGAGGAGGGGAGCATCTGCTTTGCCGCCATCTTCTGACCCCTGGATCCCACTGCGGTCCTGCCTGGCCATGGTTATCCTGTTTGGCACCTGCGTGGGTTGCTGAGCATCACCTGGAAGCCTTGATGATGTCCAGGTTCTGCCATGCTTGTGATCTTGAGGATCTTACGTTTTGTAGCTTCCTTATCTCAAACTTGGGTCTTTTCTGGTTCACAAGAAATCCTGGCCTCTACAAAGCCCAGAAAACTTTGGCTGCCTTCTCTGCACCACCTCAGAATGTGTGCATCCCTCAGGCTCCCCTGGGCCAATCCACAGGTGCTATTTTTATCACCTAAGCACCATGTCCTTGCATTGGCAGGCTGAATGCCAAGCTCCCTTGAGGCAGCTTATACTCTTTCCAGGTATTCCCTGGAAAGCCGGGCCCAGCTGACTTTCTTTGTTATTCTGCCAAGCCTCCTTGGGTGTCCTATTATTTCACACTCCCTGCAGCTAAGGCTCAGAGAATAGGGTGTTGGAAACTTGTCTCAGTGACCCACCCCGGTCTCACATCAGTTAAATCCTTCTCTACTTTATGACCTAATTTTGCAAACTCTTTGAGCTCAGTGCTCTAAACTTGGTCTTTTTTGCAATTCAAAATATAACCTCCTTTCACTTTAGTGCCTACCTCTGACTAATCAAAAGCATTTTAGCTTTTGGAGGATTATTTTTCCTCTGGGTATAAAAACATTTTATTTGAAACTCAAAGCCAAGCAATGACTTCTTTGTTATAGGAGGTATCTGTCTTCCCTTTATCCAGGGAAGTTAGCCTTGTGTTCATGGCTCAGCTTTACTGGTGGAAAGGATAACAAGTTCAAAGAAGAGAGGTGGATAAG
Organism: Tursiops truncatus; assembly: GCF_011762595.2. Classification (NCBI taxonomy): domain Eukaryota; kingdom Metazoa; phylum Chordata; class Mammalia; order Artiodactyla; family Delphinidae; genus Tursiops; species Tursiops truncatus. The sequence continues at coordinate 67,851,565 of NC_047039.1, read as the reverse complement.
GGCAGGTAGAGAAGGAAATTCAATATAAAAAATATCCTACTACATTTGTAGTTAAAAGTTATATTGCATTTGTGTTATATTTATATAAAGCTTTATAGTTTACAAAATGCTTTTATTTATGTCATCTTGAAGCAATAGAGAAAAATGGTTAGAAGTCCACACTTTAAATCTGGGTTTTGACTATAATTCAGCCACGCACCAGCAATGCGATATTGGATGAACTAATATAAATTTCTTCATCTGGAGAAGAACAGTACCATACTCACAGGGTTATCACCTTTAAAGAAGACTTCATTTATGTAAAGAACTTGGCATACCTCAAGAAATTAAAAAGTATAAATAAGGGCCACAGTATTGTTTTTTAAGCTGGTATTAATCTCTTTGGAGCTTTCTTCTTCGGTCAGATTTGTTCAAACTCCAACCTTAGTCATGGATTTCCTTCTGTTTGCCTAGGGTAAAGAAAGGGTTAGGGTTGGAGGCCCTTAATTGCTAAAATATTTGGAAGTTCATGCCACTCTCAAATGGCCATTTCACATGACTCTGTGCTGCGTCTAGGCTTGGGGACTTTGTTGACTGACACTAGAACTTGGGAGCTTCCAGCCCAGATTCCCTACGCGGGAGGCAGCGGGTAGGGTCCAGTCTCACTAAACGCGCAGCCTGGCAGATGACTCTGTGTCTCCCCTTCCTCACCCAGTGATGCTCCTTCTCCTCCACCCCCCATCCTCCTCTGGGACAACCCAACATAATCTCAGGAAGTTCACATTTTAAGAATAAAAGCCAGGAAGGGAGACTGATATCACAATATTTCTACTTTCTGTGGGGCACCTCTTGTGTTCTGCTGCAGCAGAAACAAAGCCCATTTTAATATCTCAATACATTATCCTTCTGTGCAGTGAATAAATGAAAGCAGTTATTATATTTATGCCATGATATGGTGGAAAGAAAAATTTTGAATTACACTTTAATCACTTAAAACCAATGAAAGAGTTTTAGAAATGACTGTTTTGAATATATTGAAAATGAGGGTAAAACATCAGACAATCAGAATTGTAAGATTTCTGTCAGGCTTGTAGAAAGGAGAAAAATGAATCAGTCCAACACTGAATGTTTGGTTTTAGGAATTTGTCCTAGTAATCAGAATGAATTTAGAAATCAGAAGCTAGGTCTCTATGATGATTAAAGATGGGAATGCAAATATTCATACAAACAAACAAAATCCCCTCAATAAGTGCTGCTGGGAAAACTAGACAACTACATGTAAAAGAATGAAATTAGAACACTCCCTAACACCGTACACAAAAATAAACTCCAAATGGATTAAAGACCTAAATGTAAGGCCAGACACTATAAAACTCTTAGAGGAAAACATAGGCAGAACACATTTTGACATAAATTGCAGCAAGTTGTTTTTCGATCCACCTCCTAGAATAATGAAAATAAAAACAAAAATAAACAAATGGGATCTAATTATACTTAAAAGTTTTGCATAGCAAAGGAACCATAAATAAAAAGACAACCCTCAGAATGGGGGAAAATATTTGCAAACGAAGCAACTGACAAGAAATTAATCTCCAAAATATACAAACAGCTCATGTAGCTCAATATCATAAAAACAAGCAACCCAAATCAAAAAATGGGCAGAAGATCTAAATAGACATTTCTGCAAAGAAGACATACAGATGGCTAAAAAGCACATGAAAAGATGCTCAGCATCACTAATTATTAGAGAAATGCAAATCAGAACTACAATGAGGTATCACCTCACACTGGTTAAAGTGGCCATCATCAAAAAATCTACAAACAATAAATGCTGGAGCGGGTGTGGAGAAAAGGGAACCCTCTTGCACTGTTGGTGGGAATGTAAATTGACACAGGCACTATGGAGAACAATATGGAGGTTCCTTAAAAAACTGAAAATAGAACTACCATACGACCCAGCAATCCCACTCCTGAGCATATATCCGGAGAAAACCATAATTCGAAAAGATACATGTACCACAATGTTCATTGCAGCACTGTTTACAATAGCCAGGGCATGGAAGTAACCTAAATGTCCATCGACAGAGGAATGGATAAAGAAGCTGTGGTACATATATACAATGGAATATTACTCAGCCATAAAAAAGAACAAAATAATGCCATTGGCAGCAACATGGATGAACCTAGAGATTGTCATTGAGTGAACTAAGTCAGACAGAGAAAGACAAATATCATATGATGTTGCTTATGTGTGGAATCTAAAACGGTACAAATGAGCTTATTTACAAAACAAACAGTCACAGATGTAGAAAACAGACATATGGTTACTGGGGGTAAGTGGGGGGAGGGATAAACTGGGAGATTAGGATTGACATATACACACTACTATATGTGAAATAGATAACTAATATTCAATACTCTGTAATGGCCTATAGGGAAAAGAATCTAAAAAAAGTGGATGTATGTATAGTATAACTGTTTCACTTTGCTTACACCTGAAACTAACACAACATTGTGAATCAACTATACTCCAATAAAAATATAAAAAATAAAATAAAAAGCCTTGGGGGCTTCCCTGGTGACGCAGTGGTTGAGAGTCTGCCTGCCGTTGCAGGGGACGTGGGTTCGTGCCCCGGTCCGGGAAGATCCCACATGCCGCGGAGTGGCTGGGCCCGTGAGCCATGGCCGCTGAGCCTGCGCGTCCGGAGCCTGTGCTCAGCAACGGGAGAGTCCACAACAGTGAGAGGCCTGTGTACCGCAAAAAACAAAAAACAAAAAAACCTTGGGAAAGTATAAATCTATTTGAAAAAAATATTCTATTGAGATATTTTGGGCCACAGTTAATTACTTTAACTTCTCTTGAAAAAAATATTCCAAATTTGATCTAAAAAGTAGTTCCCCTGATAACTGTAAACATTGGAGCCCAACCTATGTGTCTTGAAAAAAAAATTTTTGCAAGAAAACCTAGACTGCATAGAGCAGTGGGAGAGAAATGCATAATCAAGACTGGAAACTCAGACCTATAAAAGAAAAATGTAGTTATATTTATTCAAAGTTAAAAACAGTTATGATATGTGGGCTTCCCTGGTGGTGTAGTGATTAAGAATCTGCCTGCCAGTGCAGGGGACATGGGTCCGAGCCCTGGTCTGGGAAGATCCCACATGCCACGGAGCAACTAAGTCTGTGTGCCACAACTACTGAGCCTGCACTGTAGAGCCTGTGAGCCAAAGTTGCTGAAGCCCACGTGCCTAGAGCCCGTGCTCTGCAACAAGAGAAGCCACCGCAGTGAGAAAGCCCGTGCACCGCAACAAAGAGTAGCCCCTGCTTGCTGCAACAAAGAACGCCAGCACCCAGCAACGAAGACCCGAAGCAGCCAAAAATAAATAAATAAATTAAAAAAAAATCTTAACAGTTATGATATGTGATAGCATAATCAAAGTAATAAATGATACATTTAGAAAAAGTAAATCAAAAGACAAAGGGTTTATATCCATAATTATACACACATCACTTAAAACTTGGTTAAGACAAACTAGTAGAAATATGGAAAAAGTATGTGCTCAGTAAATGCATGAAAAGTTGATATATCAATTTACTGACCTTAGACTGATAAAATTAAACAAACATGGAAATGTAAAGTCCTGTCTTGGGGGACACACACATGAAAGAGTACATTCATATGCTGATGATAGGATTTGTGACATCCTTTTGGAAAGAGACGTGGCAAGGCCTACTAAAATTAAAGAAAAATATACATATCTGTTGTCTTATCAATTCCTCTTATAGAAATGTATTCCATGGAAATAAAATGTCAACTACAAAAGGAAATATAAATAATAGTATTTATTGTCATATCGTTCATAATAGTTAAGTAAATTATGACAAACCCACAGCATGGAAAGTTATTCATCTATTAAAAGGAATGAACTAGACCTGTATCAGTCATCTTGGATGGATGGATTTCTAGGAAATACTGTTGACTAAGCAAACAAAGATTTGGAGAAATATGTATAATACAATCTAATTCTTATAAAACAGTAACGACTCTCCCATATAAGTGACTGGGTGTATGTGTGTATATATGATTAGAGAGATACACAGTAAATTTTAACATGGGTTACCTGGAGGGGTGGTGATAGGTTTGGGGGCAAAGGAAAGATGATAGATGGAAAGCAAGGATAAAAATATCTAGACTAAAAAGTAGATGTGCGATATCCAAATAAACACACACAAATTCACATACAGAAATTAGGGGGAAAGAGAATAAATGTAGTTTTATGTATACTGCCTTATATGAATGGCCCATGATACTCTGTCAAGTTTTAATTTACAGAGTGCTTTGTATAATATGATTCTGTTTTTGTTAAAACAAGTAAATAATCACTTATATTTGTGTGTATATGTTTCTACACATATATGTATATATTTATACACAAACATGGGCAAGGGAATAGGCATGGAAAAGTACATACTAGTCTTAATATTGCATATTTTAGGAGGTGGGAATGGAACAAGGATGGGATTACATCTTTATCCTTTTATTATGCGTTGTTTTAATTCTTATACTAAGCTTGAATGAATTTTGCAATTTATAACACACCAAATAAATTTAAATAGTATGTAATACCTTACATATGTATAACTTTTAGATTCTACAAATCTGACTCAATCAAATAACATATCAACCCTGGCCTGTGGCCAGCATAACCTAAACCAAATTCTGATCTTATCCCAAAGTGAATTTATTCTCCTTATGCTAAAGTGATTGCTAAGATGCTGTTTTCTCATTCATATTCTCATCTGTTTCTCATCTGTAACCTGAAAAGATATTATTATCCCTGTATTTATATACAGTATGTGGAAGAAGGAATCAGAGGTCTTCATTGACTTGCCAAAAGTCATAGAGCTAGTTGTGACACTTAATCCAGACCTTAATCTCAAATTCCATTTTTTTTCCTTTCTATTATATCACAAATGCTGCTAAGCAAGTGTTTTCCTAGCTCCTTCCAAAAACTCAACACTCATCCAAGTCCTAGCCATGGATGTCTGTAAAGCTGCTCATACCAAATGGTGAAAATTTCTCCTCTGGTTGTCAACATACCATTTATTTTTTCCCAGTCTCTGCTTGGCTAAATGCTATCCATTTGTGAAATCATTTGGGTACCTCCCAAATGCATGGCATCAAAAGAAGACTCAGCCCTATTAGATGCTTCCTGTTTCAAGTAAAATAGGCTGATCCTTAAGATAGTCCACGATCAAGAATTTTCTCAGCCTGTGAGCTAAAGAAATAAGACAACTGACAAAAATAAAAAGACCTCACAGCTTCAGGCTACTACGGTGAAAGAAACAGAAAAAGAACCAAACTGTAAGGTTGATATAGGCTGAGTGCTTGTGTCCTCCCAAAATTCATATGTTGAATCCCTAACCTCCAATGTGATAGCATTTGGAGGTGGGTTTTTTGAGAGGTAATTAGAGTTAGATTAGGTCATGAGAGTGGGGCCGTCATGATGTAATTAATGCTCTTATAAAAAGAGGAAGAGACAGAAGCATTCTCTCTCTGCCATGTGAGAGTACAGCTAGAAGCCAGGAAAAGGGCCCTCGCCAGACACTGAATCTGCTGGCACCTTGATCTTGGACTTCCCAGCCTCCAGAACTGTGAGAAATAAACCGTTGTTTAACTCGCCCAGTCTGTGGTATTTTGTTACAGCAGCCTGAGCAGACTAAGGTGAAGGCGCAAACAATGAACAGAAATCCTTGATGCAACTAGTCTTGTAACAGTAGCTAATAGGAAGTGGCAGGACTGTTGCACATATATGTCGGTGCTTTTACTTTTTTTTTTTTTTTAAAGTTCTGAGACCATGTTTTTAAACAAAGTCTTTTTTTATTAATTAATTAATTTTATTATTTTTGCTGTGTTGGGTCTTCGCTTCTGTGAGAGGGCTTTCTCCAGTTGTGGCAAGCGGTGGCCACTCTTCATCGCGGTGCGTGGGCCTCTCACCGTCGCGGCCTCTCTTGTTGTGGAGCACAGGCTCCAGACGCGCAGGCTCAGTACTTGTGGCTCACGGGCCCAGTTGCTCCGCGGCATGTGGGATCCTCCCGGACCAGGGCTCGAACCCGTGTCCCCTGCATCAGCAGGCAGACTCTCAACCACTGTGCCACCAGGGAAGCCCCGGTGCTTTTAGTTCTTAAATTATGCTTGTGGTAGGCAAGATTCTAAGATGACCCCCTATGAGTCATGGCCTTGCATAATCCTATCCCCTTGAATGGAGGCAAAACTTGGGACTTGCTTCTAGCCAATAGATTATGGCAAAGGTGATGGGATAGTCAGTCGCATGATTGCATTACATTACATAAGACTGTCTTAGTGGACTGGGGAGAGATTCTCTTGCTGGTCCATATGGAGGAGTAAGTTGCCAAGTTGTGAGAGGGCCACAGCTGTGAGTGGCCTCTAGTTGCTAAGAGTGGTCCCCAGCTCACAGTTATCAAGAAAAATAGGGCCTTCAGTTCTGCAACCACAAGGAGATAAATTCTGCCAACAACCACATGCACTTGGAAGAAAAACCTGAGCTCCAAAAAGAAATGCAGGCTGGCTGACACCTTTGAGACTCTGGACAGAGGATCCAGCTAGGCATTGCGTGGACTCCAGACCCATAGAAACTTGTATGAGATAAGAAATGTCTGTTGTTTTAAGCCATTACCTTTGTGGTAACTTCTTATGCAACAAAAGAAAACGAATACAATACTTAACAAGTACAAACCACGATGTTATGGAAAGAGCGCAGCTCTGGAACATAGGATACCTGGGTTCATTCCTCATGAACAAGTGAACTTGCTATGGGGCATCAAGCAAGTCATACAACCTTTGGGGGCTTCAGTGACCTCATATGTGACGTGATGGCCTGTTCAAGATCTCTTTAAGGTCTTGATACTAACACCTCCTGGCTAATGTTGATGTTAATTTGCTATAGGATTTTTACCCCTATCAAATATACTGCATATTATCATCATATATTTTAATCTGGCCCACTTACTTCATTTATTTAGCTTTGGTATTATCATCCTCCCCCCCTCGCCTCCAAAAAAGTCCATTAAAATCAGCACCCTCGGATTTTAATTTAAGAAGGCAAGAAGAGGTCTAATTTGAGAAAGGTGCTTAAAAAATTGTATGAGGATCATCATTGCTTTTCAGAAATTGCATTGTGAAATTGAGAAGCAAAACATAGCTAAAGTCACAAAAAAGGAAATGAGAATTTTATTTTCAGAAACATTTCAGGAATGTGAAAGTTGGATTAGATGTGAGCCCTGTCTCTATTTCTGGAGCATTGCACAATATAGGAAAACAAACTTTTAGCACCTCTGGAGAGAACTGTGTACATTCCCCAAGTGCGACTCTTACGTCAGAAGGTAGCACCTCATCAGCATCAGGATGCTGGTGGTTCATCAGGTTCATCTTAATCTGTGCACTCACTCATGCATAAAAGAGAAAAGTGAACAAGGATGCAGCCACTATTCGTTTTATTGCACTTTGTTACTAATATGAAGCATCATGGTTCATATTTATATTTAGTTTAAGAGATGAGCCTTCCGGAGGCAAAGCCCCAGCTCTGCAGGGTAAATGGTATATTCCCTCCTGATCCCACAAGGCACTGTAAACAAAGGAGACTTCTGCTATAAATAGGACCTGGGTCAGAAAACATTTTGTGGAGTATTAATAATCAATGCACTACACAGACAGTGTAAGGTGAGGGCCGGAGTCATTATCATCCCGTTAGGAAACGAAGAAATGATTTCCTTTGTTGTAGGTGGCCTTTGGTGTGACTGCATGAAGGAATGTTTGATTAATCCAGCTTTTCCTCTTTGCATTGATTCAGCTCCACAGTGGACACAGGAGTACTGAGGCTTTCACTAGGAGTCAGCCCTCGGAGCACGGGAGTTAGCCGTCATTTGCTAACTCACCACGCCACTGGAGGCAAAGCTAGAAGACAGAGCCGCCCAAAGCCAATCGCTGCCCCAACCTGTGGCAGGCTCCTGCCTGGGCTTTCCCCCCTGCCCCGCCCCGGCGGCTCCCGACCCCTCAGTCCTGCTCCGCACGCCGGCTGCGCTCGCCTGCACCTGTCACACCTCCTGGATTTGGCAGAAGGATATGAGGAGACAGCTGGAGTCACTGTAGTTTCCTCTGTTTGAAGGTTGCCCAAATGAAAAACAAACAAACAAATCTGGTGAGTTTCGTGTTTCTTTTAAGTGTACAGAAATGCAGCTGCTAAGTGGTGTAGGAGATCAAAGGAGCCTTTTAAATTTAGGACACCAAAGTGTTCTTCCTGGCTTGATCCTTGATGGAGATTTGTTAGAAAACTTTAGAAGGAAGTTGCAGAAGAGGATTAGGTCTATTAAACTCGTTTGAACTGTGAAAAGTTCATTAAGTGTCCTCATTGATGATCCTGTGGAGAATGTGTTAGTGCAGTGAGCCCTGAGGTTGTATTTCTGTTTCGGGTGGTAGGAGTCAAGGGCATGGTTGAAAATATTTATTTAGTAGAATGATACGGTGATATGATTGATTGCCTATTAATTGTCAATTTTGTAGCGAGAAACAAAGATATGTTACAAAGCATTCAGTAATTTCAGTACTTGGTGTGAGATGAAGATTGATCTCAGTTTCCAAATTTGAAGTTATGTCTTAAAATATAAAGACATTGCGAAGGGAAAATAACTGGCATATTCTTTTCAATGTACGTTGCAGTATTTTAAATAGCTTAGATTCCAGTGATTGGGGCAAAAAAATGGTTAATTATTTCTATCAGTACCTTAGCAGTTGTTAATTTTCTTAAAATTTCTATTTATTTGTAAAAGAATGTAAAATTACTTATTGTAGATTGCAATAGAAAAAGTAAGTGATAGTATTTGAATATTCCAATTTTCTGAACACAAAAATCATAAACATTATATTTTTTAAGTTGCAGTTTTAATTTTATTTTGACCAGAATTGGGAAATGGCTGGTTTGTACTTTAAAGTTATTTTTCTTTAATTTGACATGCTTTAAATGACTTCTTGATCCCTCTCACTTCTCTATTTTGCATCAGAAAAATTTTAAATATGCTAAAGGGATAGAACTAACATGGCAAATGTGTTCTATGGTACATTTCGATTGTTGTTGATGATGTTTGTAAGCATGAAAAAAATCTATCTTGATTATTCTGAGTTTTTTTTTTCTATTCTCTAAACTGATTAGTTGCTTTCAGTTAACTTTGTTTTCTTGTTAAAATAATATATCTGAAAATTAATTTCCACCTGAAATCATTTTAATCCACAAATTTAATTGAGAACTATTTAATAATTTGTCATTTTGGTCAAGTTTGAATCTTCCTTTGACAGCTTTAAGGGGCTTGCTGAGGAGGGGGAAGGAGGAATTGAGTGTGGAAGAAGCTCTTGAATTAAATAATGTATAAAGGTTAAACATCAGACACTGCTGTCATCATCATAATTCTAAATCACAGTTGACCATGGATATTGATGTCTTCCTCCAATAAGTCCTAACCTCCTTGATGTATTTTTTTCTTCCGTTGACCTGATTTTCATTTTCTTAGCCTCTAAGACGTTAGCTCCATAAAAGGTAGGTTTGAGGACAGGATCCCCCAAAGGTAGGTTTTTCATTTCATCTTCATACCAGGCAGCTTACGAGGGGAATTACAAATGAGGTCCTCATTCAGGTATACTTTCAAGTTCTTGTAAAAGTGCTGAGCTATAGCATTGGTTGGTTCTCCAACAGAAGGCAAGTGAATACGTGTACACATCTAATTGCAAGAGAAACTCTAGTTTTTAAACTATGTGTATAGAATTTCTGGAAATGAAACTTTAAAAACAGTTTATACCTATTCATCAAAAAGCCATTTTATTTGTTTCTCCTCAAATTTGAGGAGTAATTCACAAACATTTTAATCTGGTAATTGGAATATGATTTGACTGTTGGAGAGAAACTGTGATTGTCCATCTTTGGCCTTCTATGTAAAATGCTACCCTTTTTCTTATTTCAGTACCCAATGGTATATGTTTAAGTTTTCGTCTTTTAATTTACATTTATAAAGTAAAGCCATCCAATTTGTAAAATAAAGCCTCTAGTTAATTTCATTAGACATTGACTGGGGTATGTATTTCACAAGGTACTTTGGAGTTGGAAACTTCATCAAGATGTCTTTTAATTCAAAGTAAAATACATGTTACTTTTGGAAAAAATTTTTAAACATGGTACATGTTCATTGTAGTTAAATTAGAAGATGTAGAAGAGTACAAAAACAGTTATAAAAACCAGTCAGTCTCAATAGGCAGAGAGAACTATTAAATATTATGGTGTATTAATTATTATAAAGCATGTATAATTTAAAAAGTGGAGTCATAATGTGTACAAACTGTATTTTGATTTTTCCCATAAAACATTAATTATTTTTAAGCACTCTTGGCTATTTTTAAGTTAATATATGATAGTCTGTTAAATGGATAAGCCATAATTCTTTAAAATATTCATTTGTTGACATTTAAAGGTTCATTTTATAGTAAGTGGATACAACAGGATTTCCTTGGTACAATGCAGTATTGAAAACACTGGCTCTTCCCTATTCTACAGATGTGTTTTCACTTCTCAAAATGGAATGTTTCATTTGGAAATGGATAAAAGAGGCTCTTTGAGTGATTTCAACACCTTCATTTTAATTTTAGTGATAAGCATTGGAAACACCTATTATTATAGCTAATATATTGATTGAGTTCTACAAAGATTCATTTAAAAGACTTAATATGCCATTAATACATCAACAGAGCACCTTGCAAAGAGTCTCCTTTACAAATCATTTAGAACACTTTTCCTCCCACTTGTATATTTGCAAGCAAGAGGGATATTTGTCTTTATTAAAATTCTCAAGGTACTTCTGATACTACTACCTCTAATATAGCAATAGTAGTGTCAGCTGAGGTCTATGGTTTTAGGTGGGTTATAAAATTAGCAGGGGATGATGGATTTTTAAATATGAATTATTAGCTACTAGCTTAAATTAACATTTGGCTAGCAGTCCCTGATGCAACAGTTTCCTAGCTCACACTAAAATTCTTAGGAAGGCACTTTAAAGGATGAATTCATTATACTTCCAAAGACCACTGCTGACAGTCAACCTATTGCTAGGATCTGGGAGAAATTTCACTGAGCTAGAAAATATCTGTAACACAAGGTTCAGTGTGACCAGAAAATAGGAAGAAATCCACTTTATACTTTTTCTTGTATTTGACTCTTAATTTACAACCTCACTGTCTATACTAAACAGGGAACTGGGTTTCCATCTCTTTACTGGGTGCTGCTTTTGAGGAAGCCAAAGTACTCTGTCTTTGCCTCTCCCAAATATTAGTATTTCTCTTTCTAAAATTGTCAGAGGTGGTAGACCACATAAACAGCTGTGGAGAAAGAGGATGGAACATTGACGATGTTGGTGGCGGCCTGCATCACTCAGTAAAGCTTTGCAGGCAGGCTGAGAGACTGGGAGAAGCCCAGGAGCAGTACTTATGGAGTTGAGGGTGTTACTCTATCTCTTCGGCCAGGGCTACCTGAGCTGGGCAGTGCAGTTTGTGCCCCAAATGAACAGGGCAGATGGAGGCTGTCTCAAAAAGGAACAGTGCCTTTTTGAAATTGTGTAGTTGTGCGTGTGTGTGTGTTTGTGTTTCATACAAAGACCTTGCATGTCCTAGTGGTGGCCTTATCTTTAGAGCATCAGAAACCCAGGCTGTGTAGGTAGGAGAAATACCAAGGCCAGCAGAACCATGGTGCAAGTGTGACTAGACCCTGGAAATTGGGATGGGAGCTGTGCGAGTCAGTCTACGTCCCAGCAGCAAAACTGAGAAAGGAATGTGACCAGAGCCCAGCTGACCAAGAGTGAGGTCAAAGGAGTCTCCTTGCCTCCTTGTCTGTCGGCAAACACCTGGCTGAATTCTTTTTTTTATTGAAATTGAGTGCAATTCTGTTAGATAACAGATATATTTTAAAAATACCAGAAGGAAGATAGATAATCTGGCTATCCTCTGGATGCTGAGATCATGGGATTGTGAGTGATTTTTGTTTGACTTAAAAATAATCTGTATATAATATTTATTGATAATAATGAAAAAAAAGAAAATTATCCTTAACTAAGAAGAGAAAAACAACTAAAAAAGTTTTGTATTCATTTGTGTGCCAGCAATATAATTGGGGTCTTTCGTGCCTCTCCTTTTATTTGCTTTTTCTTACTTAGTGAAGGTATCTAATGAGAAGATGTCGATAGTTCTATTTTCCTTTTGAATTGAAGTCTCAGTGACAGTCACCTTTTAGTTTATCACACACAGGTTGGTTAGGTATTGTGGTAAAGAGACAAGGATTGCTTAGTCACCGAGAATTTCTTCCTTCCTGGAATAGCCATACCAAAAACCACACCTGAAACAACTCTTATAATCTCAACAATTTTCCCCCTTGCTCTAGTTAGAGAATGTCAGAGAGTGCTGGGCAACCAAGGTTATGTGATCTGGTGGGCCAGATCTGATTAATGTTTTTAATTGTGTTTTCAAGATGTAACACACCCAGGGAGATTTGTTCCAGATGGATGCAGTACAAAATGAAAAATAAAATAAAACCCCCTCCAAGCACAATATTGTTCTGAATATTTCTTTGAGGCATCAGCAGTTTTTAAATCATTGGAAGATGAGCTGAAGGCATTCTCTACATTATTGTGCCTGTCCCAGTAATTTAAAATAATTTTTAGTCTTAAAGGCTTTTCCGTGTAGCCCTTTTCTCTACCTGTCATTGGTGATCTCACTCATTACATACTTTTTAAAAAAGTGTATGACAGGTCATAATGTGAGTAATTATGACTCTTAAGAGTATTTTATATGACATACCCAATATTTTGTCTTAGTGCATAAAAATTTCTGCATGTGTTCGTGTGTATATGTGCATACTTTAAAAGGTCAAAGACAATACAAAAGCTTTGTCTTCAGAGAATATTAAGTTAAATGTGAAATGTATACATAATAGAGCAAACCATTACAGAAAAACTAATGAAACAAGTAGATTTGACACTTTTTTTTGTATAAATACACAAGTTGTTGGGATATTTAAAAATATCAAATCAGAATTCATTTTGTGCTAATTTCTGACAGTTATATTTTTTATTTGATACATACCCTATAAATTAGAATTTAATAATATTTTAAATGGCTCTTAGAATCTGCAAACAAAAGCAACTTTGGGGGGAGGATATTTTTGAAAGTAACTTAATTTGGATTTGGGTAAAGGTCTCACACACACACATTAGGCTTACAAGCTGACTAGTTTTATCTTGGTGCTCTTAGATTAATAACTACTTCTTACAACTGACAACTAAGGAAATATCTTTGCACATTAAGGTGGTATTCCATATCTAATGCCATTTCGGCTTGTTGTCATTGGGGACTCTCAAGATTTATCTCCATGGTATTTTAATTGTGAAAACACAATAAAAAACCTAGGGCTTTACTTCTCTTTGGTTTTGCAATAAGTTTGCCTTTTCTCTTTGGATTTAAGTAGTCTTAGAAAAGTAAAATCATCCTTAAACTCTCTCTCTTACAATTTAGAGGAAAAAGGAATGCAACGTAATCAGGGGCATTAGATGTTTAAGGAACAAAACTCTGTTTAGGAAATTGACTTCATGTTAAATCAGCCACCCCGAATATAGAAAATTGTGTTGAGTGCGGAATAGGAGATGTGATGTTTGTCCTGGATCAGATGATGGGGAAAATTTGCACACCGGTAGGAGATGAAAACTTAAGTAAGTTATTAAATGATATGTTTAAACTATGCACACTCGTAAACCTCAGACAATTTATAACAGGCCTCTGCATTGCAACCTTAAGTTTCATTTTTAGGTAAATCAATGAAGCAGTTTGCCATGAAATTTTTCCTACTAGAGATTCCATAATTTCTAAAACAAAAGAAATAGTATAAACCCATTTCGAATGTTTAGGCCATGGTCACTACCATTGAGGCTTTGTTCTCAATTTAGGTTTCTATGTGAAGTTAAAATCACATAAACATAACAAATAACTTGAGCATCTTCGGTTAAATACTGTAACTGTTTGAGCCTAATGGGAGTAGTTGCCTTATTTTTTTTTTAAAGCATTAGGAGGATAAGTTTTTTTAAAAAATTATTTTATTAATGTATAGTTGATTTACAGTATTGTGTTAATTTCCGCTATACAGCAAAGTGATTAGGTTATACATATATATACATTCTTTTTAATATTCTTTTCCATTAAGTTTATTACAGGATGTTGACTATAGTTCTCTGTGCTATACAGTAGGACCTTGTTGTTTGCCCATTCTCTATACATTAGCTTGGATCCGCTAACCCCAAACTCCCAGTCCATTCTTCCTCCACTTCCCCTCCCCCTGGGCAACCACAAGTCTGTTCTCTATGTCTTTGAGTCTGTTTCTGTTTCGTAGATGAGTTTGTTTGTGTCATATTTTAGATTCTACATATAAGAGATATCATATGGTATTTGTCCTTCTCTTACTGACTTCACTTAGTATGATAATCTCTAGGTCCATCCATATTGTTGCAAATGGCATTATTTCATTATTTTCTATGGCTGAGTAGTATTCCAGTATATATATGTATATATATATGTATATATATATATATATATATATATATATATATATACCACATTTTCTTTATCCATTGATCTGTTGATGGACATTTAGGTTGTTTCCATGTCTTGGCTATTGTGAATAGAGATGCTGTGATCATAGGGGTGCATGTATCTTTTTGAATTATAGTTTTGTCCAGATAAATGCCCAGGAGTAGGATCGCTGAATCATATGCAACTCTATTCTTAGTTTTTTGAGGAACCTCCATACTGTTCTCCATAGCGGTTGACCAATTTACACTCCCACCAACAAGGTAGGAGGGTTCCTTTTTCTCCACACCCTCTCCATCATTTGTTATTTGTAGACTTTTTGATGATGGCCATTCTGACCAGGGTTAGGTGGTATCTCATTGTAGTTTTGAGAGAATAGGTTGTTGACAGTGGCCTGGAGTAGGTGTGGAAAGATAGGAATCTGTGCAACCTGAGCACTAGCACACAATTGTTTTCATAGCATATTCACTCCTTGTAGACACGAGTGTCTGGGTGTGCTGCTGCTTTACCTCAGAGTTCCTAAGCGTCTCCTTGAAAGCAAAATTTTCAGATACGTAGCTATCCAAAGAACAGATATTTGGAAGTGATGATGATTCAGGAAGCGAATAGAATAGGAACTGATTTAGGTTGTTCTTTCAGTCACAGTTGCTAAAATAACAATGTAGGTTTGTTTTAGTACACAGAAAATAAAACATACACCAAGGATATCTTTTTCTTTTAATAAGTTTCCAAAGAACTGGAGAAAAGTTCCTGACTTGCATAATTAAAAGGATATGAATTGTGTAGAACCCTGGATTATGTATAGATTTGAGTTGGGAATTTTGTGGGAAAATGTCCAAATTATTTTCTCATTCCTGTATTCTTTGTAGGTCAATTCCATTTCTGTTAGTTTCTTTGGATGCAGTTGATGTGTGCTAAAATTCATTAATAAAACCTTTTTTGTAAACTTTGGGAGACCTTGCCAGTTTTAAATTGACAGTTTGGCAAATGTGGAAATCAGTATTGTTGCAGAGAGGCTAAAATTTCACAGGCAAACTATTTTCTGAGTGCCATTTGATCTGGTGGCATTTGAAGAGAAAATCCCTTTGAGATTATTGATTTACAGCAAGCCCTGTTGGGTGGTGTTGCATCATCTGCTAAACCATGGCTACTGTTTTATCCAGACCAGATTTTCATTTCTTGTCATTTGTCTGTCATGACCTTACCTTTTATAGAATTTATACCAAATAGGAAAGTTAAAATTGAGTGTGGGATTGAGCCATCCTTTCACTTTTTCTTTCTTTCTTTTTTTTTTGATTCTCAGGCAGCTTCCCAGTTAGGACATTGTTTATTTTATTTATTTATTTTTAACATCTTTATTGGAGTATAATTGCTTTACAATGGTGTGTTAGTTTCTGCTTTATAACAACGTGAATCAGCTATACATATACATATATCCCCATATCTCCTCCCTCTTGTGTCTCTCTCTCACCCTCCCTATCCCACCCCTCTAGGTAGTCACAAAGCACCAAGCTGATCTCCCTGTGCTATGTGGCTGCTTCCCACTAGCTATCTATTTTACATTTGGTAGTGTATATGTAAGTCCATGTCACTCTCTCACTTCGTCCCAGCTTACCCTTCCCCTCCCTGTGTCCTCAAGTCCATTCTCTACATGTGTGCCTTTATTCCTGTCCTGCCCCTAGGTTCTTCAGAACCATTTTTTTTGTTTTTTAGATTCCATATATATGTGTTAGCATATGGTATTTTTTTTTCTCTTTCTGACTTACTTTATTTTGTATGACAGACTCTAGGTCCATCCACCTCACTACAAATAACTCAATTTCGTTTCTTTTTATGGCTGAGTAATATTCCATTGTGTATATGTGCCACATCTTTATCCATTCATCTGTCGATGGACACTTTTTTTAAGGTGGCTGATTTAGTTTGTAACTTATGTAGATTCCCTCCTGCTCCAATCTCATTTTGCAGCTTGTCTCTATCAGTGTTTATCAAAGTGGGAGCAAAATAATAATTGTTGGAGGTAAGGCCCTAGGATGCCCTTGCAACAGGCATCTCCAGGTAAACTTTGAGAATCATTGCTTTAGGTGTTTCAGGAGTCATCACGTTGTGCTTCAGATACTTTGAAAGGAGATGAAATACACCTTCCTCCCACTCCTCACCTTCATGCAGTAGATTTTTTTTACTTGGTATTTTACAAAGAGTTTCATGTGGAAGAAATTAACCTGGATGGCTAAGATTCGACTGTCTAGTTTAGTTTATCCAGTGTACCCAGGTTAATGCAGAACTGATATGTAATATGACTGGTCTAATAATACTAAATGATGAATGTAGGTATAATAGCTATGGAGGAAAATTTTTAGGACATTTCCTGAGTTTTGAAAATAAGAGGTCATCAGTTCTTCAGTATCATTGTTGGTCATTGTCATTATTGTCATCATTAACAAAGGCAATTCAAAGCATTGTGCTTTTTTTTTTTAAATTTATTTTTATTTTTTTTGCGGTATGCAGGCCTCTCACTGTTGTGGCCTCTCCCGTTGCGGAGCACAGGCTCCGGATGCGCAGGCTCAGTAGTTGTGGCGCACGGCCTGAGTTGCTCCACGGCATGTGGGATCCTCCCGGAATGGGGCATGAACCTGCGTCCCCTGCATCGGCAGGCAGACTCTCAACCACTGCGCCACCAGGGAAGCCCAAAGCATTGTGCTTTTAAAGTTGAGCTAAGAGGTATAAATGGTTTCCAGATTGTGGGGAAGATCTTGACCT
This sequence comes from Tursiops truncatus, assembly GCF_011762595.2. Classification (NCBI taxonomy): domain Eukaryota; kingdom Metazoa; phylum Chordata; class Mammalia; order Artiodactyla; family Delphinidae; genus Tursiops; species Tursiops truncatus. Next base: position 67,834,143 of record NC_047039.1, on the reverse strand, counting down.
AGAGCTGATAATTTATAGCAAAGAAATATTTGTATGTAAATAAGTCAGTGATAAAATCTAATAATATAAAATTCAATCATTTGTACCTATGTTTATGTTTTTCAACTAAAATTTTGTTCACAAGGCAAAAGAATGGTTAAATATATTGACACTCACAAGTAAACATATCACATGTCATCTTGGTATGCTACTGAAAACAATAAACTAAGATAAATAATAGCTAGGAGAAGAGTCATAAGCTATTAAATTCTGCTGATTTGAGACTTAAAAATATGTATATTTATGGATAAAATAAACTGTGTGAATTAAGTCATATGTATGTAGAGAAGTGAGTGATTTGCAAAGGAAACAGTATTTAATAGTGTTCCGGGAGGGCAGAGAAAGCAAATTGTTATGATTTTAGGGTTCCTAACATCAAGTAGCTCACAACTGTTAGTAACCCCACAATAACAGTATGATATGATAAATACCATTTGGCACACACATGTTAGGAGAGAAGGTAGGCAGAGTTCTAAACTTGACCTGGGGAGGTTCTGGAAAGTATGCCAGAACAGATAACCCTAGAGCTGCTTATAGATACTATGTGTTCAAGAAAGGTTTGTATAACATGATTATTGTTAATCCTCTTGACAACTGACCTTGGAAAAAGGTATTTTTTAGGTGATTTTTTCTCTGGGTTTAGTTTGACTTTAGTCTGTGGCTTTAGATATATTGATTTTCTTACTTTCTTCCTGTCTGTAAATACTATAGAAGAAGTAGCAGTGAAACCATTTGGGGCTTTGATAAAAAGCCTGTAACAATGCTGTTTAACATGCATATAAGCCTTTAAGCAAAAACTCTGGAAGTTATGTTGAAGGGTGTCGAGTTGCAGCTTTTGCAAATGGGAAACGATGTCACAGAAGTACAGCTATTATAAAAGATAGTTTGAGGTTTTTGAAAAGTCGAATAGATGGTGGATGTGGCTGCTAACAATATTATGTGTCCTTTTCAGGAAAGCTGGTGATATTGAGTGGGTTGGTTGGGTTCTCTTTAATTATTTATCTCATGGCCATTTTTTCTTCAATACCTAGAAAGGAAATAAATAAAAAACAGAATTCACAAACAGGGGAAAGGTAAGTAAGGTTTTACATTTTAAGTATGTAACCTAGGTGAAGCGCTTAGACTTTTAACTGCTCATTGAAGAGAAACTTGGCTGAGAGTGAGAGGCAGCTTGAGGTCAACTGATTTAAACCTCACTGAAAGTTTAGGACCACCTTCCTGGAAGAGCATTTCACTACAAGCTAAGAAAAGCTCAGAGTGTGTGTGGTTAAAGGAAACCTTATGTACCAATGAGAAGCATATTAAACTTCTTTATTTAAAAAACTGTATTTCATTTTATTTTTGTATTGAAGTACAGTTGATGTACAATATTATATTAGTTTCAGGTGTACAACATAGTGATTCAATATTTTTATAGATTATACTCCATTTAAAGTTATTATAATATATTGCCAATATTCCCTGTGCTGTACAATATATCCTTGTAGCTTATTTATTTTATGTATAGTAGTTTGTACCTTTTAATCCTGTACCCCTGTCTTGCCCCTCCCTCTTCCTTCTCCCCACTGGTGACCACTAGTTTGCTCTTTATATCTGTAAGTCTGTTTCAGTTTTGCTATATTCATTCATTTGTTTTATTTTTTTAATTCCGCATATAAGTGATAACATACATTATTTGCCTTTCCTTGTTTGACTTATTTCACTAACTCTCTAGGTTCATCCATGTTGTTGCAAAGGCAGAATTTCATTTTTTTTATGGCTGAGTAATATTCCACTGTATTTATATACCATGTCTTCTTTATCCATTCATCTGTTGATGGACAGTTAGGTTGCTTCCATATCTTGGGTATTGTAAATAATGCTGCTATGAACATTGGGGTGCATGTATCTTTTCAAGTTAGTGGTTTCTTTTTCTTTGGATATATACCCAGGAGTAGAATTGTTGAATCATATGGTAGTGCTATTTTTAGTTTTTTGAGGAATCTCCATTCTGTTTTCCATAGTGGCTGCACCAATTTACATTCCCACCAACAGTGTACTAGGGTTCCCTTTTCTCCACATCCTTGCCAACATTTATTATTTGTAGACTTTTTGATGATAGCCATTCTGACAGGTGTGGGGTGATAGCTCATTGTGGTTTTGATTTACATTTTTCTGATGGTTAAACTTCTTTAAAAATTGCTTTCTAATACCGATTTTAAAATGATGCTCATTTAATAAAATTTTTTTTTAATTTGCCAAATTTTATATTTTTAACAAGTAAAAAAACCTATCCTTTTATGAGGGAGATCTGACTAGAGTCTTCCATATTTGTGGTAGGCCACTTTACCATGTGATTTGAATTATATGATGGAGGCAGCCTTGCCTAATGGAGGTATATTAAAATTGCAAGTTTAATTTCTGTTCAAGTTGAGGTGGGGACTTTTATAAAATGGTAAATGCTAAACAGCACAATAGGGAAGTGATGGGAAATATCATCTTACTTTTTCTCAAAAGATACTGTAGCATGAAGCATGTGGTTAAAAAGACCATAGAGATCTCTGGTAGTGGAAGCTAGAAAACAGTTCTTTAATTGGCAGAATCTCCTTCACTTATGAGACCTTTCTTCTTAATGTAGAGCACAGAATACTGAGAAATATCTTTCTTGAAAGATAAGTAAGTATACAAAGCATTGCATGTGACATTTATCAAGCTTCAGAGGAAAGAAAGAAACAAGAAATGTCAGTTCCCTGTCAGTCATTGGGCAAATACTTTCTATATTTATTAAGTCAATGATATGAAGCACACAGAACCACAAAAGCAGGCTGATGCTGTAAAGGCAAAAAGAAAAATGTGTAACTCTGTGGTTTCTCTCCTTATTTCTTTCCTTAGCCTTTGTGGCTGTTACTACTTTTAGTGCCCTTTCCCATCTACATTATTTTTAGCATTGAGAATGAAGCTTCTAATCAGTCAGACGTACCGTCAGAATCTACAGATAAAATTATTGCTTTGGCATATGCTTACAGAAACTGAGTTTCCTAAAATTGACGTAAAGGTAGTATGAGCAGAAGCAAAATATATCCTTTTAAGTGTGGGTCTTTGCATCAATCTTTAGCCATCGAGCCATAAAATCACACAATTCTATTCTCTTTTTCATTCACCTCATTATGAGAATTCCCTTACGAAAGACCTGACAACTCTTGGTGAATTGAGTGGTGCCATTTAGGCATTTTGTGGAAAAGTCTCTTTTGAGAGGTGAGCAACCAAATGGCACTCTGAACTTCTGATATTCATAGTGATTCCCTGAGAGTTGTAAGGTGTACTAGTTCAGTTTTGTATCCTTCTCTTTTGTCTTTTGTGTACAGACCATCCCCCCATCATTTCCACAATTTAGCCTCCTCATAGCCTCCTCCTACCTGCAAGGTGCTGCAGTACTGGCTCCCAAACTTATTCAGGTGGCTGAGGACCTGAACACTGGAGAGTTCTTTGTGGCACAGCATAATAACAATAAAACAAACTTAGAATTATTAAACGTATCTTTGGAGCTCAATCACACATAATCTCATATGAGATTATATTATAAACAAGTGGTAGCAGCAACCAAAGGGTGAAGAAAACTCATGAGAGATTGACTTAGTAATGTTTTACTCATTATCCCATTGCTTCCCTTTGAAAATTGGGTTGAAAGCTATCCTTTCCCTTCTTTTGAACACCAGTGTTTTGAACCATAGTTTAAAAACGTTATGCTGAGGTCAGTGTGTCTCAACCTTGGATGTGTATCAGAATCACCTGAACAATTTTTAAAAATCACATCAATACCTGGGATTCACCTCAGCTGGATTTATTGAGAATTCTTGGGTGTTTTGTTCAGGCATTTATAGTTTTAAAAAGTTTTCCTTTCCAGGTGATTCCAAGTGTACAGCCGAGGCTGTGGATATCACGCCCAGCAGGGCTGTGAATAGACATTGAGAGAGTGTGTGAAGACTGTGACAAGCAGGGCAGCTGTTACCCAGTGCCCTCTGCTTGACTGCAGTAACAGCTCCTGCCAATCAGCTGCGGCAGCCTACCTCCCCCAAACTTCTGTATCACATAAACCAATTTGTCTGTTCTTCTGCCTTCTGTGGGCTCTGCCTGTGCATTAATTCCTTTAATACCTGGTTACAATTCACTCATGTTTAGGGTAGGTAGTATTGTCTAGTGGACAGAGCATAAGCAGTGAAGTCAGGCAGACTTGGTTAAAATTTTAACAGCCATTTACATATTGATACTTGGCTTTCTGAGCTTTTGTTTCCTCAACTATACATTGTGAGTTAAGATTGTCAGTTACCACATGTAAACAGTGCCTGCTGCTCCCTGTTGTTGCTGTTTACACCTTAGAGCCACACCTCTCTTCTGTATGACATTAATGAATACTAGTAGTTATGATTGTACTGCAGATGTGCTGCTTCATGACTTGGTGGTCTGGGTCTATAGCTAGATTTCACATATATTTGTCAGGGATTCTGTCTTCTGTTTCTTGGTCATTCCCAATCTTCTTTTCATTGCTCCCAACCCTGATCTTAAATATATCCCAGGCTTCACAGCTCTCTCTCTAGTAGTTGTGTTCTAAATACTGATGACAGACTGTCATTTTCTGATTTCAAAATTCCATGGACTTCCTAATGTAGATATTGAAAACAATGACATAGAATCAGGTCTTTGGTAGTTCAATTAATAAACTGTGTAGAGTTAGATTAAAGACGTTTTGAAATATTTGTTTACCCCTAAATAGAATCACCATTTTAAACTAACAGGAAGGCATAATGATATTTTCATGTAAAACAAATTTTTTCATTAATAATCAGAGGCTGTATAATTGTATAAATGCATGCACAAAATCAGAGTCTGCCAAGAATTATCAGCAGACAATTTTCATTTAAGACTTCTTTCTAATGTAAAATCAGTTACTGTGGCCTTCTTTTCTTTGAGCTCAAATTTAGCTTTGATTATATCTAGGGGCTCTGCCTTGTGGTTATGTAGGCTTTCACACTGTGGTGCTAAGAGCAGATGGGAAAATGTGCTATAATACTACAATATAGTCTTGCAAATAGCTATGAAGAATCAACCTACTAAAATTTCATAGGCTTCTGCTTCTGATGGCTATGCCTGTGTGGTTGTTGCAGTTTTATAATGTAACTAGTATTCCTTCTTTGGAGTTTATCTTTATTTCTTTTAGGTTTCAAGTGGTTCCATAATGCTTTATTTGGGGTCCTGCCTTTGAAACTGGAATAGACAGGAAGGCTGTCCATAAAGCTGAAAGTAGGAAGGGAGGCTTAAGGGTTCAAGTAAAGGCTGAAGGTACTCTGTGCATGCTTCTGGCCAAGGACGAGGAGCTGCAGTGCATCAGAGAGGAAAGCCAGGAACACAAAATACATGCTCACAAACCAGTTTATTGAGAACATAAACACTTGAATGAGTGGATGGAGCCCCCACTATGTGCCAGGCACCACCAACGATTCTTACATCTGTAGTTTTCCTGTCTGGTCAACATCTAGACACCTTTCTCCAACCAATGCTGTCTTCAACTAGGTAACTCAGATTCTAAATTTCCTTTTAGTTCACTCTTCAAGTAAAGCAGGTACATTGTTTAAGAATTTTTTTCAATTTTATTTCCTTCTATTATTGATATCCCGTAGCTTTGAAGTATCAGTTTGAAAGCAAATTTACAAATTAAAAAATGATATTTTAAATATTCTACGTAAAAATTAGTGCAAAATAAGCGTGACACTTTTGTCTTCAGGTTCTAGAAATGTGTGGGTTTCATGGTACTCTCCCACTTCATGCAGGGTTACTAAGTAGGCTTGTACAGATTTTGCACCATGTAACTCTAGGGATTGTGTGAGGGATTTCATTCTACCATTATCAAAGTGAATGGCAACCCTTAAATTGTGCAGTGTATAACTTGGACAGCTGTATCTGTTGGCCTAGTATATGTTACCTCCTCTTCTCAAGCAACATTTGGAGCTCATGAAATATGGTTATGATGAATATTTGTTTGAAGTTTTTTTTTTTAATTCAATACCACACCAGAGTGATCCATGCAGTTGCTGTTAGAGGAAGCATTAACTGGACAGCCATTCCTGATGCTTCTCTATCTCATTCCTAGTTAACTATGATAGATGATCTCAGACCTTTCATTGAGGACCACCAGTTGGTGACTTGACTTTTCTCTTTCATGTTTTGCTATTTTACATTAGCCAAATTTAGTCACCCATCTAAAGTCACCCACCACAGGTTTCAGTGTGACTATTTTAATTTGCCATTCCCTAGGGCAATATATGTCCAATTTGCCTGTTGTTAGGAATAACAGTGTCTGTAAATACACTGTAAATACAGATTACTACTCTCCTTTTTATGTTTTTAGAATCAGAAGCTCTAAGGTAGGGCCTGGGGATTTTTGTATCTGTTCTGGGGTATTATATTTATTATGATGCAGAATTTCCTTATAGTAAAACATTGTTCTAGCAGAGTATCTCCCACAAAATGTCTCCAATACAAAAGCCCATAACTAAAGTCAAAAGTAATAGGTCAGGGGTATCCCAGGAACTTCTTACAGGGTCCTCAAATCTGTACATTCAGTGAAGAGCCTCATGGTGGCTTTTGCAAATTAGTCCATTGCATAATGTTCTTAAGTCCATCCTATTTGAGTTAGAGCTTTTCCAAAACATATTTCAGCGAACAAAGAGGTCACTAACCAACCAGTGACTGTCCACCACTCATCAAAGGCAGGAGGCATGCTCTGATGGAGCCAGAAGGAGTCACGTGCATGATTAAGAAAACTCTGGAATTATGCCGTCTTGCTCAGACTGCAGAGTACTTGCCTACAAACCACTTCATGGACACGACACAACACCCTCCAAAATGGGCATGACTACACCTCTGCCACTGATGGGGGAACTGATAGTCTGAGAGGCTAACTCAGTCTCCCAAAGACAGCCAGCCAGCCAGGGGCACGGCCAGAGCACATTTCTGCTTCTCTGGGATTCCAGCTTGATGGTGTTTTTTGATAATACCACAGCAACCCCTCTATAACAATGTGTGCTTGTATTTTTGTGTGTTGGGAGGAGGTGTGTGTTCTGACTTGTTGATCACTCTTTGGTCACGGGCAGAACGGATGTGCTGGGGTGAGCGCATGGCCTGTGGCAATGTATATGTAAGTTGTGATGGCTTGTAGGGTCATGGAAGACCATTCTGGATAGGAAGTTGCTTTTCTAGTATCATCATCTCATCTAGGGGGCCCATTTTCTCTGTGGCAAAGATGAAGAAACTTCAAACCAAGATACGCTGACATTGGTTTGGACTCCTCGTCAGCGTTTCTTTTCTGCCTGCCTCCATTTTGACACCAGTGCTTACAGATGCTGAATGTTCTCTCTGCACACAGAAGACTTATGCTCCTGCAGTGTGTGCCTGTGAGGAGCCTTGATCTCTGGGGAGGTGGATCCATGTGGATTTTGGCAGTGGACTCTGCCTAGAAACAGTTTAAAAACAAATGTGCAGGGAGTGCCTACTTAGTCATTATGGATAGCATTATTGAGTAGGAGGTGTTTGGGTCTTGAGTGACTCTGTCATCCTTGGGTTCTGGCAAAAGACTTTGGGTGTTATTTCATCTCAGGGATAGCAACAGAGTGACTTCCAAGTGATTCTCAATAAATAATGGGCCTTGGCATTGGCTTGGGTTACAGTTGTACTTTGTTTATAATTTTAGGTCTGGTGTAGAAAAATTTCAGAGCAAAAGTTCTGGTCAGGTAGAACAGTGTTCCAAGGTAGCTGTCTTCACATGGGGGTTCACACACACTGGGGGAGCATGAAGACATCCCAGACTCTTAACATTCATATGTACTTTCCCCTAATACCGGTGGGCCTGAGGTTTGTTGGATTTCTACAATCCTACCCTCCACGATTGCCCTTTCTTGGGTTACCATGTAATTATCATTCAAACTGGAACACTTTTGAGAGTGAATGAGGGAACTATTTTAATAATTATGGTGAGGCAGCAAGTGTGAACTGGGGTTATTTTGGATAAAACTGCATTGTATGGTCACATTACACTTCTCTCATTTTATGAAAGGAAGGCAGACCTCTTCCCCATGCTGATTCTTACTGTGGTGAATGACCCTAAGTTGGGTAGATTTCTGGATGCCAAACAAAGGGACAGTTGAGAATCCATAACTCCATAGGGAATAAATAGTTAGAGTAAGGCAAAGACGTTTTCAGTAAGAAATAGGTGGTGAGGCAGTGGCACCTTATGTCATTCATGCAGTAAACTCATGGCGAGTCCCTGTGGCTTCTCTCTCTCACTCTCTATCTTAGAATAGGAATTCAGAAGTGACCTGCTTGTCACAGGCATGTGTAGTAATACACTTATTTAAAATGAAAATGAAACCTGGCTTTTTAGGATGAAAAATAAATCTGATTTGGCTGATGGATTTGACAATGAGGACTGACGTTACCTATCAGATTAATATGACATATTTTCTCTAAATCAAATGAGCTAAATATTCAGTTCTGAGGTTTTGAAAAAACAAATATTTAAGTCATATGCATTTTAATATATGCCATGAATTACACCTGAGGCGACTATTAAACATATAACGATGTTTAAATATTAACTTAAAAGTATAGATGGTACATAGTTTTTATGATTTTTTTTTTAGCAATAATCTTTGAAGACCATTTGAAATGTTTGCATTGAAGCTTCATGATGTTCACTGTCCTGGCCTCCTGCCTCACAGTTGCTGTGTCATCCACAGTGGCTGTCATGTATTTTCAAATGCAGCCTTCCTGTTCCACACATGTGGACCCACTGTGGGCCCAGTGTCTCTTCAAATGAAGAAATCCCATGCTAGAGAAGGTACCTGAAAGGAAGACCCCACCTTCTTGTCCAGTCAGGCAACTCAAATGTCCTGGTCCAGACACTTCATTTGTGCTTGGGTTTGTCAGGGCTCGAGTATACTTATTTCTGGGAAACTTGGTAAGGGCAATTTATGCCAAAGCATATACACTTTCCCCCCTTTATTTCCTATTTGGTAACTATGAAGTACATTTCTTTCCTTTCTCTTTTTAAAAAAAAAATTTTTTTTTGTGACGGCATTTTTTCTTAACAGTAGGAAAGTAAATTGCTTTAATATTTGGTGCAACATGAAGGCTTTGGATGAGGCCATGAGATAAGTTTCTATTCATAGGATATTAGAATTTATACCCAAGCCATGGTTGTCAATCTAATTAGATCTTTATTAGATTGGCAAATTTTTCCTTGTACCTAAAAGATTACTGTTTTGTCTTATTTTGTTCTTCAGTGAATCTTAATACAATGATAGAGATGAACAAAAAGGAAGGTGATTGAAAAATTTCTTGAGGAAATTGGACATCAGTCTTACTGGTCAATGCACAGAAGAATAAAATCAGGTTTACACAGGAAAGAAAATTATGATGGGAATGATCCATTTAGTCTTCTTTGCAATTCTTAAACTCAAACTAGAAAAAATGAAACTGGTGAGTTTTGTCCAGTTCTGGGAACTTGAAGGTAAGGAAACATAAAAGAATAGGTTCAAGAAAAGGGCCTGCTGCTTTGGAACAAGAAAGGGTACGGAGGGCCAGGTGGGGCTGCTTTTTGTGGTGGCTTGCTCACCTGTACAAAGGGGTTATCACAGACATGAACATTGTAATTACATAAACATAGAGGCAAGCTTATTTTTGGGCAAATAGGAATTCTTAACCCAATTCTTAGTCTATATCTCTGGATGCTTCTGAAAAAGTCAGTTCTCTCTGATCAGGTCAGCAATGCTAATGTACCTTTGGTATTTGACAATAAAATCTACAAAAAGTGGCTTATATTTTTGTGGATTCTTAGTTGGAAATGGCACCTTCCCATATATTATTCTGTTTGACTTTGACAAGAGTAGTTCACCACATGTGGAAATCGTGTTCATGCTGAAGAAGGCAACACTCAAGAGCATTTCTGCAAGGCTGGAAGGTTTATAAAAAGCATCTTCCAGGGTTGCACTCTGCTTCTTGTATAAACTCTACTCATATCAGCAAATTAGCCTATGAAACAGTTAGTTGACTCATGCCTAATTAAAGAATGTCTCTATATGCAAGATGAAAACAAGTTAAATGAGTAATTTACAAAAATTATTTTTGAACATTTGACAGAGCTAATTATGATGACACTGCTACCGTAGGTAACCTAAAACTGCATTATAATTAAAATGTACTCTGGCACAGATTTAACCCACTGGCACAGATTTAACCCACGGTGTCAGGCTTCAAAAATTTTTCTTCAGCTCCCAAACTAGTAATTTTTCACAAAAGTCCATAAAACCTTCTAAAATAATACATACACCATTAGAAGGTAAACAACTGTCACAATTTTGCATGCTATCAAAAGGTGAAGGATTGGGTACAAGTAGTGTAATTTGACTGAAATAGATGAGTCTACAAATGGAAAAGGTGGATTGGCACATTAGATATTAATATTTGTATAGGATTTCTCCACCTATCTTTTTTTGGGCTATCAACTTAGCACTTAATATTAATGGTTACAATGAGTTTTTAACATATATTTCTCATAGAAGTCCTAACTTAATAAACTAGAATGTTAGTTCAATACACAACAGGGGAAATTACGTAAAATTGTTTTAACCATGAGTTTTGTTCCAGTTTTTCTTTCTATTTCTGCTGCCACTGACTAGATTCAGACACTTATTTCATTGGACTCTTGTAATAACACATTAAGCAGTCTCTGTTCCCATGTGTCCCCCCTCCACTTCATTCTGCCTCTTCAGATTAATCTCTTTTGAGTGCCTGCTTCATCATTTACACCCCTTCAGTGGCTCAGTGACTCATTTTACCAATAGTTGATAGGTAAACTACTTAGCTTACCAATCAAAAGTAGCTACCATTTATTCAGTATTTACCAGATACTAAGGGCTGTGTATGTACATTGTTCTGTTTATTCCTCACAATAATCCTATATGGTAGATACCATTGTCCCTTTTATAGAGAAGGAAAGAGAAGCTCAGAGAGTTTGAGTAATAGTCTGAAGATCACACAGCGCATAAATGGTAGAGCTGCGATTTGAAGCTGATCTACCTGATTCCAGAGACTATGAATGTGACTGCTAGGCTAGATTTCCTTCAAAGAGATTCTAAAATATGACCCTAATTTAACCTTTTGCCTTCATGCCAACTACTTCCCTGCATCTAGTATTATTCATTCATTCATTCAAAAATATTTAGTAGGCATCTATCATGTGCCATGGACTGGTAAGGAATGGTTGGTCCCTGCCCTCCCATTGCTTGTGATCTTGTGATGCTGTTGCTCCAGGCAACCTGGTCAAATCACTGTTCTCTAAGCATGCAATGCACTTTTCCTTCCCCGTGGCATTTTCTAATGCCTTCTTGCCATATCCTGTTTATCCTTTGAGGACTGTCTCATGTTTTTCCCCTCCATTATGTCTTTTAAACTACTCAGACCTATGGAGATTTCTCCCTTTCTAAAGTTTCAGTTTACATTCTTAGCCTAGTTTCAAACACTAGCTCTGGCACCAATTATCTGTGTGACCTTGGGAAAGTTATTTAACTTCTCTGTACCTTAGTTTCCTCATCTGTGAATGAGAATAACAAAAGTACCTATCCCATAGAGCTATTGTGAGGATAAAATGAATTTATTTATGTAAAGTTCTCAAAACAGTGCCTGACATATATTAATAATATGTGTTAGCTAACACTATTGCTACATTATTATTGTATGGTTTATTTGTAAAGGATCATGTGACATTCCTGGTATTATGTATCTAGTATTACAATTCTCTTGTATTATTATTTTAAAACTGTTTATAGATTCTTTTTCTTTCTGTGGCACTTACTAGGGTTCTTTGTCCTGCTCTAATTTTGCTCTGATTTTTTTTCTTTATAAGAGAATTTCCTGTCAGAAGAAATATTATCCTTATTTATAAAAGGGTCATATTTTAAAAAGTAAAAGACCATGTGGTAGTGACTTCCCAAATATTGGGTTAGTATTGTGATTTAGCTTATTCTATTTATAGTCTTACATTTTACTTAGCAATATAAACAAATCCAGCTTTTCTAGTGGCTATATATTTACTTGTATATAGTAAACTTATCTTAAAAATGAAGACTAGACTATGGAATACATTAATAAAAATCTTTTCCACCTGAGTCTATTAATTGTTACTAAACCTTGGATCCTGAAGATGTGATTACATTTTAGAGTTCTTATCTTAACTCATCTGCTTCAGACAGCAACCCCCAAAATAATCTGAACAAGAAAATTATCCCTTTTTCGGTGAAACAAATACCTGAAACATTTGAAAGGTTAAAGGAGAATGTATGCCTAGTATTGATAAAAATGTTGAAGGAACATTTTGTTCCAGGAGAATAATCAGTTTCTTATCTTTTCCTCATGAAATCTAGATGCCTGGGATAAACTCTGACTATGGAGATCTTCATCATCTAAGAAAATACAAATTCCTTGAGAGAGCTGAGAATTCTTTTCTAAAAATATTTCTGTTTTTCATGTACAAGAGAGTTCTGAACACAGATATATTGTTGATAAAAGGATACCCTAAGCTGAAGGAAGAAAAGTGGGCATGAGGATTTTGTGAATGGGGGAAAGGGAACTAATATGAGGGCTATTCTGGGCCAGACACTCTGCTAGATGTTTTGCATGTTATTTTATTGGAGAAAGTTCAATAAGTGTTTTTGTTTTTGTTTTCTGGTAGCAGGTAACAAGAACTCAAAACAGCTTATTTTAAGCAAAAATAAAGTATTTTATTATTTAAGTAAATATAGTAATCCAAGACTGAGGCACAACTGGATGCTGGCGTACAATTGATGCCAATGAGAATTGGTCTGTCTCAACTCTGGTTTTCTCTGTGTTAGCTTCATGTTTAAGAAGACTCTTTCCATGAAGAGGCAAAGATGGCTGGCCACTGACTGATCTAGGCTTACATTATTCTTTCTGCTAGGAATTTCAGCAAAATCTAGTAGAGGAACTCTGATCAGCTTTACCTGGATTTGGTGCCCATCTTTGAATAACCACTTTGCCTAGAGGGATGATGTAATCTGATTGCCCAGTCTGGGTCACATGTTCACCTTCATTCTGGGGGAAGCAAGGCTCTTTGAGGTAGAGGAAGAGCCGTTTCCAAAATGGGATTATGATGATGAATATCCACTAGAAAAGAAATAAAAGCACTAATAGTATTCTGGGCTAATAGGGATGGGTATGGCAGATATTTATAAAATAAACAATGATAAAAGCGTTAATGCCCTCTTCACTCTCTGTCCTTTTAAATCCCTCAGTCCTAGGAGGTTGAGTGTGGTTGGTGCACATTTCTGACTGCAGTTCCACTTCAGGCTCTAGAGGGCAGCCCTCCTTTTAATCTTAGAAAGGTGAGGGTCACATAGGGAGCCCACCGTGCATAATTTACCAGTACAGCATCAAGTCAGTCTTGCTCTTGGTCTCACTCCAAACTTGGTAGCCTAATTCTCCATTTATTGAGTTCCTGCTATGACTGCTTATTATTGGGTTCACTATGACTGACTCCTTGTCCTGTTCTGTAGGGTGACAACAGCCTGACCACTTCTAACTTTATGATCAACTTCTTTTTACTCTCCTTCTCTGGTTACTGAGGACTCCAGTTTCTGCCATGTCATTTTTTGACTGAAGCCCTGCTTAATGCCCCAGCTCTGCCAGGAACTAGGTTATCTTCCTGCAAACTCCTTATATATAATTAAATCCAATACTAGTTTCCTGAACCCACTTCTCTGCATTGCAGCCCAACTTGCTGTAAAAACATCTTCCATTATTTTGTCCTTTGGATTCAGCTATTTACTTAAACATTCATTCTTACATCTGTTAAATAGTTACACTGTTTTTCCTCAATAAATATTATTTCAGGTCTCTTAGGTGCTTAGTTGTGGGTTATGGCTGGAAAGAAAAAAATGAATGCTTCCTACCATCAAGATTTTAAGTTTGGTGAGAAAAGACACTCAGTACTCTCCAAATTACTAGAGAGCACTAGGGATACATGTTCAAAGGCCAGGCCTGAAAAGAAAAGAAGGTCAGGAAGGTTTCCCTGTGAATGTGCTCCTTGGTCCTTGAATGACTGGCAGTTAGCTGGAAGTGGGAGCTGCCCAAAGAAGAGGAACAGAATCTGCAAAGATTCAGAGTCCTGAGAGAACAGAACCACTAGAATCCTGTGTGTGATGTATATGCAAGAGTGTTGGCAGATAGGGAGATCAAGGTAGAGAGTGACAAGGTCATGAGGGATTTTTAAGTCATAGAAAGTTGTTTGATCTTTTTCTAAAAAAACCATCTCCTGCCTTTCCCTACTTGAATAGACCCCTTTTACATTTATCTCATTAGAGGATTTTGGTGAATAGTAATTGAATTCTGCCTGTCTTCCTTTCAGTGTGACATATATGCAGCATCAGTTTTCCAGAGCATTTAGATTTCTGTCTGAATGGCTGTCCTTAAAAAAAAACAGTACTGGGTCACATTTTTTGAGATCCTTTTTGAATTTCCTGACTCTGCTGAGGCTCACTGTCTTCCACTGTAAAGTTCTGAAAATATTTAACGATGGGCTGATCTCAGAGATGGTGGAGAAAACACCTTCCTTTTGGAGTAATCTGATATTACAGAAGGACCTACCTAACCAAAAATACTTTCTCAATCCCTGAGCCTGAGACCATGATTAGAATTATTCTTAAGGATCTTCTAGGATAAGGGTGGGTGTACATTTTCAAAGTAATAGGAAAGAAAACATCCTAGCTCTCTGACACGTTGGAAAGGCTTTGTCTTATCAGTTTCCATGTAAGTTTTTATGAAGTTTAAGAGAAAAAGGATCAAGAAAGAGGAACATGGGGTGCTTCTCAATTCTGTTAACCTTCCCTACCCTAAGCTTTGGAAGACGATCTCTAGCCTATAAGAAATCTGATGGTCTTCAGATATCCAATAGAATGGATGAAGGATACCAGAGTAATTTTAGCCTGACTCTCATTTTTTATTAGAGACAACATAATATAGAAGGAGAGAAATACTGATTATGGGATATGGAGGAGAGGAAAGTTTAGCCATAGAACCTGAAAGAAGAGCTGGATATGTATTAAGAGGTTAAAAATAGTCCTTAGCCAGAAGAAAAACTTGCAGCTACTGAGAGAGATTGGCTGGAACATCTTCTAGACTATCTAGAATATTCTAGGACATACTAGAAGTGAGCCAAGGCCATTTAAAGTTTACAACAGGCAGCGAATCCACATTTCCACTTGTCTTTGTAAATGCTTTGTTTACAGGGAATAGGGGATGGAGGGGAGGTGGAGGAAGTAGGAAGGCCCCCTCCCTTCTGAAAGCACTGCACAGTTCTGAGGCAAACGGGCTGTTCCTTGGTTCTGAGTCCATTTACTTCTAAACTCATGGCAATGATTTGGTCTGACTCTATCTTTGTTTTATTAGAGAGGCCCCATTTACAAAGGGCATAGTCATCTCACCTTTAAAAATACTTTTATATAAAGAGAAGTGCTGTTTTATGTATCCATGTTTTTATTGGCACTAGACTATATCTTGTACTCCAAACCTTACATGCCTTTATGCATATGTAAGGTCAACACGGCTGTCTTCTACCACATTACAATGCTGCCTAGACTGTTGTTGGTTTCCTTTCAGGCCACCATTAGCGGAAGAGAACTATTATTTAAAACAAACATATAAGAAGTGTGCCTTTTATACTTCGTTTTTTTAAAAAAAATAAATTTATTTATTTTATTTATTTTATTTTTGCCTGCATTGGGTCTTCGTTGCCGGGCGCAGGCTTTCTCTAGTTGAGGTGAGTGGGGGCTAGTCTTCATTGCGGTGTGCGGGCTTCTTATTGAGGTGGCTTCTCTTGTTGCGGAGCATAGGCTCTAGGCCTGTGGGCTTCAGTAGTTGTGGCACACAGGCTCAGTAGTTGTGGCTTGTGGGCTCTAGAGCGCAGGCTCAGTAGTTGTGGTGCATGGGCTTAGTTGCTCCATGGCATGTGGGATCTTCCCGGACCAGGGCTCAAACCTGTGTCCCCTGCATTGGCAGGTGGATTCTTAACCACTGTGTCACCAGGGAAGCCCTATACTTCCTTGTTTCTTAACTCATTGCAGTTGCTTTCTATGTAAGGTGAACTGAGAAGTTCTGCAAAGTTGAGTCCACCCCATATATTCTCCTCCGTCAAGTAGCTACAGGACTGAGCTCTCTCCTTTCAGAATTATGCTTTTGGATAAAGAACTTGTCTGGTGAAACTGTGTTAAAAGAAAGTTATAGAATTGTAGCATCTGGGAGGAGTAACATTTGCATAAGGATGACAAATGCATGGCATATATGGTAACCATCCTCTACTCCTGCAAATCAGCTGTGGTATTCTTTACCACTGAATCTCGATTGGGCCTTAGAATCTTTGCCATTACATGCTACAGGAGGCATTACCAATTAATTAGAATAGGACCTCGGGACAAAGTCAATTTGCTGTCAGTGCATGGATTGAGTTGGGTTAAGTAGTTTATAAAGTTGATATAGCAGAAAGCCATCAGTAGGGGGTCATTAGAGCACTTACCTTTTGGTAAATGTAGAGAGTTGGGGAAAGAGGATGTCTTTCTGACTATAGAAGAGTGGAGTGTTAAAGAAAAATTATATACAACAAAAATAAGTGTTGGGACAGTGACAATTCACAGTTTGTCTCTAAACTACCTCTGCACAGGTGCCTTGTATCTCTCTGTGTTCTAATTCCAATAGAAAGGAGAGCTGAGGGGCTGTAAAAAAAATTATGTAATTAAAAATATTCACCCCATTAGTTTCCACCATTTCATAGCACTTTTAGGTTCCAGGGAAGGTCTCTGCTGGGTAGAACACTGACATAAAAAATCACATTGGAACCTTGTTAGGATCATAATTTCTAAAGTTACTTATTGATTAGGAAAACTTCTCTTTTCTGACCCTCTCAGATCACTGTTATTTATAATCATTTCTAAGGTATTTTAAAGGACGTCACTTCCTGTTTTCACCTTGATCAGAGCTTCCAAATGGATGAGCTCATTTCATCCAAAGAAAGGTTCTGTTAAGTAGAATCTGTTTGCAGTTTCCTCTCTTGTGTGAATTGTGACATACAAAGATAACAAAATACATCTTGTTAAATTTAAAAGGTCCTCTCTGTCATCTGTGTACAGATATGTTTCTAGGTAGTTTAATAGGACAACTCATTAGAGAGCTTAACTTCAGAAAACTGTATTTAGGAGCAAATAATAAATGTTGCCTGAGTGTTGAATAGGTATTGAGGAGATATTCCAAAAGGAAGGTCCTGTAATCTAACCCACACAATGTTTCCATATTGGCCTCTTCTCTTTGGGCAGACTTGATGATTGGGAACTGTGGTCTTGGACAATTTTTGAATTGCTTTTTGTTTTGTTTTGCAACTGTTGGAACTTTTTTTAAAGCTGTGTACAGTGAAGTTCATTTATATAGTTCTGAGTAATTTTTTCCTGTGCTATCGTTCATGTCTGTGGCCCTGCCAAAAAGAACATAGGCTTCAAATTAATTTTTCCTACAGATACTATTTTGTACATGTTCTGTCTTTATTTTGGGTTGTGTGAGGTCACCAATTTGTTTTCCCTTTGGTATCCAATATTCTTGGATAATTTTCTGTGGCCTCAGAGAGACTCAGAGGGAACAGATGTTGTATAAACCGTATCCCCCGCATGTTTTCCCACTTATATTCTTTTGAAAGAAAAAACAGATGACAGCTCTTGTGTACGAAACCTTTTCTTTTAAATGCCCAAAGACTATGTATGAAATCTGTCCTACCTCTATTGTGGGAGAGAATGCTCCTTTTCAAATTGAATGATTGATAAAGTCTCTTGCTGCTCAGAGGTTGATAAAGGACATTTTCTAGATACCCATCACTCTGAATAGCATATATAAGCCACTAGTTTACTTATTTTTTAATCCCCTTATGTGGAGACCTTTTGAAACACATATTAAGTTCCAGCAAAGGTCAACTAGTCCAGGACCATATGTCAAAAATCTCAGCAGTGATTAATCACCCTACTTGGTTGAAAGAGACAAATTCAGTGTCCATGAACTTTAATATCTGGGTATTATATCCATGGGCCTGTTCCAATTTGCCAAGTCAAGCCAGAAGTCCACGTCACAGCTTTCGTCTTTTTTCTCTGTGTAAATGTTGTGCCCCCTCCCCTGCAAATGTTTGAAATAAGCTGAATAAACAGAACACAGTAGGTAACCTGGGGAGTGTTCTAATCAGAAATATTTTCACTCATGGGGTAAGGCTTTATATAACCTACGAGGAGCTGTGATTTGAACCACCCTTTGCAAGCATAAAGCATTGAAATGAGGATGTATTTTTATCAGATCTCCAGCTCCATATTTGTTTCTTTTTTCTCAGCTGCTCATGTAGAACTTTATTGTGAATTGTGCAGATGCATAATTCTACCTGCCTATTGGGCAATATGTTTAAATGTTAACTTTTCCTCCCAGATAATTTTTTCCATTATGTTTTTTCTTCTTCTGTCTTCTGAGTGTCAGAAGATAATATAAAAACACAAATGCATTGAAGAGACAAATGCAAACTAAAATCTATCCTTGTTTGTTGCACATTTCAATATTGGGTAGCTGATTTCAAACACACCCTGTAGTCCAGTAATATGTAATATGGTCCTACAGCGTCAGCACAGTGAGACATGTGAAAAAGAATTCTCTTCATTTAGCTTTCTAAGAACACATTTTGCTATAAACTGTATCCTAAAAGGTCGTATAATGTATATGTGTAACGTTTATGTACCATTTAGACTAATAATAAATTGAACACCTGTGTAATCACCAACTAGCTTAAGAAATAGATCAGTACCTTCTAAGTCCTTTGCATGTCCTTTCTTAAAACCCCTCCCATCCATCTACTCAGAGATAGCTTCTATTCTGAAAGCTATTACCATCTCTTGCTTTTCTTTAAAGCTTTATTTATAACACTTTTATTAGAGTCTAATTGCTTTACAATGGTGTGTTAGTTTCTGCTTTATAACAGAGTGAATCAGCTATACATATACATATATCCCCATATCGCCTCCCTCTTGCGTCTCCCTCCCACCCTCCCTATCCCACCCCTCTAGGTGGTCACAAAGCACCGAGCTGATCTCCCTGTGCTATGTGGCTGCTTCCCACTAGCTATCTATTTTACATTTGGTAGTGTATATATGTCCATGCCACTCTCTCACTTTGTCCCAGCTTATCCTTCCCCCTCCCCGTGTCCTCAAGTCCATTCTCTATGTCTGCGTCTTTATTCCTGTCCTGCCCGTAGTTTCTTCAGAACCATTTTTTTGTTTTTTTAGATTCCATATATATGTGCTGGCATATGGTATTTGTTTTTCTCTTTCTGACTTTCTTTACTCTGTATGACAGACTCTAGGTCCATCCACCTCACTACAAATAACTCAATTTCATTTCTTTTTATAACTGAGTAATATTCCATTGTATATATGTACCACATCTTCTTTATCCATCTGTCGATGGACACTTAGGTTGCTTCCATGTCTTGGCTATTGTAGATAGATCTACAATGAGCATTGTGGTATATGACTCTTTTTGAATTATGGTTTTCTCAGGGTATATGCCCAGTAGTGGGATTTAAAGCTTTACTTTATATCTGCGTGTTTCCATAAACGATTTTTGAGCATGCAGGATTTGAACTTTATATAAATAAATATGTATTCTGTTTATTTTGCTCAACATTATGCTTCATGTAAATGTGGGTAGCTTGTAGTTCGTTTATTTTCACTACTACGTAGTATTCCATTGTATGAAAAAAAACTCTCCACTATTCATTTAACCATTCTGTCCAGAGACATTTTGAGTTGATTTCATGTTTTCTTATTGCAAGTAACATTGCTAGAGAGATTCCTGGATCATGTTATCTGGTAATTATGGGTAAGAGTTTTTCTAAGATATATATTTAGGAGTGGAATTACTGAGTTGTAGAGTTAGGATATCTTCAGCTTTTCTTAATATTGCTATCCTGCATTTGGTTTTTATTCAGTTTTTTAAAAGTGTATTTTAAAGAAGTCAAACTTGTGAATGCAATTGGAACTTATGTTAAATTCTTTTCCCCCCAACCCCCGCATGCCAGAAGAATGGTCCCTGGCTTATAGTTATAAGCTGTAGATCTCTATGAAGCTGTTGTTGGTAGCTTTGCTGCATTTTTCTTTCCTGTCCATTCTGGTTGTGTGTGATTATTCTAGACAAGATTCTTTTCATTCCTTAGGGTAACACCATGGTTCCTTTGCTCACTCATCCCTGCAATCTTTCCCATTACTGCTAGGATAAACAGTCTTCCTCCCCACCTCTAACTGCA
The DNA here is from genome assembly GCF_011762595.2 of Tursiops truncatus. Lineage (NCBI taxonomy): Eukaryota > Metazoa > Chordata > Mammalia > Artiodactyla > Delphinidae > Tursiops > Tursiops truncatus. The sequence continues at coordinate 67,813,688 of NC_047039.1, read as the reverse complement.
GTGGCCTAGGTTGTTTCATCTGACTGTCACTCTGTCCTTCTGGGAATAGTACTTCCTCTTCTTTTTAAACATTTTTTTTAACATACTTAAACTACCACTAAACTGTACTCTTTAAAATGGTTAAGATGGTAAATTTTATATTAAGTATGTTTTATCAGTTAAAAAAATAAATTTAAAAATTGTTTAAAATTTACCATCTTAACCATTTTAAAGAATATAGTGGTAGTTTAAGTATGTTCATATTATTGTCAGAGCTCTTTTTATCTTGCAAACTGAAACTCCATATCCATTAAACAACAACTTCCCATCCCCTTGTCCTCCCCGTCCCTGGCAGTCACCATTCTAGTTTCTATCTCTATGAATCTGACCACTCTAGGTACTTCATGTAAGTGGAATCACACAGTATTTATATTTTTGTGACTGACATTTCACTTAGCAAAATGTCCTCAAGATTCATCTGTGTTGTACCATGTGTCAGAATTTCCTTCCTTTTTAAGGTTGAATAATATTCCATTGTATGCATAGACCACATTCTATTTTTCTATTCATTCATCAATGGGCACTTACATTGCTTCTGCCTTTTGGCTATTGTTGATAATACTGCTATGAACAGGGGTGTACAACTATCACTTCAAGACCCTGCTTTCAGTTCTTTTGGGTCCATACCCAGAAGTGGAATTGCTGGCATACTTCCTCTTCTTTGAGGAGTACTGCCCCTATCCCTATTCCAACCATGTGGTTCTGATGGAAGCCGCCAATCCAGTCAGCACCGTGCCTTTCCTTGTCACAGTTGGCTGACAGGTGAATACCTGATCCAAACGAAGCCAATAAGAGTTCTTCCCTGGGAGTTTTCCAAGTGCAGAAAATAATTCAGCCTTCTGCATAGGGGAAACTGTGAAGCTTAGATGCTCTCAGTGGCTAGGTGCTTTGTCATGTGGAGAAGACCCTTCTGTGAGAGGAGAAAATGAAAACATCAGGCAGAAAAATAGTAGAGATTAAAAATGAAAAAATCCTTCTAGGGACTTCCCTGGTGGTCCAGTGGTTAAGACTTTGCCTTCTAATGCAGCGGGTGCAGGTTTAATCCCAGGTTGGGGAGCTAAGATACCACATGCCTCACGGCCAAAAAACCAAAACATAAAACAGAAGCAATATTGTAACACATTCAGTAAAGACTTAAAAAAATGGTCCACATCAAAAAAAAAATTAAAAAAAAATGAAGAAGTCCTACTGGCACTTTGTTTACTGTCTTTTCCATAGTCATGTGAACCAATAAGTTCCTCCCTTTCCTTAATCAATTTGAGTAGGACTTCTATTTTTGGTAGCAAAAAATAGTGACTAATATAGTGTCATAGTTATACCTGCCCTATGTACTAGGGAAGTTCTACTTTATATTGGCCAAAAGTCAATGTTGATTTTGACAATTTTGAAGGCTGTTTAATGAAATAAGAAGAAATATAATGATATGAGACAGAGTAAATGGTGCCCCATATCCCCTACAGAAATTGGCAGTAGGAAAGAATGAAAGAATTAAACTGGTAAAGTTTAAAATTAAGAAGGGAAAAAGCTATTGGAATAAAAGATTTGGGTTCATCACAAATGTTTGATGAGGAGGCTGACCTAGGCTGTAAACCTAGGAAGTATGAATAATAGATTTCTGGGATTATAGAATGTAGAGCAACAAAATTTGGAGGGGGGCAGAATTTTCGGGGAGGGCAGATTTATCTTAAACCAAAGAGTGGGTATGGACTCTACTTACAAATGGCCTTGGTCTTCCCTAAAGTTTGGAACCTGAGAATGAAAGAAAGTATTCTAGCCTTGCTGGTCTGGAAAACAGGCATTTATAGATAGCCTTAACTATTTCTTAGTTACAAGAAACAGACATCTACTTCAACTGAATGAAGTTATAAAAAGGAGGAGGAGGAGAAGGAGAAGAAGAAAAGGAAATTTACTGGAAGGATACAGGAGTGTCTCAAAGGACAAGACATACTGTTTGGACTCACAGAGGACTAGTGCCTCATATGGGAATGTACAGCGAGTGAAACATTTATTTATTTTTTGCTATTTTTTTCTCTCTCTGGACCCTCTCCTCTCTTTTTGTGTGTGTTTCTATTTTATCCTTCTCTGTTTCTCTTTATAGTCTGATTTTCTGTTTGCTCATCATCATTCATATCTTAAGCATGGCCACTTCAGCCCTGACTTTACATGTCTTACATATCCAACAGTCAGATTTCAGAGAATGAGAATCTGATTGGCCTAGCTTGGGTCCCGTTTCTACTCTGGTCCAGCTAGCAGTGCTCAGAGAAGCTTGCTATCTCTGCAGCAGGAATGGGCTAAGTGATGACCTGAGAGGAGGATGTGGGCATTCTCTAACATTGAAGGGGGCAAAAGAGAGGAAATGATTGACTTGTTTTGTAGATGTATTAATCTGGATGAAGTTGGGCACCATACATATGCTCTAGACCTAGTTTATACAGCATGGAGACAACTATCAAATTCCTCAGAGTTCTGTTCTCCACTTTCTCTGATGTCAGTGTTTCAGTTGTAGTTATTCATGCTTGTAAAGCCCTCACTATGTATTTTTTTGTTACCTGGAAGATATATATGGCTAACTCTCACATTAGTATAAGAGCATGTCATCTGGAGCCACAAGAACTTACAAGAGAATTAGCTACTGTCTAGTTGAGTGACTTGAGCCATAATTTCCTTATCAACAAAATGGGGCTAATAATGCATGCCCCACTTATCTTACAAGATGTTTATAAAAGTTGAATGAGATGTTGGGAGTAAAACTGATTTTAACCTATAAAGCAGTTTTTTTTTTTGCAGTACATGGGCCTCTCCCATTGCGGAGCACAGGCTCCAGACGTGCAGGCTCAGCGGCCATGGGTCACAGGCCCAGCCGCTCCGCGGCATGTGGGATCTTCCCAGACCGGGGCATGCACTGGCGTCCCCCGCATCGGCAGGCAGACTCCCAACCACTGCACCACCAGGGAAGCCCTAAAGTAGTTTTAAAGAAGTAGTAACTAGAGCTGTGGTTCTCAAGCCCAATGTAGATACCCTGGAATCCCATCATAATTTGTGAGGGGTTAATTATTTGTTGCCAGTAATTCATTATTAATCATAAAGATCCAATGTTTATGAAGCCCTTTTAAAATTTAAGAGTACATTCAAAGTTATGTTTATAAAGATGTCACTCTTATTCATTTGAATTTCAACATTTTCCTTAGTGGGAAGAAAATAGGTGGAGTTTGGGATAGCACAGTGAGAATTGCCTATAATTTTGAATTCACCTCTGGCAGTGTGTGACACGTGTGCTTCATCTATCGTATTTTCACAGTAGAATGTGGTTGAGGGATTGGGAAATCATTAGACTATAAGCTGTGTGAGGCAGGATCCGTGTTTTCTCATTCACTATTTGTATGTCCAGCAATAAGCACAGTTCTGCCACGTAGGTTCTCAGTAAATATTGAAACAACCGGAAGCTGACATTCTAAGGGACTACAGGTAGTTTTTCTCATGCTGTAGGTACTAGAATTTCATTCTTATGCCAAGTGGGAAGGCATATGTCTTCTCTTCTCCTCCGTACAGGAGAAAAATATGGTGTTCAGAGTATTTGTGGTTGATTTAAGGTATTAGTCACAGTTGCTAAGTTGTTCCTTTGAGGTTCTAGAAGGAGTTGTGAACAGAGAGGCATTCATTTACTACACAACATCTTATTATGAGGCACTTCCTGATGTGTGCATCCTAAGCCATGAGGGATTTGTTGATGTATTAATGAAAATAATTGATTGAAATGATATAAAACCTTAGAATAGAAGGTGGTTCTGAGGAACAGAAGTTTAAATGGGTGCTCCCTTGTTTTGAAGGAAAATAATATTAAATAAAATCTTTATCCTGGATGGGGGAAGACTCTAGATAAGGAAGAAATTTGAATTTCTTTAAGAAAAAGTTATAGAAGATGCTGATAACCAAGAGATTGAGAAATGAGATAAAAGGCTGTAATTGACTACTTTGGTCTTTAATATTATGTCATTTTTTAGAAAGTTGGTAACAAGTTGTAAAGTGATTTCCTATGGTGTTGGCAGAGTGGGTGTTGGAGAATAGAACAATTGCTCCTTTGAGGGAGCTTGTTGGGTGTTTGCCTCCTGCAGTTATATTTTTCTATTTAAGAGAGCCATCTGCTTCATTAAACTTTCCAAGATCAGGCACTATCTACAGGGAGTTCCACAATGTCTTAAAACTGAGAGCTGCAGCAAAGTTTTAAGTTGCTGCCAGAAAACCAGATGTTAACCAGATTGTCAAGTTCTTTTTTCTTTCCAGAACCAGAGATTTCAAGTGAGGCTGAGTGAATGCAAATGTTGGACAATCCTTATGGTTAGAATTTGGAGCCAACACTGGCCTCCTATGGCCTCTGTTCTTGAAGCCCCTCTAAACTCAGTCAAAGAGAACTCTGTTTATGGTTTAAAAAAAGAGGGAGTATAGAGGGAGAAATTCTGGCCTTCCATATTCCCTAATGCACATTCCTTACTGAAAAATTACACATGCTAAATGCTGGAGAATTCAGTAGATATTCCCTGTGCTGTTTCCTTGGTCCAACATGCATTTCTCCATGTTCTGGATGGGTTTTCATTTCTGATTGTACCCTGCAGACTGCCTACTGATCTCAAAAAGGTTGAGTGGAGGACAAATGTGCAGTGGAAACTGAAAATGAAAACAGTTCCTTTCACGTCCCCCAAGAGCTGACATTTGAATATCTGAATTATTTGGACTGGGTCTCTCAGTAGAGATTTGCAGACATGAAAATAGGTATATCATTTCTAGAAACAAGTGCTGAGGGAGGCTGTGTGGTCAAATACTCTGGGGGTAGGAAGGCCTTCATTTTTGTTTTGACAAGTGCTAATTTATTTCTTGGGATTAGGGGCATCAGAGGTTCTCCCTATACCAACCAAACAAGGCAACATTCATATGTTTTTAGGGATCCAAAACTCACTTATATTTTCTCCTCTTAACCGCTTTTCAAATTAAACTAAATCAAAACACTAAGCAACTGAACAACAGCAACAAAACAAAAACAATCCTTCCTTGTCTCTTATTGTGAGTCTAATAATTTAAAAATGAAGAGAATATGTTTTAGGTGAATCCTTTCTGTCATTAACTATTGTCCTGACATTTTATGAGACAAAAGCAAGAAAGAAAACCACAATTCTGTTTACAGGTTTAATGTATCTAACATGGCTTTTAATAAAAAAAATTTTTTTACAGTTTAAATAGGTCTTTATTTTATTATTATTTTTATTGAAGTGTATAGTTGCTGTACAATATTATATAAGTTACAGATGTAGAATATAGTGATTCACAATTTTTTAAGATTATACTTAATTTATAGTTATTATTAAATATTGACTATATTCCCATGTTGTACAATATATCCTTATAACTTACTTTATAATACCTAATAGTTCGTATCTCTTAATCCCCTACCCCTATCTTGCCCCTCCTCCTTCCCCTCTCTCCATTGGTAACCACTAATTTGTTCTCTATATCTGTGAGTCTGCTTCTTTTTTGTTATATTCACTAGTTTATTGTATTTTTTTAGATTCTGCATATAAGTGATAACATACAGTATTTGTCTTTCTCTGTCTGACTTATTCCACTTAGTGTAATGCCTTCCAAGTCCATCCATGTTGCTGCAAATGGCAAAATTTCATTCTAAAAATTTTATCTTACTAAATAAAATAATTTATTTTAATTATTACTTATTTTAACTGAAGTTGGCTGTAATGTTTGAGCTTTAGCTGTTAATGCTTATGAAAACCTGCATTTTTAACAGCCTTAGGAGAATCAAAATAGATCGAATTCTTGGTATGCCAGATGTAAAGGTCTTCCACAAGTATACCTAAATGTCCTGATTCTGTTTTTGACCCACAGATGGGTCCTGTTGTCATTGCAAACAAGAAGGCCTGATTCCTTCTCTGTGATAAGGGCGTGGCTTACTGTCATAATGTGCTATCATATGATGAAAACGTCCTTTAGACACACATGCACTTATGCTTCTATTGTTTAAAGGTATTTCAATTAAATTGCTCATTTCCATCACTGGAGTCTACAAATATTTGGATTCAAATAGTACTGTCATAGTTAGTTTCAAGAATAAAAGGAAAAACTGGCTTAACACATCCTAGCAGATGTGTAGGGTCAGGGATATTCCATTTTTCAGTGTCCTTCATTCTTCACCTACATCACAGTCCTACCTCTGCTCAGCTTCCTTGAGGACCCGCAGGGAGAGTTGTATAAAACAGACTTCTTCCATTGCTAAGGAAAGAAAAGCCTACATTTCCTACTGTTCTACCTTTATAGATATTTTTTTTCACAGAAAGAAGACTCTTATTTACCAACTTCAAAAGATGTAAACTGCTATGTCAACATCACCTCTCAACTCTGTAGGATTCTCCATAGCTGTTTTTGTCATCATTTATGATATTTCACATCTTTCTATTTTTAGCAGTTATTATCCAGTCAAAGCAATGTAGCCTTCTGAAGCATTAGTTTGCAGCTGCAGGAGAAGCATCCTGTCCCCTATAATAACAACAGTTTAAGGGTGCTGGCATCTAATTTTTCACTCACCACTGGCAAGCAGAAAGCTCACTGTCATGGCTGCACTGCTCTTTCTCCAACTGTATTTCCTTCTCTCCAAGTAACAATGTATTATCCTGTCACTCCTTAGAAACCCTTGGGTTTCTGCTACTCAAAGACAGAGCTGCTACAGATGGAACAACTTTCTTATCAAATGAGCCGTGGATTTTAAAGCTGCCAATTCCATATGAATTAACATGAAGTTTCACTTGAAAAATGAGGATATCACTCAAAGAACATTTTTTAAACCAGAAAGCAGTCATATCTTTAAAAAAAACATTAATCATCATAATCCCTTTTCAAGAATTCTCTTTGCTCCTAGGATCTGCAAATAATATGCCCCAGATTTTCTTTACAGATCTGAGTAGTCTGCCTTTCAGTTTTGCAAATATGAGAGACTTCTTGGCTATTTGCCTGGGTTCTGCAGCTTCTACACTACCAAACTGAGTTTGAATCAATTTTAGACCAATGCTGATATAAAAGAGGAGAAAGCCCTGCAGAGATCTCAGCAATACAAACAACTAAATATAGCCTTGGACCATTCTAAGGCTAGAACAAAATTGTGAGTTCCTTTTTGGCAGGAGCCACACCTCTTACTTTCTTTGTCTTCCCAATTCTGCCTGTCACCGAACTGAGCATGTAGTAGGTGCTCAGTAATACTCTGAACAATTATGACTTTTTTTCTCCAGTTCAAAAAGCACATGCATTAAACAAGTTTAAAAAAATGTAGGAAGAGGAAAAAATTCACTCAAGGCCTCACAAGCCAAATTTCAGCACAAGTGGTTTAGTAAATGCATAGTTTGAAGTAAGGTCTCTGTTGAATATACTGGTGCCCAACTGTCAGGTCATTATCCCAGCCCACTCTTTCTCATTCCCTATAACCCCCAAAATAGTTCTTAAATACCCTTGCATCTGAAAAATTCCCATAAGCCACAATCACAGCTGGCAGCATAAGAGATCACATTCCTTCTAGTATGCCCCTATTGTTGGGCTTAAGGGAATTCAGAAATTTGCATACAGAAAATGACATCAGAGCCCTTTTATCCATCCATTCTCTTAATTCAACAAATATGTGATCAGTGCTCACTTTGAACTAGGTCACTCTGTTATATTCTGAGAAAACAGTGGTGAACAAAATAGACCTATCTCTTTCTTCCTAGAGCATAAAATCTGGTGGGAGAGAAAGGATATAAATAAGTAAGCAAGGAAGTGAGTAAACATAGAATTCTGAGAAAATCAGGAAGCCAAGAGGCATAGGAAAGTAGATCAGATGGAGTTGCTTTTTTTTTTATATTTTATTGTGGACCATTTTTAAAGTGTTTGTTGAATTTGTTACAATATTGCTTCTGTTTTATGTTTTGGTTTTTTGGCCCTGAGGCATGTGGGATCTTAGCTCCCTGACCAGGGATTGGACCACTGGGGAAGTCCCCAGATGGAGTTGCTTTTGATTTCTTATTTGGCTAAGTGCTTGTCTCAATTGGATTTTTTGACTGTTAGCTCCACTATTCAGTGGGCATATGAAGAAAACCATACATGGTACAAGGGCGGTTTGGGTCAAAGTACTTGCAATAGGAGTCCTGTATTCTAGTTAGACTAGCAAGATGTGCAAACCAAAAACCAAAAAAGAAACAAACAGGACAAGCTGTATTAAATTGTTAGACAGCATGTAACAGACAAGTCATAAGAATAATAGATGTGATATGGTGCCTATTGTGTTTTAGAGACAGAGTGAGGCAGATAAATAAAGGGGAGTTTAATGCAGGCCCTGAGTGTACTCTGTACTTCTGGACAGTTAGAACTTTGGAGTGTTCTGGACCTTTCCTCTCTTTACTGCTGCAAATATCCATATTTCCCAACACCAATCCCAATTTCAACATTAATTGAACACCAATCCCAATTTCAACATTAATCTTTTCCCCACTGAGTATTATCGGATCCCTAGTCAAATATTAGTTGACTGTATATGAATGGATTTATTTCTGGGCTCTTGATTCCGTTCTATTGATCTATGGACTGTCTGTTTTTATGACGGTATGATAATGTTTTGATAACTATAGCTTTGTAGTTTAGTTTGAAGTCAGGAAGTGGGATGCCTCTAACTTTGTTCTTCTTTCTTAGGATTGCTTTGGCTATTCAGGGCCTTTTGTTGTTCCATACAAATTTTAGGACTGTCATTTCTGTTTCTGTGAAAAATGCTCTTAAAAATTTGATAGGGATTGCATTGAACCTAAGGATGCCTTTGGATAATATGGATATTTTAACATTATTAATTCTTTCAATCCATGAACTTGGGATATCTTTCCATTTATTTGAATCTTCAGTTTCTTTCATCAGTGTCATAGTTTTCACTATACAGATCTTTCACCTCTTTGGTTAAATTTATTCTTAAGTATTTTATTATTTTTGATGATATTGTGAATAGAATTTTCTTTATTTCTATTTCAGATAGTTTGTTATTTTTATATAGAAACACTACTGATTATTGTATGTTAATGTTGTATCCTGCAACTTTACAGAATTGATTAGTTCTAACAGTTTTTTGGTGAGGTCTTTAGGGTTTTTTATATATAAGATCATGCCTTCTGCAAACAGAGACCATTTTAGTTCTTCCTTTATGATTTGGATGCCTTTATTTCCTTTTCTTGCCTGATTGCTGTGGCTAGGACTTCCAGTACTATGTTGAATAAGAGTGGTGAAAGTGGCATTCTTGTCTTATTCATAATCTTACAGGAAAATTTTACAGAGTTTCACCATTGAGTATGATGTTAGCTGTGGGCTTGTTGTATATGGTCTTTATTATGTTGGGGATGTTCTTTCTATAATCAATTTGTTGAGAGCTTTTATCATGAAAGGGTGTTGAATTTGGTCAAACACTTTTTCTGCTTCTATTGAGATGATCATGTGATTTTTATCTTTCATTTTGTTAATGTGATGTATCATTTATTTTTCCTTATTTATTTTATTGAAATATAGTTGATGTACAATATTATATGTTACAGATGTACAATATAATGATTTACAATTTTTAAAGGTTATATTACACTTATAGTTATTATAAAATATTGGCTGTATTTCCTGTGCTGTATAATATATCCTTGTAGCTTATTTTATTTTTTAATTTTCATTTTATATTGGAGTATAGTTGATTAACAATGTTGTCTTAGTTTCAGGTGTACAGCAGAGTGATTCAGTTATACATATACTGATACATGTATCTATTCTTTTTCAAATTCTTTTCCCATTTAGGTTATTATAGAATATTGAGCAGAGTTCCCTGTACTATATAGTAGGTCCTTGTTGGTTATCTATTTTAAATATAGCAGTGTGTACATGTCAATCCCAAACTCCCAATCTATCCTTCTTCCTCACCCTTCCCCCCCAGTAACCATAAGTTTGTTCTCTACATCTGTGAGTCTGTTTTGTAAATAAGTTCATTTGTATCATTTTTTTAAGATTCCGCATATAAATGATATCATATATTTATCTTTCTCTGTCTGACTTACTTCACTTAGTATGATAATCTTCAGGTCCATCCATGTTGCTGCAAATGCCATTATTTCATTCTTTTTAATGGCTGAGTAATATTCCATTGTATATATGTATCACATCTTCTTTATCCATTTGTCTATAGATGGGCATTTAGGTTGCTTCAATGCCTTGGCTATTGTAAACAGCACGGTAATTAACATTGGGGTGCATGTATACTTTTGAACCATGGTTTTCTCCAGATATATGCCCAGGAGTGGAATTGCTGGATTATATGGTAGTTCTATTTTTAGTTTTTTAAGGAACCTCCATACTGTTCTCCATAGTGGCTGTACCAATTTACATTCCCACCAACAGTATAGGAGGGTTCCCTTTTCTCCACACCCTCTCCAGCATTTGTTGTTCATTTTGTTGAAAAAATTTGCATCTGTATTTATCAGGGATATTGGCTTGTTTTCTTTTCTTGTACTGTCCTTATCTAGCTTTCGTATCAGAGTAATTCTGGCCTTCTAAATGAGTTTGGGAGTGTTCCCTTCTCTTCAGTTTTTTGGAAGTGTTTGAGAAGAATTGGTGTTAAGTTTTTTTCAAGTATTTAGTAGAATTCACCAGTGAAACCATCTGGTTCTGGGCTTTTTTTGTTGTTGGGAGTTTTTTTGATACTGATTTGATCTCCTTGCTTGTTATTGATCTGTTCAGATTTTCTTTTTCTTCATGATTCAGTCTTGGTAGCTTGTAGGTTTCTAAGAAAGTATCCATTTCTTCTAGGTTGTCTAATTTATTGCTGCATAATTGTTCATAGTAGTCTCTTATGATCATTTGTATTTGTGTGGAATCAATTGTAATGTCTCCTCTTTTGGGCTCTCTCTCTTTTTCTCTTGGTCAGTCTACCTAAGATTTGTTAATTTTGTTTTTATTTTCAAAGAACGAATTTTTAATTTTGTTAATCTTTTCTATTTTTTTCCTATTCTTTATTCCACTAATTTCTGCTCTAATCTTTTTTATTTCCTTATTTCTGCTGATTTTGGACTTTGTTCTTTTTTTAATTCCTTGAGGTATAATGTCAGGTTGTTTATTTGAGGTCTTTCTTTTTTCTTGATGTATGTGTTTATAGCTATAAACTTTCCTCTTGTAACTGCTTTTGCTGTATCCCATAAGTTTTGTTATGCTCTGTTCCATTTTTGTTTGTTGTTAAGATTTTTTAAATTTCCCTTTTGATTTCTTCTTTGATCATTGGTTGTTCAGGAATGTTGTTTAATTTCCATGCCTTTGTGTATTTTCCAGATTTTTTTTGTGTGTGTGTGTGGTACGTGGGCCTGTCACTGTTGTGGTCTCTCCCGTTGCAGAGCACAGGCTCCGGACATGCAGGCCCAGCGGCCATGGCCCATGGGCCCAGCTGCTCTGCGGCATGTGGGATCCTCCTGGACCAGGGCACGAACCCGTGTCCCCTGCATCGGCAGGCGGACTCTCAACCACTGCGCCACCAGGGAAGCCCCCAGCTTTCTTTTTGTTATAGATTTTTACTTTCATACCATGTGGTCAAAACAGATACTTGATATAATTTTTATCTTCTTGAATTTGTTGATACTTGTTTTGTGGCCTAACATATGATCTATCCTAGAACATGTTTCATGCACTCACCAGAAGGGTATGTATTCTGCTGCTGTTGGATGTTCTTTGTATGTCTGTTAAGCCCATTTGGTATAGTGTTGTTCAGATTATTGATTCTGTCCAGATGATCTGTCCATTGTTGAGAGTGGGGTATCAAAGTCTCCAATTACTATGGTATTGCTATTTATTTCTCCTCTTAGTTGTTAGTATTTGCTTTATATATGTAGATGTACTGATGTTGAATGCATATATATTTACAATTATTGTATCTTCTTGCTGAATTGATCCCTTTATCATCATATTATGACTTTTTTGACTCTTGTGACCACTTTTAGCTTAAAGTCTATTTTTTTCTGATATAAGCATGGCCACCCCTGCTGTCTTTTGGTTACCACTTGCTTGGAATATCATTTTCCATCCCTTCACTCTCAGCCTATGTGTATCCTTAAAGCTAAAGTCTCTTGTAGGCAGCAAATCATTGGATCTTGTTTTTTAATTTTTAAATTAAAAAAACCTGCTCAGCCATTTTGTGTCTTTTGATTAGAGAATTTAATTGATTTACATTTAAGGTAATTATTGATAGGTAAGAACTTGCTATTGCCATTTTCATTGTTTTCTGATCCTTTGTTCCTTGCTTCTTCTCTTGCTGTCTTCCTTTGTGATTTGATGACTTTGGGGGTAGTATGCTTTGATTTCTTTATCATAATCTTTTATGTATTTACTACAGATTTTTCCTTTGTGGTTATCATGAAACTTACATAAAATATTTTATAGTTATAACTTGCTGTTTTAAGTTGATAATAACTTAAGTTTGATAGCATACAGAAACAATATTTTTTCTTCTCTCCCCCCTCACATTTAAGGTTTGATGTTACAATATTTTTTTAATTTATATTGTGTATCCAATAAATAATTAATATATAGTTTTTAACATGTTTGTTTTTTAACTTTTAAACTAGAATTGTGATTCATTCACCATTATTACAATATTAGAGAATGTAACTTTTACTACGTATTTACCTTTACTGGTGAGTTTTACACATGCATATGTTTTTACCATGTTAATTATCTTTTCATTTCAGCTTGAAGATCTCCCTTTAGCATTTCTTGTAAGGCTTGTTTAGTGGTGATTAATTCCCTCAGTTTTTGTTTGTTTGAGAAAGTGTTTATTTCTCCATACTTGAAGGACAGCTTTTCCAGGTATAGTATTCTCTGTTGAGTATTCTTGAGTATTTTTAGAACTTGCAGGCTCACTTCATCAGGGAAAGACCTTCACCAGTCAGCTCAGTTTGGTGTACTGGATGGGTCAGCTTATAGTGTTCATAGGTAGGCAGGGCTTGCTATCAGGGTTTCTAGTTGGGTAAGGTCACTGCTCATGCTTGGAGGTCAGTGGGGGTTGCCACTGGCTCTGCTCTGTGGTTGGTTGGGCCTATTCAAGTAGATGCTGATGGATTCCCTAGTTCGATGGGGCTGCTGACGGTGTTCTATGGTCAGGTGGAGCCACTAGCTGGGCTCTGCAATCACTTCTGGTCAGGCAGTGTTTCCTAGCAGGGCGGTGCCACTCTTTGGATTCTGCAGTTTGGCAGGACTGCAGGATATGCTCCATAATTACTCACGGTCAACTGGGTCATCAGGCTGTGCTCCTCAACTAGATGGTGCTGCTGACTGGATTCCGTGTTCAGGCAGGGTCACAGGCCAAGCTTCTCAGTCAGACAGGGCCTTAGGCTGTACTCTGTGTGATCAGGCAGGGCCACAGGCTGTGCTCCACTGTTGGGAAATGTTGCTGGCTGGGCTCTCTGGTTGGGTAGGGCCTCTGACTGTACCCTCCAGTTGGGTAGGGCTCGAGACTGCTCTGTGGTCAGGCTGGGTCAGTGTCTGCACTCCCTGGTTGAGTGGGACTTCAGGCTATCCTCTGCAACTGGGTGGGTTCACTCTCTGGCTTACCTGCCTGGCAAAGCCACAGGCTGTGCACAGCAATCAGGCATGGCCATAGGCTGGGTTCTGCTGCTGGATCGGGTTTGTAGGCTGGGTTCCAAGGCTAGTCAGCACCACTGTTCAGGCTTGCTGATTGTGTGAGACCAGAGGTTACCCTCAACTGTTGGGCAGGGCTGCTGGCTGCTGGGTGGCTCCATAGCTGGTACAGCTCATTGGCTGGGGATCCAAGTCAGGCAGAACTGCCAACTGAGCTACCTGACCAGAGAGGGCCACCAGCTCAACTCTGCAGATGGGCAGAATCACTGGCTGGGAAGTCTGCTTTGGCACCGCTGCAAGCGGGAAGGTTGTCCATCATAGTCTGAGCGCTAGTTGCTGTAAGCTTTGGCCCCTTCTCTGTCTCTGTCTGATCACCAGTGTTGAGCTCCATAGATTCCCCTAGTGTTCCCTGTGAGGTGGGTCCTGAATGGGCCTCCTGGGAAGCACCCCAGGAGGGGAACCTGGTTGTCCACTTTGGGCTCTCTTTCCCCACTAGAGAGACCTTAGGCCAGGGTTGAGGTGGGGTTTCCCTCATATGGCACTGTGCTAGTCTGGGACAGAGGTGGTGCAGTCAAAGTGCACTCCTCTTACCTTTCTAATGCAGTCCTTCTCTGACTCTGTGGTCCTGGGGGCCCCAGGTTCTGGGATTTTCACACTGGTGTCTATCTATCTATCTAATCTATTTATTTATGTCTTAGTTGAGGCAGGTGGGCTCCTTAGTTGTGGCATGCATGTGGGATCTAGTTCTTAGACCAGGGATCAAATCTGGGCCCCCTGTATTGGGAGTGCGGAGTCTTAACCACTGCGCCACCAGGGAAGTCCCCACAGTGGTGCGCCACCAGGGAAGTCCCCACAGTGGCGCCTTGCCTGTGAAGAGTTGCTAGTTGACCTTCTGTGAGAGAGATCGAAGTCAGGAACAAACTGTGTCACCATTTTGATGACATTACTTCTCTTTTCATGATTGCTGATTTCTGAAGATTGTCTTTGGACCTTATCCATGTGCACATAGGAAATAATAGAGTTATGCTGTGCATTTAAAGGTAATTAATATCTTCACGTAATGTATAAAAGGAAATTATTTACTCATGCTCTGTGAACTTGAGAGCATGACCTGAAAGGATCTGAAAACAGAATAGCTTTACTTTCCTTAAATTGTGTGTATGATAAAGGGCATTTCTAAAAACAGGTAGCAATTTTCAAATGACTTGAATCAAAAATCATGGAGGCTGCTTGATTTGAATCTCAATATGCCTACTTATTAACAGTGGGACCATGGGTATGTTAAACCTCTCTGAACCTCAGTTTGCTTATCTGTAAGATGGGGAAAATTCCTGTTTCATTTATTAAGGACATTAAATGAAATACTCTATCTAGAGGTTTATGCCCAAAGCCTGGCATTTAATAGACATTCAGTGGATGTAAACATTCTCTTTCATTATGGATGATTGCAAGAACTTGTGCAGTATTCATTATCTGGTAGCTAAGAAGAATTTGAAAGGCTCACTTTCAGTTCAAATACCACAGTAGTTCTTAAATTTAAAAAAGATGTTATATAGGTCTTATAAATTAACAGCTTATACTTTAAAACCATTCAGATATGTAATTTGTACAGATCTGTGGAAATACAATAATAAATTATAATAGCAATAACCATGAGAAAAACAAAAACAATGATAGTAGCCAAAATTAACTGAAAGTTTATTTTGTGCACAGAGAACATGATCTTATTTAATATTTGCAAAGCACTTGGGTGTTTATTATTCCTGTTTTTTGGATGTGGAGTTGTAGAGATTAAATTAATTGCTCAAGGTCATGTAACTAGCAAGTAGAAGATCCAGAGCTGGAAACTTTTCTGTCTTAATCCAAATCCCAAGGTCTTCTATGACCAGTACCACTTTTCCGCCTGGGCCCATGGGCCCTTGCCCTTCATCTTACCCTTAAAAGGATCTCTTCTGACCTTCCTTTGGCTGTGTCCTTTCCTAAGAGGCAAGAGCCTGAGGAGCAAAGGGGAGATGCTCACCCAGAGCCTGTAACCTCTTCTACACTACAGACTGGGTACTCAGGGCCTTGGAATTCTCTGCATTCAGAGTCCCCAGCCAGCTTCCCAAACTTGCTTAGATTTATCCCCAGTGTATCCTCCTGAGCATGGACTATCCGTGGTGTGCAAACCCCAAGTGGACTCGTAAGCTGCTGTGTACACAGTAGGGAGATGGGGCACCTTGAGGTGTGGGATGAAACTGAGGGTGATAAGAAGGAGGCTGCATGAATGCAGCCAGAGTGTTGCCATGCTCTCCAGGGGTTGGCTGTTGCATTCTGGACTAAAACTTCAAGGAGTTCAAGAATTCTAAACCTGAATCTGGTCTTTCAGATCATAGCAAAGTTATTTTTCTCAAGAGAGGAGATAAACAAATTTTATTTGATAGTTTATTGTCTTGATTGATAGATTTTAATTTTTGAGGATAGTTAGAAGAGCTGTTTTCAAAACCCTTTCTGCTAATTCAAATATCTGGATTATTTGGAGATCTGTCTTTAGTGATTACCTTTTCCCTTGAATATGGGCCATATTTTTTGGATTCTTCATAAATCTAGTGATTATGGATTGTATCCAGCAAATTGTGGTTGTATGTTACAGAGACTCTACATTTTATTATGTTTCTCTGCAGTGTTTTTTGTTTGTTTATTCTTTTTCCATTTTGTTCTAGCAGACATTTAAATGGACTGAACTCATATTTTCAACTCAGCTTCCCCTGTGTGGGCAGAAGCTAAGTGTCAGGTGAGTTTTATTAGCTTTAGCTGAGCTGCTTGGAGTCTTCCCAGATTATTAGAATTTTATAGGTCAGTGAGAGATTTGGGCAGAGTTTTTATACCAAATTTGGGGCTATCTCTTTTCTGGTTCTCTTCTTTCTGGAACGTCTCTCCTCACTTTCCAACTGTGGTTGCCCTGAAATCTCTCTCTTTATCAAGCCAGTAAAACTGCAGGTTTCTGTCAGCATGATGATGGAAGGGACCTGCCCTTAAACTAAAGCCTTTAAAAATCAGGAAGCTCATTTCTGTTTTCTTCCTTCAAGTGTCCACTCCTACCCTATGCCTTCTTTTAGTCACATTTAAACATGACTAATGAGTTCTTTACTAGTATATTTCCTTGGACATGAATATCACTCGTTATCAGATAACCAAATAGAATTTCATTTTAATAAAATTTTCAATACCAAGAGGAAAAATAATAATCAAGCCTTGGCTCTTGGGTTGATTTATTTTTTCCCTTGTGCTTATCTACAAAATGATTATTTGATCACCTATAAAATTATCTATCTTTGGACATTCCAAATATATATCTTAATGATAGTGAGTGAGTCAAAGTTATTGTCAATGTGTATATTATTTAAAGAAAAAAAAATACGATTTTCATGAAAGCACGTATCTATTTGTTGAAAGCAAGACTGCATTGCCTATTTTCCCATTTTGGCCTATAACAGTGTTTACATATTGGCACTTGATGTTAATTGACTCCCAGGCCCTATTTGACTTACTATTTTAATCCATTGAAAAATATGGTAGCAATATTATTTCCATGTTATAGAACTTCTGTGGTCTAGTTTATCAGTTGTTTTTTTTGTTTGTTTTTTTTTGCGGTATGCGGGCCTCTCACCGCTGTGGCCTCTCCCGTTGCGGAGCACAGGCTCCGGACACACAGGCTCAGCAGCCATGGCTCACGGGCCCAGCCGCTCCGCGGCATGTGGGATCTTCCCTGACCAGGGCACGAACCCGTGTCCCCTGCATCGGCAGGCAGACTCTCAACCACTGTGCCACCAGGGAAGCCCGAGGATGTGCTTTTTGAGTTAAGTAGTTGGAACAGAGTATACTAAAGACCAGTAACAAATTCAGTATCCAAGGATCTTCCTAACAAAACATAATCCAAAGAGAAAAAAAATCTTAAAAATACTATTTTTCATTTACAAAAGTTACTTTTAAATCTCTTAAGAAGGGCACACATTTGAATAGATGGCTGAACACTAGTAAAAACTCTGGGTATTTTTCATTTCAAAGAGAGGTTTCAAATGCCTATGATTCTTTATACCAAAATATACCAATACTGAATAATGAATCAAAGGGATTCAACTCTGGAGCCATTACTGCTGGTTTCTAATGAGCCCATAAGTCAGGGCAGATGACTTCTCTGCAGCGTAGTTAGAGATAGTAAATGTTCCAGAGAATATGCTGAAATAGAGGAGTTTTTAACATCATCATATGTCTAAGTCAGTTTGCTTCCTATAACAAGGGTGATGATTCAGGACAACAAAAAAAAGACATTTTGTAAATATGAGGTATTTTTTATTTGTCAGTACTACTATTCATCTGATTTTTCTGCCCCCAAGTATATTTTGTTCATTACTACAAAATTCTATATATAGCAATTTCTCTGTAATAGCCATGGTTAGAAAATAAGACGCTCTGAGAAAAAATATCTTGATTAGTGGAACATATGTTTGGCCCTTCTTCGATTATTCAGAAGATAACATAATATCTCGTACTTTGGAGCCATTACAGTTATGGACATCATTTTTTTACTAATATATTGACTCATATTAATTTTTCTAATAACCATTTGTTGAATGTTTTCAATGTGTAAAATACCATGTTATACATATGACCAGAAATTATGTTTAAAGTATCATTTAATCAAATTATGTAAAATTAATAATTTGTTATACTTTGTATAAGCTTCTGCGAACCCCAGATTATTTTGCTCCCATATCACAATGCAGTCCTGATGAAACTGAGGAATACATGAATTATTAACTGTCAGAAATCTGATAGAAGCTGAAACATGAATATTGCTACCTAAATTTGGAAGCATAAGTCGCGTTCTTTTTTTTTTAAACAATGTTTTTTGTTTGTTCTTTTGATAAGATGGAAAACCAAAACAAAGATAAGCAATGAGCATTCTCTCCTAGAGAAATTTGTTGCTGTCACATAAGAGTTGGCATGTACAATCTTGATGCCTTTATCTCTGATGGAAGGGTGTTTTTTTTTTTTTTTTTCTTTGTGGTACACGGGCCTCTCACTGCTGTGGCCTCTTCTATTGCGGAGCACAGGCTCTGGATGCGCAGGCTCAGCAGCCATGGCTCACGGGCCCAGCCGCTCCGTGGCATGTGGGATCCTCCCGGACCGGGGCACGAACCTACGTCCCCTGCATCGGCAGGCAGACTCTCAACCACTGCGCCACCAGGGAAGCCCCCTGGAAGGGTGTTTTGATGCCCCTCCTCTTAAATTAGGAAAGACCCTCTCACTCCCCCTCCCCTCCTTCCTCATTCATTTTTCTAGCCTTTAATCTGTGAGTCAGAGACCTAGCAAGAAACATGTGGAGTAACTGAAGAGCATTTAATAAAAGGAAAAAGGGCTTAGGGAAACCAAAAAGTGTCTTACCTTCCTTTGACTGAAGGAGCAATGGGAGGAAGCATTTACCTGTTACCCAAATTGCTGTATAGAGGCAGCCTTCTGACAGGAGCTGTGACCTCGTGGAGAGGGACACATCCAACCTGTGACAACTTGACAGGGAGGGATCCTGGGCAAGACATTCCCTGGCTTCGCTGTCTTCCTACTTTTTCTGGTACTTCCAATTAGCCAAGTCCAACCAGTAGCCAGAGACAAGGGAGCCTCCAAGGGCTTAGGGTAAGTAGGTAAGCGTGGACATTGGATCTGAGGACACAGATGGAAAATATTCAGCATGTGCTGCATTATATGTTATCAAGTCAGTATCCCCACCACTTCTAAATGCAAGGAACCATGTTTCCCAGAATCCCCTTTGTCATAGGGATCTTAGTTAGGGTCTGCCAATGAAAGCCACTTGTGGGAGGTTAGAAGGAAGAGGAGAAGGAGAGACCATTCTTTTCCCTATGCAGCAGTGGACAGATGTGTGCCCCAACAAGCAGTTCCAAGCAGCTTCTAGGTAATTCCTTGAGAACCACTCACTTCATGGCAAAGGCGAGAAAGCTGGTGGGAGCATTTCAGAAGTTTTGGAGATTCACAGCCTCTTTCCAACAAAAGGGCCATAGGTTGAGCTCATTGGTGGCAGCTTTCCTACCCCTTTGTTCTCTCAACACTTCCGATGGCTATGTATGTCTCTATTTCCAAATTTGGAAAATGTGGAGTGGCTGCAGTTTTTCTGACTGAATTCTGATTGATACACAGAACAATTCCTGTCAGCTGAAGTGCTAGAAATGTTCATTTTATTTGAAGAGGGAATATTGGGATAAATGATCAGCTTGGCACTGATACGAGGCCACAACAGGGAGCCCTAAGGATGGTGAGACAACAGGAGGCTCTGGGAGTAAAGGGGAAGAAAGAGGAAGGAAAACAGAGTCATGCTGTGCTATGGAGTTCCCTGGGGTAGCTATGAAGAAAAATTCCTTTGTAACCACGGAGTTGGGTGGCATTATAGGAATACCTAATAGATATGAGCCAGATTTGGTTTTGTAAACAATAGTCTTGTTTCAAGCATACTGTTATTATAATTATCAGGGCTATTAACCTCTGAGGAAAGTGACATGTGCCTCTTTTGCACACAGTTTAGCTCATGGAGATGCCATCTGTATAGCTTCAATCACAGCCTAAGCCAGTGGTTTTTTACTTCAGCTGCATATTAGAATTAGAAGCTTTTGAAACAATACCAATTCCCTGGAATCACCCCAAATCAGTTAAATCAGAATCTTCAGGCATCAGTGATTTTTTTTTTGAAACTCCATAGGTGAATATAATAGACAACCACATTGAGAAGTGGTTCTAGAGCCTTGCTACTCCAGCTTGGATCCCCCGATAGCAGCATGGGCATCCATCCATCTGTCCACTCACCCACCTTGATAGCAGTGTGGGCAGCCCCACCCCAGGTCTACTGAATCAGAATCTGCATTTTAAGAAGATACCCAAGTGACTTGTGTGCACTGTTAAAGACTGAGAAGCACTAGTCCTGGCCATTCTAAGTAGGCAAAATTTACCATTGTTCCATCACATTTTCCTGTTAGCACTTAAGTTTCCTCCTGCCCTTTTGTAATACCTTTTTCACACTCCTCCCCTCAGCCCTTCCCCCAACCCTATCCCCGTGCAACCATTGATCTGCTTTCTGTCACTATGATTAGTGCATTTTCTAGAGCTTTATATACATGCAGTCATACAATATGTACTTTGTCAGTCTGGCTTTTTTCACCTAGCATAATTACTTTGAGATTTATCTGTGTTGTTGTATATCATTCTTTTTCATTGCTAAGTAATATTCTGTTGTATGATGTAATACAATTTCTTTATTCATCTGTTGATGGGCACTTGGGTTGCTTCCAGTTTTTGGCTTTTACAAAGAAAGTTGCTATGAACTTTCGTGTACAAATCTTTGTATGGATATATATTTTTATTTTTCTTGAATGACTAGGTTATATAGTAGTTGTATGTTTAACTTCATGAAATGTGTTTCATAACAATCCTCTAAGGTAGGTATTATTGTTGATCTCATTTTGAAGTTGAAAAAAAGTGACCCAGAGAGGTTAAGTGATTACACTGCCTATTGTGAGATATTTTCCTATCTTTATAGTGATAGCTCAGTGATGACAAAATTTTCACATGTTCTTGGATATTTAATTATAGCCATTATTACAGTTTGAGGACCATTGCTTGCGTCTCAGCCAGATGTGACTCAAACCGTTTGGTCCAGGGAGGGTCCTTACATGTTCAGCAAACTCCTTTTCCCTCTGGCCATCATATATTGTGGATTAACAGATGATGCTGGTTGAAGCCAAATGCCATCATGTCTATTGGGAAGTCTACTGTTAGGCAAATTGCCATACTTCATAGAAGATCCCTGTATCAGTCAGCTATTGCTGTGTAATAAACCTGAGTGCTAAAACCTAAAAGCTTTCATTAATTCTCACGTCTGTGAGTTGGCTGGGAGTCATATGATCAAGGCTGAACTTGGCTGGGTAACTGTTTCAAGCAGTAGGTCTGATTGAGCTTGGCTTTTCACTGTGTGTTGGGCTCAGATTAGCTGCATTTGTCTTCATTTGGAGGCCCAAATGTTAGTTATTAGTGCAATTGTTCTTCGTTAGGCCAACCTGTATGCTGAATTTTCTGAAGCCAAATTGCCAAGAAAGTGAGTAAAATTAATAGAGTGGAAGAATAGAAATTGCACAAGTAGGAGTGGAGAGGGACAGAACACAGAAATTTTTTTTCCAAGTAGGATACCTTTAGCAGACATTGCAGTTATTTCTCACCATTCAGTCTGTGAAGAGGCTGATAAGTTCACATAAGGACTCTTGGATAAATTAAGGGTCCAATGAATTCCATTTAGCACATCAAATTTTACCCAGTTACCACATTCTACTCTGCTGCTTGAGGAAAGCCTGAAAATGACCTTGATAGCTTATAGAGGAGACTCATGAAGTAATAAACTCTAGTCTGCCATTTCACTTAAGGTTTGACTTTTAACAGACTGATGATCTAGCAGTATGAATAAGTTTAGCATACTGGATTACAATGAATTTTCTGGCATAATGTGCAAGACACAGATTCAGCTGGCTTTGAATGGGATCATCAAGTTGGTGATAACAGAGTACAAATGAATGAATGATCGGCAGATAAGAGCATTAAATGATTTTAAAGTAATAGCATTCTTAGTCTGAGATATTTCCATTGGCTACAAATGCCCTAAATGTTATTAGACTAAATCATCCTTTGACTGAAATAACATTTCACCTTTTCCTCTTTAATTAGTGTTTGTATCTCTATTTGGGAGCAAATAAACATTTTCTCACTCATGTTACCTAAACACCAAATGAAAATAAAGACATAATTAGTATAAATATTCAGTTCTTGGTAGGGTGTCCCAGTCTGTTAATTCTAATTTCAGAAATTCATTGTCTTTATAAAACAGGTAAGCAAAAACCACTTGGTTTGCAAATAATGGTACCAGACCATCGCCACCATTGGAACTAATTTGATCCAAATTATGGCATCATGCAAATGAAGCATGGGCATGGTTCCCTAGGGAGAAATGCTTTTGGAGATAGGAAGAACATTGGCAGATGATCTATACCTGCCAACAGTGGAAAGGGTTATACTCTGGCCAGGAACATTGTGATCTCTTGAATTTTTTGTAAACATACAGGTACTCTTCACTGACAGGTTACAAAATGAGTCATTTCAATTTTATAAGTTGTTGAAACATTCAACTAACCCTTGCATCCTTATGAATATCTTAATGCTAGTTGGGATACAGAATTTGTAGAAGCTGGAGATCTAATTAAACTTATATTAAGGAATCCCATGATACTTGGATGGTAAAGCAATGTAAGGCACAACCAGTCCTCCAAATTTCAATTCATGTCCCTAATACTAACGTTCTTTAACTTTTGTCTGTGACATACTATGCATGCAGGAGAGAAAGGTATTTTTCCCTCGTATCATTGGTTCTCTAACTTGAATTGATAGTAAGTATATTCAAGGTTGCTTATTAAAACTTTAGATCCCCAGGACCCACCTTAGAGTTTCTGATTCAGTATATCTTGAACGAGACTGAAAATCAGCATTTAAAGTAAATCCCACAGGGGATTCTTTTTAAGGTGGTCATGAGCTCACGCTTTGATATAGACGTCGTTGGACCTTTGTGATAAAGAGCAGAACTGTCTCACATAGATACAGGGTGACATGTCTTACCATCTTGGTGTCGGGATGTATCCCCTGGTTTATTACACAAAAGACCTGAAGTAGAAATAGCTTAAGATAAAGATAGATTTAAAAATAACATATTATAAACAAGCAAACAATAAAAAGTAAGGAAGATTTAAAAACAATTTGAGTAAGAAGTCAAGATTGAGAGAAAATAGTACAAATAAAAAATGTATAAAATCTTGGTTACTTGCTATGATTAAACTAACAACTTGGTTTAAATTCTCTGTTCAGCCAAAACAATAGGAAGATACAGTAAGTTCTACAGTCAGTTTTCTGTTACCAAAATGAGGAAGAAATACCTGACTTAGCAAAACTTGCCCTGGCATTGCCCTGGCATAGAAGGACACTGAGTGCTGGGGCAGGCCATGTCCTCAGTGGCTTTCTTCATTGGCAGGAAGGAATGGTCCAGTCCCCCACTCCATTATTGTCTCCCTGCTCTTGAAAGATGAGGTATGTGTTAGTGTAATCTGGGTGTAGAAGGCATCCAGCTGGCCCGAAATGCCCAGATCTTCTACTGTTTGAAAGCTGAAGATTGGCATAAAAGGTATTTTCCCCTAACTCTCACACCTTTCCTCACTCATCCCATCATTGGTAACAGTTACAGCCATCTTCTCTCCTGCCACGGAATCATGTTCTTCCAGCTAGTAGAGTCCTGCACACATGCTATCTTCTCCAGGAGGCCCTTTAGTCATATGATGGTTGTTCCCAGGATTGTCCAAGTCTATCTAAGGGGGACTGCAGTATGGAGTTCTTGCAGTTGAAAACATGATACGAGCCAGAATTATATCACCCTTCCCATCATTCTCAGATCCCACTCAGCTTTTAGGTCTGGACAGGGAGGAATGAGACTGACATAGGCTCCTGACTGTTTCTGGCTACTGAATTTAGTAGGATGAGAAGAAATCTTGAAAGCTGCCTTAGATCCTCTTTGGGAAGCCTGCCTGCATCTTAAAACCATTGCTACACTTATGTGGAGGTGCAGTCTAGATGGTGAAATCTAAATCTCCTCAAGTAATATGTAGTTTAGAGTTGAAATTCCACCATTACCAATTCATTCCTTTGTATTTAAAACTTTCAACTGTGGTTGAATCCTCAAATATACAGGATGATTCAATATGAGTACATTAATCAGCTTCTTTGTAGCAGAAGGACCAGGATTAACTGAGAACCCTGAGATGCTAAAGGCAGGAATCACTTACAAAAGGAACATAGGTGTGGAAGGGTAGCAGGAATTAAAGATATTTATCTATCTCATAATTTTGCCTAGTGCTATTCTTGCCTACCACACTGCAGTGGAATGAAATGAAATTGTCTTTATTTTCTTTGTGAGGTGCCATATGATCTGCTTATATTAGCATAAGAGACATAATCTAGAAACAAGGGAAACCCTATAATGTTAGGGATGCTTTTGCTAAAATTCACACATGTAGTGCTGATATATTTAAAGAGGCCAGAGGAGATCATAATTAACAACTGAAGCACGAAGAGGAGAGTGCAGGACTGCAGGTCACAGCAGATGCCAGTGAGAACCTAGAATGAATTTTTTCCCCCAGGTGACCCTTATATTATTTGTAAGTAGTAAGGCTTGATTCCACTGAGAGGAGTCACAGGTCTGGAGTAGATTTTATCCAGAACATCAGGGAGGGGACATCGTTAGAGGGCCTTCCAGTCACTGGTCCCTACCTAATATGGCAAAGTTTGTGGTAATGATTCATGGTAGACACAATGCCTAATAATCTGGTAAAACCTGGGCAAAATGGAATTGTTATTCCATTTGAAAATGGACATTCACTATGGCCTCTTTGCTTCATAAAGTACATCTCAAAAGCACAGTAAGGTGTAATTGTCATTGCACATGAAAATAAGCCAAGTTTTCTCAAGATTAATCTGAGGGAATGGTCTTAACTGTAAAAGGAAACTGTCCAATGAAGTAACTGGTCTTGAGAACATTTCAATTACACTTTAGAAAGGAAAATAACATTAGCTTTTCATGGAGGGGAAATGGGAGGAATGCATTTTCTTTTTCTTGTTTTTTTTAATATATACCAGTGGTATATTTTTAGGAGCTATTTTGAAAGTAGAAGATCTTTATGCTTACACAAAGATCTTCCAAACTTATTTGTAGGTTAAAGCCCAATTTTTCTTTATGGATTAAAAAATGTAAATCCTATTATTATTTGATCAATTCCATTCTTATTTAAATCTTCATAGATTTTTAAAATTCTAATATCAGTAGGTAGTTTAGAACTTTGAATAACTATACTCATAGACAAAATGATGTAAATAGAAGTTAGGTTCTTAAGTCCCTTCATCAGACATGATGGAACCTACAATGTAGCCCAGACCAAATCAACCCTAATCGCCCTGTCACATGTCCTTGGATCTCTGTATTATCCAGAGCCCAGGACTCTCAATCCTAACTCACCACAGGTTCCTTGGGCTGGAGGTTTATCACTCCATGGCCTTCTGATTCTTACTGGGGTAGTGTTCCTGCAGAGAATGGGGCTGTGGCAATGAGGGACAAGCTTAGAGAAGGGAAAGAAGGACCGAGACCCCATTAACAGCAGATTCTGAGGTCAAACTGGAGAAGGGTTTTATTGTCATTGAAGTAGGATCATTGTGGGAGATTCACTGTGGGTAATTCATAAAGTCTTAGTACTTTAAGGTGGGGACTACGTGTCTCATTTTTGAGCATTATCTTTGAGTGGGAAAAAAAATGTTAGACCTTTTTCGTATTGCCCCTGAAGTCAACCAGCAAAGTTGTTTGTTTATTTTGGTATTTTCTTTTGGAGAAAAGAATTGGTTCAAAGTGATGCAGAATATAATCTTTTCTTTAGAAGTTTGACTCACAGCTAGCAACAAATGGATGTTTTAGATAAAAGGAAGCACAATTAATAACCAGACAAGAAGTATATAGTTACCTAGGAGATCACTCTCCTTCCAGGTCTACTTATGTGGGTTCCTCCTCTTTTCTTAGAAATGCAGTGGATTAGATGAGGTGCCAGCTGTAGGAACTGTGGAACACAAACATGGAATTGTGGAAACATAATTATGCCAGCCAAATAAAAAGCCTTTATGAAGTGTACATTAATAACATTGAAGCTGTCCTTCTTGAAACATAAAAGACATAAAGTCTCAGTTTCTTGAAAAGACAAATCTATTCATGGAGAAAATCAGTAAATGAATACACAAAAGCTATAGAACATTGGAGCTGGGAGGTCTCTTAAAGGTTATCTGTCCAACTGCTTCATGCAGATGTGGAAACATGCTCAGAAAAGTTAGTAAATTGCTCAAGCTTGCAGAGCCAGAGGCAGGGCTGGGGTTGGGTTAGAATCCAGGATTCCTAAATCCTCTTCAAATCTTTTCCCCTCCTTTCTCTACATACTCTGCTTCCAGAGCTGTGGTTCTCAAACAGGGGCAGTGTTGCTTCCCAGGTGTGCCCTTTGGCGATGTCTGGAGATGTTTTCAGTTGTCACAACTGAATGTGTGTGTGTGTGTGTGCACAGGGGGGGTTGCTACTGGCATCTCCTGGGTAGAAGCCAGGGATGCTGTTGAACATTGTACAATGCACAGGACAGTCCCTACAACAAAGAATGATCTAGCCTAAAATGTCAGTAGTGCTGAGGTTGAGGAAACCTGCTTTAATAATAAATCTTAGATTATCCTGCATTAAGCAGACTGTGAGAAAAACTAGATTTAAAACCAAGCAAATGCTTTATAAAGGATTTACCAAAGGGTTTGATTAATTGATCATATATTCTAATGTGAGGATCTTAAATAAGGTTTAACCAACAACAAAAGACATACGTCAAAGAGACACAAGTACTATAAAAAATCCTGACACTCTTACGTGAACAAAACATGAACACAAGTGAGAAGTAAGCATAGTAATACTGTAATTTCTATACATTCTATAGGGTATGAAGTGATTTCACAGGTTATTCCTCACTATTAGAGCCTTGTGACAACCAAGCCAAGTGGGAATGGGAAGCATTCCTATAAATCTGAAAACTAAAGCTCAGAGAAGTCAAAGATTCACTCCCATCATACGGCGCTGCAGCTGGTACCCAGACCCAGTATTTCGGTCTCCAACAACAATGTTCTCCACGCATTTCCATGTTGTCTACATAATATATAGGTATTTATAAGTATGTATTTTAAGAATTCATAGTCTAGAACATGTGAAAGTTCTTACGTCTTGCATGTTTTGGAAGAATGTGCAGAGAAAACCAGTCTTGCGTTATTTTTCACTGGGAACCAGAAATGAAAACAGTAATAATATTTTATAGGAACTTCTCTGCCTGAAAGCGGATTAATTTAAAAGTGACAACTTGCCTAGAGCCTCTCTTCTTAGGATCATTAGACCTGTGTTAAGATTAGGTGGAGAAAGCCATGACCAAAATCCCTGGAGGGGTCCAGATAAACGTCACAGCTGATGCTCTCAGCTTATTTCTCATGCACTTTTTACATGATTTCTTTGCTCACTGACTTGAGCAGAGTTATGGAGATGGGGTAAAGATGATAGGACTTTATTACGATCTGTTGAAGTCAAAAGACCACCATCATCAAGAGTGTCAACTCTGCTACTTTGGAACAAAAATCTTTATTTTCAGTTTCTCTCTAAGTCTGGGTTTCTGTCCTTTTCTCATCTGAAAGATTTTAAAAGGAACAGCATCTCCAAGTGAATATTCGGTAACATGACATTTGATATTAATAAGGTATTTCTGGTGGGTTCTAGATTTTACTGTATTACTTTAAACTTGAAAGGAAATTGTTCTTCTGTTTCAAGGAATTGATAATTCAGAACCTCTTAATTTTTTTTTTTTTTTTTTTTTTTTTTTGCGGTACGCGGGCCTCTCACTGTTGTGGCCTCTCCCGTTGCGGAGCACAGGCTCCGGACGCGCAGGCTCAACGGCCATGGCTCACGGGCCCAGCCACTCCGCGGCATGTGGGATCTTCCCAGACCGGGGCACGAACCCGTGTCCCCTGCATTGGCAGGCAGGCTCTCAACCACTGCGCCACCAGGGAAGCCCAGAACCTCTTAATTTTGAACCTTTTAATACACGTGTTTTTATAACATGTAAATACTGGTTTATACACCAAGAACAAAAATGAAATCAAAAGATTTTTATGGGAATCTATTTTAATATTGTTTTATTTGGTTTTCTGTAGCCAAATTCTAAGTACCTTTCTGGTAAGCTATTTGTCTTTGGCCTCCAAGGTAACGTAATTCATTCTCACACTTTTCTCCCCATCATTTTAGTCTTTTAATCTCTCCCATGGCAGAATGAAGACATTTTTATTCCCTGCCTTCACTTCCTCTCAGTTGTTTCCATTTTGTACCCATCAACTAAGGTGAAGGGAATTTCTTCTTTGAAAGTAACTTTCTCCTCAATGTCCTGGGAAGGAAGATATTCTTTCATACCTAACTGATCCTTGGCATCCTATGGCTCAGAGGCAGGAGTCAGGCTTGGTCTGGATTAGGTGTCATAGAATGTCTTGAACTTTATACATTACTTTACGCTTGTGTTTACTCTAAGGAAGGCTGCCCATGGAAAGACACTGCAGCAGAAGGGGGCGGGGGTTTAGGAGAGAGCGAGAGTTCTGAGCAGCCAACCCTGGGAGCGCTGTGAGTAGGTATTATGAAGCAGGACAGCACTGTTAGAAATGCAAGAAAATACTCAAACTATTTCAAGATACTGTCCTGGGAGGCCTCTGCCCATAGCAACAAATTCAGCTGCCAGTATTCCATTTATTCATCACTTCATTCAAATATTCTTAATTCATTTAGGCATTAGTTTAATCAAACGTTTTGATTATAGATGATTCCCAGCACCACAATCTCAGAAAATTAGCTGCCCAGTTTTCTCAGGAAAGAGTCCTCTTGTACCTGAATGTGCCGATGACATGAATTCTTCAAGAGTAGAAGAGTAGGGCTATGTTGTTATTACTTTTAGCCCTTGTTGAAAAGTGCTTGAATTGGGACATCATAGGGCTGCCTGTTTGGGGAATTATCCTCATAAACACACACACACTCCATAGAAACTAATGGAAACATGATTTACTTGGAGAATATTGCTATACAAAGACATAGATATGTGTACATAGGAGTTACGACTCTGAAATACTGAGGCTGATTTTACAGTCAAGCCTGAAACTTATTTTTATCATTTTAGAGTTATGACTTTGCATTGAAATATGCTGCAAAGGCAGGAAGGGTCAGAATCTAAGAGTAAAAATATTGGAAAAAAGAGGTATGTCTGAAAATGCCAGAGGTGGATGAAATCAATGCATATTTGAGGACCAAGGGTAATATTTTATGGAATTAATATTTTTACAGGTTATCCCCACAATGGTATGTTGATAATATTTTTACTTCTGCATGTTATGGTTAAAAGTAGAGAAATAGATATAAAGAAGTAAAAAGCCTGTATCCATATTTTGCCAATCCTCTATCTTATTGAAGAAATAAAGTAAATATCAGTCTCTTCTTCAGCAAGAATGATTTCTTTATCATAACATAAATAAAACAGATTAGAAAGAATTACTATCTGGGAGAAGTATCTAAATAAATAAATGGAAAAGAACTTGAGAGAGATTTATTTTTGTGAGTTTTGTGGGCTGTGATATTAGATCTGGGCAGCTCAGTGTTGGACAGATATCGGGTGGTGTGGTGTTTGTAGCTTCAGATCCTTCCAACAGAGCCATCTTTGTATTTATTAAGAATGTAGAATGCAGGGTGGGAAAATAAAACTCCAAATTAATCACAGCAAGGCTCAACAGGGGAAAAATACATGGGTAAGAAGCATCAGGAGAAGTCCATTTAGCAACAGGAAGCTAATTGCTTCATTTTTATTCCATGGCAAAATCAAAACCAGGTGGTTGGCAGTCAGCCCACACGTGAAGATGTTTCTTAGAGTTCCTCAGTCCTGGGTCATGGATGTTGTCAGATGAAGTTGGAAGGCTGAAACAGCCATCTGGTGGCCGGTCATATTGTTGAACTCAATGGCCTTGGCTCCATCACAGAGCTTTCTAGCTAGATCACCTCCTGGTCTGTACATCCTTTATTAAGAATCAACAGAGCTGCTAACACTAGCCAGACAGATAAAGCCGCACACACCTAATTAACTCACATTAAGGTTGATTGATACTTCATTCTTTATAAAAGTAGAACTCGTTAAGCAGTGCTTCTTAAACTTTAGGATGAATCAGGATGGCTCGAGGGTTTGGTAAAACACAGAGTGCTGAGTCTCCTCCTCCCCAGAGTTTCTGATCTGGTAGGTATGAGGTGGGCTCTGAGAATCTGCATTTCTAACAAGTTCCCCAGTGATGCTGTTGCTCTGGTTCACCATCCTCAGGGGAGCCATTTATTGTGTTAGGTATAAATAAAACAAGAAGTGAGTTACATTATAATGCAATTTTCTCCATTCACATGTGACACAAAGTTCCTGAATTTTTATTTCTGACAAAGTTATAAGGCAGGATTGCCTGTATTAACTTTTTCATAGAAGTTCCTCCTAATGATTACTTTTAGGTGATACACCTGTCCCCATCCTCCCACCCTGATAAGTGCAAATAAATTAATGTTCCTATTTAGAGTGACTCATTACTTGGTTAGAAAACAAATTCACATCCAGTGTAGGCTGACCTTACCTCTGGTTTATTAAAAAACAAAACAAAACCAAAGAACTCAACAAATCTATTGTGCTTTCACACTAACAAGCATTTAACAAGAAGTAAGGTTTCTTTTTTTTTTGCTTCTCTTCCTGGAGAACTACATTGACCTATACCTAGTATTCTATGTAATGAACATTTTTCAGGGATTGCAATGGTAGAAAAGTAGAGAGCAGTGGTAGGCTGCTGAGAGATGGCAAGGATAAAAGACGTGCTTTACAAGGTATCCAGAGATGAATAGTATCTATTTTTTGTTAAAAGTGATGAAGACAGGCTCTGAATATACAACTTTAATCTAATTGACTGAAATAGAAGTTGGTTAGGTGTATTAGAGGAAAGAAAACCTTTACTATAGTATAAATCTTGAAAAGGAGAGACATAATCAGCATAGGCAAAAAGGAGACAGGATGGCTTAGAAGAGGCAGTGTTGTGTTTTCTTTTGTTTACATTTTTATTGAAGTATAATTGACATATAATATTGCATTAGTTTCATGTATGCAACATAATGATTTGATATCTGTATACATTGTGAAATGATCACCACAATAAGTCTAGTTACCATCTATCATGATACCAAGTTACAATATTTTTGTCTTGTGATGAGAACTTTTAAGATTTACTCTCAGCAACTTTCAAATGTGCAATATCATCTTACTGATTATAGTCGCCATGCTGTACATTACATCCCCATGTGTATGTATTTTATAACTGGAAGTTTGTACCTCTTGACCCTCTTCACCCATTTTTCCCACCCTCCCTACCCCTCTCCCCTCTGGCAACCACCAATCTGCTGTCTTGTATCTATGAGTTTCATTTCATTTGTTTTGTTTTTCAGATTTCATATATAGTGAAATCATACAGTATTTGTCTTTCACTGTCTGACTTATTTCACTTATCATAATGCCCTTGAGATCCATCCATGTTGTCACAAATGGCAAGATTTCCTTCTTCTCTATGACTAATGTTCCATTATATATATACATATATATGTATATATATATTCATATATATATGTATATATATATAAATATTTATACAGCTCTATCTCGACTTATGATAGGGTTACGTCTGATAAACCCATGGTAAGGTGAAAATATTCTAAGTTGAAAATGCATTTGATACACCTAACCTACTGATCATCATACCTTAGCCTAGCCTAGCCTACCTTAAATGTGCTCAGAACACTTACATTAGCCTATAGTTGGGTAAAATCATCTAACACAAAGCCTGTTTTATAATAGTGTTGAATATCTCATGTAAATTATTGAATACTGTACTGAATGTAAAAAGCAGAATGATTGCATGCATTCACAATGGTTGTAACTGTATCAGTTGTTTACCCTTGTGATTGCATGGCTAACTGGGAGCTGCAGCTTGCTTTCTCTGCCCAGCATCATGAGATAATATCATACCACATATTGCTAGCTTGGGAAAAGATAAAAATTCAAAATTCGAAGTATGGTTTCTACTGAATGCATATTGCTTTCACACCATCATAAAAATGAAAAATTGTAAGTTGAACCATCGTAAGTTGGGGACCAGCTATATATTTTGGGTATTAGCCCCTTATCAGATATATGATTTGCAAATATTTTCTCCCATTGAGTAGGTTGACTTTTCATTTTTTTGAAGAGTTCCTTTGCTATGCAGGAGCTTTTCAGTTTGATGTAGTCTCACTTATTTATTTTTGCACTTGTTGCTTTTTCTTTTAGAGTCAGATTCAAAAGATCACTGCCAAGACCTGTGTCAAGGAGTTTACTGCCTATGCTTTCTTCTAGGAGTCTTATGGTTTCAGATCTTACATACAAGCCCTTAATCCACTTTGAGTTAATTTTTGTGAATGGTGTAAGATAGTGGTCTAGTTTCATTCTCTCCTGCATTTGGCTGTTCAGTTTTCCCAAAGCCATTTATTGAAGAGACTTTCCTTTTCCTGTTGTATATTCTTGGCTCCTTTGTTGTAACTTAGGTGACCATATATGCATGGGTTTATTTCTGAGCTCCTATTCTGTTCCATTGAGCTACGTGTCTGTTTTTATGCCAGTGCCATACTGTTTTAATTATAATAGCTTTATAATATAGTTTGAAATCAGGGAGCATGATACCACCAGCTTTGTTCTTCTTTCACAAGATTGCTTTGGCTGTTCAGGGTCTTTTGTGGTTCCATACAAATCTTAGGATTGTTTGCTCTGTTTCTCTGAAAAATGCATGTGAAATTTTGATAGGGATTGCACTGAATCTGTAGATCACTTTGGGTAGTATGGACACTTTAACAATATAAATTCTTCCAGTTCATGAATACAGAATATCTCTCCATTTATTTGTATTATCTTCAGTTTCCTTCTTCATTTTCTTATAGTTTTCAGAGTACAAGTCTTTTAACTCCTTGATTAAATTTATTCCTAGGTATTTTATTCTTTTTGATGCACTTGTAAATGGAATTAAAAAAATTTCCCTCTCAGGTAGTTTGTTATTAGTTGTACAGAAATATGACAAATTTTTGTATATTGATTTTGTGTTGTGAAACTTTACCAAAATTGTTTATTAGTTCAAAAGTTTTTTGGTGGAGTCTTTTTAGTTTTTTGTATGTAAAATCATGTCATCTGCAAATAGTGATAGTTTTACTTCTTCCTTTCCAATTTGAATGATTTTTATTTCTTTTTCTTGTCTTATTCCTCTGGCTAGGACTTCCAATACTATGTTGAATAAAAGTGGGCATCACTGTCTTATTCCTGATCTTAGAAGAAAAGCTTTCAGATTTTCATCATTGAGTATAATGTTAGCTGTGGTCTTGTCCTATAGGGCCTATATTGTGTTGAGGCATGTTCCTTCTATATCCACTTTTTGAGAATTTTTATCATAAATGGCTGTTGAATTTTGTTAAATACTTTTTCTGCGTCTATTGAGATGACCACATGATTTTATCCTTTGTTTTGTTAATGTGATGTATCACATTGATTGATTTACAGATTTTGAAACATCTTTACATCTCTGGAATAAATCCCACTTGATCGTAGTGTATGATCAATCTTTTTAATGTATTGTTGAATTTGGTTTGCTAATATTTTGTTACAGATTTTTGAAACTATGTTCATTAGGGGTATTGGCCTGTAATTTTCTTTTTTTGTGGTGTCCTTACCTGGTTTTGGTGTCAAGGTAATTTTGGAGAAGAAGTGTGTTTTTTACTTCGATGATTTAATGGAAACCTTGCCAATGGCTACAACAATATCCTTTCTGTCTTCCATTTTCTTTTTTTCCTTTCTTTTTTTTCTTCTCTTTCCTTCCCTTCCCTTTCATTTTCTTCCCTTACCTTCTTCACTCACTAGATTTTTACTTGTCCCTAATATGTGCAAACATAATTCAAGATTGTAGAGGGAGAGGTGACTCAAACACAGATTCTGTCCTCAAAAAAGTACAAGTTGACAATTTCACCATATTTAAATCTACTTGGGCTCAAACTATAATAATTTCATCTCAGATCCTTAATATACACTTTGATTATGATAGACTCTTTTGAAGAATAACATGGTTGCCTCTCCCTCTCCATCATGTTTTGCTTGACCTGGAGATTCCCTCCTCTCCTCCTGGGTGCCTCCCTAGCAGCCTCTGTCCTTTAATTTGCTATTATATTTTGGTAGGTTTAAATACATGTAGCTTACAATGGATAGGGCTGTGTGTTCAACACTCAAAGCAACTGGGCAGTCAAGATGAGGAATGTCTACGCTTCCAGCTGCTGAACTATAGCATGTACCCCAAAGACAGGCAGTATGCCAGAGGTCTGTCAATGGAGCAGTTACTACATTCATACAGATGTGGCTAATATTAAGTTATATTGGTTCATTCAGTGGTTTAATGTGTGGTAACTAAATTAAATGATTTGCATTGTGGGCATGTTTATTGATTATTTTGTTGCTGTGGAAATCCTGAAGAACAGAGCATGGTCATAACTTGGGTGAGTCTGTCTTTGAGGCATGTTGAGACCTTGACAGCACTGATGGTTGAGGAGGGGAGGAACTGGTGAGTGAGCAGGATTGGGGGGCTTGCCTTGGCTCCTGACTGTAGCATTGACCAGCAGAGAGTAGCAGAAGTACAACATATAGGGAAATACATGTAGTTGTTACCAAAAAAGTGACATCTGAGGAGTCAGGACCAAACTCTACCATCTACTGTGTATATGAACTTGCTAAGCCAAAATTCCCAAGTAATATGGGAACATTAATATTGTATTATTAATAACAACAATACTCAATTTATAGGGTGGTTGTGAGGTAAGTGAAAAGTGTCAAGTATTTAACACAATACCCTTAATAAATATTAACTTTATTAATTATCTATCTATGCCCTCAAACACAAGCTACACATAGGCTTCTTTCCAGATTTAAGTGATCTAGTTCTCTATGCAGATGTTCTCAAAGTGTTTCCTCAGACTGAAATCACTGGCATCTTGCTCAAAACGCAGCCCCTCTAGCTCTTCTCATACCTACTAAGTCAGAAACGCTGGGGGTGGGGCCTAGTAACCTGTGTTTTCTCAAGCATTTCAGGTGATTCTGATATACCCCCAAGTTTAGAACTGTTGCTTTAGTGGGACATAATAGAGTCATTTTCAGCAAGGGAGTGATGATCAAAGCTGATGAGTGAAACACTGTGGTTCCAGGGGATTGGCAAATACAGAGAGGCTTCTAGCCATCAGCCAGAGGTATTGAGGATGAGGTCTAATCTTCCAGGAGAGAAGGCTGGGACAAAAGATAGGCAGCATGGCAGGCTTGGCTCTATCCTTCCTTTCCCTATCCCATCCATACCAACTGACTTTGGAGACAGGGTTCTTGCCCTTTGAGGGAATGGGGATGCTAATTATACCAGAATCCCATCATAAATTGGGGCAAAGTAAAAAGAGGGTAAGGGAATCTTGCAATTTTGTGGACCTGTAGGTAACCAGGGTTCACTTCCTGGAGGAGCAAAACTTATTCCTGATCAGATATGAATTAGGTTGGAACTAACGCTGAAGATAAAAAGTTTTCACTCTTCGAGCTGAATAGAGCTTGGCAAGGTAGGGACTGAGATGCTGGTTGCATTAACACAAACTCTTTGGTAAAGCATAACCAACTTCAGTTCAAAATACCTCTGATCCTCTACTCTTTTGTTCTGTCCTCCTGGCTCACATATTCACAGGTTTCTTGGAAAAATACTTAGCATTTTCTTTGAAGGGCCAGCAACAGGCTGTGGCCAGGCTATTTGTGTCTGGTGGTGGCTGCGTGAAGCCCCTGGGATTGCCCACTTAGCTACAGACTGTGTCTGAATGCCCTGGGCTGGAAATTGAAAATGTGTGCTTGTGTGAGCGATCACCCTTGGCTGTAGGCGATGATTTCCACAGTGCTCCTTGTAGAAACCTCAGGGGAGGAGATCATGGAATGATATAACTGGGAGGACCTCTGAGAAATCATTTGGCCTTGCCTCCCATGGAGAGCCCAGGACAAAGAAAACAAGGAAAAGAAAAACAAAAAACCGAACCCTGATTCTCTTCCCTCTTGCTGGCACACTGTATAATGCCGGTGTTCTCTCCCCATGCTAGCAGAGGAAGTTAGGATCAGGGAACCACTTGGGTTTTTTCCCTGCCATCCATCATTTGAGCTTTCACAGTGTGATACTCAACAGCTTGGAAATATTAGCACTAATATGTAAGATATGGATTGAAATTCAGCCTCACAATTATGATTAGAAATGAAATCACATTGAACTGATGAGTGTCACATTGTCATTAAATAGAAATTAAAACCTAAAAATGTGAATGAGTTCAATAAATATTTAAGGTCCCATTAGGGTAGTTCTCAAATAACACATGGAAGTATCACCTGAAAGGCTTATGTAAAGTGTTCTCAGGATCCACCCTCAGAATTTCTAATTCATTGGATTAGGAATGAGGCCCAGAAATCTATATTTTTAACAGTGTCCCCAGGGAGTGCTAATGCTAATGCTCTGCAAAGCATACACTGAGGAGCACTGTTTGGGGAAAAGGACAGATACTCTGTGAGTAGTTACTATGTTCCATCTCTAGACTATAAGCTTCCCACCTGCAGAAGCTTTTCATTTGCCACCATATCATTCCTGTGGCTTGTGGCTTTAAATACCATTATATGCCCACAATTCTAAATCTGTATTTTCAGCCCAGACAACAGTTCCTAACTTCAGACTCATATAGCCACTCAACAGCTCCATACAGATGTCTAAAAGACATCTCAAACTTAACATGTTGAAATTGAACTTTTAATTTCCCCTAACCTACTCTACTTTCAGTATTCCCATCTCAACTAATGCTGAACAAATCCTTCCAGACGTTCAAGTAAAAAAATAGTGGGTCATCTTTGACTTCTTTCTTTCTCCCATACCCCTCATCCAATCTGTTAGAAATGCTGTTACCTGTGTCTTTAACCTATATCTAGACTCTGGCCACTTTCACTCCTACCACCCTGATTCAACATACTCTGTCTAACCTCTCTTGAGTTATGGCCAATTGTCTCATATCCATGCTTCCACTCCTGTCCCCTACTGTCTGTTTTCGACATAGTAGCCAAAGGGATCCTGCGAAAATATAAATCAGGCCATGTGACTCTTTGGTTCAACGCTATTTTGAGTAAAAGCCGAAGTTCTTACAGTGGACTGCAAAACCCTGTAAGAGGTGACTTCTTGTTGCCTCTCTGGCCTCATGTCTTGTTCCTCTCCTCCTTGCTTTGCCATGTCCACACAATCACTGGCTCTTGCTGCAATATACTCATCATGTTTGCATGTAGGCCTTTATATTGGCTGTTCGTTCACTTTGCCTGGAACACTATTTCTCCATATATCCACATAGATCACTCTCTCACTCACCTTCTTCACGTCTTTGAGTCTTTGCTCAAATTTGTCTCTATTACCTTCTCAGTAAGGTCTATCTGGGCTGCCCTATTTATTGTTATAATGACTCCCACCCATCCCTAGCATTTCTGAACTCCTTCTCCCCTCCTCTGTGCTATTTGTTCTATGGCATTTATCACCATTTAATATACCAGGAAATTTACTGATTTATTATGTTTATTGTCTTTTCTCCCATTAGAATGTAAGCTTCACAAGTGTGGAGATCTTTGTCTCTTTTGTTCAATGATGCTGCTCAAGCACCCACAGCAGTGCCTGCCACGTGGTAGGTGCTTTATTAATATTTGTTGAACAAATTAATGATGCATAATAAATTCTTAATATTTATTAAACGATAAAGCATTTAGAAATATTACTTCATTTAACTCACAGCAGCCCTTTAATCCCCATTTTACAAATGAGAAAACCAAGGTTGACATATATTAAGTAACATGATCAATATCAAATATCCAAATATGTCTGACTCTGAAATGCCTTCACTTTCTACTCTCCCACTACCTGTACAATGCCCCAGGCACTATACTAGCTATAGGATATGAATGAAAGAGTCATCGTTCCTTCTCTAAGGATCTCATTTGTTAGAGAAGACAGATGTACAGAAAAAAAAAAAAAAGCTACAGGGAACTTACAGTTTATTTCTATAGCAAATGTACAGACAGTTAACTACAGTGCAAAGCAGAATGTGGCATATATTATCAAAAATGTACTAAGTGTTATAGGAGAGAGAGTTAGTCTTGCATGGAGTGACAAGAGATTGAACTTGTAGGAGGAGGAAATAATAATAATTGAAAATGTGAATAGTCCTTGGTTAGCTGCTGAATGATGGATAGGATTTAATAGCTAGAGATGCTCAGGACTAGTATTTCACCATGAAAAAAGGAAATAAGCAGAAAAGTGAAGATTAGGTGTGGGGAACGTAGAATTTTCTAGAAACACAGTATATGAGGTGGCTCAAAGGCAATAGCCTAGGTAAATCTATTGGATCTTTCTTCTGAATCTGCTAAAATGCTTTTGTTGAAGGGAAAGCTGTACTCTGGGAGAGCTATTCTGGCAGGCATGTGTTCATTTATGTAACATTATTAAGTGCCTGGCTATGTGTTCGATGAAGGGGTTAAAATGGAAAGAGAGATGGAAGATGCCTCTGCTCTTCAAAGCTTGTAACCTGGCAAAGATGGCAGCTAATTAAACAAGGAAATACAACTCAATGAAATACGTACAGTGGAAGGAGACACAGAACCCATGACAAGGGAGAACAACCTTCTCTGAGGTCAGGGAAAATATCAGAGACTTACTAGAGGACTTACATTTCAGCTGAGACTTGAGGGATGTATAGGCATTACCAGGGCAAATAAGAGGGCAGAGAGTGTTGTAGGCAAGGGAATGACATGTACAGACAACCAGAAGTGACCAATACCATTCACTGAGCCCGCCAGGACCCAGAAAACATTCAATATAGCTGGAGTATAGAATGAAAAAGGAGAGAGTGGAAAGTAGTAATGTGGAGGAGTAGGCAGAAACACATTATAGGCATGTTAAAAATTTTAACTTTATCAAAAGGCGAAAAGGGCGTCATCATGGGTTTCAAGCAGAGAAACTGTATGATCAGATTTTCATTTTAGAAGCTTTAATCTTGCTTTAGTGAGCAGAATGGGTTGGAAGGGACTAAAAATGGAAGTAAGGAGATCTATTCAGAGGCTGTGGTAATAATCCAGTCAGGCGGGGATAGATTAAAGCAGATGGATGAGATTGTCAGGATTTGGGGATTGATAGGATATATGGGATGGAGAAAAGGGAGGCCTCAAAGATGACTTGCAAGTTTCTAAATTGTGCAAATGGGTCATGGTATAGTCAGTTACTGAAATATGACTGAACAGAAAGTATGCATGTGTGTGGGTGTATATATGTAGATGTAATCAGGGAGTTATTACAGTAGACCAGACAAGAGACTTAACAATGGTAATGATAGAAGTCAAGTAAATAATATTTAACCAAATTTATAAATATTTTAAGGTTATTAGTAAGAAATCATGTAGACTTATAAAGTGATGATGGCACAATTTTTATAATCCATTTGTAGTTTTCTAGATCATTGTTTGATAGTCTGTCTGCGTACTGAGTTGTTGAGTCAATGCCTCATTTATTTAGTCAGTACTTAGGGAGAGGATTTTAAACCATCTTATAAGACCAAAATTTATTATTAAAAATATTAAAAATATCCATCATTTTCATTTTATCATTTCATATCTCTGATATAAAGAATGAGTGCACTATTTAAACAGAGCCCTAATTTATTAGCTTAAGTACAACATGAGCTGCTCCCTAGACCTGACCATTCTTTTTTAAGAAACACACTAATTTGGGAATTGTTCAGTTGTATAGGCTTAAAAAGTAAATAGGGGCAAGGAAAAGCTACATACGGCTCATCTACATGAAGGATGGCTGGAAGATCAACTTAGCTTGATTCTTCAGGGAGTGATTTTCTTTGAACACTTAGCTGAATTCACATATAATATTCATCCAAGTGGCTCATTGCATCTTCAGAAAAAGCCTCATCTGGGCTTGCAAATATTCTTCTTTTAAAATGGTAAACTTAAACATTACTTTTGAAAGCACCGGTATAGAAAATGAGCCTTCAGAATATTCATTCAGGGCAGTCATCAATAAGATGGCAATCCTCTCTGGGCTAAGAATGATGGGTGGCCAGTGCTCAGAGACTACCTCTGCACACTCTGATGGAGATAGGGGTAGCAGGAAAAGATACAGCTTATAGGAAAATTAGCCTCGTCAACCAAATGGACTTGGTAAGATTCTCCTCTTTCTACCATTTTGAATAAAATGATGGGCTGTGTAGTTCTCAGGAGTGTGGTCTGCCTTTATTACATACCTCCTTCTTTTCAGAAAATATATAAAGAATTCCAACCCTCCACCAGGCACTGTGCTAGGTCCTGGGGATACAATATATAAATTCTGGTTTCAAGAATCTTATAGGCTGGCAGTGGGGACATTCTCTTCATGCCATTCCTAGTAATTAAGCAACTAGCATGTTGACCTGCTTATGGTAGGTATTCAATACATGAATAAATGAAATGACAAATAATTCATAATATATAATCCACACTGCCTGACTTGACTTCTCTGATTCCCTGTAGAGACCCCTGCGCTTGAGTGGTTCATTTCTCATGCAAAAGCAAATATTTTGGATAGGAAATTTTTAATGAATACTTACTGCAGAGCCTTTAAATTACAAAAATAGATTTTTCTCTATAACTATTGCTCTATAACACTGAACTTCTAAAACCAAAATTATTCCTTGCTAAATTATTTGCTACAAAGTAATAACACGTTTCTGACCTAACAACCAAAAACTCAAAAATCGGAGACACAGAGCTGAATGGAAGACAGTTTACTCACTTAGCAACACATGATGCAGGAGAACTATCAGCAGGTATATGGTGGCTTGAAGGGCCTTCAGTTTATCTTTTCTTCTAGTAACTCTCTTCACACTGTGTTGTCTTCTTTGGATCTCTAATGCCATTCAGTTTTCAAAATCTGCTCTCAGGAAAGCACCTTATAACTTTGTAGAAGACAAAATTTATTCTCCCAGATGGAGGGTCACGGGAGGAAGGATAGGGGATCCTTCTCAATATCCCTGTTACCAGACCACACAAGCACTGCCTTTGGTGTTCATAAGAGCGGGGTGCTCTAAATAAACATACATAATAAATTAATTTATTCATTCATTCCTTCAATAATTGAATGGTTAATAAGACAAAGTTTTTGGTGCTTATGAGACAAGATGGAGTTATGAAGTGACAGAAATTATGATTCAGAAGTAACAGGCATACAGTAAGTAAAATGGAAACAATGAAGTCAGTAGATGAGAGAGCTGAGTGGAGTAGACTTAGGAAAACATAGACACTGCTAAAAAGAGTAACTGGCCTCAAATGTCTTAAAAGGACTGAGATGAGGGCCACACTTGACCCACATGCCTTTGGAAAACCATATTGGAAAGTATTTTAAAACTTTAAATAGAATGGAGATGAGAAGTTAGGAACCAAGAAGATAAGCCCAAACTCTTTCCTTCTATCTCATGGTGCCTTTATCCCTCATAATTCCAACTCTACTTCTTCCCTTCATGACATTAAAAAAAAAAATTGGCCTATCTTCAAACTACTTAATTTGTTCACCATTTCCAGAATACAAATTGCCTGAGAATAAGATTGGCCCAGCTCATCTGTGTACAGTGGACTTGTTGTATTTATGTCAAGTGCCTTTATCCTTGTCTAATCCATCATCCATCGATGGCTTCCCAGTGCTGGGGCTGTGGGTAAGTAGGGCTGTGCCCTTTAGAAGGAATTTGTGACACCACAGGCATGAAGACTAAAAAAATCTAGAGCAAAAATGAGTTATTAGAATATAAAAAGAGCTAACTTCTTTGAGTATCTGCCATATGCTACATACTGCTTTATATACTTTAAATTTAACCTTAATAACAATCCTTTCATTATACTTACTTTTTATATGAGGAAACTGAGATACTGAGATATTCAGTAACTTATCAAGTGGCAGAGTTGAGGATTGAACTCAGGCAGCCTGATTCCTGAACCTATGTACACAACAATTACATTCTACTGAGTAGTTTAAAATTGTTTTCTCACTTACTGTTAGGTATGTGCTTCTAGGCAAGGGATACAACTCCTTTAAACTCTAGTTTTTCCATCCATCCAATGAAGGTAATACCTGCCCACATACCACATAAGATTGTTCTCAGGATTAAGTAAAAATGTATTTGAGAATTCTTTTTAAACTGTAGAGCAAGGTATTACAATTTAAAGCAACAACATTATCAGTAGCAATAGGAATAATAAAAGTACGGAGACGTTTCGTTAAGTAGTTAACTTTCTGAGAGCTCCTTAAAAAATTCATATGTTCTTTGCCCTCAAGTTCCCATTATAAAATAGCTGTAGTCATCTTTTACACTTCAGCATGACAGTCTTTTGGGGGATTTTTTTTCTTGAGGTTGATCAGATTACTGCTGTGTCATCCAAGAAATGATAATATAATGGGAAAAGGGCAAAAGTCCTGGATCTGCATCTATTTTTCTCATTTCTCTTTCTACCCATGATTATTTATGGGATAGATAAATTTGTAACATGCTTTGAAAGCTTCAGATGAAAGGTGTTATAGGCAATTTAAAATCAGTATGTTCTGTTACATTTTTTTTTTCTTGAGACTTTCAGCAACAAATTGCACAATGGAAAGTTCTCTTACTACATATCTCTTTAGTTATATGTCTGTTTTATTTTAGCACACTCAGATTTGCATGGCATACATCTAAATAAATGCTATAAAAAAGAAATCATGGGATTTTCCTGGTGGTGCAGTGGTTAAGAAACCGCCTGCCAATGCAGGGCACATGGGTTCGATCCTTGATCCGGGAAGATCCCACATGCCATGGAGCAACTAAGCCCATGCACCACAACTACTGAGCCTGCGCTCTAGAGCTGGTGAGCTACAACTACTGAGCCCACGTGCCACAACTACTGAAGCCCATGCGTCTAGAGCCCGTGCTCCGCAACAAGAGAAGCCACCACAATGAGAAGCCCGTGCTCGTCGCA
Source organism: Tursiops truncatus (assembly GCF_011762595.2). NCBI lineage: Eukaryota > Metazoa > Chordata > Mammalia > Artiodactyla > Delphinidae > Tursiops > Tursiops truncatus. The sequence goes on along the minus strand of NC_047039.1, from coordinate 67,770,081 downwards.
ACTAGAGAAAGCCCATGCACAGCAACGAAGACCTGATGCAGCCAAACATAAATAAATAAAATAAAATAAAATAAAATTATGATTAAAACTGTTAGAACTAATAAACGAATTCAGCAAAGTTGCAGAATACAAAATCAATACACAAGAATTTATTGCATTTCTATATGCTAATAACAAACTATCTGAAAAACTAAGAAAGCAGTCCCATTTACAATTGCATTAAAAAGAATAAAATACCTAGGAATAAATTTAACCAAAGAGGTGAAAGACCTGTATATTGAAAACTACAAGACATTAATGAAAGAAATTGAAGAAGACACAAATAAATGGAAAGATATTCCATGCTCATGAATTGGAAGATTGGAAGTGGTTGAGAATCTGCCTGCTAATGCAGGAGACACGGGTTCGAGCCCTGGTCTGGGAAGATCCCACATGCCGTGGAGCAACTAGGCCCGTGAGCCACAACTACTGAGCCTGCGCGTCTGGAGCCTGTGCTCCGCAACAAGAGAGGCTGTGATAGTGAGAGGCCCGCGCACTGCGATGAAGAGTGACCCCTGCTTGCCACAACTAGAGGAAGCCCTCGCACAGAAACGAAGACCCAACACAGCCAAAAATAAATAAATAAATTAATTAATTTAAAAAAAAAGAATTGCAAGAATTAATATTGTTAAAATGTCCATACTACCCAAATAAATCTACAGATTCAATGAAATCCTTACCAAAATTCCAACAACATTTTTTCACAGAAATAGAACAAACAATCCTAACCTTTGTATGGAACCATAAAGACCCTGAATAGCCAAAACAATCTTGAGAAAGAAGAACAAAGCTGGAGGCATCATGTGCCCTGATTTCAAACTATATTACAAAACTGTTGTAATTAAAACAGTACGGTATTGGTATAAAAACAGACACATAGATCAGTGGAACAGAACAGAGAGTCCAGAAGTAAGCCCACTCATTTATGGTCAATTAATTTGCCACAAAGGAGCCAAGAATATACTATGAGGAAAAGATATTCTCTTCAGTAAATAGTGTTGGGAAAATTGGACAGCCACATGTAGAAGAATGAAACTGGACTGCTGTGTTACACCATACATGAATATTAAATCAAAATGGATTAGAGGCTGAACATAAGACCTGAAACCGTAAAACTCCTAGAAGAAAACACAGGTGGTAAGCTCTTTGACATAGGTCTTGGTGATGATTTTTTGAATCTGATACCAAAAGCAAAGGCAACAAAAGCAAAAATAAACAAGTGGGACTACATTAAACTAAAAACCTTCTGCACAGCAAAGGAATGCAATGAAAATGCAGCCTACTTTATGGGAGAAAATATTTACAAATCATATATCTGATAAGGGACTAATATCCAAAATATTTAAAGAACTCATACAACTCAATACCAAAACATAAACTCTCTGATTTAAAAATGGACAGAAGATCTAATTAGACATTTCCCCAAAGAGGACATACATATGGCCAAAAAGTATATGAAAATATGCTTTATATCATTAATCATCAGGGAAATGCAGACCAAAACCACAATGAACTATCCCCTCACACCTATTAGAATAGCTGTTATCAAAGACTAGAAATAACAAATGTTGACAAGGAGGTAGAGAAAAGGAAGCCCTTGTACACTGTTGGTAGGAGTGTAAGTTCATGCAGCCACTATGGAGAACAGTATGGAGGTTCCTCAAAAAATTAAAAATTACCATATGATCCAGCAATTCCAACCCTGGGTATTTATCCAAAGAAAACAAAAACACTAACTCAAAAAGGTACATGCACCCCCAACATTCACTGCAGCATTATTTACAATAGCCAAGATATGGAAACAACGTAAGTGTCCATCAATGGTTAAATGGATAAAGAAGATGTGGCATGTATATATAATGGAATATTATTCGGCCATATAAAAGAACGATATCTGGCCATTTGTGAGAACATGAATGGACCTTGAGGGCATTATGCGGTGGTGGTGGTGTGATGAATTGGGAGATTGGGAATGACATGTATACACTAATATGTATAAAATGGAGAATTAATAAGAACCTGCTGTATAAAAAAATAAACAAAATTGAAAAATTCAAACAAAAAAATAACAATAGTAAACAACTAATATTTATGGAGTATTTCCTATGTAACCAGGCACCGTGCAAAGCACAGCGGAGCACACACTTAATCTCATCCTCTCATCTGTATTAAAGAGTAAGAAACTGCAGTTTGGAGAGCCTCAGCAACTTTCTGAGGACACACAGGGAAGTTTTTAACTATACTCTCTTCAGATATTTTTTCGTGTCCTTTCTCTCTTCTCCTTCTGGTACCCCTATAATGCAAATGTTGGTGCATTTAATGTTGTCCCAGAGGTCTCTTAGGCTGTCTTCATTTCTTTCCATTCTTTTTCTTTATTCTGTTCCATGGCAATGAATTCCACCATTCTGTCTTTCAGGTCACTTATCTGTTCTTCTGCTACTGATTCCTGCTAGTGTATTTTTCATTTTAGTTATTGTGTTGTTCATCTCTGTTTGTTCTTTAATTCTTCTAGGTCTTTGTTCAACATTTCTTGCATCTTCTCAGTCTTTACCTGCATTCTTTTTCCGAGGTCCTGGATCATCTTCCCTATTATTATTCTGAACTCTTTTTCTGGAAGATTGCCTATCTCCGCTTCATTTTATTGTTTTTCTGGGGTTTTATCTTGTTCCTTCATCTGTTACACAGTCCTCTGCTCTTTCATTTTTTGTATCTTTCTGTGAATGTGGTTTTCATTCCACAGGCTGCAGGATTTTAGTTCTTATTGCTTCTGCTTTCTGCCCTCTGGTGGATGAGGTTATCTAAGAGGCTTGTGCACATTTCCTGATGGGAGGGACTGGTGGTGGGTAGAGCTGGGTGTTGCTAAGAAGAAGGTAGAGCTCAGTAAAACTTTAATCTGCTTGCTCACTCATGGGTGGGGCTGAGTTCCCTCCTGGTTGGCTGTTTGGCTGAGGCGACCCAGCAATGGAAGCTACAGTCTCTTTGGTGGGGCTAATGGCAGACTCCGGGAGGGCTCACGGCAAAGAGTACTTCCCAGAACTTCTGCCGCCAGTGTCCTTGTCCTCACGGTGAGACACAGCCACCCCCCACCTCCGCAGGAGACCCTCCAACACTAGCAGGTAGGTCTAGTTTTGTCTCCTGTGGGGTCACTGCTCCTTCCACCTGGGTCCCGATGCGCACACTACTTTGTGTGTGCCCTCCAAGAGTGGAGTCTCTATTTCCCTCAGTGCTGTTGAAGTCCTGCAATCAAATCCCACTAGCCTTCAAAATCTGATTCTCTGGGAATTCCTCCTTCCGTTGCCAGACCCCCATGTTGGGAAGCCTGATGTGGGGCTCAGAACCTTCACTCCCGGGGGTGAACTTCTGTGGTATAGTTCTTCTCCATTTTGTGAGTCACCCACCCAGTGGTTATGAGATTTGATTTTATTGTGATTGCGCCCCTCGTACTGTCTCATTGTGCTTCTACTTTGTCTTTGGATGTGGGGTATCTTTTTTGGTGAGTTCCAGTGTCTTACTGTTGATGACTGTTCAGCAGCTAGTTGTGATTCGGGTGCCCTTGCAAGAGGGAGTGAGCACATGTCCTTTTACTCTCCAGTCTTGAACCAATCTCCACATTTTAAAATAATGTCTGGCACCTGTATATTGTTTCCCTTTTCGCTTACATAATCAATTTAAAATTTTCCCAATAGCCCTGTGAGAGTATGGCGGAAAATAGTTGCAACAGATATAAATATACATATTGAAACTGCTGTAAGGCAAATGCTGGCAATTTATTTAATGGAGAAAAGCCACCCAGTTCTTGATTTCTCATTTCCAGTACAACAGCAGTGATGGTGCTAGGGGTTATGAATGATAATGATGATGATATGCTTTATTTGTATAAGTTTCTACTATTTTATCTGCTGTTTGATTTTGGCCTAATCCAGGATGACATTATCAGGCATTTCAGTGCTTCGGGAAACACTTCTCACCAGCTGGATTGCTAGCCAAACTTGTAAGCTAACAACTGAATACTACATAAGGTCTATCACCCAGCCACCCCCATACTTGCTCCCCAGGGCTGATGGGGAATGGGCCATGAGTCACGGAGGCAGTTGGTGGGGAGGTGGCAGCTCTACCCACCGATGATTATTTTTTAAAATAACTGAGGGCTCTTACTGTACCTCAACCCACAATTTCCTTGCCTCCACCACAACCAAGCCAATGTGGTGGGGTAAACATCATCAGTTTTTTACTTCTTTTCATGTTTTAAATTTGTTTTAGCTGGATTTTTTTCAGCATTCTGATATCAAAATAGAGGAGAAGGGAGAATGTGCAGGATAATTTGCCCAAGTTCCTTATCTCTCTAGCAAATACCAAGACTCCTGAATTGTACTATTTTCTGTGCCTCATAATTTTTTTTTGAATTTTATTTATTTATTTATACAGCAGGTTCTTATTAGTCATCCATCTTATACACATCAGTGTACACATGTCAATCCCAATCTCCCAATTCATCACACCACCAACCCCACCACCACCCCCCACTGCTTTCCCCACTTGGTGTCCATACGTTTGTTCTCTACATCTGGGTCTCTATTTCTGCCCTGCAAACTCGCTCATCTGTACCATTTATCTAGGCTCCACATATATGTGTTAATGTGCAATATTTGTTTTTCTCTTTCTAACATACTTCACTCTGTCTGACAGTCTGTACATTCATGCACGTCTCTACAAATGACCCAATTTCGTTCCTTTTTATGGCTGAGTAATATTCCATTGCATATATGTACCACATCTTCTTTATCCATTCGTCTGTCAATGGGCATTTAGGCTGCTTCCATGACCTGGCTATTGTAAATAGTGCTGCGATGAACATTGGGGTGCATGTGTCTTTTTGAATTATGGTTTTCTCTAGGTATATGCCCAGTAGTGGGATTGCTGGGTCATATGGTAATTCTGTTTTTAGTTTTATAAGGAGCCTCCATACTGTTCTCCATAGTGACTGTATCAATTTACATTGTCACCAACAGTGCAAGAGGGTTCCCTTTCCCCACACCCTCTCCAGCATTTGTGTTTGTAGATTTTCTGATGATGCCCATTCTAACTGGTATGAGGTGATACCTCATTGTAGTTTTGATTTCCATTTCTCTAATAGTTAGTGATGTTGAGCAGCTTTTTGTGTGCTTCTTGGCCATCTGTATGTCCTCTTTGGAGAAATGTCTATTTAGGTCTTCTGCCCATTTTTTGATTGGGTTGTTTTTTTAATATTGAGCTGCATGAGCTGTTTGTATATTTTGGAGATTAATCCTTTGTCCGATGATTCATTTGCAAATATTTTTTCCCATTCTGAGGGTTGTCTTTTTGTCTTGTTTGTAGTTTCCTTTGCTTTCAAAAAGCTTTTAAGCTTCGTTAGGTCCCATTTGTTTATTTTTGTTTTTATTTCCATTACTCTAGGAGATGGATCAAAGATCTTGCTGTGATTTATGTCAAAGACTGTTCTTCCTATGTTTTCCTCTAAGAGTTTTATGGTGTCCAGTCTTACATTTAGGTCTCTAATCCACTTTGAGTTTATTTTTGTTTATGGTGTTAGGGAGTGTTCTAATTTCATTCTTTTGCGTGTAGCTGTCCAGTTTTCCCAGCACCACTTATTGAAGAGACTGTCTTTTCTCCACTGTATATCCCTGTCTCCTTTGTCATAGATTAGTCGACCATAGGTGCGTGGGTTTATTTCTGGGTTTTCTATCCTGTTCCATTCATCTGTATTTCTGTTTTTGTGCCAGTACCATATTGTCTTGATTACTGTAGCTTTGTAGTATAGTCTGAAGTCAGGGAGTCTGATTCCTCCAGCTCCATTTTTTCCCCTTAAGACTGCTTTGGCTAGTCGGAGTCTTTTGTGTCTACATAGAAATTTTAAGATTTTTTTGTTTTAGTTCTGTAAAAAATGCTATGGGTAATTTGATAGGAATTGCATTGAATCTGTAGATTGCTTCAGGTAGTATAGTCATTTTCACAATATTGATTCTTCCAATCCAAGAACATGGTATATCTCTCCATCTGTTGGTATCATCTTTAATTTCTTTCAACAGTGTCTTATAGTTTTCTGCATACAGGTGTTTTGTCTCCCTAGATAGGTTTATTCCTAGGTATTTTATTCTTTTTGTTTCAGTGGTAAATGGGAGCATTTCCTTAATTTCTCTTTCAGATTTTTCATCATTAGTGTATAAGAATGCAAGAGATTTCTGTGCATTAATTTTGTATTCTGCAACTTCACCAAATTCATTGATTAGCTCTAGTAGTTTTCTGTTGGCATCTTTAGGATTCTCTATGTATAGTATCATGTCATCTGCAAACAGTGACAGTTTTACTTCCTTTTTTCCAATTTGTATTCCTTTTATTTCTTTTTATTCTCTGATTGCCATGGCTAGAACTTCTGAAACTATGTTGAATAATAGTGGTGAGAGTGGACATCCTTGTCTTGTTCTTGATCTTAGAGGAAATGCTTTCAGTTTTTCAGCATTGAGAATGATGTTTGCTGTGGGTTTGTCATATATGGCCTTTATTATGTTGAGGTAGGTTTGCTCTGTGCCCACTTTCTGGAGAGTTTTTATCATAAATGGGTGTTGAATTTTGTCAGTAGCTTTTTCCTCATCTGTTGAGATGATCATATGGTTTTTATTCTTCAATTTGTTAATATGGTGTATCAAATTAATTGATTTGCATATATTGAAGAATCCTTGCATCCCTCGGATAAATCCCACTTGATCATGGTGTATGATCCTTTTAATGTGTTGTTGGATTCTGTTTGCTAGTATTTTGTTGAGGATTTTTGCATCTATGTTCGTCAGTGATATTGGTCTGTCATTTTCTTTTGTTGTAGTATCTTTGTCTGGCTTTGGTATCAGGGTGATGTTGGCCTCATCGAATCAGGTTGGGAGCGTTCACTCCTCTGCAATTTTTTTGGAAGAGTTTGAGAAGGATGGGTGTTAGCTCTTCTCTCAGTGTTTGATAGAATTCACCTGTGAAGCCATCTGGTCCTTGACTTTTGTTTGTTGGGAGATGTTTAAACACAGTTTCAATTTTATTACTTGTGATTGGTCTGTTCATATTTTCTATTTCTTCCTGGTTCAGTCTTGGAAGGTTATAGCTTTCTAAGAATTTGTCCATTTTTTCCAGGTTGTCCATTTTACTGGCATAGAGTTGCTTGTAGTAGTCTCTTAGGGTGCTTTGTATTTCTGCGGTGTCCGTTGTAACTTCTCCTTTTTTATTTCTCATTTTATTGATTTGAGTCCTCTCCCTCTTTTTCTTGATGAGTCTGGCTAAAGGTTTATCAATTTTGTTTATCTTTTGAAAGAACTAGAGTTTAGTTTTATTGATCTTTGCTATTGCCTTCTTTGTTTCTATTTCATTTATTTCTGCTCTGATCTTTATGATTTCTTTCCTTCTGTTAACTTTGGGTTTTGTTTGTTCTTTCTCTGCTTTCTTTAGGTGTAAGGTTAAATTGTTTGTTTGAGATTTTTCTTGTTTCTTGTAGGCTTGGTTGGCTTGTATTGCTATAAACTTCCTTCTTATGCTGCATCCCATAGGTTTTGGATTGTCATGTTTTTGTTGTAATTTGTCTCTAGCTATTTTTTGATTTCCTCTTTGATTTCTTCAGTGATCTCTTGGTTATTTAGTAATGTATTGTTTAGCTTCCATGTGTTTGTGCTTTTTACGTTTCTTTTCCCTGTAATTGATTTCTAATCTCATAGTGTTGTGGTCAGAAAAGGTGCTTGATATGATTTCAATTTTCTTAAATTTACCGAGGCTTGATTTGTGACCCACAATGTGTTATATCCTGGAGAATGTTCTGTGTGCACTTGAAAGTTTTACCTGCTGTTTTTGGATGGAATGTGCTATAAATATCAATTAAATCTATCTGGTCTATTGTGTCATTTAAAGCTTGTGTTTCCTTAATTAATTTTCTGTTTGGATGATCTGTCTATTGGTGTAAGTGAGATGTTAAAGTCCCTGTCCCTAAAAGCCTGGCACATAGTAAGTGCTTAATAAATGTTAACCATTTTAATATGATTGTTATTAATGTTTTAGTTTCTCGTATCCTACTTGGACTTTTAGGGACACTTTTGAATACTACATGAATAAATTGTTGACACTTGAAACTAACATTACTGCCATGATCTTAATCAGTGTGTTTACTTTACTTCATAAAGTAATTTGGAAAGAATGTGGTCATGACAGATACATAGATTTCTATACATGCATAGAAAAGCTGGCTAGAAACTTTCAACCATCTTGCAAAGTTGTTCACACAGGTGAACAGTTTGTAGCATCCATCTGTATTAGTGGGTATGATGGAAGTAATGAACAGGAGTGCTTCATGTGTTTGCCTTGACTCCACGTTAGGTCTGGTTGAAAAATACTGGTAGAAAGTAAGAAGTGAAGCTAACTAACCAGTGAACAAATACTGAGGCATCTTGTTGTTAGAGATCTTAAAAATCACTTAAATGTTCACCTTTAGGTAGAAGAAACATTTGTCAATAAAGCCTTAACAGAAAAGAAGCGTTTAGAGCACTATGACTTTCCCATTTGCATTCTCATTTTGGTTAAGTTTTTATTTTAACCAGTTTGGCAGTGCTGTACATCTTATTGTAGTTTCAACAGTGATGAATTTTGTTTTCAAGCCACCAAACTGGACATGTAAGTTCTTTCATTGTTGCAACATAATTCATACCTTTCAGACAATCAGACCAACTTTCTTTTCAGCTAAATGGCATAACTCTACATTATTTGGTACATATATTTCTTTTAACCCAATTTAATGCAAACCATCTTTTAGTCTCAAGTGTTATAGTAGGCATTGGAGTATCTACTGAACCTCTTAAGAGCCCATTCACCAGGCAAAGGTAATTTGTAATGGAATACATTGTGTCAATGACAATAGCTTGTCTCATTTTTAGCATCTTGTTGGCTTTGTTTCTTTTGTGGAAGTCAAAGGAGAAATGTGAAGCACTTGAGAGTTTTAGTTCGTTCATTGAGCCTCTGCCTTCAGACTCTTCTCAAGCCCCCATAATGATTTTGCATGAGTTGGAGGAAATTAACTTTGAAATACATCAAAGATGAAAAGGTTACTAAGCTGCTGTTTCTTGTTTAACTAATTGCTTTCACTTCATTCACCTTTATACTTTGGGGGGAAAATGCACAAATTTGTTCTGTTTTGAGTAGTGAAAAATGCTTAATAGGATTCTAATTAATATGCTCAAATTCAAAAATCACATTTGAATAATTCTTTTCCAGTGTGAATAGAAATTGCGTCTTTAAGAAATATGGGAGTTTTGCATGGTCACTTACATGTTCCCTTTTCACTCTGTTTTGTATTGGAGTAGATGACACTACTTGTCCTTTTGCAGAAAAGGACAAAATTGCACAAAATTATTCAAGTGGGCAGTTTAAAATTTTAGTTTCATAAAGCCATTTAATACACTTACATTTAGGAAACTAAACGTGTTTAAGTGCTGGACCTAACTGTGTAGGACATTACTGAATAGTTTTATTGACCTGTGTGGTGCTTTTAGATATTCATACTTTCTTAAAAATTCAAAAGGAGAAAAAGTAAAGTCTTCCTCTAGTGATTAGACCCTGTGTTCATTTTGAAGCTGACCTTTGATGTTTTCTTGCTCTTTATACTGGACAAACAGAAATAACTGGACTTTAGAAGAAATGATTGCCTTCTGTTTTAGTGGTCTAACTCAGGAGGAGGAAGGAAACAATAGTTTCCCTTTAGAAACCTGCAGGTGCTGCATTCTGTACCTCACCTTACCACATCTGTGTATCCTCTCCCAGTCTCCTGGAGTTCTTGCTACACACCTAAAAAAATCTTGACTTTAGAAAGGTGCTAATGAGTGATAAAATTTAAAGGATTACTCATTGAAGAAGGAGTGGCATTTTTAAAGAAGAAAAGTAGTGGAATTACAAAAGTTCAGGTATCCATGGTGTCAGAAAAGCAGTTTGAGAAAACATGTGTCCCTTCTAGATGGGTAGCTACCAATTTCTTTGACTGTCAGCAAGACCAGTTCCTCCTGGGGATAGCTGAATCCTATATCAGTTGAAAAGTCAGTTAAGCTTAAATAACGTATTTTAACTTAAAACATTATATTTATTTACTGTTTTTGATATAAGGATAAAGTCTTTTCTTTGACAATGGTACTAGTCATTGAACCTCTGATTTACCTCTTTACATAAACCACATCCATCGTGTAGCATCTAATTTCCAGTTTCATTTCTTTAAAATAGAGATATTAATGATAACTGTAGAGCAATTTGGTGGAAGTGAACTTTTGTATTTTTTCTACTTTATTATTCTTATTTTTACATTTGTCTACACTACATTATTCTTATTACTTCATCCATGGTTTTGCATGTAACAGTGATTCATTCATTCTTGTTACTGTATACTATTCCAAAACTTATATATCCATATTTATGCTGATGGGCATTTGTGTAGTTTCTAGTTTGGGACTTTTACAAATAGTGCTGCTGTGACTGTTTTTTCCGTATTTTATTGATCGTGTGCATGCATTTCTGTTGGGTATATACCTTGGAGTAGAATTGCAGGGTCATAGTATGTATATCATCAGCTTTAGTAGACAGTGCAAAATAGTTCTCCAAAATAGTTGTACCAGTATACTCCCACTAGCAGTGTGAGGGTTCCAGTTGCTCCACATCCTTGGCAACACTTGGTATTTTTTTGTCTGCTTAAATTTTCTATCTATAGAATTTTAGCCATTCTGTTGCTAGTATTATATTAATATTTAAAAATCTTAGACATTATTTTATAATAGATAAGAATTTAGTTCACTTACGCTTTCCTTTTTTTGTTCTCTCTCCCTTTTTCCCCAGTTTTAATCATTAAATTATTTTCAATTCTATTAATTTATTTTTATAATTCTTACACAACTTACTTTAGTCATGATCTTTTAATTTTGAAATAAAATTTTAAAAAACCATGTAGATTGAGAAAGAGGGAAAAGTGTTTTTATGCAAATACATCAATGAAAGATAAAGAGGGTTTATACTAAAAATTTCTACAAATCATAATGTGTTTAGTGGGCAATTGGAGGATTTTGTTTTATGTTGAGGGAATGGTCTACAGAAAAATTAAGAATAGGAAAGAAGGAAGGGGGAAAGGAGAGTGGAAGAGAGAGAGAGAGAGGAGAAAGAAGAAAGGAAGGAAGGGAGGGAGGGAGGAAGGAAGAAAAGAAACAGTGCAGATATGCAGCTAGATTCTCTGACCTGCAATGACTCCTGCAGGGAGGACTTGGGTGTGTACCAGCTGTAGCAGCTGGTATTTCAGGAAAGATATGACATTGTTTTCAGGAGGGGATCCCCAGAGAATTTCATCCACATAGATGGCAAACTTATATAACCAGGATAACCCTACTGCTCCTTTTCTTCATTAACAGTCGTGGGCTTTGGGAGATCTTTTTGCTCGAATTACAGGAGTAATTGTCTCAGCTCTCACATTTGTTTGGCTTGTGTGAGAATCAGCCTCATATCTACTGAAGGGAATCTAATCATAACTAAACACATCCTATCTCCTGCTTCATGGGTACTGACTAATCCCACTTCACTGTGAGTCTAGTCATAGTGATTAAGCTTTTAGTGAATTCACAAAGCAGTTGGCTCCAAATTCATTTCACACTCACCATTTTCAAATTTCTTAGTATGCTAGAATGCCAGTTCTGACTTTGCTCCTCCATGTGTGTGAGGATGTGACAAAAGGAACCAGATATTGTTTAACTTAAGAGAAGGTAAAAGTTAGGAAGCTTGTAAAGGCCATCTTCAAGGACCTGATGACTATGAGGAAAAGAACATATGTTAAATTAGGGTGACTCTAGAATTTGAAATAAGGGTAGAAGGCATGGGTTTCAGCTTAGTTTATAAGGATGAGCTTCTAATGCTTAAAATTGTTTAGTAAGGAAATGTCCTGCTTATGAGAAAGAAGATATCTAATGCTGCAGACTGAATGTTTAGGCAGAGGATGAATGATAGCTTGTTGGGTTTCTACGGACAGACCTCTAAGTGTCTATCTCACTGTAAATCTCTATGATTCAGTAAAACGTATTAGTCTGAATTTGAGATACCATCTATTATAAAAAGCATCCTGATTTCAGGGAGGTTAAAATGTAAAAAATTGAAAGTGTTAAAATTGATGAAACGTGGTTCATATTCTCTTATTTTGTGAGGAGAAATTGTGGACCAAACATGGCTTTGTAGTTTTCATCACTTTCTCTATGTTTACTCTCCCCTCTCACACTTTGCTTGATCTAGTTAGTCCCAGGGCATGCCTAGAACTAACCAAAGGAAAATAACCAAAGGAAATAACTAGAAATAACCAAAGGAAAATATATTTACTGTTAACTCTCCTGCAATACAGTGCATGGCCATGTGACCCAGAGCAAATGGGATTTGGAGAGAGTTTCTTCTGATTATAGACTCATAATAGACTCAACAGGCTAGTAGGACCATGTGTGTTCATAGAGTACCTAGGGCTAACAGATGACCTTTGGCATCTAATATTTTCTTGAAAAAAATTTTTTTGAGTCCTACTTGAAGTTCACTTTCCAGAACACTTCACAATATTATATTTGATTGATTCATGCATAAAATTCTTAAAATTTTATGTAGAAAATCTATTATTTAACAATATAAGTAATTTTGCCTTAATCTTTATTTATATTCACATCCTTTAATGCCAAGAAACAATGGAGAAAAAAAGGTTTATGTCATACTTCCCATTTACCTTTTTAATGTATTAACATCCACCTTTGTAATTGTGGTGACTCTTCTGGGAAAGTTAAGGTGCTCTGGAAATGGCTTCTAAGCCTGCTCCCAGAATTTCAATGCTGGTGATTTTAAACGTGTTCTTAGTTTTGATGCTGCTATGCTCTGCTAAGTTTGTGAGAAATATGATAGACATTTAACATAGTTTTCCAGTTCCTGGCTATTAGGGAACTTGAAAAAAGACAAATGAACATCAGAAGAGGAAGGGGTCGATTTTCTGCTTGCTTATAATCATGTCTAATTTAGCCTCTTGTACAGTTCCCAGACATTTTTGGTCCTTGTCAAGTGCAAAAAGAAATGCAGAGATGGTCTTCAAACAAGGCTTTAAAAATATTGCTCTAAGAGTCCACCTGCCGATGCATGGGACACGGGTTCGTGCCCCGGTCCGGGAAGATCCCACATGCCGCGGAGCGGCTGGGCCCGTGAGCCATGGCCACTGAGCCTGCACGTCCGGAGCCTGTGCTCCGCAATGGGAGAGGCCACAACAGTGAGAGGCCCGCGTACCGCAAAAAAAAAAAAAAAAAAAAAAAAAAAAAAAAAAAATTGCTCTAAGATAAGGGCAATTGAAAGCTCATTTTCAGACCAAACAGCTAAAAAAAATGACATATGCAATCAAAACTCATCATTAAATTTTTCTAAGTGTGTTTAAAAAACTCATCAGTTGCTCTGAATGCTCATGGATGTGCTGGTACCATCGTTCATGACAGATACCATTGATTGATAGCAGGGTTATTTTCCCCTTAATAGGCAGATGCAGGTGAGCCAGGGGCTTGTGGCTCTGTGAGGTGAGCATTCTTGGATTTTATGTGCCTTGATATATCTGTGAAGGCCCCTCGTAGCTCCTTTTCAAGGATTTTATCATTACACCTAAAGAATGAACTTTCAAGTCATCCAAGTTGGCACACAGGCTTTTCATCTTCTAGGGTGTTCTCACCTATATTTCCCTTCATTGACAACTAAAGGAAAAGGTAAATATTTACTTTATCATAATTTATTGACTTTTATTCTACTCCCTAATTGGTATTTAGTTCTCATACTTCTCTAATTTGTAAACTATGCATAATCATTTTGATTTATTTTTGTCAGGGGGAGGAATCGGGGCTGAATTATTATATTTCCATGAAATGTCACTAATAATTTCAAATCCATGAACCTAGATAGGAAGTGTGAAAACGCAGAATGGAGCCTGTGGTTTTCTCATTAAATGGCATTGTGTGTTGCAAACATTGTTTAGAGTCTCATTTTATTTAATATGGGTGTGTGATTTCTGGACACAGAGGATTGTTTAAAAAGGTAGAAAGTATGCTCTGTGAGTCGCTTTGCTTAAAATGACAAGATTAATATTAATGTAACACTACATACAGGTGCACAGCTGTGGGATATTAGGGCTCTGTATTCCATTCCTGTGAACTAGCCAATTCCAAAACCTCTGCTTAATCAGACTGACCACTGACAAATCAAATTATGCTTTTCATAACTGGCACCACAACACCAATTTTCCCACAGCATTTCTCACTCTCTCTCCTTCCCTCTTATTCCCTTTTCACCTTTTCCTCCTGGGAAGACCTGGAATTACTCAAATAGGAGGGAGAATGCTTGATTTCAGAAAGAAATGAAAATACATCTGTTGCTGTTGCAACAGTTAAGCAACCAGACAGCCCTTTTCAACTAGGAGCGAGTTTAGGTCTCCTTCCCTTTAGTAATGAGTAAGGTCATTGTTTCAGTTTTTGTAAATTTATGATGCCCCCTACGGCCTTCTCTCATCTGATCAAGGACATTTCTGAATATGAGGACAGCTCAATCTGGTAAAATAACTAACACAAAACTGATGAGAGACTGCTGGCTTTCCTTCTGATGAGCAGAGGCAGATGCATGAACACAGGCGGAGGTGGAGGTGTCAAAGAATGTACAACAAACAGAAGCTCAAACATCATCATCCTCACTGCTTAACGGCTGTACCACCCTTGCCCCAGGAGTGAAAGGGTAAACTGAATACCCATTCCTACCTCGGAGAGAGAAGTGTGTTGATTTAAGAAGTATCAACCCTCTATCCCTTCCAAGGATCCTCCTCTGCCCTGTCCCTATAGTTCAGGTCCTTGAAGGCTCTTAATTGCGGTTAGAACAGCAAGAATCACCCGGGGAGCTTTTAACTATCCTGATTCCCAGGCTACAGCCAGGCCAATTAAATTAGAGTCTGAGGAATATCAGCATTAAAATTTTTTTTTTCCTTAGGTAAACTCCAGTGTGCAGCCAAGTTTGAGAACAAGTAGGTTAGTCTAACCAGGCGTGAGAAGGAATTAGCGTGGCGTCTGACAAGGAGACGAAGCTTTACTTTCCCCAGGGATACTTGGGAGACAGTTGTTGCTGCACAGGGGAGAAGGGGAAGAAAGAGAAAAGGAAGAACAAAGTTATACGTTTCCAGTCTTTCTCCAAGCCAACTGGAGTCTCCACCCACCCAGTGTGGGTAACCCAGGCTTGCACCTGCAGCTCGTGGTGGGGTGAGGTTGATCTCCAGGCCTGGGGGACTGGGCGGGGCGGGGTGACCGGAGGTAGCTACCCAGCGGCGCATCAATAGCCCCAGGTGTGGGCCGTGCCCCCCCTCCCCCCAGGGAAGGCGGCGGCCGCGGGTGGAGAGCAGTTTGGGGGGCGCAAAAGGAAGCTGTCTCGGGCGCAGGTGGCGCTCGCAGCCCCAGCCCCCAGTTTGGCCAATCGCGGGCTCAAGCGCAGCCTGGTGGCAGCGGCGGCGGTAACGGAGTGCAGCAGGGCTGTGGCCGGAGCCGGCGGAGGCAAAAAGGCGGCGCCAACAGTGAGCTACGTGCATGCGGGAGTGCGACCCGGCGGCTTGAGGAGCGAGCGAGAGCGCTCGACGCCGGGTTGTTGCCCGGCCGAGCGAGGCGAACTTAGCATGGGGAAGAAGTGGAGAGACGCGGCCGAAATGGAGCGGGGCTGCGAGGACCGCGAGGACAGCGCGGAGAGCCGCAGGCGCAGCCGGAGCGCCAGCCGGGGCAGGTTTGCCGAGTCGTGGAAAAGGTTAAGTTCCAAGCAGGGATCCACCAAGCGCTCGGGACTCCCGTCGCAGCAGACGCTGGTGAGTGGCTGGGGGAGAGCCCCTGGTGTCTTCCCCCTTTGCACGCGACTCGAGCCCTTTCCATGGTGCTGAACTTGCCTCCTTAGAGGCTCAAGCCAGGAACTTGTGGAGCCGCTTCTAATGAAAGTGTTGAGGTCTGTGAGGAGGGGCAAGAAGGAACGACTTTCCTTTCCTCAGCTAGGGGAGGGTCTCCTGACATCTCTGGTGTCTCTGCAAAAAATGGAAAACATGTTCGAGAGGCGAGGGCTCACTGTGAGATCATTAGAGTTTTGCAATTAATGGGACGTGGGAGATGTTGTCGAGTGTGTTGTTGTGACTCGCATACGTCCCGAGGGTCTGCCTGTGCAGAGTGTTCAAAGGTACTAGGCATCCGCTGAATGAGGGCGGAATAAGAAGGGCATGCCATATTTTTACTCTTAACACTTGCTCTTTTCCATCACACACCCCCACTATGTTAATAGGTGCGTTTAGTTGTTTGCAGAGTCATTTACACGCAGAGAATAGCAAGAATATCCCAGGTGTTTATAATCTGACTGTTAACATATACAGCGTTCAGAAAAGTTTTCCCATGTGCCAGCTCCTTTTCAGTGTCTAATTAGTGCAATAAAAGCACTCAAGCGAAATTAATATAGGCATCGTATGTGTGTAGAGAAGTACAGTTGATAAAAACTTCAGCCGCGTTTGCATTTTTAGTATTTAAATATTATGTTTTCCTTCAGCCTAGAGGGAGAGAACTCTGTTCTAGAAGAGAGTGCAGAGCCCTCCTGTTGCTCCTAGGGAAGAAGGGTACACCACTTTAACTTCCAAGACATCACTGAGAACATCAGGGTGTGTGTATTTATGTTTTACATCCAGAGGAGTTGACAGCAGAGATTGTATAGTGAAGAGAAATTGAATTCATTTTTTTAAAAAAGGATGGTACATAAACATTGTATAGCATGAATAATGTTACCCTGTTCTGTTTTTGAAAGGTCATCATTGCAGGACAAAAATTAATCCCTAAAAAGCAGGATGTCTAAAATATTCCTTCAAAAGAGTAAAATATAAATGCATACCATTTTTTGGTATTTGTGTTTATGTTGTTTGCTTGTTCACAAAAACTACTAGCAGAAAATGTTATTAGATATTTATTTGAACTATTTTAATATTTAGTGTGTTGAATGGGTAGGTTTTTAATAAAAATATGGATATAGAACATTTAAAATGCAATTAATTTTATTTCAGCCATTAAAATATTATTTTTCTAGAAATGTAGACTTGAAAATATTTTAAAAAGGAAAATATTCTGAAGATAGGTTTTTTTCTGAAATAAATTATGTAGAACATATAAAATTAATTGATTTTGGTTTCTATCAATTATGTGAACTACGAATTAATTTTATCCCCTTTTTAACAGAAAGTGTAAATATCAATTTAAGTAACTTCTTTGATTTTGTTCAACAGATACATTCAGAGTCTATATCAGGAACATATAAAATCTTCATAAAACTGTAAGTTAGATTAAATAGCTTGCAGGTCTGTTAGCTAGAATAAAAATGTGAGAGAAAGAGGACATAATAGATACCATGACAACCAGAAGACATCTGGAAAAGTAACCATGTCTACTAAGGGTGATGATGATGCTATATTTCTCTGTAGTACTTGTTAATTGCAACATTAGTAATTCAGCTAAAAACCAGTTATGGCAAAAGCCTGTGCTTATTCTCACATTGCATGGCAAGTTTGATATTGATTCTGTTTTAAAAAAGTCTAATAAGTGCTCCTAGCTGTGATTTTAATTATCAGAATTTTTAAAACAAATATAATGAGGTTTTGTAAATGTTGGAGCTGGGATGATGGTTTTTAACCAAGGTTTGATTCCATTAATTCATAACAAAGACTTTCTACTTCATTTGTAAGTAAGACATCCAACTTATTTATGCAAACAGGAGGGAAGCAATAATAATGTTTGCAACAGATATGCTTATAAAAGTTTTTAATCTTTAAGGTAAGATGTTTGACTCCCTCTTAAAGTGAGCTGGTGCTATTTTCAACTTTCACTGTATTTCATGTAAAAAATAGCTCAAATTATAGATATTAGGAAGAGATTAAAGTAGTTAATTTGATTAATACTGCTTTTTATTTATTCTTATGAATAAATAAGATATTCTGTGATGTGGCTTTGGATCTTATTCATTTTGTGTTGTACGCAGAAATATTGTGGCATCCATCCTGATAAAAATCGTATAAGGATTTTACTCTTTCCTTTGAAGACAAAATAGATAAATGTGGAAAAAATTAGTTAATAAAACATGGAAGCTTTCTAACATCTTTCTGTCTTCTTTCTTTTGAGAATGTAAAATGATTATATAGTTGTTTTAATAATGTGGCCTTTGTTACTCTCTTCTCTGCTTTAGTTAGAGTCTTGAAATTACTTCCAGTTAAAGTTGTTCCCAGGGAAAGATACAACCTGTGACTCTGTCCCCAATGGGAATGATTGCATTATTTTCCATTTTCACTAACAACAAAGCAGGCATACATCATGGATAATGGGGGAGATTTTCTTCAGCAAAGAGAGGTCTGCTATATTCTTGGTTATCCAGAAGTACTTTTCTTCTGTGATCTGAGTCATGGTGATTTTGTGTGTGAAGTATAGAGGAGGTGTGTTTGAATCAACCTTGGCAGTTAGATTTCCTACCTATCACTAAATATGTTGGGGTTTTCTTAGAAATATCTTAGAGGCTGGGCTGGTCCCATGATTTTAATGCTGCTATTAGAAATCAAAAAGCCACATTCCTGGCAATCCCTTTGGTACGCAGAAAATGGTCTCCTGATAGTCTTTACAGATTACGGCAGGCCCACATTAGGACAGTGTGTGCCACCCCTGCCCCAGCTCTCTGAGGTCTGCTTCTATTCTGCAGAAGCAGCACTACCCTGTGCAATAGCTGGAGGACAGGCAGCCGTTCTGAGTCCTAACAGTGGCATTTAAAGGGCATGTTTTCAATTTCTGGACCACAGTCCTGGGTGTGTCAGACAAATCAATCCTTGCTGATTTGAAAAGTTTTTTTTTTTTTCATTTTTCTAATTCAAGAAACACTCTCCTCTCCACTTATTTTTAGACTTCATGGTTGACAATGAAAGCTTTAATCCAGTAAGCTACAATACTCAAAATATACCCCAAATCATAAAATTCTGATAGAGTGAAGCAGGATTTAATCATATTCATTCCTTGGAATTTGTTCCTCTCTGAAAGTGCATCATGGATTATTTTTTAAAATCTAAAAATACTGGGTTTTTTTTTTTTTTAGTAAATGTAAAGAATTTTATATCAAGTTTACAGTTAAATTAATATGAAAGTTATATATTTGAATTTTGGATATGAAATGAAGTTTCTGGATATTAATGTTTTATGTAATGTCTCTGTTGAATTGGTTAATAAGCATAAAAGTAATTTAAAACTTCTTTGCCTCCATTCTATAAGATCTGGATTTCATATTTCTCCTTGAAGTATTGTTCTTGTTATTCCTATTATTTGTTTTAATTCCACCCACACAGAAATACATGGAAATCTATTGAAAGTTGAGTCAGCAAGTGCTGTCTGGTGTTACAATATCAAATGTTCACCTGCGCATATAACAGTACTTTTAATTTTGAAAGGCGATTTCCTCCTCTAGTCCATTTATACAACTATTTAAAGGCTTGTTTTCAAATAGAGGCAGATTTAATTTAATCTCTGAGTAATCTCTTGCAAAAGAAAAAGAAGCAGTTCTGAGGGAGTCAAATGATGGTTGTTTTTCAATCTTAGATGTCATGCTTGCTTCCACTAATGCTATAATTACCCTCATCAGCAGGTGCCCACCACAGAACATCACACCTTGTGCAGACAAGAGGGCAGCTAAGAGCGTATAGAAGCAGCAGTGAGTCTATGAAACAGCAGTCCTGAGAAGTAGACGAGAACCGTTCAGCTGGTACCACATTCACTACTCCCACAGCTGTTTGAGATGCTGTGTGCGCAGGGGGGATTCCATGAACAAACCTGGTTCCGTTTCTGAGGCTGACTTGTCTCTTTTGGAGCAAGTGACTTCCAGTTGTTCCTGCCAAAAGCTGGGTTCTACAAGATCTTAAATGAGAGAAAGCTGAGTCAAAGGCAGGGCTAAAGTCAGAAAAACTCATCTCCCAATCGATTGCCCATTTGAGGGTTGTGTGAATGGTAGATCCCATGGTGGCCGTAGAAACAACAGCAACTTGGTGAAAAGAATCCTCATTTCCTTTTTCAGTGTCTAATATGCTATTGCAGTGTCATTAAACCCTTAATAGTTTGTTCTTGTTACACAAAGGGCTCGCTGGTGAAAGCAGAACAAATCCCCTGTAGTGAGTCCATTACTGAATAAACCATTTCTTGACAGGTTGATTTTTGTCTACTGCCTTTTACTCCCTGTGTTGAAAAAATAAAAAAAGGGACAATGTTGTATCACTTAGGAATATGGCTGTATGTTCTTGTTATTGTGATTTTTTGTTGGGGAAAAAAAGCCATTTTCTGATAATCGTCTATTTTGTTTAAGCATTTCTGAATTCTTTTTCTAGTAATTAATATAACTAACAAGCTTTTTCTCATCAATCACAGTGAATTAAAAATTTAATTTAATTTAGTTTCATCTTTAATTTGAGGGCCATGGTATTAGGTGGCAGGTAATTCAATATTTTAAGTTTTGAGGAGGAAAAATATCCTTGTATGGGGATGGTTTTAAACATGTTTTCAGTTATTCCCAAATATATCACAGCAGTTTCTTCTGCCATCATTTATTGAGATCTTGAAAAAGAATTGAATCATTAAAAATCATTTATAAATAGTAGCAAAACATATTCATTTGTTCTGACCAGCTGTGCTGGTCTGTGCATTGGCTTTACTTTTTGTTTCTTTCATTTGCAAAGCCAAATGGGGGGCTGTTAGAGCAAATATGAAAGGATTATAGAGAACAATGTTTAAAGAAACTTTTATTCCTCTAACATTCATTGAGTACTTAGGAAGTGTTAGGCACCATGGTAGGTACTGAACAACTTCCTCAATAGAACTAATGGTTTAACACAAGAAAGAGATGTGCAAAGCAACAAGACAGGGTTATACATAGACTAGCTTCATGGTCAGAATACAGTGGAGCAAAGATTAAAGTAGTCAGTGCCTCTTAATGGATGGTGATGGAAAATTTAGATAAGAAGCATCCTAGACTTGGTGCCTGATTCTCAAAAGATGAGGAAGAAAAAGAGTTGCTTGGCTTTGGCAGTTTGGAAAGAGGGCAATAATTCCTTTCTCAGTCATTTTAACAGACTCATGAGGGTCGATGCCTGACTGCACAGCAGATGAGACAGAGAAGTAACAGCGATGACACAGCAACAACACAAAACACATAGGTAGTACTCAGTATGTGCCAGGCATCACAGAATTTATTATCTATTGCCTGACTTCAGCTAGACTGTAATCAAAAGTGGGGATCTTTGTTTTGTTCACTGATTTATCCAGATGCCTTGAATAGTGCCTGGTGTGTACTAAGCACTCAAATATTTGTTCAATGAATAAAGTGACCAATTAATTGTAAAATGGTGCTTTTTGATTAATATGAGGTAGACTTTAGGTTCTTAGCTATGAGGGAAAAAAGAAATACAGGCAATTTTTCTTTTTTTTTCAAGATGGGAGAAATTTGAGCTTTCTGTTTGCTGGGTGAAGAACCTATTAGAGAAGGAGGGTTTAAACAAGTAGGAAGAGAGAAAAGCGATGAAACTAGTTTATACATTTGGAGGAGTTGGCTTAATGGGAGGGTTAAAGATCTGTTTTCCCTCATGTTCAATCCTGGCTCTACCCTCTTTGTCTTAGGGACTTGCCTGGTGGAAATTGGACCCGATCGTTGATTATTTTGCAGGTTTTACTTAGTACATATTTAGTCTATAGTGTTAGTGAATAATTCAAAATTATCACGCAAATATATGTATTTCTGGGAAACTATTGTTTGTTAATAATTAATAGATTGCTGAAATGCTACTTTGTATCTTTGACCTCTCTAAGTACCTGAATTCTTTGATCTCACCAAATACCTCAAGAGATGTGGGAAATTCCTCAGATCTCAACAAGGTGGGAATCAGTACATCAGTTTTCCTGAGGATGGTTATCTTAGTTGAGTTGACATGGCAAGCTGCCAGTCCCTGCATACAATGTCATGGGACTGTATATTTATTTAAAATGCCTCTGTAGAATACCAGAACTTCAACCACAAAATAGTCACACAAAACGGAACACATTCACAGTGATAATCAGTAGGTTTTGTCCTCCACAAGCATTGATTTTTCTAGGACTTCCTTGGGAATGAACTTTATAATGGTGAGATTAGGAGGGACAACTCTTTTGGGTAAGTGTTCCCAACAGGCTCAATTTGAATGCAGTTCATCTCTACTTGGAAAGTTCTATGGACAATCTGAATTGATTTTAGAGAACAGTATGGTGGCTTTGGAAGCAAGCAGATCTAGATTGGAACCCTAGCCTCTCTCAGTTTTCTCCCCAGTTCTATCAGGAGGATTCCTTCTTCCTTTCCCACTGTTTAAGATTCACTTGTGTTCTTTTTTTTCCCTAATAAAGAAAAAGTAATTATTGTATTTATTTTTATTTAAAATTTAAATTGGCCCAAATAGGCAAAAATAGAAAATACTATGAAAAGAACTCACATACTCATAATACACATTAAACCAAGGTTAACAATTTGCCGTATATTCTTTATATCTTTTTAAGAGTAAACTGCTACAGACACAGCTAAAATATCCGCTTACCGTTCTCTTGATTCCTTTCCCGAAGGTAAGAATTATTCTGAACTTGAGGTTCATTCTTCTCGTATAGGTTTATTTTAAAAAATCTCTACTACATATTTATTCATAACTATGTGTAAATAGTATGGTTCTGTATGTTTAAAAACTTTTACGTGAATGTATAGTATACTTTTGCAATTTGCTTTTTTTCATTCAACATTGTATTTTTTGAGGTATATCAAGGAGTTAGAAATAGATGTTGCATATTATTTCAGTCTGTTTGTACCACAGGTAATTTAGTCATTTCTCTACTGGCAAAATTTTAGTTTATTTCCTTATTTTTTTCGGCTATTACAAACAATATTCAATGAAAATCTTTGTACTTGTCTCTTTGGTCCTTAACTTGCAAAAACAGGATATAAACTCAGGAACTGACCTTGCTCTTTGGAAGATATAAGGACGAGGGCTTCTTCCCTAGAGAAAGGTTAAGCTTGTCCAGCTCCTTATCTCTGAACAGATCCAGAATTTGCAAGGAGTTGAAGGGGAATGGTGCTGGCCTTCTTTAATACTGGACTGACATTCAGGTCAGACAGACTTGATTTCCAGTCTGGCTCAGGTCATTAACTGGTTTTGCAGCTTTATCTTTCTGTGTCTCAGTCCTTTATCGTAAAATGAGGATGGGAATACCTGTCTCCAGGATGAATTGTGAATGTTAAGTGTATTGATGTGTGTAGCTATTTCAGTGTCTGCAAGAGCTACTTGTTAAATGGATGTTACCTAACTCTCGGTATTAATCAGAGGTCTTACAACAAATAAGACTTTGTTTGATGGGGAAGTGTTTATAATCTTTAATTCTCTTGAAATTAAAATGTTGTTTACAGACAAGAGGTAATATAAGGCTAATGATCATTTGTATTGGGCTGCTGGTTTTGAAAGTGCTTCGGAAAATAAAGTCAGCTTGTCTTCTCCAAGATGATTGTTTTCCACAGTTGATTCTCGTCCTTGAAATGTCCATTATTCTGTGTTTTTACTGAAGGTAAATTTATTGACATTTTTAGAAATAAAATGTGAAATCTGTACCATATTGAAATACAGGATACTCTTTGCTTTTGGTATTTTTACCATTGGGTTCTTTATGTTTTGAAACAAATTATGATTATAAAATTGTTATCTTCATGAACCTCAAGATTTTTGGGAAAGAATGCTTTTTAAAATACCTTTATTAAGGAAAATCCAAACATATACAACACTAGAGGGAATAGTGTAATAACCACATTTACCCATAATCCAGCTTCAACAATTATCAAAACATGACAAATCGTATTTCATTTATATACCCCTATTTCCTGTTTTTTCCGTCTTCACTAGATTATTTGCAAATTCCAGATATCATATTACTTTTAATAAATATCTGAAAAATAAGGACCCCTTATCAAAACAAAACTGCAATACCATTATGAAGTTTAAACAAATTAATAATTTCCTAATACCCACATATATTAAATTGGGATCACATTTCCTTAATGATCTCATAATTCTGTTTTCTACTCACGGTTTGTTTGAATCAGAATACAGCTGTAATTTACACATTACAGTTATTTGTGTTTTTCAGTCTATAAGTTTCCTGTCCAGGTCTCCTGTTTTTCTGTTGAAAATTATTTTTCAAAGAAATTTATTTGTCCTGTAGAGTTTCCTACATTATATATTTTTCAGAATACATCCCAGTGGTGTTAATCTTACATTTTCCCCTGTCCATTGTATTTCCTGTGAACTGGTAGTTTGATCGGTTTTGACTTTTTTGGCGAGGATCCTGCATAGATATTCTGGTTGCCTCTCATTTTAGGTATTAGCTACCATTGATGATCATTGTCTAGAGCAGGTGTTGGCAGACATTTTATGTAAAATCCAAATAGTGAACATTTTAGGTTTTGTGCACCATAAGGTCTCTTAGAACTACTCAACCCTGCTATTATAGCCCCAAAGGAGCCATAGACATTATATAAATAAGTGGACATGGCTGTGTTCCCATGCAACTTTATAAATAAACACTGAAATTTGAATTTCATATAATTTTTTATATGTCATGAAATACTATTCTTCTTTTAGTTTTTTTTAACCATTTAAGAATGTAAAAATCATTCTTAGTTCACAGGCCAAGAAAAAAACAAGCCACAGACTGGATCTGGCCCTTAGCTGGAGTTTGACTAAGATCCTGACTAAGATCCATTGCTTTATTAGGGCATTGCAAAATGATAATATACAATTCTATCTTTCCTTTTTCATTTATTAGCTGAAATTTTATAGATAGGAACCACTGCATCAACGATTTGCTTACTTTGAGTTATAATTCATACCATAAAGTCAAGATAAATATTTGGGAGAGACAGTTTTTAAAAAGCTGAGCTAATAATAATAATAGGAGCTATGTGGTGGCATTGATCTCTTAGTTTACTGTCAAGCCTTAGATTTTAATTGGGTCACTGTGTTTGGTTAACCATCAGAAAATACTTGGCCGTTTATTATGGAGGCCAGTTAAACTGTCATTAAGAAATGGAATATGTAAAAACATATTGTCAAACTGATTCTGTATTAAGGCTTTTGCTCTCAGTATTTAAAAAAACCCTGGGCATTGTGTTAGGTTTCTGCTGCCGCCATAAAAAATTACTACAAACTTAGTGGCTTAAAGCGACATGAATTTATATTATCTTACAGTTATGTAATTCGGAAGTCTGATATGGGTTTCTCTAGACAAAAATCAAGGTATTGACAGGGCTGTGTTCCTTTCTGTAATCTCAAGGGGAGAGTCCATTTCCTTGCCCTTTCCAGCTTCTAGCAGATGACAACATTCCTTGGCTCCCGGCTCCTTTCTCTTTCACATCAAAGGCAGCAAAGTTGTCTGTCATTGACCCCTGCTTCTATCATCACAATGCTTTCTCTGACCCTCTCTTTTGACAAACATTATATATATTTAAAGTATATAACATGATGTTTTGATATAGTATACATTGTGAAATGATTACCACAATCAAGCTAGTTAACATATCCGTCACTTCACATAGTTACCTTTCTGTTTTTATGGTGCGAACATAAGATCCACTCTCTTAGCAAATTTCAAGTACGTAGTACAGTATTGTTAACCATAGGCACCATGCTGCACATTAGATTTCCAGAGCTTATTCATCCTGCATAACTGAAACTTATACTCTTTTGTTTTCTGAATGTTGAATTCACAGTGAAAACTATACAAGTGAAAATTACCTTTCCTACCAGTGGATATTCAGTAGATTTGGGGATATGAATGTTTTGTTTTGACATACATTTTAATGAGCACCCACTCTGTACAAGATAAAGCCTCAAATGCTACAGGAGAAAGAAATGTGAAAAAGACTTACTTGTGATTGGTGGGAGGGATGAAACTATAAGTTGGCATATAACATGATATATTTACTGTAACATATTAGGTATATAGTTAGCAATTATACATAAATGATATATTATGACGGTTACTCATGAGTATATTAAAATTGCCTTAATTATATTATTAGTCTTCTAAAAAGCTTGGTAAGACTTGTCAAATGGTTGAGAAAATCAGTTGATTGGACCCATGGTGGAACTTTCAGTTTTTGATCCACAGACTTGAAGCTGTACAGGTAAAATGATTTTGGGGATATCTTTAATTAGAATTTTCTTTAAAAAATTTTTTTAAACTTTTATACAATTTTTAAAGGTTACTTTCCACTTACAGTTATTACAGAATATTGGCTATATTCCCCGTGTTGTACAATACATTCTTGAGCCTGTCTAATACCCAGTAGTTTGTACCGCCCATTCCCCTACCTCTGTATTCCGCCCCCCCCAGTCCCCCCATAACCACTAGTTTGTTCTCTAGATCTGTGAGTCTGCTCCTTTTATGTTATATTTACTAGTTTGTTGTAGTTTTTAGATTCCACATATAAGCGATATCATACAGTATTTATTTTTATGTCTGACATTTCACTTAGCATAATACCCTCCAAGTCCATCCAGGTTGCTGAAAATGGCAAAACTTTTTCTATGTAGATGTTTCAAAAAGCAGTTTTTACTAGTTTGTAAATATTTTATTGATTTTTTTAAATGAATGAAAATAACCCTTAACTTGAAATTTTGGGTTACAACTACTTTTTAAATAGGGCTCTTAATGTTTTTTCCCGTTATTTGAGTACATCTGATTATTCATGTAAGTGCTTGTCTCCTTTATTCAATAATCATTGTAACAATAGATAATTTTTATAAATCACTGTTAATAGAAAAGAAAGAAGGATGAATAATTAGCACCAAGTGAGGACATAGTAATAGGTAGAGTCTTCAAAATGCTAAGGTCAAATAGGGTGAGAAATTGAGTCTCTCTTTCTAAAAATGTTCCTATTTCTATTTTTATTGAAATATATTTGACTATAACCTTGGGTACATTTAAGGTATACAACATGTTAATTTGATACATTTATATATTGTTATATGATCACTATAAAAGGCAAAAGGACCAAGATGAAGACAAAAGATCTGGACCTTGACTCAAGATAAAGACATTTCCTTCTATCATTCCTAACTAAAGGTTTTCCTGTGGTTATAGCTACGTATTATTGTTACTATTAATGATTACAACTTATATGTGTGATTAGGTTTAAGGTAATATTGGTGAGTAAACTCTGTTTTATTCCCTTTTCCTTGACTTTATAAAGTCTGTCATAAAATAAAACCTTCAGGAATTATTGAGGGGAAGTAGCAGAATTGGACCTGACAGACATTTGTCACCAGCCCATTGTCCAATGTGGGTGCCAGTTTCAGAATAAGATCTATTTCCATTTGTTTGGACTTTATATCACAAAGTTGACCCCCCATGTAAAGACACATTTTTAACAAAAAGATAAAGTTTAAAATGGCTTTCCTTTTTTCGGAGTTATTGGCAGCCATTTTGTGGGAATGTGGGTTTTTAAGTATTTAAAAGTATTAGATACCCTAGCACTAAATGAAATTAGTTTTCTTTAAAAGATAAACAATAATGATTCAAATTACTAGAGCCTAGGACAAAGTGGGAATGATTTGGATTACAGATACAAAAAGAGCTCATTGTTTGAAAGGTGCATCACGTTATCGGATGTAACTATAGAATGCAGTGGTAACAGTAACTAAAAGAAGAGCTTAAATCATGTTATGAAAATCACATACTCCAGGTGAATAGACTTTGAAAAATGAATGCAGAAGGAACCAGTGATAAATAATGGCTAAGTCCTACTTTTGTCTCATTACCCATTAAGTACACTTAGGGGAAGGGAGGGAAAAAAATGTGTGACTATACTGTACCTTGTATAACTGGTGCCTTTGGGTCCACTGATGGAGATAGACGACTAAGCTGGTATGATAACATCACCGTCCTGCATTGATCTGGGCAGTGAGGTAATTCACAGGATATTGTATTACTGCATAGTTTGTGAATCCTACACATTGTAAAACCTTTGGATAGCTGGGAATTATTTCTTCTTCCTGGGGAAAATGTCTGATTGTCAAATATAACCTTAAATGTGCCTAGAGTATAATTTAGTCCTTTTGTTTAGGATCTCCTTTAGGATGAGGTTTGTATTTTATTTACCAGTGTAGCCCCACATTTTGCACAGTGCCTGGCATGTTGTAGAAACTCAGTACTTGTATGTGGAGTAAATGAGAGAACATAGTGAAAATGCTCTAGACTTAGGTGTTTCATACCTTGGACAGAAAAAGGGTGAAGAAAGGAAGAAAAATAAACATTATTTTGGTATTTTTAAATACCAGGCACTTTCAGTGATCTCTTATGTAATCTTCTGTACATTATTCTGATGTAGGATTGATTTGGATGCCCAAAGCACAGATGAAGAAACAGAATTTCAAAGAAGTCAAGTCAGTTCTTACCAGGGTAACTGGGAAATGGTAGACATAGAATTCAAATGCAACCATCCATTAATTTTTTTTCAATACTCTGCTGACTTGTGAGTTAGGGATAAGATGATTTAAAAAGCATAAACAAAGTTTATGTATGTCTCT
The DNA here is from genome assembly GCF_011762595.2 of Tursiops truncatus. Taxonomy (NCBI): domain Eukaryota; kingdom Metazoa; phylum Chordata; class Mammalia; order Artiodactyla; family Delphinidae; genus Tursiops; species Tursiops truncatus. The sequence goes on along the minus strand of NC_047039.1, from coordinate 67,741,316 downwards.
TCCCTCACAAGGGTGATTTGTTCTTGGAGGTGGCTTAAAGGTCACTATGGGTAGTGAGACTAAGTCAGAGCAGCACTGAGTAATGAAAGCAATTAAACTGTATTGTTAACAGTCCTGCCAACAAGCTTAGTCCCAGGTATAAACTATTGAATGGAAAAGCAAAAACATGGTAACTTGTTATTGTTGCTACTTCTCTTACTGTTGTTGGGTGAGAATAGGGCAATATAGTTGCATTTACATGATTGTGATACTTTATTTCCTTTATTTTCCAAAATATGTTGAATCATTTACTTACTCTTTCAAGTTTTAAATAAACTCTGGTTATTTCATTTTTGTGACGTCAAACAGAACCAGATTTAGAAAACTATAATTTCAAGTGAAACTTGAGTACAGAACCCTTGTTAAATACGTTCTGTGTGTGTGTGTGTGTGTGTGTGTGTGTGTGTGTGTGTGTGTGTGTGTGTGTGTGTGTGTGTGTGTGTGTGTGTGTGTGTTAGAAAAATGTGACAAATAAGAGATAAATAAGAACCTTTCCTGGGAGTTTAATTTGAGAAAGTAATTACCTTGGTTTGTCTTGAGGTCAGAGTAGAGTCAGGCCAATGTACCGAATCGTTAATATCTTAAATCAAATGGAATTGGAGTCCATAATAATGACCCTGAGCCAAGGTGTTGTACTCAGACATAAGAGAAAGATGGGTTTGTGTTCCGTGCTTCCTACTTACTAAGGCAATAAGCCGCGTTAAGATCAGGAAGAGAGATGTTCAATAAAAATGGGTGACAGAAAATGAGTTGTTGATTAACTAGGGAAAAAAACAATCAAAAGAACCCTTTTCACAAGCATTCTTATTTAATCTTACTCTGTGTGTGTAAGAAGTATATGCCTATATTTTCACAACCAAGGGTGTTTAAAATCTAATTAGGATATGCTGACATTTGTTGTAAATCTAAATAATGACCATAAAATTGAAGTTTCCATCCATTCTTCTCAGATATCTGGGATACTAATTGTGGGGGATGATGGTGGTGGTCGAGATACAAGAGAGGCAATGTGCCCACCCTCTTTGCTTGTTATCGTGAAGAAAGGGAGAAAATGAACATTTGCTATATGTTCAGCACTTTGTTAGACTTTTTAAAAAATATTTATGAAGGCTTTATACTTTATACATGCTATCTCATTCAGTTCACACAACAACCTGATTAGGTAAGCATCCCTCCTGGAGCTTATATTCTAGTGAGGGCTGACAGAAGATACACAAACAAGCATGTAAATATGTAATAAAATGTCTAGTGATTATAAGTACTATGAGGAAAAAATAAAACAAGGCCAGGAGGTAAAGAATGAGTGAGGGTGCTATTTTAGCTAGAGGGGAAGCCTCTCTGATTGGTGCTCTTAGGCAGATGTCAAGATGAAGTGAGGAAACAAGCCATGGAGATACCTGGGGAAGAACATTCCAGGCAGAGGGAACAGCAGGTACAAGTGTCCTGAGGCAGAGGAATGTCTGATGTGTTCAACCAAAGACGCTGGAGCAGAATGAGCCAGGACGAAAGGGGAAGGAGATAAAATCTGATTTGAACCCAGGTCTGTCTGACTCCAAACTGATGTCCACAACATTCCTGTCACACCATGAATTGGGAAGATGTGTAGCACTAGAGAATGACACAGGAAATTGAAAACAATTTGAGACTTTATAGTATGGACTGTAACTATTGTAGAAAATCAAGAATAGGACAGAAAGATGTTTTGTTGGAGGCAGGATGACATGGACTTGGGCTCTAGGATACACGTAAATGTGGGCTTGCAGATTCAAACTACAAAGAGCAGATTAAAATGAAAAGAGCATTGACATGGGAATGTTAATAACAGTTACACGTGTTGAACTTCATGTGCCAGGAACTGTTCTGTGAGACTTACATGTATTGAATAATTTCCTCCATATAACAACCTCATTGTACCCATTTTATGGGAGAGGAAACCAAGGCACAGAGATATACAGTAACTTGCCCAATGCCATGGAATTTAGGTTTGAAATCAGGATGCCTGGCTCTGTATTCTGTACTCTTAAAGAATGGTGAGATTGAAAGAAAACGTGGAGCAATTTAAAAAATTCTTTTTAAAATCTTCTCCCATCACTTTCCTGAAGTATGGAACAAAGATTGACAGATGACCTATCAGAAACAAAGTTTACTTTTATCCTTCTGAAGAATATAAAAGGAAGTTTGGGCAGAATCAGTTGGGGAGGATGGTGAAGATACACATTAGTCAAAGTATTTTCTCATCTCAGTTTTCCTGTGGCTTTTGGCTAGGGTGAAAAGGTGATTAGCCAGTGAGGTACAGTACTGTGCACATAGTTGTCCTCAATAAAGAGCTCATTAAATCTGCTTCAAAATATTCTTTATATTATTTTTTCTTTTTTAAAAAATAATCTTTATATTAAATGAAGAAGCCAATTATTGAAACCGGGGGCAATTGGATGATTATAATGTATTAAATATGTGCTCAAGGGTTAAAAGAAACCATGAGACAGTATAAATTTGTTTTCATTATTGCTTTTGTTTTTTGTGTGTATGTCTCTGTTTTGTGTTTTCCACTGAGCAAGACTTTTAGGCTTGTTTCTCTTGTAAATTGGCTGCTGAAACATGCCAGAAGCATCAGAACAAGTAGTTTTAGATTAAATTTGTTGAAAGCTCTGTAGAGATACATCAGTGAGATTTAAAACAAACAAAAAATCTATCCAGGAATTCTGAAGGAACTTAACTGTGAAATAGGAAAGCAGTTCATTGAAATGTGTAACTGATTGTAAATACCACAGCATTGGAGAAGTGTTCCCAAATCTGCTGGCCATTAGGATCACCTGCGAACTGTTTGAAACTGTAGACTGCTAGACTGGCCACACCTTGCCTGTGGGCTTTCCGTCTCTGTGACAAGGCTGGAAAAACAATAATTTGATGAGATCCTCACGTGATTTAGATGATAACCCATATTTGGATACTACTATTTTTATAAGTATTATCTATGATGGTGGGTCTCAATGTTAGCACATATCAGAATCACCTGGAGGGCTTGTTAAACCACCTTCCGGTGGGCTGTAACTTCCAGCGGACCTTAACTTCCGGTGTTTCTAAATAAATAGACCTGAGGCGTGGTCTGAGAACTTGCATTTTGAACAAGCTCCCAGATGTAATGGCAGCTGCTGGTCTGGGCATTGCGCTTTTGGAGCCATAACTTATAAGAACTTCAGAGTAGGATGTGGGTGACAGCCGGACAGGTAAGCAATATGATTTTCATTAATGGAATCTGGAAGACTTCATGGTATGGGATAGAATCAGTGACCTTAAAAATAAAAAAAAATATGGTGAGTAAGGCAACGTTATTGCGCTAAGGTATATTCAACCAATTCAGTTGTTTGTGGTTTTAGTAAGTTTGTGAATAATGGCTTAACAAGGAAAATATAATTTATAGGCCAAAGACTAAGAACTTCTAAAACAATCTAGTTTCATGGAATTGGAAAAAGTGGATGTGCGAAGGAAATCTTTTTTTCAAGGATGAGATCAGATTTAATGACAGACGTGAAAAGGAGATTAGCAAGCATTTTTAAAGACACAGAAAACAAAAGAGTGAATTACCTTTGGCAGTAGGTCTGGGAATTTCTTTTCTTTAATGCTAGTAAATGTCTTACAACTGTGAATACCATGGTAAATCACTCAGTGTACTTAGATTCTAAATTCTTCCCAGTAAGAAAATGCCAAGCTAGTAGAAATAAATTTAGGAATCTCTTCACAACAAAATCTGTGGTACAGGCAGGAGCAGCTGCATAATTTGTGGAGCCCAGTGCAAAACGAAAATGTGAGGCCCATGTTCAGAAGTTACTAAGATTTCAAGACTGCAACAGGAAAGTATTAAACGAAGTGTGGGACCCTGTGAGACTAACCCGATCTCACATCCATGAAGCCAGCTCTGGGTATAGAGGCAAAGGGGCTTCAAGAGATTTGGAGTTAGAGCTAGATTTGAATTCCATCCCTGACACTGTGTCATTTTGAGGGATATACTTTTGCTCCCCAGTTTCTTGATATGTACAGTTTGTTGAATAATCCCTACTTTGAAAATCCATTGAGAAAAACAAGTTAGGGAACAGATGAAACTCTCTATGGCAGCACATGGCATAGGGTAGACAATTTTTAAAAATTCTAAATAAAAAAAAGAGTTGGTAGGGCTGGAGAGATTATTGATCTCACCAGTATGAGTGTGTCATTTCTCATATTCGTATAAAACTGACAAATTCATTAAAGGTTTGTTGACTGCTTATAAAGTGCTAGGCAGTGTCCTAGGTGCTGGTGTTTGTGCAGGTCACAGTCTAGTGGGAGACACAGCCAGTAAAGTAGATGAAAACATAATTGTGAAATGTGAAGTGTGATGGAAGAAAATAACTGGCACAAGAGGTATGGCCTTGGAGGGAGGCCAGGGAAAGCCTCTCTGAAGAGGTGGCATTGCAACGCTACAATCTACAGGTGAGGAAAATCTAGTTAGGGGAAGAGAAGTCAAGTTGGAGAGAGCAACACGTGCAAAGCTTCTTAAGCAGGAAAGACTTCGGTGTGTTTCAGGAACTGAAAGAAGACCAGTAAGACTACTAGAGAATGAGGTAGAGAGTGGTAGGAGATGAAATTGGGGAGGAACATAGGACCGGAACGTAGCCCTTTGTGGGTGAGAGTCAGAAGTCTGGATTTTATTCTAAGCGTAATGGGAAACCATTGAAGACTTTTAAGTACAGAAATGATGTGTGCTGATGGATATTGCTAAAATATCTCCAGATGCTTTGCATACAATAGTTGGAAGAGGGACAGAAGAGGAAGTGCGAGGCTACTGTGCAAAACCCAGTGAGAAATGATAATGGCATGGACTAGGTTTGTGACAGTGGAGGTAGGAAGAAATTGATTTTCTAATGTATTCTGGTGGTAGGAGCAATTGAATTTGCAATTGGGATTTGTGTGAGTGTGAAGAGAGACAGATGAATCAAGAATGGATCCCAGGTTTTGGGCTTGGGCAACTGGGTGGATGGTAATATTCCAGAAATCATGAAGACCTGGAGGAAAACAGGCTTTGGAGGAGAGTGAGAAGTCCAGTTTTGAACATGCTGATTTTGAGATGAGGGTATCAAGTTGGTTAGTTGAATATATGTGACTGGAGTTTAGAGGAGAGGTCAGAATGAGAGATAATCCAGGTGTTATCTGTTTATAGATGGTATCAATATTAAAGCCCTGGGAATGAATGATGAGTAGCATGACAGTACATAGATAAGGGAGTCCAGAAAAGACCCCTGTGGATCTATTTAGTAGAGGGACTATCCAAGGAAACAGAACAACCAGAGAGATGTATATAACCTCTTATGTTACAGAGGCCAAGAGAAGATCTTTCAGGAAGGGAGAAGTGACCAAGAGGGTTGAATGCTGCAGAGATTGGTCAAGGAAGATGAGGATACCAAAGAGCCCATTGTATTTGGCTTGGCAATTTAGATTGTTGTGAATTTGCTAAGAGCAGTTTTGTTACAGTAATGGGGACAGGAGCCAGAGTGGAGTAGGCTGAGGAATGAGGTGTGAAGTAGTGGAGACAGGGTGTATACTCAATATTTTGAGAAGTTTAATGTACAAAGGAGTGGGGAAAAAAAGGGGATGGGCATTTAAGAGGGCATGTGCAGTCAAGGTACTTTTCTTTTTTCTTTTAGGATGAATAATACCAGGGCATGTTTGTGTGCTGATAGGAATGATACCACATAGAGGGAAAGAATAATGATGGAGAGAAGGGATGCTTGTTAAACACAAAGTCATAGAGAAGGCTGAGGGGATCTATAAAATTATGCAGAAAAGCAGAGTGACTCACTGAGATAAGTGGCCAGCAGGGTAAACCTAACATTTGAACTATGTCCTCCCTTATGATATTGCTTGTATTTGGATTATTTAACCTGTTTTGTATATTTTTTTCTCTCCTTGGCTTGTCAGCTCCCAGAGAAAGAGAACATGCCTAATTTACCTGACCCCTTACACAGTATCTTGGCTTAAGTGTCATCCAGATGAGTTTTCTAAAATGTTGTAGTAGGAAAAAAATGGAAATTTGAACCAGCTATCTTAAGAATTGGTAGATGGTTTGCCATAAGGCACAAAATGACTGTTTCTGAACAGTATAGGAAGGAGCGCAAATGCATAGCAGACCTAGGGTTGCTGAATTGGGATAAAAAAGAGTAAAGAAATAAGATTTCTTCACGGAAGAGTGTGTATTGAATTATCTATAAGAAACCGTATGATGTTGTAAAGTTGATGGTGGTCTATAAGGCCTCATTAAGAATGCAAATGATATGAGCTCTGGGTGGAAACCAAAAGGCAGACCCTGGAAAGCTGGAAAACTGTTGAGGTGTACTTACTCTCACTGGGAGCACTCAAGGTCCAGAAGCTCAGCCAGCCCGATTTCATGCAGCCCTTTCTGTCACCTTGTCCCAGACAAGGTGGAAACATTACTGGATTTGGAAGAAAGGCCGATGAAGGAAGTAGGTTAATTACATGAAGCCTTGGTTGTCATTTTAATAATTTTAGCCTCATCAGAAAAAAAACATTGTTTCTCTGGGTTAAGAAATTGAGAGCTGAGGCTAAGATTTAGGAAGAAAAACTGTCAGAAATAGCAGAAAAATATTATTCAATGGCTTAGGCAAGGCTGTCATTGCTCTATAATGTTAACATCCTGAATTATCCTTTTGAGATTTTTTCAAATATATACTTCTTAAATTCCATAGCCAAAATATAAAAAACAAAACATTAAAAGCAAAAACATTGTTTTTATTTCTAGAAGAACATGATACTGTTTTCTATTCACAAAAGCTCAGTAATGAGCATAAAATATTGAGAGAAAACAGACTTAAACTACTTTTATGGTGCCAGGCTTTAGTTCTGGAAGACTGTTTTGTAGAGAATGGTGACAATGAATAACTCCTAGAGAACAAAGGAATGGTTACTCAAAAATGCCAGGTTTATTTATTGTTTAGATGCAGTGTTTGCTTCTCCTGTATTCTGGTCACATTCCCAAATAGTCTGAAAGGATGAATCTTGAAAACAAAATGGCAAATTACGATTGGTTTTTAAAGGGTAGTTTGTAAAAAAAAAAAAAAAAAAAAATATATATATATATAATAATAAATAGAATATTTTAAAAATCTTATTGAAAGAGATTTATGGCCATCCTTACTGGATCTTTCCTGTTTATTTCGTATAATTTCGTCTGTCAAGGAGTGAAAATCTTCTATGAACAGGAGAAGTAAGTTTAATGGTAATGAAAGCGACTTGCTCACAGCAGGGAATGGAGTTTTGCTCCAGGTTTTCTGCTTTGGTGAGCAAGTGATGAGAGACTGAAATGAAAGTGCTAGGAACTGAACGAAACTCTTAATCAGCTATATAGAGGATTGTCATAGAATTGATTTGTTCAGTTTACTGGGATAGGAATTAGAGCAGTTTTTGCTTTGTAGATATTGCATATTGATGTGGTAATGAATGTGGGGGGCACTTCAAAGATTACCCATATCACTGGGTATGTGGGGTGAGCTGATAAAACCAAAGGTTTAAAAATTATTCTTAAATCTCCACTGAACAAAAACTTATGAGTTGCTATAATATGTAGTTGTCTCAAAGATTCGGAGATACTGGAAAATTAATGTATTTTATCAGCTGAATAATCTTCAAAAGCTAACTGTAAGAAGCCAAGCATAGCAATATGACATGGGTTCAGCCAAATGTGTCTCATTTGGACTCCCTTTTTAATTTCAGTGATCATGGAAATGTTTTTAGCTCCCTTGAAGCCTTTGGAGATATGCTACTAGAAAAATCTTCAAATTATGTTACCTAAAGTATAAGGAAACAGTGATTTTTTTTTTTTCAAACTACTTGGTGAAATCCCAGGTTTTCATAAAATGTCTGTTGGGATTCCTTGGAACTAGGTGTGTGGTCAAGTGGTCGTAACTTTTGCTACTGGGTCCAGTAGTGAACGCAGATTGAGGGGTCTCATAGGCAGAAGGTGACCCAAGTCAAAAGGATGGAAAACCGTTGCCTTAAATAATACATACAGATGGCATTGCTTGCTGTGAGTGTCTATTTATAAGTGTAGAGATAATCTGCCACATTTTCCTTCAGCATCTGAGATACTGATTCCTTTTTTTCATATTTTCCTTTTAGTATGATGTCAGAATGGTCATGGTTCCTTCCTAAGTTAGTAGTCGTATTATCATACCTCTGTGATATTTGCTCCAGTATTCCCTTCAGAGTCTGTGCTTGACATATTTGCTCTAAACATCATCCTGAAAGAAAAAGGGGTTTATGTAAGACACATTTGTTCAGTTAATTAGGTGGCCCTTTACGGGAGGAAGTGGGCAACAGAGCAAGTCTGTGTAGCATTCCTGTCCTTGGTTTTCCTTCATTTACCTCTCTAATTCTCTGCTTTTCCAGTCCCCTCCTTACCAGACTTCCCACCCACACCACCCACCTGGTGATGTCTCAGATTCCTGCAGGTTCTCTCCTCGTTATGAAGAGTAATGTAAGACAAAGATGGTAGCTAATGTTTATAAAGATTTTAAACATGGAAACTATGAAAACTTATTTAAAATGACATGCAGCAGAACCCTTTATTTTATTCTTTTTAATTTAATTTTTATTTTATATTAGAGTATAGTTAATTTACAATGTTGTGTTAGTTTCAGGTGTACAGCAAAGTGATTCAGTTATACATATACATATATCCATTCTTTTTCACATTCTTTTCCCATAGAGGTTATTACAGAATATTGAGTAGAGTTCCCTGTGCTATACAGTAGGTCCTTGTTGGTTATCTATTTTTTAAAAAATAAATTTATTTTATTTTATTTTTGGCTGCGTTGGGTCTTCATTGCTGTGTGTGGGCTTTCTCTAGTTGCGGTGAGCGGGGGCTGCTTTTTATTGTGGTGCGTGGGCTTCTCATTGCAGTGGCTTCTCTTGTTGCGTGCGGAGCATGGGCTCTAGGCACACAGGCTTCAGTAGTTGTGGCGCGGGGGCTTAGTTGCTCTGCAGCATGTGGGATCTTCCCAGACCAGGGCTCAAACCTGTGTCCCCTGTGTTGGCAGGTGGATTTTTAACCACTGCACCACCAGGGAAGTCCTACTTTTAAAAAAATTTTTATTGAAGTATAGTTGATTTACAATGTTGTGTTAGTCTCTGCTGTACAGCCAAATGAATCGGTTATATCGGGTTGGCCAGAAAGTTCATTTGTGTTTTGCTGTAGGCTGTTACAGAAAAACCTGAACGAAGTTTTTGGCCAACCCAATACATATATCCAATCTTTTTTAGATTCTATTCCCATAAAGTTCATTACAGAGTACTGAGTAGGGTTCCCTATGCTATACAGTAGGTCCTCATTAGTTATCTGTTTTATACATAGTACTGTGTATATGTCAATCCCAGTCTCCCAATTTATCCCTCCCCCCTCTTTACCCCAGGTAACCATAAGTTTGTTTTCTACATCTGTGACTCTATATTTCTGTTTTGTAAATAGGTTCATTTTGTACCATCTTTTTAGATTCCACATATAAGTGATATCATGATTTGTCTTTCTCTGTCTTTACTTAGTATGGTAATCTCTAGGCCCATCCATGTTACTGCAAATGTCATTATTTCATTCTTTTTAACGGCTGAGTAATATTCCATTATATATATGTACCACATCTTTATCCATTCCTCTATCAATGGACATTTAGGTTGCTTCCATGTCTTGGCTATTGTAAATAGTGCTGTAATGAACATTGGGGTGCACGTATCTTTTTGAATTATGGTTTTCTTTGTATATACGCCCAGGAGTGGGATTGCTGGTTCATATGGTAGTTCTATTTTTAGTTTGAGGAACCTCCATGCTGTTCTCCATAGTGGTTGTACCAATTTACATCCTCACCAACAGTGTAGGAGGGTTCCCTTTTCTCCACATCCTCTCCAGCATTTACTGTTTGTAGACTTTTGGATGATGGCCATTCTTACTGTTATGAGGTGATACCTCATTGTAGTTTTGATTTGCATTTCTAATAATTAGTGTTGTTGAGCATCTTTCCATGTAGCAGAACATTTTAAATGTAAGAATGTATGACCAATTGGACTGTGATTGGTTGACTATTTTTTTTAAAATTTTATTTTTTGGCTGTGCCACATGGCATGTGGGATCTTAGTTCCCCTACCAGGGATTGAACCCATGCCCCCTGCATTGGAAGCGTGGAGTACCTGTGGGAAGTCCCAGTGATTGGTTGACTATTAATAACAATTCATAATTTGATTTAAAAGAATAGTTTTGTTGGATTTCATTGAAACTTAGGAGGTTTAATGTTCGGTGAGTATCAGAATTATATCTTAAATATGTATCTGAACCAAGATACGAGCATTTGTTACCCTTATTCTGACCTTCATTATAGAACAGAAACCATTGGTCTCACATATTATGGAAAGGAAATAAGCCAAAATGAGATTTTTTTATATCAACTTTTTAATGTATTTTTACTTTTTTATTGTGGTAAAATATAAAATTTATCATTTTGTCACTTTTAAGTGTACAGTTCAATGACATTAACTACCTTAACATTGTTATATTAGAACTTTTAAGGAAACACGTTTTGTGACATGTATTTCTGGTTATAAATTTTTATTGCAAATGTTTTGATCTCTTTTGCTATTATCCAATTATGAAAATTAAGAGAATTCAAGATTTATGGCCAAAATAAATTAACTGACTTGATACCTGACTGATTTTTTCAACATGCTCAGAAATAAATTATTCCTCAGGCGAAGAGAAGCCTACCAACATACAAACAAAAACACCGCTGGTGTATACATTGGACATTTCTCAATCTTATCTAAACTGTCATTGGATTTCTTGGTCCTTTGGGAAAAATTTTTAAATTCAAAGTCTTTTTATAATACAAATATCCACACATTACTACTACCATAAATAATGATTGTACTGCATTAAATCCTGTCAATAAGGCCTTTTCTATTATGAGTTCTATAAATTACTTTGGAAGAGAAATTGCCCTAGGAAGTAGATGCTTTATTAAGATGAGCAAAACCCATAATAGCTCTGAGGTTTTACATTTTATGATAGCTTTTTAGTTTTATTTACCTTAGGTTTACATTCACTGCTATGTGTTTTCATATGTCCTCTTTAAGTTCATATCAGTGTAACGAAATGTTAACATTTGCTAGGTGCCTATGGTTTTCAAAGTACTTATGTACATATATTGTATTATTAGAGCCTTTTAGAAACCTTTCAGTTGGGGAGGAGGGGCCATTCTCAGAGTTTTATAGATTAAGATATTTAACTTGCCTGAGGTCATTAGGGGAGATTGATTAGTTCCTGAATTCTCAGGACCTTTTTCTATTTCCTAACAACACATGAATACCCTTTCCCCCTAGATACAGTCACCTAGGGCTGTAGTGAGGGGCCCACCAATACCTGGTCGTGGGGGCAGGTATGAGACCTAAAGCACAGGCGGTTAGAGGCTCCCTTTTTGCAGCATGAACAATGAGATTGCTAGAGGCTGAGGTTACTCCATCTCAGCAGAGGCATGTCTTGATTTGACTGTTCCTGCTGAGAGCACTGCAGAACTTCCAGCTTCCTCAATCTGAAGTGGCCTTGCTTCCTCTTTTCCAGGTTCTGAAGCCTCCTGGAGACTCTGGGAGTCCCTGATATCCTTTCAATAAATTCCCTTTAGTTTGAGTTTGCTGGAATCTCTTTCTGTTGCTTGCCACCCCAAAACCAACACAAGATCATTCCCAGTGTCAGTGTGGTAGAAATCATTGCTTGGACCCAAATATTCCCTCATGATGTTCCATCAAATATTGGTTCTTTTAAAGCATATTATTAAAGCTAATTAAAACAATTGCTTATCCTTTTAAAAAAAGATTTCCAATTAATTGTTATATTTTTAATATTTAATTCCCATTCCTTTTCCCCCTTTCCATATGCCCTTCTCACCAAAGAAAAGTTTTTAGTCTTTTTAGAAACTTAAAATTTTTTTTTTCTTCAGGCCCTCTGCTGACAGTAACAGAGCATGATAAAGAGAAATGGTTCATCTAGTGCAGGCAACTAATGTGTTTTGAAGTGAAAATTAAAAAAATCTTACCTCAAAGTTGAGGTAAGTCAGTGGTTAGATAGAGATGGGTGTGAAATTGTTTGATATTTGGATTTCAAAGTAATCATGTCTCCTCCTAAACTATGAAGTCATTTTCTTAGAGTACTTCTTGTTTACATGTCCATGTGAGATAAAAGAACCCAGCATGCTGTGTTCTTTAATATTTCCATTTTGTTGGCACTTTACTTCTTTTATGCCCTCTCGCATGTGTTTCTAATACCTGTTTCCTGTAGATTCTTTATCCACTAACTTAGATTAGGACATTAATGTCATAGGATTATGAGGTAATACTTTGGAATACCAAGTCATTTATTCAGTCACTATTGAGTGTTTATGGGGTGGGAATTGTGTTAGTGTGGGTAGATATCTTTCAACAAATGGACTATTCACTGAAAGATTTGAACAGGGACTTCACAAAGGAACATATAGAAATGGCTAATAAACACACGAAAAGATGCTCATTATCACTAGTTTATCTGGAAAATGTAAATTAAAACCGCAATGAGATACAACTACACACCAAACAGAATGACTAAATTAAGATTGACAGTACCCAATTTTGGTAAGGACATAAAGCAAGTGAAACTCCCATATTTGTTACTGAGAATATAAACAGATACAGCACTTCAGAAAACAGTTTGACAGTTTCTCATAAAATTAAACATACACTTACAATATTTTGCTGTCTTCCCTACAAAAATATCACCCCCCAAAGACTATCACTTGAATGTTCATAGCAGCTTTATTTGTAAGAGCCTTAAACTGGAAACACCCCCAAATGTCCACTAATAGGTGAGTTAATAAACAAATTGTGGTATATCCATATAATAGAATATTTAGCAATAAAAAGAAATGAACTGATATATAAAATTGCATGGTTAAATCCTAAAAATATGTTGAGTGAAAGAAGGAAAGAACAGAAGAGTACATATCGTATGCTCTCACTTATATGAGATTCCAGAAAAAAAAAAATCGATAGCAGAGCAGGGGTTGCCTAGGGATGGGAATTAAGGTGTTTGGGAAGGGGGCACAAGGAAGCTTGTGGGGGTGGTAGAAATGTTTTGTATCTCACAGTGGTAGTTTCCCAGGTGTATAATTTTGTTAAAACTCATTGACATGTACTTTTAAAATGAGTGCATTTTATTGTATGTAAGTTATACCTCAATAACACTGGCAAAATGTAGGTGGATACTGTCTTTTTGTTTTACAAGCCAATTTGAAATATGACTAATTAAAATGGAAACATCACAAGGCACTTGTTATATTTTTAAAAGTATAGTGCTTTTTTGAGAATTTTAAATCAAAATTCCCATCTATTTACAGTAATACAGGATGGGGAAGTTATCCAAGAAACCAAATATATTTTCCACTATTAAATAATCTTTTATTATGGAACAAGAGTTAGACAAGTCCTCATATCTTTAAGTAGCTTGTGCTACTAGTTTGGGGAAAAAATGTTAAAACAGCAACAGCAAAAAAATTTATGCTAGGTGGTAATAAATTGTCAACCAATCCAAACTCATTTATCAAATATAAAATGATAATTTTAACATACTTAACTCAGTATTTTATTATGTTTTATTAAAATGGTAAGAAACCATGTGTTAATTTCTCCCCTGCTTTCTTAAACACCTGCTTTAAGTTATGTGTTGTGAAATCGTCTCCATGGACTTGTATCTTTTAACAGGTGCCAAACAAATCCCAAGCAATACTTTGATTCTGTAGGTAAAATGACTAGGTTCTTTCTTTGTGAAATAAAAGCATATTAAAAACGCATTTATTGGTATGGTGATACTCAGCCTTCCTGTCAGCTAATAGAAAGTAATACCTTAGCAAAAAAAAAATCATTGGGATATTATAACAGGATTATTAAATGTTTTCCTGAGGCCTCAGGTAATAATAGAAATTCAGTGTTCTACCATCTGTTCTTTTAATGCAATTTCAAAGTAAGTTTTTCAGGAAACAGTCTCCTCACAATTCCTTTAAATTTTTACTTTTCTAACATGATTTCATTTTTAGTGCTTATATTTTTAAAAATCCATTCACTATAAATCTAGAGAGGCTATTATAGGTGAGAACCTCACAAAGAGTTTCTTGGATACCCATTTGGGAGAGGCAGGGTATAGAAAACTCTCCCAGTGAGGCAGCAGTAGAAAGTAGGTGAAGCATTTTGTAAGCTGGAGTCAATCAACTTCCACATTAAGAGTTTAATGGCCATACGTAGCAGTGGAGGTTTATAATTTAAGTCTGTTTGCATTTTTTTTAATAGTTCTGAAACTTGAATGTTTACCTCCTTAAAAGCATATTTTGGTAGCACCCTTAATACTTCTATTTATAATTTAGGAAAAAGTTTTTCTTATTAGGTTGTCTTTAACAGGTCTAGATAAGTAGAAAAATATTTTTATATATGTTTGAAGAATAATAATTAGATAATTATATCATATTGAAACTTAATTATGACTGTATCAGTTTCTTGTGGCTAATATAACAACCACAAAGACAACAGAAATTAATTTTCTTGTAGTTCTGGCGACCAGAAATCTGAAATTAGTATCACTAGCTGAAATCAAGGTGTCAACAGGGCCGTACTTCCTGCAAAGTCTTTAGAGGAGCATCTGTTCCTTGTCTTTTCCAGGTTCTGGTGGCTCTAGGCATTCCTTGGCTTGTGGCCACATCACTCCAATCCTTGCTTCCATGGCCATGTTCTCTTCTGTCTAGGTCAGATTTCTCTCTGACCTAGACAGACTTGTGACTTCATTTAGGGCCCACTCAGATAATCCAGAATCACATCTGCAACGACCCTTTTTTCAAATGAGGTAACATGTACAGATTCCAGAGATTAATTAGGACCTCATATCTTTGAATGTCATTATTCAGGCTACTGCAAAGACCTAAAAAATGAAGCTTGCTATGCCGATTATATTGCTCTTTTTCCTGTCATTTCAAAGCACATATGGTCTTTCCTACACATTTAGTAGTTTAAATATATTACTTATTTACCCCAAAAAGACTATTTCTGTTGTATAACACACTGTCTGTTGTCATTTACAATAATCAGAAGAATCTTAGGTTTTCTCTGCCTTATGAGTTAGTGTCCTGTGTCTCCATTACAGTAGTAAAGATTTTGAGCACAAGACCTATGTGATACTATGCCGTGTATTGTGAACCTGAGAATTTCACTAATAGTATTAATTTAAAATATTCAGTCCTGTTGTTAACCAATGTGTTTATTACATGCTAAATTTTTGATTCAGAAAATGTGATTGCTGTATACAGACCATCTGATAGAGTAGAACTTTTAAAAATATCTGTTCAAGAGAATAACGGCATTTCAGTTTTTTAAAGCTAGTTCACCATATCCCACGTCTATTTTTTTTCATTTTGGGAAAGGAAGTAAAAAGGTAATCAATGAATAAGCTGTTAAGAGTGGCAATATCAACTCTGTTTCACAACATAAAATGATAACAGCCTATTGTTATGATGAAATGATTCTTGTAATAAGGCATTGATGTAGGAAAAAAAATCCATCATATTAAAATTTCATTTCCATGGTTTCACTTAGATGCTGACATCTTCCCTCAAATGGTATAATATTTTTTTTCATTTTAACAATATCTTTTAGCCTTGTAGGCCACAGAACATGCTGCTTCTGTGTGAGAGGTCAGAGCTACCCTATACATCATAAAGAATGGAGCTACAACAATTGCAGTACAATAGGACAAATTAAATTTTATTTTTACACAGCAAAATTAGAAGGTTATATTTCAGTTTAGCCTTATGAATATTACAAAGCAAAGGGTCATTCTTGGGAAGCCATTTTTAGAATAGTGTCCATCGATGAGGTGTGGTGAAGTACCGAAGAGTGAAAAGTGAGCAGACAGTATACAAGCCAGTGAAGAGTATGCACTATTCATTCATCCATTGAGCAAATATAAAGAGCCCTGTACAAGGTTGAGAGGCTTGTTAAGGGTGTAGTTTGGGGGGCCTGCCCGTATGCATACAAATCACATTGTGACTACTTACTAATTTTATGACCTTGAGAAAATTATTTAATCTCAGCTACCAAAGTCTATTTTCTTCTCATCTATAAAAAAGAAATAGAAATTATCTCATACTTTTAAAAGTTAAGTTAGATGAACTGTAAAAAGCACTTAGGACTGGCACATACTAAATGTTTAACAATATGGATTACTGATTTTCAGGGTCTGAACTAGATATAAACCATATAGGAGATAATAGCCAGTTTGATGAATTTAAGCCATGACCACACTCATACAAATTAATAAGTAGGCCATATTCAATGCATATGACCAACAAAAGTTTTTCCTTCACTGTGGATCAGAGTTTCTTTGCAACTTCCAAACTGGCCCTCAAATTCCTCACATCAAACCTAATCATTTCTCTAAACCTGCAGCCCTAAAGTCTGAGTTCTAAAACTCCAGACCACTTTATTGTCTTTGAGTTCAGTCCTTGATCCCTCAATCAATACCATTATTTCCGTTTTTAAAGAGGACTAAATACCTCGAAACAAAGTCCCCTAATCCAATGGAAACTGTTTGTTATGGTTCATAAAGGTAGTGACACAAATGACGTGACTGTAACAAAAACGGTGGAACAAAACAAACACATTTGGGTTGTGTTGATTTCAGGTCACTCTAAATATCTGGAGAAGTTTCAGCTACATTTTTTCCATGGACAGAATTTCCATTTTCTTTCTGTCAAAACAAAACTAATTTTTGCTTCCTGTGTATGTGTATTTATGTGTGGTGTGTGTTGTATTTTTTCTCTTGGTAAATTGATGTAAATGGTTTTCTTATTTAGGAAGGCAGGCTCTAGCTAAATGCTGATGTTGGAAATGTTTAAGTTAATTCTCTGATGTTTTCTTCCCTTGGAGTTACCCCTTTCTAATATATCTGAATGTTCTCTTATTCCTTGAGGAAAATTTTGGTCTACTTTTACTTACATTTTTCTTTTCTACAAACTATATCTCTGTAGACAGAGGCCATATTGTGTGCCTTCTTCCATGCTCTACATTCATCTCTTTAATTCAACAAATAGTAAGCACTGCCTATATCCCAGGCATTGTGCTAGGTGCTAGGAATACTACAGTAAACAAAATAGACAAGGTTGGATCTTTTTTTTATAAGGGGAGCTATTTACCAACTTCTTACTGTGTTAAAATAATGACACTGTATTCAGTAATGGAAGGCTTTATTTTTCTTGTTTTCCTCTGTTACCTTTTGAGTATTTATGCACTTAGGTGTGAGGCAATGAAGAATAGGTACAGAGATTTTTTCTTAGCCTTTGGCATCCTTTAAAATATATTTTCGTCTTGAATATGTATTAGTTGTCATCTGCCAACTATTAATTACTGTTCTTTGAAGCATGCCTGGTACAGAGAATAAAGACAAATAGAGTTGATAATTTTGCATAGCACTGTGAAAAAAGGAATCATCAGAAGGAGATGAAATGCATAAAAGGACATTTTTGTTATAAAGCAATTATAATTAGATCTCAGTATGTACAAAGCAAACAAAATTTTTCCAACAGAGCTCTCTGAACTTATGGTGGTTAGAGTGGTTTAAGCTTACTTTTGTCTTCCTCTCATTTTCCAAAAGGAAAAGACACAAATCTATTTGTATAACATTGACAAGCAGGAAAAAAAATCCATGTTTATGGTTGAAGTTTCAGGATAAGATCTTGTTTACATGGAAAGAAAACCTACCAATTATCTACTACTGTTGAACTACCTCTGGGAATTGGGAGGATGTGAGCAGCTGGTTTGTGTCTCCACCTATTCTAAACCCAATGTCTAATGATTATTTGTGCCCTTTCCTAAATTCCTAGAATTTAGCACAGGAGGAAAGATCCTATTTCTTTTTGACTTTGTATATTCCACTGGGCACAGGACAGGGCCATACATATGGTAAGGAAGTGCTAATTTCTAGTAGACTCAGAATGAAGTTGTTTTTATATGATGGTAGAATCTATGTTGACAGTAAGACAAGGAGTAATTATCACTACATTTGCCAGTCGACAGATATTTACTAGTAATTAGATAAATATGCCAAGTGTGGAGGATATGAAGTCAAATGAAAAGAAACCTCCAATTTAGAGGTTCCCACAGTTTAGGTGTGACCCATGCATGTTAATTATAGTACAATACAGGAATACCAACATGTAGATATGTACAAAGTACTGCAAGAGCTGGAAGGGTCACGTACCAATGCTGCCTGGATAAGTTGGAGGGCCTTACAAAGCACAGAGATACTTGGTTTAGGCCTAGAAAGATTTTCTAGGTGTCGAACACGACAAGGGCCGATGAATCTATTTTGTGGGGAGGTGGCAGAAATTGAGGCAGGGTAGTTAGATAGGATGCGTCTTGGGGGTTGTGTGAAAAAGTTCAGAATTCAGTCTCCATACAACGAGGAGCCATTGGAGGTTCTAAGACGACCAGTGGCATCATTTTAAGACACCCATTGGTCAGTTTCGAGAACAGGCTGGAGGAGAGGAAGAGACTGATACAGCTAAAGCCTTCAGAAGGTGATAGCACCAGTCCAGTCAAGAGATGACCAGGATCTACCTGACATAAGGACAAGAAAGGGAGGAGAGATTTAAGATTTCATAAGGTAGCTTTGAAAGAAATTGGTGAGTAATTGAATTGTAGGAAAGGGAGTGATGAAAGATGGGTAAGAGAAAGGCAACTAGAATAATTTCAAAGTCAGAATATTCCCATGTTATGCTACGTTGCTCGAGTGGAATGCATCTGATTAAGGTTGATATTAGCTAAATTTATTTCCTAATGAAAGTCTATTAATGTAACAAACAATCATTGAACACCTGTTTATTTCTTATGTGTTGGACACTCTTTTATCCTTAAAAATCCGATAAGAAAAGCTAGCATTATTGAGCTACTACTTTGTGTTAGGCATGGTGCTGCACACTTAGATGTTTCTATCTAGATATCTTAGATATCAGATGTTTCTATCATTCTCACAGTCACCCTGGGTTGTGTGTATTATGGTCCTAATTTTATATATAAGGATGCTGAAACTCTGATATCTAGTTTTCTGTGTAATTGAACTTATAAGAGGTTTACTAGTTGAACAAAAACTGGACATTTCTGATTCTAAAACTGTTCTTTTCATTAGCTTACTCTGCTTCTCTATGTCAGAATTTCATATACCCTGCATTTTCAGGATTTTGAAAGGAGAAATATTCCCAGTTGGTCATTAGGAAGCACCAACTTGCTGACATGCTCTAAATTCCTTTAAGTCTTATTCCTGTGGGTTCCTAATTCTTATTAGGAAAATGCACGTGTCCTTTATCCTATAGGAGTCTGTGGGGTTCCATAAGTCCTACCTCTTTGGATCGCATCTCCCGAAGACTTTGTGGTGATAACTGCTTCATACTTGCCTTACTAGTGGTATAGAGCTATAGGAGTTATACCGCCTGGGTTCAGACCTCTCCTCTGTCATTCATTAGCTATGTAACCTCAGTTCCGTTCTCTCTGCATCCATTTACTCACTTATCAAATGAAGGTTATAGTTTTACTTCACAGGACTGTTGTGAAACTTAAATGAGGTAATGAATGTGAAAGGATTAGTAGAGTAGTACCTGGCAAAAAGTAAACACTAAAAAATGGTAGTCATTATTAACATTTTTTCAACTACCTACGCATGAAGTGCTTTGTAATCTGGTCCATGGTTATCCCTCTAGCCACATTCCTCCCCACTCCCCAAGCACACTCTGTGTTCTAGCTACTCTGAGCCACAAACAGTTTCCTTTGAAACAACCAATTTTTTTGTCACTCTGCTATCTTTGCACGTGGTTCCCTTCCAGGATGGCCAAATCCTATCTCCAAATCCTCCATAGCCTCTTTCTCTAGAACAAGAGTTGGCAAGTTTTTTTTGTTTTTGTTTCTTGCAAAGGGCCAGACAGGGCCTATTTTAGGGTGTGGTATGTGGTATCCATAGCAATTACTTAATGCTGCCATTGTACCATGAAAGCAGACATGACAGTAATCGAAGGAATAATTGAGGCTATATTCCAATAAAGCTTTCTCACAAAACAAGTGAGCTGGTTTTACTTGTAGGCATATTTTGCCAACCCCCTTTCTGGAAAGTTCTCTGGAAGCTCCCAGTCTGAGGTGGGTGCTCTTCTAGATGAGCCTTTACCCACTCATGCTACCTGTAACCAAGCATTCTTTACCCTCAGGAAATTATTTGTCTCTCTGTCTCTCATAAGACTGAGAAATGTGAGAGCAGGGATTACATCTTGTCTTTTCTGGCTTTTTATACCTTTCCAAGGGCAGAGAAGTCTCATTAATGTTTCTTGTGGAAATGGATGAATCTCATTAACAAGATGCTGTGCACTGACTTTGTGATTCATTTGCTCTTTACAAAATCTGGCCTAACCTGATAAGATTACTGTAAGGTTCAAATTGAGGCCAAATCAGCATGGCTCATACTTTCAGAAGGCGTGGCCTCTGTCTTAGAGATAACATGAAATTGGCATATACCACTCCTTTCTGTTTGCTGTAAAGTATTTTCCCTATAAAAGAGTACAACTTTCAGAGGCCATTGAAGTGAAACAATTTAATAAAAACTGTTTGTTCATTTCTTAGTAATGGGGTGATTCAGTTAAGTGCAATTTTAAATTTAATGATGTGGGGAAAAATTTGGAAAGTGAGTGTTGATTGTATGCTTTGGAAGTACCTGTCCTATAAGATTATTGAAGTAGGTAGAAGAAATACCATGGACCTTTGATACATCCATACAAGCCCTTAGGGCATCTTCAACATAGCTGAGTAGGGAGGAGGTTAAAGATAGGGGTTACCAAAATTATCAAAGAATTATCTGGAGAAGATGGCAAACCAGATATCTTAAATTTGATAATTTTCTATCATTTCCAATTTCAGGAGATTGTGTACATTTCTTATTGTTGACTACTGAAGCAGCAAGGTTTTGTGGCATCTTTTCAAATTTTCATTAAGTTATCTTGACACATAAAAATGAATCCAATATCTAAAATAGCTTTGGATTTAAATTTATTTTGGCATATGTAAGCAGCAAAGTGACAGACTATGTAGACTTGCATGCTGATTCTAATTTGTGATAAGCAGTTGATGACAATTTGTTTGAGTGTTCATTTCTCCATTTCAACCTTGCTGGTTAAAAGGTGGCTGAAACAATTCTGGTATGTAGGCTAGCCATAACTTTATTGCTTACATATTGATCATGAAGGGTGTGCCCTTTTAGAACTCTTTCTCCTAGTAACCCATGAGAGTGATCTGAGGAGATAATATTAACTCGAAATTTCGATTTTTGCCTCTTCCTCCTAACGGCTGTTCAGCTGGTTAAGTCATTTACTTGAAATAATTCTTCAGTTATTCAATTGTCTGTGGTCAGATTTGAGTCTAAGCTTTATTTTGACTTAGCCTAAGGAATCTTAGGCTGTGTCAATCTTTTCAAAGACTGTTTTGAAATGACAAACAGGGGCTTTGCCTTCCTCCCCATTATAGCTGTCATCACTCAAGTTCATCTCTTTAGCACTTCAGCCTTACAGCTCATTTCCCATTCTCTGATTACTCTCTAACCACCCTGTGTATTACTTCTGCTTTCAGGATATCATTACCTGTTCCAGAATATTCAATGAATCCTTGCTATGCACATCATCAAGAGCAAACTCTTCAACTCTTTTTTTTTTTTTAATTAATTAATTAATTTTTTGTGGTACGCTGGCCTCTCACTGTTGTGGCCTCTCCCATTGCAGAGCACAGGCTCCGGACGCGCAGGCTCAGCGGCCATGGCTCATGGGCCCAGCCGCTCCGTGGCATGTGGGATCTTCCCGGACCGGGGCACGAACCCGTGTCCCCTGCATCGGCAGGCAGACTCTCAACCACTGTGCCACCAGGGAAGCCCTCAACTCTGCTTTTAAGACTGCTAAAATCTAGCTCCATCCTGTCTGTCCAACCCTCAATTTTCTCTTTCACCTAACTTAAAGCACTATTTTTATATCTCAGCTATTGGGAAATAATGCTGCAGTGAACATGGAGTGCAGATATCTCTTGTCTAACTCATAGAAGTAGAGGGTAGAATGGTAGTTGCCAGGGCTGGCGGGGAAAAGAGAAAATAAGGTACAAAGTTATACAAGAGGAATGAGTTCTGGAGATCTAGCATACAGCACGGTGAAAATAGTTAACAGTACTGTATTGTATACTGGAAAACACACACACACACACAATTGTAACTATGTAGAGGTAATAAGTTATTTAGCTTGATTGTGATCTTTGCACAATGTATGTATATATCAAAACATTGTTATATACCTTAAATAATATAGTATTTATACATAGAAGATATAATAAATAAAGTTGTTTTTTAAAAAAAACCCACTATTCCCAACAGATGAATTATTTACTGCCCCTTAGGCCTGCCAAAACCATGTCCCCCATCTGCTTGCCTTTTCTCTGTCTGCTCATATGAATCCTGGGTGCCCTCTGAACCCCTCCAGTTCCCCACATCCCCTAACTACCCCAGCCTACTCTGATATCCTTTTCTCATCTTTATCCTACTCTATGTCCATTTGTTTCAATTAAATGGAACTCTAAGTTCCTTGAAAGCAGAGGTTAGTGGCTATATCATTGATTCTTAATGAATATGTGATCTTTTTTTTCAATGAAAATTAGAAACCCCTTCTTTGAATTTTTTTTTTTTTTTTTTTTTGCTGTACACGGGCCTCTCACTGCTGTGGCCTCTCCCGTTGCGGAGCACAGGCTCTGGACGCGCAGGCTCAGCTGCCATGGCTCATGGGCCCAGCTGCTCCGCGGCATGTGGGATCCTCCCAGACCGGGGCACGAACTCGTATCCCTGCATTGGCAGGTGGACTCCCAACCACTGCGCCACCAGGTTATAAAGTTTGTCTTTTTCCTTGTTAAGAGCTCTGGCAAATAAAGTATAGGAGTAAAATTAACACCTGTTTTCTAATTATCTGAAGATAACATTGTTCTCACTTTAGATTTCCTTGTATTCTTTATTTGAATACATATAATACATAACATAACTACAATCACTGTGACCATATGAAATCTACAATTTATCTAGTTATTTCCACTTCGACTCTAAGCTCCTTGAAGCAGCGAGTTTGTCTGTTTACTCTCCACTCAGCTCCCAGTGCTTTGAAAATTCTCAGCTGTATCCTGGGTGTTGACAAGGACAATCCCCTCTGCTTATTTCCACATTAAATAGTCTTCGAAGTCCTGATGGTTAATGGCTTCATTATATTCCTGCTTACAATTATACTATATTATTTTAACATCCCCTGTTTTTGTGCATTTAGGTTGTTGCCATATTTTTCCTTATAAAATTGCTGCTATGAAGCTTCTTGAACACAGATGTTTCTGTACATATTTGGGTGTTCTTAAATGGTAAATATTATTGTTTTAGAATTGAGGCAAAGCTTATGGCCAAAATTCTTCTATTTAAAGGCAAATTATGGGTATTGTTAATGCCCTTGATAAATATTATCACTTTTGAGATTGTTCTCTTTCTGTTTAATGAATAAAAGGAGAATTTTAAAGCCTTCATTTCTTATTTATGAAATTGAACAGTTTCCTAACATTTATGGATTATATTATCAGTTGCCTGTTCATGCCATGTGGCCTTTGTTTTATGAGGACGTTCCTCACATTTCTCACTTTACATTTGTGTAGTGATTTACAGACTCAAAGTACAGATGGTCCCTGGCTTACGATGGTTTGACTTACAGTTTTTTGACTTTACTGTAGTGAGAAAGTGATGCGCATTGAGTAGAAACCATACTTCAGATTTTGGATTTCGATCTTTTTTTCAGGCTAGCAATCTGAGGTACAATGCAGCTTCCAGTTAACCAATGCTATCATGGGGTCAACAACTGATATTTAGAACCATTCAGGGACTTCCCTGGTGGCCCAGTGGTTAAGAATCCACCTGTCAGTGCAGGGACACGGGTTCGATCCCTGGTCCTGGAAGATCCCACATACCACGGAGCAACTAAACCCGTGTGCCACAACTACTGAGCCTGTGCGCCACAACTACTGAAGCCTGCACGCCTAGAGCCCGTGCTCCACAACAAGAGAAGCCACTGCAGTGAGAAGCCTGTGCGCAGCAACGAAGACCCAACGCAGCCAAAAATAAAATAAAGATTCATTACTATAAAAAAAAATTCAGTTTTTCCCTTTCAGTATAGTATTCGCTAGATTACTTTCGATAATCAACAGTTTATTATAAAATGAGCTTTGTGTTGGATGATTTTTGCCCAACTGTAGCCTAATTTAAGTGTTCTGAGTGCCTTTAAGGTAGGCCAGGCTGAGGTGTGATGTTCAGTAGGTAAGTGTATTAAATGCTTTTTTGACTTTATTTTCAATTTATGATGAGTTTATTGGGATGTAACCCCATCTTAAGTCAAAGATCTGTACACATAGCACCTTATTTACTCATTGTAACAACCTTCTTGGAGAATAGGGCCATGTATGAGCCTTATTTTATATACGAAGAGAGACTCAAAAAGCTAAACTGCTTGCTCAGGGTAATGGGCTAACAGATGCAGCTGGGACCAGAACGTGCCTTTTTACTGTTATCCTAAAGCTTTTCCCGCAACAGTACTCTGGCCTAAAGAAAACCTTTTCAAAGGAGAGATCCTTGAACTTGTAAAGAAAAATTAATACTATGTGAGAGTATCAAGTGTAATTAAATGTATCATGAAGCTTATCACGACACAGACCAGTGTTGGTCAACTCAACAGTCTTATGCCAGTGCCTGACACAGGTGATGCACTTCATACATGGTTGCTGAGTAAATAAATGGGCAGAGTCTATGTTGGATAAACTGGATAAAGTTGCTGGGAGCATGCATGTTTTGATTGAAAATCTAACCTGTTTGGATGGGAGTTTGTCTTAGTAAAGAATCCATTCTATTTATCAGGCAATGTTCAGACCTACATTTGAAAGCAATTTTTGCCAATTTAAAGAATCTGTAATGTGGAGTTGATGAGGTTTGATGGACTCAGTATTCTGGAGTATATCTTATAGGTTCTCCATCTTTTTCAGTCTTTTTCTTTATGATGTAAAAATGAGTTCTAAAAATGCATTGTAATATTAGACTCATGAGTTCAGGTCACTGCATTTCAAATTGCATAATCCTCTTCCACAATTTCATTTCAAACTCCTCTAATTTAGGTGGGCAGATTTTTTTTTAAATTTATTTAATTTTGGCTTGTTGGGTCTTCGTTGCTGTGCGTGGGCTTTAGCTAGTTGTGGCGAGCGGGGGCTATTCTTTCGTTGCAGTGCGCAAGCTTCTCATTGCGGTGGCTTCTCTTGTTGCGGAGCACGGGCTCTAGGTGCGCCGGCTTCAGTAGTTGTGGCACGTGGGCTCAGTAGTTGTGGCTTACGGGCTCTAGGGCGCAGGCTCCGTAGTTGTGTTGCACGGCCTTAGTTGCTCCACTGCATGTGGGATCTTCCTGGACCAGGGCTTGAACCTGTGTCCCCTGCATTGGCAGGTGGATTCTTAACCACTGCGCCACCAGGGAAGGCCCTGGGCAGATGTTTAATGCCAGGGATTTAACTCTTTTGTCATTCCTTGTGCTTCTGAAAAAAGGTATCAGAGAACTATGGGGGACAGAGGGTTTTTTTTTTTTTTTTAGGTTTAATCTAACAAACATTCATTGTGATGTTTTATGTAATAATCAACAGACCTTAGGGTATCAGAAATCAGTTATTAAGGTATGGTTTATAAGATTATTTGATTCAGAAATACTATAGAGTAAAAAGGAGAAGCAAAAATCGAAGAGTGGTTATACCTAAAGGTCTTAAAAAACAGACAGTAGAATAGTATTAGAAAATATATGCCTTATAAACAAAACCTATTATCCCTGGCCAGTACCCTCCAGATAAAGGCTGTACTCTTCTGGCTGTAAAGGAAATAATAGTAGCTTGAAAAGTGGTCCTTCTCTAAATTGAGACACATTTCATCGTTGGACGAGCATGGTTTTATCCTGGTTACCAACTGTACTATTTTATTTAGAAATATCTTATTGTACTACATGAATGTTATTGAATTTTCTACATTGGAGACACAGCTTCTATTTTATTTGTGATATGAAACTATTTTTCCTGCCTAATTAACATAAATTAGATGTAAACGTTGGCAAAACAGAGCTTGTGTATGTTTTTATTCAACTGTATATGTTGAATTCTTTTTCTTACAGAAGGATTTTGTTCCAAAGATTGATTTTAATTTCCTAGACATGGTTCTTAAACATCTATCTTCTGAGCTCATACTCCTATGATTGGAATTTCCCAAGTGTAAGGGCATAATAGGATGACTCACATATAAAACTGGCCCTCTGACTTTAAAATATTCTGTCCCATAGCAACAAACCTATTGCTTTAAATGAAAACAAAATCAAAGTTTCTGTAAATTATGATTGTTTTACAGCTGTTTAAGACCAAACTGTATCACTCTCTGGACTCTTAAAAGTGGTTAAATAAAACTGTGCTTTGATGACCATAATCATTACTGATGTATAAACGTGTACCCCAAGAGTATCTTTTTAAACAATAGTTCTTAAAAACAATGTATAAAGTTAAATATAGGAAAAGTATATCTGCTAAACAGTCTGTGATTAATTCTAAATATCATGAGCCAGAGCAGAAAACAATTTGCAAAGTTATTTCTGTTACCAGCCTGCTTGAATCCATTTTATGGCTCTAGGAGTTGTTTTCCACTGGTCATGGAATTAAGACCAAATTACCAAACTCTTCTTCAACGTAATCCTCTTACTTTTGTTAACTTTTCCTATTTTCATTTTTTTTTCCGTTTTTGCTTTTCTAGGTGGTCTTCCTGAACATTTTCTTCACTTGATTTTTTTTTTTTTTTTTGGTTCCCACTCTTACCCTTGTTCATTCCCCAAATTCACACCCAGTGGAAATTGTTCCCCTGCTTTCAGACTGTCAGCTTCTAAAAATTTACATTAATTCTGTAATTCCATTTCTCCCACTAAATCTTTACCAGTTAAAGAAGGGCATTACTTTTCCCTCCAGCTGTGTCTTTTCCAAAGCATGCAATTTCTTCTTTGTTCCCATCTTTTGCTTCAAGGCTCTCTCTCCTTGACCCCCTACTAAAAAACCTTAGGTCAATTTTAATTGGTATGAAGCTTGCCCAGCACATGAACCTAATAAGTTCTTCTGATCATAATGATAAAGAATGAACTAACCTAGAGTTTAAGACCTTAATCAAGATGTCTAATCCAAATGTTGAAGTAAGCTTTCATTAATTTTCTAGCAGCTAGAAAAATCAGAAAGGGAAATAGTTAATGTTTGATCATCTACTGTGGTACCAGTATTACCTCAGCAGAGTACTGCTATTGTCAGTTATACCAAGTTAAGGTTAACAGTTCAGCTCAACATGTGCTTGTTTCTTTAAAAATAACTCTTCCTAGAAAGTCTGAAGTTTTTGCAGTATTTGACCTTTTTCTATATAACGTATTCTGATTTGTTGACATAGAGTTTAGCATTTCCTAGATGATAGTACTCAGAATTTTCCTAGGTGACCACACACTCAGGACCTCAAGGTTCTGTTTAGGAATGCAAAGCATTTATATATGAAGTTGTTAATCCTTATATAAAAAACATAAGTACCAAACTGAGTACAAGAGATGGAGATACAGAGAAGGGATGCGAATGAAGTGTTTGGGGGAAGTTTCATAGAGAAGATGGATTTGGACTTGAGCCCCATAGGAGAATAAGAGTGTATGGGAAGAACACAGACAGAGGCTTAGTGTTTCTCAGTAGAAGTGCTGTTGGCATTTTGGCAGTACGGCTCTTCATCATGAGAGACCGCTCTGGTCATTGCAGGATATTTAGCATCCCTGGTCCTTGGGTACTAAATGACAGCAGTATTCCAGTTACAGTGTAATCAAAGCACCCTACACAGGTCCAAAACACTTGCATGGGTGCTGTGCTGCCCTTGGTTGGGAACCACTGTGGAACATGCCATCCTCTTATGGATGGTCCTGATTTTGGCTTTCCCAGGCAGAGTTTATGATGCCAAGTAACAGGAAGTAGAGGTTTATTTATTCACACTGTAACATATTTTAGAAGGTGTAGACTTGAGTATTTTTAAAGGATAGGTTGGATTTTTCTCTTGAAGTTATTTCAAAATGAGTTTTTCAGTCACCCAGGAGAAACCTTTTTTTAGGTTAGAGAAAATCATGTGTGAGACAGGTAGATCATACATAATTTAAAAGACTGGGATGTGTGAGGACAACATAGACACCAATAAAATATAATTTTCTGAAATTGGTGAGTTTTGGGACTAATCATTTTTGGCTAATATACCTACACAGGGAAAATATCTTCACTTTTAATTCTGGAAGCCTGTACTCTCCATGTATCTTTATAAATTATGTACACATGTACAGATTAAGTCTAAAAAGGCTAAAGCAATACATGCTTACTTAAGAAAATTTAGAGGACACCAAACATTGTGGGGAAGAAAAAACTAAAAATTATAACCTCAATAATGAGGGATATTTTCTCAATGTTTTCTATGGTTCATACATACAATGTAGTTTCCTGCTTTTTTCCCACTTAAAGTTCTGATGAAAGTATTTTACATATATATTGAACTCTTCATAAGCATATTTGTCATGCATCAATAGAATATTTAATATGAATGATTGAGTCAGTTGTAGTACATTTTGTCTATTATTAGTTCTATGAAACCTCTCATGTTAAATGAATCCTGGCAAGTAGGTGTCATTGATTTTTTTTTTTTCTTTTAGCAATGGTTCTTAATTTCTTGCATCCTACATCTCTTTGAGGGCCTAAGGAAGTCAGTGGATCTCCCCTCAAAAAAAGGCATATATGTATATGCTCAGAAAATTTCTAGACCACCTGAAGACTCTGTGGGTCCTTTAAGGAAATATAAATATTGGATTACAAACTCCTATTTTTCAGCATAAACTTTCTCTCAAATGTGGGAAATGTCAGGGGAAGAATGAATGCCACTGTTGAGATGTCTGTCACTTGGTGGTCTCAGTGGAACTTAATGACATGAGTGTGCTGTGTGGTGTGCTATTGCCAACTGTTCTGAACCCTGAGGCCATCTAGAGTTCGCTTTTTCCAGGCCATTGTACCAGAACCTGTTTATTGATGGAACTGGCTGTGTAGTGTTGGAAGGGATATGAAGAGTCTCTAAGTTATTAACGTAGGAAGAACTGAAGTCCACATTTCCAAAGAGTGTAGAGATAAGGCTTTTTCTCTGAGCACTGCTTATTTGCTGCAGAATTGGGTAGTATCCAGATTTTTGTTGGTGACTTCCCACTTTTCCTTCAGGTGTTTTTGTTCCTTCTGTTTGACATTGCATCCTTAAGTTAAGCTCTATTGCAACTCTCCCCGCCAAACACCCTTAAGTAGCACTTACCAGCATCTCCTTTTTCATTTCTTGCCCCATCACAATCTCATCTGTTTTATTCTTTTCAACCTAGGCCAAATTCTGGAACACAAGAATGAAAATGGATACTATTTTCTCAATACGTGGAGCATTTCACCCCATATTATGCTATTCAGTATCTATAGAAATACCTAGAAAGTGGTGTTCTCAAACTTAACTCTGTGCTTCCCCTTGGCTGTTTTATTGCCATAGAAACTTTAACAGATTTAAAAGTTAATTCATTTATCTCACTCCCTTGGCTTGAATCTGTCTCTCCTTTTCTTACTGCTACATTATTTCAGTCCCCCCAGACTCAACTGCCCGGTCATCTTTGACACCTTCATCTCACTGGCCGTTTAGAACTATGGTATCCTAATTCCTCCTAGAAAACAAATCACTTCCTCCTTTTAATTCTGACTACTACTGGCCTAATTCAGGACAATAATTTATGTCCTAGATTGGTTTCCTTTCTGTATTCTATATTCCTACCAAATCATGTTCTAGAATATTACTTTGACCACATTACACATGTACTCTAAAACGCTTAATGGCTTTCCCATTTCCTAGAGGGTAAAGTGCTTTCAAGTGAATAATTATTCAACTAACATGTCTTAAATGCCTTTCTCCATGCTATATAGCGTACAAATGTGATATAGATATAGTCACTCAAGAAATTGTTCAGTAGGAAAACCAAGATGTGCATAGTTAACTATAATGCTAGATAGAAGATGCTCTAAATTTTGAGAGGTAGAAAGTTATAGTGAATTTGAGAGGAGAGTGCTGATGTTTCCCTCTGACTGAGAGAAGTAAGGAAGGCTTGTTAAAGCCAGAACTGAAAGAATGAATGGGATATAGATGAGGGAGAAATGGGGCAATATGCTTTGAAAACAGGGAGAATAAGAATAAAGACTGACACTGAGCCAAGGCACATTTGGGGAAATTCAAGTTGTAGTTTAAACTTAGTCTTGGATTGAGGGCCTTCCAGACCTTGGCTCAACCTTCTTTCTGGTTAACTTAACTCCTTTCATGTCCTTAAATGCACTCTTTGTTCTAACGAAATTGGCCTATACTTTATCCTATGACAAATGCCTTGATTTCCCTGTCTTCATGTCTTTGCCTTTGTGTTTCTGTTAGTAGGCTCTTTCCCATTTTCTCCATAACCAAAGTTCAGACTATCAGTTACAGGTCCTGACTCACTTCTGAAGATATGTCTTGTTTAGCAGGTACAATGTTTGTTTTTAAATTAAACTTGAATGCCTGAATGTGGGGCACATATGCTCTCATTCACTGCAGTTCCCCTAAATTCTCTCGTCATATTTTTTTAAAAAGGCTTTTCCTTTTAGTTCCCACTCAGGCCCTTGTCAGCATTTGAGTTTGCAATCCCTATGAACTTGTTCAAATCCCACTGATTTTTTTCTTTAATGATTTTCCAAATTACTCTAGCCCATGGAAATGACTTATATCTTTAAATTCTCTTCCTTCTCTGAACTTACTGTTTTATCTCCTTCAGTTGGAAATTAGGTACTGCTTTAAAATGTCTATGGATTTAATGATTAAATTTGCAAAGATGTTTAACTATTATACCCAGTATCTTCAGCACTGGGTATGTAGGAGCTAGAAATGTTTTACAAGTTCTTCATGCCACATGAGTGGCATTCAGCATGAGTGCAACAAATATTAGGTTGAACCATATGAAATTGTTATTTGTGTTGGTCCAAATGGTTGAATATTAACAATTTCAAACAGTTCAACATAAGAAAAATCAAATTTGATTTTTAAATTTGCAAACTTATGAAACTTCCTAAAATGAATTTTTTAATTGTATAGGTTGATTTATTTATCATCCTTCATGTGGAAAAATTCCAGTAACACTTAATAAAGCTTGACCGTTATATTCATGAATTAGAATTTTAAAAAGTCATTTTAATCTAAGTATATGAATAATAACCATTATTAACCTATACTTATAATAGGAAAAGTTTTGAGGAAAGGTAATATCATAGGAGAATCACTTTATATATTTTACCTATGTATAAATTTTTTTTCTTCAAGAAATAAAGAGGTAGATAGATGTAGTTGCTTTTGTATTATTGTAGAATCAGTTATCTGAACTTGATTTTGGGTTCTGAACAAGTCACTTCATCTTTTTAACCTCAGTTTTCTACTGTATGAAATAGAAATAATGGCAATAATACCCCTCACAGGTTTGTTGGGAGGATCAAATAAGAGAATATACATCAAGAGGCCAAGGATGGTGCCTAGCGTGTAATAGATGCTCATGTTGGTTTCCTTCCTTTTGATCTTCAGGCAGGGATGGTCTTAGGGAGTATGTTGATGATAAATGAGGGTAATTTGTAGTCATCAAGGCTATGGGGAATGTTTGCTTTTTTATTTATTCATATGTTATTCATTTGGATCTGCCGAATCTCTCTGGCCTTGTGTTCAACACATTTTACCTCTTCATTATACTGCTGTTCCCTCTCTTCTAGCCAACTCGAGGTTAGTTCCCTCTGTTCTAGCCAACTCGAGGTTATCTTTTAATCTTTGCTCGAACTATAGTCTTCCCCATACTCAATGAGGACAGTTCTCCCAGGACTCTGCTTTCTCCCTCGTAGCATGTAACCACAACTGCAGTGAAAAGCAACCATGTACTTCAGTGTTTATTATCTCCTCCTTCACTAGATTTAAATCTCCAGTACCGTGACCATGTCAGTTTCATT
Source organism: Tursiops truncatus (assembly GCF_011762595.2). Taxonomy (NCBI): domain Eukaryota; kingdom Metazoa; phylum Chordata; class Mammalia; order Artiodactyla; family Delphinidae; genus Tursiops; species Tursiops truncatus. The sequence continues at coordinate 67,708,955 of NC_047039.1, read as the reverse complement.
TACCACCATCACTACAGGGCCAAGAATGGTACCTGGTCCATAGTAGGGTAGGGTTCAGTGTATGTTTGCAGAATCCATGACTGACTGACATCTAATTAGTGAATGTCTAGATCTAAAGTGGTGCATGTACAATCAGGATGGAGGAAGAGTCTGTTAGGTGGTCACCTCAAGGTAATTTGCCAGCTTAAACTGTGTCTAAAAGAGGACTACTGATTCTTATTTATGGAGCTGGTAGAAAGGAGAGTCCTGTCTTTAGCCAAACCAATGATTGTGTTCTGCATTTCAAATGGTCAGAATTTAAAGATATGCAAGTGACTGAAGCTGAAATTTAGACAACTCCTAGAAATATAACTGCTGCTCAGATGACAACAGCCAAGTTCAATTGTTGATTGAGATGAAGAAAGTTATTTAGTTGTTTGTTATGCACATAAACAAGGGAAACTTAATACTCTCGACATAGTACACTCATTCCTTTCTCCAGGACACTCATTCCTTTCTCCCTCTCATTTCCTTTCTTCCTTTAAATAAATGGGCTCCTAATAGTTTTACCTCTTGTTCTCTTCTGTGTGCCAGTGAGATCTATTTATCCATCTCATATGGAGAATGTAGATGAACGTATGTATGTGTGTATACATGTCTATCTGTGTGTGTATACATGTCTATCTGTGTGTGTGTATATATAGTCAATGCTGTCTTGTCTAAAATATTAAGTCTTCTAGATGGGTTGTTTGAATTTTATATAGGGTTGAGATTATCTCTTATTTTTATCACATAACATTTTGTTCTCCTTTTTTGCTCTCAGAAGCTGTTGCTTTGCTATAGTTCTTACAGCACGATAAGACTTTTCAAGTGGCCAAATCTATTCACAGCAGTTCAAGTCCCCAGAATCCTCATTTTGATTTCTCTGAAAAACAGTAGACTGTTGATCCCTGGACTCTGGACTGCAAATGTGCATTTCCTCAAACTGTTAAGAGTAATCTCTCCTGGGGAGCTGAAGCCACATTAGGGAAATTAAAGACACAAATTCTTTTTTTGTTCTTGAGTTTTAAATGACTTTGCTCTGAAGATAAAGTCTCCCTTGACTGGTATATGTGGAGAATTTAGAGGCTAGTAAAATGTGCCTGTAGACCCTAATATACTGTGTCAGCTATTCTCTAGGCTGAAATAGGTGGATGGGGCAGGAGCATGGATTAATTTCTGCTTCAGCGGCAAATGACTTACATGTTCCTTAAGGGATTTTTCATACTGCCATTGGCTTTCCTACACATATCCCATATTATGAGGCCAAGATAATATACCAAGTGCCATGTATGTACTCTAAGGTTTTATCTCAGAAATTTTGTGGGGAGGGATTTGTGGCAAGCTTTCCTTCTCATTTGTTCAATTTTTATTTTAAGTCTTTCTCATAGCCCAGACTTAATTTGATTCTCTCAGACAGACATAATTAAATAGCCAGACTTTATACTTTTCTTGAAAAAAGATGATGCACTTTGACTTTTTTTATTCCTCTAAATTTTGTATACCTATGTGTGTTTCTGTGTAAGCTTGTAAAAATTAAAAATATGACAAAAAAAGCCCAAAGGCAAGGTTTTCCCCTCCTGGTTCTTCATGTAGAAGGTGGGTCGTCGTGTTCTCTTCTAGCCATGTAAGATGGGTGCTGCCAAAATCTTCCAGACAGTGGCACAGAAATCGCTGACTAACGAGCCCTTGATTTCTGTGGCTTCTTTGAAGAAAGGAAAAGAATCCTTCAACTTCTTAGAACTGGAGCTGTCCAAAAAATATTATTTGGCAATGGAAAAGTTTTTGGAGAATATAGGTGAATATATATGTGTATGTTATATATATGGAAAATATGTTTACAATGTAGGATTGAGTGGAAAAACATTTTACAACATAGTATCTAAAGTATGATCTTATTTTTATCCAATGAGAGAAGAGTTATATGTGTTTGTATCTGTGTGTGCCTGCATGTGCATTTCAGTGCTAGTAGCGGTTATCTCTGGAGACGGTGCTTTGGTTTTTAGAAAACTTTTATAGTAGAAGTAGCTGCTGGTAGGTAGTCTTGACTACTATGTGTCAGGCATTGTTATGCCTTATCTAAATTATTTCACTTCTCATATTTTGTAATATTATACATATTTTAATAAGACACAAGTAATATTTAATGAAAACAATAAAAATTAATGTTTCTAAAGAATGCTACCTTTTTCTTTTCCCTATTTTTCCAACTATACTAAAAGTGATGTATATAGTTATCAAATATTTAACTTGGAAAGTTGTGGCACTAACATTACTTTTCATAAGGATTCAAAGTCTATCCTATTTCCTTGTAGTTTAAGAACCCTCTTCATAGACTCAATTTATGGATGTAAAATACCATGGTTATTGGTAAAAATAAAGATGGTATTTAGAACCCTGTCACTTCTACTTATCTTTGGATCTGCCCACACCGGGTCCTTCCCTGATAGATATCCCCCACAGATTATTTGTTATCAATCAAAGATTAGGTTCTAATATCTGATTTCATGTGACCATGAAGACTTAGAATTCAGAATCATGTTTAGCATGATGTTTGGCAACTGTCAGCTCTTTGGTGTCTGGTGGTCTACAATTCAGTGGTTGCTGAAGCTGTTTAGGAAGCTTCTGAACTGAGTTTAGTCATATATTCACCCCAGATGGTCTCAGCAACGCCTTATTCTTTCAAGGCTATGTCCTTGAAATGGCTGCTAGCATGGGAACAGTAGGAATATATATCCCAAGGACAAGTGATGGGGTGAGGAGCCTCGATTGCCAGAGTCCAGCTCGTGGGTCAACCAGTAGTCACGTCCTCTTGATGACTTCCTCCAACACTAGTCATTCTGATGTGTAAGGTAACCTTAATGAGTGTAGGAACCATCAGTTGAGTAAATGCTGTCTCTGGGAAAAGCAGCCTACAAGTACATTTTCCAGTATTCTGATTGTTATTCAGCTGTGTGCTCTCAGTGCCACTGGAGAAATGGTGCTCTCACTAGAAAAGTAAACGTTTTTACTTTGTGTATATGTCTGTCAGTCAAGCCACATGGTCAACTAAGAATCAAATTGAATTTATAGAATATTTTCTATAAATTTTCTATTGTCATTTTCTTCAGAAATTCTGTAAGTTCCCAGGTTTTAAAATATTTAAGTTATTCCTATAAACTGAGTCCTTATCCATGGCTTAAGCTACAGGCCAAGTATATATTGAGTGATAGTATCACGATGAACAATATTATGTAGTATAATTTTCTAGGGATTACCATTACTAGCAGCATGAAAATTAATAAAGGTTAGCTATATATATACACACACTCCCAATATCCAATTGGCTACCTGATGTATCTGAACCTCAATATTGCACAGGTACTATAAAGCCAATGATTCTAGATTTATGCTCATTAATTCTGTTACCTCTGCCCCTCTGAATGTATCCTCTTCCTGTATTCTCTATTTTAGGTAGTAGTGTACCACTCTTCCCCTTTATCCCCACCAACCCAGAAATCTCAGTCATTCTTAGTTCCCCTCTTTCCCTTGTAAGTTCCAAGTGGTGGTAGTCCAATCAGCCACCATTTCTTACTGATTTATATGCCTATATATTCTAAGAATTACTTAAAAATAACAGATAATCTGTGAATGTCAGTGTAGTGACGAGTATGTTTTTATTGTAGATAGGGCTAGTCATTTAACTTGAGCATCACAGTTTGGTTGTAAAGTGATTGGGAATGGCAGGGATTGTGGCAAACTGAATAGTAGCCATGCAGAAGTGCAGACTCCGAGTTTTCAGATATTCCAGTATTTTAAGAGAAGCTGGAAATCTGAATCTTTGTGTCAACTCCTGATTTTTAAATGTAAGCTTCTAGTTTAAATAAAGAATATGCCAGGCTAGTTAATAAACTCTGTAAATCCAGTTTATCCTCTGGGTTGCCACCTTTAGATCTATGCATATAGATCATGTTGGGTACTATGTTTCATATACATTCAAATTGGGTTTTTTCCTAAATAGTTATTAAAGAAATAACTTCTTTTTCAGAAAAATTGATTTTTCTAGATTGATATTTTGAGAATACTGCAGAGACAAATGTGGAGATAATATTCTACCTCCTTATATTCTGGAACCATTCTCTGGGACTTCAAGGACAAACTTCCATAATCCAAATTTAGGGCTCTCCGTGTGCTGCTCAAAGTTTTTAGATATTTTCTTTGTCTTTCCTTTTATCAAAGGAAGAGTTTAGTTTCACTCTCGAAATGGAATGGGCGATAACTGTGTCCCCATTATCTCAAGAGATTCAAAATTTTATAATTCCTTGGTTACATTTTGCCAAAGGGGTTAGACTTCAAATTCTATTATATCAACTTTTCTTCTCCATTATTCAAGAGATTTTTATTAACTGAAGAATTAATACCTTTTATAACTGTTGATTCTTCTTAAATGACATTATAAATCTTCTATTTAACAATATTGAGAGCTCCTGAGCAGTTTTAAGGCTCACCTGGGATTGTATTAAAATGAATTCTTGCTCATACTGTGTTCATTGCACAGCATTCAATGACTAAAATTGTTACATTTAGGTACAAGATACCAACAGTGTTTTTTCTTTGTTTTCTTTTTATTTATTTTTTCTTTCTGGCATTGCCAGAAAGCCCTAAGACTGCTAAAGCCTAAGAAAATCAGAGCGGAAAATTCAGTGGTATCTATGGGAGAGTCAAGAATAGAAAGGCTAGGGGCTTCCCTGGTGGCGCAGTGGTTGGGAGTCCGCCTGCCGATGCGGGGGATACGGGTTCGTGCCCCGGTCTGGGAGGATCCCACATGCTGCCGTAGAGGCTGGGCCCGTGAGCCACGGCCGCTGGGCCTGTGCGTCCGGAGCCTGTGCTCCGTAGCGGGAGAGGCCACAGCAGTGAGAGACCTGCATACCGCAAAAAAATAAATAAATAAAAGTAAAAAAAAAAAAGAATAGAAAGGCTAGTGACTGGCAGTTTCCATGGCAACAACGGAATTTTCGGGCTAAAAAGATGTGTACGCTACACCATCAAATGTGCCAGAGATTGGTCTCCATGACGACAGCACTGTGAATGGGGAAATGTACGCTCATGAGATTTTGTTTTAAAAGCCTGTTGGGTTATTTTAGAAGAAAATCCTTGCCAAATCAATATATTTTTCTATTATTATTTCCCTAAAAAATACATAGTCAAAATAAGGAATTCCATTTGTTCCAATATTTGAGAAAGTAACATTCTTGAATATTGGTATTACAAAAGGGGTTACTGACGTACAAATAACTCCTTTGGCAGCATGTCTGAGATGAAGAACCCGAAGAGTACAGATTTTTCGAATGTATTTACTTTTAAATTTCAACATTTATTTCAGAGAGCAGTGCCTCCAAATGTGAAAATAACTACAGTTATTTAACTTGTTTCTGAACATAAATCAACAGCCAGAATGCATGATGTATTAAAGCTTTCCTCCTGTTGTATCAGAGAGACAGGATTTATTACAGCAGTCATAGAATAAAAGAATGCTCAAGACTAATTACTACTCAAGTTCTTATGCTTCGATTTCTAAGAGCTCTTGGCGAATTTTCCTTGTTGCTGCATTTTGTAAGCTCTAATGTAAGCACTAGGGAAACAGACCATGCGGTTAGTGTGTTGTGTGCATAATTAAGGACTCATATACATAGTGTTAGTTAAGGATCGATTCAACCATAGAAAAAAACACTGGCTTTCTGCCTAAGGTTTAAAACACTTGGTGAACACATTTTGTTTTCATTTCATGGGCAGATGCTTATGTAACCATTTTTTGAGACCTGCTTGGTAAGATTGATTTGTTTGTATTAGTGAGGAAATGTAAAATTTATGAAACTGTAAACAGGGTTGAGGAAAAAGGGATAGTATTCTCTGGGCTGGTACTAGCTGGAAGCATCTAGGCTAACCAGGACAAGAAGGCAATCCCAGAACTTGGAGAGAGGAGCTGCTGCACTTTTGTAGAGGGACACAGATAACTAACTTGGAGCAGCCTAACAGAGCAGGAGCTGAGAGTAAACACCCCGAACGCATTTTCCACCCTTCTCAATCTCTCATTCGTGTTTCCCATCGGCTGATCCCAACAGAGGTCAGAAGGCAAAAGTAGCAAATAGTCTCTGAAGGTCAATTGCCAACGGCACAGAACAGGGAAAAGAAGGGTGGAAGATGAATCTGGAGGGGCAAATACAAGATATCCAGCACTACCAGAAGTGAGACATTTAAAAGTGTCAAGAATAAAAATTAGCTTGATTTAAAAATATCACAACATACATGTATGTATAGTAGTTTGGGTTAATAGTGTTGTAAATATTGATGTAAAATGTTAGAGAAATCTTTTTATGCTCTGTTTTTTTAAAAAAGCAAAACTGAATAGTAATACAGAATATTGATGAATGTCTTTTTAAAATGAGTTCTATTTCATCATTGTTGATAGTCATTTATCTAGTATCCATATATAATATACAATATTATTTGGGGTTTATACAAAGTAAGCTAAAAAAGTCCCCTTTTTTAAAGATCAGTACTGTAGAACTGAAAAGGATTATCAGACACTATTTTCATGTTTGTTCTCTACTTTGAGACAATATGTAATATCAACTCTCAGTGAATTGATAAATAAAATGCATATGGTCATTTCTGAGTAAAGGTGAAAAAGGAAGTATGAAACATTGCTTTGTCCTTTAAAGAGCTAAAGATTTAATTGAGAAAGAAAAATGTGTATTCGAGAGACTAAAGGACATTAAAAGCAATATGGGATAAACTGCAAAAACTATGGCTTTACAGACATAAAAGTTCCATAACTGTTTTGAGGTGGGTTTTTTTTTAAGATTTTCAAACAAGAAAAATCAGGATATCACTCATTTCAGGGTTCATCTGGTGCTTTTGCTGGGTCTACGCAAGGCAAGCATTTTCTGTTAGTTCTCCCTTATATAGTCTTATGTGTGGATTTTTTTCCCCCTCTCTTACAGTTTAAATTCAATTCTAAATACCACGGTACTTAGAGTAAAAAGAACAAAAACACAAATTCACATCTTGGTTTTACCATTTTCTTGTAGAGTGGTTTGGATTTTTAACATTAGCGCCTCAGTTTCCTTATCTGTAAAATGTGAACTTAGAAGAAAATAATAAATGGAAAGGTTTTTCACATGCAGCTGTTGCACAGTAAACCCTATAAATGAAGTGGAGCCTGTCCTTTTATTTATCAGTTAAGCACTCAGTCAGGTTTTTATGGAGGGTTAGAGAAGCAACCATTTCAAAAGTTTAATTAACTAAAATTCTCATTGACTTTTCTAGTCCATGACTCATTTCCCCCTAGGTGTGAAGCAAGTAGTTCCTTTCAAGGACTCAGTTTAATAACTGAATCTTTAGATTGGCTCCATGAGTTATACATACTTAGCTTCTCGTAAACTTACACAAGTATTTCGAGTTCCAAGTCTATAGAAACTATGAATTGGTTTTCTTGAATTCACTGACCAGTGTGGTAATTGTGTACATTCATGAACAGTGAGAAAGGTAGACATTTGTTCATGTTCAAACTTGTTAGTGCTTGGCCTAGTGGCACGGAAACGCAGGTCTGTCGAGACTTTAGACCACAGGACACCACCACTTCTAACACCAGAATGACAGCAATTTATTGAGTGCTTACTCAATGTCAGATACAGCACTGAGTGCTTTACATACATGACTTCACTTAACCTGAATAGGGACCCTGTAACTCCTAGGCTTTTTGATCCTCATTTTATGGATGAATAAACTGGAGTTTTGAGAAATTACTTACACAAGGCTGCGTAGGTAATAAATGACAGAAGTGGGATTCAAAATAAAGTCAGACACTAAAGCAATGTTCTTAACCAAAACCAGTTTCAAATACTTAATTGTGTTAAAGGGCACACATTTATTTATCCATCTATTCATTTATTCAATCAACCGTGGCATGCGTCACAGAATACTGTGATTGTTTATTTTCTCCTCTCTCCTGTGGGATCTGTCAGCACTGTGAGGTCAGGTCTAAGTAGAGAGGAGGTGCTCAGAAACTGTAGAATCACTCAGCATTTACTGAACCCAGCCTCTTCTCTAGTTGTTGGGGACAAACAGGAAGGATGAGGAACTTAGAATATTTAATAATCCCTCTGTCCAAGAACTAAAGCCATCCCAATATTAGAGAAAACCGTGTTAACATAATGAATTGCGTGGGCTCTGAAATAGACATACCTACTTTCACATTTTAATTTGCTTGTTAGAGTGAATTTGCTTGTTTCTGTGAGCCTCAGTTTCCTTACCTGTAAGTTGTGGTTAATAGCGGCTACATCATTATGTTGTCCTGAGCACTTGTATGCTGACAAATATGAAGCATTCAATAATAATAATACTTCAGTGCCATATATTTTTCAGTTCAGCCACAAATATTTTTTCAACTTTGAACTTGGTAGTTGCCTAGAGTCCCACTTAATCACTGAGAGTACTAAATGACACATGGGGCCTTACCCGGCCCCATGAAATGGCCGGGTTCTGACTTGACCATACTTACAGGACTCCGGACTCCTATTTCTTCCTACTCTGTTTTCTGCGGGGATGTACTCACCTGCTCTCTTCTACCTCTGTGGTTTTGATAATATTCATCCTTATGTCTGGGATGATCATCTTCTCTGTTCCCCCATCTGACTGTTACTAGCTCTTTAAGATTTAATTCCAACTTTCATTCTTCTAAGAATTTTTTTCTATGCTCTAGTGTTTATTGATGGCTGAGTGTTCTAGTCTCTACCACATAATGCAACACTATTTTATGCTGTCTGAGGTCATCTGGTATCATTCCATATGCATGAGGCTTAAGGGCAGTGATTATGTCTTACATTTCTTTAGTCATGGTTGGTCCTTATTTCAACCTGGGGACTGACCTGACTCTACTTATCTAAACCTGTGTGTGTAACATCTTTCCAGTGGGTTACAAGATAGTTCCAGCTTTTCATTCTTCAATCTTCTATTCCCTCGTACCTAGGGGCAAGATGCATAATAACTTCTTCCCTTGTAAGTTTTAAGCAGTTCTGAGTTGAGATGTTGAGTGCTTCAGAGTCGTCTTGGCCAAAGATCAGGGGAGTGCATTCTCCCTGTCAGGCCCTAAGTTACTAAGTAGGTTTTATTTATGATGTAGTGAGTGAAAGATTTAGAAATCCAAGAGACAAAACTCAGGAAAAATGGATTTTTTTTTTTTTAGTAAAGTCACTTATTTTTTATGTAATAGAATGTTCAATAATAATAACCAGATATTGGCCATACAGTACTGGTTTCTCAGCTCTTTGCTGATGAAGGTTCTTTCCCTGGGAAGAATTGTCTTTCTTAGAAGGGGGTGCTTTAGGGAGGTTGATCCATGGTTCAGCCCTGTGAACTGAAGTTGGTTACTGCTTCTCCAGGGTCAAAATGACCTGCCTCCCTCCTTAGGCAATGAAATGATTGACAAAGATGAAATAAGGTTTGAACTTTTCCATTCTTAATTGTGGTGCTGAGAGTTGGGATTCTTTGTCTTCTAGTTGATAATATTACAAAATCACAAGCATGCATAATTTCTCATAACATAGGACAAGATTTAAAGTGTTTACGTGCTATTTCATATATTCTTCTTCTGCCTTGTATGTATTATCCTTTGGGATTGGAATGGCCAAGGACTTACTGTGTGAAGCACAAAGAACATCAATGACATTTTATAACCCTGTCTTTTCCTGGAAAGAAGAATTTCCCTAGGCAAATAACCAAGAAGACCACTGCACATTGAGGAAAAATGACAGTCCCTTCTAATTTTGGGAGTGTTGGACACTAACCTTTTAAATCAAGATTTGTACTTCTTGGGCTTCCCTGGTGGCGCAGTGGTTGAGAGTCTGCCTGCTGATGCAGGGGACAGGGGTTCGTGCCCCAGTCCGGGAAGATCCCACATGGCCGCGGAGCGGCTGGGCCCATGAGCCATGGCCGCTGAGCCTGCGCGTCCGGAGTCTGTGCTCCGCAACGGGAGAGGCCACAAGAGTGAGAGGCCCGCGTACCGCAAAAAAAAAAAAAAAAAGATTTGTACTTCTTGAATCTACACATATTAATAAATTGACTATGTTGAAGGATTGTGAAAGCAGTGAAAATTAATGCATTGCTTTTACAAACCTGGGCAATCATTATCTTGTCTTAGAAAAATTGATAATATTTAAAATATTATTCCAAATAATGCTCTTTATATTGGCATAAGACCTGCTTGAATAATGAAGATCTGTTCTGTCATGTCATAAAGATATGATTAAGCATTTATATCATTTATATTCTCATAAATATGCCACTTGATATTTTACATTTATCTAAATTGATACAGCCACTATGGAGAACAGTATGGAGGTTCCTTAAACTAAAAATAGAACTACCATATGACCCAGCAGTCCCACTGCTGGGCATATGCATATGCATATGGCAAAACCATAATTCAAAAAGACATGTACCCCAACGTTCATTGCAGCACTATTTACAATAGCCAGGACATGGAAACAACCTAAATGTCCAATGATAGATGAATGGATCAAGAAGATGTGGTGCATATATACAATGTAATATTATTCAGCCATAATAAGGAACAAAATTGTGTCATTTGTAAAGATGTGGATGGACCTAGAGTCTGTCATACAGAGTGAAGTAAGCCAGAAAGAGAAAACCGAATATCATATATTAACACATATATATGGAATCTAGAAAAATGGTACAGATGAACCTATTTGCTGGGCAGGAATAGGGATGTAGACATAGAGAATGGGCATGTGGACAAGGTGGGGATGTGGAGGGTGGGATGAATCAGGAGATTAGGTTTGACATAAACACTACCATGTGTAAAATAACTAGTGGGAACCTGCAGTATAGCACAGGGAGCTCAGCTTGGTGCTCTGATGACCTAGATGTGTGGGGTGGGAGGGAGGGAGGTCCAAGAGGGAGGGGATATAGGTATACATATAGCTGATTCACTTCATTGTACAGCAGAAACATAATATTGTAAAGCAATTTTACTCCAATAAAAAAAAAAGAAAAGAAAAAATAAACAATGTGCTTAGTGATTAAAAAACAAAACAAAACTCCAACATTTTGAAAAAAATTAAAAAGTCAAAATATTATTTAAGTATTATATGATAAAGAAAGAGAAACATGGTCTTATTTCCATGTCCTTTAAGTCACCCCAAGTAGTTGTAAATTTCTGTGATGCAATACTGTACCTAAAATGGAATTTAAAAAATAAGACAATTATTTTTGCTACTTAAAATTTATGCTCCTTTAATATTAATATCTTCACATTCATATCACATAGCAGTTCTAATTTTACTATCATTAGACTTTTAAGAACAAAGATATATCTAAATTACACCATTGACTGTTTCAGCGATAGTTGTACACACTGTATATTATTATTCAGTAATATCTAATGCTGTAATAGTATCTAAAGCAAAGATGGACATGCGTAGGTTCTAGCAAAGGGAATTTTTTAACAAACAACTTGTTAAAATTTTACATAGATGGTATTTGAAGATATTCACTCAAAAGGGCATCGTTAAAGTTATAGTCTAATGTTTTGATAATTTGAATAGTGACAACATAGAAACATCGCCCAAAGTTTCCAAAGGGCAGCAAGAGGAAGCATCTCAGCATGAAAATATGAGGGAAGAACTAAGTTGGAGTCTTATATCCTCAGAACCTGGTACAATGTCTACGACTTATTAGGTATTCAGTGTTTGACTGAATAGCGTTTCCATTTTGCCCAAATCAAGAAAATTATGGCAAAGGTTTTCAGTGCCTTGGATGGCTCTAACTATAGCATTATTAAATAAGGAATATTACAGATGGTGCAACAATGAACACTTTTGCTAAATAGTTTTTTAAAGTAGTTACACCAATTTACAAAGTGGTTGTATCAGCAGTGTGCCTAAATTCTAATTGTTCCATTTTCTTGCCAGTACTTGGTATTTTCAGTTTTTTTCCACTTTAGCCATTTCAGTCTGTGTATAGTAATATCTTATTATGTTTTAATTTGTATCACCCTGATGCTTAGTGAAACTGTAAGTCCTTTTGACATGTTTATTGACTATTTGCATATTTTTTGAAGTACCTGTTTTAAATCTTTTGTTCCTATTTCTATAAGATTATCTTTTTTTTTTTTTTTTTTGCGGTACACGGGCCTCTCACTGTTGTGGCCTCTCCTGAGGCGGAGCACAGGCTCTGGACGCGCAGGCTCAGCGGCCATGGCTCACGGGCCCAGCCGCTCTGCGGCATGTGGGATCTTCCCGGACTGGGGCATGAACCCGTGTCCCCTGCATCGCCAGGCAGACTCTCAACCACTGTGCCACCAGGGAAGCCCTATCTTTTTATTTTTGATTTGAGTTATTCATATATTCTGGATATGAGTCATTTAGACCTGTGTATGGCAAATATGTTCGCCCACTGTGAAGCTTGCTTTTTATTTTTTGAATAATGTCACTTGACAATCCAAATATCCATTAATAATAGAATGGATAAATATATTGTGGTAATTTCATACAGTTGAATATTATATAGCAATGAAAAAAAAGGGCTGCAGCTACATGGACAACATATTGGGTTGGCCAAAAGGTTCATTCGGTTTTTTTCCATAAGATGGCTCTAGTAGCACTTACTTGTCTTTAATTTCATTCGAAATAATTTTGTTAGATTGTATGCGACAGCTGTCATATCAGCGTGCATTTAAAAAAAGACATTGAAATTGGTGAATTTTTGTGTAGCCATTTTAATATTGAAGATGGAAGAAGAAAAGCAACATTTTCAGCATATTATGCTTTATTATTTCAAGAAAGGTAAAAATGCAACTGAAACACAAGAAAAGATTCATGCAGTGTATGAAGAAGGTGCTGTGACTGATCGAACAAGTCAAAAGTGGTTTGTGAAGTTTCGTACTGGAGATTTCTCACTGGACAATGTTCCACGGTCGGATAGACCATTTGAAGTTGATAGCCATCAAATTGAGAACAATCAACATTATACCCTGGGAGATAGCTGACATACTCAAAATATCCAAATCAAGTGTTGAAAATCATTTGCACCAGCTTGGTTATGTTAATTGCTTTGATGTTTGGGTTCCATGTAAGTTCAGCGAAAAAACCTTCTTGACCGTATTTTTGCATGCAGTTCTCTACTAAAATGTAATGAAAACGTTCCGTTTTTAAAATTGTGACGGGCGTTGAAAAGTGAATACTGTACAGTAATGTGGAATGGAAGAGATCGTGGGGCAAGCAAAATGAAGCACCACCGCCAAGGCCGGTCTTCATCCAAAGAAGGTGATATTGTGTATGTGGTGGGATTGGAAGGGAGTCCTGTATTATGAGGTCTTTCCAGAAAACCAAGTGATTAATTTCAACAAGTACTGCTCCCAATTAGACCAACTAAAAGCAGCACTCGACAAAAAATGTCCAGAATTAGTCAACAGAAAATGCATAATCTTCCATCAGGATAACGCAAGACCGCATGTTTCTTTGACGACCAGGCAAAAACTGTTACAGCTTGGATGGGAAGTTCTGATTCATCCGCCATACTCACCAGACATTGCACCTTTGGATTTCCATTTATTTCGGTCTTTACAAAATTTTCTTAATGGAAAAAATTTCAATTCCCTGGAAGACTGTAAAAGGCACCTGGAACAGTTCTTTGCTCAAAAAGGTAAAAAGTTTTGGGAAGATGGAGTTATGCAGTTGCCTGAAAAATGGCAGAAGGTAGTGGAGCAAAAGGGTGAATACGTTGTTCGATAAAGTTCTTGGTGAAATTGAAAAATGTGTCTTTTATTTTTACTTAAAAACTGAAGGCACTTTTTGGCCAACCCAGTAGCTGTGTCTCACAAACAAAATGTTGAGTGAAGGAAGCCAGATACAAAATAGTATGTGAATGTTATATAAATGGTCTGATACAATGCAAACAGGCAAAAGTAATCAATGGGAGACTAGTAATGTTCTGTTTTTATATCTAGGTGTTGTTCACATAAATATTGGTCATATTGGTGTGTTTACTTAGTTAAAAATAAACCTTATACTCTAATGATTTGTATACTTTTCTGTATATATGTATGCTTTTCTATATGTTATAGTTCAATAAAAACTTTACATAAAAGAGGTATACACTAACCCCACTTATAGAAGGATAATATATCAAAAATAGAAACTCTTTAACAGATGAAGAGTAATGGGCGTGGTGATTTATTATAGATCTACCTTATGATGAGCTGGTTCTGGTCAGGGTCACATCAAAATTTTGGCTACTGAATACAAGCAATTCAATGGAACCAATATTTCATATTAAGCTTAAACTTGAGATTTGGTCTAAAGAAACTTAGATGAGAACCTCCATATGATTATTTCCTTCTTGTCAAATGACTCAAATGATTATCTTTGGATAGTGGTTAATACTCCATCTCTCAGGTTAAAGAATAATTAGAATGTTTTAATGCCCATATATCTCAGGTTTATTATAATAATCTGTTACCAAAATATCTTTGGTTAATAGGAATTTCTAATAAATGGCTATTATATTTAAATATTTTATCAGTACGAGGCAGTATAGCAGGGTGGAAATAAAAAAATGACTTGGCATCTCCAAAAAGTGGTTTGAAACTCATTTCTGTCATGTATCAGTTGTTCGCATTTGTGTAATTTCCTTAATTATTTGAGCCATTTTTCAGTTGTGTAGTACTCAGAGAAACACCTTCATAGCAAATAGTAGATACATGATAATTGGTAGCTATTATGGAATTTTTATAGACTTTTGAATTTTAAATTCCATTCTTTGAGAGAATCTTAATTGCAGTGATATAGATGAAGATTACATTTCATAAATAGCATTGAAAATAGAAAACACTTTCAAATTTAACTTAAATATTAAAGATATATAAATTTTCAATCCATGATTCACTGTGCCTTTGTGAATAGAAACACAGAATTTCAAAATTTTCGGTTTTCTTAGCATGTCATTAAATTCAAATAGCACTGAATGTAAATCATATTACCTATTTTTGATGACTAGAACCTGGATGTATGCATTTAAATATGGAAAAAAGGAGTTATGATTCTAATGATAAAGGTGATAATGATGATGATAAAATAGCAAGCAATTATTGAGCCCTTACTATGTGGCAGGCACTGTTTTATTAATTCTATATGCATTTTCCTATTTAATCCTAACAACTTGGGTAAAATAGAACCTTTATATTCCTACTGTACTGACAAGAAATGAGTAAAGTTAAGACATCATTTAAAACATGCTATAAATATAGAACTCTTGGAAAATTGCTTATGTAGCCATTTACTGATAATTATGAAACAGTGTTGTAGATTTTAAATCTTACTCTATTAAGGAGTTTCATGTAAATCACTTGGAGGGGAAAGTTGTTTTCTCGAAGTTGCAAGAGTTGGCCTTAGAATTCTGTTATATTTTGTCTGATCTCCCATAATCCTAAATGAAAATGAAATATAAAAGTTTATTTTTTCCAGATTTCATTTAGTTTAATTCAGATTTTTTACTATAACTCCCACCCACTCACCACTCAGTGTTAGAAATTACTATCTGTGAGTTTGGGGAAAGAGATTGCACTCTTGTCAGGAAGTATCTAGTTATATAATTTTTTAAAGAAATGTTTTATTGCAGTGTAATATATGTGAACAAACAACAAATTATAGGTGTAGAGACTGATTGAATATTCACAAAGAACACATTTGTGTAACCATAACCCCAATCAAGACCATTATCAGCAAGTCAGAAATCCCCCACTAGCCTACTCTAGATGTAGCACTAGTATATCCCCCTAGATGTAGCACTAGTATATTGTCTGTCTTCATTTAGTTTCTCTAAGTTTTGATTTTTTTAAACAAATGTGTCCTTTTATTTATATTTTCAAATATATTGGCATAAAGATCATAATAGCCTCTTATTTTTTAAATATATAGAGTATTATCCCTTTTTAAATTCCTGGTATTAGACTTAGTATTTTCCCTCTTTGTCTTTTGATTAGCATTACTAGAAATTTTATTA
This sequence comes from Tursiops truncatus, assembly GCF_011762595.2. Classification (NCBI taxonomy): domain Eukaryota; kingdom Metazoa; phylum Chordata; class Mammalia; order Artiodactyla; family Delphinidae; genus Tursiops; species Tursiops truncatus. Next base: position 67,692,872 of record NC_047039.1, on the reverse strand, counting down.
GATCTTTCAGAAAAACAAAGTTAATTTCTCTTTTTATGTTTATCCTCATTTCATTCATCTGTGTTCTCTGCTTTCATTTTCATTATTTTTTTCCTTTTACCTTTTTAAAGGATTTAATTTGTATTTCTTTTTCTAAGTTAAGATGGATAGTTTATTGATTTTTAGCTATTTTGGTAATGTACATATTTTTAAGACTGTATCCCCAGTAAGCATGGTTTTTTCTATATCCTACATGTTTTGGTATGTCCTATTTTTATTATTCAGTTTACCACTTTTTAAAATTCTGTTGTGATTTCTTTATTGACCTGTTTTTTTGGGTGGGAATTTCTGCTTGTCATACATTTTATTTTCACTTAATATTTTATTCTGAAAAATTGAGTGGATTCAACAGAAGTCCATTATTACAAATTGTCTAGCTTGCTTGTTTTAGTATTTATCTGGTTGTTTTGTTATGGATCATATAGGAAATATTTGATTCTTTTCATGAACCAGAGCCAAAGCATTTTGTTTATTGCCTAAACTTAGGTGTGAAAGAACATTTCAGAACAGTAAATCACTAAAATTATTCGAAGCAATTACATTAAAGCTAGAGACAATTATACAACAAAGGTATTATAAATAATACCACATATTAAGCATTACCTATTTTGATTTGTTGTTTTAGAACCTTAATACTAATATGGAATAATGGAAGATTAAGCTCATTTTAGCCTGATATTGAAATTGGTGGGTATTTGGAGCTCTGCTTAGGGTACTAATGAAATTTAATTTATAAGGGACCAGAAAGAAACTTTATTTCAATGCTATGACATCTAGAAAAACATAGATTAAAATTAATATGTCATCTTTAAAGTGCTATTTAAATTTTACTAATTAAGTGAAACTTTTGGCCCCAAAAGACAGAGTGTTGAAAGTTATATTAAATGCTTTAGAGGAGCAATAATAACAGTAATTGGTGAGTCATGATCTTATATTTCTACATATCAAAGGATAGTTTAACAATTTTTATGAGGCAGTAGCATTTCAATAGTAAGAAAAATCTTAAAGGTAACCTAAAATCTTGACTCAAAATCTAGTATCATATTATATATTTTGACCTAAAGTATACAGTGCCTACAATGAAGAATAACATCATTGTTAGGAAGAAAAATCAGAGGATCCCGACAACAGGGTAAAGTGATAAGACTCTAAAAACAGGTATATGGATATTCCTATAACAGCTGCATGTAGTGCATTTTCCAGTTCCTGGTGAGGAATTTGTGAATGTTCCCAAAGCAATACTCTAGGTATATGAGATAATAAAGTATACGGGAATTTTAAAAGTTGCTATTTGAGTAAATGAAAATCCTTTTTATTTTAAAAAATGTGATGTTTATTTGTACTGTATTACCAAACCGAACGTCTTTAGAATTTGATAATTATGCCTTCTTTTCTCTTAGCTTGAAATTATTGGAACTTTTTGTTATACATTGTTAAAGGGACTTACTGATATGTCTATGCAGGTTGTACTGTAGGCTCAGTGGGTGTTTTTTTTTTGCGGGGGAGGAGGAAATTTCTTAAAATTAGAGATTCCATTAAAATAAGAGAAGGCGTCCATGAAATAAAACACTTTAGCTTGTATTTAGCATGTATGAAAGTGGGAGGTGGGACCTTATAATCCTCATACTGTGTTACTTTTTCCAAAGCACTTCTTGGGGTGACCAACTATGATTTTACTTTGTTGTGTTGTAGTGAGTTGGTTTCTTCATGATGAAATGGCTTCAGTTAGTTGAACTTGTGATTCTTAAACCTCTTTTAACTTTAAATTTTCTTCTAGCTTTAAGATCCTAGTAATTAATGGGTAAAAAAAAATTTTGTCTGACCTTATTTCCCTTTTTTAAAGGACAGTGGATTAGTAAATACTACCTGAAGTCTACAAATATGAAATTTTAAAACCTTTATTTACATGAGAATATGGTTATAAATATGGTTATATAGGTTTTTATTCTCTGGCTGCCATTAGATTGTATTCCTGTGACTACTGCAAGCAGGCATTATCTAGATAGCCAATGAACTAGCAAGGTAACCAACCAGCAAATTTAGCTACTGAAATTCTTTTCAAAGAGAAAATGAAAGTGAAAGTGAAAAGAAGAAGAAAAAATAAGTGAGTCAGTTAAACCAACAGTGTGGTTTAAAGTACACAGGGCCACATATGTGTATATTTTGTGGCACCTCTTGCTAAAGATGCATGTCATGTCTGCGATATGCAGTGTAAATACTCATGCTTCCCATTGTAGTAGGTTACAACATTATGTGATTTGATTAATGCTATTAAGCAGGAAACTCCAGGACACACAGAACTTAGGACAATTGAGAGTTGTAGGAATTCCTATGATTTGTGTCTCTAAACTTTATTGGAAAAAGTCATGGCATAGATAATAAAAATATTCATGTATTATTTATGAATTACCCTAGAGTACATATGGGACTCTAGCTAGCTATAATATTTCTTTGCCTTCTTTCCTCTTTTTTCCTTTTTTTCTTTTTAGACTCAACTTAGGTACTTTCAGGAGCTCTGTATAGTATAGATGCAAAGGACCCTTCCCCTAGATATACATACACATTTTATTGCAGGTCTATTCATTTATTAATTTAATAAACATTTTCCAGACCACATCACTAAATGTAGGCCTTCTGCTCCACACTGGGCAAACACAATTAAACAAGATAGACGGGGTCCTTGTTGTCAGGGCTTTCCATCTACTGGTTGGGGGCACTGCTTTACTCCTTAGGTATCAAAAAAAAAAAAATCCAATCATGGAACTTCTTTCCTATAGGCTTTGGGATAAAAATTTCCTTGTTGTCACTAGGGTTCACATGGGAGTTCAGGCCTGGAGTTTGGCCAGGTGACTGAGGATTATTCTAATCCTCAGTTTGTCAGTAAAAGTTTCAAGGTAGCAGTAGCTCCCCTGAGCTAATGGATAAACTCTGTAGCTGTCAAACAAGTAATCAGAAGGTCTAAATCAGCTTCTACAGTTGTACTCACAATCAGAGGGAATAGCGCTGTTGGGAGTCTTCATCACATTTTACCAAAGAAAATTATTTTAAGGTCAGAGTGGCACATCTAAAATCTTGGTTCTCTCTTTAATGGTTGCAGATCCATCCCTGGTTACGGATAGTTCTTTAGTCAGTTAACCTAACACACACACAGACACCCACACACACACACTCAGAGGAAGATACTATGACAGCAAGTAGAAAGACCAGGTATTTAAGACATTCAAAGTAGGAGAAACATATCTATTAGGAGGATGTTAAAAAAGCAACCTCAGACCATCCTAAGAGTAACTGAACATTTGCCCAGGACCTGGGCAGACACTAATAGCACATATTCCCCAGGAGATGTGACAAATTCCCCATGGGTATTCTGCCAGTAACTTAGCAACATGGAGAAATTGCTAATTCCTCATGTCTGTTCTCATCTGTTTACAGAGCACTTTTTTTTTTTTTTTTTTGCCGTATGCGGGCCTCTCACTTTTGTGGCATCTCCCGTTGCGGAGCACAGACTCCGGACACGCAGGCTCAGTGGCCATGGCTCACGGGCCTAGCCGCTCCACGGCATGTGGGATCTTCCCGGACCGGGGCACGAACCCGTGTTCCCTGCATCGGCAGGCAGACTCTCAACCACTGTGCCACCAGGGAAGCCCTACAGAGCACTTTTGCCTTTATCCTTTTATTTAATGGTTTTGGTGAGTTTGTACCTGCACTAGATCTTTTTGGATGAGAAAACAGGCTGGGGGAGAGTAGTGAAACTGTAACTAGAGCTCAGGTCTTCTTTCTCCTCCTATTACTGTTTTTCTGCTACGTGACTGTCTCTGATCAAAACGTCACAAAATGTTATAAACTTTTATTGTGTAAACTATAGAGAGCTTATTGAACTTCAGAAAATTTCCATTTCCCTATCTTCCAAATGGAGATGAAAATAAAATCTTCATCATTGAGTTCTCCTGAGGATTAATGGCCTTATCCCCAGCACCTCGAACAGAGGCAAACACTCCAGAGGGGTCAGCTGTTATTATGCAACATGTTCCAAAATGCTTTACTGTGTGTAGTCTCTTTTCATTGTTTATATACATCCTTTTCGAGTTGTGCTCTTAGCCTGGGGTAAAGCATTGCTAATATCCCCAGATTTTTCAAACTGTTGTTTTAAGGAAGAAAATTTGATTCTGAGATTGCACTGAATGTTTTTCTTATGATCACTTTATTTTGTTTATCCATCTTGTTAGAACAAGACAGTTCTAAAAAAAATCTGCAGGAAATCCCTTATGAATTCTATTCATCATATACAAGCTAATGCCCTCTGTCTGCCTGGCACTTTGAAACAGTCAATTAAATAGGTTCATTCGCCTTGTAAAAATCTTCCACTTCTTTCAGTTGGTGGAATCTCATCTATAAGAAGTCTATTTGAATTTGTAATGATCTTTTAAATTTCAGAATGTGCAGATTCACCACTGCCAAATTATTTCTACTAGAGAGTAATCTAATCTGCATTAGAAAGAAACTTCTTCTCATGACCCACTGCCCTATGGAATAAATTATTCGTAGGAGAATGCTCTCTTGGAGATAATACTTTAAGACAGCACCTGGCCCTGTGCCCTTAAAATACAAAGAGAATTACAGTGACTCTATAAGGTCAAGTCCTAAGCATGTTGGTCACATAGGTGGGCTCAGGTGTGGACCCCATATTTCCTTCTGTCCTCCCCACACCACCTCAGCCTCTCTTCATGCTTGTTCCACAAGACTCCAGGCTGTCTGCTGAGCTGCTGAGTCTAACATGGTCCTTTCCTTCCTCGGCCAGTGTGTGTCTCAAGCCCCATCCACCTCCCTGCTCTTTTCCCTGGTACCATCACAAAGTGTCATTCCTTTAGGTTCTCTAACTCCATTTCTCCTGTTTTGCAAGGAAACAGTAAGAGGATAAAGCTGTCCATGGTAAGGTGCTTGTGCGTGCTTTTGTACAAGTAATAACACTTGAGTATTTTAATAACATGGGCCTTAATAGAAAAGAAATAAACTTATAGTTTTGTTCTGACACCTACTGTGTTTGAGTGCTTACTAGGTGCTAAGCGTTGACATACTAGTTCCTTTATTTGTAAAAATTTGTATAACGGTTAATCTTTGGAAAGCTCTTTTAACAGCTTTCACCTCACTTTAGTCACATTATAGTTCCAGTGTAACCTCCAAAAGACCTTCCAAAAGATTTTAGATAGCATGGCACCCTTTATCCCCCTTTTCTATTTCATTATGTTTTATATCATTTATCACATTGGTGTTATATCCAATATTGATCATATGTTTGTTAATATTCTGTCACATCAACTAAAATGGTAGTCCGATGAGGGTATGACCTTTGTTTTGTTTGCTACCATTTCCCTGTATTTATAACAATAGGTATTACATGCATATTTGTTGAATGAAGTTGGACATTATCCCTGTTTCCACAGTTGAAAAAAACTGGGCTTTGAAAAATGAGCTCAAAGTCACACACTTAGAAAGTGCATGGAAATGGGTGGGAATCTAGGCTTGTTTGGGCCCAAATCCTTCATGTCTTATTTACATCACGGTGCAACTTTTCCCACCCCCACATACCGAGGAGGGATCCTAACTAAATAAATGGCAGATGCCACTAGCTCTTCAAGAGACAGTTCTTTGTTAAGTCACACCGTTCAGAATCCCTAAAATCATAATGCTTAGATTGTTATCAATTCTACTTGTATAGCTAGCCCAGTTCATGTTTCTATTGGGGGAATTTTAGACTCTAAAGTGATGTCTTGAGTGAAATGAAGTGAAAAGTAACATTACAGGATGAGAGAAATAATATGAAGATCAATATGTCACCTGGACATTGAAAATAGAAAAAATATCCCTATGGCCTCTACATGGGGTCTGGGGTTTCCTTAGTAGGAAAACAAAACTCAAAACCATGCTATTTCTCAAGAAAGAAAAACGGAGCTGGAGGAATCAGGCTCCCGGACTTCAGACTATACTACAAAGCTACAGTAATCAAGACAGTATGGTACTGGCACAAAAACAGAAATATAGACCAATGGAACAGGATAGAAAGCCCAGAGAAATCCACGCACATATGGTCACCTTATCTTTGATAAAGGAGGCAAGAATATACAATGGAGAAAAGACAGCCTCTTCAATAAGTGGTGCTGGGAAAACTGGACAGCTACATGTAAAAGAATGAAATTAGAACACTCCCTAACACCATACACAAAAATAAACTCAAAATGGATTAAAGACCTAAATGTAAGGCTAGACACTATCAAACTCTTAGAGGAAAACATAGGCAGAACATTCTATGACATAAATCACAGCAAGATCCTTTTTGACCCACCTCCTAGAGAAATGGAAATAAAAACAAAAATAAACAAATGGGACCTAATGAAACTTAAAAGCTTTTGCACAGCAAAGGAAACCATAAACAAGATGAAAAGACACCCCTCAGAATGGGAGAAAATATTTGCAAATGAAACAACTACCAAAGGATTAATCTCCAAAATTTACAAGCAGCTCATGCAGCTCAATATCAAAAAAACAAACAACCCAATTCAAAAATGGGCAGAAGACCTAAATAGACATTTCTCCAAAGAAGATATACAGATTGCCAACAAGCACATGAAAGAATGCTCAACATCACTAATCATTAGAGAAATGCAAATCAAAACTACAATGAGATATCATCTCACACCAGTCAGAATGGCCATCATCAAAAAATCTACAAACAGTAAATGCTGGAGAGGGTGTGGAGAAAAGGGAACCCTCTTGCACTGTTGGTGGGAATGTAAATTGATACAGCCACTATGGAGAACAGTATGGAGATTCCTTAAAAAACTAAAAATAGAACTACCATATGACCCAGCAATCCCAGTACTGGTCATATATACCCTGAGAAAATCATAATTCAAAAAGAGTCATGTACCACAATGTTCATTGCAACTCTATTTACAATAGCCAGGACATGGAAGCAACCTAGTTGTCCATCGACAGATGAATGGATAAAGAAGATGTGGCACATATATACAATGGAATATTACTCAGCCATAAAAAGAAACGAAATTGAGTTATTTGTAGTGAGGTGGATGGACCCAGAGTCTGTTATACAGAGTGAAGTAGATCAGAAAGAGAAAAACAAATACCGTGTGCTAACACATATATATATATGGAATCTAAAAAAAAAAGTCATGAAGAACCTAGGGGCAAGATGGGAATAAAGACACAGACCTACTAGAGACTGGACTTGAGGACACGGGGAGGGGGAAGGGTAAGCTGGGACAAAGTGAGAGAGTGGTAGTATATATATGGACATATAAACACTACCAAACGTAAAACAGATAGCTAGTGGGACGCAGTCGCATAGCACAGGGAGATCAGCTCGGTCCTTTGTGACCAGCTAGAAGGGTGGAATAGGGAGTGTGGGAGGGAGGAGATGCAAGAAGGAAGAGATAGGGGGATATATGTGTATGTATAACTGATTCACTTTGTTACAAAGCAGAAACTAACACACCATTGTAAAGCAATCATACTTCAATAAAAACGTTAAAAAAAACAAACCATGCTATTATGTGATTTAATGTAAAAAAGCAATTCATTAGGAACCAGTGGTGGGACGTTTTTGGTAGACTCCATTTGCTCATTTATTCCAGGGACCCAGGGTCATGGAATGGAGTGGGAAGAGGGGTCTTTGCCTGTTGTCTGCAGTGACCTCAAGGAGTAATCAGCTCTTCTTCTCTTATACCCCCTATCAGTTAGCTTATTTCCTTCTGTACCTTTTCTTTTTCTTTTCCTTTTCCTTTCTGACCTGGTGTCACTAATACTAGGTCTTTCTTTTTTTGTCAGTAGGTCTACATTGTTAAAATGAGCAGATTCTAATGAGAAATAAGATTGTATCTTATTATTCTATTTCTTTTCTGAAAAATAGATTCTTTTCCCCCAGGCAAATGTCTATGAACATTCATGTGATTATTCAGTTAAAAAGAAGAGGGATGTATTCCTGTGTCTGAGTAGATCTTTAGTGATTCACAGTTCATGGTTTTCTTAATTGTAGCCTTTTCTGTCGTCACTTTTAGTACCCTGGGTCAGTAACTTCAGTCACCCAGGATGGTAAAAGACATTTTATTTAATGAGACCCACACACTACTCTCAAGCTGTAGGTATAAATATTCTTTTATTGTCTCATCCATAGGATCCTTACCACCTTCCCTCTCCTAGGATTTGTGAAGATTTTAAAATCACTTCTTTGTCCCAGTTTAGCTCTGAACCTCACGTTAAGTTCTAATAGGATTTATAATTGTTATAGTCCTTAGGAATAAGCAGTCGGTTCTGCGATAAGCAAACAAATTAGCCAAGCTTCTTCTAATGACTCTCTCCCTTTTGCACGGACACTGCCAAAGGCAGATGTGTTAAGGTAATCTGCCCACCACACACGTTTTACCCTGACCAATTAGTGGCTGAAAATGTTCAGAAAAATATCCCATTTAATTAGGCAAAGATAAATGATGACTGCATGTGTCTCATATCTTTGAGTGCTCAGGTTTCCTTAAGTGATTAAGGAATTAGTTTTCAATATTGTTTTTGGAATTGATGTATTCTAATAGTGGTGAACAGAAATATTAAGGCTGCCCCAGGAATGGACGATGTTCTCTTTGTATATGGGAGCCCAATACTTTATTTTTTCTTGGTCATATTCCATGTGCTCTGCTTCTTATTTATTTATTTTTTGCATAAAGATGTCTTACTATCCTACTACAAGATAGCACTAAATCTTTTTTCCAGTCCTGTTATTTTTCCTGGTTGGCATTAACAAATAAACAGCTTTCAGGATTCAAATGAACTTCAGTACCACAAGGTTAGCATATTATTTCATCCATTTATTTCATAAATATTTTTGTACATTATTGTACGTGCTAGGCCTGGGCACACAGTGGGGTCTAAGCCGTGTTCAGGGTCTACTCTCACAGAGAGTAGCAGTTAATTCTGGTGTGATGTATTCTGGTAGTGCATGGGAGCTATGGGAACATGTGTCGGGGTCCTGTTCAGGGATCAGGAAAGAATTCCCAGAGGAGGTATGTTGTAGGCTGAGAAGTGATGGGTGAGAATAAGTTAGCTTAGAAAAAGAGATTGTTACAAAAATACATTTTTACTTTTTATGCTTATGAGCTTCTAGTTCCGACAAGTATATTTTATGAAGATGGCTAGGGACAGAAGAGTTGTTTCAAACGAAAAGCAACTCGAGTTGAAAAAATAAAACATAATGAAACCACATGGGGCAGTGTGGTGACATGAAAATGGAATGACATTAAAATGATGGGGGCTTGGGTTCAAATCGCACCTCTGCTGTTTATTAATTGTGTGTCCCTGGACACATTAGTTAACTATGGCAACCCTCAGTTTTCTCTTCTCTACCTAGGGTTTGTTTGGATATAATAATGAGGTATAAAGTATCAGCATACAGTAGCTCTTGTCTACATGGTATCATTTTTGTTACTGATTCAGGACTCAAAGCAATCTATCACAGTAAACATTTGCAAATAGGGTGAGCAAACTAGTCAACTGAAAGGCATTTGATTTGAGTGACCATTTTTGCTCTCTTATTCATGACATGGCATGGGCACCTTTTTTTAAGGATAAAATTACCCAAGCCAGGAAAGATGGTGATGATCATTGAAATTTTCTTCAGTTAGTAGTGAATACAAATGAAGTTAGCTTTACAAACACAGTGAATTTTACATGTTCTTATTGGACTTAAGAACCTATGCCAACATTTTGGAGTTGTCATTGCTATGTGGTTTTCTGGAGCACAGCTTTGGAGTTCTGTGTTTTATTCCTTTAATTTAAAAATAGATGAACTTGATGGAATCAAGAGTATTTATTTAACAAGCTCTTAATCTAAATTCTGTGGAGAGCATTTTCATGGCACATTACATTTAAGCAATATGTATGGGCATCTGCATGAGAAGCAGTCACTATAGTGCTGGGGACCAAGATTTCAGAGTTACCCTGACTGTTCTAGTTCTGGCCCTGCTACATATTTACTTGTACAAGTAAATATCACCAACCCTCTCTTTCCCCATCTCTACAGTAATAATTATAATAATAATAATAGCCATCTGATAGTAATTTCTGGGTCAATTAAGATAATGTAAGCATATACTACATGCTTAGCATAGAGCAAGGGCTCAATTAATGGTAACTATAATCTCTCAATTTGGTTTGTAACATAAAAATAAAAAGCACAACCCCAGGTCTGTTGGCTGGTGGACTGCTTATATATCTAGTATAGACAGGACTTAAGACAAAATTAGTTATTCCATGATCATACCAGTAAAGGATGGTAGAATGGTGTTATTAACCTGGAAGTGATGGCAGGTATCCTCTTATTTAGCTGAGTGTTTCCCTTGATATAACTTCCCAGTAGTTATTTAAGTTCTAGCAGAACCCACATGCAGAAATTTTGGCATATGAAAATTTTATCAGAAAGATCCCTCAGGAGTAAGTAGTACAGGTAGTAAAATGAATAAAATCAACATTTCTGGTTTCTTAATCATAGTACTGGCAAGGCTTCTTGTTTTCAAAGTATTGTTCTAAAGAAGATTTTGCTTTTTTAGCTTGCTTGTTTTAAATGAAAGAATTGCTCTTTATGATCTTAAGCAATTCCAATGAAATGCCAGTGTGTTTTCCCAAACCCATGCTTACTAAGCTTAATTCCTAAGATGGTTATTATTATTATCTTTATAAATTCTGGCCTAAATTTTATGCAGTTGTTAACTAGAGCCATAATCTGTGTTCCCAAGTCACTCAGCTTTAGTAGATACAGGTACTGTTTAATTTGAAACTTTAGATCTAATTTATTATGTTAAAGAAAATGTGTTTAATTAAGTTTCAAGAATTGTTATCCATTATGTTCAGGAGGTTTATCTGTAGTCATAGAGACAGGCAGTAATATTAAAGAGAGAGGATCATTCTGGATGTTGGTAGTTTGAAACTTTAATTTCAACTCGTATTTTTAGAATGTGTGAGTACAAGGGCTACCCTTGCTGAAATTTGCTTTAAATAGATAAGAGTAAAGTCCTTCAGGGCCAGCCGCAGGGGAAATAGTCAAGTTGACAGTTTTTCTTGGATCCAGTCACAGCTTCCTGTTCTACAACTCTTCTTGCTGTTCTGAAGAAAGCCCTGAAGTGAGCACTTTTGACTTCCTATTCACTGGACCCTGCCCTTCCCAAGGTCAGTATCCTTTGTTCTGGGCTGGCTTAATGGCTACGGGCACACCTCCTCCCAGGGGAACTGGGTTTATGATTCTTTATTCCTGAACAAGGCAACCTTTAAGAAGCCTTCTCTGAAATGAAAGATGTTCAGGCTGTGAACAGGCCTAGACGGGGGATGGAGGAACCTTGCCTGAAGTTTCTCCAGCCATCCATATATACGTGTGTGGCCTTATCCATGGGCATCATTCATGTGGTGAAGAGCACTAGGGGAGTTTGTCCAAGGCCCCATCCCAATGTGGCTTTAAGTAAGGTGTGATGATCTTGAAGCAAATCGCCTCCTAGCTGAACCTTGGATCTTTTGCCGGCAAAATGAAAAAGCTTCAACTTGAACATCCTGTGATTCTGTAATCTCTTTCATGTCTTTTTGCACACTTGCTTCCATTGGACTGCAGGAAAAAAAAAAAATGAAAATGTTTTATTTTTCAAATATATTTGAAACTGATTAGGGAGAAATGACTAGTCTTTCAACTCAACAATAAATCCAGTTTAATTAGTGTCACCTTTTGGGTAGAAGTTGTAGAGTAGTGTAGACTTTGAAAAAAATTGGAAGAATTTCATAAAGAATAATTCATAGTCACTAGAAACAAAGAAAGCCATTTTTACATACCAGAATTTCTCCATTGCTGTGGAAGTGCCATAGGAATAACCACCAATAAGTAAGCAATCTGGTCAAGAGTGAGCTTGGGTGCAACACATATGTAAGAGAAAAACTTGCTCTCTTTTCCAGCTAGCTTGCTATACCTGAGCCCCTTGTACGTAAAACTTCTATAGCTACCACTGTCTAATCAACAATTTTGGTATGGTCAACCACAAGGACTGCACATGAACCAGTTCCTGCCATAAGTATTTCCACCTCAGGGAGGTAGTGTTTTTGGATAAATTTTTCCCGTCCCTTTTGTTTCCTCTGTCTCTAACTTGTCCCTTTCATTTTGCTGAAGATCTTTGATTGAGAGTTAAATTTATTATTCTGTGATCTTTCAAAACATCATAGGGACATTTTCATATATTTATCAGTTTTTGGAAATGCAAGGCTCATTTCAAAGTTACATTAGAGTTAAGATTTGTCAATGTCTAATTTTAAAAAAATTATTATGAAAAATTTCTAATATACCCAAAAGAAGATAGTATAATTACTCCTCACATATCTATCCTCTAGCTTCCACAATTTTAAACATGTTGGCAATTTGCTTTCTTCCTGACTGTTTTTCTGGAGCATTTTTCTACAAACTCCACTGCTACAGTTAAAAGTGTTGTGATATAAAATGATGTTGTGCTGGGCTCTGGCTATTGAATCTCCTAAATTAGAAATTCTTCTAAATTAGAAAAACTCTGAATGTACAGAAAACTACAACTAGGCTGTGTTGTCTGATTCCAAAGAGATGATGTTATGATGACGCTATGCAATCATACAGTCTCTCAGAGTTGGTATATGAAACTATCCTATTAGTGAATCATCTACTAGAATGCAAGTTTGTGAGAGCAGCTTTCTTTTTTTTTTTTAAAGTGAGTTCACAGTATTTCGATTGTGGTTTTCAATTTAGATTAAATTTAGAAATTGAATGAGCTTTTGTTACCCTTTTACATCCAACTATAATACCTAATCCAACAATTTATGGGGAAATTCTAATTTATTTTAAAGCTGATTTCAGTGAAATTAAGATACCATTTTGAAATTCATAACATTTTTATTCATTGTTTTAGCTCTTGTGATCTTTGTACCCAGAAATGTTAATAACAAAACTGTGATATTTATCATACCATTCTATCAGTTCATTGATTACCAAAATGGTAGAGACTTGTCCAAGGTTAAATAATTGTGTGTGGTTGAGTTAGAACTGGACTCCTGATCCCTGACTCTTAGGCCAGGACATTTACCACTATCTCATAGTGCTTTCTAAAATCCAGCGGGAAATTAGAGGTTAAATAACTACCTTATGGTTACACAGCTAGAAAGTTAAGATTAGGACAAATATGATGATAAGAACAATACTGATGAAAATAACAACCAACAATTATTCTAGCTATGTGTCAGCTACTTTTCCACCAACATTGTTCATTCTTTCTCCTTTATTTAATAAATGTGTATTGAATTCCTACTAAGTGCCGGGTACTGTTCTAGCTGCTGGAATGTAGCAATAAGTAAAGCCCCAAATCCCTGCTCTCATGCATCTTATCTTGTAGTAGTATTCTACATAGATCATTCTATTTGAATTTATACAGCAACTTTACAGATAGCTACTCTTTATTTTTCCCATTTTATTGTTGGGGAAATTGAGTCACAGAGAGTTGAAGTATCTTAAACTCCAGGTCACACAGGTAGGATGTAACACGCAGAATCTGAATACAGATGGTTTGGTTTCAGAAACCATTATTATAAGCATCATGCCCTATCGTCTCCATATTGAGCTCCAAAGCCTTTATTTGTGATCCCTCTGCTATGCCGCACCTCTAGTTCTGCATTTCTTACTGAAGTTCTTAACTTTTTCTAAAAAGTGAAACATGGATGGCAAACAGATTTTATGTCCCTGTGATTCAACCTGTTTCCAGGGAACTTCTTTTGGAGGCAAGGGGACAGTTGTATCTCCGTACTTGTTCAGTCATCGGTATGTTATGTAAGATCCTCAATTATGATTTTTCTGATGGTAACACAGAGTGCTGGCTTCTTTCAAAATCTGAGCAGCTTTATTCCTTGGGATCAGTCTTTGAGCTGCCCAGCTGAGATGCCCTAAGTCAGTCAATATAAAATTGGATTTAGAGGGAAGGAAAATGGACTTCTTAAAATATCATTACCACATTTTAAGTACTTTTTTTTAATTTTTAAAAGATAGCTCTCCTATGGGAGAAGAAAGTAGGAAATAAGAAATTTAGCATATTTCTAGTACTCACTCATAAAGAATATATCAGAACGTGAGAGACTTAGTAACCAGCCAAAGAAATGAATTAAAGCAGCCAGATATTGACAACATGGAAATTAAGAATTTGCTTTTAACAACAAAAGCATTTTCTTATAGTGTGCCTAGAAAATATGCCAACTGATGAGATGTTTGAACTTAAAAAGTAAAACAAAGGCCTTCAGAATCGAAAGTTAGGTTTGTTTCCCTATTAAAGGCTTCATACAAAGTAAGGGTAGTTTCCCTCCTTAGTGTGAGCTATTAAATATAAGTGTTAAGGACATTAAGTTGGGTCTCCAAGGCCCTAAATTGCAAAGGCTTCTATGGAAGAATCCATGGGTAGAAATAGCCATGAAGAGTTCTGAAGTGGATTAAAACCATTAAGACATCGAAGGCATTTGTGTTGTGACCAAAATCGAGGGTGGTGCCTAATTTAAAATTTTAACATCTTTCGTGAGCCATCTTTTTTTTTTTTTTTGCGGTACGCGGGCCTCTCACTGTTGTGGCCTCTCCCGCCATGGAGTACAGGCTCCGGACGCGCAGGCCCAGCTGCCATGACTCACGGGCCCTGCCGCTCCGCAGCATGTGGGATTCTCCCGGACCAGGGCACGAACCCGTGTGCCCTGCATCGGCAGGTGGACTCTCAACCACTGCACCACCAGGGAATCCCCTCATAAGCCATCTTGACACTCTTGCTTAGGAACCAAGAAATACTCCCTGTGTGCCCCTTCTATTAGCCTGAGTCCTGAAAATAATGAAATTTTCTTCTTAATGTGAAACTCTAGGGTGGAAATATGCACTGAAAGAGAAAATTATTAAGAATATACAAGTTAAAATTTTAAATATTGGCATAATAAGAACTATGGGAGGTTAACCATAAAATTTGTCTCCAGCAATTAAATTGACAAGTTAATGCAGTGGGTTTAAAATTATTTATATCTTAGAATAAAAGCATTTACTTAGGTGCATTTCAGAATTTTCTGTCAAGGTTTCAGTGACTTCTGTTCAAGATTTCCTTTCTTCATGGGTGCAGCTATACTTGATCACAGATATAGCTCACAAAACAGGCATGTTTCCCTTTTTCCTTACTAACCATTTCTTGACTCTTCACCAAATGGATTGTTTAAATTCTAACAGATTTATTGCTTCACATTCAAGCACTAAGCCTCCTCTTTCTTCTGCATATTGATTGTTATCCCCTAATTCTCTTTCTTTGGGTAGAATAGGATAATTGATATAATTACTCCTCCCCTAACCCCAGTTCTTAACATTTAGGTAAATGACACCTAGCCTTCGTTTCAAGGCTCAATGAGGCACCATATCATCAAAAGAAATATGACTGTATTCTTAAACAAATGGTCAATAGAGTGATTTAAATTTATTTTGATGTATAAAAGTCATAAATTATTTTTAGAAAAATTTAAAAGGCCTGAGGTATAACTGCTGCTGGCAGAAAGTTTGGGAATTACAGGCTATATCTGTACATTCCTTTAGCAGTAGCATCTGTGTGTTACAAGCCATGATAATTCCCAAAGGTATGCAATTTCCATAAAACATAGCCTATAAATGTTCTTCTTAATGACTTGTGCATTACAGGTCTGCTTGAAGAAGTCTTTGTGACACCAAAGTCACAAATATATTCTCCTACATTTTCTTCTAGTAGTTTTTATGATTTTTTCCCCCTTCCACATTTATATCTTTGGTCTATTTGGATTTAACTTTTGAATTTGATATGTAGTATTAATCTAATTTTATGTTCTTCTATATATAGAACTAATTTTCCCAACACTATTTACTAAATAGTTCATTCTTTCCAGATTGACACATTCTAAGTTCCCGTGTAAATGCTTCTGTTTCTGTATTCTATACTATATTTCCTTGTTCTATTTATCTGTTATTGTTCCAGAACTGTGCTCTTGTAAATTCTGTGTATTTGTTATATGACTTCACATATGATAGGGAAAGTCTTCTGCGTTTACTCCTCTTTGAAAAATTGTTTTATCTCTATATTAAAAACTTTGTTCTTCCATAAAAAAAAATCTAGATCTGTCAGTTTTATTTCCTTCCCCTATGATCAGATACTTGGTAAAAGAGAGATGTCACATCCCAGTTTTAAAACTTCTGCTGACTTCCCCATTCACCTTGCTTTGTTATCTGTTCTTTCTGGTCTTCTGACCACACCCTATTTTCTATTTTCAGTACCTTTACATTTAGGATCTGAAATTTGAAATATCTTGTAATTAGAGGGATTGTCAGTAGATTGTAAAACATTTCTGTTTATGGTCCATTTAATCTGAAGAGAACAGAAAGCTTGAGCAAATAGGGATGCTTGGAGCCCTTCATTTTGGAGTATATTCTAACCCACAATCTCTAGGGTAGACTCCTTTAGTTTATTTTAATCAATTTTTATTGGAATATAGTTGACTTACAATGTTATGTTAGTTTCTACTGTACAGCAAAATGAATCAGCTATATGTATACATATATCCCTTCTTTTTTGGATTTCCTTCCCATTTAGGTCACCACAGAGCATTGAGCAGAGTTCCCTGTGCTATACAGTAGGTTCTCATTAGTTACCTATTTTATACATAGTATCAATAGTGTATATGTCTCCTTTAGTTGTTTTGCCTTACTGGTGGTGGGTTGTGTTCATCTACCTGTGCATCTCACTTGGCCCTGTGGGACAGATAATGCACATTTTCTAAAAGATTGTTTTAGGCTTAAGTGTCTGTGCTCTTGAAAGTGATGTAGAGTTAACAGAACCATGTGGGGATTGAGCCTATAACCTTGGCCTCATTAATCCCTACCAATGAGTGAATTGTTTAGATAAAGAAAAGAAGAAAAAGAGAAAACAACAATAACAACAAACACTGTTGGGAATTATAATGTTTAATAACAAATTAAATGGATGTTCTGGTAATTACTGAACTTTCAGACTGTTTTGCCAAAAGTGAGATTTGAGCCCAAATTTATCTAGTTTATTGAAGATAAAATGCCTGCTACCTTCTTGTCAGTAATTAGGTTCTGTTGAGGAAGTATTGTATTCTCTTAAAATACAACAAATATTTTACCTCCACTGTATTCATTTGTTTCGACACTTTTTCCTACTCCCCAAGGCCCTTGTTGCATTAGGATATGGGACAGAAATGTGGAGTGAGTAATCTAGCCCA
Source organism: Tursiops truncatus (assembly GCF_011762595.2). Taxonomy (NCBI): domain Eukaryota; kingdom Metazoa; phylum Chordata; class Mammalia; order Artiodactyla; family Delphinidae; genus Tursiops; species Tursiops truncatus. The sequence goes on along the minus strand of NC_047039.1, from coordinate 67,675,505 downwards.
TTTTGATAAACTGAAATTTGTTTGCAACAGAGTATTATCTTTCAAATTGCTTTCCAAATGCTTTTGGAATCACTTTCCTTCATCACAGGTTCATGGGAAAAGCTTTAGAACTGAATAGTTATTTGACTCTGGATCTCTTTATAATGATTAAAAAAATTTTTTTTCTTTCAAAGATAGCATATCACTTGAGTATGAAGCAGTTAAGCCTGCTTTGAGCCTAGTTCCAGTGAACTGAGGGCATGATTTGTATTTCAGAGAAGGTCAGTCAGTTTTGGTGTGTGACATCACAATACAGACAGTGTTCCCAGTTCCAACAAAACAGCTGGCAAGTGCATGCTGTTGTTAGAGACTAGGCCAGAAAATGTTGATGGATGCAAATTCAAGCCAAAGTGAGCGCACAGTAGTGCTGTCTTTGTGAGTGACAGAGTTGTTATTAATGTCAGCACAATAAAACGTGTCTGCTTAGCTTTGCATTTGGAACTCCTGAGCTTGGTTCATTGTCATGTTACACATCTCTCACTGTTTGAGCAAGTGGCACTTGAAGAACGTGAACATGCTTTTTAGGAAATACTACATTTTGGTTTGAAGATAAATGACATGAAATTGTATCTTTACATGTACCATTTGCTTCTTTAGAAATAACAGACTACACAGAAAATATTGGTAATGCAGCAAGAAGTAAAGCTTGTGATGTTTGAAAATGAGTCAAAGAAATCAATTTTAACTGAGTAGTGTGTTCTTTTTTTTTTTTTTTGCGGTACGCGGGCCTCTTGCTGCTGTGGCCTCTCCCGCCGCGGAGCACAGGCTCCTGGGCTTCCCTGGTGGCACGGTGGTTGAGAGTCCGCCTGCCGATGCAGGGGACACGGGTTCGTGCCCCGGTCCGGGGGGGATCCCACGTGCCGCGGAGCGGCTGGGCCCGTGGGCCCTGGCCACTGGGCCTGCACGTCCGGAGCCTGTGCTCCGCGGCGGGAGAGGCCACAGCAGTGAGAGGCCCGCGTACCGCAAAAAAACAAACAATTTCCTTCCATAGCAAACCTAGCATTGTGGTAATCCTAAATGCAGTGGTATGCTGGAGGGTGGGCTCTCTGTTCATATACATCCTGTTGTCCCTGTTCACTATTTTGTTTTTCACGGGTGCCATCAACAACATGGTTTGCCAGCTGCTCTGGAAGAATTTTCTTGTCTCCATTTGGTCCAATCATGTGGTTCCTGCCCTTCCACTAGCCTCTCTCCTTGGGGCTCAGGGTTGGGATACAGAAGGAGTAAGAAAGATTAAGAAATAAATATGCATGATAAACAAAGTGGTAGAAAGTCTCTGGGTTTTGTGCTATGTCAAAAAGTTACATTGTTCATAAGTAACAATTGAGCATCTCAAGCATCGACTGAGAATCTACTATGTGCTGGACACTGACTCAAGCAGTTCCCATGGATTATCTCATTTAATTCCCATAGCAACCTAATGAAATTGTTATCCCCATTCTATAGCTGTGAAAACTGAGGTCTAGCCAAGTGAAGTAACATGCCCATAAAGGTGGAAAGAACCTGAGATTTGAATTCAAGTACATCTTCCTAATCACTTCTCTATGCTACTATCCTATAGTATAGACACATTAACCTCTGAATTTCCTGGGTCACAGACCTCCCATGAAAAGAGTTCAGTTAAAAGTACATGATCTTCTGGGCCAGTGTAGCTGTTTTCATTGGCTGAATGGGTAGTCACTTACTTGGCATGATTTCATGTGTGGCAGAGAGACCCACTTGCTGGTTATTGCCTGAAATTTCACAATTAGGGGTTTTCTCCAGGAGTGAGAACACATTGATGCCTAATGAGCTACTAACTGGCAGATTTTGTTTTTCCTAAAGTGTGCTTTTTCTAAGTGCCGTAGTTTAGATCATTTGGACTTTAATGTGTTAGCTCTCCATTAAAAATCTTAATTTTTTTTCAGTGTATTCTCTCCTTTCAAAGGCTTATAGTAAGTGTAGCCCCTAGGAAAACCAGGATAGCCTGCATTATGCTGTGATAAAAATATCCTAACTATAAGTGGTTTGCAGAGACAAAGGTTTTGTTCAGCTCATGCTGTGTGTCCATGTCCATTGTAGGATTTTAGGGACCCATTGTATGAGGGAATGAGAGATTCTGGAGCGTCTCACATCAGCAGTAAATTGCTTTTCCTGTAAGTAATACATGCACTTCTCCTTACAGCTTATTGAAGAAAAATAGTCACATAGCCCCAAATAGCCATAAAAGGGCCATATTAGTTTCCTACAGCTGCCATAACAATTACTACAAACTAGGTGGTTTAAAGAAAGAGCAGTTTACTCTCACAGATTTCGGCTAGAAGTCTGAAATCCAGGTGTTGGTAGGATTGGTTTCTTCTGAAGGTCTGAGTAAGAATCTGCTCCATGCCTCTCTCCTAGCTTTTGGTGGTCACCAACAATCTTCTTCGCTTTTAGAAACATCACTCTAATCTCTGCCTCTGTCTTCACATGGGATTCTTCCCTGTGTGGGTCCAGAATCTGTGTCTAAATTTCCCTTTTCTTATAAGAACAGTAGTCAGTGGATTAGTGCCCACCTTAATCCAGTATTACTTCTGCAAAGATGCTTTTTCCAAATAGTCACATTCACAGGTACTAGGGATTGGATTTGGACATATCTTTTGGGAGGATAAATTCAACCCTCAACAAGGGCCATGAAGTACAATTAGACCATGAGGTTAGAAAGGAAGAGACATGGAAATATATGGCAAAGGGCACTAGCGATGGCTGCACTGCTCTTTGAAATTTGAAGAGGAGACACTTCTTTTCAGAAATAGCTAGGAGTTTAAGAAAGGTTAGCAGCTCAAAGAACTAAGACTTGACTATGGATGTTAACCATACTGACCTGCTAAGAATGTATGAATAGCAGAGGGATACTATTTGGGAAAAGAACACAAAGATATTATTTATAGTCTCAGTAGTTTGATGCCTCTGCATTTCTACCTATGTCTGCCACCTCATGGAAGGAAGTGAATCAGGGCTTTTGTGAGCATAGGGGCAGAAATAAAAACGACGTCTTTTACCTAACTGGAGCGTTTTGTGTAGGATATGTGTGTTCTCTTGGTGGTGATTATAACAGAAGATAAATCAGAAATAAGTAAGATAAGACATTTTGGTGCCAGGGATGTCTCAAGATTGAGGATTTACTACAAAGAACACAGTTTAATTACAAACAATGACTGTATAAACTAATGATAAAAAAAATTCAGGATTAATTGAAAAGTTGACAAGCTGTATCTTTTGGTTAATTAATACTCAGGTATCTTTTAAAATAAAATTGCTTTGTGATTAAATTCTGCAGTTTAAAAATGAATTATATTTGGATAAATAAGCTGTGGGAAATGCATAGAAATAAATGCCTTTGGGGTTAAGAAGGATGCCCCATCAGAAGCTTGTTTAAAGTATCCATGAGTCAGTTCCATGGGGTTTGGGTCATGAGTTTAGTGTAAAGGATGACACTGAATCCATAAATCAAAGTGGTAGCAACATCACAAGAATACTGCGTACCTAACCAGTATGTGGGTGGTTGGGATGCAGGGAGTATGCTTAGGATCTGCCAAGTGGCATGATACAGTCATTGAGATGGGGGCATCTGAAAACAACCTTTATCTAGGGCCATCTCTTATTATAGGATGAATCTTCCTGAACCCTCCTCTATGGCCTTCTACAGCTTGACTGTGTATTTCCCGATTGCCAATCTCCCAGTTTTGGGGGCTAGGAATTGGTGGCGATGAGAACTTTCATGCATGAAAATCTCAAATGTCAGCAAAAAATGACACAGTATTTCAGAAGTAGAGAGGGTGAAGCATGTGGAAATAACAGAAGGGCTATAGCTATGGCCTATGGTGAGTGGCCTAGATCTTAAGGAAGTCAGCAGTTAATCAAAATGAGAGGCCAGGAGATGGAGTGGAAAGACTGGGAGAGAGAAGAGCTGGGTTCTAGGCCAAGCTTTGTCACCAATCATTTATGGCTTAGGCAAATCACTCATTTTCTTTAAAATTGAAACAGGTATTTCCTAAATTCCTTTCTAGCTGTGAAGTACTATGATTAAGGGCATTTTCATCTTTCTGTTCATCAATATACGTGGTCAGTGATTCACGGCAAAGAGGCAGTCCTCAACATTGGGGGAAAGCTTTCTTTCCTAAAACTGCCAAATGTTTGTAAAGGAGGGGTATCTCAGGTTTGGTATCAGAACTGCCATACAGCAAACATAGGAAAAAATAATATATTTACTGAGTGTAAAAATAAATACTTATTAACAGACACTGTTCTGTTTTCTCTGCAATTAATCTGCATACAGTCCTAGAAAAGGAAATGGAACTACAGAAGTTGCCCGAAATGACACAGCTAGTGATAAGGTGGCCTGACTGTTGAGGCTTTGTACCTTGCTCCTTTATCATAATTCCTGCCATGGATAAATACATAGACATTAGGTCAGGGGAAAAAGCCAGGGTTTCATAATGCCCTTGGACTTCACTTAAATATATGCATTCGCTTATTTACTAAACATTCATCTACTGTGCACTTGCTGAGTGCCAGTCACTGTTCTAGACACTAAAGATATAATTGTGACCAAGAGGAGCCCAGTTCCTGCCGTCACAGTATTTTCAGTGTAGTAGAGGAACACACAGAGTTAGACAGCACTTAGAATACAGTGCAAGAAGTGCTGATATGGGACCAGGTACAGTTAAGAACGTGTGTGTGTGTGTGTGTGTGTGTGTGTGTGTGTGTAGGGAGATCATCCCAGAAGTAACATTCAAGTTGTACATTGAAGGATGCACACCAGTGAAGGGAGAAGAAAGAAGGTAAAGAGAGAAAAGTGTTTGTAGCAGAGAGAACAAGTGAGAAGAATCTAGAGCTAGCCCTTAAACTTTGGACAGGTGCTGACGTAGCAGCTTAAGTTTCACTTGAGATTCTGATTTGGCAGGTGTGGGCCTGGGCATTCATAGTGTGAACAGAGTGGTTTGAATGTCAGGCTGGTTTGTGAACCCTTTTAGGTTTTTGGCTTCAGGAACCCCACATATTCTAAGGTCCTTCCTGGAGGTTCTGAATCATTTTGGAAAAGCGCAGGTAAAGAGCCTGGTTGGATGCCAGAGATTACAACCTCCAAGGTAGCTTCCTGCTCTGGGTGGATTTGGGTCGTGTTTGAGACAGACAAAGGCTGGACCTTCTGAGGGCATTCTGGGAGTGGCTTGGACCAGCCAGAGGGCATAAGTTCAAGGAGTTGCTGAAGCAACATGAGAGGACCTTTTTTCTTCTTGTTTGGAAAACTGTATTTGGGGAAGTATTTCATTCTCAAAGACTTGTGGCAGAGTTAAGTCACATGATGAGTGGTGTTCATTTAGGTGCCCTCTCTCACATGCGAACCATGTGGCAAGTGTCTGTTAGTTTTGTTACAACATTTGTAGATATTTTGCTTTAATGTCATAGGCCAAATGCTGTGATAGCTTATCCCATTCTTATCAACAAAAAACCGTAAAGGAATATAAATGGGACCATCAGTTTTGGTTGTCTCAGTGACATCTTTATGCTATTCTTTCTAGGAAAAAGGTTCATTATGTAATCTAGTGAAAAAAATCTCTGAAGTTATACTGTATTTGAGTCACTTTCAAAGTATTCACGGGAGAAGTTCTTAAGTCACTTTTCTTTAAAAAACTTACTAATTTTTTTCTTTCATATTATGGAACTTTTCTAATATATAAAAGGGTAAAAATAATATAATGAACACCTATATGTATCCTATTCACTTTAAAAATCTTCCTGATTTCACTTCCTTCTCCCTTCTTTTTATCACCCAACCCCTCCCATAACACTTCTTACTGAACTTGGTGTTCAGTTTCAGTTGGTGTTCAATTTAAATAACGTTTTAAAATGTCCAAATTACTACATATTTTATAGTTATACCCTTACATAGTAAATGATAACATCTAGGGCATTTAAAAATATTTCTCTATGTAAGTGTATGACCCTAAAAATATATAGTAATTTGGACATTTTAAAACATTTTTAAAATCATAGCTTCCTGTACGTATCTTTCCACAACTTTTTTTTTAGCCCAACATTACACTTTGAAGATCTATCACTATTGGTGTGTATCACTACTTCATTCATTTTCGTTGCTTTATAGTATTTCACAATCTAAAAAGACAATGATTTATTTATTCTCCTATTGATAGGCATTTAAATTAGAAACAACCTATCAAGTTCATGACTAATTATACCTATAACTTAAATTATTCAATCTTTGCCATTTATAGCTGCCTCCTTCCTCCATGTTTTCAATGATCATCTAATGTATACAGCCATTTTTCAGGAAGATTAAAGAAAAACAGACAACATTGCAATAACTAAATTTGTGTGAATCTAATTACAACTTGAACCTTGTGTGCCTAAGCTTACAATTGGAACTAATGATGACTTTCTAAATGGAGAGGAGCCAGTGAGCCATAATAAAGCTGAAGCTCTGGTCATACTCCCTAATTTAATATTTTCTAGGTCCAGTGAATTTGTTAGAGGCCAGTAAATTGGTAGGTATCTACAGGAAAATATTTTCATATCAGCTTCTTCAGGATTGCCCAGCAGATTCACCTTCATAGAATTATTTATTGTAAGAAATGGTCACCCAATCAGATCCTGTCACACTCTGGGTCTTTTCAGTCTTGAATTCTAAATTTTAAAAAGCCTGTTTTTAGCCATTCCTAATTCAGAAAATTTTAGAAATATTTGTTTCATGAGCATGGAGATAGCTCCATATGGTGATTAGGCCATATTGATATCTATCATCCTCTCCCCAAAATATCTTCAATATCAGTTATCATTGATGTTTCCAATGGTCTCACCAGAAGACACATCCTTTCTGCTGTATGACTAAAGATAGCACGTGTTAAATTTGAGTGATATAAATGTTTGTTAAATTTGGGTGACTTAAATTTTGGCAAATGATTTGTAGGTTAGATGACAGAGGTGGTAACTTCATGCACTTGAAGGAGAAACCCAAGTCAACAAAATAAAATCCCATTTTAAAAATTGCCTTGTTTCTTTTTCTCCCAGTCTGTCGGCAGCCTTTTTCATTCTCTTAATATGGTATTTTTTGCCATGTAAATCATTTTATTTGTATATAGTAGTCAAGGTTATCAATCTATAATTTTATTGAATATAGATTTTTGAGTTATAGTTTGAGAACTTTTCTTACACTTAGGTTACAGAAGAATTCACTCATTTTTCCCCTTCTAATATTGGCAGTTTTATTTTTAAAGTTTAGATCACTTATGTTTGGAGTTTATTCTAGTATGTGGTATGAGGAATTGATTCGGTAGACCCAATGTTACCTTTTTCTACATGGCTATACAATAATCCCAATACTATTTACTTGAGTATGTTTTGCCCCAGTGGTTTGAGATGCAACCTTTATAATATGTTAAGTTTCCATAAGTTGTTAGGTCTATTTCAAGGCTTTCTGTTCTGTTTTATTGGTTTGTCTGTTCATGCACCAGTACACACACTGCTTTAATTTTGGAGGCTTTGTAGTATGCCTAAATATCAGGTAGAGCTAGATTTTCCTCAGAGCTCTTTTTTTTCACTGTTTTCCCAGTTTTTATTGCATATCTATTTTTTCCACTTAAACTGTAGTGTCAACTTGTCTAGCTCCAGGAAAAAAAGATTTTTATTGTGATCAAATTAAGTTTATGAGTTAACTTTGAGAAAACTTACATCCTGATGCTATTAAGACTTTAAAACCAATAAAAGGGATGTTTTCCATTTACACAAGTCTCTGTTTATATGTTTTTTGGGTGTTTTTATAATTTACTTCATAAAGGTTTTGAAGTTAACTGGCTAAGTTCATTTCCGAGTATTTATCTTTATTGTTGCTACTGTGAATTGTTTTCTCTTCCATTTTATCTTCTTAGTTATTATTGGTTGTATAAAGGATATTGACTTTTGCTTGCTAATTTTGTATCTGCTACCTTGTCTAATTCTTTTATAATTTGAGCTAGTCTTAACATTGATTCTCTAGGTGTTTCTTGGTGTAGTGGTATGTTACTTACAAATAAAGATAGTTTTATCTCTTCTTTTCTCTTGTCTAATTGCATTAGTTAATACATCTAGTACAATGTTAAATAGTTTTGGAGATAGTGGGTATTAGAATCCTTGCTCTGTTATTGATCTTAATGGGAATGTTTATGCTGTTTCCTCATCAAGTAAAATGCTGACTCCAAGACTGAGGTAGGGATGGGTGTGTGTGTGTGTGTGTGTGTGTGTGTGTGTGTGTGTGTGTGTGTGTAAGAAAGTATCCATTCTTCATCAAGGGTTTTATTAGAAATAACTGTTGAATATTTTCAAAGGCTTTTTGGCTACCAATTAAATATTTTATTTCAGACAGTGCTTTTTTTTTTCAGTTCTAGGATTTCCATTGGTTTCTTTTATAGTTTTCATCTCTCTCCTGAAATCCCCATCTCTTTACTCATAAATTCATCTTTTCTTGGAGTTTAACATTGATCAAATGTTCTTTTTTGTTTTCTAATTCTTGTATGTTAATTCCAAAGTCTGCCTTGTCAGTGGATCTGTTTATATTGACCTTCTTTCTCTTGACCAGGAGTCATATTTTTTTCTCTGATAATATACAGGGCATTACATATGACACACTGAAGAGATTTGGGTTCTGTCATATCCCTCTGAAGAGTGTTGAGGGTTGTTCTCGCAAGCCCTTACATTACTGGCAGATCACCTTTATTTTCTGGAGGCTTGGTTTTAGGTTTTGTTGGAGTGGCCCTATATCAGTTTTTCCCTTAATCTAAGGAACGTCTTAGTCATGGAATATGATTTATACTCCTGAGGTAAACTGAGACCTTCAGTGGAATGGCTGAGGTGTTTACTAAGCCCCTCTGACTTAGTATAGTAGTTCTCTCAGTATTCTGTGTTTTTTTTTTTTTCCCTTGGGCTGTTTGGGGTCTTGCCTTTAATCATGTACAGTGCAGTTAGAAGTCACCCAAACATCTTGAGAGAAAATTTCTTTTTTTTTGAGAAAATTTTATGCAGATTTTGGGACTCTCTACATTTTAGCTCCCTCCTCTCAGGGAGTTTCCTCCTTGATTTATAGTTTTTCTGGCAACCCCAAACTCTGACATTGGACTCTTCACTTCATTAAGATTACCGTTTTAAAAAAAAAACGTAAAAAAAAAAAAAAAAAAAAAGATTACCGTTTTCTGCTTGAGTTCTGCCCTTGCTCTGGAAAGAATGGACTGTGTTTGCAGAGGAAAAGCTGTATTCATGTGGATCTCATTCAGTGTCATTTCTTTTTTCAAGGGATGGATTCTGTCCAGTTCCTATCTATTTTTCAGCCACTTTCTAGTACCTCCAAACACGTTAAAAATATTTTACTTAGTTTTTTTATCGTTATCGGCAGGATACAATATAGTCTGATACAATGACTCTGCCATTACTTGAATCCAGAAGTACAGAACCAAGATTAATCCCAGTGGAATTAACTCCACAGTGTGTGCTTGTTCCATTTTACCACACTTCACTACCTATTTTATTGGTACTTCCTAGGTGTGAGAAATGACTTTTATTATTTTCTGGTCATTTTTCAAAGCTAGATTGCCAGAAGTAGTCTTCTAGGAGTGTGGTAATAAGCCAACAGTTTGGCTGTTTTTTTGTTTTGTTTTTTTTTAATTATTTACTTATCTACATTTTGGCTGTGCCGGGTCTTAGTTGAGGCCTGTGGTCCCTGGTCGGGGAACTAGATCCCGCATGCATGCCACAACTAAGAGTTTGCATGCTGCAACTAAGAAGCCCACATGTTGCAACTAAGAAGTCCGCATGCTGCAACTAAATTTGGCTGTTTTTAATGAATTGATTGGTAGTTGTTTTTTTTTTTTTTGCAGTACGCGGGCCTCTCACTGTTGTGGCCTCTCCCGTTGCGGAGCACAGGCTCCGGAGGCACAGGCTCAGCGGCCATGGCTCACGGGCCTAGCCGCTCTGCGGCATGTGGGATCTTCCCAGCCCGGGGCACGAACCCGTGTCCCCTGCATTGGCAGGTGGACTCTCAACCACTGTGCCACCAGGGAAGCCCTGATTGGTGGTTTTGAGGAGTAACTACCTTGACTGTTTTCTCCTGTACTGATCAGTCTCACTGAACCCATGGTAATTTGCCTGACTTTGGTAAACCCCTCTCTTGATTTTATGTTGTTTATATGCAGAATCTGAAGTCAAAGAGTACCATATCTGGCCACTTCTAAAAGGGTTAAAGGTATTTTGTACTGCAACCCCAAACTAGTTTACGAATGTTGTATTTGTTAGCATCTACTTGATAATAGACCTTTCCAAGATGTTCCTCATGTTTATAAATTTAATGTGAAGACTTGGAAAGTATATGGTATGTCTGTAAGAGAGAAACTCATTTAAAAAATGGTTATTTGCTTGTTCTTTCAAGTAACCCAGTTTATTGGTCCTAGAGCATAATACAGACTAACTTATGATTTCCTTCTCATTATTTCAAATGGAAAAGTGGCAAATTTAATTTTGGCAATTGTCTTCAGAATTGTTTCATGTCAATGGTGAGGAGATACTTTCATATGCAGCTTCATCAAGTTATAAAGTGTTGGTATGAGTCATATAATTGGAAGATTATAAAAGGTGTGTTCTGGGCTTCCCTGGTGGCGCAGTGGTTGAGAGTCCGCCTGCCGATGCAGGGGACACGGTTTCGTGCCCCGGTCCGGGAAGATCCCACATGCCGCAGAGTGGCTGGGCCCGTGAGCCATGGCCACTGAGCCTGCGCGTTCGGAGCCTGTGCTCCGCAATGGGAGAGGCCACAGCAGTGAGAGGCCCGCGTACAGCGCCCCCGCAAAAAAAGAAAAAGAAATTGATTTGCCAAACTTCTACCCAGGGTTTTAGGGGAGAGTTTAGGTTCAATGAAATCTGTGATAATCTATGCTAAATAGCAAACCTTGCCAAAAAGCAGAGCTAACTACAAGTCCCCAGTGAGCCATGACTGTGACTCATGTCTGCAAACTTATTAATATGCTTTCATGTCACTAAAACTGATTATAGTTGCTGTTATCCATAATTTTTGGTTATCCATAATCTCCTTCCTAATATCTTATAGTTCATTTCATCCTGTTATGGTGGTTAAAAATTCAGTTGTGATTGCATTTTGTAATATGGGGCAAAATTCAATTATATTATCATCAACAATTGATATTCAGTGACATTTTAAAGAGTTCGATATTGGTATGTATGTATGTATAGTATAAATTAATAAAAGGGTGAACAGTTGGAAAGAAAAAGATGAATAGAAGAAAATGACATAGTAATTAGGGTGTTAGTTGGTGAGGGTTTGAACCCGCTGTCATTCTTGTAGAAATATAAAGGCAGTAATGTTTAAGATAATTAGATTAAAGAAATAAAATGAAGAATAATTTGACTTGGTAAGTGGATGAAAATGGCTATGGTGGAGTAGTGCAATGGGGAGGCAATTTGAGGAGAAAAATGAGTGTTGAATAAGAAATAGAATAGCTAAGAGAAAATACAATTCGAGATAAAGGATTGTAGTTTAAGGATCTGGCCAGGGATGAAATGCATATTTGAGATTCATGCTCATCGAAGTGATAGATGAAATGTTGAAAGTGAGTAAAATGGGATTAACCATCATCCATATGAAAGCAGATGATGCTATGGTAATTCTGTGGCACAAATTTATAGAAACATTCTGTCTTAAAATATTTTAGTATGACTTATATCCCTGAGTACATTTTTATATTAGAAATTGGCCTCTTTTTCCTAGCAGTTAGGAACTCATGTATATTAACCATAGTATAGGTTTTTAAATTTAAAAAGGAAAAAATAATCCCTTGGGTTTACTTTGCTGCTTGCTTATTACCATCGGTAGAAACACATGAGCCAAATTTTAAGCAGCTTTAATATTAGAGCTTTGACTGATTTAAGGTCTTATCAATGCGTGTTCACTTTTGGTCATCATCTCTGGCATTTCCCTTGTTAGTGTATCAGAAACTGGAAATTTGTAATCCCCTCTAGCATTCAGATGTGGCTACATATTTATCTATTAAATGAATTGGTTTTCAAGTTTTAAAAGTTAGGAGATTTCACACACATGAATCTGAATTTCCAGCTACTTTGGAAAAATTGGAAAATCTGGTGACACTCTGCATTAGCTGTTTAACGCAACAATGTTTGTTATGTCAGTTTCTGTGGGTCAGGAATCCAGGTGCAGCTTGACTGGCCCCTCTGGCTCAGTGCCTCTCACGAAGCTGTACTCAAGGTGTGTACTCGGATTGCAGCCATTGTTAAGATTCCACTGGGAGGATCATCCAGGCTCACTGCCAAGGTGGTTGGAAGCATTGAGCTCCTCAGGGGATGTAGGTTTAAGGCCTCCGTTGGTTCCTTTTCATGTGGGCATCTCCATAGGGCAGCTCATCACACGGCAGTTTGCTTCGTCAGAACAAAAATGAGAAGAGACAGAGAGAGTACCAGCAGGACTAAAGTCACCATCTTTTGTAACCTAATCTTGGAAATGCCATCCAGACACTTTTTTTTTTTTTTTTTTTTTTTTTTGCGGTACGCAGGCCTCTCACTGTTGTGGCCTCTCCCGTTGCGGAGCACAGGCTCCAGACGTGCAGGCTCAGCGGCCATGGCTCACGCACCCAGGCGCCCCGCGGCATGTGGGATCTTCCCGGGCCGGGGCACGAACCCGTGTCCCCTGCATCGGCAGGCGGACTCTCAACCACTGCGCCACCAGGGAAGCCCCATCCAGACACTTTTGCTCTTTTTTTTTCCCCACTGGACACAAGTCACTATGTCCAGCCCACGCTCAAAGGGAGGGCATTACCCAAGGGAATGAATGCTGTCATGAGCTGTTTTAAAAGTCATCCATTGCTTCCTGTTCATGAGTTTTCACAATACAAGCATGTGTTAGAGCTGAGTCGCGACGGACTCCTTATGAGTGGGTCATGAACTCTCTGGTCCAGAGCTGACCTCGTCCAGTCCCCTTAACCTTTTTATGTTCCCTACTGGGATTCTACATGCAGTTGAGTTAGTGACAATGACATTAAACAGGAATCACAATCTTTTTTGTAGAGATGTTTTCCACAGTTCCAAATTCTTCCCTTCTCTGCTCTGTGGAGACAAAATAACCACATGAAGTCAGAATAGTAGATTTGAAAAGGACCAGATTTAATATAGACTAGCTGTTTAAAATATACCACTTAGTTTTTCAGAAGTTCTTTAGGTATTCTCCAAATTTTGAATTAAACTTTATTAATACAGATACTTCAATAATTTAAAAACTGTTTAAGTAAACCTACTAGAGGTATTTAGTAAAAGTTGTCACACTTAGAAACCAGTAAAGCTTCATTTGCACATACATTTTAAAGTATTCTAAATGTGTTATTAATTAGAAGCTTGTGACACTGCACTGATTTTTTTTTAAAAAGTTCTGTGAAATTCTGCATGAATGCTCAGTGGTATGAAGCATTTAGGTAGAATGGTATGAAGCAAGCTCTTCATGAAATTGTGCAACTAAAATATATTAATAAATTGATGATGAAGTTGATATAACACTAACTTTAATACTCTGATTTCACATTTTTGGGTTTATCAGATCAATGTATCAATGTATTCTCATTGACTTTATAAGTAAATTTTTAAAAACATGAACTTATGTTAATAAAATGCCACTTTTAGCTCAATTACAGTACTGTGTAAGAATTCACTTGAGCAAAGAGTTTCACTCCTAAAAAGCATAAACAAATAACATTCAAAGCTACTGATGTGGAATAATTTTCTTTTAGGTTAAAGAAACTTTAGCAAGAGATATTTCCAGTAAAAGCTGTATTATTCCTAAACAAAATCATAAAATAGCCATTTAGAATAAAAGATATAGTGGAGCGGCATATTTAAAATACAAACTCGGAGGTGCAGCAAGCTTCTGAAGTGTCTTTTTTAATCTCCAAGATTTAATATTCATAGTATAGTTTATACCTTGAAGAGATTATCAGTTACCCAGATGTATTATTATGTTACCTGACTACCATATTCAATTAACCAGAATTTGCTATTCCCTGACCTGTAGAGTTTATTTTATAAACACTTTATCTACACAGTAACTTATCTAAATACTTATTTTATTTACCATGTTTATTTATTACTATTTTTAGGATATTACTTTAATGATAAACATAAAAAATATGCTTAGATCTCCTGAGATTCCTCTTAGGTATTTATCCCCCCTCCGGGTAGAATTTAGTAGAGAATTGTGGCAGCTATATGTAGTAACAATGTTAGCAAATCAAATGTTAGTTAATCATATTTATTATAAGTCTGTATTCTTCAAGGATATTTATTACTTATGCATCAAAATAAATATGTGGCTAGTTTATCCGAACATTAATGAAAAGTTTATTGTGCTTTTAAACATAGATATTTTAAGAGTTCACAGTATAACTTTTTTTGATACATTTCTGTTGCATAGTATTTGTTTTTATTTCACTCCATTTACCACTCCAATATGGAAATGGCTTTATTGTATTATCTATAGATGTGCCATGTGGTTAAGGAACCTGGTACCCAAAAGAATTTGCCTCATCCCGTCTTTCATGCTAACCCCCCTGACACTCATAAAAAGCCCCTCAGGAGGAGGCCACCACTAGAACTGGGTGTATTAGCAGCCTCCTGGTTGAAACTCTCGAGTTCTATCTGAAAGGGCAGATAATTAGTGACAGGCATTTGTACATGGATATGGGAATCCAACTGCCATTTATAATCCTTTGCTACAGTAAAGTATGTTCTAAATGCTAGCTCAGAGTTGAAATTTTAGAAGCCCACCTATTAAAAGTTGAAGACTTGCTGGTACTCTGGTGTTCAAATAGGTGTGTTATTATCTCGTCAATCAATACTTCTAATACAGGCGGAATCCTATTCTCAGATTTCCCTTTTCCAATTTGAATATATTTGTTTTTATAAGAAGTTTTATAAATTCGCCTATTTGGATGGACAGTTGGGATGGTTTTCTTTCTTCTCACACTTCCCCTCCACATCCTTGTATCCACTGCAGCCTTTAGCACATGCCTCAGTGTTAGCTTTCGAGATACCCATCACCTTTGTTCCTGCTTCTATGAGATGGAGAAATCAGAAATGTATTCTGGGCTCTTTCTGTTACACCATATTGAGAATTTCCCAGTATTACAAAAATATTGGCAAGAATAAATTCTAAGATTTCAGGGATGTTGTGATCATTAGTAATATAATACTTGTAAGTGACTGGTATTCAGTAAATAATGCTCATTATCCTTCTATTAGTGCAATTAATTAGTATAAGATTCTGAATTTTGGGAATGCCATTTATGTATGAATTAATACAATGACTATAAAAAACACTTTTCTCTCATTAAAGCAGGTCCCACACTGAACTAAAAACCTTTTGTTAGACTAATTGAGTTACTGTGTGTCCTTAAGTAATTAAACTACATAACATAAAAAAATTCTGCAATTTAGTTTTTCAGAAATCCAGACTACAATTATTGCTCTGATTAGGCAACATTAGTGAGATGTTCCTGTTTGTGGTCTGACAGATGTGAGTTGCCTGCATGAAGGATGCACTAGGACTGTGCATAAAGAATGTATTTTTGGGTGCTATGTTGGGAACTGTGCTACAGCTGCTACCAGGCTATGATTTGTGAGGGGTTAGCTTTCTTCTATTGTCTTTCTAAATATGGGTCTTTTTTTCTCACTATTTTTTCCTGGTGTGCCAGCTTACCTCCAACAACTCCTTCAAATTAAAACTCGGAATATGATGCTTCCAAAAAGTTTTCTATATGTGTATAAAGGTTTATGAATACTTGTGTTTGAGGTATTGGATGATCAGCACATAGTAGGTGCTCAGGAATGCTCGTTTAAAAAATTCAGGACTATAAAACACATTTTTACCTTTTTATATAGGGAGACAGTATCCCCCAAATTCTGGGGTCGTGCATATATCTCTTTTTTTTTTTTTCTTGTGGTACGCGGGCATCTCACCGCCGTAGCCTCTCCCGCCGCGGAGCACAGGCTCCGGACGCGCAGGCCCAGCGGCCATGGCCCACGGGCCCAGCCACTCCACGGCATGCGGGATCCTCCCGGACCGGGGCACGAACCCGCGCCCCCTGCATCGGCAGGCAGACTCTCAGTCACTGCGCCACCAGGGAAGCCCCGTGCATATATCTCTTTTCCTCAGAATGCAGGAAGAGTATAGATGAAGATCACTCTAGTATTTAGAGATAAGTGGTTTGATGCAAGATATCTAAGGTGTGTATTGATTTGTCTTTAAGGTGGCATATCATTTTGATTACCCATGGCAATGGTTTTCAACTCCTCTTTAATTCTTCCCCTTTTACCCAATTTCAATTTCATTCAGATCTCCACATTATAAAGCATATAAAATAAAGCTTCTGGAGTTGAATCTCCTTGGCCACTTTGAGCCCTTTGCTGTATCCCCAAGGCTCAGCTCAGCTATATGGCTTTGGGAGACTATGTACCCAACTCTTCTTGACCAATTGACGTATTGAAGAATCATCAGATAATTAAAACTTTTTTATTCTGACTACTGTATGTTTTAACTCATATTAGATGCTGTACAAAATATAGAAAATAAGACCCAGTCATGTTTCTCCAGATGCTAACTTAAGAGATGAGATAAACATACATGAAATAAGGGTGAAAAATCAAGGCAGTAGAAATTAAGAATAACTTTATCACAGTTCTGGGGGTTCTTGCTGTTGATACTCTTCATGGATGCTGCAAAACCCAAGATAACAAATAGTGGCTAACTTCTATTCAGTAGTGTCAAGTACTTTTCTTGCCTTAACCTGTTTTATCCTCATAACAGCTCTGTTGTCACCTCTCTTTTACATATGAGGAAACTGAGGATCAGAGAGGTTAATGCCTTGCCCATATGCACCAGAGCTGAGTTTTAAAACCTGCTGTGTTCAAACTATTGATAGTTACACTTTGCTGGCATTTAGAGTTGTCCATATGTGAGTATGGAAGGTGTTGGCCTCTGGGGCATGGCGATAGGGATGCATTTCTTAGTCTGACAGCGTTCAAGGTAGCGTTAAAATATAAATGAGATCTGTGCTATAATGCAATGCATGAGACATAATAAAAATAAAAAATCAGCTGAATAATCTTTTGAATTTTGAAAGCAGCTTTATATACATTATCATAGATATGAATTTTTCATGATAAGCTAATGTTGTAACAGGTATTGCTATGCACATTGGAAAGATGAGGAAGTATACCAAAAGATCTTAAATGACTTGTCCTAGGTTACAGGGCTAGGAATAGATCTAGCAATAGAAATCAGTATCCTGGACTCCTATCCACCAAGGTTTTCTTCAGAATTGGGAGACAGAATAAAAAATGGATATTTTTGTGGACTGCCTGAATATTTTTACCAATAGCAATTTTCAGTCTGTAACAATGATTCATGTTTGTCAAAGAAGTACTGGGTGGGAATTTAACATTAATTGCTTGGACATGGATATTTGATTCATACCTATTTATCATTTTTTTTTAGTAATCTTTCAAATTCTCCTGGAATTAAACTTGAACCTCTTAATATTTGATCATATTCTTCCCCAATAGCAATTGTAGAGGAATTCAAAACCTGCTTGCATGAAACCTAATTGCAGTCACCCAGCCAGTAGTAGTTACTGGCAATCTTTAGACTCTTGTGGTCAATCAGTTCTTGAATATTAGTAAATTAGTTAAAAAGATTTTTCCCCTTGGCTCAGAATTTCAGAGACGCTCCATCTCAGTCACATGTTGAGCTCTTGATCATTTGATACCCCATGGCCTGATAGAGGTGAGGAGAAGATCAGGGTGAAATATGAGGTGTCCTAGTTAGACACCCTACTCACAAACCTGACAAGTTGGGCTTCCAGAGAGATAACAAAGATGAAAGAGAAGCCAGAATATAGTTAGGGGATTGAGGACCCTTTGGCCTCTTCATTCTGGTCACTTAGGTAGTTTTTACTCAGCAAAGCATATCTTTTCCTTGGCTAATGCATCTGTAGTCATTCCCACTCTTTTTGATATTCAGAGACTCATCATCACTCCCAAATAAATCCACCTCAGTAGTGCTGTAGAGCAGCCAGCACAGCTTCAGACAGGAGGACTGCTCCTTGAAGGGCTGCATTCCCATTGTGCTACTTAATGTTAAATACCACACGTAGCTGACACTCATGAACTGATTCCCCTTACATCCTTTTTGGAAGCAGGGAAGAGATAATGATTAATACATTACAGCATTTTTAAAACATTGGTAGAACCTCTTAGGAAGATGTTAGTAGGTGCAGATTGTTTCCAAAGCAAAGCTAACTTCTGATGGGAATTTAGAGGTTGTTGGAGAGATAAAAGAAGAGTTGAGGGAACCTAGGAACAGTGTGTGTTTTCTTTAAGATACACAGAATTAAAAACCAGGCTACATTATTTAAACCTTTTGAAACACTGATTTATAGCTTTTGGTTTGGAAACCAGTGGGTGGCTTGTTCTGCACTCTTCCATTTGGTTATAGTGTTAATATCATATTTCATATTTATCTGGTGAATTTTGTCTCAGAAGCTGTAAGTGTGACTCTTATTGCGGATAAAAATCCTTCTGTATCCCTGGAAAGCCAATACATCTCTGCTGGAGGCAACATTAGCTGGGGAGGCAGAGTGTATGGTGTGGCTGATCAGTTAGCTTGTTCTAGCATGCTAGGTGCTTAGACATCCCCAGAAGTACCACCATTGGATGGTTGTCCATTGCTCTCCACACTCACCTTTTTTTCAATGATCTTTTGACCCCTGTAACATTTAAACAAAATCCCAACTTTGATATCAAATCTTCGGCATTCCCTTAGTAAAAGCTGAGACCTCCAGCCTCAGTACCACAAGAAAGCAAATGTTGTGGTCCAAGGAAGATGAAGTAGTAACATAACTACAAACAGCAGGTCCTAGTCTCAGTGTAAAATCTTGGATCTGTAACTGAGGAGAGTTTTCCATAGTAGTAGATGCTCTGCCAATAGCACACACAATTGGTCTGGCCATGCAGCCTTATCTAGAGAGGCAGTCCTGATGTCATTATGCCAGGTGAATTCATCATCAGTGTGTTGGGCACCTGGAGTGAGAGAGTTGTAGATAGCTTGTTTTCCTACTGTGTGCCCTCAGGAGGACCAGGACTTGGGAGCCACACCAGGGACACTAGCCCTGTTTCTTGTCTGCTGGGTCAGAGGAGGTCATGAGAGGGGACCCTCATCCATTACCAGGGCTCAGAGTTACTAAGGATGTGAAGATATTTCTGGGTTTGGGAAAGCTCCAGTTGTCTATTTCTCCTGTTGATCTTCCCTGTCACAAAAGAGTGTTCTTGGGCTGCTTTGCCAGCCAATCAGGAACACACCATGACAGCATCAACCATGGTAAAAAATTGCATTAAAACAACAATCATCTCCTTATTTGCCTTTGCTATAACTCATGCTTGAGGAGTTTGAGTTGCATTTTACAGATTCTTGACTCATTCAAACAATACTTAATAGCACACTCATGCTGAGTCAAGTAAGTTGTTGGGTGCTTTGGATACAAAATGAGTGAAATGCATAGTCCCAAGCTCATAGCCAGCTAAAGAAATAATTGCAATGTAAAGAGCACCCGGTAAGCATTACCAATCTGCCAGTCACCTGGGAAAGCTTTAGTTTCCTCATCTAAAATGGAAACGTTGTATAAAATGGTTTCTTGGTTCTTCTCTAGTTGGATGTTCCCTGATTCCTTCTGACCTGTTATCAATAAATGTCATTTTTAGGAATGCAGAATATTTTGTTTGATAGCCTCAATTTGTTGGTTCAATTACTACATGTGCTCTTGACCACAGTTACCAAATACTTGAACAACAATATTATGGTAATAAAATACAATGACTATATTTTAACACTTTAAAACCTGAGAAGTAAAGATATTTTCTCACATGGGCAAGTACTATTGAATTGAAGGAAATATATAAGTACCATGCAATATTTATCATATGGCTGGAATCTGATCTTTAGAATGGACTTCTGCTATAGTAGAAATATCTTCTGAAATGATAGTCTTAGATTCTGCCCAAGCTGGCCACAAATGTTTAAAATCCCTAAGTGAATTTGGTTATGGTTAGCAATTAAAAATATAAGCAGAGTGAGAGAGATAAAATCCCCAAGGAAAATCATCAAGTTACCATGCCCATTTTTAATGAAGTATGTGGCAGCATCTGGATCACTGTGTGCATGTGTGTGTGCATGCGTGTGTGTGTGTGAGAGAGAGAGAATATGAGAATATGGCTGGCGTCTTTGAGAACAAAGAAGGGAGAAGTTGCAGCTTTGTTGACTTGGTTATTGCCATGACCTTTATGCCTAAGCGATTCTTTCATTCATTAACAAACTTAATTACCTGTTATGTGAAAGGCAGTTCTTCAAAAATGTGTCTTGTCCTGTCTCACATACGGGCAAAGATGTATTTGAAGTTATGTGATGTTTCTTCAATTCTTAGTTTTATAACTTAAAATTTCTGTGATTCTAGACTTGACATTTGCTCTCTCTGAGCCTTAATTTCCTCACCTATGAAATGGGGGGACACTTTCCTCCCAAGATTTTTGTGAGGACTTAACAAGCATATATGTGGGAAAAAAAGGTCACACATATGCCAGTAGCCTTCAAAGATGACATGTGATAATAAACTGGTGCTCGAAGACACGTCAACACCTTTTCTTACCATATCAGCTCTGTCGATGAAAAATTAATCCGTAGATCTAAGAAAAAAATAGAAAATTTTATTTGAGCCAAATTGAGGATTATAACCCGGTAACAGCCTCTCAGAAAGCTCCAAGAACTATTCTACCCGTTAGAAGTCAAAGCACAGTTATATAAGTTTTTCAAGACGGAGGACTGTGCGTTAAATGACGTGTTATTGACAGTTCACACAATCCAGATCTGCAAGTACAGAGTGGTAGGTCATGTGACCACTTACAAGATCAAGAAGGAACATTATCTTTAAAGGAGTTGTCTTGTTGGTGCTAGGAGAATGTTGCTCTTTATGGTTGAGCAGGTATTTCTGCTGATGGGTAAGTTTGTTTGATGCATACCACAGATATGCGACGCACAGTGAAGGGGAGAGAGGAGCCCAAAGGGCAGAGAAAATTTTTTGTTTAAATTTTTCTTGTCTTAGCATAAACTATGAATTTTTATTTCACAGCTCTAAATGTAGACATTGGCTTCTGTTGATATTAGTCCTGTTTCACAGTCATGTGGAAGCCTGTTTTAAAATTTTGTGCTAGGGAAGGTCTGCATTTATGGTTTGGGTTGCAGAAAATTGCATGAGTTTGGATCACATATTCAAGAGACCTGTGTTTTCCAAGACTCTTTTCATTTACATATTTTCCCTAATTATTTTCCGATTATTATTTTCCTAATTATTTATATATATAATAATCCTATTATATTAATAAATAAAACAACAATAAATCTATATATCTCTATATAGAAATTGAATAGAAAGTTATACCAGTGAGCACATTCTGACACTATTTAAGGCTATCAAAGAAATAGATTCCATAAGGAAGAGCAGATTCACAATTTTGTGCATGACAAAGAGCTGTGGGAATAAAATCCAGAGCATGATGGTTCCAGTTAGGTCTCTGTTTTTTAGTCAAGGCAGTTTGGATTGTGACAGAGCCCACTCTAGCTAGCTTAAGCAAAGGCATTCATTGTCTCTAGTAGTCAATTTCATTGTCATCCAAGATCAGGAAGTAAAGTACAGCCAGACCTCATGGGAATCAGAATTGGAAAGCCAGGTACAAGATTCTTTATCTCTTCTAGGTTGCATGGTTCCTTTCATGTTTTCTCTCTGATATCAGTGTGTCAACTTCATTTTATTTTCTTAACCATTTTCTTTGGCTTGCTCATATTTGATATGGCTTAACAAAGTCATTTTTTCATCCTTCAGACTACAGTGTGGACTTTGATTTTTGATGCCTCATCCAACTGACAACAGTCTCTTTGTATCTTGGTTCAGATTCTCAAGACAATCTCATGGGTTGTTTGGGGTCAAATATCCATGCCTGATCAGTTTAGTAGTTTTTGTTGGGAAGGGTACAGACAGCAAACCATATCTAGTAAAACCCTTACTAGTTTAGTAAACTTGGATAAGATTCAGATAAATTTTGTCATCTGAAAAAATGTGGATAACACTACTTCCTTCAAAGTATAATGTGAGAATCAAAATCAAATATTGATAGGTAAAGTGTAAAGACTTCTGTTTAGGGGTTAATGGATATTGGGTAAGTTGAAGTGTTTGGCAGCTAGTATTCGTGAATCTACAGCTGTTCCCCTTTACATCCACTCCAACTCATTTCAAGGACTTAGGTCCCAATCGTGCTATAAGACATGAAGGCTGATGAAATGGTATCTCTGAAGAATGAATAGAGACCACAGTGTGTTTAAATTACTGGGGTGTGAAAACAGGACAAATTAGCTTGAACTGCAGAGGAGAAAAAATAACTGTGTTCCCAAATGTTGAAGTATATTTAATATCCATCCAATCTTGACATTTAGAATGTATCACCTTTTTTTATTATAAAAGGCAAAAAAGAGTTAGAAATATTGCAAAAAATGTGAATGGAGTGGCAGATCTTTCTGTCAGCAAACACACTTTTTTAGATGAACTATTACCTTTAACTTGAACTACTTCTTTTTATCAAGTCAATGTACTTACTTTGTGGTTTGCCTTAAGAAAATTTTTTTTGTTGTTTTTTGGCTTTTTTTGTTTGTTTTTTGTTTACTTTGGAAATGATGGAATCTAGGAAGAATTGCTTAACTGTGCAACTCATCATTTAGAAAATATATCAGAACTTAGAGGTCAGCCAAAAAAAAAATAATTAACTGGTTGATATGGTGCTTTTACATGAAATCCTGGGCTAAATGTCTATCTAGTGTAGTTTATTTTTTAATCGTCTCCATTGACCTCATAAAATATAAATTGGAAAAAACTAACTGCTTTTTTTATGGCTTCTTCCTAAAATGTTCATGAGAGAGGACTTGACATTTTCATTGTAACCACCTCACTCACATAGAACATGCTGGCATGGTCTAACTCTGCTGTAACCTGAGGTAATATGACTGGCTGAGATGTCATTTGTAGTGTAATGTATCAGGTTGACTAGCTAGTTATATATGAAGATGCTTAACAAATTTACTGCCATCTTACAAGAAATATTTTGAATAATAATATTTCATCCCAACAACTATGACATGATCATCTGATTGTGTGAATCGTTTGAATGATTTCTCCAGATGTGAAATATCTGGACAAATTCACAGGCCAACATTCATTTAACATATCAGTGGGTCGCAACCTTAGTGGTTGCATCGTTTGCAAATATTTTCTCCCATTCTGTGGGTTGTCTTTTCGTTTTGTTTATGGTTTCCTTTGCTGTGCAAAAGCTTTTGAGTTTGTATCAGTTTTCTGTTGCTGCCATAACAAACTCCCACTACCTTAGTGGCTTAAAACAATAAAAACTTACTACCTTAGGGTTCTGTAGGTCAGAAGTCTGATGCAGGTTTTGCTGGGCTAAAACCAAGGTGTTAGCAATGCTGTGTTTCCTTCTAGAGGCTCTAGGGGAGTATCCATTTCCTTGCCCTTTTCAGCTTCTAGAGAGCTGCCCTGTATTCCTTGGCTCATGTCCTCCTCCCTCCATCTTCAAAAATAGCAAGATAGATTCTCTCTGTAACCTCTGACTCTTATCTCAGCCAGAAGTGTTCTTTTAAGGAGTCATGTGATTAGGCTTGAGCCCACCTGCATAATTTAGGATAATCTCCCTTTCTCAAGGTCCTCAACCTTAGTTGCATCTGCAGAGTCACCTTTGCAACTAAAAGTAGCATAGTCACAGGTTTCAAGGATCAGGGCATAGACATCTTTGGGAGGCCATTATTTTGCCTCCCATAGGGTGAAATTCTAGAACAGTTAAGGACTAAAACAAGGGCAGGGAGAGATTGAATTAATGGATATGTTTTTGGAGAGTATCTATTGGTGTGGTCTTCAACAGAAGAGTCAACAAACGAAAAAAATTATCAACAGATAGAAAATCAGGCATCAGGATAGCACTTTGAGTTAGGAGTTGCCACACTTTGCACGTAAAAAGCAATCCTCTTTGTTCAGTCAATATTTAAATAAGCTAATTACACGAATGGGCCTGTTCTGTCATCTGTTTTTTAATCTGGTAGCAGATACAACTCCATCACTTAGGTACTTGAAGTTCTGTAGCAAACATTTATGAGAATGAGTTGACAATTACTAGTGTAAAAGCAAAGCTAGGTTAATACCATTTTTAAACCTAGAGTTTCTTGCTTAGGATGTATTAAAGAAGATTAAACATTTAGAAGATGTTTTTTACTTAAATAGATAAAACTGATATGTGAACATCAATAGGAGTGCAAGATTAGTTCTAGCTTTTAAATTAGCAAAACAAAAAAATTCCAGTTTTCACAAAACTCAGTTGATAAGGAAAGGCAGATTATACTTCAGGAATCTTTTAAAAACACTGCTGGATAATCTTTTAAAAACACTTCTTTTTGGGTTAGTTGATTAAATACCTTTAATTCCTTACAGAATCCTTTCAAACTGTATTTTTCTTTTTTAAAATTGATTTTAATAAATGGGCTGGATAAAATTAGTATTCAATTGAATCTAATAGATAGCTGTAAATATAGCTAGATTTGATGGTCTTAAAATTAATTGTAGTTTGAAATTTAGAGCTCAGGCTATAAAATCAGTGACAGGTGAGTAAAGCAGAGATCCAGACAGAGTGGAAAGATAATTTTGTGTGTCATGGGAAATTCCTCAGCTTTAAATATGTAGAACGTTTAAAAAATGCTCTCTGATCTTTATAAGGAAAAACTGGTTTTACATATAACAAATAGCTGAACTGTGCAGTAGAACTATTTGGTCTGTTTTTTAAAGTTAACTCTATGTAGTTGTAAATCAACACCATATTTACTTGTATAACTCTCTTATTCCACCTCCTGGAGTGGGCTAGACACCTAGAAAGAATCCAGACTTTGCTTGATTTCACTCTTCCTTGAGCCTTGGAGGAGAAATGGGAAAGATTGAGTGAAGTCGAGGCCACTGGAGGCAGGGAAGGGAATGAATGCTTCTTACCACCAACTGTGTACTAGGTACACTGCTTCATGCTTTACATGTATTGCCACAACTTTAGTTATTATCCAAGAAAGAGAAATGAAACTTACAGTGGCCAAGAATTTTGTCAAACATACCCTAGGCAATAAAGCCTGACTTGAACTCACGTACACTTGACTCCAAAGGTTTGTTCTTCTCATTGTCTCTATGCTTCCTTCCTGAACCTTGAGACCCATTTTTCTGATTCCTCTCCTTAAATAGAAGGCACTGTGTACCGAAAAGAAAGGCAGCTCCCTCAAAACCGGTGACACTGACAGGTTTACAGGATTCCCCAAAGTATCCCAGGGCCCCAAATCAGAAAAGCCTTCAAGTCAAGGAGCCATTCTTGTTATAGTTGTGTGAGCCATCTACTCCTTTAACCGAAGGCCTCACTTCCAAGTTATGAATCTTCTCCAGGAACAGATGGACTTTGAAGTCAGCCATGCTCTCTGCATGGTGACAGGGCATGGTTATACTTCAGCTCGGATCTTCCTGTCTTATTGACTCCCATGCAATTTCTCGGAGGACTCCTGCTTCCCTATCTGTTGCTCCCTTCCTTATAATCATCAGGGGTTAACAGGATAGAATGTGGTGCCCAAATCATTTTTCCTTATTTTAAAAGAACTTCAATAATGTGGACTGAAGTTGAAACTGGAGAATAAAAGGAATTATCACACAGGCTACTGGAAGGGGATAAAAACCTCTTACGTGTTGTGGAGTAAGGAAGGCAGGAATATGTGGAAAATATGTTTGATGAAAAGGATGCAGATCTATGTGATCTTTGTATGTGATAAAAAATAATATAATTGTGTTCGTGGTGTATTTATCACAGATATATTTTATCTTTAAGGCCAGTATGGTATCATTTAGAAAATCACCTATGGGGGAACTTAAAATATAGGCAGGCTTTACTGTGAAAAGGTATTGATTACATCATAATGCCTAGCAACAAGAAAATGATTGTACCTCAATGTGATATCCTTAGTCTTTAACACTGATGTTTATAAAGAGTTAATAGTGATACAACAAAAAACCTTTACTTTAATATTTTTAAAACAAGATGGAAAGTTGGGGATATGATTTTTCTTAATTATGAAATTGCATAAAATTCTAAACATAACTGCTTAAATGTTAACAGTGTTTGCCTGGGGAATTCTGGTTTATTGCTGTTTTTTTTTTCCTTCTTCATTGTATTTTTTCCAACACTTACAAGCAGAAAAACAAATAAGTTTCCATGATGAGAAAAAAAAAAAGCAGAAGATTTTATGAGTATTCTCAAGTGACCAGTGAGGAAACAAAAGATCTTCCTGGCCAGATGAGACTTAATATTACTACAAGTTAATTGATTCAGTGATCCTTCTGTTTAGATTAAAGCTAGTAGAAATCAGATGGTGACTGTACACCTAATTATCATGTTATTTTAACAATAGGAAAAAATAATAAGCAAAGTTGTGCAACAGTTTTTCAACTATAATGAATCAAGAAAAGGCATGTCAAGAATCATATAAGGCACATGTTTTAGACATTAAAATGTTTGTAGAAACAATCATAAGTCAATTATGTAATTTTGAAGTAAAATATGAATAGTATGTAAATGCATTTGCTATGTTCTACTTTTTGTAATTTCCTTTGATATAATATTAGCTCTGTCTAAAGAACCACACAGGTCATGTAGAAATTTGGAAACCAGCTATCAGGTGTCAGTTCATCCTTTTTAAAGCTATTAAAGTACTATATTTAGGGATTAACATCAGTAAGCAATGAGTTAGATTATGTAAATTCATAAATATATTACTTTTTAAATTCTTAGTGTTTTATTTCTTTTAAATAGACTTTGTCAGAGCAGTTTTAGGCTCACAACAAAATTGAACAGGAAGTATGGAGAGTTCCCATATTTCTTTACACCCCTTTCCCCCACATAAATACAACCTCCCTCTCCCCACCATCATCATCCCACACCAGAGTGGTACATTTGTTACAATCGATAAAGCTACATTGACACAACATTATTACCCAGAGTCCATAGTTTACATTAGGGTTCTATCTGGGTGTTATACATATATATAATGATATGTATCTACCATTATTGTATGCAGAGAAGAGTTTCACTGCCCTAAACATCCTCTGTGCTCTGCCTATTCATTGCTCCCTTTCTTTAACCCCTGGCAAACACTGACCTTTTTACTGTCTCCATAGCTTTGCCTTTTACAGAATGTTATATAATTGAAATCATACAGCATGTAGCCTTTTCACATTAATTCTTCCACTTAGTGATGTGCACTTAAGTTTGTTCCATGTCTTTTCATCTTTGATAGCTTGTTTCTTCTTGGCGCTGAATAATATTCCATTGTCTGAATGGAGCACAGTTTTTTTGTTTGTTCACCTACTGAAAGTCATCTTGGTTGCTTTTGAGGTTTGGTAATTTAAAAAAAAGCTGCTATAAATGTGTGCAGGTTTTTGTGTAGATGTAAGTTTTCAAATCTTCTAGGTAAATTCCATGGAGCATGATCACTGGATCATATAGTAAGACTATATTTGGTTTTATAAGAAACCGACAAACTGTCTTCCTAAGTGACTGTATCATCTTGCATTCTCACCGACAGTGAATGAGGGTTCTTGTTGCTCCACATCCTCATCAGCATTTGGTGTTGTCCATGTGTTGGATTTTGGCCATTCTGTTAAGTGCGTTTTAACTTGAAGTTCTTTATTGACATATGACTTGGTGCATCTTTTCAATAAGCTTTTTGTCATCGCTATATCTTCTTTGATGAGGTGTCCAGACCTTTGGCCCATTTTTAATTGGATTGTTTGTTTTCTTATTGTTGACTTTTAAGAGTTTTTTGTGTATTTTGGATAATGGCCTTTGATCAGATATGTCTTTTGCAAATATTTTCTCCCAGTTTGTAGCTTGTCTTCTCATTCTCTTAGCAGTGTCTTTCACATAACAGAAGTTTTTATGAAGCCCAGCTTATCAATTATTTCTTTCATGGGTCGTGCCTTTGATGTTGTATCTAAAAGATCATCGCTGTACTTAAGGTCATCTAGATTCTCTCCTATGTTATTTTCTAGGTGCCTTATGGTTTTGCATTTTACATTTAGTCTATGATTCACATTGAATTAATTTTTGTGTAAGGTATAAGGTCTGTGTCTAGATACATTTTATTGCATGTGGATGTCCAATTGTTCCAGCACCATTTTCTGAAGAGACTATCTTTTCTCCACTGTATTGCCTTTCCTCTTGTCAAAGACCAGTTGACTATATTTATGCAAATTTGACTATATTTATGCAAATTTGACTATATTTATGCATATTTATGGGCTCTCTGTTCTCTTCCACGGGTCAATCTGTCTATTCTTTCACTAATACCACAGTGTCTTGAAGAGATACTACTTTGAAACTAAAAGAAGGTATTAGAGTTTTTTTTTACTTGACTGTGATACATATTTTCTAAAACATAATTGTTCTTAAGAACATGTTTCTCTAATGCTGAAATTAGTTCTCATATCCTAAAGAGCTTAAATTGTGTTGAAAAAATGAATTTACAGAAAAATACACTTTCCTAGTGACAATTTGGTTTCACTGTACATATTTGTATACAAGTTTTAAACTACTCATTTGTGCAAGGATAGACATGAAATAATTATCAGAATGACATTATATTTTCTTTTGTGTGTGTGTGTGTTTTCTTTAAAGTCACTCTCCAAAAAGTATGTAAGGAAAAATAGATGAAGAAAGAAAAAGTATAACATTGTGGTTTCTGTTCACCACAGTTCCAGAGTAATTTTTCTAATAATTTTTAGTAGAAATTTATATTGAAGAATAAAACTCAATTGAGGAACAGATTGAGAAGTTAAATCAATATCAGATTAGAAACTGTTTCGATGATTTATTATAATTTCTTAAAATTTTGAAAATTGTATCTCTTATTTCACCTCTTATTTGACTGGCTCTGTGATAAACATAAACACATCAAGCTGTTTCAGGTTTTGCCTTCCTTGGTGCCAACATTTTGGTAAAGAAAGTTATTCAAAATATTGTTCTATGCTTGAAATCTCAGAGCATGTCTGTTCAGCTAGAGGTGATACAGCCTGAAAGATTGATTTGTATTAGCCAAAGTCACAAGAGACTGATTTATAAGTCTTAATGCCCACTCATTAATTTACAGTGGGAGCTACATTTAGTACAATAACTGGATCAGTTATACAAGACACTCCCTTTGGGTGAGTAGATGTACTCTAGTGGCCAAACGATAGATAGGAAACTTTCTTGGAGGCTATGAAATTAGACCAATGGGAATTGAATATTAATAGATATTTCTTTCCAGTTAGAGGAGGCTGATAATTTGCCCTTTGCCCCTCTAGGAATTTTTCTATTATAATAAGAGATGTTGCTCAGATCTTTCCTTAAATTTTTTTTTGACCTACCTCTCCTTTCTCTAGATTGTGTAAGGTTACTGAAACATACTGTCATGAAATCATCCTTCATGAAATGTTGGTTTCTATTTCCAAGATTATAGTATGTTTCGCATTTGTTTAATTTTACTATGAGTTAGTTCTGCTGACTCCTGGAGACAGATCTTCCTCTAAAAAATAAACTATCTGAAAATAATGGTATAGTTTGCAATGAATTCCAGCTATTGTATGTTGATTCTTACCTCCATTAATTTCAGAGATTGCCATACTTTGATTTAGGGTTCTGCCTTATTCTTTTGGCTTTTTCTTGTTTCCCTGTAGCATATTGAATGATAGATTATACCTATGATCTGAATTTTAATTTTATATTTTATTTTTATAGTTAAAAATATCAGTAGTATAGCATTTTTGCTATCTACCTTAATAATATGTTATACTCTTTCTTTTATGAAAGAAATTCTTTTTAAAGTTTTGTTCTCCATTATAAAGTTCTTTCATAATTTGGTTTATGGGCAGAATGATAGAAATCCTTCATTCAATTTTAAATTCCGTAAATCACCTTCAGAAAGTAAAAAAGTATGCTGAGGGAATTTTTTGCTGTAATATTTGTCAACTCTGCCATGATATTTTCATGATATTTTGATGAAAA
The DNA here is from genome assembly GCF_011762595.2 of Tursiops truncatus. Lineage (NCBI taxonomy): Eukaryota > Metazoa > Chordata > Mammalia > Artiodactyla > Delphinidae > Tursiops > Tursiops truncatus. The sequence goes on along the minus strand of NC_047039.1, from coordinate 67,645,181 downwards.
TGAATGTATATTTTAGTTGCAAATTAACATGTCAGTATAAAGGTTGTAGGAAGAATGTCATTCTAAGAAAATCGAAACAATGAATTAAATATTCAAGTTGTGTTTTCCCCTGAAGTATTATTAAATACAGTGTGTTTGTTATTCCTTTGTACATTATTTCAGAATTACAGAGTTGTAAAATCAAGAAAATAATGACAGATCCAGCATTTGAAAAATGAAGTTTGGTGGATCTTGCCAAGCATACTTTATTTTTGAGTGATACGTGTTTACAGTGATGGCTGGAATACTTTGTGTCTACTAAGTAATTAAAATGAATTTGTCTTTAACCATTTGTGCTGGGAAATGTCTATTTTGCATTCATTGAAAATGAAAGTATTACATTGGTATCTTTATGGAAAAAATATGAAAAATGTTTATTATTACTTTGAGCCTGTTTGTATTAAGACTGTTCATGAAACAAATAGAAATTTTGCCACGAATATAACACAAAAGTGGAATATTTGTTAAACTCACCTCAGAAAGTTTAGATGTCCTAAAATTATAGCTGTAAGGAAATGGGCAATAGCCTAGAGTGTTTGTTGTGAGTCCTTTTGAAAAGGATACATAATCTGAGGAAGCTATGTTATTCAATGCCCATTAAAAAATTAAAAGTGAGTTTCAGATGTTGATGTTTCTATCTCTCACACTAAGTTCTGTTTCATAAGGTGACTCCTGTGATGCTTTGGAACATGCAGCAGGATCTTCAAATATTGACCAGACAAGAGTGCCAGTCAATCTTATAGTACGATGTCGCTTGATGCTAGAACAAAATAGTCTCTGGTAAACTTGAAAGAGAAATATTTAGGGAAGTATATAATTTAATACCAGTACAAGATCTCAGTTCATTAGAATGGGCTTCATAATCTTATGTTCCTAAAGACTGGGAAAATCGGTCTGAAGCCCATTGGTCTGTATACCTTTTCATTGAAAGTTTACCTTGGTTTTCTGCTTCTGTGGTTTCATGGTCTGTCTTTGAGCTTCAGTTACAGAGCACAGAAGTACTGTTTATGTCAAAGCCCCCCATTACTTTGCTGAAGTGTAAAATAATTTTTATTCTGAGCCAGAACAAGTCCTACCTAATCTCCAACTGGCCTCAGAAAATAAAATGACTAGGTTCTTTAATTTAAGGGTGTTAAGTACTACCTTTAGGAGAGGAATTTTAATGAAATAACTGATCATTAAATAGTTTTGACAACTATACATTCTGACTGAATGTGCTAATAAGACCAGATAAATGTAGTAATCACAAATCGGTGTTTAAATTATATGTCTAAACAACCTTATTAATCTTCCCCTCGGTTCTACTGGATTCATGCTGAGAAAATCTCAAATAATTCTCTATGCTCAGATGGTGACAATGTGTAAAAACAAGTAATCTTTTTTTTTCTGAGATAAATATTTCTCAGTTATCGTACTTTCATATAGACTAAGTATAAATTATTTTTATTGATTTTGAGAGGCAAGGATGTTAAAGTATATTGAGGCTTACATAAACCTTAAGCATTTAATTATTAAAATATGAGTAAAAGTTTTAGATAAAAACAGTTTTAAATAAATGGTGGTCAGTTTGGGTGACAAATTTAGTTAGATGCACATTTTGTACAATTTACTACAATAATTTCCAAAGAATTAAATTAAAATAAATACATAAATAAGAAAAAATAATAAAATTGAGTGTTAGCTCTTAGTTGAAAAAATAATCTGAATTTAAAAGTTCCAGAAGAAGTTTAAAAGGAAAAAAATTAACAAATTTAATTAAATAACTTTTTAAAAAAGGTAGGCACCCTAAGGAACCAAAATAATTAGGTAACTAAGTACAATACATGAGAAATGTTAAGAGCAAATAGAATTTTTCAAAAGACAATATATTTATATTAGTAATATATAAATATATAATGTATTTATAAAATAAATGTATTATGTAAATATCTAATTTGGTAAGAAAAGTATTTAATCAAGTAGATAAAGGACCAAGTCTAACATAAGATTCATAAAAGAGGGGCTATATTGAAAAATAAACATGAAAACAGAAAGATCAAAGCATTATTATATTAGGAAAAATTAAAAGAACAAAGCTAAAAGAAATTTTTAAAAAAATAAGAAAATGGTTTCTCCTGATGAGGTTGCCATGAAAGCACTAGTCCCATGTACTGCTGCAACCAGTCCACATAAAACTAACTTCAACAATTATCAATATTCACTGAAGTGTGCATAGCCTTTGGCCCAGTAATCCCACTCTGGCATCCCAGATTAATCTAAATGATGATAAAGCCAAAATCATTAGACTTAAAGATGCATGAAATGTTTAGCACAGCAACATTTATTCTAGTAAGAATATTGGTAGCAAACTAGTGAACAATAAATGAATTGTTAAATTATGTTTCATTGTAATGTCAAGGGAGTCTTTTATGGACAGTGACAGTGATACAATATAGAGAATATCAAAATATCCTTGAATAGACACTTGAAGTTTTTTTAACTATCTCTATATTTGAAAAAAAATATAGAGAAAACTTAATAGATAGAATAGTGCTTATATATATATCCCACTCTGTTTGCCAAATTGGATTTTGTAATATAAAAAGAATAAACTTTAAATTGAGAGAAAAAGGGAAACTTTCCAAATTGACTATGTCTGTTTATTACTTATAAAAATATGAAACTAAGCAAAAAATGTGTTCATATGGATGTTCCTCATTCAATTCAGGTAGGGTTTTCACTGCTGAGTGGTGCCAGTTACAAATGTAGGCCCTGGAGGCCAACAGAAGTCATGGCTGTTGAGTCTAGCAAGAACTTGTAAGAAAGGAGAGATAGATGGTCCAGTCATGTAACTGGAAAGTTAACAGATCTGCATGGATTTCCTGTTCAGTCCAGAATTTAGACCGCAGGATTATGATAAGATCTCAGTAACCAGAATGTTTCTTTCCACCTTCTAAACTATAACGGACCAAATATGTTTATGGTAATAGCAAGTAGCAAAGCAAGGCTCCTGTGCATTTTTGCTTAAGAGACTATGCACTTAAAACAATTATGTATATGCATGACAATCAAACATCCTTTTTATTAATGGCAACCATAAAGCCCTACAAGAGGATTAAACTATCAATTTGAAATGCAGAATGGGAATATCTAGTATACATGAGGCACTTTTCTTGGATGTTCTCCTTACAGTTAGAGAAAATTGCAAAGAGACATTCTGATCAGGAATAAGCCATGATTGCATAAAGAAATTTCCAAAAGAAATAATACTGGCATACATAAATAAGGTAAATCCTCGTAATAAGATGATACAGCTGTGAAGAATAGTCACCATGATCTGAAGAAAGAGAGAAAGCAGGACCACACTAGCTCTTTGGAATTTCTAAAACCTAGTCTGAGAGCTCATATTCTATGTCCTCACGTATTCTGTAGAATAAGTCTCAAGCCTGACTGCACATGAGCGTCACCTTAGAGTGCTTAAGAATTCCTGACACCCAGGCCATGACAGAGCAATTAAAATGGAATCTCTGGAGGTGGACCCAGGCGTCATTATTTTTAAATATCCACAAGGGATATCAATATGCAGCCAAGGCTGCGAACCAGTGCCTTAATGAAGTGTCAATGGTTTAAGACAGTTATGTTTATTTGCAACCCCTATTTTATGAAAAATCTATGGGGTCCTAATAGGTAGTGCAAATGAGTAAAGCTGACCAGGTTTTTTTTCATAATTGTGTCTTCAGTAGTATTTTTTCAAAGCCAACAATTTGCTTACATATTAAATGTATAGGAATGCTTTGTTCTTCTACCCAGCCCCCTGCCAAAAAAAAAAATGTTTTCCTGTGTTTTTATTAAAATACATTTGGGTCTGTTTTTGGCTTGGGCCTATCTTTGGTTTGGCCAATTTTGATAGAGCTCAGCACAAGAAATATTTCACTTTTTACTTTATTGTATGAAAACCTAGCACTAGGGTGATAATAAAAGACAATCAACATTTGTAGACTATACCATGGCAGCTGCTCTTCAACCTTGGCCTTTGGTTACCATGCAGGAATCTAGATCCTATCATTGCCATATTTTTCGGATATTTCAGAAGACAGAGATTCAGATTTGCGTATGAAGTCACTCAGTATTTATATATTGGCAATTCAGTTTAAAAAAAAGACTCAGTGTACATCAACATTGCAAGCCAAAGAACACATCTGTGAGCTTTTTCTGCTCACAGACTAAATCTGGCCAGCAGGGTGGCAGTTCATATGTTTTGGTCTTAGGCAAATCTATTGAGGCTGCATAAGCAGTTGACCGTATTGCATCATTTCAGAAAGAATCTGTTATTGGCTATAAAATAAGCAGGGTCCGGATTCAGTTACAAAAGATGCCTTGTCTCAAAAATAAGGTCAAGGCGCTAGACTTAAGGCACGTGGTCAGATTTAGACTACTGGCCAAAGAGATTTGATAATGAGTGACTCTATAGTAACATTAAATCAGCTCTTACCAGGGGCAGGCATATTCTATAGACTCTGGCAGGGCTTAGTGGGGAAGATGAGAACTGTAGGAACTAACATCAGTCAGGTCTGAGGTCTGAGGCGTTGGAACAGATCTTTGCACTGTTGACTCATCCTGTGGCTTGTTGATATGGAAATCTTGTCTTCCTCTTGTTACCACCATGATCTAAACAGCTCACATAATCTGCCATATGGCCTTTTCACCAAGTTGGTTCTTGGAGAGAATTTGGGGAGAAAAATATGTTCTCCTTTGGCTGGCTAGACAAAGATTGATGTTATATCTGGAGAGCAGTGGTTCTCAAACTTCAGTGCACATCAGAATCATCTGGGATGATTTGTTAAAACACAGATTGCCAGGCCCACCCCCAGAGCTTTTGATCAGTAGGTGTGGAATGGGACCTGAGAATTAGCATTTCAAACAAGTTCCCTGCTGGTGTTGATTGCTGCTGGTCTGGGAACTACATTTTGGATCCTTAGGTCTAGGATCTTTAATTCTCATTTTCCCACTAACCTGTTTTTGTACCTTTGTCTCTGATAGTGGGAAATGATGTTCTTTTGGTGTGTGTGTTAGAGTTCTCCTTTGAATAAAATAAAATACAAATGTTGAATAAATATTATAAAGTATTTTTTCATAGGGCCAGCACTGATCTTCAGGTTCTATTAATTGACAGTTGTAGGAGCCACTTGAGATCCTTATCCTTTAAGTTTTCTGTGGCAATCAATGGAAGCCGTTTCTGCACTTCCAAACTTCCTGGCATGTTGACGGGGATGGTGACTGGGGAACCCCAGAGCCTGTACCTCATATAGTCCAAATACGGGTTCTTGGATTGTCTGGTTGAAAGTGTGGTGTCTGTCTTTTCCTTGTCTTTGTGTATCTGGTGTTATCTTCTAAGACAGTTGAATCATGAGACCCATGCTGGAAGCTGCTTATGATTTCCTTGTTATTATGATGTTACTTACTGGAGCTGCCATTTGTCAGGCATGGACCTAGTAATTGAACTCTCTGGAGGTCAGAATTACTGAGAGAGGGAAAGCATAAGTATATTCAGTTCAGCCAGATATTTTTTCTGTATTATTTTCTGGGAAGGCTACCATTTGGAACAAATCTTAAAAGAAACAGGCCAGTGATTCTTAGCTGTGGCTGAGACATCAAAAAATCCTAGGCAACTTCGAGGTGAGAGGCTGAATGCTTGGACCCCCAACTCCCACCCCAGACTAATTAAATCTGATGCTCCACGGGTGGAACCTGGTCTTGTTATATTTTCAAATCTCCCTAGGTTAGTGGTTCTCAAATTTTGGCCTGCATCAACATCACCTGCAAAGCCTGTTGGAGATTGCTGGGTCCCACTGTTAGAATTTATGATTGAGTAAGCCTGGGTTGGGGGCCTAAGAATTTACATTTCCAACAGGTTCCCAGGGGATGCTGATGCTACTGGTTTTGGAACCATACTTTGAAGACCACTGCTTTGATGATTACAGTGTACGACTCTAGATAGCATGGCTGCTCTGGGCAGAGGTTGCCTTTTCTCTGAGCTCAGCTGTTAGCTACTTCATTAACTTCGGCTTCCCTAGCAGGCTAAATAATAACTCTCAAATCCACTGTGAACCTTCTTTTTTTTACAGACTGAAGTATTTTTGGGGGGTTGTGCTCTTAGTTACATTGGAGCCCATTAAATTATATGGCAATTTAATTTTGTTAAACAAAAACTATATTTGTATCAAATATGTCACTTTAGTTGCTCCTAGCTGTATCAGTGAGCTTCAAAGAGCTCCATCTTTGCTGATATTTTTCATTATATTTTCCTGTAATTTTATTTACCAGACCCTTAAATTGAAGAAAAATAGCAACCACAGCATAAGCAGGCCTAAAATAAATTAGATCTTTATGGGCAGTTCTCTGCATTATACTCCCCTGGTATGATAAATTCAGTCATCATTTTATGAGGCTCGCCATTCCTGGAAAGGTTATTTTTTACCAAAAATGTCTAAAGAGCATCTTCAAACCCAGTGAACCTTAGGAGTTCCCAAATCTTGGTTCTTGACCTGATCCTGCAGAATTCTGAATGTATTTTAATCATAATTATACCTTTTAAAACAGGTATGTACATTGGCTTTCTCACTGTACCAAATGTTCATGCCTCTCTTGCTAGTGTGATAAGAAGAGCAAGGCCTTCACAGACATATCTGTATTACTATTACTAGCAGAGTAGGTTGGGCAAATTGCTTGGTCACTCCCAGCCTTAGTTTTCTTATCTGTAAAATGGTTAGGAATAATCCTTGTCTCACAAGGATATTGCAAGATGAGATATGAGGAGGCCCAAGTCCCCAGCATAGTGCCTGCTAAAAAGTGCTCTATAAGTGGGAGCTGTTTTTTGTGGTGTTGATGGGGTCTAAGAAGCTCTTGGAATCCTCTGTGTGGGGAGAGGATGCCATGATCAAAACTGGATATTCACCCAAGCCACAGAACCAAATCAAACAAATCATATGTAACTCCATTGTGTCTACACATGAATTCACCACATGTCTACATTACTTTTGTACTTTATTCTAAAGTATTAAAATGTGTCAGTGGAGAACATTGCAGGTCAGAGTCCTGCTCTAAAAAAAATAACTTGTGCAAATATGATTGTTGACCTAGTTTTTAGTACTGTCTTTCATTTTTACATGGTGGCGTGATATGTCTATTAGGCACTATTTTTAATGTGGATTCTTGGCAATAATTCATTTAGGCTTAATTAAAAATGGAACTTGATTTAATTAAAGGATTACCTTCACAATAAAAGCTAGGGCGGATTTCTTTGAAGTTTGTAAATCTTCATTCTAATGATCATATGGCTGATGCCTTGTGAGACTGTGCTTATTTACAGCTTAAACCAGTCCTTGCAATACAGACTTCTCATTTCTGGGAACAAAAAGGGTTTTGGAACTTTACCCTCCATTGAATGAAGTGGGTGCACCAAGCAGGCTACTGTAGTTTTTCAAAGTCAGTGCTAGTTTGGAAGAAATAAAGTCCATGTGAAAAAACAAAACCAAAATCAAAACCACACCTGGAGAACTCTAATTATTCTTATCTTGATATGTTAATTTAACAAGGTTATGATATGATTATATAACTATATAATATCATTATGTAAATGTATAGTTTAGTTTAAGTCCATTAGGCTCAACTTGTTGCATCAATTATGTGTTCAGTTTCTTCAAGTTAGGAATTTTCTATAGTGGTTCCCAAAATGTGTGTGTCTCAGTCTTTACAGGTGTTTTGATGTGTGTGTTTTTGTATAGATCTGTGAGCATTTTGTTTGGTTGTTTTTATAATGCACAAAAACAACCCTTGAATAATCATTGTAGTATAATGACCATAAAGCATAATTTTGCTTTCCTTCAGTATTTCTGTTAAAAACCCATTTAAAATAATATAAAAATCGTTATATTCTACCTTTTCTCTTGGTCTTGATAATAAAAATTTCTGTCTCTTTTTATTTTAATAAGCTAGTGAAACAAGTTAGGCTCTTAGATTTAATTTTGCCCAACTCTAGGTAAGGGTTGAGCTTTCTTCTATAGGGTGACCATTCCTCTCCTCTCTTCCTCAAGGAGCTCATCTCTTCTTCTCACTGCTGAGCTAAAAACTTAATAGTGGTATGCCAAAAAACACATGGGATTATGACCCCTGGATGAGGATAGTCCCCACATCTTTTATATGTATCCACTGGGCTTCTTGCCAACCTTCTACTTCTCTAGAGATTCTTATTGAACATTTCTGCTACTCTCTTCCGCCAGTGTTCAAAAGTTAACCCCTAGGAAAGCACTGTCATCTATTGGGATTTACACTGTAGGATGTACATGTACAGAAACTTGACTTTGTTTTCTGTAATTGAACTCGATTTGATCATGAGCTCCCATTTCTGCTGATGGTGGGGGAAAATAAACTTTTACTTTTTCAAAATAATTTGTTTTCTTCCTTTATACAATTTTGTCTTTAGATAAGGCAGTGGGTCCTGGATTGTTTCCTACCATCCCCTTTCTCTTTCCTTGTTTTGAGAAAGAGGGGAAAGCTTATCGAACCGTATAGTAGTGAGATGGAATGGGTGGAGTGTTCAGGATGTCTTGAGTCTCCTTCTGGCCACTGTGGGTGAGGTAACCAGATTTATTCACCTCTGAGTAGTGGTCAGCACCACTGCTAGTGTCCCTGGAGTCTGTGATAGAATCAGGCCTCAAAGTTCAGCAACTCTGTAAGCGTCTACTTTAACTTCACTGTGGCCACCAGGTATTCTCCTCTCAGGGCCCCAGATAGGAGCCAGGGCACAATCCCTCTCTAACTTCCCCTTCAATCTATCTGTAGTTTATACAATTTCCCCTTGGACCGTCATCTTCACCCCAGCCAGGGTTTCTCAGGGACACAGGCGGTATCTTAATGCTAGACTTCTCATTTTACACTCTCTTCATTCTGCAATACAGCTTGTAAACAGCTTTAAAAATACCTTTTTTTGGTTAAAAAAAAATTTTTTTTTCCCCCCGTATTCTGCAGTTGACCTTATTTATCTCTGTGTTGAATATTCCAGCTTTGACTCATTGGTCCTCTGAATGCATCCTTGCAACAATGCCTGGCTCTTACAAAATAAAAGCTTTTGCTCTCAAAAGTGTCATCTTTAAAATGGACATTAAGAGCCTTTTTTGGAATTCAAAAGTAGAGTATAATTTTATTTTCTCTGCTGGATTCTGCCTTTCTCCTGAACCAACCGATACCTCAGCTTTAGGGAGCACAGACTGAGGGTTAGCAATAATTAAATAAATGAAATTATATCAAATAACATTTCAGAATTATTTGATATTACTACTTCAAATAAGCTTATGTGCTGCAGATCTTACATAATGATTTTGTCCAGTATTGTTTCAGAGACTATTTTGGTGGGTTTTGGACTTTCATATCAATTAGATAGCCCTATTTACTCAAATAGTCTGTTGGCTTTTCAATTTGATCATAAAATAGTATGTAATGAGAATGCATAAAATATTTACTAATATTTATTGGCAAATTTCTATGATCCCAGACATATTAAGGAGTATCTGCAATGACCCTTATTCTCACTGTGTGATTTAAACAACTATGGTTTATTTTTTAACTGTGTAGGTTTTTAAAACTACAGTTACATAGAAAGCAATTAAAAAACCTACTATGTAGGAGTTCATTGTGACACTAAATTATATATATAAAACAAAAATAAATGTGTATTTGGAATTTGCTCTATTATTCCAAAGCTATGGCAATTATCTCTAATGGTTCATAGTAAAGAAGGGCAGAAACACACAAGCCCCTAGGGGTAAGGCAGGAATAAAGACGCAGACCTCCTAGAGAATGGACTTGAGGTTATGGGGAGGGGGAAGGGTGAGCTGTGACGGGGCGAGAGAGAGTCATGGACATATACACACTAACAAACGTAGTAAGGTAGATAGCTAGTGGGAAGCAGCCGCATGGCACAGGGATATTGGCTCGGTGCTTTGTGACAGCCTGGAGGGGTGGGATAGGGAGAGTGGGAGGGAGGGAGACGCAAGAGGGAAGAGATATGGGAACATATGTATATGTATAACTGATTCACTTTGTTATAAAGCAGAAACTAACACACCATTGTAAAGCAATTATACCCCAATAAAGATGTTAAAAAAAAAAAAAGAAACACACAAGCCATTTCTTTTTTATAAATTTATTTATTTTATTTATTTATTCTCTGGCTGCGTTGGGTCTTCGTTGCTGTGCACGGGCTTTCTCCAGTTGTGGCGAGCAGGGGCTGCTCTTCCTTGTGGTGCGTGGGCTTCTCACGACAGTGGCTTCTCTTGTTGCGGAGCACGGGTTCCAGACACGCGGGCCTCAGTAGTTGTGGCACACAGGCCTAGCTGCTCCGCGGCATGTGGGATCTTCCTGTACCAGGGCTCGAACCCATGTCCCCTGCACTGGCAGGTGGATTCTTAACCACTGCATCACCAGGGAAGCCCAAAAATGCATGTTTCACAAGGATACAGTGAAATAACCTCAGCCCACATCCTCTTTCCTTTCCCTCTACCACTTATCCTTATTTACACTCTGATAGTGAATTTTTATGAATGATTTTTAAAAAATTTTCTCTAATATAATAATCCCATTAAAGAGGCTGTTTCAGAGATTTTCTGTGGTTTAATATCACCCAGAATTTACTCCTGGAATACTGAAGCCATATCTGAACTATCCCTTTGTCTCCAGTTTTGGCATCTCCATCCTTTCTCCAGCCAGCTGCCAGGGTGATCTTTTTAGAGAGTACATCGGAATCATGTCATTCTCCTGCTTCACATCTTTCCATGGTTCCTCATTGACTATAGCCGTGGTTCCCAAACTGTGTGCTAAGGCACCCCAGGCATGGCAGTTAACTCACATCAGTACCATGGGATATTTTAAATATTTGTGGGAAACAAAGCAATCTATCCCTTAAACACCCTCTGTAATAGCTCGAGGTAGTTCAGTTTCAACATTAGATTGGCTCCATTCCTTTTGATGATGTCATATTTTACAAAGCTGAGTTTTCAGTGGTTGCTGTGATGTAAAACAAGCATTGTGTAAAAAAACAATGTAAAACAAAAAAGGTGGCAGTGTTCAATCTGATTCCAAAATCTGTGAAGATGTGCAGTGCCCAAGCAAGAATGTCCCATTGGTAAGTAATGTGGCTACTTAAGGATGAAATAAAAATGTTAATTTTCTTTTAAATTTATGTGTATTATGTTTTCAAATGGCTACTAAGTTTTAGGACATAACTATTTATTGGGTTTTTTTAGACATAACTACTTAAAGAGAACTGTTATTTATCTCTTTTGGCCTAGAGTCTCAATGAAAAAAAGTACTGACACTAAGAGTGCTGCAAACCAAAAAACTTTTCACATATCTGGTCAAAAATTAAAATTCAAACTCCATGGCAAGGTATGGCAGGCACAGTCCTTCCAAATCATTTTTCTGACCTTAAAATGAAGAAGTAGTACCATTCATGCTTATTACATTTCTAGGTTTCAAATTCCTTATCTATAAGGTTGGGATAATATTAGTACCTAATATATATTAAGAGAGTTGTTGAAATTAAATTAACATGTACTGGCACTTAGCACAGTGCCTGGCACATGGTAAGTATGCAGTGAAGTTTTGGTGATTAAATTAAGCACAATGATATTTGTTCTTAAAATTAACATCATCTCAGTCAAAACAGATACAGACTTAGAATCTGAGAGCCCTAATAGTCTTAAGAGTCCTAGTGTTGGTTAACTTGCTTAAGGTAGTTCAGCTAGTTAGTGGCAATGTGAAAACTTGAAGTCAGATATTTTGAGTCTGTCTCATCAGCCTTTCCTCTACTCTGCAAGCAAAATCAGTGGTTTTCATCCTTCAGAAGGTGTGCATTACGAAGTACCAGTCATGAGTAGAAATAAGTTTTCTAAGTTCAAGGAGGACATTAAGAAATCAAATCCAATAGTATCTTTTTATTTTTTACTTATCTTTGGACAAAGATTTATCTGGTATTACATTTGTGAAAATGGGAAGAATAAAATACTGAGTTGTTTGCCTTACCTAGAAAAGTAGGACAATGTGGGCTATAATTTGAATTGATTCTTATTCCCATATTGCTTTTTGCTTCTGTGTCTTTTTTTCCTTAAAAGGGAGGGTTCTATAAAAATACTCATATTTATTCTGCAGGTGGAAACACCTTGCTTTAGTGACGCAAATACCCTGAAGGTGGCCTGTTTTGAGTTAGAGGGAAGTGTAGAAAGATCGTAGAGGTGACATTGGAAGGTCTTTCCTGTGTTGCTACCTGCAGTTTGGTCTTGGGCCCTGGCCAAGCAGAGATAGGGCATCTGTTTAGGCTTTGAATTCCTAATATTGAGAGAAACAAAACTAAAACAAAAAGGAGTAGATGGTGGTGTCAGGATTAGTGAAGTACCATACTAAGCATTACTGCTGCTGAACAAACTTAAAACTGTGAACCCTGATTTCCTCATCTAAGTAAGAAAAAAATATATGATCAGATTATTTCTAAAGTCCTTTCTTGTTCCATGATAATTTGGAGGATCAAATTTATTGTCCACAGGGCCATAAACTCATATTCTACCCCTGGGGCTTAGAAAGGTCACTTAGCTCAGTGCATGAGTTTCCTGATCTGTTGGATTGATCCAGCTGGGTCTACGGATTATATTTCCTGATATCATGCAAAACAAACAAGCAACAAAACCAAACAAATCCTTTATTCTAGATCAAATAAGTTCAGCATATAATACATCCTATATTCCTCTTAGAGATTCATAATACACATTATTATATTAAAGACTCAAAGTATCCTTCAGTAAAGATAGGTTTATTTTACTCACTGTCTTAAAAGAACTTTTTTGGTGACACAGTTCATTGACATACCATGGACTGACCACTCTGGACTAGAGTATTTCTAAATCCCAACTGTAAACATTTCGATGCTATGTTTCCAAAAAATAATTCGAGATCAGATGAGTTGGTAGCCAGCTCTGTAAGTCTGCTGAGCTATGCCTTTCACCTTTTATTATATGTGAGGGTCAATTACATTCTAGGTGTGCTAAGTAAACCATGAAATTATTGCAGTCAAGTGGTCCAGAATAAAGATAATGGAACCAGACTGCTTGGATTCAAAATTCAAGCCCTGCCTCTGCCACTTACTCGCCTTGAGAACTGGGACAAGTTAAGAAGCTCAGTGCTTCATTTTCTGTCATCAGTTAAATGGACATGATGATAGTACCTACATTGTAGGGCTCAGACCAGGAGCAGGGGCTGGTACATAATAAGTTTTCAACAAACGTTACTACTACTATGATGATAGTGATGATTGCTAAGGGAACCTGCAGACTTCTCTCCTGGAGATATTGAGAAGGAATGGAAAGAGTTTCATCTCAGGTTCACGCATTGTTAAATTTTTATCTCCTTAAAATTTCTCCTCTTCATAGTGTTTGCCATCTCAATAAATGGCATTAGCCTTCAGTCAGTAGTGCAGGCCCCAAACTTAGGAGGCCAGTTAGTAAGTTCTTTGTCCTCTAGCTTCAAAATATCCTTCAAATTATATCTCAAAACCTGTTCTTTTGAGATATTTATTAATATTATCACAGTGCAAGCCACCACCATCTCTTCCCTGGAATCCTGCAATAACCATCTAATGATTTGTGATCCCCCATAGTCCCTTTATCAGTAGCAACTAGAGTGCTTATTTAAAACTTACATCAAATAATTTGCCTAGGGCCCCATTGCATTAGAATAAAATCCAGACATCTAACCATGATCTTCAGAGTCCCTAGCTGCCTCCCTAATCTCATCCCCTTCATTCCCAGTGCTTTGGACATCCTGGCGAAACACAGAAAGTTTGTTCTTACCTTGGTCTTTTGTATTTGATGTTCTTTTTGCCTACAGTATTCATTCCACAGATTTTTATACGCCTGGTTCCTTCTCTCTATTCTGGTCTGAGTCCAGTGTTACCTTCTCAGAAAGACAATCTGCCATCACTGTAGTAGCCCCCAACACACTATCTGAATTTTTAAATTTGTTTATGTGTTTATTTTTCCATCCTTCAACCAGAAAGTAAAGCTGCACGGGGGTAGAGATCTTGCAAGTCTTGTTCATGGGCATTTAGAATAAATTTTATTATTTCCATTTAAGTATATATTTAATGACTGAATGAAGTTTTGTTTGAGGGTCTAATGGTACCCATCTCGCAAGCTTGTTTTGAAGGTTAAAAGAGAAACTACACATAAAGCAGCTGAATTCAGTACTTAGCAGATGGAAGCTGCTTAGTATCTGCCCTTAGTATTCCTTAGTATTTTTATGCCACTTCCTCATTTTCCTGTTCTGTCCCCTCAGAGGTACTGAGAAAGAGGCTCAAGAGACTCCCCTTCCCCCTAATATCTGGAGGGTGCAAAGAAGCAGAGTCAGGTCCAGGATGTCTCTCACTATGTCACCAACTTCTATGGTAAAATTTATTCAGCATTTAAGTTTTAAGAGACATTATATATATTTCATACTCCATACAAATAATTCTTTTTAAAAAGGAAGGAAACCACAAGAACAGATTTGAACCTATGATGGAATTAATTCATTATCCTGTAATCATTTAAAATGTTTAAGATATAGCTAATCATCTATATTTTTTCACCTCTTCTACGATCCAACATTTGGATTGATTTCTCATTCTATAGTGTTATACTCAGTCTACTTTAAATCCTAATGTAATTAAAATTTTTTATTTCCAAGCTGAAAGTGCTGACCATAATTATGTATCATTTTCCATACCTAATCCATATTCTACCCTTCTGAGCTTCATGTTATTTGCATACTGAATTAGCAAGATTCATATTCAGGTACCTATGTTACTGATTAAATTGTACACAATGAAAAGTGTTGAGATATATCATATGTACAAACGTGTGTAACATGAGCATTTATATACATATATATACACATATGTATATATATGTATATATATATATAGTTTAAACAATAACAAATAAGCATCTTTATTCACCATGCAGGTTATAAAAATAGAACATGATCAGTACCATTGACATTCCCTGTGTGCCCCCCTCTATTTACAGAATTTGGTAATAATCATTTCTTTGCTTTCCTTTATATCCCTAAACAATATAAGTTTAGTTCTGCCTATTTTTGTTCACTTCATACAAATGGAATCATACTGTATATATTGTTTGGTGACTTGCTTTTTCACTTTATATTATGTGTTTGAAATTCATCCATGTTGATGAATACAACTGTGATTCAGTCAGGCTCACTTTAGTACAGAATTCCATTGTGTGAATAAATCACAATTTATTTCTCCCCCCATCTTGTTGATTTGAACTGTTTACAGTTATTTGCCATTATGAACAGGGTTGCTGTGGACAATTTCTTATGCTTGTTAGTACATGTGTGCAAGGGTTTTTCTAAGGTTTATACCTAGAATTGGATGACTCTGTCATAGGATATTCTCATATTCAGCTCTCCTGTGTTAATACCAACTTGCTTTCCAAAGTGATTATATCAAGTTACATTTCCCTCCAGTGGTACACAAAAATTCACGGGGCTTTCTGTCTTACTGAACATTGTCAGGAAGACTGTCAGGCTTTCAAGTTTTGCCAGTTTGGCAGGTGTGAAATGGTATCTCCTTGAGACTTTAATTTGCATTTCTTTGCTTACTAAAGTCACTGATCATCTTTATATATATTTATTTGACATTCCCATTTTCTCTTCTAAGAAATGTTTATTTGTGGGTTTTTTTTTTTGTATTTGTCTTATTGATTTCTGAGTTCTTTTTACATATTCTAGGTACTACTTTGTCTGTCATATGTACAACAAACACCTTTTCCCAATTATTTGGATTGTCATTTCATGATTCCTTTTGATAAACAGAATTTTAAATTTTAATATCGTTGAATTTACCAGTATTTTCCTTTTCTAAAAATTGGCACATACAACATTCTCCATATTGATGTAATAAAGATATTCTCCTACCTTTTCCAAAAACCCTTAATGTTTAACTCTTCACATTAAAGTCCTTGAATAGATTTTTGTATGAATTCCAAGGAAGGAATCTTGTGTTTTCATGTGAATTTGTAATTATTCAGGCATAATTTATTGAATACTGTGTACATTTCCCACAGATGTGCATTACCACTTCTATCATATATCAAGTCTCCAATTATGCATGAGTTTGTTTCTGAGCTCTCATTCTCATTTTGTTGGCCTATTTGTCTATCCCTGGGATAATGCTATAGTTTTAAAATTGCTCTAGCTTTATAATAAGTCTTAATAACTGGTAGGGCTAACCTTTTTTATCATTTTCTTGACTCCTACATGAAGATATTTAGAATCATTCTGTCAAGTCCTATAAAATGTCCCATTGGGATTTTTATTTAAATTGCATTGAAAGTGTAGATCAATTTGGGGAAGGGGGTTGATACCTTTACAACATTGGGTATTTCTATCCATAAAAATAGCATCTCTCTCCATTTATTTAACTCTCCCTTAGGGTTTTTCAATAAAGGTTTGTACTTCCTACATAAAGAATTTGCACATCTTTATATGAAAATTTTTTCTAGGTACCTCATCTTTTGGATTTGTAAATGATGTGTTTTCAAATTGTATTTTCTAATTTCTTCTATTAAAAAGCAATGTACTTTTATTAATTTTGATAATTAGGAAATGCTTAAGTTTTCTATACATACAATGATGTTATCCTGAAATAATAGAAGTTTTATTTCTTAATTTACAAACCATTTGTATTTTTTTTTTTTTTTTTTTACTTATTCCACTGATTCAAAAATCAAAGGTACTGTTGAATAGAAGTGATAGTGGGCATTTTTTTAATGTAAATTCAAAAGGAATGATTTTGATATTTAACCACTGAATAAGATGTTTGCTCGAATTTTTTTGTAGGTATACTTTTCAAGATAAGAAAGTTCTTTGATTTCTAGTTTTTAAATAATTTATTATGAAGGGATGCTGAATTTTATAGAGTGCTTTTACCCGTTAATCAAGATGAATATGTAGATTTTTTCCCTTTGAACTGTTAATATGAAGTATGTTTCTGATTTCTAATGTTCAACCAGCTTTACGTTCTTGAGATAAACACAATCTGGTCATAAAAATTTAGGGTTTTTCTGTGCATTGCTGTGTTTGTCATACTATTTTAAATACTTTTATTATTTATTTAGTTACTGAAGTATAGTTGATTTACAATGATTAAGGTTTACAACAAAGTGATTCAGTTTTATATATATATATATATGTTTGTGTGTATATATATATGTGTGTATATATTCTTTTCCATTGTAGATTATTACAAGATATTGAATATGATTCCCTGTGCTATACAGTAGGTCCTTGTTTATCTATTTTATGTAGTAGTGTGTATCTGTTAATCTCAAATTCCCAATTTATCCCTCTTTGCCCTTGCCGCTTTGGTAACCATGTTTTCTATGTCTGTGAGTCTACTTTTGTCTTGTAAATAAGTTCATTTGTATCATCTTTTTTTAGATTCCATATATAAGTGATATCACATGATATTTATCTTTTTCTGTCTGACTTCACTTAGTATGATAATCTCTAGAATACTTTTATTTCTACAATTAGCATTGGTCTGATATTTTTCTTTCCTATCTGCTTGTCTGGTTTCAGTGTCAAAAGTTACTCATAAAATTATTTGGAGATTGTTTCTTTGCTTTCTATTACCTAAAATTAATAAATACGAGATTATTGATTCCTTGAGGATTTGTAGAACTTGCTTTTAAAATGCTCTGGGTATAATGTTTTCTTGAAAAGAAGATTTTTTTTTATAGCTGTCTTTTTTTTTTTTAAAGTGTTATTAGCATTCAAATTTTCTCTCTTCTTGACTCAGGACTAATAATTTGTACAGTTCTAAGACTTTATCCTTTCTACTTTCTTTTCATATTTAATTGTATTTTGTTGTTTATAATGTCCTCTTATCTTTTAAATTGTTTCTTTTAGTCCTAAAATTGTTTATTTGTGCCTTTCTTTCTTAAAAAAATCTGTCTTTTTCTGGAGATTACTCAGTTTTATTAGCCATTAAAAACTAAAAAATTTGACTTCTCTAATCCTTTCTACTGTATCTTTTTTTTCTATTTTCCATTCTTTATTTTCTATTTCTGCTTTTAATTATGTTGTTTTTTTACTGCCAGCTTTAAAAAAATGACTTCCCTTTTTTACAACTTCTTAAATTCCTTAGCCTGTTTTAACCATGTATATGTGTACATATATGCATTCTATACTTTTCCTTCTAAGTGTACTTTATAAGTTTTGATACATTGTATTTTTATCATCTTTGAGTTTTAAGGATTTCTTTATTTTCATTATGCTTTATTTTATACATGTGCTATTTAGAAGTGTGTTTCTTTAATTTCTATTTTTCTTTCTCCTCCTTATTCTATTTGCTCTTTTTGTCTTCCACCTCTTTTTATCCCTTCTATTATTTGTTTCTACCTTGTTTATAGTAAGAGAACATGATCTATATGACACTGATCCTCTGAAATATGGTGAGATTTTCTTTGTCCTACATTGTGATCAGTTTTCCTTAAATGCCTCATGTGAACTCGAGAATACATACCCTTCAATTAATGATTGTCCATCAGATCAGGGTTCTAATTATGTTATTCAAGGCTTTACTGTTTTCACCAATTTTGTTAATATTCCGTATCAGTTATACTTCATAAGTGAAGTATATCAGAACTTCCCACTATCATGGCAGATTTGTCATTTTCATGTTTCTATATTTTTCCTTTTGTGTTTTTGAGGTTCATAGAAATTTGAAATTGTTACATATTCTTGGTAAGTTAAACAACTTACCAATAGATAGTGACAAACTTTTACCTCTGCTAAGATTTTACATTAGTCTATTATGATTAGTAATAATAAATTGCATTAGCTTGGTTCAAGTAGTATTTTACTAATATAACTTTTGTTGCCTTTTTTCTTTTAACTTTCTATGTCTTTGTAAACACATATGTAAATTTTATCTTTTTTGAATCATCTGATATTTTTTATTAATTGGAGATTTAGTTCATTTATGTTGAATATTTCAGGTGTATTTGTCTTCATTTCTAACATATTACTTGTGTTTGTATATATTTTTTCACTTGTCTTTTTTTTCCAGAATTATTTTCTCATTCCATTATTCTCTTCCTTGAGTTTAGAATTTATGTATGCTTTGTCTATTCTTTTAGGTCAGTACACTTTAAATGCATATTTATCAGAGTCTAATGTTAATCCATATTTTATTATCCACCCAAATAATAAAAGGATTTTAGAATGATTTAGTTAGTATTTTCTTTCTGACTTGTATAATTGTCCTAGCTTATCTATATTTTGATTCTTTTAACACCAGAAATAAGGCATGCATTTTTTTTCACTAGCTTAATTAATTTATTTTTTAAAGGGATCAGTATTTTGATTCTTCCTTTTTTTTAAGGCGTGTATTATTATTATTATTATTATATACAGTGTCACACATATGTTTGCAAATTTCCTTTCTTCATCATTTCTTGAATCTTATATATTCCTTTTGAGATCATTTTCTTTTTTCTAACATATAAGCTTTAGAAGGGCCTATAGAGAGAGTCTCTTGATTCTAAACACTGTTTCTATCAATTAGTCTGTAAATCTTTATTCCACCCTCATTACACTGGACGTTCTTGGTTGACTTTTTCTCTCTCAGTATTTTGAAAGTATTATTCCAACTACTGGTTTCCACTATTGCATGTAAAAATCATCATTCAATGTAGATTTTTATTTTAAATCTATTTTCTTTGTTTATGGTATTCTGAAATTTCACTATGACATATTTAAGTATGTATCTCTTGTTTTTTCATGGGATATCTTGAACTTCTTAAATATATAAATCACTATCTTAGAAATACTAAGTTATTATCTCTTCAAATATTTCCTCTGTCCCATTTCGTCTTTCTTCTTTTTTGTGAACTTTGAATAGATCTGTGTTGCTGTTTCTCATTCTATTCTCTAGCCTTTTAGCCTCTTTTATATTTTGCCCCTCAGTGCTACCTTAGAGTAATTTCTTTAGATTTATCTTTTAGTTTCACACATTTTTTGTCAGCTTTGCTCAACCTCCTGTTAAACTCATTTATTAAGGTTTTGATTTCTATTATAGGTTTTTATCTCTAGGAGTTTTATTGCTTTCTTTTGCAAAACTCTGTGGTTAATTGTTTTTTTTAAAAAAAAATTTATTTATTTATTTGGCTGTGTTGGGTCTTTGTTGCTGTGCGTGGGCTTTCTCCAGTTGCAACGAGTGGGGGCTATTCTTCATTGTGGTGCGCGGGCTTCTCATTGCAGTGGCTTCTCCTGTTGTGGAGCACAGGCTCTAGGTGCGTGGGCTTCAGTAGTTGTGGCACACGGGCTCTAGAGTGCAGACTCAGTAGTTGTGGCACACAGGCTTAGTTGCTCTGCGGCATGTGGGATCTTCCCTGACCATGGCTTGAACCCGTGTCCCTTGCATTGGCAGGCGGATTCTTAACCACTGCGCTGCAAGGGAAGCCCTCTGTGGTTCATTTTTGAAGGTCTCTTTTTCCTTTGAGATATTCTCAGTGTCATCTTCTATTTGTTGCACTGAAAGCATTTATAGATGCTAAATATTTCTGGGTTTTACAGGACTGCCCCTGCAGTTTGTGTTTTCTGCTGACTATTTGAGTCTACTGCTGCCTTACATGTTTTGTTAACTTTTTTCTTATGAGCTTCCTGTTCCTTGGAACTTCACCTGTGGAAATTCTCTCAGGCCTGGTTTTACAGTCTGTTCCTCTAGAGAGGATTTGAGTTTGCTTTGTGTGTGGTGTTAGAGACACTACTCATCCGTCCCTCTTTAAAGTAAATGTATACATTAGGGATTCTTGAGCGAATCAGGTTGTACAACAGGATGTGGGATTAGAAAGTCTCAGGGAAAAGTTTTTCTCTCATTCCCACCTATAGTTAAGAGCATGAAGGGATGATACCCACTGTTGCCCTCTGCAGGAGGTTTTATTTTTCTCTCAAACACTTAAGAGATTCCAGCTATGTGTACACTGGTCTTCTGTCTGACCTCCCATCTACTTAGGCCTTAAGCTTTTCCCCTGTATTTTCTGGTCATGCAGTCTTCAAAAAACCAGGCTCTGGGGAGCTATGGTTTGGCTGATACTCCCAGAGTAAACACTGGCTTCAGTGCTATCTTACCTCTCTGAATTCATCCTTTCTTGTCATTTCTCTCCTTCAATGAATTCTCTTCATTTCTCCATCAACTCAGCCCTGCACTGAAATTAATTTTTAAAAATCTATCATTTTTAGTTCTGTATTATAAAGATGTCTGTGTGTGTGTTTAAAACTAGCCTGCCATACTACTGGAAGGTAAATGTGCATAGTTTTCACTAGAGAACTTCTTTTTATATTCAGATGAGCTTTATTTTTATTGTCTGTGTGTTTGTGTCTCTTTGCATATACATGTGTTTAACATATACAAATATATGTTAAACAATTTAAAGCTATGGATAAATAGCATCATAAATTTTTATTTTGCTAATAATGAAACAATTTTAGCTCTACATACAGAAAATAACATATACTATGGATGGCATTGTAGATTTAGAAGTTGTTCCTGTGCTAACATGTCTTCTCCTATCCCCAAGGTATCTCTCTTTTTGATTTCATAATTTAGATAAAATTTCAGGCATTTAGAATGAGGAATGATGGGGGGAAAAACCCTTCATTTTCAGGAAATAGCAAATCTTATAAAGTTTCCATCCAGCCAACAAAGGATAAGCCAATTTAACAAATACTTAGGATTGGACTTGGTCACAGAAAACAGACAGTTAACATAGGCCTTCTATCTGTTAGAAAGTTTAAGTTCAGGGCCATAGGTACCCATCCTTGGCAGTACCTGTAAATAAGCAAATTGGCAGAGGACTTCTCAGCAATGTGACCTTGCCTGCAGAGCTGGCTTCTAGAGTTAAAATGCCAGTTCTTATTATACAGGTGACATTGGATGCCTTTCTTAACCTCTCTAACCACCATTTCCTCATTTATTAAATGAATTTAATGAAAATAATAAATGTGTCTGTCTCATATAGCTGCTGTGAGAAATCAAATAGTTTATTCAGTTGGATATACATTTGTGATTAATGTAAAGTATTAATAGGCCAGTCTAATTTTTCTGAGTCAGTGACAACATGTTCTATGATTCTGAAATTTTAGCCTTTTTATGCACTGAAATCCAGCAACTGAATTTTGAAGGCCTTCCTGCCTATCCCCCAAATTGAGAACCTACACTTGTCATGTTCCCACTTTTCTGAGGTTGATCAGCATTCAAAAACATCTTGTCTATTACCAGGAGCACATGTAGATTTTTGTACCCAGGTTAGTGTTTTTTCTATACTCCACATAAGGTGGAGTTTGTGTGCCAACCCTATAGTGACTTCCAGTTTTAAAATCTGTTTGATATGCAGCCACGAAAGCACAATGGTGCATATTCCAAGATTTCTGAGACTCAGGAAGGAAAAGCAAGTCATCGTCTCTTCCCTGAATGCCTATAATTCTTCCTCTTGACATTGTACAATGCATCCAGGTATTGTTTTTCTCAGTACTGTATTTCTCAAATTAGGTGGTAAATCTCTAGAGGGTGGGTATCCTGAAATGGTTTTCTTATGTTAATTATTCAATATATATTAAGTTTTTGAGAATAATCATATCCCTAATTCATTCATTTAACAAGTATTCATTAAGCACCTAAAAAAAAAAAAAAAGCACCTAAAAGAAAAGTTCTAGGTCCTAGGGTATGCATGTCAGTGAACAAGAGATACAAGGCCCTGTTCTCATGGAATTTACATCTGCTTAAGAGAGACTGGAAAATAAACAAGTAAATTACAATGGATTATAGATAGTGGTAAGTGCTATGCAGTCATTAATGGATGTGGGATGGGAAGGATCACTTTGGCTAAGGTGGAGGGAAGGCCTTGGTAAGAGGTGATATTCGAGCTTTGAGTTAAACAATGAGGAGAAGCCAAGCATGTGAGGATATGAGAGAAGAACAATCAGGCAGGGGAAAGAGGTTGGCATTTTGAAAAACAAGAAGAAGGCCATTGTAGCTGGAACATAACAAACAAGGCACATAGACTGGTACTATATGAAATCTGAGAAGCTGACCAGGGCTGGATCATTTAATACGTGATTTTTACTAACAGTATTCCAGGTGCAATTGAATAGGATTTACCATATTGACTTCTGTTTCATTTTGTTTCTTCTCCCTGTAAACTTGCTGCTATTCCCTTTGCTTAAGCTATCTATGCCAGTGAAAGTCTCTTTTCCTGTCTCAGCCTTCCACACATAACTCAAATGGCCACAAAAGCTAGTTTGATTAGTAAGGGATTAAGGATTAAATGTATTAAGGTCTGGATTCTCTGGGAAGAGATTTTCCCTCTGAAAAGTGAGCTTTGCACATGAAGGGCAGATCACAGCAAGATTCTGGCTTCTTGCAATAAACAGATCACAAATCTGAATAAATTACATGTCCTCCCTTGGCTTAGCTTAATTTGAATTACTGTTGTCTAATATGAGTTTCCTGAACTGTTAATCATGATTTATCAACAAGTTGATTGTGAAGCTATTAAACTATCTCTAATCTGATGACACAGCATTTCAGTGGTTACCACACCTTCCTACCCATAGGAAGAGCTTATGAAAGGGGATTCTTAGGAGCTTAGGGGACATCGTTAAACCTTCTCATAACCTTCTCATAGATGCAGGGCCCTTGGTCTTGTGGCTTATAGGTCTCTAGAAGTGTTGACATAGGGCCATTCTTTTCTGACAGTCGCATGGCTTTTTGCATTGGAAGAAATAAGTATTTGAAGGAAAATTGCAAGCAAATATGAATAATTTTGTCTGTGGCATTATCAATCTTCTGCTTTTGTAAAATGGATATGATTACTATTTTGAAATTATGGGCATAATGGTAATTTGCACCTGCAGGGTGACTGTCAAAGGGCGTCTAGTTGGCATTGCTCCGTGAGACTTGATTTTGAAATTTGGTACAAACCCCAGCTGGGAAGTTAGGCTACAGAAAGCAGCAGGAGCAAGCTAAATGTGCATAGAAACTGGTGGTGTTGGCGCTTGTTCTCAGCAGAGAGAGCCTCGTATGATGTCTGAGCACTTGAGAGATTTGGACCAAACAGCACTGGCATTATTTGATTTTGACTAAGTAGCCCCGGGATGAAATGGCCTTTCATTCAACTTTGTTAAACTTAAGGGCATGCTGGGCCTTGCTTCACTCTGAGTTTGCCAAGGACAGGGTTGGCAGCTGCAGAACAGAGCAAGACATTTCTGCCACATCAATCTCTTGATGGCAGCTGTACGCAGTACGGTCTAATAGGCACCTTTTCAACTCTGAGAGTTAGACTGTTTGCTCAGTGTTTCCTTGCTTGTCTGGGTACACAAAAAAGAATAGAAAGACAAGAGGCACGGAGCCTCTTTTTACATAATGTAGCTGGCGCCCTCTAGTGGGTGATGGTAAGTATGCAGGTAATTTGAACTGCAAGTCTGGAAAAATAGGATTATTTCTAGCCTTCAGATAAATGATGCATACCCAGGCAGGATTGGGTTTGGGTTAGTGGGGCCTAAAGCTTATACAACTTAGGGGCCCCTTTTAGAAGAAAATGCAAAATATCTTATTTAAGTTTTACAAAAACCGGCAAACATGTAAACACAACTAGGATTCCTCCCTTATCACCTAAACCTCATGAAATTCATGGTAGATCCACCTCTGTATTTACTGGATTCTGTTTTTGCTGATGTTAAATAAAATATAAATTATGGAGAATATATTTTTTTTAAATGTTTGGGAATTACAGCTTTTTAGTCTATAAAAGTTTGGACAAAATTATAATATAGTTTTTAAGTACAATACAAAATTCAGACTTAATCCTTTCTTTCTTAGAATTAGTTAATCCAGCCTTTATAGCATTTCTCAATGACTATTCTTCTGTTCCCTAGCTGAGTTCAGAACTATATGTGCTAAGTAATGTATAACACATTAGCCTTTAACCTATAAAATCTTACTTGAGTATGGTAAAGTACAAAGTTAGTAAAGGTTAGTAAATAACTTTGCCTTCATTAACCTGAGGAGAGTATTTTAGTGATCAGCATATTCAACTTTGCTTATCCATTGGTAACTCTAGAAATAGATGAATCTCATAAGCAGAAATGTTGGAATTTGCAAATTGGCTTGAAGATCTGAAAAGTGGGAGCCAGAACCTGCCAAGTACAATGGAATAAGATTGATTCAGTCTTGAAGTGCAAAAACGAAAGACATTTCCCACTCAAACTAGGGCCTTAAAAAGTCCATTTTCTGAAACAAAATAAGCAATCCAGTTTTGACTGTTTACTTGAATTAAAGGGGATATAGATTTGTGGTTTTGTGCTCAATTGCAAGCTCTTTCTTAAAAATTAAAGTGCCAAGTAAAGTTACTAAGTCACAGAGTTTTCTATACTAAAAAGCTCCTAGATAATGATTTATAGATAAGTTTCCTTTTTCAAATAGTTGAATTTGTGAATGGGTTTTAAGCATATAATGTTCTTCTTTATCGCCCGAAATATGCAGTCTCACCACTCAAAAGGACCGTAGACTAATAAAACAGTACAGAGTTTTTTGGAATCAGATTCAGAGAGACAAGAGCTGAAAAAGAACTTGTAAGGCCATCTCGTCCAGTCTCCTTTTCCATTAGACAGGTCAGGAGTTGTGTTCTTCATGTTTTCTTCACACGTAAGGATGGCTGATTTTAAAGAGAAACTTAAATTGAACTTCTCTGTCTTCGTAAACATTGAGGCAAGCTACCTGAAGTATTAAAAACCCTGGACTTTTAACCAGAATCACTAGCTATTTTTATATAGAAATATAAGTTGATTTTATTTTCTCAAAGATAATGTATTCCAATTTAAAATCTAAGGTAATAATGGCTAGCCTTTTTGTTTGGTTTTTAATATATCAGGCACTGGTCTGTGTATTACTATAGTGCTTATGCTTCTCGTGTATTATTTCCCTTTTATCCTTACGACAGCCCATTGAGGCTGGTGTACTGCAGATGAGAAATCTAAGGGCCGTAAAGGTTAAAGAAATTGCCCAGGGTAATTTAGCTAGCAAGTGGCAGACCAGGGCTCATACCCAAGCAGTCTGGCTTCCTGATATATTATCTCCCTGTCAGAAGACTTTGAGGAACCCACTGGAGCATGTGACAGATTAATGCATTAAAAAAGAAGGAATACAGATTGGATTATAAAACACAAACTTCGGAAGACAATAACTGTACTCACATAGATGTTGGTGTATTAGAAAGTGCACTCAGCTTGGAATCTTAAACTTCTGAATAGTGGTGGTAGTTAAAAATGGAGTAGACAGCCATAAAAAAAAGATGAAACCTTGCCATCTGTGACAACATGGATGGACCTTGAGGATATTATGCCAGGGTGAAGTAAGTCAGACGGAGAAAGACAAATACTGTATGATTTCACTCGTATGTGGAATGTAAAAAAACAAACATAACTCCCAAATAAATGAACAAACCAAACAAAAACAAACACATAGATACAGAGAACAGAGTAGTGGTTACCAGAAGGAAAGGGGTGGGGTGGGAGAGGGCAAAATGGGTAAAAGGGATCAGCTGTATGGTGACAAATGAAAACTAAATTTTTGGTGATGAGCACTCTGTAATGTATACAGAAGTAGAGACATAATGTTATGCACATGAAACTTAGATAATGTCATAAACCAGTGATACCTCAATAAAAATTAAATTTTAAAAATATAGGAGTATGAGAAAACCATAATTCAAAAAGAGTCATGTACCAAAATGTTCATTGCAACTCTATTTACAATAGCCAGGACATGGAAGCAACCTAAGTGTCCATCAACAGATGAATGGATAAAGAAGATGTGGCACATATAT
The DNA here is from genome assembly GCF_011762595.2 of Tursiops truncatus. Lineage (NCBI taxonomy): Eukaryota > Metazoa > Chordata > Mammalia > Artiodactyla > Delphinidae > Tursiops > Tursiops truncatus. The sequence goes on along the minus strand of NC_047039.1, from coordinate 67,618,167 downwards.
ACAATGGAATATTACTCAGCCATAAAAAGAAACGAAATTGAGCTATTTGTAATGAGGTGGATAGACCTAGAGTCTGTCATACAGAGTGAAGTAAGTCAGAAAGAGAAAAACAAATACCGTATGCTAAAACATATATATGGAATCTAAGGAAAAAAAAAAGGTTATGAAGTACCTAGGGGTAAGACGGGAATAAAGACACAGACATACTAGATCATGGACTTGAGGACACAGGGAGGGGGAAGGGTAAGCTGGGACGAAGTGAGAGAGTGGCATGGACATATATACACTACCAGACGTAAAATAGATAGCTAGTGGGAAGCAGCCGCATAGCACAGGGAGATCAGCTCGGTGCTTTGTGACCACCTAGAGGGGTGGGATAGGGAGGGTGGGAGGGAGGGAGACGCAAGAGGGAGGAGATATGGAGATGTATGTATATGTATAGCTGATTTGCTTTGTTATAAAGCAGAAACTAACACACCATTGTAAAGCAATTATACTCCAATAAAGATGTTAAAAATCTATATATAGGAGTAGATACAATTTCTAAGACAGGAATTCTTGCTAAAAGTGGAAGGGTCAGAATGTGGAAGCTTAGGGAACACCAGAGAAGAGGAAAGGTGGCCTGAAAGTGACACTACAAAGGAATGGTCAGTGGGGTGGGAGGGCTGCTGTCTGGCAGTGTCCCGGGGGAGGGAACAGACACTCTCAGCAGCTGAGGGCAGATGGCAGTGCTGGCCGTCCAACACACCACACACTGCCTCCTTGAATAAGAACACCTGAAAGTGACCTAAAGGTGTCTGGTCACATCAGCCACATTTAGAGTCTGATTATACCCTATAATCAGACGGAGTCTTAGGCTCAGTCTGAAGTACCTGAGTTACTTCACGGGGGGTGGGGGCAGGGTGTTAGTATTCCTTAGGTAAGAACACTGATACAACAGGTTATAAGTTATCCTGTTGGTGAGCCTCAAACAAGAAAGAACGGGCTGCTACTTTTGATGTTGAATTCCTATACAGATGGTGCTAACAGATGTTTCCAAGCAACAGACTTCTAAAAATCACAACTCTACTTGAGGCTTCAAACACAAATACACACAGACTTTGTAGTGCTTTGGCATACCTCTTGTTTTAAAAATAGTACCACACTCTCAACCCCTTGGGGTGAGCGGAACTCTGTATAATTACTCTTTTCACATTTAGATGTACCTTACTATGGTTGAGAATGTTCATGTACACTTAAACGTGGTTTTCCTGTCTTTTTAATGGCTTTAACGGGATATGAACAATATGATGGCTCATAGATCCAGCAAATTCTAGAATAATATGAAAAGCACACTTCCCCAGCTTAAAAAACTACAATCAAAGAGATGTAGATAACAAAAGTGACAATTAAAAAAGACTTTTTTTAAAACCCCCAGCAGGAGAATTCATGCAATCATTAAATATTTGAGTACATACCAGTTATCTATGTGGGGAGACAGCAATGAAGAAATGCATTCCCTTGGAGCTTTATTCTAGAAAATAAAATAGGTAAATAATGAATAGTATGCTAGGTGGAGGTGAGTGTTTTGGAGATAAGGGGACCAAGTTTGTTCCTGATCCTTTAAGAGTCTCAGGGTGCTTTTTATTTTTTTAATTTATTTTTATTTTATCTGTGGCTGCATCAGCTTTTTTATTTTATTTATTTTATTTATTTATTTATTATTTTTGGCTGTGTTGGGTCTTCGTTTCTGTGCGAGGGCTTTCTTCATTTGCGGTGAGTGGGGCCACTCTTCATCGCGGTGCGCGGGCCTCTCACTGTCGCGGCCTCTCATTGTGGAGTAGAGGCTCCAGACGCGCAGGCTCAGTAGTTGTGGCTCACGGGCCCAGTTGCTCCGCGGCATGTGGGATCCTCCCAGACCAGGGCTCGAACCCGTGTCCCTTGCATTGGCAGGCAGGCTCTCAACCACTGCGCCACCAGGGAAGCCCCTGAGGGTGCTTTTGTACTCTTTTTAAAGGTCATTCTGGTTCTATCACTGTCCCTGCTGAAGTTTGCCTCTCCTCTGTCCCCTGTGTCCTGAGTTGCTGCTGCCTTCTTGGCTTCGTCTATGGTGTAGGTTAACCTGGTAAGGTTACAACAAGCCAGGATAGGTCTTTATCATATTGATACACCTCTCAATTTCTCTTTTGGGGTCCTGATTTTGTCTGTACTCGTGCTTCTTCCCCCAGTGTATTCACTGATCATTTCAGCAGATCTATATTGAGAACATATTATATGTCAGGCACTGTGCCAGGTGCTTGGGGGCACAGTGGTAAGACATACATGGTCCTTGCCTGCATGGAGCTTATTGTCTGGATAGGGGGAAGAGAAACAAACAACATAAACATGTAACCACTCAAGTGAATCAGATAAGTTCTATGAAGGAAGCAAAGAGACTTCTGAAATAGAGAATAATAAGACATGATGGTCAGGGGACTCCTCCTAGAAAGTGTACCATTTATCCTGAGATTGGAAGAAGGAAAGGAATCAGCCTTTTAATTTATGTGTTTGTGTATTTGTGTGAGGGGAAGATGGAGGGTTGCTTTTCAGGCCGTGAGAACACCACATACAAAGTCCCTTAGCCAAGGGGAGTAAAATACGGCGCCTTCACGGATCTGCACGAAAGCTTTGGCAGGACTGAGTTGGAATTGGAATACTGAGTGCCCTGAATCTGTCTCTTAAAGCAAACCTGATGGTAAAGCCTTATTTGACTCCATTATTTACTTTTTCCTACACACCCCTCTTTCAGGAACTTGGGGGTTATTTCCATCCATGCTGGGTATTGGTGCATTTGACAAAGTATGAATCAGCACTGCTCCCAGAACCACCTCTCCCTGTCTAGCTTGAGTCCCACCACCTAGACTCTGTTCTCAGAGATTTGTTTTCTGAGCATCGGGGCGACCAATACTTCCAAATGTTCCCACCGCTGTTCTTCCTAGGAAGTCACAGAGTCCCCATCAGTCTCCCGTGTCATACCAGACCTCCTCAGAGGCTTGACGCCCTTCTGAGACACTAGTCACCAACACACATGTTTGGTAAAAAGAGACAATTTTAGTTTTTTTCAGTTAGATAAAGTTTTCCTTTTAAGTCTAGCTTTTGGTTTTCCTTTACAAATACTGCATTTTTCTAAAGTTCCAGGTAGACAAATATTTAACTACACTCTGAATTGCCTTGGTAAATCTCAATTAGCCAACATACCTTTGAGCTCTGTTGTGTAACTGTCCATATTTGGGGTTTTCTTTTTTTTCCATAGTATATTTTTTACCCAGTGGGTAACACTCCAGCTGTTGATACTTTCACAGGAAGGGGTTGCCCTCTTCTGCCTGTGTGAACATTTTGAGCTTAGTAGCTGGGGCAAAGGAAATACTTGTGGTAAAGGACAATCTGTTAAAGAAACTAAGTTACCTCCTTTCATTTCCATTATGGGGTATTCAGCAATTTGGAGAAACTGGAAGAAAATAATACACAGAAATGGTCATCGGGTGTTTTTTGTGCTGAAGCGGGATAAGTTTAGTGAGAAGAAAAATCAAGAAATAAGTGTAATCTTTGCCAATCTGATGTCCAAAAAGTAGCATCTTACTGTTTTAACTTGCATTTCTTTGATTACTATTGAGATGAACTATCTCTAGGTTTACTTGTTGTGCATAGCTTCTTCTTGTCTCTTAGCCATTTTTCTTTTGAGGCTTTACTTTTCTTATTGATAAGTAAGATTTCTATATATGTCACATATGGATATGTTAGTATGTAATCATTAATGCTCTTGTCGTATATGTTTCCAGGTTCTTATTTCTGGTCAGATCTGTCTATTTCTTTATATCAAGTTGAACCATATGCCGTTGCTGTTTCTGTACTTCAAACATGGTTAAAAAATAATGTAGAAATTACAAATGGTTCAACCTACATAGCTTATGACTTAGAGTTTGTACTCACCCCAGATTATATTGTTTCACATGTACTTTTTTCTCATGCCTAATAACCTATATAATCCTTTAAAATTGTGTTTTTTTGAAAATAAGTACTTTATTACTCCTTAGTGTATTAAAAACTCTCTCTTCTAACATGGACTGCTTTTATCTGATTTGGTGCCTTTTGCTTTTGTTCTAATACAGTGGTGTTCATACCCTTCCTTAACTCTGTTTAGCTTCAGCTTAGGAGTTGCCCCCTCTGGGAAGCCTCCTCTGACCCCCTTAGCTTGGTTTGGTGCTAATGTTCTGTGCTTTGGTGGGGCTATGTATAGCCTTCTCCCCTGAAATTTACGACATTTACTGGGATTGTTGATTTCTCCACCTCCAATCTGTGACCACATTTTGTTTACTTCCAAGTCCTAGGATCCAAGATACTGGCTGCCTCATAATACATTTCCAATTAATGTTCCTTTTACCTGAATTAAACTACTTGAGCAGGAGTTTCCCACGGATCAAGGAATAGAGTCGTTATTTTTATAGCTGACGTGATATACACGCAAGTAGCCTTTTCAGTGCAGCACTGATACACATAATAGGACCATGAGAACAAAATGTGCTGAATTGCATTGTGATCCTACACTCTTTCTAATTAGATCTCTCTTCCTTTTTCTTTCCTTCTAATTTATTTTCCTTTTTATATTTTCAAAATAACCTCCTTCCTTACATTGCTAGTCTCTGATCTTGTCTCTACATCCTTTTCCTGAAACCCATCTGTTGAGTGCAATGTTTATTTCATGTGCCTGTGTATTACACCATGATGAAGTGTTTTCCTATTTGAATATTTTACTCTTCATTTTACTTAAATATAGGCTAGATGTTTGTTGAAAAAAATGTAATTAGAAGAGTCATATCATTATATTCAGGCTGGACTGTAGGCATTTTCTATTTGGGGAGATGCTCTGCATTTTACCTGATCATAAACATATTGTAGGCCATTAACCTCATTCATAGGCTTTAGAAATTTCCCACTTTGTACTGTTCTTTGCTGACCACATCTTTCTTTTTCAAGCCTGTGTGGAAAAAAAAAATCACCAAATCCAGTTATGCTACTTTGATTTATCACACTAACTTTTCCAAAACTTTCCTCTCATAAATGTTGTCTTTTACATCAAGTATAAATAATCATAAACTCTTTTTATTTATTTATTTATTTTAATTAATTAATTTTTTCACATCTTTATTGCAGTATAATTGCTTTACAAATAAACTCTTTTTAGAAGGCAAAAATTTAAAAAGTTTGTTATTGAGGAATAATGACTACATATGAAAAGGCACAGGAAAACATGAAGTTTAAATCAATAAAGAAATGCATATCTCTATATACTTTACTCAAAGCAAGAAATTTATTTACCATTTCCATCTTACTCTCATCTTTTTTCTGTGCAGGCCTTTGTGGGGAGGGTCATTATCCTGAATACTATTGTGTTAATTATTCCCTTACTTTTCTTGATAACTTTTAGAAAACAACCTTTCTAGGAATTCTGACATATTGTTTAGTTATCTGGTTTTGTAATTTAGGTAATTACAATAAAATCATACCACATGAAGTTTTAGGTGATTTGATTCTATCATTCAACGTTATATTTTTGAAATGTATCTATTTGATGAATGCAACTTACATTCTTTCTTTTTCATGGCAACATAGTATTTCATAGTATGGATATATCACAACTATTTTTCCATTTTCTTTTGAGGAACACATAGGGGTTTTCCAGTTTTATTGCTATTTCAAGCAGCATAATTGTAAATATACATATTTCCTGGTGCACATGTGTGAGAATTTTTTCCAGGGTAAATACCTAGTAATGAATTTTCTGAATCATAGGCTAGGCAACAAGTTCAACTTTCCTACATGATTTTCCAAAGTAGTTTTACCCATTATCATACCTAGTTTCAATGGATGAGAATCCTCTGTGTATATTCATGGCAGCACTTAGTATTACCCTACATATACATTTTTGCCAACCTTGTGGGCATGAATTGTATCTCATTGTGCTTTTAATTTACACTCCCTTGATTACTGAAAAGGTTAATATCTTTCAATACGCATTGGGGCCATTTGTTTCTTCTATTTTGAATTCATGTTCATTCCTCTTTCCCATTTTTCAATAGTGTTGTTTGACTTTGTCTTATTAATTCATAGAGTTCTTTATATACACTGCATAGTAACCCTTTGATTATGTGTTTTAAGTGTCTTATCCAAATTTATAGCTTGTATATTTATTTACATTATTTTATTCTTATATTTATATATATTTTATATTAATTAAATTTTGTATTTCTTTTAAAAATATAATTGTATTTACCAATTTTTTCCCTTCATAATTTACCCATTCTGTGCCTTGTTTAAGGAATAATTTTCTATCTCCTAAGGTAAAGAAAAAATAAATCTTTCCTAAATTGCTTCTAAAATCTTGTCTTTTACATTTAAGTGCTTAATTCATCAGGAATTGATTTATCTGTATGGCCTAGAAGGGGATTTTTTTTCTTCCCACATATGTAGTCAGTTGTCCCAGTACAATTTATTTTAAAAAGTTCATTCTTTCTCCACTGATCTGTATTATAATCTCAGTCATATATTTTGACTGTGCAGTCATCATTGTATTTCCAGGCTCTCTATTTTGGTTGGTTGCTCTATTTGTTAATCCCTGTGCCAATACTTGACTACCTTTATTAATATGGCTTTATAATAAAGTTTAGTATCTGGTAGTCAAGTCCCATGATATTATTCCTCTTCCTCATTAGTATATTAGCAATTATTGGAACCTTGAAATTCCTTATATATTTTAGAATCAGTTTTTCAAGTGTCACATATAAAACACACACACACACCCCCCCAGAATTGAGATTTTGATTGGAATTGAATTTATAGATAAATTTTTGATCAAATAATATTTTTGCAATACTGAGTATTCCAGTCTGTTAATATAATATTTCTACTTTTTAAATTATTCTTTCATGTCTTTCAATAAAATATTATAATTTCACCATAGAGATTTTGCATGTGATTTTTTATGCTACTCTAAGTGGTGACTTATTTTTAAGTTGTCATTTTCTAAATTTTGTTGCCAGTGAATAGAAATTCAAGTTTGTTTGTGTGCACTGATTTTTATATCCAGTAATTTTGCTAAGTGTGTTAAAAGTCAGTAATTTGTTGTTTGAATCTTTTTTTTACTGTCTACAACCATTATCATATCATGGTGAATAAAGATAATTTTGTTTTTCCTTTTCTAATTCTTATGCCTTTATTTTTTCCTTGCCTTACTGCTAAGAACTTAAGAACAAGGGCAAACAGAAGGGGTGATAACATGCATCTTTGCCTTTCTTTGCAAACTCAAGAGATACTTTCAGTATTTCAACATTGAGAATCAGATGGGCTCTCTCTGTCTGTACTAGATCTTAATATTGTGTAGGCCCCTAAGTTGAGATAAGTCACTGGAGGCAAAGGAGAGAATGCCAGCTTAAATTTATATTTCTGCCACAAAGCATATTAGGACCTTAAAGTAAAAATTAATTTCTATCAGAGAAAAATAAAATGATGTTATTTCTTGTACATCTAAGTTTGTAGACTAAGGTACATTCCCACTACATAGTGAATAGATTCAAGAAAATGACACTTTTTCCAGTGAGGAAAATATCGTCAGAGCATTTTCCAGCTCTCTCAGTGGACAATTTCTTAAGGAATTCCTTTGCAAAAATTCTCCCTATTAGAGAGCAATACAGTGGGTGACAGATTAACTAGTCATTGCAGCATTTCCTGGAGGAAGGTGACAGGGTGCTTGCAGTTCCATTTAACTGTCCCAGTAAGTATATGAGGGACCTGGTTGCTCTTTTACCAGTACTTTACTAGGTAAGTGTAAGTGATAGAAAAAAAAAAAAAACAGGACGATTGTACTACACAAATGTCTCATTCTAAAAAAAAGAAAAAAAAAACCCAGAGCCTCTGAAGTCTCACTCAGTAAAACCACTCAGTTCCATCCCAAATAAAAACAGAATACATGGTGCTGGTCCTGACATAAAGAAGGCTTTCTGTGTAGTAGACATTCATCCTCCTGAAATCCACTTGGAGGCTTTAGAAGTCAACCCCAGGCATAGCAAATCTAGGAGCACCTCTGGTTGACACACCCCTGTCTCAGTGAAAGTGGCCTGAGTCACAGGAGCAGCCTGTTGCTTGGGTGAATATGGACAAGGGAGATAGTTTATTCACAGCTCCAGGGAAGGAGAGAATGAACATTATACAGAAACCATTGGTTACAGATGAAGAAATATGTTGATTGTAGCCATGGGCATATGTTATTCTTACACAATTGCTCAGAGATAAGAGATGGCATATCCTATATTGTCAGGAACTAGAGTTGAGACACACAGGTTAACTCAGGGGGGAGCATCTCGGGGAACAATGTGTAGGCTATAACTGGGATGTTGGTTGGCCTAGAAAACATGTTTCATCATGACTAGTGGACGTGCCTCTTGGGCAGAGTAAGCCAGGCTTTGCTCCGGGCACAAACATGAAAAAGATGCAGAAACTTGAAATGTTTTTTTAGAGATCCATCATCTCCCCCAAGAGTTCCAAACCCATTATGGGCACAACATGCTTAATTGGCACTTTAGAGAGTAGATTAATAGTAAACATTGTAAAGTTCCCAGAATTACATAAAGTCTTCCTTTTGATATTGTAAACTTTTAATGTATAACTTTATTGACATCCTAATGACAATGCTAACAGGGAAAAATGCAAGGCATAGTGATACTTTATCAAGTTATCATTTATTGATATCAACTTGGCTTGCCAATGCTATCTCCCTGTTCCTGTGATAAGAGATGAAAGGGAATAGAAGACAGGAAAACAGGATTGGTGGTGAGAAGTCAGATGGCAGGGCCATCCTTCCTTTCTTCCGAAAACGTGTTGTCATGTTTGTTGTCAATACCACAATGCAGTGATTGTGGCTTTGCTCTAGAAACCACTGTTGAAGGACTGTATAGATGGAACTGAACATGTCTCTGATGGTGAAGGGGGACATAGAACAAGTCAGATTTTGATTTTTCCCTTTTAACTTTAAGATTGTGGTCATGTAAAATTATTGTTAGGGAATTAAACATGCTTCAATATCATTTCTATCTTATAAATTCATGTAAATTTTTTAGATCCTGGCTCTTTGCTTTCCTAGAAATGTACATCTGAGCTCTCTCTACATAGAGCATAATTATGAATAAATACTATGACTCTATAATAGATGATCATATAAAATGATAAAATATATAATATGAAATTTTAAATTTGTATGATTCCTATTACAAATGGGCTAATTGCACAGCATTAGACTTGAGGAATAAAGTCTAACCAAGTAGACCAAGCATGTGAGCTTTGTCTGCTGGATACAGGTGCATTTAATCTTTTCATTAGATTATACACTTCTGAGTCTGTTTCATCTTTGTACTTCCCAAGCTCCTTAAGTACTTATTGAATGAATAAATACATGGATGAGTTAGTAAATTAATAAATGAGCTAATACATAAGTACATAAATACATGAATACTTGGTATTTCTCTAGGAAAAGTGGTTAGTACATATTGACTTATTTGGGCTTTGTGCACTATATTGCCAAATAGACTTTCATTATTTTTATACCCCTTACATCAATGTACAAGGTTTTGTATTTTTAACTTAAAAATTTTTTGTTATTGTTTAGAATCTAGCTATGTGAAGTTGTAATCACCTTTTAGAAATGTCAGTTTCTTTCTATGCCACTTCTACTTTCTTGATGTCTTCATCACTGAAAATTAAAAAAGAGAGAGAGAGAAAAATCAAACACTTCTCTTCCATACCCAGGCACTGTTTGAATAGGATGCTCTCTCATTCAGTTTACTACCTGCAGGGTTCATTTGCCAAGATTCCTTTGAAGCACGGCTCTTAGCTTTCTAAGTTGTGAATTAAAAGGTGTTCCCTCTGTTACCCAAAATTATGTCTCAGACGATCCAGCTGGCAAAACAAGGCTGGGATAAGTGGTACAGGTCTGCTCTTCATAAGACAACGGATGAGAGCCACTAGTTTGGCCCCCCAGGGATAGAGAATGAATAGATCTTTATCCTTTTTCTCCTCCCATCACACTCCTGTTCACCCCTTTCTCTCATGTCTTTTGACTGAAGGAGACAGCTTCTGTTACTGTTCAAGTGGAAAAATGACTCAGTGTGTTTGGGACTTCGTTTCTAGGGCTCCGGGAGACAATAGTGACACCTCCCATTGAGAGGTGTGTTTGCCTGTTTAGTCATTTTCCGAATCAAACCAGGTCCCTCTGGGAGCCCCTTCTGATTCTTTTATTTTATTTTTAACTTTTGCTTTTGTTTTTTCCACAACCAGACACTCCTCTTCTGCCTCTTAAGTGGAACTTGTATTCCTCACTTATCATGGTCTCTCAGAAGCTCACTCTCCTTTTCCTTGTTGTAAGAATGACCTACATTTCCTTTACCCATGACCATGATAAGCTGGTGCTAAGTTGCATCCATGGTGGAGAAATCCAGAAAATGTATTAAGTCAAAAGATAAGAGACCCTTTCCAACTGTGATTCTCTTAATTCAGTAGTTAAGTTTTGGAACTAAAATAGGCTTAATAATTTTGAATATAGGGAAATTCTTTGTCAATTTTGTTCTTAGGTAGGAAAAAGGGAAAAATACTCATACTTTTTTATACTTGTCAACTGGGACTCATTTTATTACTAGCACTTATTGTAAATTATAGGGTTAATATGTTTATTCAAAACTCCAATAGCTCCACTCCCTGCAAAATTTCTCTCTTAACTACATGGAAAATACTCTGCACATCAAATTTAGGAGAACTGTATTTTATTTCCTCTTAAAATTTTGATTGGAATTAGACACACTGGATGGTTTGTGTCTTTGTAGGTACACGAATGCCATTATACTTCCCACTGCAGCACGATTGGGAAGTCACACACACAGGAATGCATTGCAAGTATGTGAGGGTGTGAGGGGGTATAATGTTGCTTCATTTTTGAGAGCTCTGATTAAACAGACACGTTCTGCGGCTGTGACTTTGTACAGATGGCAGGACTAAACCAGAGAGGCTGAAAGCGCTTTCTAAAATGAAGCCAAGAAACAGATCTAGTTTTCTCCACTGAAAGTTTGGGGAAAACCACATGAAAGTACATGCTATTTGCATGTGCATGCATGCTGGATGTGTGTAGATCTTTTACCCCTATTTTTGGTCGTGGAATTGTATATGCCACACCTACTACCTACTGGTGAAGTCTTAAACCATATACATATTATGTAGAAGTTTAAAAAAGGATGTTTTATTTAACGGAGAAAGTGGCTGGATATAGAGCAGTTTTCCCTGCCTTGGCTCTTTGAAACTGCTTTGGACAACTTGGGTACAAATCTTTTAGAAGGTCTAAAGACAGCCAAAAGATTACCTCTATTACATTTGTTTGAATTGTTTTCCACCTTATCATATTTTTCTTTTTCCTTTTTTCTTTTCTTTTTCTGATGATCATCTCTTCTACCTTAGCTCTGGTCCTCTAATATTTTCCCCAGTTGGTTCTTGCTTAAAAAAAAACCTTCTTCTCTACATCATGTACATTTCTACTAGATCTCCATATTCTCTGCCCTAAAATCTTCCCTAAATAGTGGCTATCACACAAAATAAGACAAAACAAAAAATTTTACCCTTTCTGCAGTTCAGAATGTGCAGTTTTGCTCGAGGGATAACTGAGCCCCTGGTTCCTCTTCTTGGCTGGGTTCAAATACTTCTCACTCTTGGATGGAATCTGAGCCACCACATAGGTTGGGAGAAGGATTCAACTCACCAACCTCTTATATGCCTTTGGAGAAAAAAGTGAAATCAAATTTTCACAGAGGGCTAAGTTATTCTCTCCACAGGTATCTATGGAGCATCTACTCTAGTTGACCCAATTCTTGGCATAAACATTGGTAAATCGGGCAGATAAAGTTTCTGCCTTCAAGAAGCTTACATTCCAGGACTTCCCTGGTGGTCCAGTGGTTAAGACTCCCGCTTCCAGTGCAGGGGGCGTGGGTTCGATCCCTAGTCGGGGAACTAAGATCCCTCATGCTGCGTGGCGTGCCCCCACCCACCCAAAAAAAAAAACCCTAAAAAAACCCTTATAGTCCAGTGATGGGGAGACAAACACTAAACAAAATAAAAATGAACAAGACAATAAGCTATGGATAAGTGGAAGAAAGAAAATAAAATGGAGTAATTTCATAAAATGTGACAGGGTCTTATAATGTGTAGAGTCTTGGATTATATGTCGGGGAGACCTGTATGAGAAGACATAACAGTTATTATTGCTGTGTAACGTATCACCCCACATCTAACAGCTTAAAAAAATTTATTGTATCATATGATTTTTGTTAGACAGGAATTCAGTGATGACTAAAATGGGTAGTTCTATCTCAGGGTCTCTTAGGAGATTGCAACCATCTGAAAACTTGACTGGGGCTAGAGAATCTGCTTCCAAGATAGCTCACTCCCACTACTGTTGGCAGGAGACCTCAGTTCCTTCCCCTGTGGATCCTTCCATAAGAGCACACGAGTGTTCTTGTGACATGTTGACTGATTTTCCCCAAACAAATGATCCAAGAGGGCAAAGCAGAGTAGCGATATATTTCTTAGCCTTGGAAGTCGCATGATACCACTTTCTGTGCTGTTGGTCACACAGTTTAATGCTGGAGGACACTACTATAAAGGTGTGAATACCAGGATGTGAGGATCATTTGTGGGGTGGGGGGACATTTTGGATGCTGGTTACCACAGGAAAGGATAGCTGAACTCAGGCCAGAATAATTAGAAAAAATCTGTTAGACGAATGCTCAGGGGGAGGGCATCCCAGCTGGCAGGAGCAACAGTTCGTATGACACTGAGGCAGAGAATACTTGGTATTTTCAAGGAATAGATACAAGGCTAGATTGAGTAAATGGGAGAGTTGCATAAGATGAGTCCAAAGAACAAGGGCCAGATTACATAGGACCTTACAGGGGTTTGGAATATATTCTGAATGTGGGGAGAAATTGTTGGCAGGTTTTAAGCAGAGGAATAACCAAATCACATGAGTATGTGTTGAACAAAAGTACACTTTGAAGAACTGAATTGGCCCTGAAAAATTGTAATACTGAAGAGAATGAGTTTGACTAAGACTTTCGACTTTGACTCTTGATGGTCATACTGTGCAAATGCATCAAAGATGTGACATGTATTTATTCAACTCTGTTGAGTAATAGAACAGAATTGATCCAGAGATTTAAGCATAAAGTGTGAGCATCTCTGAATTAGCCCAAACTCTCTATTCTGTCATCAAAAGGAGGCTGTACTTTTGACCCTGACCATTTATAGGAACCAAAACCCACAGGGAATTTCAGGCAGGAATATACCTATTGAGGTATTTTATAAATGTTTCAAAGGTCAGGTTGAATTCCTGCTGAAGCAGTTGGGTGTTTTCCCCTTTGTTTGCCAGATAGAATGTCATTCACTCCGATTTCTCCAGTTCTTTTTCGTGCTGTTAAAAAGCAGGAAAATTTTCTAAAAATGTTCTCATTTTTAGAAAATTCACTTCAGACATAAAAGAATAGCTCTTTCTTCTCTTGACACCATGCCCCACCCTCTCAGCTCACTGGCCAGTGATGTCTTGCCCTTTAGAAGGTGATTCTAACCTACAGAGAAAACACAGCATTTTATTTTAAATGAGATTATTCTGCTCTGTTGCTCTGTGCGGGTGCTGAGATTCTGGCCATGGTTCACTGACTTGGAGGAGGGATGTATACAGTTTTTCTTAACTACCTGCCATGCCCCTCAAAACATTTCAACAGTAATAGAATGTATTTTATGCACATGAAAATGTTCATAGTCGGGGCGTCCCTGGCGGTGCAGTGGTTGAGAGTCCGCCTGCCGATTCAGGGGACACGGTTTCGTGCCCTGGTCTGGGAAGATCCCACATGCCGCGGAGCGGCTGGGCCCGTGAGCCATGGCCGCTGAGCCTGCGCGTCCGGAGCCTGTGCTTCACAACGGGAGAGGCCACAGCAGGGAGAGGCCATAGCAGTGAGTGGCCCGCGTACTGCAAAAAAAAAAAAAAAAAGTTCATAGTCTCTGATTCTGATTATGTACACAAAATTAACCTTTGCTCCAGGTCTAATGGTTTGATGTGACATTCTTATCTCTTCACTGCTTACATTTCCTTCTTTTTACTTAAGAACAGGAACTTTTGACTTGCATATAATGTACCAGCTCCTCAAATACAAATCTACTAAATTTTGCGTGTCTTTATTAAATATTTCTAACAGTTGGAATGTACCTGCGTTGTGGAACTGAAAACCCATATCTTGGTTCACTCTCCACCTGTGCCCACACCCTACACCCTATGCTGTTAGTCACCGATAAGTATGCCATGTACCTGGCTGTCTTCACTCCTTGTTCCTGTGGTTTGCTCTGCCTGAAATGTCCTCTAACCTTACTTCTGTCATGAATTTATATTTCTCTTTCAAAGTTCAATACAAATATCACTTCCCCTGAGAAGCCTTCTCTGATCCCTATAAGCAGATCTATCTCCAATTCCCACCATAAACCCAGGCTAGGACATTCAGGTCTCTGCAAAGAGCATTTAGTTCTAAGTACCATAATTGCTTAATGACGTAATTCAATTCATAGTCTCTGATGTATCATAGGCTCATAAATATTTATCTTAACCAGTCAGCCCAAAATCATTTTAAGTAATCAATATAAAGTATTTCAGTGTTATCAAGCAAATATGCTTCTGTGTCCTTTGCTCATCAGAATCTTGTAACAGCTTCAAGAAAAGGAACAACTTCAGGGTGACTGATCTCAAGGGATTTTAAATCCACTGAGATGGAAAGTAATTCCTGACTTTTCTTATATACCCTACAAGCTTTGGTAGCAACAGTCAGGAAGATCAGAGGCTCATATTATTTGTGTGATGATTGTTCTCATATCATCATTTATCACCCACTGGGAACATTATCAAACATGATACTCGCAAGTTCATCTTCTGTCATGTCCATTTATTTAGATTATGTGGCAGGAAACAAATGCCGACTCACATCTCTGGGCATTCTAAAAAGTAAGTATGATTAATCACACAGAAAGAGTGAGCCTTGGCATTTAAAGTGGGATACGGGCTGTGGAGTTTTAGGTCCTCTGAGGGGAGGAATGGCAGAGATGATGAATAGAGTCTGAGTGAGGCGTCTCCCTGGGACTTTTGAATTTCTCTGTGCCTGGGGGAGTGACAGGAAGCAGCTGCAGTACAGAGTCCTTAGGGAAATTATCATGTGTTTACTTATCTGTGTATGTGTTTATTCATGAATTCAGCAATCATCTATGGAGCGCTCTCTATGTGAAGTCACTGTGGTGGGTACAGTGATAAATGAGACAGAAGCATATTACCCTCATGTTGCTTCCAGTCTAGAAGGGAAGACAAACATGATTACATGAATAATTTGTCTACTATCCTTTTGATAAATACCATAAAGTAATATTCTGGGTTGTTAGAACATGTAGTAGTGGTTAGGGTCTTAACTTCTTGCGGTACGCGGGCCTCTCACTGCTGTGGCCTCTCCTGTTGCAGAGCACAGGCTCTGGACCCAGCCGCTCCGCGGCATGTGGGATCTTCCCGGACCGGGGTATGAACCTGTGTCCCCTGCATCGGCAGGCAGACTCTCTACCACTGCGCCACCAGGGAAGCCCAGGGTGTTAACCTAGTGGGGGCCCTTAGGAGGCCTTCCTAAGGAGGTGACAGTTAAGTTGAATTTTAAAGGATAAGGTAGTCAGGCAAAGAGAATGGGACATGGGGAGAAGGACAAGTAGGCCAGGATGGGGGAGAGAGATCAAGCTCCAGGTGGGTAGAACCGCCTCTCGGGCACTCTCCGTGGATTAATTTGCCATAAAAGATGGACAGAGTTAGGTTTCTTGCTTTTTTCTAAAGTTTGAGTTATGTGGAAGTAAAATTTACTTTTGACATGACTTTGCTTGGGGAGGGAGAAAGATATGATATTCAAAGGATTCAAATTTTGTTCGTTAATAAAAATACAGAACACACTAAAACAATTTTTGTTTATGCTTCTGTGCTCATTCTGCGATTTATGGAGAGAGTTAGGAAGGGAGAGAAAGAGAGAAAAAAGGAAGGAGAGGACTCCTAGAAGGAATTACTGGAGAGACAAAGGCAGAGAAAGAGAAAATAGCAGGATAAAATACGAATAGAGTGATGCATTGTTTGTATCAGCGATTAAAAAATGATTTTGTCCTTTCTTGCTGGAACATCAAGGTTTAGATCACTATTTTTTCTCATTCCTTCATGATATAAAAGTTACAAGGTTAGTCTGTGTTTACAGCCTCAACTTTATTTTCACATCTTCAGATAAATTATTCTCCAGGTTTCAGTGCCCAGATCGCATAATTTTGAGAGCAGGACAAAATGGAGGCAGGGCTCTAGATGGGCTTCAGGTCACTAGTCCTGTCAGTGGAATTCAAAGGGGTGAGCTAGGATATGAAAATGTCCAGGAAATAGCAAATATCTTAGGATTCTGTCTTTGGCTGCAGTAGAGTCCCTAGGTTTGAGAGGCCTGATAGGCCTCAAGCACTCACAGTGTTGGCACTATTGAGAGACAACCATTCCCTTTTCTCTAGCCTGAGAGGGGACAAGCACAGCACGTTGGTTGACACTGAATGGTATGATAAGTTACTTATATTCAAAGAGAAATCACGGTGCAACATAAGTTGATAATAACCGCAACAGTTTTGAATTTTAATTGAGTGGGTCACTTGAATTTAGCATATGGGGAAAAAATGGTGAGAGAGGAAGAGAATAGTCACTGGTTAGGAGAGGTGACCGTGTAAAGGAAGAACTACAGCAGTAAATAGCCAATTAACTCAGCCAACTGTTGGGCATTAGAAAGAAAAATGTGAATACACAAAAGATGTTGTTTTTTAATACCAAGAGGATTTGTCCTTGATGCTTGAGCACTTGTAATAAACTTATGAATACCCCTAGGCTACATATCATGGAGGAGTGAAATCAGTTAAAGAGCTTTGAGCATCTTTTAAAAACATATGAGGTAGGTGAGGAGGGATTAGAAAATTAGTGAAACTGAAATCAAAGGTGTCTTGAACTCAGTTAACTTGATGTATGTACTCAGACAGGACAATAAAGCAATAGCTATTTAGCACACACATTCACTTACACCTCCCCAAATGTCACCCATTTCAAAGAAGGCTTTTAAAAATCAGTCTTACTAATTTTTAGTGCCATCTCTTATCCAAATGATTCTCTCTTCTAAAGGATGTGAGAGAAAACAAGTTTAATAAGCTGCATGAGGAAGTTAATGTCAGAAAGATAACCCAGGATGATAGTCTGTGTGACTACCATAGGACATCTCGGTATCATTATGCTCAAAGAAAATTTAAAATTACAAAATAATTTTTTATATTTTAAAAAGACATTTTATAAGTAGCATATGAGAATGGCTTTATTAACCTTTTTCTTTGTGTCAGAGAAGTTCTAATTCATGTTTTCCCTTAATTCATATTGAAATAATAAAGATCCCACACTTGGACTTAAGAGAGCCGAGTGGGTGTGAGTGTTGCATATTATAAAAATATCTTTCTTTGCTATCATCCAAATTAAATGTATTTCTTTGTTAAAACACCTTGTGGTAAGGTTTAAACATTCTTTTCTCTAGTATTAATGGAAATGATATGCCCACACACAACCAACATACTTCTAAGAATTTTTTTTTTTAATTTGGAATTAAGTGGATTTTCAAAATATACCTTACCATAGAAATCTCTGCTTTGGGACACAAAGGCTAGAAGATGGAACACTTCTATAATGTGGGAAGAAAGGAAGACAGAAATGAAGCTTAAGGAAAGGCAGAGAGGCACGATGGATATGTGTGCAGGTCTGAAGTACACTTGTCTGGATTCTTACTGAGGCTCCATTCAAGGGCAACCTTGAACAAGTCACCCAAACTTTCCTAGCCTCAGTTTCCACATCTGCAAAATGGGCGATAGTGGTTCTCCCCTCATAGGGGTTTTGTAAGGATCAAATAAGTGAATGCAAAGCTCACATAGAGACTGCACATGGTACAGCCTCATTACTGTAAGCCTCATCTATTATTTTCTTCTAAGAGGAGGGCTATTCCTATGCTGATTTGGGGACTTTCCTTTGGATCACTTAATGTGACTGTGGAAACAGCATTCACTTTGTTGTTTCCTGGGGATAGCAGGCAGTAGAGAAGGTAAGGGAGGTCAAGCCCACTTGTAGCAATATGAGTTCTCCTCTCTACCCTCTAGACCGACATACCATCCCACACTGTTTTTCCTTATTCAGCTCTTTACCCTTTTCTTTCTCACTTTTGTTTCCTTTACCTTCTCCTGTTACTTCAGAATCTTAACAGTTGGGTCAAAGGTAACAGCATTAATTGTGTGAGCCAGAACAAGGAGTTAGGGATTAGTTCAAATCTGAACAGGGGGAGAGGGTTGCATGTTTGAGATCTGGGGTGGTTATTCCCTTGGCTGGTTCTGTCACCCTTGTACATATTCATGGGCACAGTATTTCTGGACTCACTGTGATTATGCCAGAATTAACACACAGCTTTACTTATCTCTTCTATGCAGAATAATCTAAGTGCTAAGAGTATTAGAGAAGATAAATAAGACAAGATCACGTAGCCTAAGGAATGTGTCATCACAGGCATACATGTTAACTGACAGTGCCATGGAGATCTGTGATAAGGGCCATGAGAATTATGGCTCAAAGAATTGAAAGATGAAATAGATAGTTGTAGGCCCAGAAGTCATCTTATCTTTTGGGACTTTTTTTTCTCATGCTCTTGGAAGTAAATTTCAAGCAAAATATGCAGTCTTTTGACTGCATCATCTCCTGCTCATTTTTAAAGTTTAATTTTATAGAATTAACCCCAAAGAAGAAAAAAATATGCATAGATTTAGTTACTGTAACTTTTATTTTTTATTAAAAAATTTTTTTAAACATCTTTATTGGAGTATAATTGCTTTACATTGTTGTGTTAGTTTCTGCTGTATAACAAAGTGAATCAGCTATACGTATACATATATCCCCATATCCCCTCGCTCTTGCATCTCCCTCCCACCCCCTAAGCGACACCTCTAGGTGGTCACAAAGCACCGACTCATCTCCCTGTGTTATGCAGCTGCTTCCTACTAGCTATCTATTTTACATTTGATAGTGTGTATATGTCCATGCCACTCTCTCACTTTGTCCCAGCTTACCCTTCCCCATCCCCATATGTTCAAGTCCATTCTCTAGGTCTGCGTCTTTATTCCTGTCCTGCCGCTAGGTTCATCAGAACCTTTTTTTTTTTTTTTTTAGATTCCATATATATGTGTTAGCATATGGTATTTGTTTTTCTCTTTCTGACTTACTTCACTCTGTATGACAGACTCTAGGTCCATCCACCTCACTACAAATAACAATTTTGTTTCTTTTTATAGCTGAGTAATATTCCATTGTATATATGTGCCACATCTTCTTTATCCATTCATCTGTCGATGGACACTTAGGTTGCTTCCATATCCTGGCTACTGTAAATAGTGCTGCAATGAACATTTTGGTACATGACTCTTTTTGAATTATGGTTTTCTCAGGGTATATGCCCAGCAGTGGGATTGCTGGGTCATATGGTAGTTCCATTTTTAGTTTTTAAGGAATCTCCATACTGTTCTCCATAGTGGCTGTACCAATTTACATTCCCACCAACAGTGCAAGAGGGTTCCCTTTTCTCCACACCCTCTCCAGCATTTATTGTTTCTAGATTTTTTGATGATGGCCATTCTGACTGGTGTGAGATGATACCTCATTGTAGTTTTGATTTGCATTTCTCTAATGATTAGTGATGTTGAGCATCCTTTCATGTGTTTATTGGCAATCTGTATATCTTCTTTGGAGAAATGTCTATTTAGGTCTTCTGCCCATTTTTGGAATGGGTTGTTTTTTTGATATTGAGCTGTATGAGCTGCTTGTATATTTTGGAGATTAATCCTTTGTCAGTTGCTTCATTTGCAAATACTTTCTCCCATTCTGAGGGTTGTCTTTTCATCTTGTTTATGGTTTCCTTTGCTGTGCTCTTAAGTTTCATTAGGTTCCATTTGTTTATTTTTGTTTTTATTTCCCTTTCTCTAGGAGGTGGGTCAAAAAGGACCTTACTGTGATTTATGTCATACAGTGTTCTGCCGATGTTTTCGTCTAAGAGTTTTATAGTGTCTGGCCTTACATTTAGGTCTTTAATCCATTTTGAGTTTATTTTTGTGTATGGTGTTAGGGAGTGTTCCAGTTTCATTCTTTTACATGTATCTGTCCAGTTTTCCCAGCACCACTTATTGAAGAGGCTGTCTTTTCTCCATTGTATACTCTGGTCTCCTTTATCAAAGATAACGTGACCATGTGTGTGTGGCTTTATCTCTGGGCTTTCTATCCTGTTCCATCGATCTATATTTCTGTTTTTGTGCCAGTACCTTGTTGTCTTGATTACTGTAGCTTTGTAGTATAGTCTGAAGTCCGGGAGCCTGATTCCGCCAGCTCCGTTTTTCTTTTTCAAGATTGCTTTGGCTATTCAGGGTCTTTTGTGTTTCCATACAAATGGTACAATTTTTTGTTGTAGTTCTGTGGAAAATGCCATTGGTAGTTTGATAGGGATTGCATTGAATCTGTAGATTGCTTTGGGTAGTATAGTCATTTTCACAATGTTGATTCTTCCAATCCAAGACCATGGTATATCTCTCCATCTATTTGTATCATCTTTAATTTCTTTCATCAGTTTCTTATAGTTTTCTGCCTATAGGTCTTTTGTCTCCTTAGGTAGGTTTATTCCTAGGTATTTTATTCTTTTTGTTGCAGTGGTAAATGGAAATGTTTCCTTAATTTCTCTTTCAGATTTTTCACCATTAGTGTATAGGAATGCAAGAGATTTCTGTGCATTAATTTTGTATCCTGCTACTTAACAAAATTCATTGATTAGCTCTAGTAGTTTTCTGGTAGCATCTTTAGGATTCTGTATGTATAGTGTCATGTCATCTGCAAACAGTGACAGTTTTATTTCTTCTTTTCTGATTTGGATTCCTTTTATTTCTTTTTCATCTCTGATTGCTATGGCTAAAACTTCCAAAACTATGTTGAATAATAGTGGTGAGAGTGGACAACCTTGTCTTGTTCCTGATCTTAGTGGAAATGGTTTCAATGTTGCTCCATTGATAACGATGTTGGCTGTGAGTTTGTCATATATGGCCTTTATTATGTTGAGGTAGCTTCCCTCTATGCCTACTTTCTGCAGCGTTTTTATCATAAATGTGTGTTGAATTTTGTCAAAAGCTTTTTCTGCGTCTATTGAGATGATCATATGGTTTTTCTCCTTCAATTTGTTAATATGGTGTATCACATTGATTGATTTGCATATATTGAAGAATCCTTGCATTCCTGGGATAGACCCCACTTAATCATGGTTTATGATCCTTTTAATGTGCTGCTGAATTCTATTTGCTGGTATTTTGTTGTGGATTTTCACATCTCTGTTCATCAGTGATATTGGCCTGTAGTTTTCTTTTTTTGTGACATCTGTGTCTGATTTTGGTATCAGGGTGATGGTGGCCTCATAGAATGATACTGGGAGTGTTCCTCCCTCTGCTATATTTTGGAAGAGTTTGAGAAGGATACGTGTTAGCTCTTCTCTAAATGTTTGATAGAATTAGCCTGTGAAGTCATCTGGTCCTGGGGTTTTGTTTGTTGGAAGATTTTTAATCACAGTTTCAATTTCAGTGCTTGTGATTGGTCTGCTTATATTTTCTGTCTCTTCCTTGTTCAGTCTCAGAAGGCTGTGCTTTTCTAAGAATTTGTCCTTTTCTTCCAGGTTGTCCACTTCATTGGCATAGAGTTGCTTGTAGTAATCTCTCATGATCCTTTGTATTTCTGCAGTGTCAGTTGTTACTTCTCCTTTTTCATTTCTAATTCTGTTGATTTTAACCTTCTCCTTTTATTCTTGATGAGTCTGGCTAATGGGTTATCAATTTTGTTTATCTTCTCAAAGAACCAGCTTTTAGTTTTATTGATTTTTGCTACTGTTTCCTTTCTTTTTCATTTATTTCTGGTCTGATCTTTATGATTTCTTTCCTTCTGCTAACTTTGGTGTTTTTTTGTTCTTCTTTCTGTAATTGCTTTATATGTAAGGTTAGGTTGTTTATTTGAGATTTTTCTTGTTTCTTGAGGTAGGATTGTATTGGTATAAACTTCCCTCTTAGAACTGCTTTTGCTGCCTCCCATAGGTTTTGGGTCATCGTGTATTCATTGTCATTTGTTTCTAGGTATTTTTTGATTTCCTCTTTGATTTCTTCAGTGATCTCTTGGTTATTTATTAGCGTATTGTTCAGCCATGTGTTTGTATTTTTTACAGTTTTTTTCCTGTAATTGATACCTAGTCTCATAGCATTGTGGTCAGAAAAGATACTTGATACAACATTAATTTTCTTAAATTTACCAAGCCTTGATTTGTGACCCAAGATACGATATATCCTGGCGAATGTTCCTTGTGCACTTGAGAAGAAAGTGTATTATGCTGTTTTTGGTTGTAATGTCCTATAAATATCAATTAAGTCAATCTTGTTTAATGTGTCATTTAAAGCTTGTGTTTCCTTATTTATTTTCATTTTGGATGATCTGTCCATTGGTGAAAGTGGGGTGTTTAAGTCCCCACTTAAACTATTATTTAACACAATGCTATTATTGTGTTACTGTTGATTTCCCCTTTTATGGCTGTTAGCATTTGCCTGTGTATTGAGGTGCTCCTATGTTGGGTGCATAAATTTTTGCAATTGTTATATCTTCTTCTTGGATTGATCCCTTGATCATTATGTAGTGTCCTCCTTTGTCTCTTGTAATAGTCTTTATTTTAAAGTCTATTTTATCTGATATGAGAATTGCTACTCCAGCTTTCTTCTGATTTTCATTTGCATGGAATATCTTTTTACACCCCCTCACTTTCAGTCTGTATGTGTCCCTAGGTCTGAAGTGGGTCTCTTGTAGACAGAATATATAGGGGTCTTCTTTTTGTATCCATTCAGCCAGTCTGTGTCTTTTGGTTGGAGCATTCAATCGATTTACATTTAAGGTAATTATCGATATGTATGTTCCTAGTACCATTTTCTGAATTGTTTTGGGTTTGTTTTTGAAGGTCTTTTTCTTTCTCTTGTGTTTCTTGCCTAGAGAAGTTCCTTTAGCATTTGTTGTAGAGCTGGTTTGGTGGTGCTGAATTCTCTTAACTTTTGCTTGTCTGAAAAGTTTTTAATTTCTCCATCAAATCTGAATGAGACCCTTGCTGGATAATCTTGGTTGTAGGCTTTTCCCTTTCATCACTTTAAATATGTCCTGCCACTCCCTTACGGCTTGCAGAGTGTCTGCTGAAAGAGCAGCTGTTGACCTTATGGGGATTCCCTTGTATGTTATTTGTTGTTTTTCCCTTGCTGCTGTTAATATTTTTTCTTTGTATTTAATTTTTGATAGTTTGATTAATATGTGGCTTGGTGTGTTTCTCCTTGTATTTATCCTTATGGGACTCTGTGCTTCCTGGACTTGATTGACTATTTCCTTTCCCATATTAGGGAAGTTTTCAACTATAATCTCTTCAAATATTTTCTCAGTCCGTTTCTTTTTCTCTTCTTCTTCTGGGACCCCTGTAATTCATATGTTGGTGCCTTTAATGCTATTGAGAGGTCTCTGAGACTGTTCTCAATTCTTTTCATTCTTTTTTCTTTATTGTGCTCTGCAGTAGTTATTTCCACTATTTTATCTTCCTGGTCACTTATCCGTTCTTCTACCTCAGATATTCTGCTATTGATTTCTTCTAGAGAATTTTTAATTTCATTTACTGTGTTGTTCATCACTGTTTGTTTCCTCTTTAATTCTTCTAGGTCCTTGTTAAATGTTTCTTGTATTTTCTCCATTCTATTATCAAGATTTTGGATCATCTTTTCTATCATTACTCTGAATTGTTTTTTAGGTAGACTGCCTATTTCCTCTTCATTTGTTTGGTCTGGTGGGTTTTTACCTTGCTCCTTCATCTGCTGTGTATTTCTCTGTCTTCTCATTTTGCTTAACTTACTGTGTTTGGGGTCTCCTTTTCACAGGCTGCAGGTTTGTAGTTCCTATTGGTTTTGGTGTCTGCCCCCAGTGGGTAAGGTTGGTTAAGTGGGTTGTGTAAACGTCCTGGTAGAGGGGACTGGTGCCTGTGTTCTGGTGGATGAGGCTGGATATTGTCTTTCTGGTGGGCAGGACCAAGTCGGGTGGTGTGTTTTGAGGTGTCTGTGGCCTTATTATGATTTTAGGCAGCCTCTCTGCTAATGTGTGGTGTTGTGTTCCTGTCATGCTAGTTGTTTGGCATAAGGTGTCCAGCACTGGAGCTTGCTGGTCGTTGAGTGGAGCTGGGTCTTAGCATTGAGACAGAGATCTCTGGGAGAGTTCTCGCTGATTGATATTACGTGGGTTCAGGAGGTCTCTGGTGGTCCTATGTCCTGAACTTGGCTCTCCCACCTGTGAGGCTCAGGCCTGATACCCAGATGGAGCACCAGGACCCTGTCAGCCACACGGCTGAGAACAAAATGGACAAAAAAGAAGAAGGAAAAATAAAGTAAAATAAAATAATTAAAATAAAAAATTAAAAAAAATTATTAAAATAAAAAAGTAATTAAAAAAAGAGAAACCAAACCAATAAACAAATCCACCAATGATAACAGGTGCTAAAAACTAAACTAAGATAAACATATAAGTCAGAAACTAGTCAGTTGCATACAGCAAACCCCAAGTCTACAGTTGCTCCCAAAATCCACCACCTCAGTTTTGGGGTGATTTGTTGTCTATTCAGGTATTCCACAGATGCAGGGTATATCAAGTTGATTGTGGACCTTTAATATACTGCTCCTGAGGCTGCTGGGAGAGATTTCCCTTTCTCTTCTTTGTTCGCACAGCTCCCGAGGTTCAGCTTTGGATTTGGCTCCGCCTCTGCGTGTAGGTCGCCGGAGGGCGTCTGTTCTTCGCTCAGACAGGATGGGGTTAAAGGAGCAGCTGACTGGGGAGCCCTGGTTCACTCAGGCTGGGGAGGAGGGTGGGGTATGGAATGTGGGGCGAGCTTGCAGCGGCAGAGGCCAGCATGACGTTGCACCAGCCTGAGGCGCACCGTGTATTCTCCCGGGGAAGTTGTTCCTGGATCACGGGACCCTGGCAGTGGCGGGCTGCACAGGAGGGTGTGTGTGGATAGTGACCTGTGCTCGCACACAGGATTCTTGGTGGCTGCTTAGCAGGCTTAGCATTTCATGCCCGTCTTTGGGGTCCGCGCTGATAGCCGCGGCTTGCGCCTGTCTCTGAAGCTCGTTTAGGCGGTGCTCTGAATCTCCTTGCGCACCCCGAAACCATGGCCTCCTGCCTCTTCAGCAGCTCCACACTTTCTCCCAGACTCCCTCCCGGCTAGCTGTGGCGCAGTAGCCCCCTTCAGGCTGTGTTCACGCTGCCAACCCCAGTCCTCTCCCTGGAGTCCGACCAAAGCGCAAGCCTCAGCTTCCAGCCCCGCCCGCCCCGGCGGGTGAGCAGACAAGCCTCTTGGACTGGTGAGTGCTGGTCGGCACCCGTCCTCTGTGCGGGAATCTCTCCGCTTTGCCCTCTGAACCCCTGTTGCTGCGCTCTCCTCCATGGCTCTGAAGCTTCCCCCCTGCCACCCCCATCTCCGCCAGTGAAGGTGCTTCCTAGTGTGTGGAAACCTTTCCTTCTTCACGGCTCCCTCCCAGAGGTGCAGGTCCTGTCCCTATTCTTTTGTCTCTGTTTGTTCTTTTTTCTTTTGCCCTACCCAGGTACCTGGGGATTTTCTTGCCTTTTGGGAAGTCTGAGGTCTTCTGCCAGCATTCAGTAGGTGTTCTGTAGGAGTTGTTCCACATGTAGGTGTATTTTTGACGTATCTGTGGGGAGGAAGGTGATCTCCATGTCTTACTCCTCTGCCACTTTGAAGGTCCTCCAGCTACTGTAACTTTTTTAAAGTGTTTTTTAATTGTGAACAAACTAAGCCCAGATGTTTGGAAGAAAGTTAACTAAGTTATAATGTCGACTAAGTGAAATAAGATGTACCCATTAAAAATGATAATTATAAAAACACATGACATAATGTTAAGTGAAATCAATATTATAGTTTTAGAAAGAAGAGAAAAAAGACAATGCTAGTCAGTGTGAAACGTAGGATTATAGTGATTTTTAGTTTTTTCCTGTTTTCCTTAAGTCCACTAAAGTTCTTACAAATGTAGTTTTAAAATAAAATTGAGCTCAGGTACCCAACTACAAGTATCACCAGGAAATAAGTTTACAAAGCCACCTTGATCCCTAAAATAGTAAGAAGTCTGTAATTTTTAAAAATTGCAGTATATTTTGTTTACAATATTGTGTACAGCATAGTGATTCAGGTGTACACGTGTACAGCATAGTGATTCATTTTTCTTTGCAGATTATATTCCATTATAGGTTATTACAAGATGTTAGATATAATTCTCTGTGCTACACAGTAAATCCTTGTTGCTTATTGTCTATTTTATATATAGTAGTTTGTATCTGTAAATCCCATACTCCTAATTTGTCTCTTCCTCCCCTCACTGTCCCCTTTGGTAACCATAAGTTTGTTTTCTATGACTGTGAATTTCTGTTTTGTATATAGATTAATTTGTATTATTTTTAGATTCCACATACAAGTGATATCATGTAGTATTTGTCTTTCTATATGACTTATTTCACTAAGCCTAATATTCTCTAGGTCTATCCACCTTGCTGCAAATGGCATATTTCTTTTTTATGGCTGAGTAATACTCCATTTTATATACATACACACACACATACACCACATCTTCTTAAGCCAATCGTCTGTTTATGGGCACTTGGGTTGCTTCCATGTTTTGACTATTGTAAATAGTGCTGCTGTAATTTTTTAAGAGGACAACTTTCTGGATGCTGAGACCAGGGAAAATTTCTTTACCCCTTTGATTCTCAGATTTCTCATCTGTAAAATAATCTGTGGATGTTGGGAAGATTAAATATGATGATGCATGTAATGCAATTACCATGGTACCTGGAAGTCAGCAATCACACAAAGATCTTAATGAGTTGGTATATTTAGGAGTATTGATGTAATTAATTAAAATATAAAAACATTACTTCAAGGGATAGAAATTCAAAGTGAAAGTTCTGCAAGGTAAATACCAATTTATCGTTATCATGAAAGTCATTTATTTTTGAATAAGAAAATAAGAAATAAGAGGAAACTTTTTCTCAGTATAAAAAATCCAGATCATGGATAGATACAAAATCTAGATGGATAGATTTCCTACAATAAAAAGAATTCATGGGAACAGTGGGGACACCTGCTTGAAAGGTTAATGCTAGACAAGTACAAATAAGTGATGGCCAGGGGGTCAAGAGCTCAAACTCTTAGCCAGTTTGCCTGGGTTCAAGTCCCAACTTTGCTGCATGAACTTGGACACCCTACCTAACTTCAGTTTCACCATCTATAGAGCAGAATTAATAACAGCACCTACTTGATACTGTTATGGTAGGAATTAAATGAGTCAATACGTGCAAAGATCCGACAGCAGCACTTGGTACATTAATGAGTGCCATGTAATTTACTTAGCAAATGTGATTATGAAGTTTTAAGCCTTATTATAAGTTTGTTTCCATAATTTTAGCCATTCATCCAGTTTTGATTGGATAAGAAACCACTTACGGTATTAATAAAATAAAATATCATTCTTGGAAAATGTAAGCCTTAATGCTTTTAGATGGTGAAAATCTTCAGATGTGTGTTCTCGAGGTGTAAATACTTATTGAATGAGTATAAGCAAGTCATTCCATAGAGCAGTTTAACACATAGTGACCATATTACACTACTCCCAATTTTATGTCTCTTATAAAGAAATACCACTTCATTCTCAGAAGTGAAGCCATAAGACCTCTGGATGAAAATTAAAACAGTTCACTCAGTTGCTAGGATATTAACTGGAATGGAGGAGTATTGACTGTCAAATGATATTATCAGAAGACTCACCAGCACTCTGCTTATCTCAGATTTAAAAATCAGCAAGCATTCAGGTGCAGACTTAGTACAAATGCATTCATTTGTGATTACAGGTTTTATGAAAGTATTTCCCTGAGGATTTCTATAAATAATTTCTCTTGGTGTAAGTCAACTCCATTTAGATAAGTTTGTATATATAAATATGTAAAGAAAATATGTCTCAAATAGCTCAGTCAGACCCATACCTTTGCTATTATGACGAAACATATTTCATATGTAATAATTTAGTCATCACTGTCACATGGTATTATTGACCAGCCATTGAGCCCATGGCATGAAGGTTTTCACCACATCAGCACAAGATCATTATTTGCTCCCAACTTGCTCTTATTTCCCTCTTTTATCAGATGACCCCACCATGTATTAAGTTACCCTGTTTGATAACACAGGGTCCATCTTCTCCTCATCTTCCTTACACAGTACCCACCTCCCATCCAGTCAGTTACCACACTCTCAGAAGTCTCTCCCCTAAATCTTTTGCTATCCTATTAAAGAACTTGTCATCTTCATCTGTACCATTATAGCACTTTCCTACCTGTTTCTTCCTCTAGTGTCTAATAAATTACTTTAGAAGATGACCTTAAAGCAACTCTTCTAAAATGCAAATTTAATTACAGTGCCAGACACTTCCCATATTGCTCTGCCCATATTCATTCTGAAGGATGTTAAAGATGTTACATTTGGGAAATTCTGGGTTAAATCATGTTGAAACATGATTCTTCATCATAAAACTTATCAGGGCTTTGGGGATTTATACATTATGATATCCAAAGGGTGTTTTAAAAAATTTTTTAATTTTAATTTAATTCAAAAAACATTTTTGGCCTTGCGGCATGTGGGATCTTAATTCCCTGACCAGGTATCAAACCCACGCCTCCTGCAGTGGAAGTGCAGAGTCTTAACCACTGGACCACCAGGGAAGTCCCCAAAATGGTGTTTTAATGTGTAATTTTTCCTAAACTGTACTGACCAAAAACTTTTTGGAGGGGGGCTGGGGTATAGTACAGAGAGGGCTGATGTCCTTCGGAATGGACTTTGTGAAATACCATTTTATTTGCCTCTCTAAATCCGCATTAACCTGTAAGATAAAGCACAAATTCCTTAACATAACTTATAAGAACTTCTACGGTCAGCCTCCTGGTATCACCTTAGCTCCATTTACTGCTCTTGCACACACACTTTTTGTTCTGATCCTGTCAAACTATATTTAGACCCAGTGTCCTGTGTATTGTTATGCCTTACATGCACTGCTCTCTCTCTACCTGAAATATTTTCTCTTATCTTGCCTGCTGGATGCACTCCTCTTTATCCTTCAAGATGAGGGATGGGGTACAAATGACACCTACTCTGTAAATGTTCCTGGACCGACCCAAGCAGTCAGTCTCTTTCTCCTCCATACTTGCTGGTACTTATCTCTCTTGTAATTCTAATCAAATTTTATTAAAAATAAAATATTTGTATATAGTCCCCCTTCTGTACCAGACTAGGGGTTCCTTAATGGTCAGTATTCTTTGATCCTGTGTCCTGGCATCTGGTCCATGATTGATGCTGAGTAAGAAAAGGAATGGTGCTTCTGTAGAGGTAAATGGACACCCTATTGTCAGAGGAGAGACATACAGTGTAATCAAGTTAAGACTCTAATGAAATCACAGAGGCAAGACTGTGTTTGCTGATTAATACATGGCAACTTCAGACATGAAAACATTTTCAGCAGAAACAGCATCTGAATACCAGTGCCTTTGTCTACTAACAACGATGTCCTCAAATCAAATGGTAAGCATTTGTAACATTGAAGGTTACTTCCTACTTTTTTTCTGCTTTCCTGATCACCATATCTCTGAATAAAAGAGAAAAGAACAGAATGGCCTTCAGAGAGGCTGGAATTGTTATTGAATATGTCACATCTCAGATCTTGGAAAGAGATCAAAGGAGAAACAATAAATAGGGTTTCCCCCCTTTTGATTTAACCACTCACTCTTGCTTAGCTATATAGATCATTCATTTCTGAAATCAAGATAATTGTGGCAACAGCTCTCTGTAAGAAGCAAATAGCAGAGTTGGCTTTATCTCAGGACAAAGTATATTCAGAGAGTAAATTTACTCAGAATAATAGCATTAGAGTTTTTACAATTAAAAGGGGCAAATAGAACCCATATTATTACACGGAAGAAAATGATGCTGGAACAGGGTAAAAGACTTGCCCAGGGTCACAAGAACCAAAAATTTACTTTTTCTAAGTTGCAAAGGTATGTTTTTAGTCATGTTTAAAAATACAACTCACATAAGACTAGAGAAATAAAGCAAAGTAGACTTTAAGATCAGCAGGCAAAATCATATTGTCAAGCTTTTGTCTCTTTACCTTTCATTTGTGTAGAGCATACGTCTTTTAAGTAATTTTTACACTAACTGATGTTTTACAGAGATACATGGAGAGGGTATCAAGGAAGGATTTAGGAAGAGACGGGTGGTGTTTGTAAATTGGGGCAGGGTGGGCAAATGCTTGGCCAGCCATTGGGGGTGATGGTGGATCACCATCTTGTAAAAGTTTTGCAAGATGAATCTAAAGCATTCTTCTTAAATTTTCATTCGTTTTCGTTTCCTAGTACAGAAGACCACATATTATTGACTCACCACTTAGCATTTTCTTTAAAGTGAGCATTTAAAATTTTGTTAAAAAACAACAGAAAACTTTACCATTTGTGGAAGCAGGTTAACTGAGAGATGAGGCAATGGGAAGACAGACGTGAACAGAGATGGTCACAGTAGTAGCTTCTGGTCGTGTTTGCTTAGAGCAGGCCCAGAGATGGATTGGTGGTAGCTGTAAGGACTTTGACGTAATCCTTTTGTGGACTCAGTTGGCTGGCTAAAGGAAGGGCACAACTCCAGGGCTACCGAAATCAGCCACCAGGGTGTGCCTTTGCCGGGATGAGGGCTATCTATGAAGGAGGGAGGGGCTTTCTTTTGATACTTGGGAAGCTTCAGCCAACCTTATCTGAAGGAGAGGTAGGAGGGATAGTTTATCTTTTCTCCTTGCCCTTACCTCCTCTGCACTTTAGAGGCTGCATGAGATTTGATCTTACCATTGTTAGATCAAATCCAGCAACAGTAAAAATTAAAACCAGATCAGCAAAATAGTATTTGTTAATAATTTATTGTGCACATAAGAAGAGTTCATGAACTGGGAGCTTTCAAACCCCAACCTGATGTGAAGCTTACAGAATGGCTTGTAAAGTGAAAATGAGGAAGTTGGTTAACCTTTATAAAGATTGGTTATTACAGTGGGAATTTCTAGAAGGAAGGAGATTGGTTAAAAGTGTTTATCTTATACTTTAAGGAAGATGACTTTAATTTCTTTTATGATTGCCAGAAACATTTACCAGTGTTTACCTGAATTAAATTTTGCTTATGATTTAGTTTTGCTTACATGGCTTAAATGGTTTGTCTGCTCAGGGGATTTTCAAGTTGAGTCTCCACTTTATATTTTACTTTATTTATTTTACATCTTTATTGGAGTATAATTGCTTTACAATGGTGTTAGCTTCCGCTCCACAACAAAGTGAATCAGTCACATATATACATATGTTCCCATATCTCCTCCCTCTTGCGTCTCCCTCCCTCCCACCCTCCCTATCCCACCCTGTATTTTACTTAAGCACCATCCACACATAAAGCTTTACAAACTATCTAAGGGTATACAAGGCCAGAATGCTAAAGTGCTTTTGCGTTCAACCTCTTAAAAATACTGTTTTGATAGATCATAAGACTTTGGGTAAAACCAAAGCAACTTCTAGGAGGATAAATTTGGTGGCTGCTGTTTCATTTTAATATGTGTGAAAAGTAATTGAAACTTTAACCTAAAGGAGGATGTCTCGATCTTGGCACTAGTGACATTTTGGACCATACAATGCATTGTTGTAGGCGGCTGTTCTGTGCATTGCGTAATGTTTAGCAACATTTCTGTCCTCTACCAACTAGATGACAGTAACACAACCCCTGGCCCGCCCAGTTGTGACAACTAAAAATATCTCCAGATATTGGCAGATGCCCCCTGGAGGCCAAAATTGCCCCAGGTTGAAAATTACTGACCTAAAGCAGAATGTATTGTTTCCTGCTTACTATGAAGTGAAAACTTGCCTTTGAGTCAGGAAACGTTCAATTAGTGCTGAAATCTTTTTCTTTATCCATCACACATGTGTTGAACATCTTACAATTAATCAGATCCTGGGGATACAAAAATAAATAAGAAATTGCCCTTCTGGACTTACATTGTGGTAAGGAAGACAGGTATATGAAATAAATCATTACTGTATAGGGTTCGAGTGTAATTTTGTAGAGGTAAGTTGTGGTGCCACGCAAGCTCCAAGAATGCAGAACCAAGTTCGGAGTGAAGAACTCAGGGAACTTCTGTGATGAAAGGCATCTCTGGATAATTTCAGAGCTGTTTCTCCTGTGTTAGATACATTCCCTGGGAGGTGAGGCCCCTCTTAGCCCCATAGATGCAGGAAAGTCATTGATTTTAGTTATAAGAACCTGCTCCCAATAAAATTGCACAATTTTATGCTGGAAGAAGTTGGTCCTGGTGTGCGACTTTCACAGCACTGTTCTGTGTTGATGTGGCAAGTCATCGTGACAGAGGTGGTCGATATCACAGACTTTCATCATTTTGAGAAATGTGAAATAAGTAAAGTCAACATCAGGCAGTGTCATCACTTTAAAGACAATGAACTGAACTCATGTTACATAAATTCCCAAGAAAAACTATTGTTACCCTAAAATACTGTGTTTCCCTTGTTTAAAGAGCTGAGCGGTAGAGTTAATGAAAAATCATGTGTTCTACCTCCATTGACTATAATTAGAATATGTGAAAGAATAATGTTTTTCTTTTAAGTTAGAAAAGCTAACAGAATAAAGAAACTCAAAATAAAGTTAGCTTGTATCTGAGTTTTCCTTTGCGGAGGCGAACGTTCTAATTTTAAAAATTAAATTTCTGTGTTACAGTGAATTAGTATTATATGTAAAATTTTATTTAGTTAAGTATTTATTGTATAGCTACCAAGTATAAAGGACAGTATTGTGGGACTGTAAACAATGAAGAAGACAGTGTTTACTCTCAAGCACTTATCATCTTGTAGGGAAGATGAGCACTAAATAACCAAGCTAAGTCATCAGAAGGTAAGATTAGTGCTGTAATAGGGGAGTTCAGATGAGAAAGTGAAGAATTATAACTGGTGAATGAAGAAAAACGAGCATCAACCCTTTATCTTTCTGATTTCCTGAGCACAATAATATATATCAGGAATATTTGCAGGTCAAAAGTGTCATCCTTGGGCTTCCCTGGTGGCGCAGTGGTTGAGAGTCCGCCTGCTGATGCAGGGGACACGGGTTCGTGCCCCGGTCCGGGAGGATCCCACGTGCCCCGGAGTGGCTGGGCCCGTGAGCCATGGCCAATGAGCCTGCGCGTCCGGAGGCTGTGCTCTGCAACAGGAGAGGCCACAACAGTGAGAGGCCTGCGTACCGCCAAAGAAAAAAAAAAAAAAAAAGTGTCATCCTCTAGTATTAGTAAAGCTGGTAGAAAGCTATGATATGGTTTTAGTAGATTGTTCTCAAATTCAGTTTTCTCTTCAAACAAAACAGTAACAGGAAACTTCCTCTAAAAATGCAAGAATACCCTCTCTTGCCTTCCATTCTTCCTTCCAATTATTCTGCCTTTTTCCCTATCTTAGGACCATTTCATATGCACCTTCAGTTCTGTCCCTCTGCTCTTGGCTCCCGCACGGCACTCTGCTGGCTCCTTCTCATGTTTTACATCACAGCTTAAATGTCACTGCCTAGAAAAGGTCCTTATTTACATTTATTCACTTCCTCCATTACACTTCAAAGCATTACGTGAAAGTAGGATCCTTGTCTATTTTGTTCACTAATATATCCTTGAACAAGGCACAAGAAATAGTGTATACTTTGAATGCGTAGACAAATACATCTCTTCAAGTGTTTATCCCTACACTAGATTACATATAAGCTTCTTAAGGGCAGGATAAATGTCTGTTTTGGTCACCGTCGTATAACCATTACCTAGATCAGTGCCCAGTTCAACGAAGATTTTAAAGAAATATTTTTTTAAAGATGGAAATGAATTAATCAAGGTCTAGTTCAGGTAAAAAGCAAAAAAGGAAAACAAGGGCAATAATAATAATAAAAACATATGATCCTACCAATAGCTTGCCAATAGGTATGGGAAGGAAAAGTAAACATTTGATTACTCTATTTTAAAAAAGTATAGCTTCAAGGTTAAATACATGTAATCATCTCAATTTGAATTTATTATGGTAAAATTCCTTAAACATCATTTATTAAAGCAGATGTAATAATTTTAAACATACTCCCTCTCCACCATAGAATTGCGGCTGATAATCCATTATTAATATTCCTTATGAATCTCTCATTACTCTAAGTTAAATAATCAGTGTTGTTAATGGGGTTTACTCTGTTAATGGCAGTGGGGAGTTACCAAGCCTTAAACTATGGACCACATGAAAGACCGATATTCACATTGTATAGTTTTATCAGTCTAAAATGATTCTCAATATTGGCCACCAGATGGCAGTGTATGGGAAAACTTTCCCACTTCAAAAAGAATTCTTTCTTCAGCCACTTGATGGCATCTCCTCATTGTTTTCAAGAACTCTTGACCCACTCATCTTGATTCCTTTTGTGTTCCCTGTCTGCACCGCTTTCCTCCTGCAGTTCTTCCCTATCACATGGACTCCCACGTGCAATGCTAGTCATGCATATATCCCTAAAGAGAAGGTCTTTAGGACATTCCTTTGAATGATATTCATTGTGAAAAATTTCCACTCTAATTGTTTAAAATGTACTTTAAAGAAGAATTTTTTTCTTGTATTTTAAAGGCAACAGAAAGCTGCATAGGATTCTTTAAACATTATGAGAAAATTATATATATATATATATATATATACACACACATATATACATATATACACACACACATGCATATTTATAATGGAAAAAATGTGTGTGAGCAAATGATGTTTTTGTTGAAAGGCTTTAGGATTAGCTTGTACAATAGCATCACGTTTTTGAACTATAATATTATGATTCCATATAGGGGCTTTAAGCTCTGCCCTTCATAGGAAAATATAGACTGTTTACATCTCTTTGGCCTATTAAAAATTCCTGATTAAAAAAAAAATTAGGGTAAAATGTAGAACTACATCAGCATTCCAGTGTAATTTAGACTTTGATTTTATAGTGTTTGCAGGCAAATTAACCTTTTAAAGTATGTATATATGTGTGTGTGTGTGTGTGTGTGTGTGTGTGTGTGTATGTATTTTTAAGGGCTGGTAATTTTTCCTCTCAGGATATTTTCTCGTTAACATATTTGACTTGTCAACCAAAATTCTCATAAGGCCATTATATAAAGTGAAGCTTTGGGGTATCATACTTTCAGGGGTCACTCTTTCAAGCATTTTAAAGGTACTCCACAGGAGAGGAGAGGAGGGCATTTGCCCCACCCACTCGAGCTAAGGAAGCCTGCTGGGCTCCCAGGTGAGGTCCCCCACCGTCTGAGACCAGGGGTGGGGGGCACGCCTGGGCCCCTTCTGTTCCTTGAGCCTAAGCCCCACCCTCCACAGCCTCCAGGGCCTTTTCCAGCCCTGTGGGTCCTGAGCATTGGCCCCACCCACTGTCCAAACCTCGCCCTTGCTTAGGCCCCGCTCTCCACAGCCAAGGCCTTTTTATCCCCCCCCCCATTTTTTTTCTTCTCCCTCCTCCTCTTTTTTACTATGGTGGTACTGTTGTACCTTCCAGGTGTTGATTCATCTATATTTTTATTTTTATATTCTTTCTAACAAATCTGTTAGTTTCCTAGTCTAATTTTATTTTTTCTTTGTTATTGTCTCTCTCTCTTTTTTTTTTTGCGGTACGCAAGCCTCTCACCGTTGTGGCCTGTCCCGCTGTGGAGCACAGGCTCCAGACGTGCAGGCTCAGCGGCCATGGCTCACAGGCCCAGCTGCTCCGCGGCATGTGGGATCCTCCCAGACCGGGGCATGAACCCACGTCCCCTGCATCGGCAGGCGGACTCTCAACCACTGCACCACCAGGGAAGCCCTCTCTTTTTTTTTTGCTACCCCACACGGCTGTGGGATCTTGGTTCTTGAGCCAGGGCTCAGGCCGAAGCTCCTGCAGTGGGAGCTCTGAGTCCAAACCACTGGACTAACAGAGAACCTCATACGCCAGGGAATATCCATCGGAGTGAGGTCTCATGGAGGTCCTCATCTCAGCACGAAGACCCAGCTCTACCCAACAGCCTACAAACTCCAGTGTTGAAAGCCTCAGGCCAAACAGCCAGTAAGACAGGAACACAATCCCACTCATTAAAAAAAAAAAAAAAAAAATGAGATGGCAAAAAAAGATGTCACAGATGAAGGAGCATCTGAATGCCTACCTTGTAGGCAAGGTAAAAGCCTACAAGACCGAATAAATGAAGAAAAAATAGGCAGTCTACCTGAAAAAGAATTCAGAGTAATGATAGTAAAGATGATCCAGAATCTCAGAAATAGAATGGAGGCATGGATTGAGAAAATACAAGAAATGTTTAACAAAGATCTAGAAGAGAACTAAAGAACAAACAAACAGAGATGAATAACACAATAACTGAAATGAAAAATGCACTAGAAAGAATCAATAACAGAATAACTGAGGCAGAAGAATGAATAAGTGATCTGGAAGACAAGATGGTGGAAATAACTGTCAAGGAGCAGAATAAAGAAAAAGAATGAAAAGAATTGAAGACAATCTCAGACACCTCTGGGACAACACTAAACACACCAACATTTGAATTATAGGGGTCCCAGAAGAAGAAGAGAAAAAGAAAGGGAGTGAGAAAATATTTGAAGGGATTATAGTCGAAAACTTCCCTAACATGGGAAAGGAAATAGTCACCAAGTCCAGGAAGCACAGAGAGTACCATACAGGATAAACCCTAGGAAAAACACACCAAGACACATATTAATCAAACTAACAAAAATTAAATTCAAAGAAAAAATAGTAAAAGCAGCAAGGGAAAAGCAAAAGATAACATGCAAAGGAATTCCCATAAGGTTATCAGCTGATTTTTCAGCAGAAACTTTGCAGGCCAAAAGGGAGTGGCAGGAGATACATAAAGTGATGAAAGAGAAAAATCTACAACCAAGATTACTCTACCCAGCAAGGATCTCATTCAGATTTGATGGAGAAGTCAAAACCTTTTCAGACAAGCAAAAGCTAAGAGAATTCAGCACCACCAACCAGCTTTACAACAAATGCTAAAGAAACTTCTCTAGGCAGGAAACACAAGAGAAGAAAAAGACCCACAAAAACAAACCCAACACAATTAAGAAAATGGTAATAGGAATATACATATTGATAATAACCTTGAATGTAAGTGGATTAAATGCCCCAACCAAAAGACACAGACTGGCTGAATGGATACAAAAACAAGACCCCTATATATGCTGTCTACAAGAGACCCACTTTAGACCTAGGGACACATACAGACTGAAAGTGAGGGGATGGAAAAAGATATTCCATGAAAATGGAAATCAAAAGAAAGCTGGAGTAGCAATACTCGTAACAGATAAAATAGAATTTAAAATAAAGACTGTTACAAGAGATAAGGAGGGACACTACATAATGATCAAAGAATCAACCCAAGAAGAAGATACAACAATTATAAATGTTTATGCACCCAACATAGGAGCACCTCAACACATAAGGCAAATGCTAACAACCATGAAAGGAGAAATCGACAGTAACACAATAATAGTAGGGGACTTTAACACCCCACTTACACCAATGGACAGATCATCCAAGCAGGAAATAAATAAGGAAACACAAGCTTTAAATGACACAATAGACCAGATAGATTTAATTGATATTGATAGAATATTCCAACCAAAAGTGGCAGAATACACTTCTTCTCAAGTGCACAAGCAACATTCTCCAGGATAGATCACATCTTGGATCACAAATCAAGCCTTGGTTAATTTGAGAAAACTGAAATCATGTCAAGTATCTTTTCCGACCACAGTGCTATGAGACTAGATATCAATTACAGGAAAAAAACTGTAAAGAATATAAACAGGTGGAGGCTAAACAATACGCTACTAAATAACCAAGAGATCACTGAAGAAATCAAAGAAGAAATTAAAAAATACATAGAAACAAATGACAATAAAAGCACAATGACACAAAACCTATGGGATGCAGCAAAAGCAGTTCTAAGAGGGAAGTTTATAGCAATTCAATCTCACCTCAAGAAACAAGAAAAATCTCAAATAAACAATCTAACCCTACACTTAAAAGAACTAGAGAAAGAAGAACAAAGAAAACCCAAAGTCAGTAGAAGGAAATAAATCATAAAGATCAGAACAGAAATAAATGAAATAGAAATGAAGAAAGCAATAGCAAAGATCAATAAAACTAAAAGCTGGTTCTTTGAGAAGATAAACAAAATTGATAAACCCTTAGCCAGACTCATCAAGAAAACAAGGGAGAGGACACAAATCAATAAAATTAGAAATGAAAAAGGAGAAATCACAACTGACACCACAAAAATACAAAGGATTATAAGAGTCTACTACAAGCAACTATATGCCAATAAAATGAACAACCTCGCTGAAATGGACATATTCTTGTAAAGGTACAATTTTACAAGACTGAACCAGGAAGAATTAGAAAATATAAACAGACCTATCACAAGCAATGAAATAGAAACTGTAATTAAAAATCTTCCAACAGGGCTTCCCTGGTGGTGCAGTGGTTGAGAGTCTGCCTGCCGATGCAGGGGACACGGGTTTGTGCCCCGGGCTGGGAAGATCCCACATGCCGCGGAGCGGCTGGGCCCGTGAGCCATGGCC
Source organism: Tursiops truncatus (assembly GCF_011762595.2). Lineage (NCBI taxonomy): Eukaryota > Metazoa > Chordata > Mammalia > Artiodactyla > Delphinidae > Tursiops > Tursiops truncatus. Next base: position 67,579,106 of record NC_047039.1, on the reverse strand, counting down.
GTTGAGCTTGCGCGTCTGGAGCCTGTGCTCCGCAGCGGGAGAGGCCACAACAGTGAGAAGCCTGCGTACCAAAGAAAAACAAAAAATCATCCAACAAACAAAAGTCCAGGACCAGATGGCTTCACAGGCGAATTCTATCAAACATTTAGAGAACTAACACCCATCCTTGTCAAACTCTTTCCAAAAAATTGCAGAGGGAGAAACATTCCCAAATTCATTCTACGAAGCCACCATCACCCTGATACCAGAACCAGGAAAAGATATCACATAAAAACAAAACTATAGACCAATGTCACTGATGAACATAGATGCAAAAATCCTGACAAAATACTAGCAAACAGAATCCAACAACACATTTAAAGGATCATATACCATGAGCAAGTGGGATTTATACCAGGGATGCGAGGATTCTTCAGTATACGCAAATCAATCAGTGTGATACACCACATTAACAAATTAAGGAATAAAAACCATATGATCATCTCAATAGATGCAGAAAAACTTCAGACAAAATTCAACACCCGTTTATGATAAAAACTCTCCAGAAAATTGGCATAGAGGGAACCTATCTCAACATAATAAAGGCCATATATGACAAATGCAAAGCACGCATCATACTCAATGGTGAAAAACTGAAAGCATTTCCACTAAGATCAGGAACACGACAAGGATGTCCACTCTCGCCACTCTTATTCAACATAGTTTTGGAAGTCCTAGCCACAGCAGTCAGAGAAGAAAAAGAAATAAAAGGAATAGAAATTGGAAAAGAAGAAATAAAACTTTCACTGTTCGCTGATGACATGATACTATAAATAGAAAATCCTAAAGATGCTACCAGAAAGCTACTAGAACTAATCAATGAATTTCGTAAGATTGCAGGATACAAAGTTAATGCACAGAAATCTCTGGCATTCCTATACACCAACAATGAAAAATCAGAAAGAGAAATTAAGGAAACACTCCCATATACCACTGCAACAAAAAGAATAAAATACCTAGGAATACACCTGCCTAAGGAGGCGAAAGACTTGTACTCAGAAAACTATAAAACACTGATGAAAGAAATCAAAGATGACATAAACAGATGGAGAAATATACCATGTTCTTGGATTGGAAGAATCAATATTGTGAAGATGACTATACTACCCAAAGCAATCTACAGATTCAATGCAATCCCTATCAAACTACCAATGTCATTCTTCACAGAATTAGAACAAAAAATTTTACAATTTGTATGGAAACACAAAAGACCATGAAAAGCCAATGCAATCTTGAGAAAGAAAAACATAGTTGGAGGAATCAGGCTTCCTGACTTCAAACTATACTACAAAGCTACAGTAATCGAGACAGGATGGTACTGGCACAAAAACAGAAATACAGATCAATGGTACAGGATAGAATGCCCAGAGATAAACTCACACACATATGGTCACCTAATTTACGATAAAGGAGGCCAGAGTATACAATGGAGGAAAGACAGCCTCTACATAAGTGGTGCTGGGAAAACTGGACAGCTACGTATAAAAGAATGTTATTAGGACACTACCTAACACCTTTCACAAAAGTAAACTCCAAATGGATTAAAGACCTAAATGTAAGACCAGACACTATAAAACTCTTAGAGGAAAACATAGGAAAAACACTCTTTGACATAAACCACAGCAAGATCTTTTTAGACCCACCTCCTAGAGTAACGAAAATAAAAACAAAAATAAACAAATGGGACTTAATCAAACTTAAAAGCTTTTGCACAGCAAAGGAAACCATAAAAAAGACAAAAAGACAACCCTCAGAATGGGAGAAAATATTTGCAAGTGAAACAACAGACAAAGGATTAATCTCCAAAATATACAAACAGCTCATGGAGCTCAGTATTAAAAAACAAACAATCCAATTAAAAAATGGGCAGAAGACCTAAATAAACATTTCACCAAGGAGACATACAGATGGCCAAGAGGCACATGAAAAGATGGTCAGCATCAGTGATTATTAGAGAAATGCATATCAAAACTACAATGAGGTATCACCTCACGTCAGTCACAACGGCCATTATCAAAAAATCTAGAAGTAGTAAATGCTGGAAAGGGTGTGGAGAAAAGGGAACCCTCCTGCACTGTTGGGAATGTAAACTGATACAACTGCTATGGAAAACAATATGGAGGTTCCTTAAAAAACTAAAAATAGAATTGCCATATGACCCAGCAATCCCACTACTGGACATATACCCAGAGAAAACCATAGCTCAGAAAGAGACATGTGCCACAATGTTCACTGCAGCACTATTTACAATAGCCAGGACATGGAACCAACCTAGATGTCCATTGACAGATAAATAAAGAAGATGTGACACATATATACACTGGAATATTGCTCAGCCATAAAAAGAAACGAGGGGCTTCCCTGGTGGTGCAGTGGTTGAGAGTCTGCCTGCCGATGCAGGGGACACGGGTTCGTGCCCCGGTCCAGGAAGATCCCACATGCCGTGGAGCGGCTGGGCCCATGAGCCATGGCTGCTGAGCCTGTGCGTCCGGAGCCTGTGCTCCGCAACAGGAGAGGCCACAACAGTGAGAGGCCCACGTACTGCCAAAAAAAAAGAAACGAAATTGAGTTATTTGTAGTGAGGTGGATGGACCTAGAGTCTGTCATACAAAGTGAAGTAAGTCAGAAAGAGAAAAACAAATACCGTATGTTAACACATATGTATGGAATCTAAAAAAAATGGTACTGATGAACCTAGTTGCTGGTCAGGAGTAAAGATGTAGACATAGAGAATGGACTTGGGGACACGGAGTGGGAGGGAGAAGCTGGGGCGAAGTGAGAGTAGCATCGACATGTATACACTATACCGAATGTAAAATAGCTAGTGGGAAGCAGCAGCATGGCACAGGGAGATCAGCTTGGTGCTTTGTGATGACCTAGAGGGGTGGGATAGGGAGGATGGGAGGGAGGCTCAAGAGGGAGGGGATATGGGGACATGTGTATGCATGTGGCTGATTCACTTCAGCGTACAACAAAAACTAACACAGTATTGTGAAGCAATTTTACTCCAATAAAGATTTATGTTAAAAAAAAAGATGCTCCAGATAAGTTTAGCTATTAACCAGCAGTTTGCAAATAAATGACCAAGTTTTGCAAATGCTGTTTTTAAGTCAGAGAGTGTATTCCACATGAAACATTATTTGCATTGCCTACTGTTTAAAAGCAAATCATAAACATCTTAAAGCTCATTAGAGTTGATCTGCTTTGAAATAAATCTGTTTTCATATTCTTCCCTCATGAAGATTTTATCTGTGTATCCTCAAATGGCTTTTCTTTGTACTTTGTGCTATAAGGCTCTTTTTTTCCACAATTCACAGAACTTGTATTTATGATCTTGAGGGCTCTTTCAAAATGTTGGTGTTTAGGGAAGTTGACAACCCTAGGGAGCTATGTAAGTGCATAACAATAATTGGATGTGCATTATAACACAGACCAGGGCTCTGTTAAAAGTGCCTTGGGGACTTCCCTGGTGGTGCAGTGGTTAGGAATCCTCCTGCCACTGCAGGGGACACAGGTTCTATCACTGGTCCAGGAAGATCCGACATGCCGCAGAGCAACTAAGCTCGTGCACCACAACTACTGAAGCCTATGCACCTAGAGCCAGTGCTCCAGAACAAGAGAAACCACTGCAACCAGAAGCCCGCGCACCACAACTAGAGAAAGCCCGCGCGGAGCAGCGAAGACCCAATGCAGCCAAAAATAAATTTAAAAATACTACTAATAATAAGTTTTAAAAGTACCTTTGCTGAATGGGAGAATCAATCAGAAAATGAGAGACATTGGTAATTAGCTGAGAATAGGAGCTTTCTCCTATGCCCCACCCCTTTAAATCAGTTAAGATGGGATTTGCTTCAACTAACAACAAACAAAAACTTAAAGTAACATGTAAGAAAAATGTGTTATCTCATATAGAAGAGAGGGCTGAGGTGTGATGTTTCCAGGGTTGGTTAACATAGAACCTGACAGATATCCTTTCTGTCTTCCCCTTCTAGCATTCCCAACCTGTCAGCATTGTCTTCTGGCTTGTCCCCTCACGGTTAATAGATGATTGTATCTTTCCAGAAGCCACATTCAAACACCAGAATGTCCAGAGAAAAAATGATAATGTTTAACCATACCCAGAGGTCCTGCAGGCAACTGCCTCAGGTCTCATTGGCCAGAACTTCTTGTATGTATACTCCTTTCCAAACCAATCCATTCCTGCTATTTCCTCTGCAAAGCAATTTGATTTCCATGATGGCTCAGACTATTTAGTTTACCACTGAGTCACATAGTGGAGGGGAGAATTTTCCAGTGAGAAATAGACAAGAAGGGTGGATGGACTTAGGGTAGACAACCAATAATTTCTGGTGCCCTACCTTTTTCTCACTTGGTGGAGGTGTGGGAGAGCTTGGAAAAATTCGGTAATCAGATAAGAGGGAGAGTTTGCTTAAAATCTCAGTAGTTGTAATGTTCTTGGCTCGTGGACCCTTTGGGAATGATGATCCATTAGCCTTTGAGATTGTGCTGTGAGCTCAGGAAAAACTGGTCTCCTATTTATTCCCTCAAATATTTCGCTATTATATCAGCTTTAAAATCTTCACTCTAGCTAGTAAAATAGAGTATTTATAAAATGAAGACTTGGGGTTCTGGGCCTCCTTGTTTTAAACCCTAGTTCATAAATGTTGGATTTCATATTTCTGCCAGGAATGGTGATTCTAGACCATCAGTAATTATCAGGCAGGAGAAGGGAATCTATCCTGTATTCCACTAGCCGGTTTCCCACAGCAGCTGTTCCCTCACACTGGGCTGATTACCTTGTATCCCTGAGAAAATAAAGGTAAGCTCATAGGTTGATCCTCCCTTTGTCATTTCTGAGTCTCTCCTCCTTCCCTCTCATTTTCAAGTATGGAATACCTCTCCTCCCTTCCTATTTCCTCCGCTAGTGTTTTTGATTCTTTTCTTTCCTGACTCCTTGAGCTCTGTCATTCCAGTCCTTCTCCAGGTCACCTGGACTGGACACTTTGGACTTTGACCCCCACATGCAATGAGGTGCCAATTTCTATTCTTCTCCTCAGGTATCACTCATTCCTTCCTGCTGCCACTGTTGTCTCGTACTGAAATAATTTTAGGTTCTTGGAGCTCAGATTATGTTCCTTTAATCGAGTTGTGCAGTAGTCTGGCATTTGAAATAGAGTTTCTATTTTGCTATTTTTTATCTTTATTAAGCATTCTGAGAGGTAACCTTTTGGTGATGTATATTTGCTTTGCAGTACACTAGAATTGCAGGATGCATATAAAACCTGAAGAGGCTGAAATGGTAGCAACTAACTACCAAGTACAGAGAGAGCACTAATTAAAGTGTCTTACAATTAAATCTTCCTTATATTAGGGTAGATAAATTAGAACTGTGAATTTACAGGGGCCAGTTTTGAGATGACAAAATAAATCCCATTATTATTTACTCCCTAAAATTAGATTGATAGTATTGTAGGCAAATGTCAGTTAATTTTGTGAAACCAGCTATTTGTCTAAATGGCTATTAAATAGGGCCAATTCAATTCTGGGTGCTTTTCATTAAAGCCATTGTTTACTCTTCTTTTTTTCCTTTTAGTTGAAAATCTCAATCCATTTTATATTATTGCCAAGACTGAAGGGCTTGGGGAAACATCTCATTTTCCAGAACCATATGCTAAAACGTGTAAAGGGGAAGCACCTTAAGTAATTTTATTTAGTTTGTACACAACTCTCTGTTCACTGTTCTACTTGTTTTCATTGATTTCATCCATTCACAAATCCAAAATATGGTCAGTCTTATTTGCAGACATGACAAACATGCCTTTTTGCTAATTGTTTCTAAAATATAAATACTTTGAAAATTAAAAAAAAATCATTTAAGTATCTACAAACTCTAGAGAAGAACATAAAACATTCCAGCAAAACCATTTTAGTGTTAGAACTTTTATTGAATTTACTTCTCCACCTATCAGTGGATCAAGTAAAGGGTACATTAGGCAACCAAATAAGGGTCCAAATTATTCAGCAATCCATTTCCCAAACCCTCATTCAAGTCCCATAATTTTAAAAGTTTTAAAACTATTTAAAACCCCAGCCCTACTCTAATCCCTTTCTTCTCAACTGATGATCTTGGATTCTGCTTCACTGAGAAAATACGAGCCATTCTTTATTAACTTCATGAGATGTCCTTACCACTTCTTTTCTGTAAATCTCTTTTCCATTCTTTCCCTCTCTGGGGAAGTTGAGCCCTCCTCTTTTCCAACATAAACTCCAAACCCATGTATTTGATAACATTTATTCCCGTCTCCCGAGCCTTTAGCCACTATCCTTCTAGTTGTCCAGGCTACACACTTCCAAATCATTGTCAGCCCCTATTGGGAGCCCCTTATCAAGTGATTACTCATCCCAGTTTATTCAACTTCTCCATAATTCTATCAAATTTTTTGCATTTCCACCACTACTGCCCTGTGTAAAACCTAGCTCATCTGCACATCCTTGGCACTACTGATTTATTCTTCTTACGAATTCCTTCAGCTATGTTCTCAAAACAATTAAAATTACATTACTCCTTGCCTCAACAAAATTCATCAGTGCCTCCCTGTGGTCTAAAGATAAAATTCAGATGTCTTCACATTTCATTCATACTCTTGCTTAGTCTGACATAAAACTACTTTTCCAACATCTTCTCCCAGAGTATTCTTCATTCTACCCACCTTGGACTTGCCCACGATGTACCAGTCACTCTGACTGTCCTGCCTCTGCTCATGTTGTTCTAGCAACCCAGGAAGTCCTCCCCACCAACCTGAACTACTGAAGTCCTACTTACCTTTCAAGATCCACTTCAAATGCCATTTGGAGTTTCATAAACTCCTTCTCTTGATCCTTCGTTGAGAATTAACCCAACATTCCCTGTACTCCTAAACTAAATTTCTTATAGTGCTATCAAATCACTTCACTTATCCTGCTTTTTATTGTATCCAATAGTACATTTGTATTTTCCTCCATGAATGACACATCTTTTGAAGATGGTGACTATATCTGATTTATCTTTGTAGCTATTCTCACTTCCCTGCCCCAAGCACTTAGCAGAGTGTTTTGTACAAAGCAAGAACTCAGTAACATTTGCTGGAATGAAATTACCTGTTATTCAAATAGTCTGGCTTACATTTTGATGTGATCTTTATAATTTCATGGCATTTACAATGAAAAGTAAAGCACAGTGTTCAACTTTCTAGTGTTCAATGCACTGGTTTGCCTCAAATGATCTTTGATTGTCTTAGCATTCAAGGCAGCATGACAGGGCTTAGGGTACCTTGAATGATTTACCCCAATATGCATTACAAACATTGTCATTTTCTATGTTAACTGTGATTTGAAATGGTTGTCAGAGTGCTTAAAAGCATGGGTATTGCAATCAGAATGGCTGGATTTGAAATCAAACTGCCACTCACTCTTTTAAGGCTCCAACTTTTGAGTCTTAGTTTTAGTTTTAGACTCGGGTGAAAGGGGTCCCTGCTTTAGAAAGCTCTCCTTTTCCTCTGGCCACACCTTTCTTCACAAGATGAAGAGTTCATGCCACCAAAAGGATGTTCTTACCTGGAGCCTGTATCTCTACTTTTAGAACATGCTTCTGGATTCCTGAGGCCTTTTATGCACAGGACCTTGTACCCACTTCCAGGTCCTGCAAAGGCCTCTCTCCTCACCTGTCTTCTCATGGATAGATCACAGGAACAAAGTGTCCTCCAGGGAGAGCTATTTGATGGGGCAGGGACTGAGCTTGGACATGGGAGCTGTGCTGTCCACAGACCCTTGCAGTATGGGACATGGCCTAGGGTGGGAGATAAGGGAGGTAGGCTGGGGAGTGGGGGTCCAGAATGATCTTTTCCCATATCTCTGCATTCTTGTGTGGAATCCGAGGAATTAAAAAATTCAAGCCTGATCTTACGTGTTTTTGATGTTATATTGCCAAGATAAGAGTAGAGAACGTATTTTATTTAACAGTTTATTAGCTTGGTTTATAACTTTTGAGTATTTGGACTCAAAGTGTCTGGGTCCCCATTTGTCTTCCTCCCTAAGCCTTGCATATGTTATAGGCTATAAAACTGAGATAATTAACACTTCTTCCCTTACAGTCTGACACTGCAGATTAATTATGATAATGTAATCACAGCACATCGGTTCTTAGTAAGTGATCAGTAAATACAAGCTCCCATTAATAATAATTTATTCCTCCATTTGTTTGTTCAAAATATTTTTATTGAGTACTTACAATGGATTAATCACAATTCTATGTGAAAACGGACAAGATTCCTGCCCTCATGAAGTTTATATCTTAGACAGTGAAAACTTGAACAGAAAAATTGCAAGTTATGCCAAAAGCAATAAAAAGATGAGATGATAATCTAGAGAGTGATAGCACAGCACTGGGCATCCAGGAAAGTACTCCATCAGGAGGTGACATTTGAACAATGGAAATGACAGTAGCTGTCAGGAAGCTCCACACAAAGGCTGGGACGTGAGAATTCCAGGTGGTGGGAACAGCAGGTGCAAAGGCTCTGGGACCCAAATTAGTTCAGTAAGATTGGGGGCATTGAGGGCCAGTGTACAATGAGCTGTGCCTTCCCCTGTACCCCAGCTACACTAGTGTGGTATGATATTGGTAAACAGGGACAAGATTATTCATATTTAACAGGATCAGCAGCTTGCATTTTACTTTGAGCAGATGGGCAATTACTGGAGGACTTTCAGCAGAGGTGTGATAAGGTCTCATTCATACTTTTTAATTTTGTTTGAATTTAATTTATTTTTTTATACAGCAGGTTCTTATTAGTTATCCATTTTGTACATATTAGTGTATATATGTCAATCCCAATCTCCCAGTTCATCACCACCACCCCTACCCCCACCACTTTCCCCCCTTGGTGTCCATACATTTGTTGTCTACATCTGTGTCTCCATTTCTGCCCTGCAAACCGGTTCATCTGTACCATTTTTCTAGATTCTACATATATGTGTTAATATATGATATTTGTTTTTCTCTTTCTGACTTACTTCATCTGTATGACAGTCTCTAGATCCATCCACATCTCTACAAATGACCCAATTTCGTTCCTTTTTATGGCTGAGTAATATTCCATTGTGTACATGTACCACATCTTCTTTATCCATTCGTCTGTCGATGGGCATTTAGGTTGCTTCCATGACGTGACTATTGTAAATAGTGCTGCAGTGAACATTGGGGTGCTTGTGTCTTTTTGAATTAGGTCTCATTCATACTTTTGAAAGCTCAGTCTGGTTGCAGTATGGAGAATGGATGATAAAAGTGATGAGGGCAATGATGGATAATGAAAGTATTAGAGTAGAGCTAGAAAAATTAGTGGGGAGGCTATTACAGAAGGCTCAGGCAAAGAGTGGTTGTGGTAATGATAACAATGATCATAGTAATAGAAGTAGAACTAATAATAATTATAAAAAGTAACATCAGCATTAGTATCAGTAATAAGAGCAATAAATAACAGCAATGATGATAATATAGAATTATCTTTCTTTGTCAGGTTCTGAATTGAATACTGTAGAATTAAATTTTTAGGTAGCCAACTTAAATTGATTTCTGTTTTTATTGAAGTATAGTTGATTTACAATATTAATTTCAGGTGTACAGCGTAGTGATTCAGTGCTTTTACAGTTTACATTCCTTTGAAAGTTATTACAAAAAAATAAAAGTTATTACAAGATAATAGCTGTGATTCCCTGTGCTGTACAATATATCCTTGTTGCTTATCTGTTTTATATACAGTAGTTTGTATCTCTTAATTTCATCCCCCTGTCTTGCCCCTGCCCCCCTTCCCTCTCCCCACTGGTAACCACTAGTTTGTTTTCTATATCTGTGAGTCTATTTCTGTTTTCCCATATAAATTCATTTGCATTACTTTTTAGATTCCACATATAAGTGATATCATACAGCATTTGTCTTTCTCTGTTTGACTTACTTCACTAACCATAATATTCTCTAGGTCCATCCATGTTGCTGCAAATGGCAGAATTTCATTCTTTTTTATGGCTGTGTAATATTCCTGTGTGTGTGTGTGTGTGTGTGTGTGTGTGTGTGTGTGTGTGTGTGTGTGTTTGTGTACACCACATCTTCTTTATCCGTTCATCTGTCTGATGGACATTTAGGTTGCTTCCACATCTTGGCTATTGTGAATAGTGCTGTGCACATTGGGGTGCATATATCTTTTCGAATTAGCGTTTTCATTTCTTTTGGATATATACCCAGGAATGGAATTGCATCAAGATCTAAATTCCTTCATTGAAATGTTGTTCTGTTAACAAAAGGCAATCTTAAATGAATAGGTCATTTTCTCTATTTAACCCATTAAGGATCTAGACTTTTCAGAGCAGGGCTATACAGTTATAGAGGGTGTTTGTCTACGGGGAATCATACACTTCCTCAGCTAACTGATCATTTCACAGGGTCAGCCTTTTAGAGCTGAAACTCATCCTGTGGGTCCTGTGGATCATTTGCCAGTGAACAAACTGCCTCTGAGGATTTAGTGACCTAAGCTGGAGATGCCTCGATTTCTTTGTGGCTTCTAGTCTGTATCACAGCCACCCTCTGTACATAGCCCAGTACCTTGTGCTGCTGAAGGACAATGGAAACTTATGCCTGAAATATTGCTTTCCACATCTGTCTGCCACAAAAAAACTATTTAAAGCTGTTGAGAGGCAGTGATTTCCCAAGTTGACACATATGCAAATGTGAGAGATGCTTTTGTCTTAAAGTCTCCTTCCAAAAGCAATGCATCCTGATTCTGTGTGCTCAGTGTTGAAATGAGCATTGCTGCTGGATGTCTGATGAAATGAATGTCCTGAATAAAGTCACATGAGATGGATTTTCGCTTAAGAATATTTTAAATCACTAATTTGCACAAAGTCCGTTTCTTAAACCTTTACTTTTAAAATGAGTCTGCATACATAATGTTTATTTCTATAACTTGTTTTTTTCCAGTTGAGTTTAGATTTCATAGCATATCAAATTAGTAAGCTTATGAGGCATTCATACATTGCATAATAGAATTCCAGTATATTCTGTAAAGCATTTTTACATGAACCCAGGCTTCAAACCAGAATTATTTTTAAAGTGTTAAACCAATTGAATTTTTTGGCTAGATACGATTAAGAAAAGGCCACCAGAACTATAGTGAAAAGAGCTATGAGGGTATAAGCAGAAAGAGCTCTAGCAGCTTTGCCATCATTACCACTGAAGAGGATTTTAAATTTAAAGGTGTGAAACAGAACTGGTGAGTGTGTGATTGCCTGAGGTTCAAGGTCTGTTTGAAGAACTGTGCATGTAGGTGAAGGAATGTATTCTGCTATTAACTTTAAATCTTACAAAGCAATCATTTTGAGGTATTTTCCTCCATTTGCATTTCTCTTGGAATCTAAGAAACTTAAAGCATTTTAAAAGCTTTTTATATCTTTGGAAATAAAAGAAATAGTTTAACAAAGACACAATGTTCAGAAAAGTTCTAATGATCAACTAATAATATAAAGTAGAATCTACATTGTAGGAAATTTTCAACCCAGAAAATTTGGTATCCTTCTAGGAACCAAAAACGTTCAATTAAAATGTTATTCCTGGCATGACCTAGATACTACTATGAATTCCTTGTAGCAGACCTAATCCTACAATGGGTAGACTACAGACTTCTGTTTTGTTTTATTTTGCTTTTTCTCAAAAATGTTGGTATTCCTCCCTCCCTTTCTCACTCTTGTGTCCTTTCTTTCTCTTTTTTCTTTCCTCTATTCCTTCGCCAACTCTACCTTAAACACTAAAAATGTTTTTGTAAAAGCATTAAGCACAAGAAATTGTTTTTTTTCAAATTTGTTTTTGGTTCCAAAAATGAAAAAATACACTTGTTGTTATTGTTATTGTTTAATTCTGGGTGTTTAATGCAAACATTTAAACTTATATTGACACTTTCAGAAACTATCTATATTAGAGTAAATGTAGACGTAGATAAAAGACGTTAAACTAATGGGTAAAGTTGTATGGTAAAAATAATACATCCCATTGGCTAAAAGTCATGGCTAGATTTACAATGCATTTATTCGTTCACTCATTCAAGATAACACTTGTTATTGCTTACTCGGTAAATGGGATGCCAGGGATAAAAAGATGACTATGACCTAATTCTTGCCCTCCAGGAATTTGTAATCTGGCCAATCTCTTTTTCCCTGATGGTTATTTTGAAGAGTATGACAATAACTTAACATTTCCCTAAAAGAATCCAAATAATTATTCAGTGTCTGTAGAAAATTATTTTTAAATTTACAAAATAAATTTCCAAAAAAGAATCTGAAACAGGTGCAAAAATTGGTGTATGTAAGGCTCATCCAGTTCCAATGGGAAAAAAACTTTACATTTATGTAATGAATTTCAAGATGCACTAAATTATTCCTCTGAGCTATATTTAGATGCTATAAAGTTCTCTTCAGCTAATCCTTGACAAAAGAATGAAACCTTTTAAGCGAATAAATTCTTACATAGCAAATGTGAATAAATTCCACAGGCTGCCCTAATTAATTCCATTTTCTAAATACAATGAAATCCCTCTTCTAACAAAGATCTAAATAGGCAAAGTAATCTTTGAAAACCCCAATCCATGAGGCTGAATCTTGGTGATATTATATAGTTTCAGTGCATAACTTTTATATTTGGCATATTTAAGGACTTGGAGTTGATAAATTGCATGAAAACATATTTTCCTCTTTCCTATTTAAAAAGAAAAAAACAGGCCATCAATAACTTATTCTAAGAAATGCATAGTATATTATCATTCTAAGGAATGAATAAGTATATTATATTTCCTGTTGAATTATATTCTGAGTTTATATCAAAGGAAACATGCAAATACTTCCTGTAACTAATTCAATCCCTCTTTTGATTCATGACTTTTGATGTAGAAAGGTGATTTTGTTTTAAATTTATGCTACTTTTTAGTGAAGTGTATTTTCTTCAAAATATTTATTTGATGATTTTTGAATGACAAATTCATGGATCAATGTAGTTGTATGTTTTCCTATAGAACATTGAACTATAGTGATTGTAATTTAATATTTCAGTGATTTAGAAGTGCCCTGAAGATGTTTGAATTGCAAGAGCTGTGCACTTTGAAATGTTTATCTGTGAGAAACTTTTCAAAATATACTAATAGTAGTGGTAGTAAACCTATTCTGCCATTCTGGTATGAGAAATGCTATAAATAAAAACGTATTAATATGGTTAAATTTTACTGCATGAAATGTTAAAAATTCCACATTGGATTTGTAGCACGAGATTTGTAAAATTCTGTCATTTTTTCCCTTCTTCAAGGGAAGGAGGTAGGGAAGGCCATCTCAAGAAGAGAAGTGCATTTGACACAATACAACCATATATATTTTAGAATAGTCTAATCTGAGATATTTTGTACCACATTGTACAGTTGGTAGGGGGCCATGTCAAAGAGAATATTAATATCTCTTAGAACAAGGGTTGGAAGTTTTTCAAAAGTGTTCTTCAGAAGTAACGTTAATATTTTTGAGGTGTGCTAGGGAAAAAGAGAGCCCAATACCCTTCTACAAGGAAGAGTAGATGACTGTGAGTTGTGATTTAAGTAGCACCAAGAAGATCCGCCTTTCCCTAAGTTTTCTTGACAATCTCACATACTCTCATTGCTTAAAGTTCTACTAATTAGAGGTACATTGAGTTTATGAGTAAACGGCCGTTGAAGAATAAAGATGTGTAATGCCAAATTTTATATTCATGGTACCTTCATTTAATCATAACTCCAGAAAGAGGGCTTCCTTAAACAGTCAGTAGATATTGGAGCATGGGAACTTAAGAACTGAAACCCGAGAAATAAAGGCACAAAATGGTCAGAATTAACTGAGGACAAAATCAAGGAGGACATCAGAGCCTGGTTTCACTTTGAATGTTTTTCCTGTGGTTGAGCTGATAATTTAATTTACATCATTGTGTAACACTTGGATGGGGAGAGATAGTTGTCATTTTACCTGACTTTAGGTGATATGGAGAAGGAAGCCAGACTGACTTCCTGAAATACTGGGCATCATCTTTGGCAGACATTGTTCATGATCCATGTGAGATGGAATAAAAGTAGGTTTACTGAGGAGAAAATGGTTATGTTAATAATTTAATGCTGCTACTGCTTTTATTTTTCATAGAAATGTATTATGGAAATGCAGAAAATGTGTTACTTTGAAAAACATGTTGAATTTCTGCTAACCCTTTATTGTAACGAGCCATTAGAAACTTGATAGGTATAACCTACATGTCCCAATGGGGAATATGAAGGTGAAAGATCTGCCAATCACTTTTTGGTAGTCTTCTAATCTTTTGCTTGGGAGATTCATCTTTATATTGAAAATGGCATCAAAACCTAAAGAATTAAATCCTATCAGAATTGTCTAAAGACTTTACAATGGAGTTCATCTTCCAGACCACCTAATAAATAAAAGTATAAAATTTGGGCTTTCTATTGCTACCCATACCTCCTCCCCCAGCCGCTTTGTAAGAAATTGAAGCAGGTTTCTGAAACAGTGTACCTGCATGAAGAAATACTACCTAAAATCCCAAGAGGGAAGTATTTTGAAAGGATATGATTTAGACAAATGTCAAAGTCATATTGGACATGCTCTAGAACTATGTTCACACTATCATCACGTCATTCAGAGAAAAGCAAAGAATATTTGATTCATGAATATACTAAGAAGGCTTTAGATAGGTCAAGTTCGTGAATCAGGAAGTGTGAAAACCACACAGCCTAATTGTATCCATTTCTGGTATAGCTCAAAATTAAACTATTTGAACATTTAGCAACTTTTATGTACAGAATTTTTTTTTTTGCTCGGAATGTAGGAAAAGTTTTGCACAAAACTTGCTGTAGGGAGAAACACATTGGCATATTGTGAACAATTATTCAGCATTCTAGTTAGGTAATTGCTATAAGACATAAGATATATGATCCTGCCTCTATCCTGAGGGGACTTAATTAATGTTTGTGACTAGGGTATCATATATGTGGAGAGTTCAAATTATGAAAGTCATCATAGCTAATTGAATGCCACCTGCCTTTGTTTTAACAGAATTAAGAGTGCTGCTTATTTTCCTCCAATTGAACCATCAATTGAATTGTGTATTGTATGACTACTCTTATGACATGAAGTGTGATAACTTAAACCTCCAGAAAATCTTCTAGGGATGAATTGGGAACAGCAGTTGAAGAATGAATAGTACCTTTCTTTTGATTCTTATTAAGTGAAATAAGATTATTTGCTTATATACCACTGCTCTTCCTAAACTTTTCCAGTTACTTCTTTTTATTTATATCTGCAAATCTGAAGGTAATTTATTACATAATGATAGGTAATTAGTATAATAATTAAAGGAGAAAGGACTCACCAAGATAGCCATATTCCTTCTTGCGAATTTCAAAGTTGATCAGTGGGGTTTCATTCAGTCTGAATTAAAGGAAAAGACTTTTGAGCTTCACTGCAAAAGAAATCCGAAGCCTAGAATGACATTTAAAAGGGCTAACTGAATATTTGGCTAGGGTCTTGAAAGTTGAGGTTCTTAAAAACTCTGAAAGACCTTCTAATGCTAATAATAACACCTACAGTGTATTACCTGTAATTTAAAACACATGTTCACATGAGTTTAGTTTAATTTGGAAGGTGGCAATTATTTCTGCGATTTCCTAGAATTTGCATAGTGCTTGTCCAAAATTATCAAAGCTGCTTTCCCATGGGATGATGTATAAGATGATGGTTTTGTTTTTATGGCATAAATGATGCCTTTGCAAAGTAAAATAAGACTCTCTCCCATTTTAACATGCCTTTTACTTTTGCATATACTACTTATACCAAGAAAGGAGCAAATGAAGATATCTACATATAATTAAAGCAGATATGTTGATTGAAATATGAGTATTTGGTATTGAAACTCAACCTGAATTATCAAAGTGTAATTTGGAGACAAATGAGATGTCTGTTGGCTATAAGTGATTGCAGCTTTTATAAAATGAAAGCATGGAGTCTGATAAAGTTAATATGGATTGATAATGCTCCTTTTGAATTTTTTTTAACATCTTTATTGGAGTATAATTGCTTTACAGTGTTGTGTTAGTTTCTGCTGTATAACAAAGTGAATCAACTATATGCATACGTATATCCCTATATCCCCTCCGTCTTGCGTCTCCCTCCCACCCTCCTTATCCCATCCCTATAGGTAATTGCAAAGCACCGAGCTGATCTCCCTGTGCCATGCAGCTGCTTCCCACTAGTGATCTATTTTACATTTGGTACTGTATATATGTCAATGTTACTCTCTCACTTCGTCCCAGCTTACACTTCCCCCTCCCCATGTCTTCAAGTCCATTCTCTACATCTGTGTTCTTTATTTCTGTCCTGCCCCTAGGTTCATCAGAACCATTTTTTTTTTTTTAGATTCCATATATATGTGTTAGCATATGGTATTTGTTTTTCTCTTTCTGACTTTCTTCACTCTGTATGACAGACTCTAGGTCCATCCGCCTTACTACAAATAACTCAATTTCATTTCTTTTTATGGCTGAGTTATATTCCATTGTATATATGTACCACATCTTCTTTATCCATTCATCTGTCGATGGACATTTAGGTTGCTTCCATGTCCTGGCTATTGTCAATAGTGCTGCAGTGAACATTGTGGTACATGTATCTTTTTGAATTATGGTTTTCTCAGGGTATATGCCCAGCAGTGGGATTGCTGGGTCATATGGTAGTTCTATTTTTAGTTTTTTAAGGAACCTCCATACTATTCTCCATAGTGGCTGTATCAATTTACATTCTCACCAACAGTGCAAGAGGGTTCCCTTTTCTCCACACCCTCTCCAGCATTTATTGTTTGTAGATATTTTGATGATGTCCATTCTGACTGGTGTGAGATGTTACCTCATTCTAGTTTTGATTTGCATTTCCCTAATGATTAGTGATGTTGAGCATCCTTTCATGTGTTTGTTGGCAATCTGTATATCTTCTTTGGAGACAAGTCTATTTTGGTCTTCTGCCCAGTTTTTGATTGAGTTGTTTGTTTTTTTCATATTGAGCTACATGAGTTGCTTGTAAATTTTGGTAATTAATCATTTGGCAGTTGTTTCATTTGCAAATACTTTCTCCCATTCTGAGGGTTGTCTTTTCATCTTGTTTATGGTTTCCTTTGCTGTGCTCTTAAGTTTCATTAGGTCCCATTTGTTTATTTTTGGTTTTATTTCCCTTTCTCTAGGAGGTGGGTCAAAAAGGACCTTACTGTGATTTATGTCATACAGTGTTCTGCCGATGTTTTCCTCTAAGAGTTTTATAGTGTCTGGCCTTACATTTAGGTCTTTAATCCATTTTGAGTTTATTTTTATGTATGGTGTTAGGGAGTGTTCCAGTTTCATTCTTTTACATGTAGCTGTCCAGTTTTCCCAGCACCACTTATTGAAGAGGCTGTCTTTTCTCCATTGTATACTCTGGTCTCCTTTATCAAAGATAACGTGACCATGTGTGTGTGGCTTTATCTCTGGGCTTTCTATCCTGTTCCATTGATCTATATTTCTGTTTTTGTGCCAGTACCACACTGTCTTGGTGTGTGGCTTTATCTCTGGGCTTTCTATCCTGTTCCATTGATCTATATTTCTGTTTTTGTGCCAGTACCACACTGTCTTGGTTATTGTAGCTTTATAGTATAGTCTGAAGTCAGGGAGCATGATTCCTCCAGCTCTGTTTTTCTTTCTCAAGATTGCTTTGGCTATTCGGGATCTTTCGTGTTTCCATACAAATTGTGCAATTTTTTGTTCTAGTTCTGTGAAAAATGCCAGTGGTAGTTTGATAGGGATTTCATTGAACCTGTAGTATAGTCATTTTCACAATGTTGATTCTTCCAATCCAAGAACATGGTATATCTCTCGATCTGTTTGTATTATCTTTAATTTCTTTCATCAGTGTCTTATCGTTTTCTGCATACAGGTCTTTTGCCTCCTTAGGTAGGTTTATTCCTAGGTATTTTATTCTTTTTGTTGCAATGGTAAATGGGAGTGTTTCCTTAATTTCTCTTTCAGATATTTCATAATTAGTGTATAGGAATGCAAGAGATTTCTGTGAATTAAGTTTGTATCCTGCTAGTCTACCAAATTCATTGATTAGCTCTAGTAGTTTTCTGGTAGCATCTTTAGGATTCTCTATGTACACTGTCATGTCATCTGCAAGCAGTGACAGCTTTACTTCTTCTTTTCCAATTTGGATTCCTTTTATTTCTTTTTCTTCTCTGATTGCTGTGGCTAAAACTTCCAAAACTATGTTGAATAATAGTGGTGAGAGTGGGCAACCTTGTCTTGTTCCTGATCTTTGAAGAACTGGTTTCAGTTTTTCCCCATTGAGAACGATGTTGGCTGTGGGTTTGACATGCTCCTTTTGAACTTTAAAAGAAGGAAATAAAATTGATTTGATTTGAAAGGATATCCCCTCTTATCTAGGTTTTATAGGTTTACTAGGTTTGTTAATTCAGTTGTCCTATGCTCTTTTAGGTAAGGATTATGTATCCTGTTGGAAAGTAAAGCAGGATGGTAAAATGAAGACTCTGGCTTGCCTTTTCTGGGCTACATATGGCACTTACACATGTAACCCCAGACAGAGTCTGGGGCTGGAGGCAGGTCACTCCTTGATAGAGGCTGAAGACAGACAGCTGATAGAGTCTGCTCATGGAAGCAAGGTGAACCCCATGTTCCCCCAACACAGTGGTGTGATAATGGGGGCTAGAGAGTTAGCACACCAAAGCAGAGGGGCAAAGACACTACAGTGCAGGGAGAAGAGACAAACTTACGTTGTAGGCCAGGAAGAGAGATGGCACAAGTTAAAGAATAGGTACCTTGACACTGAATCCAATTTATAAATGCATTAGAATATGCATCAGGAAATGGACAGGGTAAGGAAAATGAACAGGCAATCTTCTCATGGTGAGTACATGGGAAGCAGGATGGTAGAGCATTGATAACATGCACATTGGAGTCATATCAGCTTCAGTTTAACCTCTGGTTCCACACTTTACTAATCAATAGTGTGATCTTGGCAGGTTGTTATACTAGTGCAACAAGATACCTAGCACAGGCCAGACTAACATGCAAGAAGTACAAACAATGTTGGTTCTAGTCTTATTCTAGATTGGAAGCTCAGATTGTTTATATTTGCTATATTCTTTTCCTTCTTAGCATCCACTCCACTTGGTATCAACATTTGCTTGAAATCCTGTTCTCTAAGGCTATTTATTTTTAATTTGTAAAATATGGTAGCTTATAACTAACAGACATCTTTTAAGTCTCCAGTGGAACACAGTGCCTTTGGAGTACTTTGAGTTGAGCTCCTTGAAAGGACTACTATAAATGTAACATTTAAATAATACCTGATTTTTAAATCTATTATTCAAATGTAATTGTGTTTATATAATATGTATGTATTAGTTTCCTATCCCTGCTGTTTGACCACCAACTTAATGGCTTAACAAAGCACACATTATTCTCTTGCAGTTCTGGAGGCCAGAGATCCTAAAATAAGTTGGCAGGGTCATGTTCCTTCTGGAGGCTCTAGAGGAGAATCTGTTTCCTTGCCTTTTCTATCTTCTAGCAACTGCCTCAATTTCTTGGCTCACAGATCTACCCTCCATCTTCAAACAGAGATGACAGCACCTTCTAATCTCACTCTCTACCTCTTTCTCTCTCACACTCTCTACCTCTCCGCTTCTATCATCCCAGCTCCTTCTCTGACTCTGACCCTCCTGCTTTCCTGTAATAAGAACCCTTGTGATTACATTAGGTCTACTTGAAAAATCCAGGCTCATCCACTCATCTCAAGATCCTTAACTTCATCACAACTGCGAAACTTGTTTTGTCATGTAGAGTAACATATTTACAGGTTCTGGGGATGAGGACATGGGTCCCTTTGGTGGGCCACTATTCAGCCTACTGCAGCCCACTGACTGAAAGCAGTCAGGTGGAAGGAACTCTCGTTCTGTTCCATTCAGGCCTACAGATTTAAATGTTGATCTTTTCCAGAAACACACTGACAGATACAACCAGAATCACGTTTGACCAAATGTCTAGGTGGCCCAGTAGCCCAGTCAAGTTGACACCTAACCATCATAGTTATGAGTATAGTTCCTATTCTATCTTAATATATTTTAATTACCCATTACAATGTATGGATATAGTCTTTACTGTCCTAATCAAAACGCCTCCACACTGGAGAGGTTAAGTAGCTGCCATATTCCGTAGAAGAACACTGCTTTTTACCCTGTGTCACTCTTGGGGAAATTTAGCTAATACTGGTTAAACTGTGGCTCTGAAATCTAGTAAAACTGGAAAGCAATAAATAAATATTTTCTCCTGTTCTGCAACAAATACTTTCCTGTGATATGAGCAGTTTGAAGTTTGCCTTTCAAATGTGGAAGACAACACAGAAGCCAAAACAGAAATATGTGCTTTAGAGACACTAGGCTTGAGAAGTGACAGAACTGCATTTGCAATCCCCCAAATCTTGGAAGCTTGGCTGTACCCTTAGGATGTCTTTAGTTCATGTCCAATTTTGAATCTCACTGCCTGAAAGCTATGCTGATCAGGCCCCTAATTTACTCAGAGTAAGAGCATGAGCAATCTCGACCAAGTCAACTTTTTGAGTGCAAAATTTGGGACAGAAATTGGCTGAGTTGGTCTAGAAGCACCTTTGTATTAAGTTACTTTGCTATAATTGTCTGTCTTAATTATTGGAAATAATACATATGGGTGACTTATGGTCAGGACTCCCCACTGCCCCTCCCAAAACAATCAACCAAAAGAGTAAAGGGTGACTTCAGTTAACAGAATGTTTGCTTTTAGTCAATGGAACTTGATTTCTTTAGCTTTTGGACTCTGATACTTATTAAATGCTAAGCATCCTGGGGAGATTGAAACTGTTGTCAGTCACTGAAAACTGGTTCATTATTATATTTTAAGTCATTCATGCAGACAATTTTTTATTCACTATCCATTTATCGACAGTATACTGCTTCAACTAATATATTTCAAGCACAAACTAAGGGCCAAGCACTGTGGTGGGTACCATAATCACATAAGAAGATGAATGTAACATAGCTTTTTCCTTTCAGAAGCTAATGATCCTTTAAGGATATAACAGATGTAAGAATTATTTCAAACCTAAGTGGTAGGGAAGTGGACATTTTATTAAACTGCAAGCAACTGTGCATACACACTTACTTGTTGCAGCTCTGGGCAGCTTCGTCTTCTGGGGCTATTATGTCCCTTCATCCTTTTCCCTCAGGCATATTCTAACTTTCTTGCTTTTAATCTTGCTGGGTTTTTGTTCCTTGATTTATCTCACAGTGTCTCCCGAGTTATCCATTGCCTGACGGGGTTCGCTGAGGTAATCTGCCTATGTTGAGATCAGTGACGTGGCCAAAGTCTGATCACACAGCCACTTTTATCCTCATGATGCCACTGGCACATGTGGACCTTTAGAATGGAACTGTGCAATATGGCAGCCACACGTGGCTACTGAGTACTGGCAATGTGGCTGGTTCAAAAGAAAGTAAAATCTCTCACTAATAATGTTTAATGCTTTTAAATATGTTGGATTAAATAAAACATTAAAGTCTGTTTTACTTTTTTAATATGGCTAGTAAAAATGTAAAATTATGTATGTTTATATAATACCTATATTATATAACATTTAAAATTGAAAATTACACTGTGTTTCTGTTGCCCTGCTCTAGGACAGAGGTCAACCAACTTTTTCAGTAAATGGCCAGATAGCAGTGCTGTGGGAGCACAGAAGGATGTGGTGTGGGCACAGGGCGGTGCCGATAAGTTTGTTAGCTTTCCCTTGAGAGCACTTTTTGATTTTGATGGGTAATCACAGATTTTTGTGTGCAAACACATATTATCTTATTTACTCTTCAAAACCTGTGAAGTATGTTATTAAGACCATTTTATAAGGAGAGAGTGGCTGAGAAAGGCTAACGAATGCATTGTTCAAAGGAACATAGTTTGTGAGAGGCAGAGCTGGGGTAGGAACTGGGGCTGTCTGAGACCAAAGCTCATATTCTTTTGTTGCTAAGTTGTACTGCTTCCTGTGACGGTCCTAAATGTCTGAAGTTGTGTTGAAATCTCAGAACAGGGCATAAACTAAGAAAATTTCAGTTGGCCCTTGAGTTAGCTAATAAATTAAAGGCTATTGGGAGCAGGTGGTGTGGGATCAGTTTTTCTTCCTTAACTTACCTATTTAGGTCAGTTGGTAAACTGAGTACCAAAAAAAGAAAAAAATCAGACTTTCTCAAAATTAAAAAGCACTGCATGATAATATTCAGGACAGTGGACAAAGAAGGAAGTAATGATATCTACTATCAATTCTCTTAATATCCCCAGGGCAGGATTTTCTAATCTCGCATAGTGTAGACATGGCCTTGATAATACGGTGGCTGGTGTCAAGTGTGAGATTAGTGATTCTTCTTAAACGATGGTTGACCTTTTGTGTTCAGTTTTGGGTTTTTTTTTCCTGTTTTTTTAAAGCAATACTGGAGAAGCTTTCAAACAGGGAACTTCATGTGTATATTTTATTGTACAGTGAACCAGGCAAAAATATATACAATAAGCAATGAATTCTGAAACAATGGAGACCTGATATCACCTTCTTTCTCACTAGTGATAACTGTTAGCCTGATGGTTTTTAACCTTTTGGGGGAGGTGGAGAAAGGAAATACAAAGATTTTAATAAAAATCAGTCCTGGACAAATGTAGCTTTGACCACTTACACACAGTTTTGTACACAATATCAGGCAGTTTATAGATCCTTGAAGGCCACCCATAGATGGAAATTTAAGACGCTCTGATGTGTGTTCATTGTCCCACATCCTCTGTTGGGCAAACTGAGTTGCTTAAATTTACCCAAGATTCTCTGGTTCCCAACTCCCACACTAATGTTGTTCACATATTTCAGAATCTAAGACACAGTTGTTGAGACTGGAAAAACGTATGTGATATCTTTTAGCATATGCTTAAATACTTGTGTCAAGAAGCATGATGGAAAAATAAGTGTGCAAGAGTACGTGATTTTTAGTTATCCTCAGTTAGTAGTAGATGACAACAGTTTCTTTTCTCAATTCAGGACAATTTTATTGGTTTCTTGGATGGCAGCTACTTTTCCCTGTCAGTGATATAAATATTTTAAGAATGACTAGGCTGGCTTAACGTATCCCTTGAAAACTTAAGCTATAGATTTAAATAGCACAAAGTATCATCAAACCCCGCTATAGCTAACTATAAAGAACATCAGAAATATGTACGCAATTTTAGAGATTAGAGAATACACTGATGTGTGCTATTTTGTGTCGAGTTGATGGCACTGTATGCATGCTCTAAATTTTTGGAAGGTGCTTAAATAACGATAATTCAGACCCATGAATTAATTTACTCTCTTACCAACATTTTTTTGACTTGGTTCATTTAAATAAATCCACTGCAAAGAAATAGAAATACAGCCTGTTCTCCCTGGAAAGTTTTGAGTGAAGTCATAACATAGCCAGGAAACCACCAGTCAATGTTTCTCATCCTTTTAGACTCGGTTAAATTATCACTCACTGTGTAAAAGTTTCCTTGCCTTGGCAAACAGTCACCGTTTTCTGTGCTCCTATAGCACTTTGAAGAGATTATGCAGCATGTATTGGAATTATGAGCCTGCCTTTCCCAGTAGATTGCAAACAGTGTTGTCCATCCTTGTATCCCCAACTCTAAGCACAACGCTTGTGTATAGTATGTGCTCAACAAATGTGTGTTTAATGAATGAGAGAATGGGTAAACGTCTATAAGAAGGACCAAAAGCATATCAGGTAGCCAAATGAAACACTGAAATATCTATGCTGGGAATTAAAATTCACTGTTGGTGATATTCCTTGGCAAATTTTATAGATGACGAAGAGCTTTAGCAGTATAACTTAGTGGTTATAAACAGGGACTCAGGAGCTAGATTGGGTGCAAAGCCTGACACTACTGCTTACTAGCTGGGTGACCTTAGGTGAGTTATTTAACTACACTACATTTCAATCTATTTATCTGGAAATGGTTATAAAAGTATATCTACCTTATACATGGTGTTGGCTATGTTACTGTTTGATTAAATGAGTCAATATTTGTAGAGTGCTGACATGTAAGAAGTACTATATGTGTGTTCTTTTTGTCGTTAGTATTAAGTCTATGTATATTTGCAGTGATGAGGAATGAACAGACAATTCACATGCCCTGTTCCACTTCTCAAAATTCCCTGGATATAGTGGGATTATGTGGATGGGGAAAGTTAGAAATGTAAATGAAATGTAAATAACCACGTATCTCTTCTCTTATTTTGCCTTATATAAAATTTGTTAATAGATGATGAAAATCAGTTAAGCAAAGCCATCCTGTTTTTATTGGAAAAATTTATTTATAAATAATTCCAACAGTCTGTGATCCAAGTGGACTAATTTGTAGTTTGGAAAGGAAATGTTTGGATGGAAACAGTGGTTCCTCCTTTTCCAGGTTCTAGTGGCTCCAGGGTTATAAGTTAGGTGGTAGAGGGGCTGCTGTCAAGTACAGTCCAGCAGAAGAGCCCTGGAGAGGACACTGTGGTCGGGACACACTGCTGCTTAAAGCATTGTTCCTCTGACGCCAAGTGTGCTGGCTTCGTTCCCAAGTGAGCTGTCTGGCTTGGGAAGCAGAATGATCTGGCCCAAAGAACATTGGATTTAGTTAGGAGAGCTAGATTTTAATCTAAACCTCAAAACCATTGCTTTAAACCTTTAGATGTCACAAGTTTTCCATTCATCCTTAGCCTGATATGTTATTAAATGGCATTAATTAATCAATAAATGTTTATTATGCATATTATAAGAATAATAATGTACAAAATACCATAGACATAAATTCTGACTTCAGAGAGGAGTGATGAAGGTGTCTGGGCAGAAGACTGCTCTGCTTAACTCTTTACTTGATCATAGAGGACACATATGAAACATTCCTCAGTTTTCTCTCCCTACCCTTGACACACACATTCTTTAGTGCCTGTAAAAGTGTAACAGGATGACTGGTGCGTGGCATGTCTTTGTTAAAAGTATGACCATGAACTCCGTTACACTGTCTAGAGTCCATAGGAGAGACAGTGTTCTAAGAGAGGCCCAAAGAATATGCATGCACAAAGCTGATCTCACAAAGTACGGCTAGGGTGTGCTTATTGAATATTTTCATGAAGTAAATTTTCTTGGGTGTCAGTGAGGAAGTATTTGCTCTTCCTCAAGGGGTAAGGCTAGAAAGCTCATATTCAGTTCAATGCTACAGACAAGTATTGAGCTCCTAGTAAGATAGAGATTCATCATTTCTTTAAAAGAATTTACAGGGAAGAGGATCTAACTAAATTTAAATATTCCATGTATATTGGGTTCAATGCAAACATGTTCTTTGCTTAGCTCTTCACTTTCCATTCAGCCCTATAGAATAATTAACACGTTAGTTACCTTTCCCTGTACACGTGTCTAAAAGGCATTATGGGCCTGTGTACTGGAATGTGAACACAAAGGTCCAAAGCATAATTTCAAGCCTTGTGCCAAAGAAAAGAGCTATATTTATTATTTTATGTAGATTAAAGTATAATAATTGGATTAGCCCTTTTAGGCAATTGCAATATGAAAGTGATTTATAATCTTTGATTCGTTTACCATAACTCACCAAGAACTAGACAAATATGAGACAAATAAGCATAAATACCTCAGAATCCATTTTAATCTGTTTGACAGGTATCTGTGAGATCAACTCATTCTAAGATGTGCACAAATGAGTAGAAGAATGATTAGTATTGTAAGTTAATTGTTTGTAGTAATTACCTTTTAATAAAATCACATCTGTTATTAAACAACCAAGAATTTTTATAGGTCCCCTTAGCTGAGAGCAAAATTCTGTCAGTAATTTTATGCTTCAGTTACAGTCAAGGTATAAGTTCTCACTTAAAGCAATCAAATTATTAGCTTTCACGATAGATGCCCACTGGACCCTTTTTTGCAGACCTCTGCTGGCTTCAGCCTATTAACTTCTGATCCATCCTCAGTATAACATGTGCCTCTACTGTCCCATCCTGTGAGCCCACCAGGGGTAGACATTCCCATATGTTGCAAATAACTTTGAGGTGTCCCTGCTACTTAGCAATATTAACTTCCTTTGTTTTGCACTGAAATGCCTATTCATCCTGACATTAAAAATAAAAAAAGAAAAGCCATGGAAAACTCCATTGAACAGTACATGAGCAAGTGCCTTATGCAATTAAAACCACCAAACAAAAGTCTTCAGTTCTTTCCCAAAGTGGAACTGAGTACTTTAGATATTCCATTCAATTTTATTTCACACTTAAGTAAACCTGCCTCTTAAATTTGCCAATTTCTTTTTCTTTTTTTCTTTTTTTTTTTGCCAATTTCTTAATAGTAGTCTTGCTTTGGACTACTATTTGAATGTCAAGAAAAGTTAGTGCATCCATTGGTAGTGGTCCAATAATACATTTTTAGTTAAGACAAGGTCAAAGCAAAAACAAAATTAACTGATTGCTTCTTGAAGGAATTTCTTAAGCTGAAAAATAAGAGGCGTTAGAAAGTTCTGTAATTCCATGAATCCTAGCATTAAACTCATGATCCTGGGCAAAAATGAATTGCAAAGCGGAGCCCCCAGTCTAACTTAACTTTGGAGGCTTTCACAGAGGAGGTGACAGAGAATGCCTATTGTAATAATACAAACAGATGCCAGGAAACAATGGTATTTGTCTTCACTGTTGGTTTATTGGCATGCTTGTTTGAAATGACTACTTTTCAGTTATCTCCTCCAATGCAAGCCAAATTCACTGTCTTAAGATACATTAAGAAGTAAGGTTTTTAAAAAAATGTTGCTTTCTAATGAAAATATGAGCTATGTTCAGGGATATTAGTCGTTCAACAGATACTTTATGAACCACAACTTTTTGTCAGGCATCTGTATTAAGCATGAATAAGGCATATTTCCTATCCTCATGTGGAGCTTACAGTTTTGAAGGTTTCGTGTGTGTGTGTGTGTGTGTGTGTGTGTGTGTGTGTGTGTGTTGTTGGCAACAGTGGACAGAAAAATAACAATAAAATCTGTCATAAACAATGATAGACTTATGACAGTCATGAAGAGGCCAAGCTGTAGAAAAGGAAAGGTTTTTAAAGGTGGAAAGAGGTTGAAAAATAGGAAGTTATTAGCAAGGAATGCATTCTTTCAGAGAAGGTCACCCTCCAAAGGGGAACAGATTATCCTTACTAGTGCTGACTAGGTCATTCCAGGTTGATGGGTTAAATGTTACGTAACGAGAGGGACTGCAGTTAGGTTAGATATTAAGTCTTTGTTTGCTAACGTGGGATTTAGCACAAGTGACTCCATTTGGGGCCTGCTGTCTCCTTTATAACAAGACTTAGGTTTTCAAAGTAAATATAAATTTGCACCAGGCTCTACTGTGGCAAACAGGTTCCATTGTGTGTTTGTGGTGTCAGAAAAAATGAGGCGTTCTTGACTTCTGGTCAGAATTTAAAAGTTGGAGATCTTTGTAATATCTCTTGAACGCACTCCCACTTCCTAGTAGCCTCAAGAACTGATGTTTCCCATCTGTGTCATATTCCTTTATGTTTATAAGAGTTTATAATTCATGTTTATATAGTTATTTATTCTGAGCTTAAATGTAATAAAACAAAGAAAGAAATAAAGTGAATATCTAGTTTAGTGGTCGGCAAACTTTTATCTGTAAAGGCTCAGCTAGGAAATATTTTAGGATTTGTGCACCACACAATCTTGGTCATAACTGTTAAACTTTGCCATTATAGTGCAAAAGCGGCCAGAGACAAAATGTTAACAGATTTACATGGCTGTGCTGCTATAAAACTTTACTGATGGACACTGACATTTAAATTTCATGCAATGTTTGTGTTGTGAAGTATTCTTTATTTGATGCTTTTCAACCATTTTAGAATGTAAAACTCATTCTTATCTCATGTGCATACAAAACCAGACAGTGAGTGGGATCTGGCCTGTAGGCAGCAGTTTGCCTCCCCACCATGGACAGTTCCCCTCCTCCTCCATCAGCAGGTGTACTTAGCCTCTCCCACAGCTTTTGCCAAGCTCACTATTGTTCTTTGTGCGCCAACAGTACATATTTGGTAGATGTAGGGGAGCACATAAGATGGGCTCCACTACCAGGTATTGTTTTGCTTGAGATTATTTTGAAAAAGTTTTTTTCTTTTTGTCCAGTCGATTTATATTCATGTTAGAGGAGACAATGTGTTCTTGAGATTGACAGAAAGACAATGTGTTCTTGATTCTCTTGTTCAAGAGTGTCAAATTCTCTTCCTCTCCTCTCTCCATCTTTCTCCTCTATCTCTGTCCCTAACTCTATCTCTGTTTCTCCAGTTTAAATTCCCTTGATTTGGTTAGATGTTTTAACTCAAAAAATTACTTTTGGAACTGGCTCCCTTAGACAAGAGTTAAAACTTAAGAAATGAATAAACTTTGCTTATGAAAATGTGAATGTTCACTTCCTAATATTGAGAAATTATAAGCTTACTCCTTAAAAAAGCAAGCAGTTAGTTTTAGCAACCATTAAGCAAAATAGAAATGGGGCATCAATTTGCTAATTATTCTTTCCCACTCTAACATCAGCTAGAATTCACTTTCTAGCTATGGCACATGAATAATTAAAAGGATTGAAGTTTCATGATTTACGTTATGTCTGGATGGGCTAAGATATACGCATTTAAATTCTTCACTAGAAAATAGTTTCAGGGACCACTACGAAAAGTCTTGATATTTTCACAACTGGACAGATTTTAGGTTTACTAGGGTTTCCAAGATATGTAATAAAACTTCATAGGAACTTTTAAATCACTGAGGGTTACATTTATGTTTATATTTTCCTGGCCATTTCAATTTTTACCTTGGAAAATAGGACAATAAAGGGAGAACTGTAGTGCCTAGTTTAGCAGATACCATAAAAATATTTAGAGATGTTATTTTGACCATGAGATGTACTTCTATGATGGTAAGTATTTCTGATGAGATAATTAAAATTTTTTTCATGTTAATTATAGGATTAATAAATTTGATTGACTTCAAAGACCCAAGTAAATTCTTGGTTCTTTCTTGGAAACTGACCTCACAGTCAGTGTTAATGAATGCAAACCAAATCAGGCCTTTATAAAGCAATTTGAACTATTTATTCTTAACACACGCACCACCACCACCAAATGTTTGTATATCTTCTACTGCAGTAATGTTTTCTATTGGCTTTTATTCCAGGTTTTCGGTAAAGGATGAAAGTCAAGGTCTAGCATTTCACTCAGTGTTTCCAAAACTTTTTAATACCTAAATTATTGCTATATTTTGTGAATGTTTTGTTTAAAATGAAAATTTTAAATTGCAACTGTAAGTTGTGTTCTCACCTTTCCCCTTACCCCAGCAATATCATTTTGTGCGATTATTCAGTGGTCAGTTCCAGCAAAGGTCAATATCAATTACTGGTTGGATAGGCATGCCAGATCAAATTAATTAGCTTAAAATACAAATGTGTTGTGTCTACGCCATTTTTCTGGAAAAACACCAAAATTGTTTTTTCAGGAGCTCATTCCTTGTCCTTTTCAGGGCTAGAAATGGAAGAACAAAATTGAAATAATTTTGGCCTTTTCTTGTTTTGTTAACAGCCCTCCCTCCTCCTTATCCCTTCTGATATAAAATGCCTTACTCTATTGGTCAAGTGTGGACCTAAGAAAGGGAGGCTTTGGTAATAAGGAAACAATTCCTATCAAAGAATGGATCAGCATAATTTTGGAGCAGTTAAGGAAAAATAAAAATTTAAGCTATATTGGAGAACTGATGAAAATGTAAAACACTTGACATGCATCAACTCTTTTTGTTTTTTCATATTGATTTTTTTCAAAAGGGCAATGAAGATCTGTTGAAAGGCATTAAAATAGACCAACGGGTTTTCTGTGACATATTTAAAGATACTTTAAAGTTCATTCTCATTTTGAACAATAACTGATTCAGGGAGTTTCTGTGATTACACTATCCATTACTGTATGGAAATTTTATAGTACCACACTATAAAGTGCCAAATTTCCCACTGAAGAATTAACCAAATGGTATGTAATATTTATTACAAAATATATGTTGAATATATAATATAAATATATATTTATCTTTTATGCCAAAAATCAATTTAGGGAATAATGACCAATTTGACTTAATTGGCCACACTATTGAAGCATCTCAGTATATTTTTTTCATTTAAAAGAGGTAAGATACATAAGAGATGTATTATTTATTCCAGAAAGTAGGTCTGTAATTGTTAATAGCATGTTAGATGTCTTTATAGTGTCTTAATCCTTTTACTTAAGAAAAAGAAATTTTAGCAGAAATCAACTGCTTATTCCATAAAATTTCAAGGAAGGAAACTATCATTCCTAATCAGTTTCCAAGTATATAGCATGGATTTAAAAGATCAACACTTTATTTTATACTGGTAGCTACTTCTTCAGTCTTCTTGTTTAACTTCTGTACCCATTTCAACTGCTGAAAAGAAGAACATCCCAGTAAGACCATCTTTGAGATAGCTTCGGGGTCATGAATTATTCTTTGAGGTAAGTTAGAGAAACCTTTTGGTACCTACATAAACCATTTTTGCCCTACAAGGCTTTTGGCAAACTTGTGTACATTAGTTCCCCCTTATCTGCAGGGGATATGGTCCAGGACCCCCAGCAGATGCCTGAAACTGCACATAGTACCCAACTCTATACAGGTGACTCCTGAACACTGAACTAATAATAAAATAGAACCTTATAACAATATACTGTAATAGAAGTTTGTGAATGTGATCTCTCTCTCTCTATCTTTCAGAATATCTTATCATACAAATTTAATGCGTTTTCCATCTTAACTAAGCACTTAATCACACACTGTGGCTGTAACTTGTAGTTTGAGGTGTGACAGCAAAACTAGCACAAATTTCCTTTCCCTTGAGGTGTGACAGCAAAACTAGCACAGTTTCACAGATAGAAGATTCATTCTGACCCTAGATCTTAGCAACCTCAGCATACGATTTTTTTCCTTTCCTTACTAAATCAGGAACTTCCACCTTTTCACTTAAAGGAAGCACTTTACTGCTTCTCTTTGGCATATCCGAATTGCCAGCATCACTACTCTTGTGCTTTGGGGCCGTTATTAAGTGAAATAAGGGTGACTTGAACACAGGTACTGTGATGCTGTGACAATGGATCTGATAACCGAGGTGGCTGCTAAGTGACTAATGGGAGGAATAGGCTGGACAAAGAGATGATTTCACATCCCGGGCATGACAGAGTGTGACTTGCGCAAGATTTCAGCACTGCTACTCAGAACAGTGTGCAACTTAAAGCTTATGAATTGTTTATTTCTGGAATTTTCCACTAAATATTTTTGGATCTCAGTTGACCATGGATAACTGAAAATGCAGAAAGTGAAACAGTGGTTAAGGGGGGGACTATTGCATTTATTTTACTTGGTAAGCTTTCTCTTTACCCCAGCTGTCCAGTATCCTTCATCTTAAAACTCCATTTTCCTTTCAAGTTCCTGAAAGAGTGTTCTTAGAATGGAAGCCAGGGCTTCGTTTGCTGTTTCCTTCCGCTGAGGTAACTCTTTCACACTCTTATTTTTACTGAAACCGTAGTGCGCAAACACAAGGATTCCTGTCATTTCTCATGGAAATTACCAGGAGATGGTTCAGTTTGTTCATTTGCAGTCTTAGGTAAGAGATATTTGTTAATTCACGTGAATGAATCACTTTTAATGCTACATGAAATGTGAATTTGAGAAGGATGAGTAATTACTTCTTGAGCTGATATCATTCAAACTACATAGTATATAGTTCAAAATGTATCAGCATATTTTTTAAGAAAATGCATAATTAGTAATATACCTTTATTTTGTCCTCAGGCAATCCCTACTGTGTTTTAACGTTTCACACAGCATTGCATATAATTTTATTTTAAAAGTATTTGCCCGACAAACGACATGGGTGCCATTCCATCTTCCTCACCCTCCTGTCCAGCCCTATTCCTCCTCAACCACTGTCTACCCCACTAAGAAAAACCTGGGCAGGACACTCATAAATTCAAGCAAAGTAGAACAAGTTAAATTCATTTTGAACTCAATGAGTAGCTTTGTTTTTAAGCTTTGAGAATAAAGACTAATATGTATTTTCATAGAGGTGATCTTTTTCCTCCTTTTATACTCAAATCTTTGAAATGGTATTAGTAACAATTCTACTGCTATCAGTGGCACCAAATTGCATTTAAGATGATGATAGTTGATGTTAGCTGATACTTTCATAATGCTCTTCACACTGTACCAAGCACTATCCAAAGTACCATAGGTGTATTAATTCCTTTAATCACACAACAACCCTCAGAGGTAGACACAACTATAATTGCTGTTTTACAGATGAGGAAACTGGGACACAGAGAGGTCAAGCAACATGCCCAAGGTCACACAGCTAATATAGTTGATAGCAGAGCTGGGATTTCAAACCAGACAATCTGTCTCCAGGGTTATTCTGCCTTTCTAATATCATTAGCACTCAGTTTTACCCAGCCCCTACTGAGACTTTGAGACGTAATTTTGGCTGAATAAACACATGAGAAGATAAACGCATAGACTGGAATTTGTGTCTGTTGCATTTTGGTACAAAATTAGGAATGGTAGGTTTGGCTGCAGCTTACTGAAACATGTTAAAAGGGAAAGGTGGGGGTAACAATAATGCTGAATATGCATTATGAGCCACGATGGTCCAGTAAGGGGGTATTTTTCAGATTTGCAGATAAGGGAGAAGGAAGCCAAGAAAGGTTAATAAATGTGCCCAGAGTGACACTAAAGTGGTGAAGCCAGCATTCTAAACAGCTCTGTCCTGCTCCAAAGCTTTCTGCTTCTCTGGAACTAGACCTTCCTCAGAGAGTATGTATCAGTGTCAACCAGAGAAGCAGAACCAGCTATATATCTATACTGGCTAAACCAAACACTTCTGGGGGCCAACCTGCAGGCCACCAATTTGTAACTTGGCCTTAAATAATTGATACTGTTTTCATACAGTCACTGCAGTGGGCCTACCATAGTATTACTTGCCTATTTGGGGATTTCTCTTTTACAAAAAGAAATGCATAATTCAATACTTATAATGTCCTTACTTAGAGAACATTTTTCGAATACCTATTATGTATCAGACACTGTTTGAAGCTATTCACATACATTTTCTAATTTAACCCTCACAACACATTTATGAGGTCAGCTATACCATTAGGTTCATCTCACAAATGAGGGTACAAAGGAGGAAAGGACATTGTCAGTGGCATAGTTGGCATTCAGATCTGAGCAGTCTGGCTGCACAGTCTGAGCTCTTAAAAATGATTCTTTGCTAAAGTGTTACAACCAAGAATTGACACATAATCCTACATTGTCCAGCTGAGTACCTGGGCCCATCGGTCTTCCCCATGAGGCTTATATGTACCTGCCACACTATACCTGGAAAGACACTCAGAGTAAGCACAAAGCAAAAGTCAGAAAGTGTTAAAAATAACAGCCTGGGATCTCTATCTGCCTATGAAGTCTGTGCCGGAAAACTCTATAACAAGATCCTTTTAAAATGTTAATAATCGAGTTCTCTTGTGAGAGATACACAAGGACCTAACCTGTGATCCATCCTGCCTCATAACAAAGTGCTGTGCAGTGTCACGTGTATGCATAAACAATGGTTTAATCCCCTGTTCATATCTTAGTTTTCTTTAGAAATATATAAAAGTCTTATAAGTATTATTAAATAAAATTTAAAGAAGAGAAAAGCTCCCTCTTAATGCATCTGATACTTATTTGGTTTAGCAGGAATTTAATTGCCAGCTGTCAATGAGGAAACCAAATATTGGGGATGATTTGGGGTGGAGGTGGGGTGAGGTGACAGCAGCAGGATAGGTCAATATATAGGGAAAAAGGAGGCAATCTGGTGAAATACACATGACATTTGTAAACAGAAAATGTAGACTATAAAACTCCACCTATGATACTAGGGTAAAAATGTAAATATCAAATATGCGCATGAACAAGGACCAAAGGATGATAAAGATTTTCAACAATGCAATTGAGGATGTGAGTATGAAGTAATGTTTTTTTTTTTTTTTTTTGCTTTCTGTTATTTCAATACTATCTGAAATGAAGTATTAAAAAAGAAGGGAAGGGAGGGCTTCCCTGGCGGCGCAGTGGTTGAGAGTCTGCCCGCTGATGCAGGGGACGCGGGTTCATGGCCCGGTCCGGGAAGATCCCACATGCCGTGGAGCGGCTGGGCCCGTGAGCCATGGCCGCTGAGCCTGTTCATCCGGAGCCTGTGCTCCGCAACGGGAGAGGCCACAGCAGTGAGAGGCCCGCGTATGGCAAAAAAAAAAAAAAAAAAAAAAAAAGGGAAAGAAAAAATTAAAAAATAAAAATAAAAGAAAGGAAAGAAACATATATTAAAGATCAAGAAATTGGGAAGCCAAATAAATACACCACAAGTAGAGCAAATAAGATACAGAACACTATTTTGTGGGAATTTTTTAAATGCATGTATCTTTTATAGTAGTCTTTAAAGTGACAGTCGGTGCCTATTATAAATTGCTTCTTTTTAGTTAACTCAATGAAATAACACATAGGGTGTCAATGTTTCTATGGGTAATATACATGTCATTGCTCCTAGCGAATTACCTACTTAGAAATTGGTTCAGGGTGATTATTCTTGGTGGTTTTTGTTTGTTGTTTTGGGGTTTTTTTTTGATATTGTTGTATATAGTTTGGTAACATTTGATCCCCTTTTCAAGTCTAGCTGAGTTCTCAGAACTAATTGAAATCAAATTGTTTTCTTTTTTTTCTAAGTAACTTCAGCACACTTCCAACTGTATACTTTTAATATGATCCATATACAACTGGTCCTACTCTAAAAATATTTTCTAATGCATGTATATTAGTTAAGGTAAAGCTTGCTGATGTGACAAATAAATTTAGTGGTTTAGCACAATAGGAGTTTCTCTCTCACACGTGTCAGAGTTCAGTGAGGGTGTCCCTGGTTGGGTACCTCTTCTCCAAACAGTAATTCAGGGCCCAGGCTCTCTCTGTCTTGTGATTTCACTGTCATCAGTTTGACACCAAGGCTCACCTTGGGGGCCATATTCACTCCAACCAGCCAATCGCCTGAAGGGGGTTTTCATGAACTGACAGGGTTTGGAAGTAGAATGCATTCTTTTGCCCAATTCTGTTAGCTAGAATTCAGCAACAGGGCCACACCTAACAGGAGGTTGGGAAACATGGTGTAGCTGTGTGTTTGTTAAGGAAGAAGAGAAGGATTTAGTGAGCACATAGTCTCTGTCACCATTGATCCTCTTGGTCACCATATCTATTTCACTCTTCCTCCCATACATGGAACATTCTCACCCCCTTCCCATGAGAAATCCTGAACTATTAGAGCCAATAATCACTTACTAAAAATTTCAGTGATCTGTAATTGTAAGTTCAATTTTCTAATTTAGCAGAAACAAAGTGAGGGAGAGGGGAACCTGATTCAAGCTACCGGTTACAAAAATCACAAAATTACAACTACCAAGTTACAAAAATTGCAAAAAATATCACCCCTTCAATAAAATGAGACAATTTCAGCATCAACTATACTTGTAAAATATATCTATCTATTCTTTTTCACAGTCTTTTCTATTATAGGTTATTACAAGATATTGAATATAGTTCCCTGTGCTATACAGTAGGTCCTTGTTGGTTATCTTTTTTATATATAGTAATGTGTAAATTCCTAATTTATCCTCCCCCCCTTTCCCCTAAGTTTGTTTTCTATGTCTGTGAGTCTATTTCTGTTTTGTAAATAAGTTCATTTGTATCATTATTTTAGATTCTGCATATAAGTGATATCATATGGTATTTGTCTTTCTTTGTCTGACTTAACCTCACTTAGTATGGTAATCTCCAGATCCATCCATGTTGCTGCAAATAGCATTATTTCATTCTTTTTAATGACTGAGTATTATTCCATCGCATATATGTACCACATCTTCTTTATCTATTCATCTGTCAATGGACATTTAGGTTGCTTCCATGTCTTGGCTATTATAAACAGCACTGCGATGAACATTGGGATGCATGTATCCTTTCGAACCATGGTTTTCTCCAGATATATACCCAGGAGTAGGATTGCTGGATCATATGGTAACTCCATTTCTAGTTCTTTAAGGAACCTCCATACTGTTCTCCATAGTGGCTGTATCAATTTACATTCCCATCAACAGTGGAGGAGGATTCCTTTTTCTTCATACCCTCCCCAGCATTTCTTGTTTGTAGACTTTCTGATGATGGCCATTCTGACTTGTATGAGGTGATACCTCTTTGTAGTTTTGATTTGCATTTCTCTAATAATAAGCAGTATTGAGCATCTTTTCATGTGCCTATTGGCCATCTGTTATAAATTCTTTTAAAGAAACTTTCATTCACTAGTCTCCTTTAGCCTGGACCTTAAACTGCCAAATTGCTTTCAGAGACAGAAACCTCATGCCTTATTTCAGCCCCATCCCCACCCTGAAGCCTAGATTTGGAAGAAGAGAACATTAAAAATGCTCTAAAAAGGAGAGAATCACCATGATACCCATTGGAATTTCTGTTCAATAATTTGTGCTTTTGCTATATTTACATAAAGATTAAAAAAATAGATTTAAGATAGTGTCTTCCTTTAGCTTAGAAATAAATGTTACCGTATATTAAATACATTTTTCTTAAAAATATTTTTTTTTATTCCACTACTGAAAAGTCAGCACAATAAAGTAACAAATCTATCAGAATGTTGCATTCATTTCTATGTGAGGGAATAAAGCAGTCAAAGGCACCTTCTCACCAGCCCTCCAGGTCAGAAAAGGGAAAGGTACTGTGTCTCACAGATACTGTATTACCCTGAGGCCAAGGCTCCCAGCGGCTGAATTCACAGTTCAGTTCTCTGATCCTTGATGATGTGGTGGGTTCAGAAATTTGCTATTCAGTTGTTTCTTAAGGAAACAAATACAGATTAAAGTTAAAATAATAGTTTGTCCATAACAAAGGATACAATGTTTACATGTAAAAAAGAAGTGCTCCAAATTGTCAAAACAGCAATACTTACAGTTTTTAACTCATAGTTACAGGCAAGTAGTCCAGCACAGAAAATGCCTGTATCAGTTATCACTGGGGGCCAGACATTAAGCTAGATGGTGTAAAGAATTCAAAGTTTAAGAATTAATGAGACCATGAGAATAAAAATAAGTGAAACAGAAGGACAACAAATACATAAATGTTACAGGGAATTTGTGTATTAATTATGATTTTCTAGTATAGACCATGAATTAAGGAGAGATTGAGGTGAGCTGCTAAGCATTATGGAAAGCATTATGGAAGAATGTGGACTTGAGAAAGGGGTTGAAGGTTGTAGGTAGGTAGATGGGCATTTCCAACATAGTCAAAAAGCAAACAGACAAAACCCACAGGATCTTGTTTTATTTATTCAACAAAAATCTATTGAGTGACTACTATGTACCCTACACCACGCTGTCACTGAGGACAGAGACAAGTGTTGAAGTCAGAAATTACAGGCCTATTCAATACAGCTTTAGGTTTAAGAAGGCTTGGAATAAGTATTCAAACACTGGCAATGTTATTTTTGTTCTGTATGGCCTTAGAAAAGTCACCTTATCATTTTAGGCTTAAGTTTCCTCATCTCTAAATATATATAAAAAAAAGAAAAAGGATCCCTCGAAGGGCAGTTGTAGGGAATAAATGAGAAGAATAAATGAGAAGATTTATCTCAGCTATTAAACAGTGCAGGGTGTGTATGTAATAAGAGCTCAGTAAATAAGAATTGCTCTTCCCTGGATTGAAGCTTATATTTAGTGGAATAGTAAGAAATGTATCCAGGTGCTTGGTTGGGAAACAATCTGTGAAAGGGTTTCAATGCCAGTCTGGGAATTTGGACATGTTCTATAGGTTGTGGAGAGTCTTGCCCAGGGAATATCATGATCACTGTGGTGTATAACAGGTGGACTAGGTCAGAGGGGCAAGGTGGCTGGCTGGGTGGCTTTTTTTCAAGCTTGATGTCCCAGAAAAATGATATTGTGGTCTTCTATGTTTAGGTAGATGTGGAGACTTCATAAGGAAGTGCATGTTATAAATGTATGGAATATACGACATTACCTGTAGGAGTTTATAAACTGTTGAACATTCCCTTTACCCAGTCCTTCATTATCCTACCCATCCCCTCTTATAGAGAGGTCTCAGATGCCTGGAAGTCTTGAATGTTTTCAGATATT
The DNA here is from genome assembly GCF_011762595.2 of Tursiops truncatus. NCBI lineage: Eukaryota > Metazoa > Chordata > Mammalia > Artiodactyla > Delphinidae > Tursiops > Tursiops truncatus. The sequence continues at coordinate 67,540,555 of NC_047039.1, read as the reverse complement.
TCATACATTAAATAAAATAATTGGATGTGCAAAGAGGATTGTTGTCTTTGAGCTAATTCCATTAAATCTCTGTGGCAAGAGTTTCTTCAGTTTGATACTCGGATATGTGTGGGAGTACCTTCATTGGTGAGAATATGAAAAGGATGGGCGTTTACTCAACAGATATTAACTGAATGCTTAGTACTTAGATATTTGTGCAAGTTCTTTAGAGGTAAGCTGGACTGAGCTGCTTTGTTCAGCATATTAGATATCACTTGTAGATCGCAAGTCAAATGGGATTTCAGTACCACTGCTGCCTTGTTTGTATTGAGCAACAGTGCAAAATGACATGATGTGATTACTGCTCCTGCTTTATGTACTGAACTGTCAACACAGCCAAGCCCATGTACCTTTAATACAAAAGTCAAGGCAAAGGGCAAGGTGTTAGATTTACTCTTTCAAATTCTTACATCCCTTATGGTCATTGGGGAAATCAATTTGTAACTTAAAGTGTATAAAAATGACACCAAAATCAGTCAAGAGGAGAAAAAAATCCTCTGCTGGTTTTGCAAATTCTTTCCTAGTTATTGTGGGCCACGGATGGATTTTTATATGAATAGTGCATGTGAGTGGAAGCACTATATATGTCTGTTGATATGTACACTCTTGGAGATAAAAGATTTAAAAATCCTTGACACCCCAGGAATCCCAGAAATCCTGGACACCAGAGAGAGGCTGTTGCTGATTACCTGATTTTTGGAAGCATCCTTACTGGCATGGTGTTGGCACAGATTGATTTGAAACCACTTCTAGGGGACTTCCCTGGCGGTCCAGTGGTTAAGACTCAGTGCTTCCACTGCAGGGGTCACGGGTTTGATCCCTGGTCAGGGTAAGATCCCACATTCCACGTGACGCAGCCAAAAAAACAACAACAAAAAAACACTTCTAGGTATTACATGCTCAAAGTTTGGGGAAGAGAGCAATCAGTCTCTTCCTTTCTTGAATTTGTAAACTAGGTCCTTTTTTTCTTGGTGGACATGTGTGCAAAAAAAGCACAGTAATATAAAAATACAAATTTTATACATTTACTGTATGCTGAGTGCTGTGCCTATTACTTTGTATACATTACTTATATAATTTAACATAAATTTTAAGAGATAAGTATCATTTATTATGTATAGTTTACAGAAGAAAAAAGCAAAGCGTAGGGATGTTGAGTAGCTTGTTCACTGGCACAAAGCTAGTGGGTAGCTACATAGATTCATGTGCGGGTGAGGTAGCATGGTGGCTCCTGGGTCATGACGGAATATACTGGGGTGTCTGCAGACCGTGCTCAGAGGTGGGCTGAGAGCAGTTCTGTAGGTGTTTGAGAGACAGGCACTTTTCCCCTAGCTCCTGGGCTCTCTAAGATCCTGTCTCCCAGCGCACTTCAAAGTCTACAATTAGGAGTTTCTACTATGCAGCGTTATAATAATAAATATCACATGGTAACATCAAAAGTATCATCTAGCAGATTAAACAAGGAGAGAAAATATGAAATTGCTTGTACAGTCTTGTTACAGGGATAGAAACCTATCGAGGGACATGGTTGGCCTATGCATGTCAACTATAGATGGCCCTGCTGTTGTGTCGATAGGATGTTTTAAATTAAGAACTTCCCTTTTCCTGATTAGATTGGAAAAGATGAAGATGTTGATGGTACCTGGTATGGGCAAGGATGTGGGGGAACGTGCACTCTCACACTGTGCTGCCACGAGTGTAAACTGGTATAGCTTTAGAGGTTTCTCATTAAAATTAAAATGGTGCAAAACTTTTATTCAGTACTTCCTTTTCTAGAAAGTTATTGTATAGGTATACTTGCATTTGTGTCCAAAGGAAGGTGTATACAGATGTTGATTGCAGTGGTTTATAATAGAAAAAATGGAAGCAAACTAAATGTTCGTTGAGAGAGAAATGTTAAATTATTATAACTATATAATTGAATACTGGTTAACTTAACCATATCTCTGTCTATATATATGTAAAGGTTTGTGTGTATATGGACGTGAGGAGAGATGGTATGTTCAGAGAAGAGGGTATTGTAGAATAACATGTAAAATATATTCCTTTTTGTGGTATAAAAAGTATGTGCCCTTGTATGATCTTATATTCTTGGAAAATGCCTGAAGAAATAACAAAATTAGGAGTGGTCCGCTTTGGGTAATGGGGAAGCAGGGAGGGGAGCTTTTAAGTTTTGCATAATATTCTTCTGTATCATTTGAGTATTTTAACTTTATGAAGAGCATGTTGCTTTTTTTTTTTTTAATAAAAATGAACATTAGGTTTAAAAAAGTCACTTGATTTTGTTATGATTTTCTCCCTAAGACGATTCTGTGTTTCCCACTTGAGTGGTACAATGTGTATATATGCCTGGTTAGGATGACCAAGAGAGCACATCTTTCCTCCTTCTCCTTCCTTCCTTCTTCTAGCCTGTAGGCCTAGAACAGTAAGAGGTGAAATAAGAGGTGAGCAAGAATTTGTTGCTGTTGTGACTGGGAATTTCCTGGAGGGAAGAGGAAACTTCATACTGTGTGTTGAAAGGTAGTTCAGTTGGAGCAAACTATGTGGAAACAAAGATTGTGATGCAGCATATAACCTCTAGCATGTAGATTGACTAATTAGAAATGAGGGAATAATTTAACTTAAATTGAACTAAAGTTTAACTTTATTTGATCTATGAGAAGAGATTTGCCGAGCACAATAGTACTGTTATAAAGATAGCCAAAGGCTTGTTTTATCTGCTCTATAGAACTGTTAACAATTAAGTGAGCTAATTATTGGTATGCAAAGGTACTAGTAATTATAAATCAACCTTATCTTTTAATTAAAACTGGCCCAGAACTGTATGCTCGCATGATAAAGTATTATGCACTATTGCAGATGATTTTTAAGAAGAGTTTTTAACTGATAGGGGAAAACATGTTTATGAGATGTGTTAAAAACCCTGTGGCATTCTCAGATTTGCTCGTAGACCCAGCTGAGGTAGAATGAGATGGTTAGACTTTTGCTAGCTCATCTTCTTATACAAAACATTAGTCAAGCAGCAATGCATGCGAGAAAGGCTTGAAGATTTTATAGACATTCAAATCTATTATTTTTAAAAGGAGCTAAGTATACCAATTAATAGCAAATTCTGCCCTTAATATATTTCCATTTAGGAATATTACAAATTTTTATAGGATTTTAATAGATCTCATTCCTAATCTTGGTCTGGGCTGACCACATAGTTCCATGATTCGTTTATATATTCTCTCAGTCAGACATAGTTCATCATTGGACATTAATCAGTTGCCTTTCTGAGGGATGATTTGCAAACAAAATGCCTTGGAGATAGGAAGTTAAGGTAGGCAAAGAACTTGCCCTCAAAAAACATACAGTCTAAAGACAGGATATGAATTTAAGGAGAAGTAGAGGCTTGGGTGGCCTTTATAATATAATTACTTAGATTTTTCTAAGTTTGCAGTTAGAAAATAGTTTAAATTCATTGGTTAGTTAATCTCTGCAATGTTGTTAATATAGTAAATAACCTAGGAACTAAAGCATTTAATTAGAATGATTTTCCCATGAATGCGAGATTGTGATGCTTTTCACATGCACGTGCTGTTTTCTCTGCAAAGTTTTCCTGATACTCAGAGTGGTTAGTGATCCCAGGGATGAGTTACCTTATCTCTATGAGCCTCAGTGTCCTATTCTGTAAAATATTTAGACTAATACCTAATGGCATATTAGTCCGCACATGTAACACGGAGGATGGAGCCTGGAGCCTGGCACATGATGGATGCTTCAGAGGTACATGTGAATTCTTGTGCATTCCCTCTCTGTGAGTTGTGCAGGGCAGAAGGTTACTCCCCAAGAGCCTTTGTCTGAAGTCTGTCCTAATTAGTGTCTGAGTAAGAGAAGCCAGGTCTATGTCAGTGATTGGGTTTATTCCCCACTGGTCCAAACAGCTTAGCAGGAAGCGTAGAGGGTCTATCTGTACTTCTAAAACAAGCTTCTTTGGGTTTTGTGTTGTTGTTATTTCTGTTTTTTTGTTGGTGGTGGTGGCGGTGGTCATTCCACATAAAATATATAGATACTTTTGGAATTTCTACAGGTTAATATCTTTGCTTTAGGTCGGATAGGATTATGCTTTCAGTGGTGAGAAGCAGAGAAGTAAAGGGTAGAAATGAAACAGCTGTGGTTGTTCTAAGTTTTGTACCCAGGGTTGCTCTGAATTGATTTCTTTCATAATGTCTCCTCTTTCCTTACATGTACCAGTTGTACAATGAATTTTTATTACTGTAGTTGTAGCTTCCCCACAACAAGTTTTCCCAAAAGTTCCCTGTGGTTCGTTCGAGAGCACAGTCTTTGAAAAGTCACTTGGTTTCTCTGAACATTTGTTTACCCATCAGTGTATGTACTTTCATATCTACTTGTTATGAAAGACCAACAAATCTTAAGGCAGTCATCCTGTATCTTGATAACTGCTGTTGTAATCTGTGTGTGTGTGTGTGTGTGTGTGTGTGTGTGTGTGTTGACAGTCTTTTACCTTCTCCACTTTTTTTTGTGCGTGTGTGTGAGAATGAAACAAACTTCTTCATTAGAAATAGAACCTAAGTGTAGATTCTTCGGGAATGTGCAATGCATGGAATTAATTGGATGAGCATACAAAAGCTGGTGTCAGACCCTTACTTGCACTAGTGATTTTTTTTAATGGATCAGAGACTGAAGTAAGCATAAGGATAAAGATTGGGTCAGCAAGACAGGAGGGGCTTCCCTGGTGGCGCAGTGGTTGAGAGTCCGCCTGCCGATGCAGGGGACACGGGTTCGTTCCCCGGTCTGGGAGGATCCCACAGAGTGGCTGGGTCCGTGAGCCATGGTCGCTGAGCCTGCGCGTCCCCTGCATTGGCAGGCGGACTCTCAACCACTGTGCCACCAGGGAAGCCCTTGCTTACTTTTATTATCCTTAAAGAATCTGGGAGAAGATGAACAGGTGGTGCTGAGAATGAGAAAGCACGGTAAATGCCTTGGACTTGACTTTGCAGGGCTGGTGGACTGTGCCGATCTAATTCAGGTGCAAATCAATAGGTCCTGGATCCTGAATACTTATTTGATTTTGGGTCACCCAAGTGGTGAGTGATGGATAATCTCATAATATATCCTTCTATTTACTAAATTCTCTATTTACTGCCTTGCGAGGTACATTCTATCTGTAATATCACCAGATAAATAAATGTCTTTTTTTACCCCACTTGAGGAATGCGTAAAATCATTCGATTCCTTGATGGAATGAACTGCTTGTTTTAAAACTTTTCAGTAGTGAGCATTTTGGGTCATATAAGTAAGCCATTATACTATTTTGCGTTTTGTTATGTTTAATTCGATCAAATAAGCTTCAGAGTTGCTAAAAATATCTTTTAGGACAAATTGACTCCTTTATGTTTTTGATAGATATATATAAAATTAGGACCATTTTCTTCATTGAGGTTTACCTGCCATGTTAAGATAAATTTAAAAAAAGAAATGATCAGATTTACTTGGCCATGTAGAAATATTTAAAGACTCAGAGGAATCCAGATTCCTTTCAAAGCCTTGGAATCCTGGAGAGCTACTCTTCTTCCTGTGACTATCTTTTGAGGAGGGAAATTCAATGAGACCGGAAGTATTTACATCACTATTGTGTATGGCCTGATAGATTAGCAATATTTATCACACAACCCCCCTAATAGTTGTTTTCTTTCCTATTCTCTGCTATGACTTCAACTTAATCATCTCTGAAATCTTAGTACCAAATTATATTTAGGTGTGGAAAGAAAAACAAATGAACGTTTATTTAACACACACTCAAAGTGCCTGTTATATGCTTGTCTGAGTCTGGTAAAATATGGTCCATATAAAAAAGAAACAAGAAAGCTGAGGATGATAGGCAAAAGAGAGTACAGGGCATGAATCATGTAGATGTTGTGGATTTCATCATTCAGTGTGCTTAAAAATGGCCTGTGGGGCTTGTCAAACATGCAGATCTCCATGCCCCCATTGATTCTGGTTCTGTATGAAGTGGCTCAGGAATTTGTACTTTTACAAACACATTGGGTGATTATGATGCAGGTGGTACAGGAGACACTGAGAGGGTAATCTTAAACTGTGCTTTATGTTGACCACTGTGAGATAATCTTTAAATTGTTACCTGGGGCCAGACATTTGAGCAAAAGTTATATCTAAGGATTACTCAGCAGCTAGTTCAGCTATAGCAATCCCACGTGAGTGAGTGTGTATGGCAAGATACAAGAATATAGAAGTGAAAAATGACCTCTTATTGCTAAAGGACAATGATAAGTTTGACATTTCGTTTGTAAGTTTCAGAAAGAAAAACTGATCTGTAGAAATGCAATATTATAGTATTTATCTCATAGGGAGGATTAAACATGATAGTGATTGTAAAATACTTCATATAGTATTTCACATAATGTCTAATGCTAAGTTTAATAAACACAATATATTCTTCTTGTTATCATTTAGTTATTATTTAGGCTATGCAGTTCCTATTCTCTGTTTTATTTTTAGTAAAGTAAGTTGACCTAAGAGCTTGTTGGTCATCTTGTGGTTTGAAGAGCTAGGTTTTTTCTGCATCAAAAGAAAATAGCAGTTACTGACTCCATTATTCTTTTGAAAAATAACAAAAGTATTTTGATTAAAACAGGAGTTGGAGTAGAAAAAATGCTTACATGCTTTTACTTATAGGGTTCAAAGTTGTAGAGGGATGTGGTAATAGAAGATCAGTTTCCATCCAATTTAAAAGAGAACCTTAGATAGTCTGAATGGTGAATGACTGGGATAATGCCTTTGTTCTCAGGAAGATCACAAGCTCTTTCTTGCTCTATAAAGTAGGAGTATTTAAAAAAAAGGCATATTACATTAATTTTAATGGAAATGAATCCAATTTCTGAAGCATCTGGGTCCTCAGGTAAGGGCAGTCTTGTCAACCCCCTGTGACTAAATTAGCATGATGGAAGTAAACACTAGAGCCTCTATGAACTGCTTGCTTCTATTCCAGCAGCTTAATTCACGGAGGACTGAAAGGCCAAACCTTTAAAGAGTACTTTTATCCTATAATTAGAAAATCCAATATGCCAGAATTTGGGGGGAGATGAAAGGCCTCTCTAGGAGAACTATTAGTCTTTTATTTACTCTAACTGCCTAATCTTGGGATTTAGACGTTTAGCTGGGGTCAAATCTTATTTTACACAAGAGAGAAATTCCTAGGGATTTATGCTTTCTTCTTTCTGGTAAAAATTTTCAGAATTCGTTAGGCAACAAAGAGAACACGTGGTCTAGGACAGCTGCCACTCACTACTAGTTTTAGTGGGGAGCATATAGCCACTCCGCCCCCTTCCTTTATATCCAATAGGACATGTTTTCAGAAATTAATCTGACCTTAGAATGTCTGTTATGGATTCCCATGTGAGGTATTGCAACTCACATTTCTCACTAAGTGTAGTACTTAACAGAGTGTAAGTTTCTTTCTATTGATAGAAATGGGGTCAGGTCATGGCCCACACACCTTAGGGAATTATATCCAGGTTAAATTCCTATTCAGATGAACTGAATTTGAAGTACATTGGAAATGATGTCCCTTTCTAAGAAAGATGGATGATAAAGATCTCCCCTTCTGTTGTGTAATGTAAAATCTATTATATTCTACTGAGAGAGAGATGATTTCCAACATGGTAGTTCCAACAAAGCAATCTCCTACAACCGACGAACACCAGCATCCCACACGCATTAATGCCATATGGTGAGTCCTGCTGCTATGGCCAGGTGAGCCACTAAAATTTACTTCCTATTCTGGGAGGCAGATTTGATTAGGAAGTCTCATTATGATTTTAAAATTTTGTTTACACAGGATGCTTATGGAAAAAAAATTCCCCAAATGGGAATATATGTTGGTGATGTTTAATTGGTATGACAAGTAAAGCACTTCTGGATCACTACAAATCACAGCTGTCTTCAGCTAAGTCAGCATCCTGCCCCTTTGGAAAAAGTGTAGAGTCTGGTTTCCTTACTGCCTTGCCTCCTTCAGGACAGTTTTGTTTTATGGTCTCAGTATTTACTAAGTAGATGCCGTTAAAAACTGACTTGTTCAAAATTATCTAAACTGATCAAATTCACCAAAAATTAGCAGATTCTCCATTTTATTTCACATAATATGCATTGGGATTTGGTTCTTAATAAAGCAAAGCAACGTCAAGAACAAAAAACAGGAATATGGGGCACTCTCTTTGCCTGCAACTTTGAATGTGGTGTACATTTTGCTATTTTGCTGGACAAATAAATGTTTGATGTCAAATAACTCCCTTTAGAATCATGAATGGTGATGGCCCCTGCCTTTCCCTTTCCCTCTTGATGATAGGCTCATCCTATCACTTCTTTTAGGCTCAGTCTAACTAGTCCAGTCCAGGCCCTCACTTTGGAACTAACAATGCATGGTTAGCTGGCACACTGCATTTCACATCAAATTGTTCTCTGTTTCAAGTGTGTTCGCTTTTTCTCCTAAACTGGGTTATCAATTCCTTGAAAGCAGGGGAAATGCTGGGATTAAGAACTAAGGAAAATCAAGGTTCAATATTTTCTGGAAGTTCTCCTTTATCTAGTTCATCATTCTAATGTATGAAATTTCTATTAATAAAAGTTTAAACTGTCCTCTTAAAATATTTTTAAACAAAAGTTAATTTTTAGAATCTAGGCTCCACGGCAGCTGCAGTGTCACTGAGGGAATAAAATAGGTTAATTACCTTGACTTCCTAGAAGTAATTCCTTTGAAATAAGAAAGCAGCCTTTGCCTGTCAGGGTTTCAGAGTGAAGGATGAAGGCGTTTTTAACAGCAGCTTGGAATAGCAAGGACAAAGGGATGATGACTCTGATATAGTTATGGATGCTATAATATTTATGTCTTGTATTTATTTGGGAAATATTCTTAGAAACTGAATAAATCTTATAAAATTGCTATTTCCTCTTCATGCATATTTTCATCTTATAATTTGCCTACTCTTAAGTGATTATTTCTTTAAATACTATCTTCTAATACCAGTAACATAATGTCTAAAAAGAAAAGGTGCCTACAGTCTTACAGAGTGAGAGAAATTATATTTTGTTTTTATACTCCTTTTGATTTTATTTATTTCCAGCATTATTGACATATAATTGACACATAACATTATGTAAGCTTAAGGTATACATGTTGATTTGATACACGTAAATGTTGCAAAATGATTACCATCATAGGTTAGTTACCACCTCTACCCCCATCACATAGTTACCATCTCTTTTTCCTCATTTCACTATAAATTGCCTGCGTGTGTAACCTACTCTATACAGAAGCTTTTATATTAAACTACTATGAGAAACATATTATTATGTTTATACTACCTAAAATAAAACATATTGAATTTACATACCCACTTTCTGTAATATTCTCCACTCTGTTTTATTTTAAGGTGTAAATATGTATAACACATGCATAAGAATTCCTCCTTGCAAGTCTTATCAATATAACTGCAATAATACACTGTAAATCATATATTACCCATTGCTACATTTGCCATGTGTAGGTTTATTGCACTCTTTCTACAGTGTGGCTATATGATAAAAATCTTATCTAGAGGAAAATGAATTCCAAAAATTACCAAACTGAATAATTCTTATACTGAGTTTAAGATCATATCTTGGTTTAATATAAAACATTTTCTGTTAGCAAAGGCAGGTTCGTTAGAAGCATTTTTGTTCCAAACTATCCTTTCCATTGTGGTACAAAAATACAATCTCCCTGTTAGCTTAAGGAACTTAAGGCAAACAAAAAATGAAAACCTCATAAAAGTCAATTAGAATAACCCTATGTGGTGCTTCCATATGACTAAAAACTAAGCCTTAGTGTGCTAGTCCCAGAGGCAGAGGAGGCAAGAACTAAATTCTAAAAACCCAGTGACATTTGGGGTCCGGGTTTAGTAACTTTAAGAATATTTATAATATCGTTTGGGTCTTTTTTAAGTTGAGTGTTTGTGTGTGGCAATAGCTGGGTCTCCTAATGCATGAATGACACAGAATCCTGTCTATGTGTGTGAAAACTTGGGTGTTCAGTGTGCTGATTGCTTTTTATACCTTCTGGTATTTCTCCTCGTGGCTTAGATTTTTAATGCCTCTCTTATCCGTGTCCTTTACCTTTTGATGATTTCAATTTCTATGTTAAAAGCCATTTGATTCCTCCATCACCTGGCTTTATGCCTTCTTTGATAGCACAGCTACTTGGCAGCAGCCCAGACACTAAGTACAATGAGTATTGCTTTGCTTCAGAGATCTCTTCTTGGTCCTCTTTCTTTCCCTGTTATACCATCCTCACAGCCTACCACCACTGAGACCAGCCTGCCTGTCACATCTACATCACTGGCTGCCTGCCAGCTCATCACACTCCTCCCTCTCTTTTACCTCTAGTCTTCATTATATTAGAAATTTATTTTTTCTACCCACATTTCCCTTGGTCTGCCTCATTGTTTCCCAAATGTACTGATAACGCCTGCAACTGTTTCAGCTTATGTTCTCTGCTCTTCTGCTCCTCAACTGCCAGGCTTGATGGGAGAGAAGCATAGAATTGTACAGGCCGAGCCTATTACAGGTTCACACAAATGCAGTTTGACTATCATTGCAGCTCTGCAAGACATTTACTTCTCTTCTATGCAATCCTAACCTTACTCTCCCAGAGGCTACTTGTGACCTTTTTTCTCTTCTTTGAATCCCAATCCTGCCTTCCCTCACTTCCAGATTCATGGCTAAGATCATTACAGTCTGGCAGGAGCTGCTCTGCATCTTCCGTCATGTTTACCTCCATCGGTTGCGTCCTTCCTCCCAGTCCTCTTCTCCCTAAACTCCCTGTCCCCATGGTATTTGGCCCACCTGCCATTCTCTTCATGACTGCTTCAAGGCTCTCGGTCTCTCATCCAATCCCAGTAGCCCCAGCTGCTCCTCTTCTACTTTTAAGCAAGATTAGCCCTCAGTATCTGAAAACAAAACAGCCAAATGTGTTTTTCTTGGCCTCGCTCTCTAATCTTAGTACTCAAACATGGCTTTGTTCCTTCTGTTGAGCTGTTAGAATGGGTGGTCCTCACCTGATGGCTGCATCACCTTCATCAGCAGCATCTCTTAATGTTCTCGGACTCTGACTTCTAAACTTGCTTTATCCAGATTCTGCCCAATAAATAGTCCTGCCCTGTTTTCTTCCTGTTACCTGATAGCTCCTTTTTAACCCTTAGACTTTAAATATAAATATATTTTTAAAAACGTTTATCCTTGATACTTTTCCCTCCTGGTTCTTTGCTTGGCATTCCCCAGTTCCAACTATCAACTGTATTTTCATGATGCCCCAAGATATGTCTCCACACAAATCTCTCTCTAGAATTACAACTCTATTTTCAAAGGCCTACTGGACATTCCAACTTAATTTTCCTATGCTTGCTTCCATTTAGCTTGTCTAAAAGTTAATCAGTTATCTTTTTCCAAAGCCTTTCCCCTTTGACATTTTTTTCCAAATGGCTTTTCATTCCAAATTTATTTTATTTTAATTTTTGAGGGAAGAAATATAATACTGGCGGAATCATACTCTTTTGACTTGGTGCCAAAATAATCATATGCAGACTCAGTTATCACTTCTGTAGATTATGAAATATTTTCCTTCATAGGAAGTACATTGTATTGCAGATGATTATTGTGATCTGGTTTATCTTGGAGTACAGTGAATGTAGAATGATTTTATTTTTTGCAATTTATAATGTAATGCACTGCCCAGATCATGTCAGTTATTTGCTGATCAAATTCATTGTATTTTTACAAGTAAAAACTCACAAGTAAGAACAGTAATTTCCGGAAATAAATTGGTCTTCCTAGGTAGTACATCTAAAAACAAATTAAAAGTTGACTCATGCTGTCCTCCAGCTGTTTCAATATCATTCTTACCTTGAATGAAGGTAGAAAAAAAACATTTGGACAATTTGTGACATGCTTGTCTCCAAAGCTCGTTTACAGGCAGGTAGTAATCTGTCTCTCCCCTCAGCACCCCATGGAATTTTCCATAAAGAACCCAGACACCTCCATCAGTGCACAGCCATGGACCTACCTTCTCCCAAATGTAGGGAGATACTTGCCAACTACGTTTTAAGGAATAGCATTTTTGCAAAGTATAACTTGTTTCTTTCATCACCACCAAATGTAAGATTCTAAGGTAAATATACTGCCTTTCCATATATGTTCCATAGGAGGGGAAAAAGTTTTCCTCTTTTCTCTTAGGGTTCCTGGCTAGATCTGAATATTAAACTGGCAAAGACAGATTAACAGGAGAAAAGCATGCACATTTATTTAATGTAAGTTTTATGTGACATGGAAGCCTTCATAAGGAAATAGAGACCCAAAGAAACAATTAGCCCTGAGTATTTTTATGCTAGGTTTGATGAAGAGTGGTCAGACGTGGAGAGATATGATAGGTCAAAGAGTATGAGGTAAGTGTAGTAATCTGGGGAAAAATTAGCAAGACCTGTTTGTTCGGATTCTTCTGGGCATCCTTTGTCTCCAGAGATAAGGATGCTCCTTTCCTGGTATAGAGGAGCATCCTTATCTATACCATCCTCATCTGTACCTCTCACATGTGAGGTTCTGTAGTCATAACCTGTTTCAGGGGAGAAGTTGTAGGGAAAGGTCAGAGTGACCTTCCTGCTTCTACTGTTTCCTTAAACTCCCTCAGCTTACAGTATTCAACATACTAAGGTGACATATTTTGGGATAGTATGTACTGAACCCCATCATTTACAGTTTACCTCCTGCATTCTTTGTTTCTCTAGCTGTCCTTATTTTTCTGTAATTAGGAAAACTTACTTATAAGACTCTACCAAGGGGGCTTCCCTGGTGGCGCAGTGGTTGAGAGTCCGCCTGCCAGTGCAGGGGACACGGGTTCATGCCCTGGTCCGGGAAGATCCCACATGCCATGGAGCGGCTGGGCCCATGAGCCATGGCCGCTGAGCCTGCGCGTCAGGAGCCTGTGCTCCATGGCGGGAGAGGCCACAGCAGTGAGAGGCCTGGGTACCGCAAAAAAAAAAAAAAAAAGACTCTACCAAGGAAAATGGGTGTTTGGAACAGGAAAGTCCTTTTAAACTGTTCCAAAGTATTTGTATGGAAATTTGAAGAATCTGGGGCAAAGTTAAATTGTGATGCATAAGAAAGTGGTAGCAGTATTAGGGGCAGAGAAGGAAGATCAGGGAAAAATGATAAATATATTGCCCCAGTATATTCCCCCAGTATGGGAAACCCCAGTAGGAGGCTGGGTGAAGGGACTGGAGGAAAAGGAACGTGTGAAATGAGGATTTAGGAAGTGGGCTATAGGGAATAAGACAGAATGCCTTTCTCCAGTTATACTATAATATGTTCAGGGAAGTCAACTTTGATCACTAATCCTTTTCAGTGTAAGTAGATTCTTTCTGGAAATGCAAAGATTCCTACACACTGATGGCACTCCTAAAGACTGCATGGTGGTGGTTGCATAGGGTGGTGTTACACAACTCACATAGCAGAAAGCAGTTGTGATGCCATTGTTTTCTATTCATACTCATCATCAACATATATTCAAGGCACGGGTTGATGCTCGAGGCACTATGGAAAATGCAGTTATGAGACAAGGCACTTACAAGTCTAGTTATGAAGAGAGAACAACAATTATAAAAGCAATTGGGTATCATTGACAAGTGGGTGGTCCAGTCAAAAGGTGTTCAGATGAGGAAGACATGGTTTGCAGAAAAACCATGTCTACCAGCTGTTCCTTCCTTCCCACATCTATGTGACTTTCTACTTTGTCACGAATTAATATTTTGTAAATACCTTTGCCCTTTAGATACCTCTGTTTTCCATGTATGATGTCCTTGCGAAACTTTACACCACCTTTAGTTTTTGTGTTTCTTATGCTGCACCCTGATTCAATCCGCTTTAGTTCAATGAGAAGAACCTACTTAGCTATTCTGTTTGGGGAGTTCTTTTACGTACATCACATTCAGTAAATCTGGGCTACAGTGAGAAAGCTTTGATTGTTCCTCTCTGAGACTTCACAACTAAAGGTATGACTTGTTATTTGGTGGCAAATGTCCTTTAAGCATAACAATGATGAAACTCTTAAGGACTTGTAGTCTATTTTTTTTTTTAACACATTCATCTCACAGGAATGAGGTCATCCCTGTTCCCGTCCGTCTGTCTCCCAACAAGTATCTGTGTAGCTAAATTCTTCTGATACATTTTTTTTTTTTTTTTTTTGCGGTACGCGGGCCTCTCACTGTTGTGGCTTCTCCCCGTTGTGGAGCACAGGCTCTGGATGTACAGTCTGTGGATGCACAGGCTCCAGACTCACAGGCCCAGCGGCCACGGCTCACGGGCCCAGCCGCTCCACGGCACGTGGGATCCTCCCGGACCCGGGCACGAACCCGTGTCCCCTACATCGGCAGGCGGACTCTCGACCACTGCGCCACCAGGGAAGCCCCTCTTCTGATACTTTTAAGACTTAGTCCAGAAGCAGCTTCCTCAAAAAAGCCTTCTATGATGCCATACTATTCTCATTTTGATGTTAGAAGCTGCCACGTTATGCAGTTCCAGGGGACGCCATTTACTTCCAGTCTACGTGAGTGCCACCTCCCGGATTTACGCAGCTCACAGCCTGAGCAGCAGTACACAGCAGCCTTGGGTGCTTCTCCCATAGTACCCTATGCCTCAACTATTACATTATCGTTCCTTTCTATTTATGATTCTGTCCCCTAACACACTGTAAGTATTTTAGAGACAGAAACTGTAACTTAATTCTCCACCCATAGTAATTACAGAGTAAAGGTTTATTTTATTAGTGAAAAGGAAAGAAAGAAGTTGAATGGAACCTCTTTGTAAAATTCATACCTTAATGATGTCTCTAAAGACCTATGCTTAACTCACACTGTTGTTACATATCCTGACTCATAGGTGTAGCAGTCCAGACTTTCTCCCCAATTCTGACTCCTGATCCAAAATACCAGGGTTTCCATTTTCTAAGAGCCTTGTACCCTTCTGACCCCATCTATTCCCCATCCCTTTCTCTATCTGCTGTAATCTTGTTCATTGGCCATTATCACCTTATTCCCCTGACTCATTAACTTTATGGAACAAGTACTGGAGAATCTTTTGAAAACTCTACCAACTCCAGTTTCTCCTCCAGGTCTTTCCCCCTCTTACTTCTGTTGTGCATCTCTCCCCTCCTCCTCCACACTTGCCACCAAAAGTTAGAAATTCAGCAATAAAGGTTGAAATTAGATTTTTATATCACTGTATATTTTTCTTCTCTGCCTTCCTCCCCAATTGGGAGGAAGGCAGAGAAGAAAAATCCATAGGTTTAGTAATATCAATTAGATATCAAATCTGTTTGTCTAACAGAATAACTGATTAGGGTGCATGCCTCTTAAATAGGTTAAAAATATTTTTTTATTTTTAGAAATAGGTTTTAGGTGACTTTCCTAATCTACCCTTGATCAGTATGCGTGGCCTCATTCTGCACATCATTTGTCTATTGCATATAAACAACATTCACCTACATACTCTCCCCTTTCAAGTCTGCGTTTCCAATTTTGTCTTACATAGAAGAGATCTGGGGGGTCCTGTTTCCAGCCACTGGTGAACATGAAGAGCAAGCCTTGCAAACTGGGGTCTTTGACCTGCAGATGTGCTTTATTTAGAAAGCATACTACTTGGAGAAATTGTTTTTTATTTAACAAATGAAATTGGAAGATTTCACATAAGAATTCAACTTTACAAGTTTTCTTTAAAACTTGTTTTGAAATCCAACAGATGATCCGCTTTACGACATGGTAAAAATCAGTGGGGCTTAGTAGCAATTACTTCATTTATACAGATATCCACTCCCCATAGACCACAGTCGTCACCACTCTTCATTGTCTCCCTAATGTGGAGGTCCAATGCATCTCTGCTCTTCCACTGTATTCTCTTATTGTGGAGAAATACTTCCTTGTATCCCTGGTTTTGTCAATTATAGGGAAATGAAAAATGACTGGAGAGGGCAGTTTATTTCATGCAAAAAGTGGAAGTAGCTTATTTCCTTGTGCCAGTGACACATATTTTTATATATCAAATGCAAAAAAAATGTGTTTGTGGAACTTTAACCAGGCATCTTCACTCATTTAAGTTACTTTCTTGTTCTTGTATACATATTCTGTGACCCTTGAAAAATAAAAAGAACGATATTATTAAAATAATGACAACATTCCAGGAAGTAACTCATTGCCAATGGCATAGGAGAGTCCATGTAGAAAGAAGGTCAGGGTTAAAGAAAGGTGTGGAGATGTTGAAGTGGCAAACAACAGTGAAGCAAGGCTCTGACTTAAACTCTTGCAACTCTAGATCCCCGTGTAATACCCACTGCTGTCTCATCCTCTCCACACAAGTGGAATATGGGGCCTGGATTGGGAGAGGATAGACAGCGTAGGACCTGTCTTAATTTACCCTCTGGATACTTAGAAATCCAAGTGAGTGAAAACTAGACCACAGGGAAGACAGCACATAAGTTTTATTTTCAGAATCATTGTAGTCTGTATGCCATTTGGAAGCAGAAGTGTCTTGGTGGCTTCAAAGCCATATAAACAACACCAATAAATAGTATACAGTGATGGGTGGTAGCTGATAATTTGGTTTGCTTTGCCCATTAAAATACCATTTTTGGCAATCTATTTTTGTATTCTCTGTTAGATGATAACAATATTTTTTCTTCTAAATGAGGTATGTCATAGTGCACTTATTTTTAGCTTCAACAAAAACAATTCCATAGCAGTCTGTTTGTCATGGTATTGTGCAGCTGTTGGTGCGATAAACATGTTCCTAATAAAAAGTATTGTTTTATTTCCTCCATTCTCCCACATCCTGCCCTCCACTTACCCCTTCTAATTTCTCAATTTTTTCTTCTGCAGAGTGAAGCTAGAATGTTGTTAGAGTTTTAAAAAAATTATGCTGTCATGATTCCCTCCATAATTAGCTTATTGGGAAAGTTTGGGTAAATATCTCATAGCTCAGCAGGGAAAACATTAAAAAAACAAAACCAAAAAACTCTTACTCAACTCAACTTGTGCAAGGGGTGAAGTTACTAGGGAGTTTTAATTGAAACCTCAACCATGAGCATATAGTTCTCAGAATTCTGAAAACTGCTAATTAGGTTCAAAATTAACTTCTGCATGGAGTAGAAGACTATATTGAATTTAGGAATGTATTGTCACTATGTGGAAAAGTGATATCTATAAATAATCCAAAATGAAATGTGTCATGAGAGAAAGAAGTGTGTGTATGTTTTTTGTTTTTTGTTTGTTTTATTTTTTTGGCGGGGGGCAGGAGATAATTGGTTCTTTCATTGGTTTTATGGACAAAGGAGGTATTATTCTGGTAAGTTCACTCTTGTGTTCTAGAATAAAATATGGGCATAGCAGAGAAAAATAACAATGAATTTTAAATAAAAGATAACATCTTTTTACCATACTCAGTGTTCTTGAGGAAAAACACGTGAGGGAGGTAAGATAAATAAATGAGGAAATCATCCAGGTAGGTCAGACTGAAATGAATACATCTTTTTTCAGAATTATCTGGATATTGTTCTACTGCCTTTTAATCAGTGGCTTTATAACAACCACTGACTAGCCCAAATAATGTCTTTCATTTGTTTCAACTTTTTGAAATAATAGCTGTAATAAATAAATTTTATTTTTGCTTTTCTTTTTATTTTAGATTTGTTTTATTCCTTGTGGTGCCAGATATTTGAGAGAGCCTAGTACATATGTATTGGTTGAGAAATATAGTTTGGCATAAGAGCGTAAAATGATGATCTCTCTGATATAAGGGGGAAACTTGAAAAAAAAATCATTGAAACATCATAAAACATTTAAAGAAAAAATGTGGACCAACTATATTTTAGAGACCAACTGTGATACTTACTTGGTATAATATTGGAATATTCAATGGAGTTCTTGAATCCCTTCTGCAATTTACCTCATTTTTCTCAAACAAGATGATGAGAAGAGATTAAAGTGATGTGGACAGTACCTGGGGTATTTCCATGTTATTCACCATAATTCCTTTAATCAATTTAAATTAATCAGTGTATGATTCCAGTCATTTGTATGAACCTTCAATCTGTGCAACACATTATTTTACATTGTTGCTGTCTTAAATAGTCAATTTCCAAATATTTTATGCTTGATAGCATGGCTAAATTTACTTTTTTATGATGAAAGATATATTTAAGTTTCACTTTTGCGCCTATACGTTGATGGTCCGTGAGTCCTTTTAATTCTTCTCTTCAAAACACTGTTTTAAAGAATATACAGGGCTTCCCTCGTGGCACAGTGGTTAAGAATCCGCCTGCCAATGCAGGGGACACGGGTTCGAGCCCTGGCTGGGGAAGATCCCACATGCCACGGAGCAACTAAGCCTGTGCGCCACAACTACTGAAGCCTGCACGCTTAGAGCCGGTGCTCTGCAACAAGAGAAGCCAGGACAATGAGAAGCCCACGCACCACAACGAAGAGTAGTCCCCGCTCGCCTCAACTAGAGAAAACCCGCGCTCAGCAACGAAGACCCAATGCAGCCAAAAATAAATAAATAAATTTAAAAAAAAGAATATACTAACATGGAAACATTATATTTTTATTTCTTTAGCCACAGCTGTCAACCTACTGTGTTTGTTGAATTTCCTGTTTCCTTCCAGTCCATTTTGGCCAGTCACCATCACTTTCTGGTCACTTTGGTTTATTATAATTAGTCTAATCCTGTTTAACTTCCAATATCATATCTGATTTCACTGTTTTCTTCCCTCCCCCCAGCTGCAGATTGTGATCTTGTCTACTTGGACTTTGGAGAGTAGGAGGGTCTGCCTTTTAGGTCTTCATTACCTCTTCCTTTTCAAGGTCCAGTCTCTTGAAAGAGGGAGAGAGAGGAATAGTGGAAGCAAAGCTTGTCTGTAACTAAGCTGCTCTGAGTCCATCTGTGATCTACTCAGAGAATGGTCTTCGTGTAGATGTTACATTTGAGTGGGGGTGGGGGAGTGAGGGCTTTGTTCATCCTCCTTTTATGACCTCTATTGCTGACAACTCCTGCAGAGAAAGACAGCTAGTTTCCCTTGAGTGCTTCCAGAAGGCCATGTTCCCAGTTCCTTCTGGTACTTCCTCATCTGTCTCTGCCCTTCCTCTGTCTTCCTTGCTCTTTCATATGGGGCCACAGGAGTCATAGGAGGCTTCTTCTGTCCCCTCTGATGGCCTCTGGGAACTTAGAAGGGGCTGCCCCACCATTTTTCTTCACAAGTGTAATGGACATTAGTCCTTTTAAGACTTGCTGACAATAGACTACTCTGAAGACCTTTCTGCTTTCGGACAACCCTAGCCCAGAAATGGGCACCAGGTTCTATATTTATTATTATCCTACATTTCAGGGGGTGGATATTGACCTCACCTGAGAACTTTCTCACTGTTCTCAACTCCAGCTCAGGAATCAGCCAGCCAGGTTTCCTCACCGACTGCTGTATATGAGTCTCCTCCTCCCCTGACATGCTTGGCTTTAGCAAAAAATTATTCTTGCCTTTCTCTTATGGTTGGGACAGGCATGAGTAACCTCTAACTACAAAGAGTGCATAGCCATTAAGTCTAAGGCTGACCCTCAGGATCGTTCACCTATGCACTTGGGGGAATAGAGGACAGAGAAAAAGTTAGTGAATGGGGGCTCTGGTAGCTGCTTCTGCCTCTCTGAGAAGAGGAACATATCTGGGGGGCTTGTTGTTAGTACAATACTGCGCCCTCCCTGTAATGTGAAAGGTCCCTCTCAACATGCTGTTAGGGTGTGTGTGTGCGTGTGTGTGTGTGTGTGTGACAGTCTCTCTCTTCCATGAATTTTAAGCTACTTTGAGGCAGAAACCATATATTGCAGCTTTTTCATCCCTTCTAACTACCACTTTAACAATAAAATTGATATCAAAATGGTAATAATAATAGTAAAAAGAGTAAATGGTGCTTACTTTTTAGGTCAGGCACTGTTCTAAAAGATTTATATATATTTATGCATTTAATCCTCACAAACCCTACGAGGCCGGTATTGTTATTGCTGCAATTTAGCTTGTGAAAATAGGTTATGGAGTGGTTAAGTAACTTGCCGAAAGTCACACAGCTGATAAGCGATGAAGCTGGTGTTGGAACCCAGGCAGCCTAGCTCTGAGGTTTATCAATATTGACTGTCCTCGTCACAAGCATATGGCCTTACTGTGAACAGGTGTTGGTAAAGTTAATTAGAAACAGGGATAATTTGCTCAGTCTGATTTAGTATGTGAAGGAACATGTTAAATTTTAATTTAAGTGAATTATTTTACTTAAGAGAAAAATCAGATTATTATTTATGCATGCAACTTCATAAATTATTGTTGAACTCAGTAAATATGAAACTTTATAGATTAAATATAAGCAAAAATTAGTCCCGAAAGAATTGAGAACATTAGAACAATTCCTTCTAAAGATGAGTCAGAACAGTTACTTAATGAGTGACTGTCCCTGAATATATTAGATATGTTTGTAAAAGTAAGTTTAAAAAGTTCAAACCATATTGGTTATCTAGTCTCAGACGCTATCTGGTATCTCTTTGTTGGTAAGAAAATAAAAATCAGAGTTCAGAACGATGAAGTCCATTGTTCTCGCCTTGCATCTCCTTAAAGTCACTGATGATCTTCTCCCAGATTTAAACAGATGCTTTTCAGACCATATCTCTCATACTCCCCTTCCCTCTCCTCCTCTGTCTCCAGCTCTGCCCCTCGTTCTCCACCCACTCATTTTCCCTTCAGTCTGTCCACTGCACCAGCTCTGAGGTGCACTGAGTCTCTTCTCTGCTCTCTTCCTGCTGTGTGTTCTTTGTCCTCTACCCCTTCTCTGGCCAGCTCCCTGCAGTTCTAACAATGGGTATCTGGGGCAAATTCAACTCTCTTGACAATGCTCTAATGGAGAAAAAGAAAGAAAACTGGTCAGCTAAAACATGGCATAAATTTTTCACAAGCTCTTATCTCTACCCCATCCCATACACATTTCTGTAAACCATTTCAAATTGTTAAAAGAAGCAAGTATTTCCCTTTCTGACTTACTTCACTCTGTATGACAGACTCTAGGTCCATCCACGTCTCTACAAATGACCCAATTTCGTTCCTTTTTTATGGCTGAGTAATATTCCAATGTATATATGTACCATACAAATATCGTATATTCATATATGTGGAATCTAGAAAAATGGTACAGATGAACCTATTTGCAGGGAAGGAATAGAGAACGCAGATGTAGAGAATGGATGTGTGGACGTGGGGAGGGGAGAGGGGAATGAATAGGGAGAATGGGATTGACGTATGTGCACTGCCATGTGTAAAACGGATAGCTGGTGGGAACCTGCTGTATAGCACAGGGAGCTCTGCTTGGTGCTCTGTGGTGACCTAGACGGGTGGGATGGCAGGGTGGGGTGGGAGGGAGGTCCAAGAGGGAGAGGATATATGTATACGTATAGCTGATTCACTTCGTTGTACTGCAGAAACTAACACAACATTGTAAAGCAACTACACTCCAATTTAAAAGAGGAAAAAGAAACAAGTAGATTCAGTGAACTTGTTATTTGGTGGATTGACTTTCAGCAATCCAGCCTTAAATGAAGTGACCATTCAGTCAGCTGGTAAAATGGTGAATTGTCTTTTGAGATATTGGCCCTGAGGCTGCCCTGGTTCCTGCCTTTCTGGTTGTTCAGCTTGTCCTTTGATACCATGACCTATCCCAGCATGCTTTGTGCTTAAGCTGGTTGGCCTCTGTGACTTGATGGAAAGAACCCTGACTGCTTTGAACCTTAGTTCAGCTAGTCTCTGAGCAGGTCTGTTGGGAGTAGCAGAAGCAGAAAACTCTGGGGCCATCTGGCTCTCCTGTTTTCAGA
The DNA here is from genome assembly GCF_011762595.2 of Tursiops truncatus. Lineage (NCBI taxonomy): Eukaryota > Metazoa > Chordata > Mammalia > Artiodactyla > Delphinidae > Tursiops > Tursiops truncatus. The sequence goes on along the minus strand of NC_047039.1, from coordinate 67,518,526 downwards.
GTTCCTATGATCACTTGTGGTCTGTGCACCTGTCTTGCTCACAGTATAAACCTGGACTTTTTAATATGTATATTATATTGTAGATACACACTGATGGGGTTAGGATTAGGGTTAGAGTTACGGTTATGGTTAGCTTAGTGCTGGATTTTGGATTCTCTGGTGAGATTCCTCTGGTCACAGAGACTATTGACCTCCATATGGCCAAATCCAGTAGCTACAATTCTGTCATTATACTTCCTGATAATCCTATTGATTTTTGCAATGTTGAACATTCTCTGCTACTTAAAATCTTTTTCTTTGGTTTCCAGAATCCTTCTTTCCAGGATTTGTGGTTTCTCTTTTAATAATAAATAAAAATTTATTTTTAAAATAAACTGTTATTTCTGTCATCTTTACAAATCTATCTTTAGCCACCCACTCCCTTTAATAATGTGTTTCTTCAGGACTCAGGCTCTGACCCTCTAGTTACCTTACCTTACATTCTATTTTTTTAAATTATTTATTTATTTATTTACTTATCCGGCTGCGCTGGGCCTCAGTTGCGGCACGCAGGATCTTTGTTGCTGCTTGCGAGATCTTCGTTGCGGCATGTGAGATCTTTTTGGTTGTAGCATGTGGCATCTTTTTTTTAGTTGCAGCATGTGGGATCTTTAATTGCGGCATGCGGGCTCTTAGTTGCGGCATGTGGGATCTAGTTCCCTGACCAGGGATCGAACCTCGGCCCTCTGCAGTGGAAGCACAGAGTCTTAACCACTGGACCACCAGGGAAGTCCCTACCTTACATTCTTAAACACGCTTATCCATGCCCATGACTTCAACGGATACATCTCTACTTAAAATCCCCAAATTTCTATCTCTTGTTTTGGCCTCTCTACTGGTCTCTAGACACATAACAACTGTTCACTCATTTCAATTTGGTTATTTCACAAGCACTTCAAACTCATCATCATCCAAATTTTCCTCTTCGACATTGCCCATCTGGTAAATGGCACCACTGTTTACCCACTCCACCCAGCCTTCTCTGTCATCCCATTCAGTCACCAGATCCTACCATTTCCACCTTCTTCACCACATCCTACCATTTCCACCTTCTAAGTCAGCATCAACCACTCTCTCCCTCTTTGCTTCTCCCTCTTCTTTTCCCCCTCTATCTTTCTTTTTCATCACCATTGCTCCTGCCTTAGTGCAGAGCTGCATCTTTTCTCTCCCAAATCATTACAACTGTTTCTGAATAATTATTTTCTTTCCAGTCTTACCTGCCTTCAATCTGTCCTTCATACTGTGGCCTTGGAGGGAGCTTCTGAGGTGCTGTTCTGATCATATCACTTCCCTGGGTAAACCTTGTCATTGATGTCCATTCCCTTTAGAACAAAGAGTTATCTCATTAGCATGAACATGTAAGCTGGTAACATGTAACATGAAACCTTGTAACCTAGCCTCTGCTTAGCTCTCTAACATTTATTCTTTTGCCTTCTAACATGTATTCATCACTCCAGCAATAGCAAACATTTATTCTTTTGCCTTCTAACATGTATTCATCACTCCAGCAATAGCAAACATGGCATTTCCTAAATGTGCCATGTACCTTAATGTTTCGCACCTGTTTGTAAGACCCATGTGAAGCATCACCTCCCCAAGGAAACCTTCTCTGACCCCTCAGCTTAACATAGATGCTCTTCCTTTGTGTTCCTACAGCCTCGAATACACATATATCTCTGCCTTAATGCTTATCATACCCTTCTGGAATAGTCTATTTACTTTTCTGTCTCTTACACTAAGTCCAAACCTATTTACTTTATCTCCCCCAAACCTAGCTCAGTACATAGGAGGTAATCAATAATTGTTTATTAAATGATTAATATATTAATGAATGGGTGAAATATAATAAGAAAATTAAAACAGAAGAATTTTATTTAAAAATACAAGTGATTCCTCTGAACAATTTCATTTACGTAATGTTATTTCTATTTTAAAATACTCTTTTGCATGTTTGGAGGGCAGTTGCATTCTTGCTAATTACATATTTCAATTAATATTGTGTAAAGCTAGTTATGCCATGTAAAGTATGCCCATTCTATTGAATAAGGATATAATAAAATACGTGCTACAAAATATTGTAGTCCAAATGATTCAGTCTACATTGTTTTTCTGTCCTTTATTCATTGTTATGACTGTCAATTATTATTATACAGTAGATAAGGAACCTGTAGGTCATGAGAAAGTCAGAAGTATTATATTTTATTATGAACTAATCTTGCTCTAATCCCCAATGCAGCTACTTCCTTCTAATAACATTGTTTTAAAAGATCTTCTGACATCTGCATATACTCAGTAACGTGAATATAGCAAACTTTTAGGTATTTCACTCATCTCTGTGCAGCATATTAAATTACTAAGAATGTCCTTTTGGAATCATTTCCTGGAATATAGTATCTTTCTTAAAGTCTAAGCCTTTTTCCTAAAACAGTCTCCCTTTCCCCTAGAGGCTGAGTAATCAGAGGCTCCCCTATTCACCTTCTCCTTAGCATGGTACCAGATACTCAGCAAGTTCTCAGTGACTGTTTCTTGAGTCTACATCCTTGAAACTCTTCTTCCTTTCAGTTTTACCACATTTAGAGGATTTTCAACCCACCAAAGCCCCTAATATATTCTCTGCAAAGCCAAGGGTTTATTTAAGGGTATAATACAGCAGGGAACAGGAAGTAGAGTGAGTGTTTCTTCATCTCCTTGGAATTGTGGGCCCCTTGAGAATCTGATGTAGTCCTCTCTCAAGGAAAATGCACATACTCATATACTCACAAACGTTAAAAGTTCAGGGGGTCATAGAGCTCTAAAAGGATTTCATTGACTCTCCTGGGTCCATGGAACTCAGATTAGCTCTGAAATCAGGTTTGATTATGGCTGGAGTGAAGGATGTTGTGTTAGGACATGGTAGAAGATGAGGCCAAACCAGAGGTAACCAAGAGATGGAGAAGGACTTGGATTCCATGAAAGCAGTTGTGATTTCTTCCTAAGGAAGCATTAAAACTCATGATAACTAAATCGAAGGATATTTATAAAAGCAAGACTACCAAGCCAGAAAGTAAAATTTCCATTTATTTTATGGGGAAGATAAATATAATTTTGCATAAGCATCACGGGGGAAATAATGAGTTCCTAGTGTTGCCTCTTTGCTCAGTAAAATGCCACTAAGTTGGAAATCTCATATTTCAGCAGACCAAATCTATTTGCACTGAGTTGGCAGTAGTTAAGTACCTTTCTCTACAAAGTATAAGGCTTACTTATATCTAATATTTTGTCTAGTAAAAAAACAAAACCAGAAAGTTATGGCCAGTTCACTCTCATACATATAGTTGAGTGACTATAAAGGGTCAGGCACTATGCTAGGCTCTAAGAGGAATATATAGACAATTTTTAGAAGACTAGAGAGCTTCTTGAACAGCCTGAAAAAGAGATGCACAAATAACTGTGGTGAATGCTGTAACTAAGGTCCAGTTATAATGGGAAAGAAGAAAAGAGGATTTGATCCTCCCTAGTGGAATCTGGGAAGACTTCACAGAGGAGGTGGAACTTGAGCAGGCTTTGAAGACAGTTGGATTCTGACAAGTGGAAGTGAAGTACGGAGACCACTGTAGTTAAAATATGTTCAGAGGGAAAACATGGAAGTTAGGGAGAGCAAGGAGAATGGTGAATAGGCTCCTTGGGTTGGCGCAGAGGTGTCAGGATGCATGGTAAGGAAATGCCCTATGTGGCAGAACATGCTCTGCATTCCACATTCAGCAAACCTTGAGCACTTACTATGTGCAAGTGGAGAGAGAGAAATGATAAGCCATAATCATAATAGGAAAGTTATAAAGGATTTGATAAGTGGTAACGTGATTTTTAAAAAAAGAAAAAGCAGGGTAAGGGGGATTGTAGTGCCTTATAGGACGCAAGTTAACATTTTAAATTGGGTGGTCCAAGCATAATTCATTGAGAAAGTGACCTTTGAGCAAAGTCTGGAAAGGGATTAGGGAGAGAAACATTCAGATGTCTTAGGGGAGAATGCTCCAGGAAGAGAGCGATGAGGCAAAAGTGTGCTTGGTTTGTTCAAGGAATGACTTGGACACCAGTGTAACTGGAGCTGAGTGCAGAGGAGAGAAGTAGAAGACACAGTCAGGTAAAGTGGTGTGTGATGCAGGTGGGGATGTGTCCTATAGGGTCTAATCGAAGGTTTAGGACCTTTCTTGCTTCCTCTGCCAATATTTTCCCCAAACACTCTAACAGTTCCACAGTTTTGGAATCTCAAAGAAAACATGGAGGCAGTGTTCCCTGGAAGGGATGTAGTGATTCATCTATTCATAGCACAGTGTATGGAATCAACATAGTCTATTTTATTTCACATTTTTTGACTCAACCATACAGATCTCTGGAAGGGAGATGATTTTGCTAGACTTCAAATAGTAAGGAAGCAGTACTTCTGATTGTTACATGTCCCCCATGATTGACGTGGTTCTAAATACTTTCGTGCAAGCATCTTTGCTGCAAACATTTTCACCACATAACTAATTGGCTGTAAGGCAGTTTTTCCATAAAAGATACAGTAACAAAAAATAAAAGAGGGACATTTAAAAGGACGTAATGAAATATGAGAAATGAATAACAAAGTTTAAAAACTTGTGAAATATAAAATATTTGAATACATTTAAAATGTGTTGATTCATGGCAGTTCTGCATAAATAACTGATTTTATTTTGTGGGTTGTACCTAAGCACTTGTCTTCCAAGTATTTCCTCCTAGCATTTTCTACATTTTTTTTTTTTTTTTGCTTGTTGATTCATGTCCTTATCTGGCATCACACTTTTTCTTTTTTGCCAATATTTTCATTGAGAGGTATCAGTTTCCAAATACTAGGATGTATATTTGTACCTGAGCTTTGTATTGCATTGTGAAAGCCTTCTACACTGTTGTTTGTTCTTGGCATATTGTCACATGTCCGTTGACAGACATTCTAAAGTCCTGTAGGAATCTGCATTCAACTCTGCACCTTGGAGGCCCTGGCCTCTTTCTCCTCCAATGTAGTGTGTTTCAAAATAAGAAACCAACTCTTGAGGCAAATCATCCTCATCTGTCAGGTGGACAAAGCCATCAGTAACGTCGCTAACTGGAAGAAATGCTAATGTATTTCAACCAGTTGAAACCAAACTGTTGAACCAAAAACTGTCAACCAATTGTATCTTTCACGGCAAAATTGCCTTACGGCCAATTAGTTTTGCGGCAAAATGCTTGAGACAAACGTTTACGGCAAAGAAGCTTATGGAAAAAATACCGGGCTCTGAGGTACTCCCATGTTGCCTTCGATATAACAGGTAGGGGTTATTTTTCATTGGAAAATTTTGACTTCAAAAATATTCAAAGGGGGGCTTCCCTGCGTGGCGCAGTGGTTGAGAGTCCGCCTGCCGATGCAGGGGACACCGGTTCGTGCGCCGGTCCGGGAAGGTCCCACATGCCGCGGAGCGGCTGGGCCCGTGAGCCATGGCCGCTGAGCCTGCGCATCCGGAGCCTGTGCTCCGCAACGGGAGAGGCCGCAACAGTGAGAGACCCGCATAACGAAAAAAAAAAAAAAAAGTGTGTATATATATATTCAAAGGGAATTTTTAGAAAGAAAGACGGTAGTTATGAAATGAGTTTCTTGGGACTTCCCTGGCGGTCTAGTGGTTAAGACTCCACTTTTCCACTGCAGGGAGCGCAGCTTCCATCCTTGGTTGGGGAACTGAGATCCCGCGTGACAAGCAGCTCAGACAAAAAAAAGAAAAAAAAAAAGAAAACAATTCTGTTAATAAGTTTCTTAAAAACGAAAGATGGAGAGAAAATATGTTTATAGGTTTTAGGTTCATTAGGATTTTTAAAAAAGCGTATATGTATTTTCTTTGGCCAGATATTGAAGTATGCATGCTTGATATGGTTTTTTTTTTTTTTTTTTTTGCGGTACACGAGCCTCTCACTGTTGCGGCCTCTCCCGTTGCGGAGCACAGGCTCCGGATGCGCAGGCTCAGCGGCCATGGCTCACGGGCCCAGCTGCTCCGCAGCATGTGGGATCTTCCCGGACCGGGCCACCTGCATCGGCAGGTGGACTCTCAACCACTGCGCCACCAGGGAAGCCCATGCTTGATATGTTTTATTCAACATAATGACATTTGGGTTTCCTCTTTAATTAACAGAGATGATGTAGTCAAGCCTTTCTTCACGTGACTCTATCTACAGCAAGGATGTACAAAAACATAGTTTTTGTGTTAATGGCCCTCTCTGGCCCATTGTGTTCACTACTGTTTGCACTATACTTTATTTCCTATCCTTACAATGACTCTATAAGACAGAGATTTTTAGTCAAATTTTCAAGAGTTACCTGACGCTTACAGAGGTAAAATAATTCTGTCCAAGTTAATAGTCTATTCGTTGTGGTGTTGTAATATTAGTTCATATTGCTCTGACCCCAACTCCTTTGTAATTTCCACATGATTGAATTGTCATCTTCTTTTTAATTCCCTTTGAACCATATGTAGCTAGAGTCCGGAGAAGGAATAAATTGTTAATAGGGTAGTAGCTACTGGGTGTTTATCTCTGCCCGATATGGTATCCTAGACTAATTTAGGTAGTAGGCATTTAAAAGTCGTGGATTCAAATGCTACCTTCCCTCTATGAATGGTATGACTTCGGTCAAGTTACTGTACAGTTTTGAGCTTTCATTTCCTGATCTATAAAGTGAGGATTCATGGCTACCTTGCAGAGTTGTTGGCAGAATTGAATAAGGGCATATTTTGGACTAAGTAAGCTTTCCGTTTTTGCTAGTTGAATGTAAGACCTTTTCTTTGTGTGGTTGGCAGAGCGTATTTTTATATCAAGGATTAATAGTCCAAGCTATGTCACAACTTTAAGATTGCATGTATTGCTCCCTGTGTAATATTATAATTAGGTTTCAATTAGAAAAGTTCACAACCAGTCTTGCATGGCAAGTTGTGTTAACCTCATTTAACCCAGTCAAATGTTCTGTGGTACCAAATGCAAAATTTTTTTGACAATCTGTCCTCATAGTTTTTGAAATAATTTAATTATTTCAGTTTCAACAATCTGTGTGCTCTTCAGCTTAGGTCTTCTCTTACTAAACTACTTGATTTCTCCTATCCATGAAAGAATAACTAAAAATAGCATATCTTTAACCCAATTCCTTTATTACTTGCTATCTACCCTCAAATATTGTCACTTAAATATTAGGCCATCACAGATCTATAGTTCTTGTGTCCTGGTCATACTTAAAAACAAGAATGATGTAGCAAAGCATTTGTAAGCTAATAGCTTGGCCAATTACTGAACTTTGATTAGAGTTTTAAGTTTCTGAAAAAAATGTATTAATGGAATACATATAGATGTATATGTATTCCATTAATACATTTGACTTATAGATTTTGACTTATAGATTTTAATTGATAGATTTTAATTGATATTATCTTTGTAGTGTAATAAGATTCCTTAGAGGGTGCCCTTGGTTTAATTTTATCTTGCTCTGACTATGAAAGAGGCAAGAGTTGGGTAAATGATACTGTAGGATACTGTAGGTGACTGTAGGATAGAAAGTAGTAGAAACTAACATTTTTTGAAATTAATAGTTATAGCCTTTAAAACTTTTTGAAGTAAAAGGTAATACTTTTAAAGATGTTTAGATAGCATTATAGACACATTTATGGTAATTTGCTTCTGATATTTTTAAGTTGTGATACTTTGCTATTTGTTTAGGCAAAATATTCTTTGCCTTCAGAACTGTAACATTTGTTAGCTCAGCAAAACAAAATGTTCCCTCAGCATTGTGTAGGTGTTATGCTTTTTGTTTATAATGTACTATTATTCATTTCTATTTATATTTGGAAAATAAACCTGGAGTCTAAGAAAGTGTGTGTCCAATGTGGATTATTGCAGTCAGGGAAGCCCTCACTCATCCATGTGTGTGGGAAGCAGGCAGAAGTCAAACATTTAAATATTTGATCAAATATGCTTTATGGAAATTATACTGGACTTTGACATTCTTGGACACAATTTTCATGGAAGCCCCTTTGTAACAAGGGTTATGACTTAGAGCACTTTCAAGTGATTTGGCCTTGGAGAATGATTGTCTTGAAGATGCTTATTATGACATCAAGCTGTGATCATTTTTCTTTCCAAAGCAATTTGGAATGCGTTCACAAGTGACATCTAGCATTCTTGCATAAGGGTTTGCAAATTTTTAACAGGGTGAAATTTTCCTGATCCTATATTAAGAATAAGTCTACAAGTCTCTTAAGAATCCTGAAGAATGCTTATTATAGCAAGTTTTCTTAAGTACGGTGATGAGTAATTTAGAAATTTAAGTACAATTTTATCTTTCTCATAACTTGAAAAGCATTTAATAACATCATATGGGATTATATGGGCAGCAACCTAAGCACAATCAGTTCTTCTCATTTAAATCTATAAAAGAGAGCAAGAAATTTGACTTGCTTTAAAAAAAAAGTAGATTAAAAGACTAGGCTAATCATTTAATTATTAATAATCATAGTTGGTATATACTGATCAGTTACTATGTATCTGGTGCAGTGATAAGCTGATGAACAATGTATATACTGATGGTATACTTATATTCTGTATAAAGAAACAAAGGCTTAAGAATTTAATGACTTGCCCAAGTCTGATGACAGTATTCAAACCAGGAATGATCTGACTGCAGAATTCAGGACCTCAACCAGCAGACGCCATGGCCTTTCTCAAACTCCCAATGTACCTGAACTAACAAACATCAGCCTAGGGTTGACCACTAGGGAGAAGAATGCCAACACACAGTCTGGTTACTAGATATGGCAGTTTCTAGATTAACTTAGAACAATGGCTTTCAACTCTCATTTTGTATTAAAATTATCTGTGCAATTTTAAAACATCCTGAGATTCTGATTCAATTGGTCTTGGGTGGGACCTGGACACTGGTTTTTTTTTTAATTGCCCTATAATTGATGTTAATGTGTAGCCGAGATATAGATGCATTTATTTCGGGCAGACTGTGTCTTGTAAGACAGTAGCGTTCGGTGGAAATACTTCAATTTTGTTTCAAGTTTAATTTTTAATATATTTGAACTATTAAAATAAAATATACGATCAGTTGTATTAACTACAAACTGTTAAATCTCAGGATGAGCCAAGCTCATTTTAGCCTCAGGGTCTTTGCAGTTGGCCTGCAATACTTTGAAGCTTTGCCTGGATGGTTTCTTCTCTTTATTAAGGTTTCCACTCTGTTGTTCCTTTAGAGAGACTGTGAGTGTCTCCCAAAATACCTCCCCCGATTTTTTATCTCATTGTTTTTAAAGGTTTTCATTAAAACACTTAGTTTCCTGAAATTGTCTTATTTTCATTTGTTTTTTGTTGGCTTCCTTGCAAAATGTAAACGAAGATCTTGTCTGTCTTGTTTTAACATGTGTCTATCCCTAGCACAAGGAGTGGAGTTTGGCATAGGGTAAGTACTCAATAAATGTCTGTTGAATGAATGAATGAACGGTGAAAATTTAGCATAGATTTTTGATTAGTCCACCTGTTTATAAGCTAAACTGACTCTCCCAACTTTGAACACAAATTCTGTGTACCTTACTTCCTAGATAACTGGAAAAAGAACACACCTGGTACACAGGTAGAGGTATTCTGAATTCAGTTTAAAATAAAGGTGATTTGATAAAGCCTTCATTCGTAGCTGGGATTGTGACTCTTACTTGATGATAAAACCATGTTTCTGGAAAATATTAATTGTGTTTTACAATAAATTGACATCTCTGATACGTAGCAAGTCTAGTTTTTTAGACTATCCAGCGAAAATAAAAGTCTAAGGTAATGCTTTTTGAGTATGTGATTAGTACACTGGATGTAGTTCTGCAAGTCTGTACCATTTTGAAGGGAATCTTGATTTTGAATCCTAGACTGTATCATTCTTTTCTTTGATAACCTTGGCACAATATTCTTTGGATAAAATAAAACTATTGATATTTGGGAAAGTTGAGTTTCTAAAAATGGGAACTTGGATAACAGGGAGTTATTAAAATACCTCATAACTCTTGGCCTTTGTCTGCTTATTCAGGATGGCAGTTCTTAGAAACCGCTGAAGCAAGTTCTTAGAATAATATAAAAGAAAGTTCACTTCTTGGTTGACATTGGCTTAGTACTTAATGTGAGATGGGGAAGTTTTCTTCAGTTAGAATATTTTGAAGGAGGGAGGTCAGTTGGGTTTCATCCCATGCAAGTATCTTTTGACCTGCTGCTGATTATAAGGTTTGTTAGCTTGAAAGTAGCAATAGACTTAAGAATCTCTAAATGTGAAGAAGACTTACGTACCGTTTAGTTCAATCACTTTATTTTACATCAGGGAAACTGGGGCCGAAATAGGAGAAGTAGATGTGGAACTCTGTCTTCCCTCAGTAATTGCAGTGTAGCTACATGCTCTGCCTTTCTAGCAAATGTAGTGAAAGGTTTGCTCTTGTATCTTTTGGTGTTTTTTCGAGAAGTGTTTTGCTTTGTACGTATAAAGGCTAAAAATACATGTTTTAAATATATTAATAATTATATATGTATAATATAAATGCAAAATATCACTGGATAGGAGATCTAAGGCATAAGCAATCATTTGAAGTCCCAATTTGAAGCTAAAGTTTTTCTGTGGATCTATCTAAAATAGAATAACATTTACTTGGAGAATTCAAGGAAAATAAGCTCCAAAGTTTTTTTTGTTTTTGTTTTTGCTGTTTAAGACTTGAACTTTGCCATTGTAGCTTCCCGCTTCCCTCAGGTTCACTCTCACAGTGCCAAACTAAATTTACTGCTGGTGTTTTTAACATTGGCCTTACAGAAAAATGGCTACATAAACCTCAAATTGTGAAACATTAAAGGAATTTGAAAGAAAATATTTTATTTGACTATGTGCAAGTAAATCAGGTTGCTAAATTACAAGAAGAAATGAAGGTGCTTATTATACTTGTTGGGTCCCATTTTAGCGGTATAGAATTCCAACTCCTATGGGAATGTAGTGAAAAAGCACAGACTTCAGTCAGATCTAACAGGGTACAAGTCTCACTACTGCTTATGAGCCAGGGCTCTAGGGGAAGTGACAGAATATCCCTGACCCTCCTTTGGCTTAGCTGCAAAATTACCCTGAGATAAAAAGTACAGTGAAGTGAACTAAACAGGGAAGGGTGTGTCCCAAGGCACCAATGTTAAGGGAGTACAAACCTTTTAAAAATTGAAATTTTAATGATGTCATTTAAAATAATGTAACATTTGCATATTGACAGCATATGCACTGAGCTTAGTACCTAATTAGCAAGAAAGAGTAATTAAAACAGGAAGCTACCATGTGACAAATATTGTTACTGATACCTGCACCTGAGGCACATTACCAAGATGATCTGATGGTTCTACTTTCTGTGGGCTCAGTATTGCCAGTGGCCGCCCTGATAATGCCAACTTCACAAGGGCGTTATAAAGATTCCATGAGGTAAAATGCTGCTATGACTGTATAAATGGTAGTCATTGGCCATTGTGACAGGAGCTCTTTCTCAGGTCTCTAAGTTTAGTATTATGTTGACTTTCTTATCAACCTGATATCTCTTTTACTAGACTTTCTGCAGGGTAAGGTCATTGCACTGTTTTATTCTTTGAGTCTACCAGGTAAGTGCCTGATGTGGAATAGGTCCTTTTTGAAGAGTTCAAATGAATGTATACAGTCATCTAAAAGTTACTTAACTGGGGATCTTGTTATCATTTTGAGAGCTCTAATCTCTGTCCTAATAGGACAGATGAGCTAATAAAGGAGAGTTGAGTACCAATTCTACTCCCCACATGGCCTCAACCTTCTTGGGCAGCAGTAACGTCAGGAAGAGTCAGTGGTGATCACTCCATTGTGAGGACAGACTATATCTAATTCTGCTGGCCCTCCCCTCTGTATTTCTGTTCATCGGCAATATAATGGGTTGGAATTCATAAAATAAAGTTCTCACTTGTTTATATTACTTTCATTGGACATTAGTGATCCAGTTAAATGGAAAATAGAACTTCTGTTTTTTGGGGTTTTCTTTGCGGTACGCGGGCCTCTCACTGTTGTGGCCTCTCCTGTTGCGGAGCACAGGCTCCGGACGCACAGGCTTAGCGGCCATGGCTCACGGGCTCAGCCGCTCCGCGGCATGTGGGATGTGGGATCTTCCCGGACCGGGGCACGAAGCCGTGTCCCTTGCATCGGCAGGCGGACTCTGAACCACTGCACCACCAGGGAAGCCCGGAAAATAGAACTTTTTTGAGCGGGGGTGTGTTAAAGGTGTATTTGCTCTCCCATTTAAGTATTTCCTTGAGATTGAAACCTTTTAATAATGATTTACTCATATAAGTACAATACTGTTATAAAGAAATTTGTTAGGTCGTTAAGTCCTGAGGAGCAAGGTACAAGGCAGTCAACATCCAGCCCCTTTTTTGAGAATACGTAACATATACCCTCTAAAGTAACTTGGTTTTTAGCCGTGGCCTTGACTTGAGAAATAAATCTCCAAGTTACACTGCGCCACCAGGGAAGCCAACAAGCCATAGTTCTTATACCTCTTTTGAAAGGAAAGGCAGATATATCACAGAGTGGTTTTTATAATGTACATTTTTCAGTTGTTGATGGCAGATAGTTAAAGCAAAAACCTCAGAACAGTCACACGAGAGTTTAACACATAATTTTGTAATAACAGAAGCATGGTTGTTTTCAACCTTTTTTTTTTCCCCACTGGGAGCCCATTCCATATTAGTGTGTATAGAATTGCCTTTTACTTTTTAAGGGATAGTAAATTCCTTTTATTTGGATTTATATAATGTAGTCAACCATTCTCCTATGGATGGAAATTTATGCTGTTTCCAAACTTTTGCTGCTATAAACAATGATGCAAAGAATGTCTGTGTCCATGTCATTGAGCGTTTGGGTGAATACTCTGTAGAATAAATACCTAGCAGTAAAATTGCACATTTTATTGCATTTTTTATTTTTGATAAAGACAGCCAAATTGTCTTTCACAGAAGTTGTATTAATTTACACTCTCATCAGGGGCTTGAGAAGATACATAATTCTTCACATCAAGCTTTTAGATCTTTACCAACCTGATGGGTGAAAAATGGTATCTGAACACGTTTAATTTACACAGCTCTTGTTACAAATAAGAGCATTTGAAGTTATTTATATTTCATTTTCTATGAACGCTCTGTGTATTTTCTGTTCTTTTTTTAAATCTTAGATTGTTCTTTTCTGATTTGTTGAAACTCTTTCCATATTGGAAAACCTATGCCTTTGTGATAGGGTTTGCAAATATTTTTCCTCATTTGTCATTTGTCTTGAAGCAATTTAGTGATATGTTTTGTCATGAAGAAAATTTAGATTCTTTTTTACCTATTCAATTTATGAATCTTTAATTTGATGACTTCTCATTGCAAATTCTCCCCCCCAACACACACATAACCCCCCCCCCCGTGTCTCTCTCTCTCTCTCTCTCTCCCCCCCTCCCTCCCTCCCTCCCCACCTCACTCACTCTCTTTCTCTCTCTTATTTGTTTGTAGGGTTTTATCTGGAATTTATTTTGTTATGAGATAGATATCCAACCTTAGTTTTTCCCATATGATTTCCTAGTTGTCTCAATTTTTAATCTAGTTCTCCTACATGCCACTTACATCATAAACTAAAGTCCCACATTTATTTGGTTTTATGTCTAGACTCTGTTCTGTTCCATCTTTCTTTCTTTCATCACAATATTTTAGAAGCAGTAGATTTATAATAAAACTAGTTTTCATTCCACCCCTTCTTCTTCATTAGAATTCTTTTCTAAAAATTTCCTTTTTGTACACATTTATTTTCCACATGAATTAAATAAACAGCTTGGTATAGGTCTAAAATATATGTTGCAGTTGTATTTAAGATTTGTGCATCTATTTTCTTAAGTGTTATTCATTTGTGATTTTAGTGGGAGGCTATTTTATTGGATTTTGGCATCCATGTTATACTAAATTCATATAAATTAAAAGATTTTCTTCTTTTTTAATGCTTTGGAACTGTCTCAATAGTTTTGGAGGTATCTGTACTTTCAAATTTGATATGGTATCAGAGCTATTTACTCTTTATAGACTTTTTTCTCCTGGGAAAATCTGAGACTTGTGCTTAAAGGTATAAGAGGGGGTAGAGGAATCACTCTTCTGTGTTTCCTGGATTTTATTTTCACCAATTAAGATATTTATATATTCTGCTTATTTAGGTCAGTGGTTTTATAAAGGCTTTATTTTTTTTAGAGCAGTTTTAATTTTACAATAAAATCGAGAGGATGGTATAGAAACCCTCTGCTCTCATACACACATAGCCTCACCTGTTAACAAGATCATTCACCAGAATGGTACATTTTTTCACCAAGGATGAAGCTACATTGATACATCATCGTAGTTCACCTTAGGGTTCTTGGTGCTGTACATTTCAGTGGGTTTGGACAAATGTATAATGACATGTATTCATCATTATAATATTACACAGAGTATTTTCACTGCCCTAAAATCCTCTGGGCTCTATCTATTCATCTCTTACCACTCTAGCTCCATTTTTGTAAAATTATATTTTCCTAGTTAACCATACATTTTATACAGATTTTCAAATTCATTTTCAAATTGCTGAAAATAATAGCAGTCTCTTATTCTAATTTCCTCTGTTGGGATTATTTCCCCTTTCACCGTGTGCATGTATGTATGTGTGTGTCTACATCTCCCACTTTTCCTTGCTTGTGTTTATTGTTTATTCAATTGTAGTTTTAAAAAAGACTCATCTTTTGTATTTTAAATTAATTCTACAACATTTCTGTATTCTAATTATTTGGTTTTCATTTCTCTTTACTGTGTTTTTTTTCTTTTTTGTATTGCTTAGTTTCATTTTCCTCTTCTGTTTGAAAATTCTTATGTATTACCTGGATAATTATTCTTCAGTAATTTTCTTTTTCATTATTACATAAACATTTTAAGACTAAATTTTTCTCTTAAACCTGACTTCAGCTATTTCTTGCCATTTTTAAGATAAATTTCATTATCTGTGTTTGCTAAGTATTGTGTAATTTTAAATTTATTTCCTCTTTAACTCACATGTATCTGTACTAATTATATTTTGGGGAGATTTATTTAGGTTTTCTAAATGGCCTAATACTTGGTTAATTTTTTTGTGGCTATTCTGTTATTACTTCAAAAGAAGTTGTTTTGTTTGTTTAAAGATTATAGAAATTTATATCAATTACCTTGTTAATTTTGTCCCTTAGGTATAAGAAGACCTTGTTTATTTCTGTTCTACTTGCTTTTTTGTGAGTGGGGGAAAGGAATTCAAATTCCCTATCACTGATGTGATTCCATCTATATCTCTTTGTTTCCACTAGTCTTTGCTTTATGGATTTTAATGTTATTTGATTCACAGATATTATAGCTGTAAACCTTCAGTTGGTTGAAATCATTATCACCATCATTGAATGCTTTCTTTGTTTTTATTTAATGTTTATGGCCCTGAATTTAATGTATTTGGTACTAGTTCATAAACCCTTAAACCTCTTTTGTTTACATTTCTTCGAATACCTTTGCTCACCCTTCCATTTTCAACCATCCCTAATCACCTTGTTTTAAGTATATCTCTTGTGTACCACATATAGCTGTTTTGCTTTCAAGAATATCTATCTTTCAATAGACAAGGAAATTCTTTTTACAATTATATATAAGACCAATTTGTGTGGCCTGATTCTGTCACTATATTTAGTGCTATATGTGCTCCTTCTATTTCTTTAGACAATTTATTGGCCCTCCTCTGTATGTGGTCTTTAAATTAGTATACTTTCACTTTGTCTCACTTGCCTTCCCTCCTGTCATTCCCTTCACAATTTTGGGTGATTACATTTTTACTAGTCCTGAAATTTAAATTATATCTTTGAATATCTTCTCTTTCTGTTATTTGATTTATCAGCTGTATATGATGCATTTTGAATCTCCAGCTCTAAAAAGAGAGAATATCAGCATACATCTACTACCGTCTCCTTCTTTCTCATTTAAGTTTTGGTAGTTATATTATTTTTACATTTCATATTTCTATTACCATAATGGCCACAGGGTTGCATTTTTTCTTTATCCTAGAATTAGATGGCTTCAGTAGCCTCTGCATTTGCTGTTCTTACTCCATTTTCCTCTTCTTCAGCTGCAATTTAGCTTCTGACTTTCAAGAAATTTCAAACTCCTTCAAGAAAGGTTTCTTGGAACAATGATCTCTGAGTTCTTATATGTTCAGAAGTGTTTTTCTGTGGCCTTTATACTCAAATGATTGCTTAGTTGGGAGTAAAATTCTTGGTTCATGCTTTTCCTAAGATCTTCCCAGGTATCACTGTACTATGTGCTAGTTATATATTCTGCTCCGGAGAATCGTGTGAACAGTTGACAGAAGGACAAGAGAGGAGATTTTTAAAAATCATAAAAATCTAAAATAAATTCCCTCCATAGCAAAGCATTTCAAAACAACATCCAATATACCTCAGTTGTATCTAAAAACATTATTGTAGCATGTCATGTGATAACGATATACATTACCATGTCCCAGGGTGTTAAGAAAAATGTAAATTACTTTCAATGTTATGTATAAAAATTCAGACAGATGTAAATTTGTTTATAAATATCCCTCTACTGATTAATTATATTAATTAGTATTAATTATATTAGTCTAATATTTTAAACATCTGGTAATTTTAGCTGATTAAAAAGTTTAGTTCTGTGAAATTACTTATATCCTAAGGACTCAAGAAAAATACGGTGCTTCTGCCTATAACAGTTTTTCTCAAATGGGAGTACAACTGTCATATTTACTTGAGAAGATTTTTAAACATTAGACAATTCCACCACTCCCTGTCACTTCTGTTTGAGAATTGGTAATTTAGTTCCAAATGAAATATGGTAGGGAGAAGGAGAGGGAACATTGTTGGACTAAATTTTTTAAGGCAAGCTTCTTGATGAGGTGACTCTGGACCTGTATAGATTTTTGTCAAGGTAGAAGGGAAAGGGAGCATATTTGTAGATCCCTGGAAAATGAAGTGTTGGTCAGAAAGTGCCACATAATAAGTACCGCTTGTAAGGGCCCTGTTTATAGTGTTGCCACTTTTTCCGGCTGGTCTAAGATATGAGTTGTGTACCTACCTTTGTCCAGAGGCAGCATTTTCTGTCTCTGAGAACTTGAATCAGCAGGATTGGCAGCAAACGAAGTTATTTTTTCAGTCAGTTATGTGATTAGAGCACTTGAAACAGGCTAAATTCCAAAATGCTATCTTAACTTGATTTCCATTCAGACTGGAGGTTGGTTGAAAAGAATCACTGAGTGATTCTCAATTCAGATCTCTTGAGGGTTTCTGTCAAGTATGGGCCTAGGACTTCAGAGAAGTTCTGGGGAAAAGTTCCATTATGAGGAAAAACAGTTGAATTTGCTTTCCATTAACCAGCCAGCACAATTTTTATTGTTCTGGGTGTGTGTGGGGAGGTCAGGGGGAGTATTTAATGACAGGTGTGTATTTTGTTTTAAAGAAAAATAGTTATCTGAACTCCTGTTTAGTATTTGAACTACTATTTTAGTAGTTTCTGTATGGAATTTCTGTTCTAAAGGTTCCAAGGTCTATTTTTAACACATGAAGATTTTAAAGCAGGAGCAAATTAACCCATGCCTTGCAATGCACTATGAATCTTTACAGTAATTTCTAGGCTTTTCTGTTTCCTAAGGTACAGCTAAAGGTATGTTACATATTTTAATTCTTTATTTTATTCAACAAACATTTGTTGAGCATTGTGAATTGGAGAAACACAGATATATAAAATACCTCCCATATATTCCAAGAATCCATGGAAGCAATTGTCTACAGAGACCAAATGCATGGGAACTTTGGGAAGTACATGGAACTAAGTGGGGGCTCTGTGGCGTGTTTGGTATTTCCTGGACTTAGGGATTCTTAAGCATCCAATATCCATTACCCAAAGTCTGTGGCCTCCCTGTGACCATCATTAATAAGTCAGGCCTGTGGCATGTCCTTCTTGCTGCACCTTTACTTTCTAATCAGTTCTCACTCAATACAAGAAAATTTTAAAATTTTCATTTATTCTAGGTGTAGTTTATGAAATGTTTATAAACTTACGATTTGTAGACAGAGGGATTAGAGACAAATTGCATCTCTGAGCCTTATTAACTGTGTGACATTAGGCTCTTAATCTGATCTGTAAAATGGGAATGATGTGAAGGGTCCTTATGAAGATTAAATGAGGTAACATAGGTAAAGGACTTCGCAAAGTGCCTGACATACAATAATTTGTCAATAATTATGTGTATGTGATATATATTCCTCTCACAATTATTGTTTTCAATAAACTATGAACTCCTTAAAGGCATGAAATAAGTCTACTCAGTTTTTTTATCTGAGAGTTAGGAACAGTGTGTTGCATGAGACAGTTATGAAACAAATGTTTGTTCATTATGAAGGAATATTAATAAATTATGCAAGGCTTCCAGCTGCTGAGATCTTCAAGAGAAAGCATGTGCTTTCAAGTTTCCAAGGACATGGGTGATGCCTCATTTCCTATAATCAGCAGTGTCCTTTAGGGTATATATAAGTCAGGTGCTGAGTTTGAAAGGCCTGGGGTTGATTGTTATTGTATCATTGTGTAGATTGTAAAAGAGAAAAGAAAAAAAATCCATAGGATTATAAAAGAAAAAAAAAATTCATCCATAGATGAATGATGATACATCCACTTCAGTGGAACTATTTAGCATTTAAAAACAGATGGATCAATATATCCTGACACTTAAAGGAGCACTACAATGTATTGATAAGCAAGTGGAACATGATGCAAACACATACAACCACACATAAAAGGACTCAATTATTTTGAACTATATATAAACTACTTCTGTGTCTATTCATTTACCCACATATCCACTCATCAATCTGTTATTTTTATACCTACATCTATAGAAGAGGCTATATATCTACCTATTCATTAATCCATCTATCCTCTCTCTATCCATCTTCTCTTTGTAAACATGAAGAAAAAGGAGTTCTGAGGATACAGACTAAACTGATAAAAATGGATATTGTGGATGTTGGAGTGGGCAAGGGAAACTTTTGCTCTATCTGCAACATTGTAATGTCTTATAAGGAGAATCATTTAATGAATTCTTGTTTTTAAGCTCTATTGAGTATTAAACAAGAAATCATGGGGTTATCTCCTTGTTGAAAATATTGTATCCTGTGTCAGAAGATGTTTTGCCTATGTTCTCTTCTAGGAGTTTTATGGTGTCATGTCTTATATTTAAGTCTTAAAGCCATTTTGAGTTTATTATTGTGTATGGTGTGAGGGTATGATCTAACTTAATTGATTTACATACGGCTGTCCAAATTTCCTAACACCACTTGCTGAAGAGACTGCCTTTTCCCCATTGTATATTTTTGCCTCCTTTGTCGAAGATTAATTGACCATAGGTGTATGGGTTTATTTATGGGGTCTCTATTCTGTTCCATTGATCCATATGTCTGGTTTTGTGCCAGTATCATGCTGTTTTGATTACTGTAGCTTTGTAGTATTGTCTGAAGTCTGGGAGGGTTATGCGTCTTGATTTGTTCTTTTTCCTCATGATTTCTTTGGCAATTCTGGGTCTTTTATGGCTCCATATAAATTTTAGGATTATTTGTTTTAGTTCTGTGAAAAATGTCATGGGTAATTTTTTTTTTTAATTAGTTAATTTATTTATTTTTGGCTGCATTGGGTCTTCATTGCTGCATGCGGGCTTTCTCCAGTTGTGGCGAGTGGGGGCCACTCTGTTGCAGTGCGCGGGCCTCTTATTGTGGTGGCTTTCTCTTGTTGCGGAGTATAGGCTCTAGGTGTGTGGGCTTCAGCAGTTGTGGCTTGGGGGCTCCAGAGGGCAGGCTCAGTAGTTGTGGTGCACGGGCTTAGTTGCTCTGCGACATGTGGGATCTTCCTGTCCCAGGGCTCGAATCTGTGTCCCCTGCATTGGCAGGCAGATTCCCAACCACTGCACCACCAGGGAATTCCTGTCATGGGTAATTTGATAGAGATCACATTAAATCTAGCTTGCTTTGGATAGTATGGCCATTCTAACAATATTAATTCTTCCTCTGTTAGAAAATTTTAATCTGAAATTTAAATTCCATATTTTTTAAATTAATTAATTTAATTTTGGCTGCATTGAGTCTTTGTTGTTGTATGCAGGCTATCTCTAGTTGTGGCAAGTGGGGGCTATACTTCGTAGTGGTGCGAGGGCTTCCCGTGGCAGTGGCTTCTCTTGTTGCGGAGCATGGGCTCCAGGTGCTTAGGCTTCAGTAGTTGTGTCACATGGGCTCAGCAGTTGTGGCTCCCAGGCTCTAGAGTGCAGCCTCAGTAGTTGTGGCACACGGCCTTAGTTGCTCCACGCCACATGGGATCTTCCCGGACCAGGGCTCGAACCCGTGTCCCCTGCATTGGCAGGCGGATTCTCTACCAGTGTGCCACCAGGGAAGCCCTAAGTTCCATATTTTAAGCTATGTTTCTTTCAATGCTTTTTTTGATATGTTACTCATAATAATGTATTAACAGTAGTATACGTTTCCTTTTTGATTACACAAAACTAAAATTAGGATTTTACATGAAAAACTAGACTTTGGAATGCTCGTTCTGTCCATTCTTCATATTATGTCTGTTTTCTTTTCCCAGAAATGCAGTTTTTTTCCTGCAGGTCACCTCCAGGCTTCACAGCATTTTACTAGGGCTCTCAAAGTTGGCTGAGAAAATACAAAATCATGACGTGGTATTTAGTGCTTTCTTAACTTACAGAGTATTCCAGAATCCATTCTCAAAGTCCCATATCTAAAGGAACCTACATCTCTTACTGGAAAAAGGAAAGAGTAGCAGAAGTCCTTGCCTGAATGCCCACATTCAGTCATTTTTCTATTGTTATTCTCCTCTGGAGTATATCACCTCTAGGGAAGTTGCCCTATCAGATTTCCAAATGGAGTTCCATCTGGTATCTAAGATAGCATTTACATTTTCTCATATTTTCATATCCTTTTTGACTTCACAGTAGTCTGAAGGATATGTGACCCTTGACTCTTTGGTCTTCATTATAATTATGATATTAAACAGCTTTTCTAGTTTCTCATTAAGAATGATAATCAAAACTTTTCATAATTTTGATTTGCTCTAAAGATTTTTTGCTGGACTATTAGCTAATGGATGTTTATGGAAACATAATTTTATCTTATTACAGTGTTTTAAATAATTTACATATTCCTGGTAACATAGCTATTTGAAACTCAAAAATGTAAACATAGGTTGTCATGGATACATACATGAAGAAACTTACTTCATACATTTATTACAAAACTACTTGTTTATTTTTAGTATGTAATGTAGTGTAATCCAAAAAACTGCTGCTGTAATTGAGGTTCATTTTCGTTTTCACTAAGGTTATTTTATTAAGCATATTGCTCCTTGTTTTTCTTTTCATTTTTTTTTTCTCTAAAGACATTATATTGCCAAAGGGCATAGTTTAAACTTTGTGTCAAAATGACTGATCAGCAGTCTAGGTTGACTTTTGCTGCCTTTCCTTTCTCTGGCTGATATGTCAAGTCAGGTCTATATATAACCCTCAGAATAATGCTTATTATAATGTGTCAGACCAACTCACTAGGGAGCTCATAGAAATTTAATTGACCCAGAGGGGAAAAAAAATAAAACCCTAGCTCCCCCTAAAAAAAGTCAGCAAATCTCCCTGTGCTTTGCCTTTTAAGGGTACAATAACAATTACTAAAAACAGACTAGAAGCAAAAAACACATTGAAACAATTATATTTTTGGGTTTTTTTGTTTGTTTGTTTTGGCCGTGCCATGCGGCATGTGGGATCTTAGTTCCCTGACCAGTATTCGAACCCATGCCCCCTGCGTTGGGAACACAGAATCTTAACCACTTGACCACCAGGGAAGTCCAAAAAACACATTGATACCTAAGAAAGTAGGGGAAAGAGAATGAATGGATGGGTAGGTGGAAACAGTATAGGTCAGGTTGCCCAGGAGCAAAGAGTTAGATAAAAAGAATTGGGAAAGGTTTTTTTAGTTTGTTTGAGTAGACCAAGATTGCGTAAGACTAAAATTAAAATGATCAGATGAAACTTTGTTGAAGTAACTTGCTTGGATAAAACATACTGCTGCTAGGTACACGGAAGTTTAAAAATCATGAACCTTACGAAATTTAGAACTCTAACTCATTTTTGTACTTTTTTTTCCCCACAGGGTTGGCCATAAAGTAAGGGATATTTTGGTGAAACATAACAGAGAAAATATACATTTTGTTTGATAACTGACAAATATGAAAAGAAGTTTAGAATACATATTTTTAAAAGCCAGCTCTATTAACTAATATAATAGCTAATGGGACAAGGTTCTACCAGTGGAAAAATACAAAACTGCTTTGAAGATTGGGTACTGTTTATATAAAGTAACAGAATCTGACAGTGCGTGAAAAATGCATCTTCACATAGGCAGAAGAGACAACTTTAATGTAAATTGCAAGGCAAGCTTCTTTTTTATAAATTATCAGTGAAAAATAAATCTGAGAATGTTACCTTTGTTAAAGTTAGTGTGCTCAAATTAACTTGGTGTTTTTTGATAATCTGATTTTAATATTAAAAATTAAACATCTGATTTGATCTCAGGTTAAATTATACATATAAAATATATAGAAAAATGGAAAAGTCTTAAGCAGCACAGAGCCTTAAACATATTAGGTAGACATTCAATATATGCTTGTTGGAGCTGCTACTGCTGGATGAATTTTCCAGCGTGGCTCACCAAGTTTTTGGTGTTATGAATTTGATAACATTAAAATGTCAGCATAAACTGTTCCACTGTTTCAATGTCTAAATAATTTGAGTTACAGACAGGGATGGGTATTTGGCACAAGCAACTGTAGTAATTTCTGCATGCTCTGTTTCCTCACAGAAATGAGGTAAGAGAGAGCTTGGTGAATGCTAAATTTTTACAAAAGAACCACAGGCTTACCCAATAGCATTGCTCAAATAGATGTAGGTAGACTACTAAGCTAGAGATAGAAAGAACTTAGAGTTTAGTGGAGATAGGCATGCAGTGCAATGATTCCTATAATGATGTATGTGGTACGACAGAGCTCGGGAGTCAAGGGAAGCTGTGCACAGATGATATAACATTTGAGCTAGTTCAGAGGATGATTACAAGTCTGCCAGGTAGATTGGGAGAGGAGCATGGGAAGGAGTGGTGTAGTAGATTCCACCTATGTCCTTTCAACCCATTTTCAGTGCACTTTGCCTCAGCATAAAATGCCTCACATCTGTATCTCTTTGCTTGATAATGCTGGCAGTATGGAAGTGCTGGTGAATAGAACCCTCCCCCCTCAGTAGCCCCCAACCAGTGACTGACAGGCGTTGGTGTACAAATGCCCTGGCTCCCTCAGCCTTTGGGTAGGATAACTCTGGGAAGTAGGTTCGACATCATACAAAGCATCCCAGTGAAATGAAGCTCCAGGTACTCACTGTGGTAACTTAACATCCTCATTGTCTTTCCCCTAACTGGTTTCAATTCCTTCTTTCCTTCTTTGTTTCCTGGGATAACTACCAAACAAACTGCTTGGGCTCAAATTCTTGTTCCAGGGTTTGTTTTGGAGGGAGTTCAACCTCAAATATTTAAGACATTTCAGAACAAGTGGCCACCATGTCCAAAGGCATTTTAGAGATGCGCTGTCAAGAAATGTCCCAGCTTAAGCTCTTCTCTTGAGAAATAGGAAACTGGAGGTCTAGAGAGATAGATGCCTGGTCCAGTGTCACAAACATTAAAGAAAAAATTCTACCCTTTGGACTCCAAATTTAGTGTTTTGACACTAGTCAACATTAAGTGTATATATATATATATATATATATATATATATAACAAAGGTAAAGCTTAATATAGAAATCCTGCAGTGGTAACAAAACCCTTTCTGTTCAGTTTTGAAAACATTCAGATATTATATACTGGTGTTTTTGATGATATCCTTCACAGATAAGGACCTTGACTGTATTACAGACCCAGTGAATGGAATTTCAGAAACCATCAAAATACAAGTATAGTAACAGGGTATTAAAGATGTTATTGTGGATGAAGCAGCTTCATTTCATGGGAAATCAAAAGGTCATGCCAACATAATTGGGATTTTGCAGGAAAGCAACTAACAGAATTACAAACATGAGTGAAAATGGTATATAAAAAAATGTAGTCAGCCTATGAAATGTAATAAAAATTTATTGTAAGTGGTAGTAATATTATTAATTCCATTGTTCAAGACCTCACAGATATGCTTCAAACACTGTCATGTTTTATTGCAGATTCAGACGGTCAGATGTTGTCCAAGTAATCTCATTAACTCAGAATATTCCAGGTTTGTGTTTGAAAAGTCCCTTTAACTCAATAAATAATGCATGGAAAAAAAGGATGTCTTGAAAACATGAGTGAAGAAAGACCTACTTGAAATCATCGGAAAAAGAATAGAATCAGAATCAGAGGTCAAAAGGCAGGGTTATATCCATCCCCAAATTAAAAACTAGGTGTTCACAGTTTGTTACAATCATTTTGAACATGAAAATCCATCTTAAATATGAGTTTTAGTATTTTTTGTGTTTACATTAAGTACTCAAAGTATTTGTAAAATGTGCGATGATATCAGAATCCCAGTCAACTAGATGCTATTTATAAAGATGTCTGAAGCTAAGTGCATTGGTAAATTTTAGTACTTTTAATACAACTAATTAAATTGTTGAAAGTAGCAGATTAAGAACCAGAAGCTTAAGAACATGCTAATAGTCTAGGTTTCTTAGGTTTCTGTGGAAATTTTAATTTTACATGTCAAAGTTAAATGTATCATGTTCAGTGTACTTGATTTTGGATCTTGTAAATATAAAAAGGTAAAAATGGGATATATATAATTTTTACATTTAAACATTACTGAACACGTGACAAATGAGTTCGACATCAAGGGTGTAATCTGCATACTTCTGAGCATAGAAACTAATTACATTTGAATATGATATAGTCCAGCTCAAGCACACCCTCTTGAACCCCTGAGATGACCGCAGACAGAGCCAGTTGCTTTATTCCTCTGCTAAAATCATAGCTTGTTTACATTTATTTTATTATGCTTTTCATTGTAATCTGTTTATACAATATGTTAAAATACAGTATTTTCCTGTATAAGTGCATGTATGATTCAACTGTTAGACACTAGTCCTGTTACTCGTATCTCAGGGCCAGGCCATAGTGGAAGGTCAGTAAATGTTTGGGTGGATTGATGGATGGATGAATGAAAGAATGAAAAATATGCTAATTTAGAGCAGTCATTGAGGAATGTTATGTGCCTGTTGGCTTTAAAGGTACCATAACATTAAAATACTTTCAAACATTATTCTAGGGTGGCACAAAGGACCAAACTTGAGTAGATGTCAGGATGCCACATTGAGGAAGAAGAGGAGATTAAAAGAGGTAGAATTGGAAAATATTAGGAGGATGAAGAAGAAAAGGGAAGTAACTCTGTTTTCAAACACCATGCAATTTCCTTTGGAAATGAAAGGTGTTGTAGAGCAGGGATTTAAGACACTGGAGACAAAGTGCCTGGGTTGAAATCATGTCTCTGCCACTTCCTAGCTGTGTGACTTTGGGGAGGTCAGCTTTTCTGTCCTTCAGTCTCTTCATCCATAATTTGCTTCATAGGGCTGTTTATTCTAATGCATAAAGCTGCAAGTAACAGAAGACTTACTAGCTGCTTAAATACTAAAGGCACTTAATTATATAGTATAAGTAGAAGTCTCAGAGGTAGTAGATTGTAGGTTGGCTCAACAGCTCAGGATATGAAGGCCCTGGATGCCATGTCTGTCTGTCTTTTGACTCATGGCTTCAAGATGATTGTTATAGCTCCAGGCCTCCCCTTCTCAAATGACAGCATCCCAAAGGTAGGGAACAAGTAGAACAAGCCAAGTAAGTGGCTTGGCATAGGGGCTGCAAGAGAACTTGGTGCCTTTCTTGTTTTTCATAAAGGGAAATCTTTCCCCTAACACGCACATCAGTTCTTTCCCTTTTTGACAAGAACTAAAGGTGAGGGAGGCTTAGAAAACAAGTATCTTTTTCTTAGCCTTTCCAGCAGAAGGACAAATAAGAAAGTGGTTAAGAATGGGAACTGACTTGCCAGCCAAGAGTATATGTCACTTTTGTTGTAAGGATTATTACTGCTTAGCACCATGCCTGGCACAGATTTGATGTTGTTATTATTACTATTATTATTGTTATTATTGAATACTTATTTGATACATATTACAGTTATTATTATAACTACTCTGGAATGCATTGAAGAGAATAAATCCAGTATTATTAAAGGTTTTCCAAGGGAATATAGATTCCTTTCTACCACTTACAATTATTTTTATAAATTATTTACAAACTCAGACATTACTATTGTTCTCCTCTTAGTATTATCCCTACCCCAACCCTTTCTTTATCACACCCCTACTCTGATTTGTGTAAATTGCCAACTAAGAGAAGTCATTTTTTCCTGTTTTCAAGACTGAAATGTAAACAGTGGTTTTTCTAACATATCAGTTAAGATGAATGGAAACTTTTGTTTTAATTATTTTTAATATTCTCAGGAATTAAGGTTAAATTTTACCTCAGAGCTTCACAACTAATAAAATTTTCATTGCAGAGGACCTCTTGAGGTAATAACTTGCCACACAGCCATTTCTATGTGGACTGTTTAGCTAATGGGAAAATTCATGTTATATGCTATTCTCATCAATTTAATCTTTGAGGACATCACTTATTTCAGTTACAACATGAATTGTAGTAAGAGAGGACAGCATTTGGGGAAGATTAAATAGCATGTATTCAGGGAATCAAGTAAGAATACCAAAGAGGTTAACAAAACAAACAAAAATGAAAAATGACCTCTAGAGAAGAGACAGAAAGATGAAAGTAATAAAATCTACATCACAGTTTTTATGCTAGCAAATTAGGAGACCTCTTTCAATGTCCTAATCACTAGTCTTTTATATTAAACAAGTTATATACTAGTATAACTTGCAAAGTCAGAAGCCTTGAACAATAGTATTTTTCATGTTTCTAAGTAGAAAAGCAAATAATCACATTTTAAAATCAATTTTTATATTGGAGCAAGCAGAAACATACATGACTATTTGAAATATATGTCACAGGTATACGGAAGGATCAGAAGCCCAATTAGAGGGAGAGTATCTCCCCAGGGAAACCTGATGTGATTTCCGTTTAATAAATGGTTGAAGTATTAGGAAAATGGCACTAAAACCCAGACCTGTTATTATTTGTATGCTGTATTGTTTCTTTTTTAAAAAGTTTTATTAAGATATAATTTTTATACCATAAAATTCACCCGTTTGAAGTATACAGTTCAGTGGTTCATTCTATTATTTTTAAGTGAAGCAAACTGAAAAAAAAAAAAAGATAAAAGATAAAGAGAGAATGCTTGGAAAATGCTGATTTCCAATTAGAAGTTTATGTAAGTACTAAAAAATCAATTGGAAGACAAATTTTTCATTTAAAACCCCAGAACAAATTAAAAGTAATATTTATGCATTGCATCATTCTCTGTATCCTGAGTTCAGGCAACCTTAGTGTTAGCACAGGATCACCTGCCTGGGAACAGAAAAGCACTAGTTTTTCTCCTCAGATGACTGGAAACAAATATAAACTAAGAGAAAGCTGGAAGGAGAAGGAAATAGGAGAGACCTTTGATGTGGAACCAGGTGTGAGAGTTTGAGAAAGGAGGTTTTTGTTGCCATGCTTCATTTTTATTTTTTCTTGATTTCTAATACTTCCTCTTTCCAAAGTTTCGTTGTCTATTTCTAACTGCAAAAGTTCCTTGAACATAGATTTTCAACTGTTTAAATGATGTAAAAAGGTTACTTTCCTAAAAATAATACTTGAAATGTGTCATCCAAGCCTGAAGCTTCCTTTTGGACATTTTGCAGAACTTGAATCTATTGCATATGAGTCCTTCAGTGACATGTCAAAAGTAAGGAACTGATGAGGATTACAGCTCAAAGTCATGTGCTTCTCCACGTGGAAAATTAAAGAGAAATAAGATAACCATCTTTTTAAAAAAAGGATTAAAATAATTGGAATTGCTTAGCCATTTTACCAAAGTTTATGTTGACACAGTTGCCAAATATGTATATTGTCTGTAATCCCACTAATGAATCTTCAAAACTCAGTTATCATTTCTTCATGTTACTGTGTTATGCTCAGACAGGCTTGTCTTAAGTATTTACTTAAGTGCTTAAGGTCATCTATTCACTTGATATTTGTTAGACTATTAGATTTTTATTTGATACTCGTTTTTTTTTTTTAACAGAGGAGAAGCTATATCAGATGTAATAGAATTTTGCCTTAGTCTGAAGCTGTGAAAATGGGGGCATTTCATCTTTATTTCTTTGAAGTAATATCTTTGTCTATTTTGTGTGAATTTCAGTAGTTTTTAAAATTGAGTTTTAAGGAAAAGCCACAACATAAAAAATAACTTTTTGCATTATGAAGCACATGCTTGGAACATTATGTTTACCTCCATTCTATAAGAAAATTTTACCTTTGGGTCTAGAACTTAAAGGAAAATTTGGTATCAACCACTAAAAACTGAAGAACTAATAATTTTCTATAATTGACATGGTTTGCTTTCCTTCCTCTTGTTTTGCCCCACTCTGATCTGTTTTCTACGGATAGTAGAGTCGTTTTCTAAAACACAATCCTGATCACAAAACCTTAAAACCTCTCCCACCCCATCCAATTTAATGATACAGTTCAAACATCTTAGTTCAAACTGTCCCCATCCACCCCCAGCCTGTTGTTGTGCTACACAACACTTCTTATATTCAGAAAGTACCATGGGGCCTCTTACTTCTTTGCCTTTACCAGAGTGCTATCTTACTCTCATATCTGTGGCTAAGTTTGCCAAACTCTTTTGCTTCCAGAAATTGCGTTTCTCTCTGTGCTCCAGACTGAGAGGCCACCCCGAGATGCTCCCTTTAGCATTTTGTGTGTAGCCCTATCTAGATCTGGATTAAGGAGCAAACCTGGGAGTACCTACCTGGTCCCTGTTCTGTAATGGGCATTTGATTTCCTTAGACATATATAAAACTGGAAATGTCCCAAGGAGGAGGATATTACATTTATTAGAGCTCCTTTTAAGGAGACTAATGTATGTGGTTGGGAAGATTTGATTGAAAAGTAAGTAGGGTTGAAGAATAAAAATCCCCAGGAAGTAGATTACAATCACAAAGTGATCCTAGTCCCAAACTACCTTCTCAGGTATATGAGTCTAGTTACCTGTGACACTTTTGCGTTACCAGATGGAGCATCCATATTTGGTGTTAGAGCTGAACAAATCAGGGCAATAGAGGAGAGGCTGGGCCTAGCAATCTTAAATCATTCCCCACGTGACACTCACCTTACTCCAAAGTAAGGTTTAAATGATTAGCCCTTCTTGAGCCACTACGTAAAGAATTTATGTCTTGAGTTTGTCTAGGAGGGTGTCTCTGTCCGGTCTTGCCTTTAGTCTGGCACTTACCATGCTATGTGAACTGCTTGTTTTCTCAAGTAATGTGCTTATGTCATCATTGTGTGGACTATATACTAATCGTTTTATATCCTCAGCACCTGGCATAGTTCTGGGCACATAGCAGACTTTCAGAGGGTGGTTAGATTAACAAATCTGTCCAGTGAGTTGGTAAATGTTAATTATATCACTTATAAATGGGTGTCTTCATAAATTTGCTAAAATCTTAAATTCAGGGTTAGGCTGCAAGTGTGGCACCAAACAAATTCTAGACCTAGGGATAGATATTTATGTAATTCCTCAGCAAACAATACGTAGTATTTGTATTATGTTAACAGCCCTTAAAATTCTGCTCTATTTTACTGAGAAAAATTAAGACATCTAAAACTTGTTGATGTTTTTCTTTTTTCCTGAAGGTAAGCATATGCTGAGGTATATCCGGCCCAGATATTTCATAGCATAAACTCCAGTAGAATAAAACTCTCCAATTATATCTGTGATGCCAGTTGGCTCTGGGTGAGTTTATGAGGCTGTCCTATTACACAGACCCTATAGTAAGTGTTAGGCAGTATTCACTTTTTATTCAAAATGGGTAATGCTGAAAATGATTTATTTGTGGCACAATGAAATAGATGGAAACTATCTAGGAAGGAATTAGTATTAAAATCTAAAATGTTAGCTCTGGAAAAAACTCAGCACAGCATCAACATCACTCTTATTATATTTTAAAATTTATTTTATTGAAGTATGGTTGATTTACAATGTTGTGTTAATTTCTCCTGTATAGCAAAGTGATTCAGTTATACATAAGTATATACATTATTTTCCATATTCTTTTCCATTATGGTTTATCACAGGATATTGAATGTACTCCCCTGTGCTATATAGTAGGACCTTGTTGTATATACATTCTATATATAATAGTTTGTATCTGCTAATCCCAAACTACCAATCCATCCCTCTACCATCCACCCTCCCCCTTGGCAACCACAAGTCTGTTCTCTATGTCTGTGAGTCTGTTTCACAGATAAGTTCATTTGTGTCATATTTTAGATTCCATATATAAGTGATATTGTATGGTATTTGTCTTTCTCTGTCTGACTTACTTCACTTAGTATGATAATCTCTAGGTCCATCCCTGTAGCTGCAAATGGCATTATTTCATTCTTTTTTATGGCTGAGTAATACTCCATTGTATATATGTACCACATCTTCTTTATCCATTCATGGACATTTAAGTTGCTTCCATGTCTTGGCTGTTGTAAATAGTGCTGCTATGAATATAGTGGTGCGTGTACCTTTTTGAATTATAGTTTTGTCCAGATATGTTCCCAGGAGTGAGATTGCTGAATCATATGGCAACTCTAGTTTTGTTTTTTTGCGGAGCTATCATTCTGTTTTCCATAATGGCTGCACCAATTTACATTCCCACCAACAATGTAGAAGGGTTTGCTTTTCTCCACACCCTCTCCAGCATTTGTTCTTTGTAGATTTTTTTAATGATGGCCATTCTGACTGGTGCTAAGTGGTACCTCATTGTAATTTTTATTTGCATTTCTCTAATAGTTAGCAATGTTGAACATCTTTTCATGACCGTCACTCTTATTTTATACCATTATCCTGGATCCAGAGGAGGGGGGTGCCATCACAAAATTCCCCACTCCTACTTAGTGGTACAGCCTGGAGAAGAATCCAGCTGCCTTGGCTTCCATACTACTCCCATTCTACGTAATCATGTCTCTGTGGCTTCTGCTTCTCGCCCTCCTCTCTAACCCCAATCAGAACTGGAGGTGACAGATGGCAGATTTGTGTTGCAGAGGGAAATAGCTAAAGGGTGACTGAAAATTTGCTGTCCAGTGTATGGGAAAGATGCCAACAGAAGATGACCTTACAGATGAATGCTTAAGGAGTCACATAATTCGAAGAGACTAAAAATTGTCATAATTGATAATTCCAGAAATTTTGGATTTAGCTAAGTATGTTTTTATAAGGTTGTGTTACGATGAGTTCCTTTTGTTGACTTTCTTCTTTGTCATTTTGCCTCTTGCCCATCTTTCCTATTGTTAAGGTTTAGTGAGTTTT
This sequence comes from Tursiops truncatus, assembly GCF_011762595.2. Taxonomy (NCBI): domain Eukaryota; kingdom Metazoa; phylum Chordata; class Mammalia; order Artiodactyla; family Delphinidae; genus Tursiops; species Tursiops truncatus. The sequence continues at coordinate 67,486,729 of NC_047039.1, read as the reverse complement.
CAAGTTGGATTTTTCCCCATCTGGTTTGCTACCAGTTGACAGCTCTTAGAAACAGATGTTCTCCATTTTCTGGCTACTAGTCCAGAGAGCTTAGTTTGAGGTATTGACTCTGATCCTCGAAGTCTCTAGTGGCTTAAGTTCTGGCGAACTCAGAAATCCATGTTACATTTATTCAGTAGCCAGTCAATAAGGTACATTCAATTCACTCATTGCTTTTACCAGTCATTTTTGTGGCAGAGATCGTAGCCACATTGAATCTGCAGGATTGCATCTATCAGAGACTGGGATGACAGAGATTTCATGGCATTTGGATCCTTTTATTCTATGGAGATAGTGATTGTGGGAGAGAAAAGAAGCCTTAATACTATTTGAAAATATGAAGCAATAAACTTCATTTAGAACAGATTGTGGATTATATCATAGAACAGAAGATCCCTTTAGTCACAGTTGCTGTTTAAGGAATTTTATCACACCATTTGGATGGGCCTCTAATAAAAAGAGTGATATAGGATTGTAGTTTCGTTAAGTATCAGCAAAGAAATGTTACTCCAAATAGTTTAAATATAATGAGAAAGAAAGAATTTGAGACAGGCGTGCATGTGTGTGTGCACGTGCACACACACACAGGCTTTTATAAATAGTATGCAAAATAATGAGGTCACAAAGGAAGGTGAATGGACCAGAGATGGTGTTGAGATGCTAACGGACTATGGAACAGCTATAAGAATGTATAAATGAGTATTTATTGGAACCTGGGTCAGGGATGGCCTTCCTTTAGCCTAACGTGTATGATGGGAGCTACAAAGGAAATGACTGCTAGATTTGAATGTATAAATGTTAAAAAAATTTTATAAGTTAACAAAAAGAACATAAAATTAAAAGACAAGTGGAGGGACTTCCCTGGCTGTCCAGTGGTTAAGACTACATGCTTCCACTGCAGGGGGGTGCGGGTTCGTACCCTCATCAGGGCACTAAGATCCCACATGCCTCGCAGCACAGCCAAAATATATTTATAAAAAAAAAAAAGTGGAAAACTGTAAAAATAATAACTCATCTGACGACGGGTTAATACCTTTAGTATAAAAAGAGCTGTTATGGATTAAGAGGAAAAATAAAACTCTATTACAAAGAAGAAGCAATTTACTAGAAGAATTACAATTGGCAACAGGAAAAATGGAGCTTTATAAGTTACTCAGTGAGTGCACAATACACTTCTTTTTCTGTGATCGACTTGGTATATTAATGATATACCTGGTTTTGTAAATGATTCAGTAATGACATTTTTATCTATTGCTGAAGGGCATGTAAAATGGTACATTTTTCTGAATAACAATTTGGAAATACCTATCAAGAACCTAAAAAAATATTCATCACTTATGAACCAGTTATCCTTCAACCTAATTGTATCTTAAGGAAATGATCAGAGATGTGCACAAAAATGTATGAGCAAGTTTATATATAGATAGAATTATTTATTACAATGAAAATGGAATCAGGCTGATAACGTGCAGTGAACAAAATAACACAATAGGGCTTCCCTGGTGGCGCAGTGGTTGGGAGTCCGCCTGCCGCCTGCCGATGCAGGGGATACGCGTTCGTGCCCCGGTCCGGGAGGATCCCGCATGCCGCAGAGTGGCTGGGCCCGTGAGCCATAGCCGCTGAGCCTGCGCGTCCGGAGCCTGTGCTCCGTGGCAGGAGAGGCCACAGCAGTGAGAGGCCCGAGTACCGCAAAAAAATAAATAAATTAATTAAAAAAAACACACAATAAAATTCTATATACCAATTTAATATTATAATTTCTAAGAATATTTGATAAGATGGAGGTCAATTTATGATATCATCATATTAAGTTATATATCAAGTATAATTCCTAAAATACTTGATAAAATTTTTTAAGTCACATCAATAGTTATTTATGGGTAGTGAAATTATAGACATTTTTAATTTTTGATACTCCTATGAATTAAAAAAATTTTGTATTGAAAAGTTCTTTTTTATAATCAGGGAAAAAATATATTTTCCCCAGCTTTATTACATACAAAAAATTCACTAATTGTATGGTTTGATGAATTGCAGTAATTATATGCAGTTGAGTAACTGGCATTACATTCAAGATATAGAACATTTTCATCACCCTAAAAAATTCCTCATGTCCTTTTGCAGTCAGTTCTATCCTCAAACAATTACTGCCAGTCTCTGTTCTTTCTGTCACTGTTGTTTGTCCTCTCTAGAATTTCATATATCATTTTGAGATCCATGCTGCTTATATAGGCCATTTTTTTGTTCTAAGGATTTTATTTTGAAAGAATATTCAGTATGTGGTTCACTCCAAGAATTAACCCAGGGGTGAAGAGGTGATGGGGCATAATGAAAAGAAGAAATACTGAGGCTGGAGAGTCTGGATAAGTCATCTACATCTTCTGATTCTCAGTTTGCTCATCTCTAAGATGAGGTTAAAAATAACATTTTCCTTACCTATACTTCAGCATCATTATGGATAACAAATTAGAATATGCTTGTTAAACCACTTTGTGAAGCACGTGTATCAGTTTCTGTCTTAATTATTATTGTGAGTATGATTATTATTGCTGATGTGTAGGTGAGATTTGCCTTTATGTGAAATAGAGGACTGCCTTCGTAAAGGTATATTCTGACATTAAGTTAAGCCCTAATAAATTGCTATCATGGGAGATGTTTTAGTATGGACTAGACTGTCACAAGTGGTAAATGATTGAATTCTCTAGCATGAGTTATTTTCAGATTCAGGTCCTGATATCTATACTTTCCCCTTTTCCTCTTTCTCTTTTCCAAATCCCTCTACATTTAGAGCTTGGTCTCTACTAGCAGGTTAGAGTATAAGAATGTACTCCCTTTATTAACTTTTTTGATATCTAATAAGTAATTCTTAGACTTTTCAAGGGAATGGAGTTAAGATTTGGGGAAACAAAAAGCCAGTGAAACCCAATAAATGTGCAACCCAGTTTGCAGATAAGCACCATGAAATAACTTTAAATAACTTGAAAGAAAGGATACAACAAACATGTCTAGGTCATTCATTCATTATTTATTCATTGTACAGTCACCAAATTTTGATTGAGTTTCCATCATGTTCTAGATGTTCTGTAAGACCTGGGATATAGTTGGTAATCGTCCTAATAGAAATTACAATCAAGTAGGAGACGAAGACAAAAAAATAAACAAATCATTAAATAGTTACAGATTCTGATAAGAGTAAAAAGAATTCAAACAAAAACTGCAATGAGTGATGGAGTGTAAGGCTAGAGAAATCAAGAAAGGAATCTCCAGGGAGACTACACTTAAGCAAGACCTGAAGCATGAGAAAGAGCTAATCTTGGGAAGAGCTGGAGAAAAGAGCATTAGGAGGAGAAGAAGCAACACTATGTGTAAATACCCTGTGAGAAGAAATACAGGAACTAAAAAAAAAATCAATATGGCTGACACACGATAAATACGGAAAGGTCCATAGTTGAAGACGGAGAGTTAATAAGCAGGATCAGATCAGACTGAGATGAAGACTTTGGGCTCTATCCTAACTCCCTGGGGAGAACTGGATGGTTTTACTCATGGGGATGCCTTAATCTGTTTTAATCCTGATTGTTTTCATAAAATCGAACTGATCATTCTCTCATCTGATCTGTAACGAACCGTTTAATTGCAAAGAATTTAATTAAGAAGCAAAGAAAACTTACACATATTAAAGCCTTACCTACTTATTTTCTTTTTTTTTTAATGGTCACTTGTTTTTATTTATTTAAAAAAGTTTTTTTAATTTCTTTTCGGCTGTGTTGGGACTTCATTGCTGTGTGCAGGCTTTCTCTAGTTGCGGTGAGTGGGGGCTACTCTTCATTGCGGTGCACAGGCTTCTCATTGCAGTGGCTTCTCTTGTTGCGGAGAATGGGCTCTCGGTGCGTGAGCTTCAGTAGTTGCAGCACGTGGGCTCAGTAGTTGCGGCACGCGGGCCCTGGAGTGCACGGGCTTCAGTAGTTGCGGTGCGTGGGCTCAGTAGTTGTGGTTCACAGGCCCTAGGGCGTGTGGGCTTCAGTAGTTGTGGTGCGCAGGCTCAGTAGTTGTGGCTCACGAGCTCTAGAGCACAGGCTCAGTAGTTGTAACACACGGGCTTAGTTACTGAATGGCATGTGGGATCTTCCTGGACCAGGGATCGAACCCGTGTCCACTGCATTGGCAGGCAGATTCTTAACCACTACACCACCAGGGAAGTCCCTATCTACCTATTTTCTAAAATAATAATTAAAGATTTTCGCTTTGAGATAATTTCAGGTACTATAGGACATTATAGTTCTTTCCTCTATTATCATCCCTCCACTTCCTTATTGGGGAAGGCTTCCCAGGAACACCTGGGGGTCCCATGCAGTCAGCCAGATACCCCACGCCAGCACATGTATTGTTTAGGCTCCTGTGGGTGGCTTTGGCTAGATTTAGAATAACAGCAGTCGGAATCTGATTTATTAGCCAATTTAGAAGCTATTGTTAAGTCAATTTTTTCTTTGCTACCTAATTTTCTAGTTTAACAGCTTCAGGTCAGTAGTAAAGTTTTGGTATTATTTTGTTTTCTCCCCAGATGCTTTTGTACATTTCATACGAGGGTCAAGTAACTTTGAATAATCACCATAATTTTATATGATTACACAGATACCTTTGGTATTTACTTACTATGATAGTTATCAGGCCAAGTGTATTTTTTGTATAATTGAAACTTCTTGTTACCCTGGTAAGTATCTAGAATATTGTCTTTCAGTCATGAAGACTGCTGGTTTTATGAGCTATCTAACTAAAGTATATGAAACTAATTCTATTGCCTTAAAAATAGATTTTATTTTTAATTTATATATTATAAAACATTACACAATATCTCAAGAGTTTATATTTGAATTAAAACCGTGGCTCTGAAACTTACTGTGTGAACTTGAATAAGTATTCAACCTTTCTGTGCCTCCATTTTCTCATCTAGAAAATGCATGTGGGGATAAAAGTAGGATAGTAATGAGAATTAAATGAGTTCATATATGTATATGTATATATATTCAGTATATGGAGAACTTACCCCACGTTTGCAAGAATCATGTGAATCCTTCATAAAAATTCATTTTTCTGCTTAATAACTACTGTGTCCCGGGCCTTGTGTTAAAAATATTGGCATACCAAATGAATAAGGAGAAATCATTGTCTCACCAGAGAGACCTAAGCTTCTAGCCCAGGACAGGCTGCCCCAGCCAGATGGAACAGGAGAGTAGGGAAGGAATGTGGATGTTAGCAGTAAGAACATAAGAAACCCAGAGCTGGGAAGATCCCACATGCTGCGGAGCAGCTAAGCCCGTGCACCACAACTACTGAGCCCGCGCTCTAGAGCCCATGAGCCACAACTACTGAGCCTGCGTGCCACAACTACTGAAGCCTTCGTGCCTAGAGCCCGTGCTCCACAACAAGAGAAGCCACCACCATGAGAAGCCCGCACACCGCAAAGAAGAGTAGCCCCTGCCTGCCACAACTAGAGAAACCCCATGTGGAACAACGAAGACCCAATGCAGCCAAAAATAAATAAATAAAAATAAACTAATTAATTAAAAAAACAAAAAAAAAGAAACCCAGAGCTATTGGGAGAACCATTGGTCCTCCTGTGCTCTGCAGGATTCTTACGTTAAGGTTAGATGCACAAGTTACTTTTTCTGTTTTCAGATTGTGTCAGTGATCAAATACCACCTTCCTTTTGGAATGCAACCAAAAACTTGTATAGATCTTTTTGTTTTTAATTGTAGTGGTGTAGTGTGAACAGCACAGATTATAGAACCAGATGCACAGATTTTAGAATCAGACCTGGATTCAAGTCCATTTACTACCCATGTGACTGTTGACAAAAATAGTAAATAGTAATAAGAATAGGAAAGGGTTTTATTTGAGCCAAACTGAGGACTAGCCTAGAAGCCCGCTTCCCAGATTACTCTGAGAAACCGCTCCAGAGAAGCAGGGTTTTCAGTACAATTTTATATCTTGTCAGAACAAAGAACATTAAACATTTCTTCAGGGGTTACATTTCTTCAGGGTTTCAAAAAAAAAAGAACAGACCAGCATGTACACAGTGAGTCAGTATGGCCTTGGCACCTGGGAAGGTAGCCTTATCATCAGAGGAGTACCAGCATTGGCATTCTAGGAAGAGGGGCATTTAATCTTTATTTTTAACATGGACATTCTTTATTTCTGGTCAGTGTGCCCTTTTCTTTCATTAAAGCAGATGTACAATGTATGTTTGATAGGCCACAAACAGGCTATTTTAGTTAGCATAAAATTCAAATTAACTCATGTATAAGTCAGAGGGAGTTCCCTGTATCTCAATATGTGAAAATTTCTTGTATTATGACTTACTGCAAGTTTCTTAACTTTTTTGAGCCTTTGGTTTTCGAGACTACTTCCCCATCTGTAAAATGAAGATAGTAATGCTACAAATCTCATAGGTTTGTTGTGAAAGCTAAATGAGCTAGGCACTTAGAAGGATTAACACACTTTAGCATATAATAAGTGCTCAAAGTTGTCAATCATCATCTTAACATTATTATAATTAGTATGTTTATTTTAAAGATGAGGATTCATAAAAGTTGTATAAATTGCCCAGTGACTTAATGTGGATTCAAACCCAGTTCTTCCTGATTTCGAAATCCATGTTTGCATTGATTTTATGGTGCCTCATAAGAAAAGCAAAACAAACAAAACAAAAACTGGACCAGTCCCTCAAACACTAGAATCGTGTAATCCCCACCACTATTGTTAATTAAAATAAAAATGAAAGGCTCATGGTTGTTAAAGATGTGATTTCAGAATAAACATCAACAGTGATACATTTTATGGTAGGCTGACAAAAGTAGATAGCAAGTATGGTTTTCATTAGCTTTCTTTGTTAAAATCCTCTTTTGTGCAGATCTACTGCTTTGAGGATTTTCCAGATCACAGCATGTCTGTTTCCCAGGTGAGCAGACCTTATGGTTCAACACAGTGGTAGCCATTAGTGTCAGAAGCCCAGATGCACAAGGTGGAGTGTGCAGCTCAGGCAGTTTCTCTGCTCTCATGGGTGGGAGTCAGATGGTGTTTGAGAAGGTATATGTGAGGCATGAGCTTGAACTTGTATCTTATTTGAGCATCCAGTTAGTCAAAAGAGCAGACTTATGCTGCACTGTTAGCAAGGAAATAGTGAGCTTCCCTCCAATTCACATAGTTTATTCAAGCAGTAATTGGAGATTCACTGCTTAAATCCCCCTCCCAAAAGATATTCATTCACAAGTTTTGTACCAAGTTGGCCAGATCTGTGGTTTTCATAATGGAGGATCCTCTAAAATACCTATATTCTCTCTGTATGTGGTGCACTTGAGTGTGTGTGTGTATATGTGTATGTGAGATGTCTAGGCTCAGAATAGAGAATATCTGCAATAATCAGTAGCATTGCAAGTATTAAAAGAATGCAAATATTAAGTGGTTTAGAAATGCACATCTCAAATTCCTATAGTTTTAATAAGCCTCCATGGACTCATTAAAGTTTTTGGAATTGTACAAAAAAGCAGTCCCCTTTGTTAATGAAAGTATTAGGGTTTCAAAGCTTGCATGAGGATGTATTTTAGCTCTTGGCCTTTGAATACTTGTTATACGTTTGTGTGTGTGTGCGTGTGTGTGTGATTTCTATTTTTGATGAAACAGAAACTGCTTATATACCTTAATGTTTTCCAACTGAAACATTTTATATATTAAAGCTTTGTACTCTGTTAGTGGAATATACGATCTCCTCCCAGCTGCAGAAAGGAAAGCAGTAAGTAAAGGCAGGTGTGGTTTTTCTTCTGTGTTTTCTGAAGCTTATCCTCTTACTGGAACAAGCAAAGGAGGAAGTGAAGGCGTTTTGCTTTGCTTTTCCTAGAGCAGCAGCTTTGGGAAAGACAGTACATTTGACGTCATATTATTAATAATCAATTACTAATATTTTTTGAGCTTTTACCATGTGCTGGTTCCTCTTTTGAGGGTTCTACGTATATTAGCTAATTAACTTCACAATATTCCTTTGACATAGGTAGTAGTATTATCCCCAAGTTACAGATGAAAAAACTAAAGCATGGTAAGGTTAAGAAACTTCCCAAAGCTACATGAAATGGTAAAGCTGGGGTTCAAATCCAGGCCATTGGCTGTATGGCCTGTGCTCTTAAGCACTATGCCAGTGGTTTCAGTGAAAGAGGTAACAATCATCATCATCATTCATCATAATTACACTTAAATGTGTGTTTATTATATAAGCACTGTGCCAATTGATTTTAATCTTCACAAACATCTTGAGGTGGAAACTGCTGTAGACCCCATTTTACAACATGGAAACTAAGACTCTGGGAGGTTAACCGGCCCAGGGCTACACAGCTGTGAGAGGTAAGACTTGAGTTTGAATTAAATCTGACTGCAAAGCTAGCAAATAAAGACAGGGAGAAGGAAACACAGACTAATCCCTGCCCATTTCTAGATAACATGGCTTCTCATTAGCTGAAGCTTATCAGTACCTCCATTCCAGGGACAAAAAAGAGGAAATTACATGCATTTCAGGCTTCAGATACAGTGGAGGTCGGTTTGTAACAGAGGTTCTATATGGCACACTTCACTTAGGGAGAGAGGGGGGGAGTCAGTTATTAAACTGTAGGTTGAGTAAACTAATTAATTCATGAAGAAAAATTTTTAAAGGAACTAAATTATTAGTGAGTTTGCCCTCAGAGCTCCCTACAGGACCTTTATGAGAAGTAATTGAAGAGGATTAGACACCATTATACTTAAAGTGCCCTATGACATAATATTGACTATAACCATGAAGAGCGTTTTTTACATAATGCTACTCCATCATGTGAAGAAGGATCAAAGGTCCAAGATGTCCAGTATGGAGAAGAGGTTTGAGTGGAGCTTGTTGCCTGTCTTTATACTTTGGGAGAACATTGTCTGGAAGAGAAACTTGACTGGGAAGTTCCAGGGAGACACATTTTATCTTAGTTGTAGGAAGAACTTCCTCTCAACTAGAGCTGTCCACCCGTGGAATGGGATGCCTTAGAAACACACCCACTCCCTGCCACTGCATGCAGGGGGTGGATAGCACTCAAGGAGCCGGGGAGAAGTGGAGTAGACAACTATTCTAATTTTGAGACCTTTTAATTTTATACAGCATAAATGTTTAAGCTACTTAACTGAGTGAGTCATGGGTTTTAATAGATTTTAATGTATGTTAGAATCTATTATCTATAAAAGATACCAAAAGGGGAAGAATAAATGTAGAAAAAAATTAATCTATTTGGAAAACATATTTGAAACTAAATTAAGAACTGTTCTGTATCAATGGAATCTATAAAGAGATTTAATACCTTAGAAAATATTGTTGAAGGATCTAAAATTTCTAAAAATTTTATTTGAGTGCGATTAAAGCGAAGAGAGAGGAAAAGCATGGTTTTTTGATAAAAATGATAAATTGCCAGTGCTCACAACACAAATGTTTTTCTGATAAAAGTGATGAATTATCAGACACAACAAATAAGGTGATGATATTGAAATTACAAAATATTAAGGCAAATGAAATTATCTTGCAAAAGCTTACCCTTGGACTGGTTTCTGCTATTTCACTGAGATGCTTGAGTATCGTCCTTCTGAACTAGGTACACTACATTCACTGTGAGAGCCTCGAAATATCTGTTCATTTAACGTCAGATACCTATGAATTTCCGTGTTTTAACAACATTGTGAAAAATTACATTGGAGCATATTTTAAAAACACATTTTAGGCGGCAAATTTGGAACACTGAACCACCCGTATACTGTGTCATTTCCTTTCTGTTTTCTTAGGTTTCCATGGATCAGCCTCTTGTATATCTAAGAAATATAAGGGAAGACAGTGTGCAAAGTGGAGCAATGCTATGTAGAGGATGCCATGATTTTTTTAAAGATAGGGAATGTGGTTTTCAAAAGGAAGGCAGGCAGCCTGTCTGTACTGTGGCTCATGGTCAGCATTGAGACAGCTCAAATCTTATCATAATTCTTAAATTTAGCATCATTAAGACAGGAAGTAAAACACAAAGATGATCAGTGGGAAGTGGGCTTACATAGCATAGGAGAAAATTAGTTCAAAGGCAGGCTTCAGAGAGCAGAGGTTTGATGCGCTGGGCTTGCTATTTTGGGAGATACTGAAAGCTGATGTGGTCATGTCAGGCTTTTAAGTCTGTTGGAATTTATTGTGTAGCTTTGTAAACATCCACATTCATAAAATTGGTAAACAAGCATTTTGGATTTATGAGAGGCAGACGTCTGGGGCTGGGCTTGCTCCCCTCTGCTCTTTCCTCATTAGACTCCTCTCTAAAAGCCAGGAAGACATCATTCCATGTGAAAATATCATTTCTTGAAGCAGGGTGGGATCCTGAAAACTGCTTCAGATGTTGTGATAGCAAACAGTTGTGGCCCAAACTATTCCAACAATGGAAGAAAAACCTCCTCTCATGCACTGTCATTCTTCTTTGAGCTTTACTTCTTTTGTGTAGTCTCCAATTCTCTAGAGGTTTTGTGCTCGCTCTTCTAATTGCCATTAGAGAGGGCTGTGAATCCTCCTACTTCTCCATTCCGCAGAGTTACAAACTATTCTCTTTGACCAAAGTTATTTAGTAAAAATTAAGGGGGCTAGGAGGATCAAAGGCTGTGTGTTTTCAGAATGATGCTGTCCTTTTTTTTTTTTTTTTGCGGTACGCGGGCCTCTCACTGTTGTGGCCTCTCCCGTTGTGGAGCACAGGCTCCGGACGCGCAGGCTCAGCGGCCATGGCTCACGGGCCCAGCCGCTCCATGGCATGTGGGATCCTCCCGGACTGGGGCACGAACCCGTGTCCCCTGCATCGGCAGGCGGACTCTCAACCACTGCTCCAGCAGGGAAGCCCCGATATCTCCTTTTTGTGGGGTCCCTTAACAGTGAGGAACAGTTGGAGCAGGGGAAAGTCAACTGCAGTGTTTCAGCATTTTAACCAACCACTTAATAGCATTTAATAGCTTAGGGAGGTTGGTGCCTGGTAGCCTAACCAAAGGCAACATCTTGCAATCTGATGAATACCACTCTGCAGTATAGCATGAGGAAATCCATACTGCTGTCTTAGTTTCCCACTTTTCTCTTTACCCCATTTATTAATCTCATGGTAATTCATAAGGAGCTGTCAGGTTTAATCTGCCTTGCTTGACTTCATTACCTGGTACTAAAAGTGTATACACTTGTGCATGCTTAAGGGAATCATCAGCAGGTTCCCACCTCAGCATCAGTGCTTGCTACCTGGAAGATAAATCATGGTATAGGAGACTCAGTATACGCCAGGCACTGTTCTGAGTGCTTTAGTGATCTCTTAGCTGACTTAGTCTTCACAGCCTTAGGTGTGTGGTTCATTTTCATCTCCATTTTACAGATGAGGACTCTAAGGTGCAGAGTAGGCCGGTAAATTACCCAAGGCCAGGGTCAGAATTAGAGTTTGAACCATGCAGCCTGATTCTAGAATTCATGATATTTACTATATCAACGTCAAACCAAAGAAATAATTTGAAACAGATGCTGAGCATTTTTTCTTCATGGTCTTTTAGCTCAACTCTTATGTAGGATTAAATCACCAGAAAACTGAAGCAGTAGCTTAAATGCTGTGGCTGCCATAACTATGAAAGAAATAGGAAAGAAGATAAGCTTGTCTTTATAGTCTTGTAGACTGGTTTCAGTCTAAATCCCAGTTTTATTAGTTATGTCATTACTAATTCTTAATTACTCATTACGAATTTCTCAAGACCTCAGTTGCTCAATCTGTGAAATGTGGGTATGACAGTAGCATGTACTACATAGAGTTATTGTTGATGTGAACTTACGTAATGCATTTAGAGCGCCTAGCACAATGCTTGACACAGACATGTTAGCTGTTACTGTTTTAAGCTGCCTTTAATCTTTGGTGGAAATAGAATGGTGGCAGATAGTGAACCAACTGTGTGTGTGTGGGGTCTATAAAGTGATATTGGTTAATAGAAGGAAATCAGATGCATGAATTTTATTACACAAGGCAAGTCAATAGTCTGGATTCTACCCATGGACTAGATTTTCTATAAAAAAAATCCTTAGATCTGTAACACAGGACCATTGTGAGGGAAATACAGTTGTAATGTGGTGTGTCAGGTATATTACACTCCAGGGAGGATCCATGTTGCTCCAAATTCTGAATTACAGCAGCGTCTCTGTATCACATCTGCTCTCACATCTCCCGTTTCTGCTTCAGAATGCATAATAGTCATGGAGCTGGGATTTACCATTCTCTTCTAGTTAATTAAAAATTGAAAATCAGTACAGTCATAGGGAGGGACATAAAGAGGAAGAATAAGCTGGAAATGCTCTAAGGATGTGAGGGTTCTCCTGGGCAGCCGTCAGTCAGCTGCACTCACTGACGTCCGATTGTTCGGGATGGGGGCGTTTACGTGAGGCTGGTGACTTCCTCTTCCCACCCACCTCACTGCCTTCAACTGGGAGAGTTCCCCTTTATGCTTTCTCACCACAGGAGCCCTAAAGACTGTTCACACCACCGCAGCAACTCTCTCTTAAAGCTACCCGTAGGAAATGGTGGGGGTGGGTATCCCCAATTCAGGAAACTCCATCTTTTATAGAAAGCATTCCATGTGGCACCTTAAGGGTTAAACTTTTGTTGCAGATAGAGTATCAGGTGGCTTTTCAGGATGGGATAACCCCCAATTTAGAAACTGCCATTTCTAAAAGGTAAGCCAAAGATACATTAGTTTACACTGCTTTCTATGAAAGGAATAACTCACCGCTCCCACTGTGTGTGTTAGTTTGCTTCTCTCTCTGCCGTCTGCCTCCTCTAATCTATATAATGTATATATCAGGGTGAGGACTGTCAGTCACAGTTAATAAAAAACCCAGAACATGACAGAGATCTCTTTTATTATAGATCCATTTTACAATAGCTCTCAATTTATTGTGTCACATAAATCAAAAGTATTTATCTTATCATTCGGAGGCATTCCCTTCTCCTTCTGTGTCCTAGCCCCTCCCCCCTGTGCCAGTTTCCAGTCCCTCAGAGATGCTTTGTACCAGAAAGTGCAAGTTCCCCGTTCTCGCTTTATTGATGTTTCCTTTTGCTCTCCTCCTGGCTCCCCCCCAAACCAAGTGAGCAGAACAAATGGCCAGGGTTTTCCCCCAATGCCTGACCTGCGTTTACTGGGAGGAGAGCAGGAGAGGGAGCGCACATTCTGAGCAGGCTGCTTTGACTCCGACCGCTGGCTGTTCCGTGCAGGCTGTCCCTCTCCTTCAAAACCGTGCATCCCCTCCCCGAAGCAGCAGGCAGTGTGCCTCCATTCAGCCACGTTTGGTATGCATGAGCACGGCTGCAGGGAGAGGGGAGGTGGCTTTCTTAAGAAGGTTCAGTGGCTCAGGCAGCGCCACTTGACTAGTCTCCCAAGTTGCAGGAAGCCTTTGCCCTGATGGAATTCTCAGGTGTGGAGATGATCATGGGATGCCAGGGCTGTGGGGGACCGTTTATTTTCTAGGCACTGCTCAGGTTTGCGGCTTCTGGTTTTCCCGGTGGAATTTGGACGGGGTCATGAATCAAACTGATGCTCCTCGACCCCTAAACTGGACCATCCGGAAGCTGTGCCACGCAGCCTTTCTCCCATCTGTCAGACTTCTTAAGGTACTGTAACTTGCTGCTTTGAATGGCTCTCATTGTGCTTTGCAGGTCTAAATACCCAACTTTGCACTTGGGCTGGGACACACCTTTTGGGGAGTATAGATGCCTTGTAGTACTGGCTCTGCTGCCCATGGCTGGAGAGAGGTTCTAAACGCCCCTCACCCCATGGTGTCAGGGAGGGAGGATGGTCTGAGCCACATTTGAGAATGAGATTGTGGTGGTAGAGAATGGGCTGCCTGAGTGCTCCCCACCCCAAATCCCTAAAATAGAGATAATTAACTTCTTTGGGAGGGTGGGAACAGTGGTGGGAGTGAAATCTCTTACTCCTGTGTGTTTGGCTCCTGGATTCTTTTCCCTCCCTGGGGAAGCCTTTCGACCCAGTTTTCCTTTAAATGGAACCTGGGAGAACAAAGGATTCTCCTTATTAGTTTAAAAGCCCTGTGTCCTTAGGTGGTCTCTCAGATAAAGACAAAGAACAAGCCTCATCAGATTGTGACTTTTTTGGTGACTTTTTGTTTTTTTAAAGGCATGATAATTTTAGTCTCTTAAGTGAAGTCGGTAGTGGGAAATTATTGTTAGATATATACCGAGTGTGTGCCTCTAGCTTTCTCTCTAGCTGAGTTACACAAAAGAATGGTAATATACCTGAGCTAGGATGCTACCTGGTGTCTGCAGCACTCCTCTTTCTAGAAGCAAATACATTAAAGATACTGAGAAATTCCCCACAACTTCATAATAATTCATCTTCATCATCTGCCTTGTAGGGAAGGAAATACAAGTAAAATTTAAAAGGTGCAGAAAACAAGTATTATTTTCCCTCAGAAAAGAGAATGTGGTAATACTTATTTGGGAAAAGTGCATATCTCTGGATGTTCCTCCCACATCCATGTGGAGTTAAAAAGGCAAGGTGAAGTTCTTAATTCTCTTTTCCATATTAATATGATACTGTGATATAATGACCACTGGACCTTGAGTCCAGTGTCACAATAGAGGATTAATAAGTTAACCCTGAATAAATTACACTTGGAACATTTTTTTTTTTCTGAGGCTGTGTTCTAGTTGGGTCAAATTTGATGTGGAAAATTAGTTCTGTACAGCTAAGTGGCTTCTTACAATGGAGTATTACCTTGTCTGAGTTTCCTTTATTCTGTTCAGCACAAACTGAGATTAACTTTCTCAAAGGCTACCCTCACGTACTGTTCAAACACCTATCATATTGTTGTTATGATGGTGGTTTGCTTCCTTTCTAAAAGAGTATTTTGGAGGAAAAGCAGGTTTGAGAGTGGGAGAGAAGTTTCCTTGCATATAAGGGCTTTTGCTGTATTGGAACAACATGCGTGATAGGGCATGAAAAAGAATGAGGCCAGGGAACCAACAAACAAATGTAAATTTTCTTCCAGAATTAGTCCTGAATCCAGGGTCTGGGGCGAAGAGTGTCTTGTCAAACCTAACTATGACTGAGAAAATTGACTTTAGCAATTCCATGTGCAATAAGAAGCATTTTTCAGTTAAATCATTCATTGGCTTTACCCCAAAGTAATGCTTTTTAACTTACATAATGATTTTTTAAACAGGTGTGTGTATACCACCTTCAATATATTATTCATTAATACTCTCATTTTTTTAATGGAAATGTTATTTATCATTTGCTAGTCACAGAACCAGCAGAGAAGTATCTCTTTGAGGTATATTACTTATTTTTAGAAGAGCTGTCATTTTTTTTAGCTGAGAGTACCATCCATGCTATATACCAGCAGACATTGTCAGTACTACACCAATACCATGGTTGGCATACAGCTCGGTCTTACCATGGTTTATTAACATGGTGCTTTATAACAATTCATTCTAATAAAGTGCATTCATGAGTATCCTTCCAATTCTCTCAATATCTGAAAGATAGGATTTGTTTTACCTGAGAACTTTCTTTCCAAATGACATCTGTATTTTTTGAAAGATTATACCTATCCTAGGAGACGTCAGATATTGAGCACATTTCAAACTAGAAAAAAAAAGTGCTACCAAATTCTTTCAGAAATATTTGGAAAGAAATAAAAGCTGCTTTTGTATATGAGTTATTGTATTATCAACATTCTGGATATGAATGCCATGTAATTTTTTCCCCTCTGGATTGTTGCTGTCATTGTCTTTGCTTTCCTAGTCCCTGTGTATTCTTGCTCTGCTTTTACATTTTGAGTAGAAGGGAAGTTTCTGAGTAATCATTTGCAGCTGTTGCCCAGTGTTCTTCCTGGTTTAGTCTATAAATTAATTATTTAATAACTGCAATCCTACTGTTCTTTCTGTACTTTCTGCTGGTTCTCTGCCTCTCCTCCTCCTCTCTCAGTCTCTTATTCTCTCCCCCACACTACCCCAACCATGGTAGTATAGTGGATGGATTCTCTGGAGTCTGTTGAAATTGGAAGTGAATAAACCCAGTTCTCCTATTCAATAGGTAATGTTTGTTCCTCTTTCAAGCTTTTTCTGGTGTGATATGCCCTTTCCAATGCCTTGACTTGTCAGTAAATGCAGTTTAGGACATGATGGCATGATTAGATTTAACTAAACTCAGGTCGCTCACCGTTTCTGACAGACTGGGCTCAAGCCAATTTCCCTCCCTATCCTTTCCTTGAAAATGTGTGTTTCTTTGCTAACTTACTTCAGTACCATGCTAATGTTTAGAAATGGCTTCATAATCCTGTTTCCTGTATTTCCCATTTCCTAATGAAAACGGGATACTAAAGAATTAGAAGGGAAAGGCCAGCATCTGAAGCATGAATTAAACCCAATGAGTGGTGGAATATACTTATTATTCCTTCTGAAAACATCTCATTTGTTGTTTTGTCCGTCTCAGAGAAAATTTTGAACATGCCAACCAATTCACATTTTGAATTTGGGATTGCATTCAGAAATATCATTTGAAAATGAATTTTTGAACAGGCACATGACCATGATAGCCAAAAGTCAGAGGCTGTTTTCAAACGGATACATTTCAAATGGGACCCTTTCCAAAATGTTTCTCTTCAGTTGTCATTTGCTTCATTCTTATGTGTTTCAAGATTTCATCTTATTATTAATCTCCAAAAGTCTAATTTATTTCAGTGATAGAATGTTCTTAGCATATTTTATATTCATTGTAAGGTCTGTCTCTGACGTTGTTTTATTTGGGAGATTTTATTTTGGTTACTTCTGTTGAATTTGAATATCAGTTTTAGAGCAGAGAGCTTTCTTTGTATTGACGTCTTGGTAGACTTAGTAAAGGGGCTTCTGAAAAGTGGATTGCTTTGGGGAAAAGGAAACTCTGCACTTGTAACAGACTTTGGATACACATGTTTAAGCCAGTTTCTTAATGAAGACCAAATGGTCTGTATCATTTTATGATTTTCAAAGAAAGAGTATGACTTTGCCACTTTGAGTAATGTCAGAAAGAGATTAAATAAATTATACTTTGGACAGTTAGGCCTAAACACTGGGTCCTAATTCCTTCATGTTCCTAATCACCTGTGTGACCTTGGGAAATTACTTAACCTCTCTGTAACTTGGTGTCCTTCTCTTTAAAATGAAGAGTTTAGGTCTTGACTTAGATTCAGTGCTATGATTCCCTGTGGTGAAGGCTGCCATGCTCTGTGGGCATGGAAGAACATAGTCTATTGAGGCTAAAAGTAGTTAATCTGTATTGAACATTAAACTGGAAAAACTAGAACAGTCAGCAGAGTTTAGATCATAAAGGGCCTTGTCTGCTAAGCCAAGGCAGTTGACAATGATCCTGAAAATGAGGGAGGGCCATTAAAGGGGTCTTAGCAGAGAAGCGATTGCTAGATTCAGCTATTAAATCGATTGCTTTGGCTGTAGTGTCTAGAGTGGATGGGAGATGGTAGGATTGGAAGCTGAGAGATTAAATTAGAGGCCTGACGAGTTCATGAGGACCAGGGCTAAGGCAAAAGTAATGAAGGTAAAATAAATAGGGACTTGTTAAATCGATCAGTTGTGGTGGAAGAAAGAATCTAGGATACCTTCAGATATCCTACTTTGCTGTCTCATGGTCCTAGTGGTGGTGTTTCCAGTGTCTGAGAATAAAGGTCCTGAGAAGGAAAGACAGAACTTCTTGATTGGTGGTTCTTTGGTGAGCTAGAAAGGGTATGCCAGTTACTAATTCTAGTGGGACTAAGACAAAAGTAAGGAATGTAACTTCATGTCATTGATGAGTAAGAGCCCCATTGGATGCCTGATAGCAGAACTCTTTGATTAAATAATATACAATCAGAAATATCACTTCTAGTTTTCTTAGATTGTTTTTTTTTGCTCTTATAAAACAATGCATAGTAAATACCCAATTTTTTGAAATCCAGTCAGAAAGCTCAGAGTTTCATTTCATTTTTTTCCCTCCTTTCCCTCTTTTATGTTATTATGCAAAAGAGGGATAAATGAAGGTGAACTGGGTATGACACAAGAGAAATAATTGAAAGAGCAGTGATCAAGTTAGGCTACCAGATCACAAATTCTGCCCAAGTACCAATGTTTTCTACTCCTGTAATTTCGTGTCATGGTAACCAATATCCATTGTACTGTCCCTGAAGCATAGCAAGATCCTGATGACAAAATAAGTTGGGTCTGTCTTCTACAGTTGATGCCAGGCATTCCAGAAACTAACTTCCCTTTGCTATTCTCAAGCTCTTAGAAAACAATTATGTTGAGATTCATTTCAATTTGTGTGTTAAATTTATTACTTTTAATGTCTTCTTTTCACATCTAAAATTCTGAATCTTTACATGGCAGGTAGAATAATATTAATACACCAGAGCTTTTCCTTAGCCAGGACAAGGCACTCCTAAACCACATGCTGGTGAGTAGCCATTAAGTTCCCACAAGAAGAGAGGAAACATACACCTATTATATCTAGATATGTTTATGAATGGTGGTAAGTGAAGTCAGGGAACTTGTTATGGACCAATTCCACTAAGCACCTTAAAGATGGGAAGCTTGAAGAATAAATTGCTTTTAGGAAAATGCAGTGTGTGGTTAGGCAAATTTTGAGGGCTACTAATAAAGAAACTTCTGTCTTTCCATCTCAGTATGCCAGCCTCAGATTCCCTTTAAGAAAATAAGAAAAAGAAAAGAAAATGTGCCCAAACTAAAACCCAGGAGAGACAAAATCTGTCTGGTGTGTTTCAAGTGGTGGCTTCAACTCAGACTGCTGAACAGTGACCATGTGATTTGCCTTTTTGTGAAATGTTCCTCGGGCAGCCTGAAGGAAATTCCTGAGGCAACAAGAAACCTGTCTCTCTGGAGAGCTTTGTCTTCTGATGCCCACTATTGTGGAGTAAAGAATGAAAGTGTGTGGTCACTGCAGAATGAGGAAGGGCATAGCTGGGATGTCCAAGCTCAGGACCATCTGGTTCTGGGATGACTTGTGGAGTCACAGTAAAGTGGGACAAGGTCTGTGTCAAGGAAAAGGGTTCTGCCTTCCCTGTAGATGACTTCCTACAGGGGGCAGGTGGGGAGGCGGGCGGGGGAACACTGCCTCTCCAGCAGTGGCTTTACATTCCTCCCCCTCTCTTAGTCTGTTGGTATAATCTCAACTGGCTCCAAGCTCATCTGCGGACAACTAGATCATATCCTTTCTCCATTTCCATTAGCTAACATGAAAAAGAGTTTTAAAGACTGTGGCTCACAAAATGTATTCAGTAAATGTTTATTGAAAAATAAATGAGTGAAGGAACATGTGAATGATACATGATATGCTAAGAATGCTTAGGAATCACTTGGGGAGCTTGTGAGCAAAGCAGATATTCATGTCCACCCCTTGTGGGTGCTGACTCAGTAGGTAGGTTGTGGGCCCAGGAATTTTCATTTTAACAAGCTCTCTTAGTGATTCTGGTATGAACACCCCTTAGAAGGACCGCACACTGAGAAAAACTGCTGTAGATTCAACTGAGCTGGAGGGAAACTCAATTAAATGCCCTCTCTCTTTTGCTGGCATCTGGGCAGAACAGATTATGTGTTAGTTAACAGTGGGAGCAAAGGGTTTTAAGTGAACAGTTCACAGGTTTTCAAAATTTTTAATCATGAAATATCATTTATCTAGAGAAGTAATTGAGTTCAGCTGCCCCGTCTTGGTTTGTAGATGATATAACATCATAAAGTGAAGGAATGTTTGTCTCTATTCTTTTTCTTTTTCATTTATCTATTTGAGATTTCTCTGTGTATTATTTTCATGATGTTTTTCAGGCACATGACATACAATTTTAGATTTTTCTATCCTACTGAATTTATATAGAGAGATGATTGTGAACCAGAGCTCCCAAAGGTAGTGTCCATCGTCAAGATTCCGGAGCATCCTGCTTATGCCCCCTTTAAACTTCCCAATGATGGTACTTGGAATTGCAGTGGTCCCTCAAGTGCATGTCCCTTAGATTCCAGTAATATGTGATAGTACCAACTGAGCAGTGGTCAGTTCACTTGGGGACCAAGGCCAAAGCAGCCATAACTGATGACTACATTAGTAGAGATAATCCCCCCACCCCTGCCCCCTGTCTGCTCTACCCTACGTCCTTATAAAACTAAGGAAGAGGTTCTGGACAGGGAGGGGGAGGAATAGAACATCCAGAGCTTTCATTTGAAAAAGAATGTTCAGGGGCTTCCCTGGTGGCTCAGTGGTTGAGAGTCCGCCTGTCGATGCAGGGGACACGGGTTTGTGCCCCGGTCTGGGAAGATCCCACATGCCGCGGAGCGGCTGGGCCCATGAGCCATGGCCACTGAGCCTGTGCGTCCGGAGCCTGTGCTCCGCAACGGGAGAGGCCACAGCAGTGAGAGGCCCGCATACCGAAAAAAAAAAAAAGAAAAAGAATGTTCAAACTTAAAATTAATTTTGTATTTGAATTTTTAAAATGATGCCCGGTATTAAATATTAAGTGTGGAAAATTGAGCTGAACAAAATTTTCTTGGCTCCTGAGCACTGTGAGAAAGATTCAATAATATAATTGCTAGGGTAAGGTGGGGGCAGGTATAACAAAACCTCTAAGACGGAGATGTTTAATTTTTACATTTGTCTCACATAAAATTTATGTTTAAAGCATTTGGGAATTTTGTTCCAGCCATTGGCTCTTCTCTACTTCCATTTTCGGAGGCACATGCATAGAAGTTTGCAGTTTAGGGATAGCATTGATAACTTTTGCTTCTTTTCCCCCAAATAATTAAAGAATTTCAAAGTTTAATATTTAGAGAGACAGACAGATAGGTGATAGTTAGATGATAGATAGGTGATAGACAAATAGAAAGATAGATAGATAGATGGAAGGAAGGAAGTTAGGAGTGTTTCTCAAAGTATGGTCTAAGACTGCCTGTTGTAAGTCTGACTGAGTCTAACTTTTTCCCTAATCATTCAGCCATTGCTGAAATAAGCAAGCTCCCTCACACCTGCTCCTTTTCCTCTGTTTTCTCCCAATTGCTAGAATCACCCATTCACCAGGTTGCCCAAACTGGAAAACTTGGGCTTATGCCTTTTGCTTTGTTTGCTCTCATCCCTTACATAATCAGCCAATCAGTTCTGCCATGTTTTCTCATAAATATGTCTCTGATCCACCTGCTTCTGTCTATTCCTAGTTCCCAAGACCAGTCTCTCTTTTTCTTGGGCCCAAAATACTACAGCTGTCTACTTCAAATTGATCTTTCTACAGCCACCAGAATGGTCCACTTAAAATGCAGGTAAGACCAGGATACTGCCATGTTTGACATTTCTTGTAGAATAAAATCCTAAGCTCCTTGGATTGGTATATAAGACCCTCTGTGATCTGTCCTCTGCCTGCTTCTCTGCCTTTATACTTTGTTTTTCCCTTTCTCATATCATGAAATTCCTTTTAGCTGGGCTTTTTGCACAAGCTATTTCCATTGCCTGGAAAATCTGAACCACATCTTCTCCTACGTGACTCCTGCCCATATTTTAATACTCAACTCAAGTGAGTTGGATGAGTTCAAGAAGAATTTCTTGAATCTCTAAAGCCAGATTAGGCTCTTCTTTTTTTTTTTTTTTTTGTGGTACACGGGCCTCTCACTGTTGTGGCCTCTCCTGTTGCGGAGCACAGGCTCCGGACGCGCAGGCTCAGTGGCCATGGCTCATGGGCCCAGCCACTCCGCGGCATGTGGGATCTTCCCAGACCAGGGCACGAACCCATGTCCCCTGCATCGGCAGGCGGACTCTCAACCACTGCACCACCAGGGAAGCCCTAGGCTCTTCTTTTATTCATAAAAAATTTCATAAAAATCAGTGGGTATTTCTGTCTTTGCTTTTAGCATGTTGTAGCATTATTAGCTCTTTCACCTCACTCTGAGGAGCTTCTTAAAATTAGCAACCATATCTTAGACAATTTCCCGTGTACCTCATTTAGCAGAGAGCACAGGATAATTAGGGTGCTAGATGAGTAGGTAAATGTTGGAGAGCATGGATAACTGTGCTCTTGATGCAGTGCTCTGAAGTCACTGCTTAGAAAAACCAAATGGTTTTATAGGGTCTTGGCATTTTTGTCTAATTAAAGGATACTTTGAGCTTGAGTTGATATACTTCATATGTTCCCCAAATTGGAAGATTAGTTAGGGAATTGAACTAATAATTATTACTCAGTAAAAGTGATGCAGAGTAAAATATGTACTCAAGGAAGAAACTGTAAGTAGGTAGCACCAGATGTCTGCTTTGAAAATATTTACTGAAAGTGAAAGTGAGATGTTGAAATTACTTCATCTATTGCTTATGTTGGAGAAAGGGCATTCCTTAATTTAGTGATCTAAGAGACTTTAATATGTTACTTTCAATAATGTTGGCTGGGTTACACTGTGAATTAGAGAAAGTACTATTAGAAGAAAAACTACACTGTTAAACTCAGGCTATTCTTGCTTTAATCTTTAAATATGCCATTGGCTAATGTCTAGAGATAATTACGTAGACAATTATATTGAAGTATTTTGTCATTTTCATTTAAAGGCAAATGTGGCTTACGATTTGTTTTTCTGTTAGCATTAGGTTATTTAACTGTATCAGATATTATGGATAGAAATATTTTATTATATCAGGTATCACGGATAGCTGGTATAAAATAGAAGTTTTAGTTTATCCCATGTGACACCCAAAAATGTCTACGCACATGGTCAAATCTCCTTTTGGGGGCAAAATCATCCCCAGTTGAGAAGTGCTGCTTTTAAACATTTCCTCTTGAAGATGGAGGATAGGTAATTGATTACACTGGAAACCCAACAGATACATCCTAGTGATGTAAAAGGGATGCTTTAACTTTAGACACACTTCCTTTTTCATTTTATAAAAGACTGAAATTTACATTTACATTTAAATCCCAACTTACATTTGGGAAATTAGCTGGTCAAGTTCTAGTCACTAAACACAGAAAGGCTAAGGGATTATTTTCTCATCTTATTGTCAGTCATCTCTTGTAAGAAAGTTGAATGTGGCTAGTTTGTCTGAAAGTGTTTGAATTTCCATATATTACTGCTTTATGAATTACAAGCAGAGCATGTGTCAGTTGATTGATGTGTTAAGCAAAATATTTAATTTTTACCATTATTTTATTCTACAGTACCTTCTACTTAGAACTATTTAAGAATAATACAATATAAAATTCATTTCAATGAATAAATGAAGAAAATATTTTACTTCATCAAGATGAATTTTTTGTATAATGTTAGCTTATGTGAGCAAAGATTCTGAGATAAATCTAGTCATTAGCACAAGGAGGCTACATAATTTAAAGATGAGTATAATTAAAGCTAATTTTTAATCATTAAATTGAGCATGATCACATGGACAGAAATACTGGGTTTTAGCCCTAATTCTGATTAATTAATATCCTAGCTGAGTTACCTAGAGTAAATAGATTTATCTTTAGTTTTCTCCTCTATAGAATGACAGGATTGGGTTAGATAAGGGTTGGCAAACTTTTTCTATAAAAGGCCAGATGGTAAAGTGGCTTTGTGGGTCATATAGTTACTGTGTCTGTCACAACTGTTCAGCTTTGCCATTGTAGTTTGAGAAAGCCACATAACAATACATAACAAATGAATGTAGTTGTGTTCCAGTTAGACTTACTTACGAACACTGTGCTATGGTGAGTGTTCATGTGCTGAAAGTCCATATATTGAAATCCTAACCCCAAAGGTGATGGTATAAGTAGGTGGGGCATTCGGGAGGTACTTCAGTCACGAGGGTGGAAACCTTATGAATGGTATTGGTGCCTTGTAAAAGAGGCTCCAGAGAGCTCACTATCTCCTTCCAGCAAAGAGAAGTCTGTGCCCTAGAAGAGGGCCCTACCCTGACCACGGTAGAACCCTGATCTTGAGCTTCCATCCTCCAGAATTGTGAGCAATAAATTTCTGCTGTTTATAACCTGCCCAGTCTGTGGTATTTTGTTATAATGGCCTGAACAGACTAAGATTGAAATTTGAATTTCATGTAATTGTCACATGTCATGAAATACTATTCTTATTTTCATTTTTTCAACCAGTTTTAAATGTAAAAACTATTGTTAGTTTATTGGCTATACACAAACAGAGGGCAGGTGGTAATTGGCCTGTGGAGTGCAGTTTGCCAATCATGAGGTGATTGTTAAGGTCCCTTATAGCTCTAATATTCTTAGATTAATTTATAATAATAGAAAGCCATTTCATGCTCCTATTTATTTTAAAATGAGTTTGATATTTGAAAGAGCTGAGAGTAAATCATTTATTATAATAACGTTATCTCATGCTCACTGGAGAGCGGTGTGGAGTAGACTTACTATCTCGTGATGTAGCTCACATTTAGTAAATGTTAGTAGGGAATGCTTGTTTTCTATCTCCAGCAATCTGAATGTCTCTGTCCTTCAGAAGATGTCATTATTCACAAACTATTTTGAAAGGTGCAGAGACTACAAGTGAAATGATATTAAAACTTAACATTTAAAAAGTCCTTTTCAGTTTACAGAGTTCTTTGCTTTACATCAAACAAACTGAACTTCATAGCAACCCTGTGACACAAGTATAGAAAACACGGCTATCCCTCTTTCGAGCTGAAGAATTGACCCACCTAGGTTACCCACATCATTGGACTTTGCTGTTCCCAAGCTCAGAATTCCCTCTGTTGCGCACTCCTTACGTCTGCCCCATCCCCACCACCTTCACTCTCTCTGCATCTGAAACCCAGCTAGATGATAGCGTTACTCATGCATTGATAATACACACAAGCAGAACATTTGGGTACTTGCTACCAAAATAATTAAATGGCATATTCTCAAAATGATCATTGACAAAATAGGAAAACTTCTCCAAATTTTAATTTCCTTAATTATAAATTAAATAAAAATATTGCTTTATGTTCAGAAATTAATATGTTTGGTGTCGGCATACTCTATAGCCAGTATTCAGTTAATATGAGTTCCTCCCTTCCAGCCTAATAAAACAGAAATGGTGCAGTGCAAATGAACAAAATTCAAGATGTCTTTTGTAATAATTTGGGTTTAGGTAATACATACTATTCACGTGCAGCTAAATACACGTTGTAGTTATTGTAGGTTGTATTAGTTAGGGTTCTCCAAAGAAACAGAAGCATCTGTGTGTGTGTGTGAATAAAAAGATTTATTTTAAGGAATTGGCTTACATGATTGTGGAAGCTTGGCAAATCCAAAATCTGATGATGGACACTGGCAGGCTGGAGACTCAGGAAGGGCCTGCAGTTTTAGTCCAAAGGCAGTCTTCTGTAGAACCAGGAATCACTGATGTTGCCGATGAATTTCAAAGTCAGTCTTCTGGAGAATTCCATCCTGTTTGGGGGAGGGTCAGCCTTTTGTTCTATTCAGGCCTTCAACCAACTACATGAAGCCCACTCACATTATGGGGGGCAGTCTGCTTTACTCAAATAGCGTTGATTTAAATGTAAGTCTCAGCCAAATACACCCTTACAGAAATAGCCACAATAATGTTCAGCCAAATACCAGAGCACGGTGGCCTAGACAAGTTGACACATAAAATTGGCCATTGCATAGATCATTGTTACAGTTAAAGTTATTATTTTAGATGTAACAACATGGGCTTGAACTGTGCAGGTACACTTATATGTGGATTTTTTTTTCAATAAATATATACTGTAGTACTACGTGATCTGAGGTTGATTGAATCCAAAGATGTGGAACTGTGGATATAGACGGCTGGCTTTAAAGTTACATGTGGATTTTCAACTTTGTGGAGAGTCATTGCCCCTAACTCCTGTATTATTGTTCAAGGGTCAACTGTACTTTGCTTGCAAATAACAGAAATCCACTCATGCTAACTTAAATAAAGATTTTCTTCTAAGGCTAATCTCTGGGATATCTAGCAACTGGAATGGAAATACATCCAGACAACACAGGGACCCAAGCTTCACTGTAATGGGGCCCTAGAATCTCTCATTTTGGCTTCTTTTAGCCCATCTATTCTGTATACCCATTTTTCTTTGTAGACTAGCTTCCTCTATCACTCTGTATTTCTCTCATACTTGCCACAGTGTGTAGTTCTATATGATCTTGCTGTTGCATTCCTTACATCTTACCAATTTGTCTCTCCCATTCTCCTGAGGAATCTCCCTGACTCAGGTTTGGTCAGATATCCATCCTTGCCTACATATCTTTGGTCAAGGAAATTGAATCACCTGATATAAATATGGCTACCTAGACACATTCTTCTAGTAGGTGATGTGGGCAGGGGCAGATTCTCTTAGCAAGGATAATTCACTTAGCATGAATCCCCTACACACACAATAGCTTAATGTTTCTGGAAGCCATCCAGGCCCAAAAGTTACAGCAAGCAATCCAAAACTAAAGTTTCATCCTGCAAGTGCAGATAAACAATCTGCACCTTTTCGCTAGTATGTAACAGGAGGAAATGGATTCCAATTATAGAACCTGATTTTATGTGTACTATAAAGACAGTATTTCTGAGGAAGGGGCTTAGAGAACCAGGGAAAATAGTAGGCTCTCCTCCATTAGAATCAAGAAGAAATGCTTTTTAGAGTCCACTACAAGATGGCATGATGGGCTCCAATATCCCCTTAAATGCCTCCTTGGGTTCTCCCATTTTTCAGGGTTTCACCACTGCTGAAAGGTCCTATAGAGCTTTTAATGGGGTTTGTCAGCTCTTCTGACTGAATGAAATTGCACCATCCCAAATGTATATCCCTGAGAAAAGCAAAATAGCACATTGTTTAGAAGTAGTAACATGATGGTGAACTAAATATGAGAAAAGTTTTATGTTTTAAAAAAATTAACCATGCTAAAGGAGATTCAGTCTGAGAGATTAGTGTTTTAATCAGAATATTCTTGTTTTCCTCAGTGTTCATTTGAAGGGGAAAAGTTCATAGATATTTAATGCTGTCAAAGTGAGTATTGTTTTGTTTCTAGGTGTACAGCAAGCAATTCACAAATCAAAACAGGAATATAAAATTAGCTTTTCTCCCCATTCATTTATTCATTCTTCACACTCTTATTGATTCTACAATTATCTATTACTATGTGTCAGAAACGTGCAAAGGTATTAGAAATTCAGAGAGGAAGAATACTAGGCTCCCCATCAAAAGGTGATAAAATGAAGTTAGGGAGACAGACAAGCAAATTGGAAGGGATACTGTGGTTTGATAATTGGTGAACATAGATAAGGGGCACCAAATAATAGCCTGGAAGGTACTAGAAAAGGTAACTCCTGAACTGAATATTGAAAGAGATACCTATGGGAAGTTGGGTAGAAAGAATATTCCAGATAGATAGAGTGGCATGTACAAAGGCAAGGCGATCCTGGAGAGTATAGCTCATGGAGAGCACTCCCGTGAGGGAAGCTGAAGTATCAAGTGTAAAGGGATTGTCATGGAGAGAAGTGGGCCAAAAAGAGTGCCATGTAGCTAAGGGACTACTTCTGGTGGTGGGTGTGGGGTGTATTTATATTGCTCTGGCGTGTACAGCTCATACTCATTTGACAGTCTGCCCAGTTTAGGCTGCTCACATTGAAGTGCAAGCTGCCACCTCCTCACCCTCTGCCTCAAAGAAGCTCTGTAGATAGTACCACTGCCCCCAGCTGCGCAAGTGCAGAGGCGAACTCAGATTCATTAATCATTAAATGTAGGAATTGTTCAGCAGCTGCAGGATGCTCTATTAAGAGTGTTACACTGTAGGAGAGCTCTTCATTTTTCTTTTCCTTCTTCCTTTTTTTTGTGCCCCGGCAAACTCACTTTGCCTCATCATGGAGAAATGTTTTGTCCTGTTTTATACATTTTAAAATGTCTTCATCCAGAGTGATAATGGCCTTATGAAAATTATAGTAAACAAAAGCTATGACACAGAACATCTTTCTTTTGCTCTGGACAGCTGTAAAATGTTAGGCACAGGGGATAATGAGCTTACTGTGTAGTTGTCAATAATGGCATATCACTGAGTAGAGAGAGTAGGTGTGCCTTCAGATGTGTCCCCATTTAGCAAACAAGTGAACTCTGGACATCAAGATTGTTTAAATCTAAACTGACTACTCTGGGATTTCAGTCATCCTCCATCATCCTGTAAAAGCCTCTACCAGGTGAACTACTCAAGTGAACAGTTAAACATCATCAGAAGACTTTCTAAAGTTGAGGTAAACTTACATACAGTAAAATTCATGAGTTTTCATTCTAAGCTCAATAATTTTTTGGAAATGTAATCACCTGTGTGAGCACTACCCTTATCAAGGCATGTTAGTTTACATCACTCTGAAGAATTCTTGGTGCTCTTTCCCAGTTAATACCATTACAACCAGCACTACCCAAGGTAACCACTGTAAAGCTTTTATCACTCTATTATTAGTTTTGCCTGACTTAGAATTTTGAATAAGTGGAATCATACAGTGTGTACTCTTGTGTCTGGTTTCTTCCACTCAACATAGAGATTCATCCATTTTGTTTTGTCTATCATTCTGTGTAATATCACATTGTATGAATACTATAACTGGTTTATCCTTTTTCTTGTTAATGGACATTTGGGTTCTTTCCCACTTTGAGTTCCTATGGATAAAGGTGCTGTAAACATTCTTGTGAACCTATGCACTCATTTGTGTTGGCTATATACTAAGATTGGAGTTGCTGTGTTATAGTGTAGGCATATATTTGACCTTAGTAGAAACTGCCAAAGAGTTTTTCAGAATGGCCATACCATTTTGTACTCCCTTTTACACAATATACGAGAGTTTCAGTTGCTGCATGTTCTCACCAAAATTGGAATTGTCTTTCTTTTAAAGTTTAGCCATTCTGTTGGGTGTATAGTTGTATCTTACTGTATCATAGTTTTCATCTCCCTGCTGAGTAATGTGATGTTAAATTTCACATGTAAACATATTAAAAAAATAATAACAATAGCAAAAAATGTATGGATAAACCTAGGGAAAGGGGAGGAAAAATAATTTTTATTGAATTATTATTGTGGCTAGAAACCATGATGCATGATTTATATCTTGTCATTTAATCTTTAATGAGGTATTATTATCTCCAGTTTTCAGGCAAGGAATTTATGATTAAGAGACATTAGATAAAGCAGGGATAGTTATAATATTAATTACTTTGCAATGTAGTTGGAAGAAATAAATGAATCATACACATTTATACACATTGTGTTGTATACTGTCAAGTACTGAGAATAGTGCTTGGCATATGAGAAGCACTCAGTATGTTTTTGTTGTTTTGAAACATAGTGCTACAAATTGTAAATAACAACCAATTAGTTTGTGGTTTTTAAGGAAAGTCAGGATGTGGTAGGCTATAGATCTACACATCTGAAGTCAACATGAGGAAGTTTCATACAGTGTTGGCTGTTCTATTAGGGATGTCTCAATATTAGTAGTGATGGTCACCCCTGAAGAGTTGCTGAATGGGTCTGATTATTCTGAGCTATAGTTATTCCACGCAGCTTGGTTTGGATGGAGAGTGTCCACGTTTCAGAAAGAGGGCATAGGATGTCATTCGTTGAGTGATGTGTTCACTGCTTCCACCAAACTTGTCAGGTGCCTCCTACACATGGGTTGTCATACTGAGTGCTGGAAATACAAACTTGTATAGTGATTATAGTTACATTTCATGGAGCTGAAGAGAAGAAAATACTATCTTTCCATACTCTATTTTCCCAGCCCATCACATCTAGTTCCTTAATCAGTTACGTTTAGACCATGTCAGGTGCTTTTGAAGACTTAACAGCTTCCAAGACTCTGCAGTTAGAAAGATCTTTGTGTTTGGGGCAGGCTTTTGCTTTTGTTTTTGTTTCTGGTTTTGTTTTGAGGTCCCTGTAAATAAATATCAAAGATTGCAGTGACACAAATGACTATACCAGTATTTCATAATTTTTTATTCAACTTTGACTTCTGAAATCTCACCTTATTTGGAAGGCTTCTCAAATAACCATATTTTGACCTCGGTAGCTTGAAAGACTAGTTTTCATAGGATACTCAGGTGATAAGAGAGAAGATACTCATCAGTTTGTTCTAAGGTTCCTATTTCACTTCTTCTTTTTAGTAATTCTCATTTTGTAATAAAATTTAATAGGGGTATTTACATCGGTTACAATCAAGATTCAATGGAAAAAATAATACAAGTGTTTGAGAAAACTTCAAACAGTGCAATTCAGCATGTGATTTATTAGGGATAGCTACTTTTAAATGACCAAAGCTGTTATCCTCTTTACTTACTTACATTCCTCTTACGTCAGAGAGGATTTGAGGTAATAATATCTTTACTTAAAACTAAAATCTTCTTTGGCTAGTTTTTAAAATTTTTTAGTTATACGTCAGAATTCTGTTAAAACACAAATATTGGGAGGGGGAGAAATGTCCTAGTTTGTCAGAAGGGGCAAAGCATATGTGCTGTTCTCATAATTTCAAGTCAATTCAGTAAATATTGTTGAGCATTTCCTATGTTCCACGCTCCATGCTAAGTGTAAGCAATATGAAGATGAAAATGACATACTCTATACATTCTAGGCTCTGAACAACTTATGGGAGAAATCCACATGAACAATTAACCACAATGCTTTCTAATAAAAAATATAATAGAAAAATGTTCCATGTATTAAAAGAGAACACTGTGCAAAATAACTAATTTTTCCTGAAGAAAAAGGCATCAAAAATGGGTTATATTGGGCTCATATGAATCTTAAAAGTTGATTTCAACATCTTTTAAGGAGGGCAAGGACATTGCGGGTGGAGAAAAGAATATGTGGAAAAGCATCGTGGTGTGAGTGAGCATGGCATGTGTGGTGACTTGAAGTTGATCAGTGATTTGAAGTTGATCAGTGTATCTGAGCAAAGTGGGCTGGAGGGAAAAGGAGGCATTGCAGAAGGAACTAGGGCAGGAAATGAGAAGGTTTTCATGTGCAGTGTTCAGTAGCTTAGATTTTACATCTGAACTTGTTTCTAAAATGTTCTTAGGGGAAAATGTATTCAACAAACATTTACAGAAATCAGCTGTGTGGCAGAATCTGAACTAGGCACTAGGAATACAGTAATGAATAAAAATTCATTCCCAGTGCTGAGAAATCCCAAGTAGAGCTAGACCGACATAGAAGTAATGTGGTTGACTCAAGGATAGGTGGTTCTCTTACCTCATGGGAAGAGAGTTGGGAGCAGAAGGGAAGGTGCTTGTTTTGCTTTACCTTTGAAAGGACACATACCACTCACTACCAAGACAAAAATGTTCAGGTTATGAACCAAAAGCTTAATAAATCAGTAATGTCATTTCTGATTTTGCTTTGGCATGGAGGGGATGCTTGAAATACATTTGAAAAGAAAAATTTATACTAGAACTCCACTTTCACAGATTTTGGCTCAAAACACACACATATCCCCCTAAAAGGAAAGCTGGAGTCTTGATTTAATTGCTGCTTCTGAAAGGCCCGGAGAGAGAGCTGTTGGGCTTCGCAGGCTTTTAACCAGTTTTGTTATCAATAATACAAGAGATGGGTGCTTAAATGTACCTTTCTCACAGGGGAAATGCTGCCACAGAAGCCAGTGACCTAAATTGTCTTTGAACATCAAACTTCCTAAAGTGAAGAGGACACATCTACCCTTTGAATATTAAACTAGTCACTAAACTGGGTCAGAATGCCTGCAGAGAGTGCATTTACAGTCTTCTCTCTCTCATAGAAAGTAATGTCTTGGACCTTCATTACCGTGAAGAAAATAATTGTATTTCCTATACAAATTGCTTTTGATGGAACAAGTGTTTTACAATATTCATCTTTGACAGTATAGCCCTGCACCAATTTTTAGATTTTCTTAACTGAGTTTGAACTGATTCCTTGGGAATTACTTATCCCTTGCTACCTGTGTTCTCCACTTTTCTCCTCTATATCACATACACACACAATTCAGCCCTCCCTTCAGACATTAGAAACAGTCTTAACAATTGTTTGAGACTGCTTCAGCAGTTTTCTTACGTCAGCATCCTTGGAAGGAGGGTGTCAGTGAGGACTAAGAAAAGACGCTTGGATTGAGCGATTTGGAGGGTTCAGGGTGACTCAGTCAGAATCTATGGCAGGGTGTTCAAGGGGCAAAATACCCACAACCATCTCAAGAGCAGAGACCATACCTGGTTCATGTTTCATTGCACAACACCTACACTGAAGTCACAGATGCTTGTATGTTTCCTGAATGGATCAGTAAATGAACAAGTGGGAAGTAGAGGCAGTGGGTATACTATTTCAAGAAGATAAGCAGTGGAGGAGAGGAAACATATTGAGTTGGCTTCAGGTGGTTACATGGTCCCAAAAGAAAGGTATATTTAGCTTTTAGATACATGACAGAAAGCAAGAAAAGAAAAGATTTAGAATTCAAGCATGATTTAAGAAGAAAAATGAGTCAATATCAGGCCAGGAGTTTTCCTTGGGGCTGAGAGGTCTAACAGTGGACACACAATAAATATTTGTTGAATGAATCAATGGGTGAGTAAAGACACTTCATCTTCTAAGACATAAAAAAGATTGGCTCAAGGTACAAAAATTTTGATGGAGAATAAAAGGAAGTTGGAAACTCTTAAAAGATCTAATC
Organism: Tursiops truncatus; assembly: GCF_011762595.2. Taxonomy (NCBI): domain Eukaryota; kingdom Metazoa; phylum Chordata; class Mammalia; order Artiodactyla; family Delphinidae; genus Tursiops; species Tursiops truncatus. Next base: position 67,453,946 of record NC_047039.1, on the reverse strand, counting down.
ATCTAAGATAATTGTAGTAAAGATTTAGGAAATGATCGCTCTATGCCAGGTGTCATGTACTTTCATATATTATTTCATTTAATCCTTACTCATAAGCCTACACTGTGAGTGGGGGGTAGTATTTTGGTCATTTGTAGTTAAGGAAACTAAACTTAACCTTATAGTCTAGATGTAGGGAACAGTTGTAGCTGAGCTAGGACTTGAACTTTGGGACTCTGCCTCCAGAGGTCACTGCTTCCTGATGGCCAGGGAATGAGGCTGGAGGCTTGAGTATCCTTTGCTTTTAATTTTCCAGTGGTTTCTTATTTTCTTATGCTTATGTGGATCTTGCTATATGGATTATATATTCATTAAGCATGAAGACTTGAATTTGAATTTCCTTCAAATTCAAGATTTGAATTTCCTTCAGTGGCTAGCAAAATGCTTGGATTATCGTAGTCAGTTGGCTGCTTGTTAACTGATGTGTTAATCAAAGAAGTTAAATCAAAGAAGTTAAAATTTAGGATATGAAACTTAGGAATTGAAAGTCAGAAAGGAATTAATTTTTTTTTTTTTTTTTTTGCGGTACGCGGGCCTCTCACTGTTGTGGCTTCTCCCGTTGCAGAGCACAGGCTCCGGACGCACAGGCTCAGCGGCCATGGCTCACGGGCCCAGCCGCTCCGCGGCATGTGGGATCTTCCCAGACCAGGGCGCGAACCCGTGTCCCCTGCATCGGCAGGCGGACTCTCAACCACTGCGCCACCAAGGAAGCCCAGGAATTAATTTTTATAAAACATGATAAAACATAGAAATATACCAGTCCCTTGAAGTGTGGCCAATAAGATCTGAGGCTCTGCTATGTCAGGTAAAATTTCTAAAATAAAGGCACATAAAACTTCTTCCAGTGTTAAAAATAATGGACGAGGCTACAGTGCACTGTCCAGCACATAATAGGCTCAGTATACATCAACAGGGATGCAGGGTATCATAGGCATTGCTTGGGTCCAAATCTCATCTCAGTCACTGGAAACTTTGGGTAAATTACTTAATCTCTTTAAACCTCAGTTTCCTCATCTGTAAAGGAAATAGATGATACCTCCTTCCTAGGGTTGTTATTAATATTAAATAAAGTAATGCACATAAAGCACTTACTTAAGGCTTTACACATAGTAAATGTTCAATAAATATTAACAATTACTATTTGATGTTGAATGAGGGAAAGGGAGCTTAGAGTCATAAGACAAATATAGCATGGATCTCCTGGAGTCCAAGTTGCATTTTCTATCCTGGCATGTATGTAATGGATACAGTGGGCTTGCCCCAGGCTTTTTTGGAAAGAACTCATCTAGAGGTACAGTCATACATATGCTTGGATCATTGAAAAGGTCCCACACCAGAGAGGAGGGTTGGTTGTGGTATACAGCATTGTACCTACCCTGTGCATTTCAGGAGACAGGGATTATGAATTAAATATAGTGGAGAGATGGGAGAGTTCTTTTCTATAAAGTGCCTGAGATATTGGAAGCACCAGCTAACATTGCTTTGGCTTCAGTGTTATGGCATGAGGCCTAAGGAGTAGGGAACAGCACTTTCCCCCCTCAGCTGAGCAGCCCAGCCTGGTGCCTGCAGCAGCACCACTCTGACAGCTCTGGGAGAGAAGGAAGTAGGGATGCCCAGGGAGGCATGGGTATCACTTCCTGAATGGTAGGTCTGGAGGTGGTGACACTTGTGAGATGCCATCATCGGTTTCACCTGGCCACTGAAATCTCCAGGGGAGTCCAAGACATCTTTGGATAAGACTTGAGGAGGATTAGAAATCCTTTGGTTGATGTTAGAGACAGAGAACTGAGCTAAATTATATCCATACATTTACAACTTCCAGGCCATTGTGGTCAGGGGAATAGGAATTATGTAGAATTCTAGAGCTGAGAAGAATGTAACTGGTCATCTGGTTCAATTTTATCCTTTAATCTGTGGTCCAGAGAGCCTAAGTAATGTTCCCACGATCACCTGCCATAAGAATCTGTGTAACAAAGTTTGAGTGACAGGGGAGTATTCACCACTGCATATGTCCATTACTTACTAATGTTATGAAAAGTGTGAGTGAGCTAAATATATATGAGAGTGATGGCATTAAACCAGAAAACACCAGTATGAACAGCCAGGCAGCCTGCTTGGTTTGTTTCCCCACATATATCTGCTCCTTTATCTCTCTTTAACGGTTGCTAGCTAACTGATGATGTGAAAACAGACTTCCTTAACTCCTACACACTAAATCAATTAGTGTTGAGGTGCCACTCTGTTCACTGAGAACTGTTGATTTCTACCCTGTTGTTTTAGTTGTTGCTTTTATTCTTTTTCATTACTTTTTGGTTTGGGATTGTGTTGGTAGAGTGAGGACATCTGCATGATCCATGGCCCTATTAAAGGGGCTAATAGGAGATAAGTAAACATATTACAGATATTCTAGTGTTGACTACAGAGCGATCGTTACACAATGAAACGCTCATGGCCTGAGCACAAATCAAAGAGGCCGTGCTGGTATTGGGTGAATTTTTGCATTTTCTTTTCTTCCTCTTTATAGAAGAATGCTCATGAGAGTCCTGGATGGTTTGAGGAGCTATCTTCTCTGCATCTTTCCCTTCCTGGACTGCTTTAATCATATGCCCCTTCCTTTCCCTTCATCTCTGTCTTCATGCCATCTGTGATACTTGGCAGCTGCTGGTATATCCAGAATACTCCTTGGCCCCAGCATCTGTTGGTTTGAATGAAGCTGGAAGTATTTTATCTATCGGTAATGTCTTTCAAAACCATAAATGGTTATTTTGTCACCTGTTATGTTGGAATAATCATTTCCTTTATATATGGCACCTTTGGGCACTTTGACCTCTGTTTCTTTTCAGGCCCTAAAATGCAGAGGCACACAAGCTTGAATAATGGGAAATTTGATTTTCCTATGGGGTGTATATTTGGTTCTAGGATATTCAGTGGTGGCATTGAGAATAAAGAGAATACAGCGTTAGAAGAGTCAGAAAGTTCTCCGTGGTGTTTTTTAAGCTCAGAAAAGTTTGGAACCAAGAAACTAAAATTTATATATATATATATATATATATATATATATATATATATATAAATTTATTTTGTGTCCATAATACTAAGTATAAACAAATACTATACAGACATACAAATTAAACATACCCTCATTTACACCACGTATACATTTGTATATATATGTGGCTGTGTGTACAAAAAGTGTTGGCCAGTTGTATATGTATGTATATCTGAAAGTGTTCATAATATTACTATATGACAGAATTACAGAAAATATATATTTTCTGGGCTTTTCAAAGTTTTAACTGAGCTTGGAGGCCTTTTATAAAAAGGAACAACCAAACATTGTAAAGCAAATCCATGCTTGGAGTCTTTTTGACAGCACACCATAAAAGCTGCCAGAGTCAGGAAGGACATAGAAATTGCAAATGTTCCCTGGGCTCTGGCCAAATAGGTCACAGGAGTTGGTCCCTACCCCCCATCCCCACTCCCATCTCCTTCTTTGAGGTCCCAGCTGTTTTGAGACAAAACGATGTATGTGATCAGTGAGGTGACTGAGATGGTATAACCAAACAGATTACTCCAGCCTCTCTTCTAGAGACAAAGTCTGATTATGTTTGAATTCTAAATTTGTGTTTCCTCTCAAATAGTTCCAGAGAGTTCACTCACAGAAACTCCAGAAACAAATTAAGTTGACCACCAGCTGTTTTGAAATTTAGCATTTAGTTATGAAGGACTGTTTTTTTTACAGATAATGATTGCAGCACTCCAGGTAAATAAAATCTGCCACTGCCATTGTGGGTTCCTGTACTCCTTCTCCATTTTCTTTAATCGGGTGTGTGTGCACACAGGGGATGGGGGTTCCAACAATCAGTGGGAGATCCTGCAAGCTTCTCATCTGCTGGGTCCTGTTTTCACTCTTAACCTCTGGAAGAGTTCCATAGAGCCCAGAGGTAATGTAGTATGTAGTCTTTGCTTTTTCACAGGTTTCCTGACTGAGATTACGCTAATGATTTTCAGTTAGAAATTTGACCATGGATATGACTGTTGTCTTCCTTTAGATCCTAGCAGGGTAGTTACATCAATTTTTAGTAAAGAAAGAGAAAAGCAACTGTATCTAAAAAATTGCAATAAGAGTTTACCACACTCTGATGTTTTGATTCTGATAGAAGCATAGCATTTATAACATTATTTGGAATTTACATTTTTTTCAAACCACCGATCTATTTTTAGATTGGAGCAAATGAACTTATTTTTGAAACATTAACTTGACTTAAAATCAGATTTGGTTCTCCAGAATCAAGAAAGCTAATCTTGGAAAGTTATCCTGCTTGGATAAATACCTTTTTTAAAACTCTTAACTGGATAAAGCCATGGTGGTCTCCAGAAAAGAAAAACATAGGCCCACTTTAATTTTTATGACTGATCTATCTGAAAATGGAAGAGGAGAATTGTAATTCCTTGAGAAGTTAAATGCTAATGAAAATCTCAGGTGTCCATTCCATATCTCTGGCAGCTATCTAAGTGAGCAGTGGAAATATCCTCTGCTAGAAGTTATATCTTCTAATATAACTATTAGAAGAGAATAAACGTAAATGGAAAATTCTCATTCTCCTGCATTGGGAGAGTTACTTTTGTCTTCTGCTTGTTTTAATTTGTGGTTAAGAACTTAAAAGAAACAGTCCAAGAGCATAAGTAAAGTGTTCTCCCTTCATGCCCCACATCATACCTCCCTCCAATTCCATGTTCTTTTATGAGAGAAGAAAAAGAAGGGAATCTGGAAAATGTTTCTATCTCTTATACACCATGATGGAGAAAGTTTGACCCCTTCTGTACTCATTTAATAAGCAAATCTTTTGTAAGTGAAAATAGGAGAGTTTTTGTTCACATGAATTTTAACAGCCAAATGTAATCAGAAACTCAGTCCAAGAAGCAAAAAAGGAAAAAGTAATATGTCCTTTGAGCCCTACTCCAGATAAAAGCCAAGGCATTTCCCAGGGCTTGGATTACAGTCCATTTTGTAGATACTCATCTGTAGGGATGATATAGTTCCTCTTTTGAATACGAAGTAGTTGTTTTGGATGGAGTATGCTAAGAGGACTTAGGACCTTACTGGCTGGAGCTGTGTGTACTTCCGAAACTTGAGAGTTTTATGGCTGTCCTTTTCCTGGTCCTCCCTGTAAACCCTGACTATATCCATTGAGATCAGTGTTACATTTCTGAGTTGCAAGTATATGTTCTGTTCTGAGGATGGATTTTTCTCTCTTTTTTTTGAAGTATAGTTGATTTACCGTGTTGTGTTAATTTCTGGTGTACACCAAAGTGATTCAGTTATACACACACACACACACACACACACACACACACACACACACACACACACATTCTTTTTTATATTCTTTTCCATTATGGTTTATCACCAGATACCGAATGTAGTTCCCTGTGCTATACAGAAAGACCTTGTTGTTTATCCATTCTACATATAATAGTTTGCATCTACTAACCCCAACCTCCCACTCCATCCCTTCCCCACCTCCCTTCCCCCTTGGAAACAACATGTCTCTTCTCTTTGCCTGTGAGTGTGTTTCTGTTTCATAGATAAGTTCATTTGTGTCATATTTTAGTTTCCACATATAAGTGATATATGGTGTTTGTCTTTCTCTTTCTACCTTCCTTCACTTAGTGTGATAATCTCTAGGTTCATCCATGTTGCTGCAAATGGCATTATTTCATTCCTTTTTATGGCTGAGTAGTATTCCATTGTATATATATATATCACATCTTCTTTATGAGGATGGATTTTTTTTCTTTAACAATATATATAATTAAACCAGAGGCAAAGTTTGATTTTTAGAATGTGCCTTGATGGCAACATCTAATGTATCACAGAACAATTACTGTATGACAGGCATGGTGCTTACTACCTTTCATACATTTATCTCTCTCATTTTCCCAACACACCTGTGACAAAAGATCATTCTTTCTACATACAGCTTAGAGCATTAGATATCATGCTGCTAGGAAATGGTAGGAAATGGTAGCTGAGGTTTGAACCTGGTCTGTGCTGTTAACTACTAACTGATTTCCTCCTATTATATTCCTCTTGCTGTGCTCTTCTGTCTCTTCCATGAAATACTATGGATTCTCTAAAAAGAGTAAAGCATAATACTTAGAAATGGAAGAGAAATAGAGAAGCAGTCAAGCTAATAAAATGAGAGTACACAGGCCTGGAAGAAAATGCAATTTTCCAGTCTTAAATGTTTGTCAGAGATGGTTTATACAACAATAAGAACCTTGTCTTTTTTTTTTTTTTTCATTCTTGCATCCCTAGCACCTAATACAATGCTTGGCAAATGGAGGCAACCAAATATTTTAAAATAAATTAATGTTTATATTAAATTTATCACAATGTTTAATGTAAAAGATACATTATAATAACGTTCAAGGAGCCGAGGACATTGATTTTATCAATTCAAATAAATGCTTCTGTATTGGTCTTAAAGATTCCGAAATTTAGAATCAGGACAGAAAGAAGTAGAAAACTTATTTTGCCCTTGTTATTCTTTTTTTTTGTTTGTTTTTTTGTTTTTGTTTCTTGCGGTACGCGGGCCTCTCACTGTTGTGGCCTACTCCCGTTGCGGAGCACAGGCTCCGGACGCGCAGGCTCAGCGGCCATGGCTCACGGGCCCAGCCGCTCCGCGGCATGTGGGATCTTCCCGGACTGGGGCACAAACCCGTGTCCCCTGCATCGGCAGGCAGACTCTCAACCACTGCGCCACCAGGGAAGCCCCCTTGTTATTCTTAAGTCAGTATTACAGTCTTAAGAAATATACTGACATTATTTGTGGATAACTTCCTAATCAGATCCTGAAATTTCAAATTGAGTCTATTTTATAATTTATAAAATGTTAAAGGAAAGCAGCAAAGTCTATACTTGGTAAGTGAAGAAGTTGGTCTTATTTCTATTAGGGGAACAAATTTGTGACAAATCACATTGAAATTTAAATAAATCCATTATCTCCTCATGTTTATGGTGAAGATAGATAATCAGTGTTATTTTATTTTCTATAATTTAAAAAGCTTGCTCAAGTTGCTTCACTGCACAACTCCAGAGGGCATCATTCCCAGTGCAGTGAATCTATGTGAATGGTGCTCTGGGCTAAAGGGGTGCTGTAGTTTCACAGCCATTGGCAGCCCTGCCATTCCTTCTGTCCATATAGATGATTTAGGCCTAACCTAAATAGATTCCTATTTGCAAAAACGATCAATTTATCCAGGGATTTTTTTCATATTTGTGTGATGTGATAGTTTATTTTAGCATTTATTGAATACCTATGTCAAATTTTAGACTAGAACCTTGCAGATAAGTAGGACATGATCTCTAAAAGAGATTTACCATCTGTCAGAATGAAAAATACTAAACTGATGTGATAGTATCTTTATCTACAGATAGACGTGATTGATGGTTAAGTGGTACAGATACAGAGGTATAGATGTATAGAGATATATATAATACATGCTTATGCTTGGATAGCTACAAATCAAGGTTATTATGATATTTTAAAATTGGGTCATCCATACAAAATTCTTCATCCCTCAGATACATCCTTGCTGTTCGCAATAGCCAAAACTCCCTGTTCCTAGGGGCTTTCTAGTACTAGAAAATGCTTGGAAACTGGCCTTTTTCTAGGGTTTATATCCTTGATTTTCTTTAGCAGTACATGTAACGAGTGATTTCATTTGTATCAACTGTGGCTCTTTGTGAGCTGAAAATCACAGAAAATGCAATGCCAACCAGTTTAAAGCACAAAGTAAATTTTTTGGGTCTTGTAACTGAAAATCCAAGGAGCTATTTGGCTTCAAGTAGACAATGTCGCTAGTATTTGGTTTCCGTTGTTCCATCTTTTATTACACTTACTCTGGGTTGTTTCCATTCTCTTGTGGCCCAAGATGGCGGCAACAGTTCTGGACTTAATGTGATCATGTTTCAAAGGCTGTGATCAGATCCTATGGCAAATCCAAACCAACCATTGTTGCAAGGGGAGTGTGATGCTCTGACCAGCTTACACCTACATTACACGCTCCAGCCCTGAACTGGGGTGGATTCTCCAGCTGAAGACTAGTGACTGAGACTCAGAGAGAGGGGTGGTTCCTCAGAAGTTTGAGTTTCAATTACCAGAAGTGGGGTGAAAGGAATTCTGGAACAATAGATGTCAATCACACAGGCACAAAGAGAAAATCGACCTTCTTTATCTATCCTTTACCACAATCAACACAAGTTTTGTAATAAAAGCTGCCAGTATGCTAAAGAATGAGATGTCCTGTCTACGAGGGAATGGCAAGCATAGCATTTTTAAGTTTTGATATTTCAAGGTGTTTCTTATCAAGCCAGAGTCAAAAGGTAGGGTCAAGAGCCATGAAGCAAAAATTAATTTAGAAAGTAAAAAGTGACAGTAAATTTTTGTGACTTGTTAAAAGAACGGGGTGAGGGGGTGTTAAAAAATTCCTACTATAGATATAAATCAAGAATTTGAAAGTTTTACTGGAGCTTTTAAAATCATTGCACAGTCAGGTACTGTAATACTAATAGTACCTAACGTGTATTTGGTACTTACTACATGCCTGACATTATGCTAAATACTTTTAATCCTCACTTAATCTTCTCAGGAATCCCATGAAGTAGGTAGGTATCCTCATTTTACAAATGAAGATGCTCAGTCTTGGAGAAGTGCGTATTTTAGAGGAGACCTTCCAAAACATGAAGGCATGGTATAGAAGATGGCCAAGATGGTGATGATTCTGGAAATTGGCAGATGAGAAGGTTCATATCGAGGAAAAGGGACATGATGACTTTGCCTCTGTCTTAGTTGAGGCTGTTATAACCTCAACCTTACCATAGACTAGGAGGCCTAAATAACAAATGTTTATTTCTCACAATTCTAAAGGCTAGAGGTTTGAGGTCAGGGTGCCAGCAGAGTTCTGGTGAGGATACTCTTCCTGGTTCCCAGATGGCTGTCCTTTCTCTGTGTCCTCACATGGTAGAGAGCAGAGAGAGAGGAAGCAAGCTCTCTCATGTCTCTTCATATAAGGGCACTGATCCCATCGTGACGGCTTCACTCTCATGACCTGATAACCTCCCAAACATGCCATCATCTCCAAATACTCTCACGCTGGGTTTAGTGTTTTAACATATGAATTTTGGGGATACACATTCAGTTTGTACCGTTCTACTTGTGAGAACTGGCTCGCAGATATGGAATTATACTTACCCTGCATAGAATGGTTGTTGGATGTTTCAGAAAGACAGTTTGCAGATAAGGTAAGACTTCTTAGCAGTTACCCATTGGCATATTCTGTTACTTCTGTCTACAGTGCTTCTCCATTCTCTTTACATGCCTAAATACAACCCATCCTTGAAAGCTTAAAATGCCATTTATTCCACAAGACCTTGCTTGATTGCCTTTACCACTGCCATCAAACTGAGGTATCTCCTTCCAGTAACTCCCAGAGCACTAAGACACTTGCCTTAGGACCTTGTGCTGTGCTTTATTAATGTAGAGCTCTTATCTCTGACTTGAGCCTTAAGCTCTTTGAGGACGAGTGCTTTGCCAGCCTCATCCATGAACCTTTCTAGAGTGCCCCATCTGGCCTTGCACGCAGAAGATGCTCAGGACACCTCCTGAGATGGCCTGGCTGGTGAGACGGGAGCTCCCGTTCCTAACCATCTTCAACGAGTGCTGAAGACAGTGATTACGGGGATAAATTCCTGCATTCAGTGGGAGGCACATAAAACCGCTTCCAAGACCTCATTTATTCTAATATTCTGTGATATTTATGGCATAATTTTACACTTATTTTTTATTTTTTTTCACATCATTGTTGAAACATGACTTTATGCATCTGACAACAAAAAAAAATCCTAAATGAATTTCTGGCTCTTAAGTATCTAGATGTCTCTAGCTAGACAGAAATATTTTCAGGTCATATCAATATAAAGGAAGATACAGATAACATAGCCATAGTCTGTTACTTTTATCTATCCCTAAGTAGATCTATACAAGTTATATGGAGCTATAAATGCTATATTAAGAAAAGTATGTATTGTATTTATGTATTCTTTTTAAAGATTTATTTATTTTTGCTGTGTTGGGTCTTCATTTCTGTGCGAGGGCTTTCTCTGGTTGTGGCAAGTGGGCGCCACTCTTCATCGCTGTGCGCGGGCCTCTCACTATCACGGCCTCTCTTGTTGCGGAGCACACGCTCCAGACGCGCAGGCTCAGTAGTTGTGGCTCACGGGCCTAGTTGCTCCACAGCATGTGGGATCCTCCCAGACCAGGGCTCGAACCCATGTCCCCTGCATTAGCAGGCAGATTCTCAACCACTGCGCCACCTGGGAAGCCCTGTATTTATGTATTCTTGCATGTATGCTGTATCTGTGTATAGCATGTTTAGAATTATAAAACCCTTCTGCAAAAATCATTTCATTTTATAGTTATATAGAAACTATATATACCTATGAGCAAATGTTTGTATATATAACATATATATATAACCATACATATATACATTATATATGTATACATGTATATATACAATGCATATGTATATTATCCACACACATACACACACTTACAGTGATGTATAAACTTGCCTTGATATTTGAGGTTGCCTTTTACCCTGGAAGGCAGCTGAAATAGTGCCGGGATTATTTTTCAGAAAGGATGAACTAGAGAAAGAAGGGAACAGTGTATCAGCAGCTGTCTCCTTCCCCCTCAAGGTTCCATTACACCTTCTTCCCACTTTCTTTCCACCTCTCTACTTACAAATCTTATCATCTGGTCTCAGTGTACTAGTGCAAATAACAAGTTTGAATGGAGTGAGTTCCAAAATCAAGAGAGCATAAAGAATCTTTCAAAGAGAGGAAAATTGTGTGAAGTGGTGTTGTGGATATTTAGTGCCTTGCCAACAACCACATACCAATTATGTTACCTTGGGCTAGGTGAAAATGAGGAAACCTCATTATGCCTTGGAAATTCTGCTGCTTATACCTAGAAGTGTCACTTGGCTTTCTGGTTAGCACAGAAAATTTTGGACTTTCTGAAATTATGTAATGGTAGTTAGCTTGAGTCTAGAACAAGAGGAAAACATTGTTGATATATTTGGAAACATTTCGATAACCATATATATACAGTTTAGTTTGTATAATAAGCTGAATTAGATTATATCTGTATATTATGTTGCCTTCCAAAGATATTTTATATCAGTCTTTAAATTATGATATAATAGATTTTGTGGTATATCAAACCCATTCAGAACTCCATATATTTCTGTTCTTATTTCGTAGAGTGAAGTTCCTCCCCTGTTTGAACAGCTTCAATCCTGAAATCCATTTTCTCTTTTCAGCTATAACCAAATATTCTATCTTCTGTATAACATGGGTTCATAAATGCTTCTCTCTACCAACACTTGTCTCAAGCTACTTTTCTTCCACAATTGACTGTGGAGTCACTGTAACCTGATAGGTATAACTGTATCTCATTGTTGACAGGAGCTTACTGAAGAACATGTTTTGGTCTTATTTTATTTCTATCAACTAGTCCAATCTCAAGCATAAAGGAGCCACATAGTAACCTCTTGATTAAAGAATGAATAACAGTATAAGGGTTAAGGCAGATCTACAGCCATAGATGCAATTGCTTTCTGGCAACATTTAAATCCAAAGAACATCATGTCCTAAAGAAAATGGGATATACATGCATATATATACATAATGGAAAAAAAAAGATGAAATCTTGCCATTTGTGGCAACTTGGATAGACCTTGAGGGTATTAAGCTAAGTGAAGTAAGTGGAGAAAGACAAATACCATATGATTTCACTCACATGTAGAATATAATAAACATAAATATAATAAACAAATAAAACAAAAACAAACACATAGATACAGAGAATAGAGTATAGTGGTTACCAGCAGGGAGGCAAGGTGGGGGAAAGGTGAAATGGGTAAAGGGAGTCAACCCTATGGTGATGGATGAAAACTAAACCTTCAATGGTGAACATGCTGTAGAGTATACAGAAGTTGAAATATAATGTTGTACACATGGAACTTATATAATCTTAGAAACCAATGTTACCTCGATTTAAAAAAAAGGAACAGCATGTGTACAGTTTTTTGAGCTTTTCAAATATTTGAGCTTCCAATACTTATTTGCTTTGTATTTATGCAGTTTGTAATTTTCGAAATACAATTAGTCCATGTACTCACCCTGAAGTCATTTATTAGTTATAAGTGTTTTCCTAGTCTTTATACCCAGTAGAATTGGCCTAAACATGCAACAGCCTATGTTTAAAATCTACTTTGCTGATTAAAAGAAGGAAATGAGCTTGTACTTGCTTGCTTGCTCTCCCCCAAAGCTTATTAATCCATGTACACTTATTTTACTAAAGAATGTACCCAGTCATGCAGTGAAGTGTAAATATATTGAGTGCCCACCATGTGCTGGATTCTGTGGGAATACAGAGACAAATAAAATGGACACTTCCCTCCAGGAGTCTAAACGGTATTCACAGAACAGATATAACTGTAAATAATGTTTTTCATAAAGGATCCCTGAGATACATGCTCTCTCAATGTTGTGAACAGAAAGAGGGGTAGAACAAGGAAGGACAAAATTAATTGCTATGGGTGGGATCTGAAAAGGCCTTTCAGAGGAAGGGGCATTTGAATCAAGCTTTGAAGTTCATGATATAAACATTGTACAGTATAAGCAGTCTGAGGGAAACTTCCAAGAGGAAGAAATGTCTTGGTCAAAAGGCTGGAAGCAGCAAGGTTAAAAGCTATTCTTTGGCACAGATGGGATATAGGAGTGGAGATGGGGTATCAGATAAGACTGGAAAGTCAGATTTGGGTCAGAAGTTCTTGGTAAGAGGTGAGGATCTTGCTTTAATTTCCCAGGCAGCAGGGAGAAAATGAAAGTTTTTAAGGCAAAGAAAAGAAGAGACAGGCTGTGATGTTTAAAAGTTTTCAAGAATCAGAGGCATCAGAGCCAGTGGCCAGAGAATTTATAAGTAGGAGGAAACTTGATAATCTTCATAAGGAAATAAAATGCCCAGAAATTCCTCACCTCTTCTCAAGTAAGTGCTGGTACCAGGGCAAAGCATGTGAGGTGAGTAGGGTGTAAATTTATAGGAGGCACTCATTCTTAGGGCCGTGAAAGTACATGAAATTGTACCTCTCTCACCTTAGTCTGGTTCTGACACTGCCTGGAATATTAAATTGGCATTACTGTAAAAGATACTCGTGACATTTCCTGTGAGAACTCGCTTCCTATGAGTTTCAAAGTGGTCTACTTTCAAAGTGGTCTACTGGATTCTTTCCTTGGGCCACCATTTTCAGTTTCTGTAAGGGGAGAGGAAGGCTAATTCACATAGAAAAGTTGCACTGCAATGAGATATTACACTGAACCAGGCCAGTTAGAAGAAGAAGGTCTTACCTCCATGAGCCTGAAGCTCCCATTTATCCTGACAGGATATGCATAATGACACCCAGGTCTTTTGATTTTGAACTCTTTAATTTAGATTCTCAGTCTGAGGTAGAGAAAAGGACACCGACTGAATGGTGAGGAGCACTGCACTCTGAGCTGTGAATTTGTGTCAGTGGGTCCATTAGGGTAATCCAGACCTTCTGTCCATTTGTAAGGTTGCTGAGAATTTGTGTCAGTGGCCCATTAGGTTAATCCAGACTTTCTGCCCATTTGTAAGGTTGCTGAGAAGAGGAGGAGAAAATTAGAATGAATCTCTTCTTTTTTAAAACCAAGAAGTAGGTGACACAGAACATTTGCTCATTTGTGGTCAAGATCCCTTCATGTTACTGCTTGTTCATTATCGATTGCCTGTTGTGATGCCTTGTACAATCATAGATTCTTAGAGCAGTTTTCATTTTATAAATATACTGAGTGGTCCATTGTTAAAATTAGTGTACACTGCATATGACTATCCATTCTACAGTCAGTCAGCCTGTTTCTCACCCATGAGAAGCAAAGGAGATATTCAGGAAGCATCTAGCACAACATTGGCACATTGTAGGTCCTCAGTCAAATACTGGCTCATTTTCTTCCCCTCTCTCAAAAATCTCCTTCCTCTGTAGAATCACTCTCTCCCCCACAGACTGGGCCCACATCACCCAACTTCAAGATTCCACTGCTAAGATAATTTTTCTAAAGTATTATTTGAATATCCTATGCCCGGCAATTAATTGATTGGTTTATTATATTGTACCCCACCACTTAGAAGGAAAGTTAGTTTAAAAAAAAATATATATATATATACACATAGACACACACACACATACTCACACATACATATATACACATACACATGCATGCCCTTCAATGTACAAGTCTACTGAGTCCAAAAACAACACATAGTATGTAAAGTCATAGTCGTTAAACACAGGGCTACATTAACTTTTTTTATATACGTTCCCATCCATCAAAAAAAGTGCCGTGTGCAGAGCATTGTGATGTTTACAACGTCAGAATATGTAGCTCTTAAGATTGGCTCACCCAGTAAGATTCAGAGAGATGCAGGATGCAGAATGGGAAAGAGCATGGGCTTTAAATCAGTAAGGCTTGGGTTTAAATCTCCTATCTACCAGCCCTGTGACCTTGAGCAGGTGGCTTACTGTTCTGAATATTTGTTTAAGATATTAAATTGCCCCCCTGCAATTCTGTAAGTATTAGATGAGATGATATATGTAAATCATCCAGTGTAGTTTCTGATCCGTGGTTGGCACTCAATAAGTGGTAACAATAAATGACATTGATTACAGTTTTAGGAAATTATTTCTGTCTCACACAATCACTCAGCCACTTCAATCCATGTATATTCTAAGGGATTTACTTGGAATTCAGACTCATACCTCCTTTATGTGTTCAGTGAATTCTATGAAATGCAGTACCTGTCATATCATCCAAATGAAGGCTGTTCTTTGGAACACATACATAGAGATATTTGAAAGATTTCCCTATTCAGGACAAGCTAGACATCTCCATATGAAATCTCCACGTAAAGAATGTTTTCAGATTGTCTTCTAAGATGTTATCTGTCCTGTTCCTGCCTTTTCAGTTCCTTCCTGCTATCCCCAAATCTCGTACAACAGAAGTAAAATTTAGTACCTTACTGTGTTTTTGTATGACTCTTCTTGCCTTTACTACCACAGAGATACTCTTCTTGTTAAACACACTCTCAGTGATTACATTATTAACCTTTGACTTCTTTTCCCTGACACAGATCATTTTTAAAAATTTATTTATTTATTTATTTATTTTTTGCGGTACGTGGGCCTCTCACTGTTGCGGCCGCTCCCGTTGCGGAGCACAGGCTCCGGACGCGCAGGCTCAGCGGCCATGGCTCACGGGCCTAGCCGCTCCACGGCATGTGACACAGATCATTTTAATTCCAGTAACGACCTGTTCTTTCTTCCTTGATTTGACAGGGTATCAGGCCATGTAAGATCACGTAATCCACTAAGAATCATAGGCCATTAGAGCTGGAAGGCATTTTATAGATTATCTAGTTCACTTTGTTCTTTATATACAGGATAAAAGGGAAGTTCTGAGAAGTTAAGGCACCTTGTGAACTATCATTCAATGTCTGAGATTTATGTCTTGAAACCAAACAAAGATTCTGTTTAATTACCTGGAATGAAATTAGAACATGGCTCTAACATACCTTATGGTCATCCTCTCTTTGTTCCTTGTCTTGGTAGGTATTACATGAGAAGACATGATAGAACAGTAAAATTATGCAGCCTTGTTAATAAGGTAACATTCCATCGATGTAAGGAAAATTGGTGTCATTTGAATGGTTTCTTAACTTTTATTTTCGACATCAGCTGTTTGGCAGTCTGTACATATACTATTAGGAGCGAGCACTTATAATCCAAAGCAACCAAATGATCGTCAGTAAACACCAAGGGAATTTCCCTTAGCATATTCGATATATTTTTGTGATCCTTGAGATTGGCGCTGGGATTAGTTGAGAGTATACAACTGTTAACACACAGTTAACTATATTGGTATTTCAGGAACACTGTCTATTACATCTAAAACATTCAAAGCCTGATAGATGCATTGTTGCTGCATTCTTTCCAATACGATTTATTTTAAAACATCTGTTGATGTTGTTACATCTGTGCAGACATAAGGTTCTGCTAGGAGAAAAATTAAAAGATTGGTGAGTAGGCAGATGTGGCTGTTATCTTTCTCAGAATCATCTGAAATTATAACTCCAATAAGTCAGTGTGGTAGTACAGCTAAAGGAAGAGCCAGAATGTAAGACAGATGTTTACACTTTTATTAGAACTGCTTGATACCAAATCAAGACTCTGAGTTTGGAAAAACCATTGGTAATCATTTCAGAAATAGCTTACAAAGCATGTAGTTAAACTAAGTCTCTTATTTCTAAGTGCTCCTGTGTGTGTGTGTGTGTGTGTGTGTGTGTGTGTGTGTGTGTGTGTGTGTTTTCAAATAAAAATGACGTAAGGCATTTTCATCTAGATATTCTACCAAAGATCCTTCTTAACAAAAGTTCTTATGTTAAGCTCACAGTTCTTTCTTAGCAATGGCATACAAATTTTCAGTAAAGGACTTTTGTCTTGGCACCTTACAAATCTTTCCTCGATTATCCTGAGTCCCTCAAAAACTTCCCTTGTTTGAACCCTTATATTTAACACTGGTGAAGCAGTTTTATGTGTTGAGTACTGTTCTAAGCATTTAATCCTTCCAACAGTTGCTAGAGAAGTTATTCTAATTATCCTATGTTTAAAGATGAAAACACTGAAATAAGAGGTCAGCTTGTCCAGAGTCACACAGCCTGTGAAAGATGAGGCAGGAGTGGAATCCAGGCAGTGCCTTCCTAATTACTTCTATAGATTGCCTCACTTGTTCACTATTAATTACCATTCTCTGGGACATTATATCATATCTTTCCAGGTAGTTTGTTAATGCTTTATAGGCACTGTTCCTCTTTATACTCCTTTTTTTTTTTTTTTTTTTTTTTTTTCGGTACGCGGGCTTCTCACTGTTGTAGCCTCTCCCGTTGCGGAGCGCAGGCTCACGGGCCCATGCCACTCCGCGGCATGTGGGATCTTCCTGGACCGGGGCACGAACCCATGTCCCCTGCATCGGCAGGCAGACTCTCAACCACTGTGCCACCAGGGAAGCCCTATACTCTTAAAGGCAGAGTAGATTTTGTTTGGTAAAGACCAGTTTAGCTTCATGCCCAGAAGGGTAAGAGTAGAGGAAGTGTCCTGGACTTTCTGAGGGCCAAGCTGGAAGGGCCAGTCTTGCCTCCAACCACCTGGCATTTCTTGTCTCTTCCCTCACTTGCTCCTGGTCCTTGGTTTTATCCTTTGCAGGTGCAGGATTGACTCCAGAATGTGTATATACAAGGGGTTTAGCCACCCTGTGAGAGAAGGGACTTTAGGGACTTCCATGACTACTGTGAAAATACAAGGCCAGTTACATAACTTGCTAGGTCTAGTGCAAAATAAAAATGTATGACCTTTTACTCAAAAATCAGGAAAAAGTTTATTCCTTTCTACTGTGGTCTCTCTCTCAACCTGTCATGGTGGTTTTTATTTGTTATTTAATGTTGTGCTCCCTCAGGCATGGGGAACTCACTAAGCGAATGCACCTAGGGCCCCTGCAGGAGGGAGATGGGGAGAGGGCAGTGGCTGAGTGGGGTTGTGGTTGGGGATGACCAAGAGTCTGCTCCAAGGAGGGAGTGGGAGATGAGACCGTGGTTGAGCCTAGGCTCTGAAGGCCCAGCACATCCTTCATTGTCTCATCAGACCTTACAGAACACAAATTCAAAATAAAAGTACTAAGAATTTCAAGATGGCAGCTGCAGAGTTAACCCCCAAGGGTAGGCCCCCCTTTAGAGCACTGGTTGCAGACCAGACCCATGAAGCTGGTTCTTTATACCTGTTAATTTGGTTTGACTTAGGGGTCAGAGCTGATGAAGAATATGGCTGAAGCCTGTCTAAGCTGTCTTTTGCTCCTTCCACTGTTAGGGTGATAGCATCTTTTGAGGTATTGTTGTCTCATCCCAATGACTAGATGGCAAATCTTTGAGATCAAAGCATTTCCTTTGTGTCTTTATGAACTCTCGCAAGGTGACCAGAGGACCACTGCGGGTAATGAGGGCACTATGGAAAGTCCATTTGAGGGTAGACAAGCCTGTGCAACCCAACAGAAAGATTACTTGTACCACTTTATGATGGCAGAGAGTCTTCACGTCCACTGGACTCACTGAGAAACATTGTTGACTACTAAGCAAGCTTTACACTCACTATTGGGGAAGACTCTCATGCATTTTTAATAAAGAACCATTTACTTTCCAGCTTATCTCCAAATGGTACAGTCCTGAATGTGCAGACTGAATGGGACTTTCGAAATCATCCCTTCCCAGCCAGGCACTTTACCAAAGAGAAAAGTGAGGCCTGGGGAGGTGCCTTGACTTACCTAAGGTCACAGTCCTCCAGAGATACAGTTTTCATTCGGCCTGGTCTTTAACACAGCACACCTTTCCCTCAAAGTCTGACACAAGTTTTTGGAGACAGAAGCCAACCTGAGGGAACAGTTCAGAGTGCTACCCTCTCAATCATTCCTTCACTCCAAACCCCAACTTGTCAGTGTCCACAGATGATAAACTTTTCCTTCCCCAGAGAGCACATTCTTTTTTCACCTTGTTCATTTTTCAGGTGTTCTATCCAATGTTTTGTTTCAGGGCAGATTATACTCAGAGACTGAGATTGTATTGCCAGTATTTTATTTAACAAAGATTCAGTGTACAAATTATAATTTCGCAGGCCAATAGCATACAGGAAAATGTCTCTTAACAAGCCAATAAAGAAGTAACATACTCTAAAATGATGATAATTACACTGTTCTTCTAGGCAAGGGGAGGTGACAGAAATAAGTCCAAATTTAGTTGAGGTGTACCTTTTTATGAGTTAGTACTCTGGGGAGGCAGCTTAGTCAGTCATCAGCTGATGTCCAGCTGCTGGCAAAACGAAAGTCCCCTGTTGTTGGAGCACGTTGCTAGGGAGTGATGGTGCTGGTTTGGGGGAGATGATCTCCTTCACGGGGCAACTGCACAGCTTTCATCACTGCCAGTAAAAGAGTGGACTTTACCAAGGCAGGAGCTAATGCCCCAAGGTCTTCCCAGAGCTATTAGATCAGCAACAGCAAAGAGCCGCCTTGCCCAGATGGAAGACTCTCAGTTGGTCCTCAGAAACTCTGAGTATTTATAGTCTAAATGTCCCATCACCATACTTGCCTCTGTGTATGTTCTTATTAATAAGCCCCAATGGCACCCCCAGCAGCTGAGCTACTGAGTGCTCGTCAGCAACCACACGTGTGGATGACAACATCCCCACATGCAACTTCACTTTTATATCAAAACAACTTACAAAAACAACTTCATTTTTAGACCAAAACAACTTTACTCTTAAAAACAACTTCATTTTAAAAATGAGTCTAGAGTTTTTGTCATAAAAAACAAGTGGATTTGAAATTCTACTGTCGACTGAAAAAATGCACAACTTAGAAGTTGAGAGTTATGTTTTATTTGGGTACTTTGCTGAGGACTATAGCCCAGAGAATCAGCCTTTCAGATAGCTCTGAGGGACTGTTCCAAAGAGGTAAGGGCTAAGGGATGAGACAGGATACATAGGCATTTTTGTTGGAAAAAAGAACATATAGTTGAACATCAAAAGATAACTGCTAATTTACACAAAAAAAAAAAACCCGGACATTTCAAGTTAATGATTTTATTGGTTTTCTATATATGGGAAGATGCAAGAGTCTGGGCTCATTGAAATTACTACTTTGATTTGCATCTTAACTAGGCCCGGTATCCTGTTCTCTCCATTCTGAATTACCCTCAGGGCACACCATAGTGGGCCGCTGATGACAGGTAACATTGGTTGTTTACCGGAATGGCAGGCAACATTCTTTGTTTACAGTATCAAACCACTACACAACACCCACAAACCCATCACCAACTCTGATGGACACAGTAAAATCTTTCCTCTTCTTTGAGATATTTGGGTTATACAGACAGAGCCCTAGCCAGGCCAGCACAGAGGCTTCTCCTCTCTGCCTCCCCAAGAGTTCAAGGTGGATGAGAAGGTACACTGTTGAGGGCTGATGTGGAAAAACTGGTTTTCATTCTACTCAGCTGGCAGTGAGCACCTTGAGGATTCTGAAGTTGACCCAGGGGATCAGTGGGAAAGTGTACCTTGGCCTTTGGTAGTGCCTTCCCGGTGCCAGGGCAAAAAGGGTGGTAGTTCTGCCACCTATTTGCTTTGTATTAGCTTCTGTGCTTATTCTGGATTTCTTCCTGGATTTATTATGCTATAATTTGATGTGCTATTGGAAAATATTTTAGCTGAAATTCTAGGCTCATTGATGAGCTTTCATAACCGGCTCCTCCATTAGGCCCTGCCAGCAGAAATCCTCTCAGCATATATTTAAAGAAGCAAGATGATTAGGGGAAGAGCCTATTGGTAATCTTAACATTGCAAACTTTTAATTAACAAAATGTTATACCTAAATATATGCATGTAAGTCTAAATACTTTAAAACTTTTTAGTTATGGTGATTTCTGTTTTTAAAAGTTATTAATTGAAGAAGTAATATAGCTTATGGCAAAAATTTTAAAGAGTACAAGAAAGCATGCAATGAAAAATATTGTGACATCTCATCACCAATAATTAATTCCAAATTCTCCATCCCAAGAGGCAATTACTGTTAAGAATTCCTTCTGTATCTTTCTAGAAATTTGCTACATATAAACAAAAATGTGTGTTTATACACTTGAGAAGATACTTTACATATTATTCTGCATCTTGCTTTTTTTTCCATGTAAAATTATATCTAGGAGATAGTTACCTATCAGCACAAATAGATCTCATTTCTTAACATCTACATATATTTCCATTTCAAAGATGTATTTTAATTTATGTAGCAAATGATCTAAATAGGATGCTTTCTAGTTATTTGCAATTACAAACAACACTGTAAAAAACCTCATGACTTTGTTTTTGCCCACATATGTACATACATGTGTAAGGTGATTTTCTAGAGGTAGAGTTGCTGGCTCGAAAGATACATGCACTTAAAAATTGTGATGTTTCCAAACACTCTAAGAAGTTTGTGTGACTGGTTAGCATTTGAAAAACCGTGACTGAATAGAAAAAGACAGATATAAAACCAAAGTAGATGACTATGAATTGAATTAATATATTCTACTAAAAGCATAAAGGAAATAGTAATTTAAATGGAATCTAAAAACAATAAGTAGTTTAGTTCAGTTTATCAAACACTTGTGCCTGTTGTGTACTGAGCAGTGTCAGGTGGATGAGAAGGAGCTGGAGGTCATGGGGAGGATAGTGGACACAGGTGAGTAAGGCTGCATGCTTGTCTTACCTTGACGGAGTCCCCAGTCCACTAGTGTAGGCAGTTGTGGGTGAAAGCACAGGTGTTAGAGAAGCACAGGTGAGAAGGTTTAAGATACGTGTGGGGTTGGTGGGGAGAGGGCTCATGTTTATAGTACTTTTTTGTACCTCAGATATCTTTCTGCTTCAGCCTATAGCATTTATGTACAATTCAGGAAGAACTGATTTACAGGCTGCTCCCTGTTTAACCATGGGTTGAATTCCAGAAGTTGGTTTTAAGTCCATCTGGAGCTTAGAGGACCTTTCCTCACAGAAACATTGCCATAAATTGTTTCAATTCCTAAACCATATAAAAGCAATCTCACCCACAGTGTAGCAGAAAAATTGTGCATATGTGGTTAAAGAAGGCAGTAATATTCTGGTAAGATCAGGTAATTAAGCAAAAGACAAAACAAGTCAATTTAAATGAGTAGCTTACCATGAATGCCTGCACTTGAAGACTACTAGGTTTAGTTAGAGGAAGATAAAAAGGTCTGTGGAGATTCTGAAAAGTACTGGCTGTTTCTCTGGAAACTTTCAGGGGTTTTCGGAGCTAGCCAATCCATCCTAATTTCTACTTTTTTGTCCTCTGCACTCCCTTGGTTTTGTAATTCATGGAATGAATCAGAGGGAAAGGTTTTCCTGAGGTAAAAAAGGAAAGAGTTGGAAGAAAGAGTAGAAAGAAAAATGAATTCAAGTAGGGTGTGTATATCTCCGTGAGAAAGAGGTGTCCTGAAATGGAATTGAGGAGTGTCTGAATACTTGAGTGATGAAGCTTGGAGTCACACAATTCTACAGTCTGCCCAGGAGGTTATGATGTTTGTCCCAAATGCCTTGGCTGGTCTTTGAGAGGGCGGGTGGGCTTGGTAGTGCTTCCTTTAAATCAGTGGTTCTCAAACCTGGAAGTTCTTCACAGTCATTTGGAAATTTTAGAAATGCACATTCCTGGCTCTAATACTGGAGATTTGATAAGAAATTTCTGTTTTCCTGTCCAAGTGCATAATGTACGTAGGTGATTCTGATTATTTAGCCAGGCCTGGGAACCACTACAGGGTTGGACTTCATAGCCTTGGGTGAAAGGGGAGAAAGACTATATGTAACCTGTTGATGGTGTAAAAAACACTTCTTTAAGCCAAGTGATTGTAATGTATGGAATGCTTATTTATATTTCAGAAAAGGGCAGTCTCTTCTTTTTGGAGCAGTGGAAGGTACGAATCCTCTGTTCCTGGGGACAGGATGGTAAACAAGATAGGTCCCTGCTGTCTTTGAGTTCATATTCTGTTTTTTACTCTATTCAGTGATTCTGGTAAGTGATTCTCAATCACACTGCACCTAGTGCCTGGTCCGTTCTTGGCTGTGATCCCCTGGTTCCAGGATGGGACTCAAGCACTGATATCTTTTAAAGGTCTCCAGGCGATTCTCAACAGTGAAAGTATTAAGAACCTTGTCTAAATTTGCATGAGGTTGAAGAGGGAACAGTAACCTGTCTCCAGTGTTTCTCCTCTCCCAACTTAGTTCCCCTCTCCTCCTGGATTTCTGGTGTAAGAAAAGATGCTAGTACTGTCAAAAATTTTTGAGATGAGGAGAGAGAGTGTTTTGTTCATCGTACTAAGAGATGGAGAACTCTAAGAGCAGCAGAGCTATGATCTTCAGTGACTCCCTGAGGATTTTCCCGTGTGTGGAACTACTGTCCCTTTTCCAGCTGATGGTTGATGCAGGGAACTCCCCACCCAGTTCAAGCATCTGAGAGCAGATAAAAGCTTTTCTCCTCTTCCTAAGAATGGCTGCTTGACCCAGTAGCAAATTAATCCATTGTTTTTATTGTAAGATTTTGTGATGTGCTAGTGAATGTTTAACAACCGGCTCTGGAAAGAAAACAGAATCCGCAACTGGTAGTGTGTGCTAATTTCATGGTGTAAATACTCTCCCATGGCTGATTTCAAGCTGACAGCAGTTAAACACCTCACTTGCAAGGTTCCTGAAAGCGGAACAAGTAGCAATCCTGAGCAGTTAGAAGCCAGCACACCACTAGATGTATCTTTCCTCCACCCCTCTGCATGCCAATCATTTTTTATTTTTGATAGTTTCTTTCACATAAATGTACAGTTGACACTTTATTTTATATAAGTGATATATCAATTATACAATAAAACAAAAACCAAAATGAAGTATTGAGGCTAAAGTTGTGCCAGTGATTTCCATCTCTGCCCTGCGTTTTTTCATTTATAGGGACAACTTATCTTCTTGCTAGTTAATATGACCTCTGAAGACTCTTCATTGACATGAACATCACAATTAAAAATAGTGTAAAATATTTTTGTTCTGAGACATCTTGTTATAAAGCTTATGCCAAAAAAGCTAGTTTTCCTTAAAGCAGAAAAAAATTTTAATATTTGCTTCTTTTCAAAATTTAAATAAATGGCCTAGATATTATTTATGGTTTATTTATGACCCACAAGA
Source organism: Tursiops truncatus (assembly GCF_011762595.2). NCBI lineage: Eukaryota > Metazoa > Chordata > Mammalia > Artiodactyla > Delphinidae > Tursiops > Tursiops truncatus. Next base: position 67,429,952 of record NC_047039.1, on the reverse strand, counting down.
CACTCATTAGATGGCTTTATGAGGTTGGCTTATAATGTGGAAGTTTTACAGATTTAAAAAAATAAAACAGATGTATTTTTAAATTAAGTCTATCAAGTGGTATGGGAGAGCGAGTGGTTGCCTTTTGAGCATTTATTATCCAAATCTCTAAGGGAATTAAGGTTGCATAGGGGAGCAAAGTTGAACATATCATAGAAATATTCACAAATGAACTGACCACTTATAAAATTAGCCCCCATTCAAACCACCCTCTCCACTTGACATCTTATCTATTTAAACACTGAACAAAATGCAATGCAAACTGGCTTCAAAGTGCATTGGAAATCCTTTAATATGAGGAATTTCTTTGAAGGCAGTGTTGGCTTGTGAATGGCTTGAATCTTGTGCAGAGCCGTAAACAAATGGTGATCTGATTGAGTCATCTGAATCAAGAGGTGAAGTAGAAAAGAAATCTGAAGATGAAGACAGGATAGGTTTTTCAGAAGTGAATTATTCAACATCAAAATATTGAGAGAGACCTCTGCAAAAGTTGATGATAGACATTTTTGCCAAAATGGCTCTCTTAATTATGGTGCTACAAAGTATCGTGTAATTTTGTTAGGAAAGTTAGCTATATTCCCATCCACCAAAAACAAAAAAAAAAAACCCAGAAAACAAGAACAATTACAGTAGAGCCACTTGTTCTTAGAAACAATAGCCTAATTCACTGTGGACAACAGTACACAGTGGGTGCAATTATAATTTAGTTTTTTGACGTATAACATATGTTATTTTAGTAATTTTTATGAATTTATCAAAATTTGCCAAAATTTTATGTCATTTTTCCTGGGTAAGGTTCCATTCAAACTTCACCCTCATTATTTATAATGAAATGTTTTTTCCTGCTTTAATTAGGGTCATTTCAAGTCAGCCTTTTCCAGGTAATGGTAATACTTAAATAACCATATAATGATGTACTCCTGAATTCAATCCAGAACTTGCCAGGTCCCTACATTTTTGGTAATAAGGACAACAATAATAATTATTGAGAATATGCTATGTACTATTCTATGCCTATGTGCTATTCTGAGTACTTCACAAGTGTCATCTCTTTTAATCCTTACAACAACCCTGTGAGGTAGAAACATTTATTAACAGCATTTTAGATATGAAGTAACTGAATTGAGAGGCTGGAAAGTAACTTTCTAAGGAGGGGAAGCAGACACAGGTAATCTGATGCCAGAGCCTGCTGCCAGTGTTTACCAGTGACATAACGGCCAAGAAATATTAAAATGCTTAACGCCTCAAATTCTAATGGTGAAGTGACCAAAAGTCATATTCTTATCTACTTTAAAACATAAGATGAATATTATATTAACAGGAGTTAATAAGTATCAATACCGGGAAATCCTCTCCCTAATAACTGGCTTATTCACATGTTAATCAGAGTTTAAAATGCTGCAAGAAACGGCTGCACAGACTGCTTGCCCCATAAGCAAAAAAATATTGTATAATATTTAGACAGTAACTTAAATAAGAGCTAACTATATATACCTTGCTTGTTCTGGTAGTTACTAAAATAGAATTAATTGCAGGCTATTGAATTATATTGTTAACAGTAATCATGGTGCTGCTAGCCTTTTAGGTGAAGAAAAAAGGCATGTTGTAGTTCTTAAAGTTATTTATTATTATTTAAAAGCTCCAAATTAATAGAATCAAAAGATGTATTCTTTACATAGAAGAAAAATGGTACAGCAAAGAAAGTTTAAATTAGAGTAGATTTGTACGCTGGAAGCGTATTTTTCTCCTTAGGTTAGTGACTTTCCAACTTTTTACAGCTTCTTAGGGAAATGAAATCAAGATAATGATAAATGCCTTTGTGTCACTATAAAATTCAGCACTCCTTTTTCAACATTATCTCAGCAGTATTTAATATATTAAATTTGTGCATCATGGAGTCCCTGCCATATGTAAGCTGCCAACTTGAAAAGCAAAGCTCTCTGCTTTAATATTACGTGATACAAGAAATAAGATTTTCCAAATAAATTGGTTTATTGTTCATTGACGATTGGTGGAGTGGAATAGGGAAACACATTACATTTTACTTTAAAATAGAATTCAAGAAAATACAAATGGGTATATTAGAACATGGGCATTAGTTGAAGCTGCATCTCTGGCCAGCAAAATTAAAGCAATTAGACAGTGTCAGAGGCTAATTACTGATGAGACCTCTGTATTTTCTCAAGCTTGGAACCGGGAAATTAAATGCAGAGCTGAAGATATAGTAAGATACAGCATGTTTCTTTTTGAAAACTGTAATCTTCCTTTTACCATATAGTGAGAACCATGTCATATATTTGATCTTCCTTTTTGTCTTGATCTACAAGAAGTTCAGAGGCACAAGTTTGGCTCAAATACAGGATCTTGCGTTAAGCCTACATTTTTGACTGTTAAGCCTCACCTTCTCTCCACTCCTTCATTCTCATCCTTATTATTTCGATTTCCCTTTTTAGTCTTCAGTTCATAGTTTTACTTTTTTCTCGTTTCTATGCATTATACTATGTTTTGTTTTAGTTTTTGCAAGTTATTCTGAATCCTTGAAGAGACAGTGTAACTTTATGAGCCCTGCCTGGGACCAGATCTTGACTCGGCCATTCAAGAGCTGTGCGATCTCAGGCAAACAACTGAATTCATCTGTCATTTGTTTTTCTCATCTGTAGAATTGTGTAATTATGATACCTGACTCCTAGGGTTACTGTAAGGATTAAATGGGTTAATATGTGTTCAGTGCTTTAGAAGGGAGTCTGGCACATGGTAACTTTTCAGTAAGTATTAGCTGTTGAAGCGATGGATGGACAGACATGCTCTAGGTGGAAGAGAAATAGGCAAATATAAGATAAAATGCTTTGTAGAAATGATGATAGGTTTAACTACCTGAACTTAAAAGAAAATTAACTGAAGGTGACCCTGAAAACAAAAGGTGGCCCTGATACTTACCAACTGTAACAGCAAATAGAGAAATCTCAAACAGTGTAGACATTGTCATCAATGAAGTCATTCCATAAACTACTGGAAACTAGATCTGAAATGTTTGGGTCTCCGAAGTCAGATGGGGATATGTTTTGTGACATTAGTGTCAATTATTTCCTCTCTGAAGTTATGTCTTGTAATTCTGGGCCAAAAATCCTAAGATTACTACATTATTAAGAGATTAATCATACCTAATCAAGAGATCAAATGCCAAAAAAAAAAAAAATTGGAATCCCACTTTCTATTCTTTCTTCTTGTCTCCTTCATTCTTGCTTTCCTGGTGCTGAGATCTCTGTGATGTCCTTTGAAGGAGTAGAAGAAAGATAAATACACCTGACATTTGTTGATTCCCTCTGCATGAACCAGGTTATCTACTAGAAGCTCTAGCCTGCATCCTCATGCTGCAAGTAGGTATTAATATCCGCGCTTACGTTGCAGGTTCAGAGGACTTAAGTGTATGCCCCCAAATCTTACATTTAGTGCGTGACAGAGTTGGATTCAAACCCTGGTCTGTATGGTGCTAAAGCCCATTCTCTTATGGATACAGCCTATTCTATATATCTAATCACTCTACCACAGAGTCTGTGGATAAAGATATAGCTATAATGCGTTAATTAAGTCTTGCTTAATTAGGAATCAGTTGCAGTGGTTGTACAGTTTGGGTTACAATTCATGTTGTAAATTTTTAAACATTTTTAAAAAAAAATTATGTATTTATTTATTTGGTTGCGCTGGGTCTTACTTGCAGCAGGTGGGCTCCTTAGTTGCAGCTCCAGGGCTCCTTAGTCGTGGTTCGCCGTCTCCTTAGTTGTGGCACACGGGCTCCTTAGTTGTGGCATGTGAACTCTTAGTTGCGGCATGCATGTGGGATCTAGTTTCCTTACCAGGGATCGAACCTGGGCCCCCTGCATTGGGAGCACAGAGTCTTATCCACTGGGCCACCAGGGAAGTCCCTTGTGTTGTCAATTTTTGAAGAGAGGTTTTCCTGGGTAGTTTAATATCACTTATTTCATTGTCATGATTGAAGTTCTGTGGCTACAATCTTCTAACAACCTCTCATCCTTTATTCTTTGTGACCCTACCGATTCTTGATTACTCATTAGCTAAGCTAATTTCTGAAAACACGCTCCTATATGAGGTCAGGCTATGCTTTTGTAACCCAAAGACCCAAAACCATAGTGCATCAAGCAAAAGAGTTTATTTCTGTCTCATGTAGCAATCCAGGGCTAGCAAGCAGCTCTGCCATCCTCAAAACATTGCTTTGAATGTTGCCTCTTTCCAAGAAAGTGGGAAAGAGGTAGGCCAAGGCAAGGAGATAGCCCAGAAATGGCACATGTTACTGCCACTCACATCTTATTGGCTCAGACTAATTAATACAACAAAGCTAGCTACAAAACTAGAGAACCCTCTAACCAAGTGACTGTGGGGATAGATGTTCTATGCTAAAAGAAGGAAAAGAAAATATATACTGGGGCACAATCAGTGGTCTCTGACTCATCACCCCCGACTAAAGAACCCCTGAGACTCCTCAGTGTCTCTGTTATTGAAGCTGACCTAGATTCTAGTGCCCTCTGTAATGACGCCTCACCTTACCCATTCAGTTTTTTCCCCTGGAGCCTTGCCAGCATAGGGCTATGTCAGCTTTAGAGCCGGAAAGAAATCTTTTAAAGCAACAGTTATGGTTTTGACATATGTAAAAGTCTGTATGTCACAGGCCCATCAGCTGAGTTGGAAAAATGTCCAGCCCCTCCCCAGGATGAAGAGTGCTGCATGTGAGACGGGGAAAATGAGATTTGTGTTCATATTAACTAGACACGAAGATTTATATTTGTATCATAAAAAGGCAATAACTACACTGCAAAGATAATTTCAGAATTGGATCTCTCTTCTTCTCTCCCTCTCCAAACCTCATTATTTAAAAAAAAAAAAGGTGAATATGTTGTTATTTGCATGGGTATCAGTTGACAGTGCATGTCTGGCAACTCAGAGTTTTGCAAACGTTGTCCTTCTAAAATATCTTGCTGTGGTTTTGTTTTGCTTTGATTTTTTTTTAAAAAAAAGAAAATACATCTGATAAGAAATCTGGCCCCAGAGAGTTTAGAGAACAAAGCTTACAGAAATTGCAATGGATTTGTTCCACAAGCTGGTGCAAAGCTAAAAGCAAAGTGAAGCATATTTCTCTGCTTTCTAACAGTCTTCTCTGTTTCATTCCGAGTACAGAGCTGTATGGCTGAACTTCTTGTAGCACCATGCATCATTCATGACCTGATGGAGTAGACAGAGTGCATAACAATCGGTGCAGAAATCCACTGCATGAATAAGTTGACCAATAGGTTACAGACGTCTCCGTTTTGCTTTCTGCTGATCTAGGACATTACCCCCTCCCATTTCAGGAGCAAATTACTGATACATTTTAATCATAACACTTCATCCCGATATGTTTCCTCTTAATTTGGAAGTTGATTTGGGTGATGAGAGTTTTGGCACTGTTAGAGTGAAATATAATCATTGTATGGTCAACACTCATTAAAATCGAAATTAAACAAAAATGATAACACAGCATATTAAGTTACTAGACTGGTGACTTTATATCCACTTTTCTTTGCTTAGAATACATTTATGTTAGGGGAAGAGACTAAGAGGCATGCTTTTTTAAAAAAATTAATTTGGGTAAACAGGTCTTCCTGTTCCTACCTACCTATCTCTCCCCACCATGTGAGGCCCTGTAGTAACCATTCTTATTACTGTCTTTATGCATTTAAATATAAATGCAAATACATGCTCCCCTGCCATTCTTATATAGAAGGTATATATTGGATTGGCTAAAAGGGTCATAAACCCGAACGAACCTTTTGGCCAACCTAATATATACCGTACTGTATATACTGTGGTGTACTTTGTTTTTCTTACATAAGACGTCTTAGAGAGCTTTTGATATGAGTACATAGACAGCTTCATCATTCTTTCATAGAGTTGCATCGTTTCTTTTTTGTGGATCTGTCAGAGTTTATTTACCAGTCTGAGGAGCATTGTTTAGTTAAATCCTCAGCTCTAAAGTAGGCATTATTAATCTGGATTTTCAGAGAAAACCAAGGCTCTAGGAGGTTCTACAGTGCTTCCACGGTGATCTCTATCTTCCAGGGTTTGGTAGGTGGATTCATATTACATCACCATGGTGGAAGCAATAGTATCGGTTCTTAAATATTGGCTATTCTTAAGAAAATCTCCTTCCTTCACATGCTCACAAGTACGTTTTCCTATGCCAGAGGTTCTCAACTTCAGAGTACAAGAGAATCATTTGCCGCCTCTGAGAATGCAGACTCCTGGGCGGCACTCTCATAAGTTCTCATGAGCATGTCTGGGGTGAGTTGCTGGAACACAGCTCTACCAGGTAGCCCAACTCCATCATGGCTATTCACATAGAGTGGAACATAGAGGTTCTGGTCGGCAATACTCATTTGAACATATACTCCAGAGGGTTTGTGGCAGCGATCCCTGAGCCACACTCTAACACACAGCTGTAGATAGTCCCTGGGTGTGTATAGTATTTGTGTACAGCATCATGCTTGGTAGTCAGAAGCATTCCCTGACCCCATTGCCACCTGGTTCCCTGTGGTGCTTTGGGCTGGGCTTTGTTCTCCAGCTCACTTTGCACCCTGGCTGTACAGGCTGCCTTAGGTGCCAGTGGGTGCAGCAAAGCATGAGGCTGAATATCTCTTGTGCCTTTGGGATTGAGAAAGACTTTAGTTCTCTGTAGCAAATTAGCATATAAATAGGTGCTGTTGGAGTCCCAAATCCTGAGTGCACCAGGAATTGAAAATATGTGCAAGGGATTTAATTAGGAAACTCTTAGAATCTCCAATGAGACAGAAAACAGAGAAATCTTCAGTGAGGAAGAACTGCTTCCTGAACTTACCTTTCACTTCTTTCTTGTTTCCACCATAGTCAGGTCAGGAATTATAAGAATGAGACCATTTCTGTAGGACTGACCACGACAGAATGCCAGAGCTTGAAGAACCATGAGAGGTCATGTAACATGAGGATTCTTAACATGGAGCCTCTAGAATGGACCCTTTAACTTCCAGAGGTCAGTAAACCCCACAAAATCATAAAGTACTGTGTCAAAGGAGTTTCTGATCTTCTCAGAATGATAAAGGACCACCCATATAGCCTAGCACCTTCATTTTACCAATGATGAAACAATGATGCAAAGAATTGCAATGACTTTCCAAGGTCACATAAATATTTGTGGCAGGGATGGGGCCAGAATATGGGAATCTTCATATCTGGTGATTGATATCTCCAAGACTTTGAAAACAGCATATGAAGGTGGCTTAGTAAGAGCCCTTGGCAAGGAGCATGCCATTGCCAGGACTTGCAGTCTTTGTAATAGAAAATGCTAATTGACGGCTTACTTTGTGCTAGCCACTGTTCTAAGTACTTTACATATTAGCTCATTTGATTCTCATAATCACTGCATAAAGAACCCTAAGAATGGATGAATTGTAGGAGTTAACTTTTGAGTACAGAGAGGGAAACAAAGACTGGACGTGATGGTGAGATTTAGATGAAAAGGGGGACAGGGACCAGGAAAGACTGGCAGCGGGAAAGCTTTATGATAAGCCACATAGGAAAAGGTGGTCAAAAGAATAAATGATGTTCAGCTGTGATTTTCCCCACCTTAAAAAAAAGTAATTCAATATGTTGTTGTTCTTATCATCCCATTTTATTTATGAGGAAAAGAAAGTACAAAGAAATTAATTTATCTGCTAGGATTTAAAGTCCAGCAGTTTGGTTCCACAACCATGTTCATCATTACGCTATGCCATTTCTTTCTTTGAAATGATGATTAATGCCAACTGGGAGAATGAGCACCAAATCATTTACAGATCCACATTTTCATGAGATGTGAGAGAAGGTAATCTTGGCTCTGTTCCCGGGAACTTCTGCACTTCAACATGAGCCCTAGAATGAAGAAACACCATTGAGACGCTTTCAGTGATAAACGACAAGATGGTTATACACTAAAACGTCCACAGTAGTTACGTCTGAGTTCTCCAGTATGCAGTTTTATTTTTGCTTGGTGCTTTTCTGTTTTCCCAGTTTTCTACAAAGTATATCTGCCACTTTGATAGTCAAAAAGAAAATAAATATTATTTAAAAGATACTATACACAGTATAAGAAACCCAGAAGTTCATTGCCCCCTTTTTTGTCTCAAACCATTGGAAGGGATCCTTCTATAGACATTTGCTGTCAGGTTTTGGGCCTCTGGGGTGTATTCTTGTCTATCTTCAGAGTGCTTTTGTACAGTGGGAGTTTCAAGGGCTGACAGAACTGCTCTAATGCTTTCCTGGGTTGAAATATGGCACCATAGCACCAACCCCTAAAAGGAAACAGTTTTCCTTCAAACATTATCCAGAGGACACTTTGAATGGATGAATGGTAGGAGTTAACTTTTGTGTACAGAGAGGTAAACAAAGACTGGACATGATGGTGAGATTAAATGAAAAGGGGGAACAGGGGCCAGGAGAGACTGGCAGGGGGGAAAGCTTTAGGATAAGCCACATAGGAATAGGTGGTCTGAAGAATAAATGATGTTCAGCCCTGATTTCCACACCTTTAAAAAAAAAAGTAATTTAATATGCAACAGCCTTCAGTGCTATTCAGGAATGATCTATCAGTGTGTGTCTGTTATGCCAAAACTCAGAGTGGTTAATTATAGATAGAGCAGCATGAAATATGGCCTGCTCTGCATATAAGGCCATCAGGGACCCTCTCTGTTCCTTGCTGTCACTAAAGAGTGTCAGCACAGCTTAAAGATGGCACCCTATCTGCCAGCACCCCATTTACAAAACATTTTCAGAATAGATTTGTGGCTGGGAAGGTCTGTGTCATGGAGTTTGTTTCAGTTTCAAGTCTCAAATTAACGGATAATTCCTTGGAAAACCTACACGGAATTCATTTCTTTAAACTGTATCTGTTGGTATGAGCATCAGACCCTACCTTAGTCTTTCAGGAAACTTAACATTTCTCTAGTGTCAAGCTGCACCATAAGCAAGTTTGCCAATATTTTAGTAATAAAGTTCACAGAGTCACGTCTTGCTTAGATATTACTGTCATCAGGATATAAAGTATTTCAGTTCGGTAAGTTTTTTCAGAAGACTGAGTTTCATAACTTTAAGGTGTTAAGGCTATTTTCTCTAACTTTAAACACATGGGAGGAACATTTCTCAAATATGTGATACATTTCTGTCCCTTTTGAAACAAAGCACTGTACTCTGGGTGGCTAGGGGGTCACCACTGTACATGCAATTGATAATTCTCAGAAAGTATTGGTGCATATGTAGCAGTTTCCCCTTGCATGTAAGTCCCAGACTGCCTTCCTGGGTCAGTTTGTGTGTCTACGTTTGAATTTGTGATCTCTTTGCTTACTATCCATCCCACTTCCAGATACCATTTCTTCCTCTTACCCGTGTGCCAGTCACAGACATGTTGTATGAATTTTAATGACTTTCCTTAATCTCCTCGGTTCCAGGATTGCTTTAGGTAGTTGAGGTGATTAGACAAATGTTTTTTAGATAAGTGATATTTTGCTATGAGCAGCAATAGATATTTTAATGTTTTTTCAATAAATTCCCTTAATGATATGCTCTCAAAGTATTTAGAAGAGGTTAGTGGTCCCATTGTTTAGAAAGGTGGAGTGAGTGACGGGAGTCACAGAATTCTGTGTTGGTGATTGCGGCCTAAGACTTAGCCAGTCAGCAGCAGCCCATCAGTAGCATCACTGATGGTCTCCTAAATCTCCCAGGGGTCAGAGCTCTCATTCATTCATTCATTCATTCGTCAAAGTGGTAGTTTAAGAAGGATTAATTTTATACTTGCGTGTAGAATGATTTCAAAGCTATGGAGACTTAAGAGGGAACGGGGCTTCAAAGACATATAATGTTGAAAGCAATTGAAGCCAGTTAGAAGCAATTTCAATAATTTATCATGAAAAGTCACCTTTACTTGACAATCCTACTTGAACATGTTTTCTTCATCTATTAGCTTTGAGATTCTTCAACAACTATTACCTTTGACAATAAAACTCATTCATATGGTACAGTTCATTATTACAGGGATTTATACAAATGTCACCTGCAAATATCATGTAAGATCTGATATATCAATTGCTTACAAGCCTTACCACCTAAATGTAGTTGAATGTGTTATAAATAATGTGTTATAAATATAAATGTCCTGCTAGACATTTCACCTCTAATTCACCTTGCTTAAAATTTGATTTATCATATATTTTTTTCAAGTTATCCCCTTGTCCTAATATGCCTATATATTAATTCCAGTTTTTGAACAACTGCAGTATGCCACGCCCTACCCCAGGTACTTGAGACGCAATCACAGCCTGCAGAAATTTATGGGCTATAAAAGAATAACAATAAATCAAATTACACTAATAATTATTTTGTTACAATTATAATGAAGGCTATGAATTAGAATTTTAGCACATTATATGAGTGTAGTATTAAAACCAACTTTTTTAAACTTCATTTATGGGACCTCCATATCATGAAGTGTCTCCAGTGCTTATTGACTGTGCTGTCATTTAGCCTCTCATATCCATTTCTTTTTTTCTGTTTCCCATGTTTGCAAACTAATTCGACCTCTTCTTATTTCAGTAGGCATACTCTGCTGCCCTTCCATTCCAGGCCTTCTCCAATTTCTGTTTCAGTGACTTACAACCTCTTTCATACCTCTCTTCAGTTTTGTCTTATACCACACCTCCAGACGAAGCATCCACAAATGCCACATTGAAAGCAGAAGTACTCTGCTCTACAGACACCTTTGGTGGTCTTCCCTCACCAGCAAGATGAATGCCAGCCTTCTTAGACTGCATTCTAGGCTGTCCTCAGCCTGGCTCCAGCTGCCTACCCAGCCTTATTGTCTATTATTCCCTTAAACACAGTCTCCCCTCAGCCACCTTAGTCTACTCATTGTCTCCTGAATGTGCGTCTATGCACGTTATCAACTCCATCGGAAATGATCTCCCACCTTGGAGCATTCTATACCACCAAACTTCATATTTCAGTGTAGATTCTTCCTGTAAAGATGTTTACATCCTCAGAGGGTCCTTTCCTTTCTGAACTCGTAATAGTAATCTGCATTTCTTACTTAACAACATAGCCTTTCTATTGTTTCATTGTATTGCAATGTGTGATTACACACCTAAGGCTGATGGTTTCTAGATATCAAGGACTATGTCACTTTCAGGACATAGCACATGTTTTACATGAAGTAGGTGCCCAGTAAATATTGATTTCATAAAAGGATTCTAACTGTACTCTGCAAAGGTGAAGGCATTCTGTAGATCTATATCAGTGAGAATCTCCATAGGAATAGCGTGCCAGACTCCTCAGAGATGTCAAGTTTGAGAGCTTTCTGACTCTTCCAAGTGGAAGTTCATGGGAGGAGAGTAAGTGCTGTGATAGGAATTTATACTTGCTTTGATAATGTGAGTAAGATGGCCGGATTCCAGAGAAAGAAGACCAGTAGTGTTGTTTGGTTGTTTACTTTAGAAAGCAAGATTTGTCTTCCATGCCAGTTCTTATCTCATCAATATTTTATTTGCTGTTTTCCTCTTCTGAGAACGGAAGAGTAAGTATATTGGATTTTCATTTACTCAAAGAAACAAAAGTATTTAGTAAGCAATATCCAGTTTTAAGCATTGCTCTACTGGAGATAGTGAAGTTGGCATATATTTTGTAAAATTTGCCTTTGTGGTTTTCTAGTATGTTTGTATTGATAGTTCTTGCAATTAACAGAATATAAAGTACAAAGAAATGACTAAGTTTCCTAGGTTTTGAATAATAAATTGAAAGTATAAGAGAAAGAGGCCATTCAGACCGTAACGTTGACTGGCTTAATATAAAGATATAAAATGAAAATGACCTTATTACATTCATTGGCACAACATGCATTTTAATAAAGGCAGATAAATTAAAGCTATAGAGCATTATGAAACTGGTTTTCTGAACTCCTGAAGGTAAGATGCCATGTTCCTGGGCAAATGCAGGGCAGTGGCACTGGGGATTGCAGGTGGTTGTTTAATATTTATTATTAATCTTTGTTGGAAGTTAGTATATGTCTTTAAATTTTCATTACCCAGCTGTGGCTCACTGTAGACATTTCCAGACCTTAGAGTCGTGAAGCAACTGCAGAGGTGAGAGTTGCCCATTCTAACCCACCTTTGTAAGCTCTTCAGTGGTTGGAGGGGAAGCTTTGATTACATGGTCACTATAGGCTTTGGGGTCAGCAAGGTCACAAGCCCTGTATCAGGGGTCCCCAAGACCACCCTCCCCTGCCCCACTAGGTTTGGTGATTCACTAGGGACACTCAAAAGACTTATACAGTCATCCTCATGGCTAGGATGTGTTACAGGGAAAGGACACAAAGCAAAATCAACAACAGGATGAGATGCATGGGGTAAAGTCTAAAGAAAACTAAATACAAGCTTCTGTGCTTTCTCCCAGTAGAGTCATACAGGACATGCTTAATCCCCCCAGCAGTAGTTGTGAAAATGTTTGTGAAATACTGTCTACCATGTAAGCTTATTAGACTCTCAGTGCCCAGGGTTTTTACTGCGGACTAGTCATGTAGGCACCCTCTGCCTAGCACATACCAGAATTCCAGACTCCCAGAAAGAAAGCAGGTGTTCAGCAAAAAACATATTGTTTGTACAGTTTAGACACAGTGAGCCACTCTCATCAGTTCTGGAAAGGGTGGGAATCTTCTCAATATCCAGGTGTCCTGTTGCCAGCCAAGGGCCAACCTTGCAAACAGGACTTCTAGGCATAGCAGTCTCAGGTCTGCTGTGCTGTTTGTACATACCACCCAACCTCCATGTGCAACTGCATTGAGGACTATGTGATTGGGATGTCCCAAGCCACCAAGTTATCTCTGTCCTTATGCATTCATTTGTTCATTTAGAAGATTACATATTCTACATGGCCTTGCATGAAGTGGCTTCTGTCCGCCTCTCTAGCTGCATCTGATGCCACTGCTCTCTTTATTAATAAGTCAGGCACCCTGGCTTTCTTTCAGTTCTTCAGTGCTCCAAGTGGTTTCCTATTTCAGGGCCTTGCTGTACACTGCACCTGGCTGAGCACTGTACATCCTTCAGCTCTTACCCTGGCAATTACTTATTGAGGGATGTCTTCCCTGACCCTCCAGATGAAATAAGGACCCACTTGTTACTCTCTGAGCACTCTGTCCTCCTTCTCAGCATTGATGACAATTGTAATTAAATACTTATCAATACATTTTTTTAAATAGTAAGGTTTTTTTTTAATTTATTAATTTATTTCTTTTTGGCTGCATTGGGTCTTCGTTGCTGCACTGGGGCTTTTGCTAGTTGCAGCGAACAGGGGCTACTCTTCATTGCGGTGCGTGGGCTTCTTATTGCGGTGGCCTCTCTTGTTGAAGAGCACGGGCTGAAGGCTCACGGGCTTCAGTAGTTGTGGCTCACAGGCTCAGTAGTTGTGGCTCATGGGCTGTATAGCGCAGGCTCGGTAGTTGTGGCACATGGGCTTAGTTGGTCCGTGGCATGTGGGATCTTCCCAGACCAGGGCTTGAGCCCATGTCCCCTGCGTTGGCCAGTGGATTCTTAACCACTGTACCACCAGGGAGGTCCATCAATACATTTTAATTTAATATTTACCTTCTCTGTAGATGTATGTATCTGATGGGGCTGGGATCGTATCTGTCTTGTTTGTTGCTGTATTCCTGGATGACTAGTACCTGTGAACAACCAGCGTTTGTTTAATGAAAGAATACAATTCTTTCACTTTTAATGCTCTGAAAAATAAAGCATGGCCCCATCACAGATGAATTCACTACATTGGACTCAAGGCAGATAAACATATAATTAGGGTGCATGTACTAAGTATCGGAACAGACAATGACTTGTGCCTCATGCATGAGATTTTGAGTCCTTCTATCACAGGGTAAGGAGAGTGTTTCCACAGAGAGTTGCCCTCTTCACAGTGGCTTCCCAGGGGAGTCTGGGGAGTCAGGTGGGCCTGGGTTTGAAACCTAGCTTTGAAATCTACTTACTGGATGACTTTGGGCCAGTTACTGAGCTTCCAAGAGACTTATTTTTCCTGTCTTTAAAGTGAGGGCACTAAGCCCACCTTAGAAGTTGGGAGGATGACGTTGTGAAATCAGATATCTAAGTGCTGAGCACAGTGTCTGGCATGCAGGGAGGACTCAGTAAATGGTGGCTTTGATCAGGGAACTGTCAAGCTGGATAGGAGCCTCCAGGTCATACTCTCTCCTCTCACCTAACCAAGAAGAATCTTTTTAAATCTCCTGCCACGTATCACAGTCCTTTTAGAAAGCTGGTCCCTGGGAGCTGATCCAGTTCAATTGCTTCAGTTCTTGTGTTTATTGATTGCCCGTCTGCCCACTGTAACTTCTAACCTTAGGATCCAGTTTTGTATTCTGGGGCAACACAGAACACGGCTATCGCTCTTCTGCATTTCGGACCTTCAACTATATGAAGGCAGCTGTCAGATCCCACTTAGACCTTCTTCTTCTAGACTGAATATCTGTAGTGCCTTCAACCTCTCCTCACATACTGTCATTTCCAGACCTTCCTGGTTTCCAGATCGCTTGAAGTCTTGGCTGCCTCCCTCCCCACACATGCTCCGTTTGGGTGGTGTATCAGTCAGGGTTCTTCAGAGAAGCAGAACCAGTATGTATATATTTTAAGGAATTGGCCCATGCAGTTGCCAGCACTGGCAAGTCCAGAATCTGTAGAGAAGGCCCCAGCAGGAAGCTCAGGCAGGAGCTGATGCTGCAGTCTGGAGGCAGAATCTCTTCTTCCTGGGAAACCTCAGTTTTTGCTCTGAAGGCCTTCACTTGATTAGATGAGGCCCACCCACCTACATTATCAACGGTGAGCTGCTTAAAGTTAACCACATCTATAAAATACCTTCACAGCGATGCCTAAGTAGTGTCTGATGAAATAACTGGGCACTGTCATCTAACCAAGTTGCCATAAAAGTAACTATCACAGATGATATACTTAAACTATGATGCCAGAACTGAGCATGAAACATTCGCTCTGACTAGAGTCCAACACGGGAGAGTGTTAGCTCCCTGGATCTGAAAACTACTTTTGTGTTAATGTGGTCTAAGATTTTATTAAATTTTTAAAAAATAGCCAGGCCACACAGACTTGTTGGTGCTAAACATATCTGCTACCTTTGCATGCAGGGGGCATGGACTCTGCTGCAGAAGCTCCGGGTACAGGTAAGAGGGTGCCTGACAACAAAGGAAAACCCCAGATCAGAGGAAGTGGGGGGAGGGAGGGATTCTGTCAAGGAGCCTGGAGGAGGGAAGGAGACAGTGTTCTTTGACACAGTCCTACTTTGTTTCCAGTAGCCTTTAACATACCCTTCATCTCCCAACCAACTCTTCTGTTCACATGTCCCTAACTGCCACCCAGAAGCTAGTAGCATAACACTAGTTAATAGTAACTTACAGTGTTATTTCTCCTATAGGTTATTTATAGCCTAATAGATGACTCTTGAAATTTGAAAAAAAAAGTCATAGCAATGTATTTATTGCAGCAGAGCTTCAGGCTCCAGAGGCAGGCAGGGAGGGAGATATTTTTGGAAACAGGCACAAGATCCATCAGGTGGACCAGCTACTCTCCATTCCTGACATCTCTTCACTGTCCCTGTCAGGAGGCTGTGAAGGAGGTCAGGAGGCTGACCTCTGCGAGAACTGTGTGCACTCGGTTAGCCTTGCAAGGCCAGCCCTCCTACATCTAGGCAGCTGTGCTGCCTCTGGCCCCGGGTTGTTTTTCTAATTCCCATATTAATATTAAGAGGGACTGAGCAGCTGACGAATCAGCAGGAGAAAACAGGAGAATAGAGCACGTTACTTCAAAAATATTGTAGCCTGCAGTACCCATCAGTCAGAGCTCTGGATTTGAAGCTACTGCCAGGTGGCTGCAGAACTTGCTTAAAACATGTATATAGTAGCTTCTGGAAAAGCATCAAGGCTTGCACTGGGCTATGCCCTGGGTTATTTTGTTCATAAGTGGTATCAGTTTGTAGTGCAGTATTTCACAGACTATGATACCCATACTATTGGTGACTCACAGATAATTTTAGGTGGTACAAGGATGATCATATTTTATTCTAGACTTGTGTGCTTATTTATTTTAGTATATATTCTTGTGAAATGTGTTGTAAGGTTATATTCATATTCATATATTCATATATTTTAATGCTTATTTTAAAAGTATAGTTGTCTCACTGAGCTATATAAAAGTATAGCTGTTGCATACTGCTTAAGACAACATTAAGGTAAAAATTTGAGGCTATTTAAAGAAAAATGTTCAATAGATAATAGTACAGATAGTATACAGATATGGTAAAAGTTATGATAGTGACATGAGAATGACCACAATTAGAAAACACATGTCCAATGAGTAAAGTCTGGGCTTTACTATCCGACCTTTGTTCTGATATCAGTTCTATTATGGCCTCTTTATGGTCTTTTGTGTCTCATCGATAAAATGGAAATGTTAATACTTAACCTTTAAGATAGGTTTGAGGATTAGAGCTAATAATACTAAGTGCCAGGCTCATCATAGGTACTCCATAAATAGAAATTATTGCTTTTAGTATTTTAGATCTGTTAGAAGAAAATGGCACAATTATCAAAAAGATGAGATCAAAGGCTAGAGATCTAGCATAAGACATAAAGACAGAAAACTATTTAAGTTGTGAGACTGCATCAGTGTAGTAGTTCATTTGACTGTGTTTAGAGCACTTCATTATCTGACGCTAGCTTCAGATACAAAAGTAGAACATGAAGACACAATTGGGGAGGCCAGGCTAGACTCAGAAGTAGACTCAGTGGTATAGAAAGTGTCATGAAAGATTTTTCAGTTAAAAGTTCAGAGAGGAAGGACTGACAGCTCTCTGGCCCTTCAGAGGAAAGGGAGAAGGTGACGTGGACCCTCTGGTCCAGCAGAGGAGCAGTGAGAGGGGCATGGAGATCCAGTTCTGCATCAGGGGTCTCATGAGCCCATTACATGGGTGTCTGGAGACAGTAAAATGAAAACAACAGTACAGACTGAATCGTTTATCCTCTTCCTCTATTTTGTTGAAACCTAAAATAGGACACTTTGTCACTAAACTCCCAAGCCTCCAAAGCATTTCCTTGTCACTGTTTTGTCCATCTTAGTCAATGCACTAATAAGCTTTTCCTCACAAGGGAGGTCAGGTTCTGGAGTGTGGATGAACCCAAGGATGCTATATTAGTTTGCTAGGCTTGCTGTAACAAAGTACCACAGACTGGGTGGCTTAAACACAGAAATTTATTTTCTCACTCTTCTGGAGGCTATAATTCTGAGGTCAAGGTGTCAGCAGGGTTAGTTTCTTCTGAGGCCTCTCTCCTTGGCTTGCAAATGTACGTGTTCTCCCTGTGTCTTCACTTTGTGCTTGTCTGTGCCCAAATTTCCTATTCTTGAAAAGACACCAGTCATACTGGATTATCGTCCTCCCTCATGACCTCATTGTACCTGAAGTACCTCTGTAAGGCCCCATCTCCAAATATAGTCACGTTCTGTGATACTGAGGGTTAGGACTTCAACGTGTGAATTTGGGGAGACACAACTCTGCCCATACACATGTTTGCTAACTGCTCCTGGAAGAAAAGAATTCACACAGTATGACCTGCTGACTAGACCACAAGCTTCATCTTCATTTCAATGAAGAGTGTCTAATTATCTGTATCTTTGCAGTGTTTCCTAAAGATTAGAGTTGAATAATCATCCTTCTCTGAAGTTTTAAAATTAATAAAATCAGATATCGTTTCAACACGTTACGAAAAGATTACAATAAGAGGCAGCACACTGTTATTGGTATCTTAATTTCCCTTCACAGCTAATGAGTACTTTGTAAACACTGGAATATAATTTATTCTTCTTCAATTTTTCTAGTCCCAATTCTACTCCCAGACATGTTATTTTAATATATCTTTAAGATGGATATGAATCATGACTCTGCCACTAGCTGCTGGAGTGGCGTTGGGCAATTTTGCCCATCTGGGTCACAGTCTATTGCTGTGTAGAATGGGGATGATAATTACCTGATAGGGAGGCTAAGGGGATAACAGGAGATAATGGTTCTAAAGTGCTTTGTACAATGCCTGGCATATAGCAGGCGCTCAATACATGATAAGTAAAGCTCTAAGGGTTATTTGTATACAGGGTATATAGAAATGGATTCTTAGCTGTCGGATTAGGAAGAACTAAAAAGGAAGATGTGGTCCCCTTCAACTCATGCTCTCTGTCAAGAACAGAAGCTATTCTGGATTACTACCAAATCATTCATTAAAATCAACATTCATTCACAAGCTCAGAAGGACATGCTCACATTGAACTGTAGTGGCTTCAGCACATGTAATATTATCTTCAAGGAATTGGCATAAAGATCTGAATCCTTATGACTTCTATCTACATTATCCATTCCTTTAAGAGAGCAAGCAGCCAGGCTAGAGATTATATAATAGGTGTCAGAGCAGATAGCACAAAGCAGTAAGTGATACCGCCTGGACATGCATGCATTCTGATTCATCTGAAGCTACCTTTTTGGAAAAATGGTCCACTTGGATATAAGAAAGGATGTGTACTGAATGTTGTCCTGCTACTCACAAGCCCTGACTTTAAAAATATTTGCTGAAAAGTAGGGAATTGGACCCTTTGTCTTTCCCCTCTTGATTCTGTTGCTCACCCTGAATACTCTACTTTTCTAAGCACTATATTTGAAATCTTGTAGACACCTGTAATTTCCTCCATTTTATTCTCTATTTCCAATGGTGTCTAATTATCCTTAGACTGCTTCCTTGTTATTTTTATATGTCTGTTGTATGGACTTTACCTTAAGTTCTCACTAATTCTTGACAAGATTATTATTTTTATAACTAGTCTCCTTGACTTTATTCTCTTTCCTCTCCAATCCATCCACTTACCCGATTAAGTTTCTTAAAATGTGACTCTCTTCAACCCAGCACTTGAAAAAGTGAATATTTAGTTAGCAGACTGCCTCCAAAATGGTTTAAGCACAACCTAATCTCTGGCTTCAACATAACTAAACAGCACCTTACCTCCTAACTTGTGTTTCAAATGAACTGGAATCTCCAAATCTGTTCTGAACTCACTACTTAAACTACATATGTAGCAAACATTTGTAGATACGAGTGCTTAGTATCTACCACGCATTGTGTGGAGTGATTTATATGTATTTTCAAGTCACCACATTAACTCTATAAGAAATATTTGTAAGATACTGTTATTATCTTTATTTTATAGGCTGGAAGTGGGGCTGAGGAGGTTAAGTGGCTTTCCCCAGGTCACACAACTAGCAGTGATGGAGCTGGGTTTACCTGACTCCAAAGCCTGCCTTCTGCCCCAAATGCTGCTTCTTCATATCTGCCAGTCAGACCTTTAAGGTACATCTGAAGCATCTCCACTAGTTAAAATTGTAAGTTCCTTTATTATAGGGACCGTGGAGATGCCACTATATGTATGTATGTATGTGTGTGTGTGTGTGTATATTTATATATATATATATTTGGTGCTCATAAGATCTAGCATAGTGTTAGCCTCATAACAGATACTCAATACCTGTTTGAGTGGACAGAACAGACGATTTCAGATGAAGCATAAAACAAAAGTAAAAAAGTGGTATGCAGTGCCACTGTAAACATAAACAAAAGCTGAGCTGAATTAAATTTCATTTCAGTGCACAACTACCTCAGTCTGCCTCAAGGGCAGAATAAACAGATTCTGTGAACTTTATGAGTTCATACCTATAAAAGAACATTGCTCATGTGTGGCCTCCTCTGAGAGGGAATAAAGTTTCATATCAGGCATCCTGAATAACTGAAGATGCAGAACTCTGCACATGGGGAAACATCTTGGCCAGTCAACAAAATCAGGCTGCTGCCCTCCTGGGGACCATTTTGTTTGCTTAGCATCCACTCAACTTACTGGGTTGTTTTGGGCAAGACTTCACCTCTTTGACCAAGTTCCTCATCTCTAATGCAGAGGGGCTGGTGGAGATAGTAACAGCTACCGTGACATACTAGCACAGCTAGTATGAGCAGAGCTAGGGTTTAAGCCAACTAACTGAATTTAAAGCCTTAATGCTACTATTTTAAGTCCCTTGCATCTGTAAAATTCAGTGAATCTCCCACATGTTCTCTCTGACTCTGAGTTGGTTGGAGGCTCTTACACTCCCTTGTCTGAGGATCCTTTACTCTGTTTTGTGATGTTTGGTAATGATTTTTGTACTTCTAGCCCATGCGGGACCTGCTGGAGGGATCTCAGCCATTATGCAGCCTTGTCTGGCTCACATCTGCTGAGGGCTGCTGGCTGGGGAGGGTGTGCAGGCAGAGCAGACAGTAGAACAAAGCTTCTTTTGCCAAGTCCGTGTCACTGAGAGGCGATTCGATACTTAAATTAAAATTTTACATATTTCAAATTTCAAATATTTTCAAATTGTCACATAACCTCTCTAAAAGAACTGAAAAATAACACATTTTTCAAAATTGGGTAGTGGAATTGTAGGTGGCATCTGCACCTCTTTTATAATCTTGTTTTCATACACAATCAGCAGGTTGACCCTCATCTTCTGCCACCGTGACCTTGAAAGAAGACCTGAAATTCTCAGGGCCACAGACTGTGTGTGTGTATTTAACAATAAATCTTTTTACTTTTGGGACACTTTCCCTTCACAATCTCTGGAGTGATATAAGAGGTACTTAAATGAATGCGAAAGGAAATGAGTGGACAGCACTGTATATTGTGAGGATAATGAGGCAGGATGAGTTAGCTTGAAAGGCCCAGCATTGCACAGACATCTGCAGAGGTCAGTTGTGGCTCAAGCTTTGAAGAGACTTTTCTTCAGCAGGGATTGGAAATAGATGATCTTGAGGTCCCTTCCAGGTTGTTTAATTGCAAGATTTACTGCTAGACTGGAAGATACTTTCCCTCTTCCCTCTCTGCTCAGTTTTTTTTCTTTTTCATAGCATGGTTCTGTAAAAAAGGTACGTTAGTTTTCTCTGTGTTATAAAACTCCAGATGCATCGCTGATGCCAAGAGAGTTACTGAGATGCACTTTGGGTAGGTGTAAATATTGTTTTGTTATTGTATTTTTGTAATAGTGTGATTTTTTGCTATGAAAGTACAGCTTCTGATGGTCATTTCAGTAAAAAAGAGAAATAACTACCTCACATGAACTTATGGGAAGTTCATTTTATCTGGTGAAACTGAGTTTTGCTTTGTGCACTGAAGGAAGCAAATGATGGTACCTTGGCCATTTGCAGCAAACTCTTAGATACCTGGAGTTGTAGGTGTTTTTAGAAGGTTATATGTGTTTTGGCTCAGCTAGTGAGTAGAGGTGGAAACAAGCCTTCAGTATGACCTATAAGGTTAAAATTACTGTAAAATAATTATGATGAGCACTAGTTATTTTCTGCTGTCAATAGGTGGAGTGAAGGTCGTGAAGCATGGAGCATTCGTGGCCTCACTCTGGTGTGCACACCCTGTGTAGACATAACTGATGGAACTGGCAGTCTTTCCTGACTTGGATCAAGACCTCAGAATCCTTTCTCAACACAACAATTCAGGAAGTTGCTATCATCTAATGAGAATGATCTACCACCTAAAACCCAATTGCTATTCTGAGATTCATCCCTGTGGGCATCCAAGAAATAGATATGGGTTCTAAATACAACATATTTAATTTAGCTTGATTTGCATTAATGAGTATGAATTCTTGATCTGCCATTTACTAGCTGTGTGACCTTGGCCAAGTTTCTTAACTTATCTCATTCCTTTAGTATTAAATGGAGATAATAATATGTACCATGAACATATAAACATGGTTCCTTAACATGAAGCCACGTTGTGCCCTAAATTTTCACTCTCCCCCATGATACAGAACCAACCACTTACTGTCTTTAAACTTTCTCCTTCACCCTGCCTGCTTTTCTTCTCCTTCTGATACAGTTCTTCCAATGCCAGGAATATGTTTGATTAAGAGATGTAGTACAGAAGCAGATAAGACATGCCAGACCTGAACACTAATGAGGATGAAATTAAATGATAATGGATTTTCCTCTCCTATCCCCTAGATAATGATGAGACTGAAATGAACACCAAAACTGTGTTCTTCAGTAATCCATGGTGACAGTAAAAAGAAACAGCCAAACAACATATTGGCCTCAATATTCGGAGCACATTTGGAATGCAGAGTAAGACTGAACAATCCTCCATTTCCCTTTCTCTCTTCTTTTGTGTAGTATAGTCTGAGCAGGTATGTGGGTGAGGCAGTGTGCTCCCCCCAGGTGGGGGAGGGACACTAGGCTTGGGACTCAGAATACTTGTGCTCGGGTGTCAGCTCCATAACTGACTACCTGTGTATCTTTGGATACATGGCTTCCCAGCTTCCTGATCTTCATAATGGAGGAGAATGATGTTATCGACCTCACAGCAGTGTTGAAATGAGATAATGAATTTAGTAATGCATTTCGTAAACTGCAAAGCACTTAAACACATTTTAGAGTCTTAGTAGGGATGCTCAAAGACATGCTGAATGAATGCCAATCAGTTAAGCAGTAGAGGCTAAGATCACCATCCTAGTAGATTCTTTATAGTATAATACTTTGTTCAAAGAAAATCTTATTATGGAAAGCTAAGTTTTTGCTGTCTGCCATGGCAGGAGCTTCAGGACTCATCTGAGAAACACTTCCATTTCTGTCAGCAACATTGTGCCTTATCCCCGTCCTACCGAAAGGTACAAATTGTACTTTTTTCTATTTATTTTTTAATTTATCTGTTACCAAGGTGTATCTGAGACCTACATGAGTCTCACAAAAAATAATTGATGAATCTAACTGATGTGCCTAAATATTAGTTGAGAGCTTCCTAGGTCCCAAGCACCATGCCCTACACCAGCAAAACAATAATGAAAATGTCACAATTCCCATATAACAATTTCCTATATGCATTGTCTTCCTAGTATTTGCATGACACTGAGGGAGGCACAATTAATAGTTATAGGCTACACTTACTAAGGCTCTTGAGCACCTTCTGTGTTCCAAGTCCAGTCATTATTTTACTTTACAGTATTCCATTTAAGCCTCACAAAATCTGGACGGGGATTTGTTTTGTTTGCTTTTATTTTATATTGTGGTAAGAACATTTAACAAGAGCTATACCCTCTTTTTTTAAATTAATTTTTATTAGACTATAGTTGATTTACAGTGTTGTGTTAGTTTCTGCTGTACAGCAAAGTGAATCAGCTATACGTATACATATATCCACTCTTTTTTAGATTCTATTCCCATATAGGTCATTACAGAGTATTGAGTAGAGTCTGTGCTAAACAGTAGGTCCTTATTAGTTATCTGTTTTGTATATATTAGTGTGTATATTTCAATCCCAATCTCCCAATTTATCCCTCCACCCCCTTTCCCCCTTGGCCATGTTTGTTTTCTACATCTGTGAGTCTATTTCTGTGTTGTAAATAGGTTCATTTGTACCATTTTTTTTGGATTCCACATACAAGCGATGTCATATATTTGTCTTTCTCTGTCTAACTTACTTCACTCAGTATGACAATCTCTAGGTCCATCCATGATGCTGCAAATGGCATTATTTCACTCTTTTTATGGCTGAGTAATATTCCATTGTATATGAGCTCTACTCGCTTAACAAATTTTAAGTGTACAATACATTATTGTTGACTCTAGGTACAGTGTTGTACAGAAGATCTGAAGGGAAGTTATTATTAACCCCTGGGTCACAGATAAGGGAACTGAGTCTCAGAGAGTGAGATAATTTTCCCAGACTCACACAGCTGGAAAGTGGGGGAAATGGGATTTTTTAACCTGGGCTGTTGGAACTCTAGAACCTATCCTCTTTTCCATTACACCACAGTGCCACCTCTGCCTTCAAAGAGCGACAGTTCAGCTGGGCAGATACAATCTACCTATAATGACCAGGAAAAGTAGAACTGGCTAAGGGCCAGTCGCTTCAAGGACCCTCTCATTTGGCCACTTCTTCCCTTCCTCCCTCAAACCCAGGTAACACATATGCCTCCTTACTGGCTTGGGCTCCTTGGGGCCACCCTTTCCTTTTTCCTCTCATGAACCAAGTAAAAGTTGGTTAACTTGGTTTCTGCATATAAAATGATGTTTTTAGAAACTAAAACTCACATTTCAGATTGGGACATGACAGAGCATCATTTTACAGAGTTTTCTCGTGCCCTGAAAGATGAGTACTTAACTCTGGTTATGACTGAGCATTTTGGCTGACGTGGCTGTCATTGGGTACAAGACAGGAGCTACGTGCCTGGAGGAGGATCGAGTCATTAAGGCAGGTCAGCATAGCCTCGGAGGGAGGGAGCCAAGGTGTGCCTTGTGATAAAAAGGATAAGTGAGATGGAGTCATTGACAACGACTGTGACACATCAGCAAGAATGGTGCTAAAAGTGTTAGTGCAGCAAAGATGTGGTGAAGAAAGTGAGGGTCTTCAGCCTGCTCTGGGGAAAGACTCATTTATTGTTATTTCCCTGGAAGTAAAAGATCATGTCAAAGCTATTTTATTTTATAAAATGGCATTGAATAATATGGATTTGAAGGAAATGAGTAATTTTCATCTGATTTAATCTCATAATGGCTAGCGTGGGCCAGAATGGAGCCATAGCTCAGGGTCCTGATGAAAAATCATATGTCTCCTTCACATTAGCAGTGAGGGATTTTCAGTCCCTTTCGTTACTTAATGCCCCAAGGAAATCTGTCTTGACATTCCTCTCACAGCAGCATCAAAGTGAGATTTTTGCTGTCTGTGGCCGTCTCAAAAATTGGCCACTGCTTTTCAGTCACCCAGTTTCTGTGCGTGGGTGTGACTGCCTGCAGTTGTCCATCCCTGCCCCAGTGCAAGGCTCGGATTCTAACCCATACCTAAAACACGGTAGATTCATGTCACAGAATTGAATGAAGTGAGGAAGACAAGGCTCTCCCCGCTGGCTGGAGCCATAAAGTACCTGGAGAGGAAACAGAACCCGAAGGGAATTGTCCTGATTTTATGGTAGGTGAGAACCATAGTATTGTTGCTGAAAGCACACTCTGACAAGCATTCCTGCTTGGGGAAGGTTCGGTACTTCATGGATGGCTAGTGAGTAAACTGTCCCCAAAGATATAAAGATCTGAGGCCAGTAGGCCTGCCCCTAAATGGAAGCTGACCTTCTGGGCAGTTGAGGCTAGAGGAATTACTTAGTTCTTTGGCATAAAGTGAGATAGGTAATTCAATAACTAAATGCTCTAAAAAGTTAAAAGATAGTTTTAGCCATTCTTTCATTTAACAAATATACTGAGCACCTATTCTGAGCAGAACACAGTCTAGGCTCTGTTGCGGATGGGGTAATGAAAATACTACTCCTCACCTTTCAAAAAAAGTGTCAGTAACATATTAGATTAAATATCTATACTAAAGTTGAATGATGAGATGGCAAGAGTAGAAAATACGAAATCATTTATTCACTCAACAAATACTTACTAAGCACATAACCGTGTTCCAGGCACTCCACAAAGCATTGGTGAATCATTGGTGAATGAAAGTCAGATTCTCTGCCCTTGACACCCTTTTGTTCTGGAGGAATGCAACCAGTAGGCTTCCATTTTGAAAGCAATGATTTTCTCTGGTGATTGAATATCTGTAAACTTGCAGTTGTATAGTTTGTCTGTGGGGCAGATTTAGCCATTGTCAGCTTTCACTGATCATGAAAGAATGAGTTTTTTGCATGTGGTGAACCAGAAGACCAGGTCCTGTCTTCTCCAGATACTCTTCAAGTGAAATAATCAGATGAGCAAGGTGTTGACTTATCCAGAGGATAGCCAGAATTGCAGGAGTTTGGGACAGCCTCCTTTGTATCAGAAGATTTCAGCCCCTACACAAAATCAAGCTACTGATTGAATTATTTGTGCTGTGCCTAGGTTCTTAATGGTGGATCCTGATTCTGGGGCATTCAGGTAAAGTGTATCATAAGGCTTTCAGGAAAAAAAAAAAAATTAAAATGTTTTTACCTGATGATCAGTTCAGGCTAGAACATTTGAATGTTTAGAAGAAAACCAACAAAAACTGGAATAATAGAAAAATAATTGAAAGTCCATGAATGATTAAAGATTATACCATATTTATACATCTGTATAATCAGTATATAGTAATTCCTATTAATCTCTAATGATCTTGGTTCTAAATTGCCAGAAGATACCCACATATGAACTTTTATCTTGGGTTAATTTGGGACCCTCTTCATCTATTGGAAAAGCATTTCATTAAATGCATTTTACACACACACACACACACACACACACACACACACACACACACACACACACACACACACACACACACACACACACTTCTTTCCCTACAAGAACAGTTTTGAGGAATTCATTATCCTTAAACACTGCAAATGCAGCTTGCATTTGGCCTTTAAAATATTCCAAGGGGCAGTTCTTAGGGATTACAAGGGTAAGCCTATTTTGGCATGTGTGTGAAAGTCATGTGGTATTTGGTGCTTATTAATTTAAAGTATTATTATAGCCACAGGACCTATAATACTTATAAAGTATTATAAGTAAATGTCATGGCATTTAGGAAAAAAAATTGTCCACAACTCTGAAATATCAAAGACCAGATAGAATATTAACTCTATTCCATTCTGATCAGTTTTTTATTCTGTGCCCCCAGGCAAAATATCTGTTCGATATATATGTTGCTCTAGCAACACTTTCAAGTCGTGGTAAACCTATTTTAAATTATGAGTCTGAGAGTTGTATGTGTAGTTAATTTTCTTTTTCCCACCTTGCTTGGATTGCTAAGAAAATCCCTCCAAAAACAAAACAAACAAAAAAACCATGTTTCACAAAGTGGGAATAGGGAAGAGGGGTGGTTAGAGGAGGATAGAGCTGGAAACAGGCAACAAATAACTGATAGTCTGAGAAATCCTCAGGAGAGGGAACTGTGGAGCAGATAACATTATTTGGATGCTTGAAAGAGAAGGGCCCTTTTTGCCATTTTATGGGCCAGCTAATTTATTTTTTCCATTTCTAAGGTACTGAATATTAGAATTGCCAGTTTCTTATTTAAAAGATCACAAAATATCAAATTGCAGAGGGCCAGTCATGTAGTGTTTCCCAACATGAGTTCCTCAGAAATGCTGTTCTTACAAGATGCTCTATGATAGAAGAATGTCTGGTCACATAAGTGCAGGAAATACCACAAGCTGCAGATTCTCCTGGAAAGTCATACATTAGTAAATGAAAGATTTAAGAAGTGGTACAATAAAGAATCCTTTTCATTTTTATGTGTCAGATTTTCTTCAATTATTTGACCATAGAACCCCCAATTTAAATAGCAAGCAGTTACTCATGTTACTCAGAACTAATGTTGCGCAAAGTATGCTAAATTCTATGGGAAGCACCCCTGTCAAGTATTCTTCCCTAAGAGTCCCTTAGCCTGCAGTTAGCACTCTCCACAATTGAAAACAAATCCACATTACTTCCTTAGAGCTCTGCTGGAGGATACTCTAGTCTTTGTTTCTCTAGGTCATAAGACTTCTTGTCTGCTTGCTTTATGCTTTTTCTGTTCCTCCACCTTCCTCTTTGGTTGCTTCTTTTATAAGACCCATCAGTCATCTCATGGGCAAATTTTACACAGAATTTATTCAATTCAAAAATATTTATTAAGCATCTGTAGTGTGACAAATTGTGCACTAGGTACTCAGATACTCAGGTGAGAAAGAAAAACTTAGAGACCAGCTCAGTACCTGTCTTTAAGGAGTTTACAGTCGAGCGAAGAAGAGAAGCCATTGTACACATTATCATAATAACTTACAGATGTGTCACCTGCGATAAGAAGGGTATAAAGAAGGTGAAAATAGAGGAAAGATAATGTCCTAATGGGGGCTACCTAAGAAGGAAACATGGAGGATAACTGAAATGGTATTCTAGGTTGAGTGAAAGCATTAAAAAATAAAATTACAGAAATATTCAAAATAGTGATGAAGCTCAGAGAGTCTTTAATGGAGAGTCTCCCAACTTGGCTAGACTATAACAGGGAGCAGTATGAACTAAGCCTGGAAAGGAAGTTTGGAGTTATATAATGTAGTAGATAATCTCATGTGTCAAGCTAATGAATGAAGATTTTATATGTGAGGTAGTGGCAAGTATTAGAGAATCATTGTATGTCTTTATAATGATACAATCAAAACCTTGAGATTAACTTAGTAGCAATTACTAGAAAAAAACTCAGGTGAAAGATGACTAGAGGCTGGGTCTACTGAGAAGTTGATGGAAATGCAAATAATATAAACAGACTCAACAAGACTTGGCAAGTAATCAGTTGTGGAGTGACTGAAAAACAAGGATGAGTCTGAGTCTCTGAGCCTTCTTGTCAGAGTCTGGGGAGAGAAATAGGAAAGCTGAAGAGCAGGGGCTTTTGGGGGTGGTAAGGACTGGGTGTTTGGGTTTTGATGTGTTCCTTATAAGAAGCCATGGGGCACAGGGATGGCATTTCTAATCAAGCAATTGGAAAGGTAAACTTGGACTCTGTTAAGATTGCATAAAAGACAAAATTTTTAAAGTCCTGTGGCTAAAATGAATGATTGAGATCATAGCGATGCATCAGATTCTCATGGAAGGAAGTACGAAGTGAAAGGAGGCAAGGTTTAACTATGGAAAACTCCAGATAATAGGGAAAAATGTCACTGAAAGAGATAAAGGAATTGTGTGAGGTAAAAAGAGAATTAGTCAGGGTAATACAACCACAGAAAGCAAGGGAGGAGAAAGTCTCAAGCAGTGAAGTGAAATGGTACAGGGATAAAGAAGGATCAGGGCTAGGGTAAGACCCCTAGATTTGGTGAATTAGAGGTCCTTACTGAACTTTGAGAGAGTGGTTCCAAGAGGGCAGTGTTGTGACTGTGGTGTGCGTTGGAATCTCTTGAAATGCTGGTTACAGCAGAGATGGCTGTTCAGTTCTCTTCCGTAACCACTCTCTGCCAAAATTTCGATTTTGTAGATCTACGGTGAGCCCGGAAATTTCCACTTCTAACAGATTTCCAGCTGATGCTGGTGCAGATGTGCTAGTCCAGGAACCATACGTCAAGAATCACTGTAATAGAGTGATGGAAGATTGTAACAGATGCAAGAGAATAAGGGAATAAAAGATAATCTAGATGTCTATGTGGCAAATGGAGGCAAGTTCAGAATACTTGCCTATGAAAAGAAGATGGGGAAGGGCAGTAGACTGTGGGCTAAATTTTCCTCCCATAGCACCCAGCACGGTAGCTTATATATATTAGGTTCTCAGGGACTAGCTATACACTGAAGATAACCAATAGCCATTTCTTTCTCCTTGCTCTAGTAGCAAAGACTTCTTAAATGTAGCCTTACGTGTAGTCACCTCTTCTAAACTCCTCCATCTCTTCTTGCCAGAAACTGCCCCCGAATTCCATCTTATGTCCAAAATACACCAGTTGTGTGACAATCACCTCAACTACCAAAGTTGGGGGATAGCTAGGTTTGAGGCTGTCTGCAAAGAGTTTAGCTATTAAAAGATAAGGAGAATATGTCAGATATCACTTTAGCCTTGAAAATGCCGCAGTGTGTGCATCCTTACATTTATGTGCTTAAAAGCTCAAGATCTGTTTTGCAAAGATATCAAATTTTCTGTTTCTCAGAAAACTGCAAGAACTTGGCAGAAAGCCTGTGCTTTGGACCAAATGCAGTCATGCTCGTGTGTAATCCCAAGAAATCAGAATGCAACTTTCGTAGTTTAGAAAAGTCATTTCAAAGTCTGTGTAGTGGTTTCCTTCATGACACGATGATTTTATTACTTATAATTTAAAACACCATGGTGCTTCCTGATGAACTGTTTATGGCCCTTTGATTTTTCCCAACTGCCAGGTATGTAATGCTTACTTAAATTAAATTTTTCATCTCCTATTCAAAACCTTTTAAGGACTCTCCTCTTTGCAAAATTGACTCTTAACCTGGGTAAGAAGAGAATGAAGAGTTACACAAATGTAATCACAGGGTGTCAGAAGGCTGAAGCTTCTATTAATGATTAGAAGTCAGCTTCAGGACATCCAAAGGTCACTTAGTTTGTATGTAAATATTAGCTTAGATAGAGGAAATTGGAGGGATGAAAATTCAATACCACGAGATACTATAAGAAGAAAAGAAACAGTATAAGAGGCTTAGTGTGTCCCTGCCAGTAATCATAGGATATTTATTGAATATCTACTATTTGCTTATCATGTAAAAGAAACTGAAATGTAAGGTACATCGAGTTCTTCAAGTAAATACTATCTTTGGGCAACTAAACAAAATTACATAAAATAGCTACAATTTTTTTTAAGTGGCTGTTGAGTGGCATGGTATACATTATGTGGGGAATGCTGTATAATACATAACAGAAGAGTAGTGACATAAATTAGCACAGTAGAGGCTGAGTTGATTAATTTCATTTAATGCAATATATCTGAAACATATTTGACCATTATACTCTCCCCCTTTTTTTTCAAATAACAACTTCAACATTCTAAGGTGTATACTTTAGGAAGTGAGAATGGAAAGGACAAAGCCAGACAAATAAAAATTTGTCTTAACTTTTGATCTTCAGTTTTCTGAGCTCTAAAATGGGAACAATAATGCCTATCTCACAGAAGATGCAGGAGTTAAATTAGATTCTGTGTGTGTGTGTGTGTGTGTGTGTGTGTGTGTGTGTGTGTGTGTGTGTGTGTGTGTGTGTGTGTGTGTGTGTGTGTAGTGGCACACTTAAATACTTTACCCTTGAATACTTCAATGTATTTTCCCCTAACAAGGGCATTCTCTTTCATAACAATAGGACAATGATCTAATTCAGGAAATTAACACAAGTACAACATTATCTAATCCACATACCTTATTCAGATTTTGCCATATTTTTCCTTCTTCCTGGGGAAGTGCCTCAGTCTTCCCTTGTCTTTCCTGACCTTGACACTTTGAAGAGTTTAGGACACTTATTTTGCTGACTCTCTCAATCTTTGATCTTGCCTGATATCTCCTTGTGATTATATGCAGGTTATACATTTTTGTCACAGAAGTGTCATTGTGTCCTTCCCTGTGCATCATATCTGGAGGCACCTGATGCCTGTTTCTCATTGCTGGTGATGTTCATTTTCATCACTAGGTTAAGGCAGTACCTACTAGGTTTCTCCTGTTTGCCTCTGCTTCACTTTCCAATTATGTAAATATCCTGTTACTAATCAAAGTTTATACTACTTGTTTTAGCATCCACTGATGACTCTTTTTAATCAGTTATAACCATGATGGCTGCCAAATGATGGCTTTTTAAAGTCCACGTCAAAAGCAATTTTAAAAAATTATGTAATCAGAGAGATGCTACTCTATGTGAATGCCTCTAGTTTACAGAATGCCACCCTGAAATAATGTTTTTTATACAGCATGAGGAAACATCCCTAACACCCAGCTGTGACTGTTAATGTTGTGGGGATAGCACTGCTGAGAAAGTCTGGGAAGTAATATCAGGCTGATGAACAGCTATGCATTTTAAAGCTTCTGTTATAGAGAAAGCTTTGTCCACTAATGTTTATCTATAAAATATATTGAGAAATATCGTGTGCTTTGAGATAAACTATTTTTATGAAGAATTCTAGCTCTGGCCACCAGGACTTGTTTCTGCTTCAAGACATAAAGAATTTTTTGTCTTTTGCTTTTACTCAAGCAATAAACTTATTTTGTAAATGACTGAAAGCAGATTAGAAGCCTTTAAAGGCTTGTTTGTAACAGCTACAGGCTTTCTCTTTCCTGCATAGGGACTCCTGCTCCCTTTTCCCCTTACTTGAAAATTATAGCAAAAAATTAATGCTCATAGTACCTGTGAGATGTATTGGAAGAGAAAAAAGTTCATCTACTTCTAAATTATTGCCCTTATAATAAAATTATCAAGTATTAGCATTTCAAATATTGTATTTTGAAATGTGATCTTTGTATACCATGAATAAAAAAGTATGACATCTATTGATCACTTATTATGCCCCAGGTACAGGATATACTAATAGTCTATATATTCTCATTTAATCCAAAACCACTCTCTGAGGTGGTATCCCCATTTACAGAAGACAAAACTGAGACAGAGAGTTAAGTGCTCTTCATTTCGTTTCCAGTGTTTGTGAGTCTTACTCATAAATCCTGAGAATTAGAACCTATCTTTGTTCATTTGTGTTAATGAGAATAGTCTTGAGATTGAGTTGACCATACCTGTGGCCCAAAGAGGCTCACTGATATTTTCTACTTTTATGGCCACATGTGGCATTTCCAGACCCAATATGTTTTCTTGAAATAGCACATTCTTTCATTCCTGGCAGTATCTAGCTAGAGACTATAGATTTACATTTTTGTAAATCGTTGATATTATTAAAGAGCATCTATTGATATTATGATTTAAAACTTTTACTTTTAAAATGTTATATACCTTTTTACCCACATACTAAATATTTGTTGAATACTTAATATGCCTGGCACTATGCTGGGCTCTTTACATGTATAACCACCCGGTTCCATACTTCCTGGAGGGTAGTTTTTAATTCTGATTCTGCACATGAGAAAGCTGTAACTTAAGAGACAGAAGTATCTGCTCAAGACCAAAACACCAGAAAGTTCGGAGTCAGGATTAAATTCCATGATTTGTCTGATTTCAGAGTCCACAATCCATATAGTACCCTGACGACACTGGCTTTCATAAAGGTGCAGGGATGTGTAGGTAAGAAAAAGACCAACGTTGCATGGTTGAGGTGACAGGGTTTTAACATGATGCAAGGCACATTTTCCTCTATTTCTTTTTTTTTTAAGTTTACTTCAAAATTTTTATTCCTGATTTATTAATGCAAAGTTCAAAATTATACAGAAATGAAAATATTTTAGAGGAAATTTGGGGCTGGGAATTGGGCCCATGACATTGAAGACAGTCAGATAATACTCTTCTGCCATTGCCTGATGTGTCAGTTCTGCTGAGATCCTCCAGTGGCCTCTTCTGACAGCTTTCTGCTGTGGAACATTAGCACAAACCACGTCCTCTGCCTGGAATGTTATATACCCCCATTCTGTGACAGGCTGTCTCCTATCCCTAGGTCTCAGTGTGAATATGACTTCACCAGAAAGCTTCTCCTGACCTGTCCATGTGCCCGACTAGACTATAAGTTCCATGAGGTCAGTGACGCAACTGAAGCCCTAGTCCCTAACCCTATGCCTGGCACATAATAGCTGCTCAGTAAATGTTAAATAGATGGATGGATGGGTGGGTGAAAGAGAAAGAGGGAAATGAAAAAGACAAGGCGAAAGAGGTGGAGAGGAAAGGAAGGAGGGAGGAATATTGTTAAAGAGAAAGAGACAAGAGGGAAGGGGAGAGAGAGAGAGGAAGGCAGAGAGGGGAAGAAAGAGAAAAATTCTCATTCAGGTTATACAATAAGCATGTTGTAATGCAAAAACTTCCTGGACCTAAGGCCAGTAGAGATGAATTCAGATGCCCCTTTGTTCACTTGTTCCATAGCATTGAATATATTATTTCCCCTCTCTGAACTTCTAATTCCTCATCAGTAAAATAAGGATTTGAACTTGAAGACAGGAGACATCTCAGATCCCTTCAAACTCTGTCATTCTCCAGAAATGCAATTGTTAGTGGATAAGTATTCTCAAATGCCTGATATGCACTTCTCCACTTCTCCTCCAACTCCCCAAAGACTAAAACAGCCCACGGCCTTGAACAATACAAATCTGTTTGAAAACACTTTATGCTCTGTCACTCCAGCTTTCATCTCACTAAGCTGTCTAAGACTATTGAAAATTCAGTAGGGTCATTAAAATCAGCTCGTCGATTTCTTTTCCCTTGTAATCTGTAAGCACTACTATATTTTGACTGAAAAAGACCGAAACAGCATGTAAAAGCATTAGCAGCAAGAATGATAGGCTGCACCATTTATTTGAATGCATGAATGTCGTTTTCTAGGACGACTGATGTTATCCAGGTTTTTCTTGATTAGGATTCTCCTGTGGCATCCATGCTTGATGGGACTGTGTGGGTGGGCAGGAGGGAAGAACAGCAGACTGGCTTGTATTAAACAAGTAGTGGGCTCTGTACATGACTGATTAGATCTGAGGTGATCCATTTCACTGAGAGGCTTCTGCATATGCCTGCCACATCATACCAATGTTCTGCAGGCTGCTAGCTGAGAAATGAGGTAAACCACACAGTCAACTAAGGTGGGGAGACTTGAATAAGCAAGAAGTGCAGTTTTGTAACTTCATAATGGACAAGTTATGCTGAGTCAATGGGCAAGGGCCACTTTTCTGCCTGTGCACACACGCACACGTATGTGTGAGCTTGTCTTACTTGAAGCCATACATTTTATGCACACATATCACGTATATACATACAAAT
Organism: Tursiops truncatus; assembly: GCF_011762595.2. Lineage (NCBI taxonomy): Eukaryota > Metazoa > Chordata > Mammalia > Artiodactyla > Delphinidae > Tursiops > Tursiops truncatus. Next base: position 67,395,354 of record NC_047039.1, on the reverse strand, counting down.
GTTTATGAACACATGAGACTCCACTGAGTTTTAGGAAACACTTGGATTCTACCCAGTAAAGTTAAATCCAGTCAAAACACTGGATTTGTGTTACATATTCAAACTTTAAATGTAGTATTTCCCATGATACCAAAACGTACTCTGAGGTTTAGGGGGTAGCTACTAATTGTTTAAACTAGGCTAGTCTTATATACCTAAGTATCCAAGTGTTGAATTCTCCTCACTATTGTAAGTTGAACATAATCATGATAAGACTTGAACATGGCTGGATGATCAAGATATAGTTAATTCTCAATTAACACCCCTAACAAAAAAATAAATACAGAGTTTATAACGTACCTTTTCACGTGGGATGCTTTTTAAAGTTTTTCATTATTGCTGATGCTTCTCTTGTTGCTGCTGTCATTGGTCATGAGCTGAGTATAGCAACTCTGTCTCATATTTCTTGGTATCTCAATCATAGCTTCCTGTCATCATCGATGCTTAATAAATGCTTATAGTCATATTGTACTAGATTGTCCTAAATTTAGCATAATTTAAAAATGATCAATCTGTGTTAATTTTGAAATGTGTGTTTTCACTCATATTTGAGTGTCTATTGTCCCTCAACTCCTGTTGAACCACCTAATGACATCCCCAAGGCACAAAGGAGTTGTCAAGTTCCCCATGCTGCCATTCTTATAAGTTGCTTCATAATGGTAGGCAGCTACTTCAAACTAATGCAAACTTAGCCTTCTTTCAAAAATTCTCTTTATCTGGGCGTAGGGCCAAAAACTTCTGTTTCGAAGAGTTCCCCTCAGGCAAAGTAAATTGAGGGAGTTCCCTCGTGCATTCACCTGTTCCTTCAAAAATAGTGTGCCAAAAAAAAAAAAAAAATGTGCCAACAAATGTGTAGTGAAGCCTTTGTACTGTTAACTTTTTAGTTAATGCCCATCAAATGAAAAATAAGTAATTTAAATGAACTGGAGTCTGTGGAAAAGCCACAAGGCAGTGTAGATAATATACCCACAAATAAGTGAAATTTGGTTGCACTGAGTTTATATGGTCTTAGTGAAAACCATGTCAGGGTGCCTGAGACATAAGTGCTTTCTCAAGAAAATTGAAGAGGCATAATTTACAGAGATGTGACCTGGAGGTCCCTGCTTCATGCATCCTAATTAAGTAAAGCAGTCACTGAAATTGCTTTCTGTCATCTGGATAAGAAGCAATTACAGTTACACTTCAGGTTGCTGGTTTGGTTAGGGAATAAGGTATTGTATTTAGCTGACTCCTTCAATCAGCTGAGGGTTAATAAATTAATGTCCATAGTTGTGAAAAGGTAATGTGGCAAAGAGGGAAATCTAACTTCTTAGAAGATGGAGACTTTAAAAATTCAGTCTGAAACCTCTTTCCAGATCATAAAATTAGTGTTAGTGGTTATTTTTGTTTTCTCTCTTACAGAAACTGAAAAAAAAATCCCAAAATTGTTTAAAAAATATTTCCATCACCAGGTTGAGTTTTAACATGGTATGGTATACAATAAATTTAGTTAGAATAGATTTCTGATTTTTTTTCTGATTTCTTTATAAAACCTCCTGTATACTTACTTATCTCTACTTAATAAATATTATAATCTGTGATCTGCTGCCAACTAGATGATGAGTTCTTCAAGTGTTGATACTGGAGTTTTTTCTTTGAGAAATCCTAATTATAGCAGGCCCCCATAAAGTTTGATGAAGGAGTAAATTTTTATACTATGTTTTATGAATTCGCAAATTTGTGTCTCCTAATGCCTGTTCTTGAAATATGCTAAGTCTCTAAAAGTAGTTTCTGGCTTCTTGTTGTTGTTGTTGTTATTAGAATATTTTCTGGAAAGATTTCAAAGTTCGCATTCATTTGTTTTTTGGTAGTTTCATCTTTCTCTTCCTGATCAGTCGGCACTCTCTGAATTGCTGGTTACTTGATGCATGCAGTTAGCTGAGTGCTTGTTAACCAAGTTTTTACTAATGAAGAAAAGCAAATGAGCTCAACTGCAAAAGCTTTTGGAATAATTCTAATTAACTTCAACAAAAGAGTTGGCCTACTAAAGGAAAGAGTGGGCTGGAATTACCAACAGGTTGAGATTAGTCCACTGTTACCAACTTCCCACTGTAAAAAATGAATAAGCATGAGGAAACTGTTAAGAGATTTTGTAGCTGCTGAAACATATATCTGACCATTTTTAAATGCATGGGTGAGCTAGAGGAAGATTTAAAGTTATTTTGACTAATTTTCCAGAAACTAAATTTCCAGAATGTATGCATGCACACACATACACAGACACACACTGAGTAGTGTGCTGATGTATGTTTAACAATGCAAAGCTCTCTGGAAAAAAATAATGATACAAATACCCTGATTTGTAGCATTGTTGATTTCCAGCATAAATTCTCCCATCATGGCCAATTTCAGCCTCCAAAGGTGATGTCACTGAGCACAGTTAGGAAGAGATGTGCACAATCAGCTCTTACACTAAAACAAACCAGCTCAAACAAACCACTGCACACTCGGCCCCAGTATACCATTTAACTTCTAATATCTCAGATACTGAATCCTGTGAATCATATATAGAGGTGTGACCCAAAATCCAGTATGAAATATCTAAACTGGAAGAATGAAATATTCGCCTTTCTTTTCCCATGTTTCAGGCAACTAAACAGAACAATGAGGATTGCCACTTCATGGGAATAATAAGCTCATTTTGGTGAAACACATTCACTTGATAAATGATATCTGTCAGCATAAAGCCCTCACCAAACCTTCTATCATTTTGCTGATGACCCAAACTTACTGACCAAGCTGAGTGCTGACTGGATCTCTGCTATTCCAAGCAGAGCTGGGGCATGGCCACCATGAGAACCAGAAAGAGCAGCTTCAGAGTCCTGGCTTTGAAGATATTAAAGTCAGCCTCCCAGTGACCTTGCTCTCAGCCACAACCTGCTTCTTTGAACAGCTCTGTCTGTTTGGCTTCCCAGCAGTTTAGGACCCCTTCTCCTTATTTCCTGTGTTCCTTCTTGCTTCAGAGACTGCAAGCCCCAGCCTGCTTGAGATGGAGATATGGCTCATGAATGGAGTATCAGACGGGTGCCAAAAGACGCAGATGGAAATAGGATCTGATTGTTTGACTCTGCTTAGAATCAATAATTGGCACTAAGTAAAGCAGGGAGTTTAATCAAGGTAAATGGGACGGTGATAAATAGATAGCTAAATGGAGTCCAGGAAGTAATAGAGTATAATTCCAAAAGAAAGGTTACATTTAATCCAAATAAGTAAAGTGCTTTTGAGAGGGAGGAAGTTAATAGAGGGATACACACTGAGAACCGTTGATGGTATGAATAGCTATGTACTACACAGGAGGAATCTTTATGGAAAAACTGCTATAAAACATTTAAAACACACACACTCATACACATACCCCTTGGTGGTGTGGTAGAAAAAAATAAATGCCACATTTTCAGATGTGAGGTTAATTGGACACAGGTGATTGTTGTTTCAATCTATGGGTCACACTTTTATATCATCCTTATTTAGTTAAAATGTTATTACGTTTATGGAGACTTAGAATGACTATCTTCTTATCCTACCCCTCATTTCTGCAATCTCTTCTCTTCTTTCTCTTGTCCTATTAGCTTGTTTTACTTCTGCAATATTCAGACTGTATTTCAGTAATATGTTGAAATTAGTGGTGGGTTTATAACCTGATATTTATTTTTAAAAACCTTGGTGTTAGTAAATACATCAAGGATGGGTCCCAGTATCTTCCGTCTAGGTTAATATTTAGGAAGTGTCAAATTTCATTGGTTTTCAAATTATGGTTCGTGAAATATATTTTATGAAAGAATCAGTGGCTAAACATAATTCAGAGTAGGATTAGCCCAGTGTCTCCAGCCTTGACCCTGAAGTTAAGATGTTTACGTATGAAAAGGGAGTGTGTAAATGTCTCAGAATCTCAGAAATTGCATGTTTCAAGGCCCTAGTGGACTATAACTTGGCATGGTATTTTGTAATCTGACTAAAAATATCAACAACAGCCACAAAAGTAGTAATAGTGAGTATGCTTTCTTAAAGTATCTACATTGTGCCAGGCATCTGACTTTCTTAAGTATCACTATGTGCTGAGTATATACTAGGTATTTCATATGTATTGCATTCATTCTTTTTTTAAAAAATTTATTTATTTATTTATTTTTGGCTGCATTGGGTCTTCGTTGCTGCCTGCAGGCTTTCTCTGGTTGCGGTGAGTGGGGGCTACTCTTCGCTACTGTAGGTGGGCTTCTCACTGCAGTGGTTTCTCTTGTTGCGGAGCATGGGCTCTAGGCGCATGGGCTTCAGTAGTTGTGGCACACGGACTTCAGTAGTTGTGGCTCATGGTCTGTAGAGTGCAAGCTCAGTAGTGGTGGCGCACGGGCTTAGTTGCTCCGCAGCATGTGGGATCTTCCCAGACCAGGGCTTCAACCTGTGTCCCCTGCATTGGCAGGCGGATTCTTAACCACTGCGCCACCATTGCATTCATTCTTGAGAAAAACTTGACAAGGAGTTATCACTATCCTGTTTTTATAAATGAAGAAATTGAAGCTTAGAAAAGTTTAGAGAGAAATATGAGGGAGAACCAATATTCAAACTCAGATCAAGCTGACCGTAATTCTGCTCTCTTACTACTATGGCCATCTGATTTTAAGCTCTGAAAGGGCAGAGACCATGTTGGTTGTGCTCATCTTTCTATCTCTAGCACATAATAATTTGCTTGGCATTCAATCTATATGTGTGAGTTGAAAGAATAAATGAAATCTCTCATTTAAATTCTTGTTAGCTGTCGTATTTTTTTCCATCTGAAAGTGAGAATTATAATGTTAAAAATTTTTGTTAAACTTTTCAGACATTTAATGAAGCCATATGACTTAGTGTGGTTGCAGCATTTTAGTGCTCAGCATGCAGCAGCAGGAGCCCCCAAGTGTAATCTATGAAAGACTACAGAGATGCTGAAATAAATTAAAAGTTTTAATGAGTTCAACAATTCAAACTTTAACTCACATAATTTCTATGGTGATCAATAAATACCCTGTGCCTATGTAATTTCTTTTCATATGTTTCATGTCAATATCAGCATAATAAATGCAAGAATTAAAATCTCTAGGAGAAATGGCTTCAGATTCATTCAGTCTTTATAACCCAGATAAAACTACCAAATAGCATTGACTACATCCTGGGCATTGAATTCATGAATTTGCTATTACAACTTAATATACCCTTTATGTCCAAGCTCGCATTGCTGCACAAGATTCCAAAATGAATAATCTTGTCTATACTAAAATAATGTTTTGTGTTTTTAAAATGCCATTTAGTCCGATTGGTCAAGGAAAACCTGAGTGTCATTTTAGCCATCTAAGCTTCATTAAAATTTATGCTTCTGTCATTAGAAGGAAATTGAATGCATCTTGTCAAAGAAGGCATCTCTGTTACCTCTGAAAACAAAATCATGGCAGATTTTTTTTTTAATATTTATTTTTATTTTTTTGGCTGTGTCGTGGCTTAGTTGCAGCACGTGGGATCTTCGTTGAGGCATGCGGGATCTTTATCATTGCAGTGCGTTGCAGGCTCTTCGTTGGGGTGCGCCGGCTTCTCTCTAGCTGTGGCATGCGGGTTTTCTCTCTCTAGTTGTGGTGTGCAGGCTCCAGGGCACATGGGCTCTGTAATTGTGGTGTGTGGGCTCCAGAGCGCGTGGGCTCTGTAGTTTGGGGCACGTGGGCTCTCTCGTTGAGGCGCACGAGCTCAGTAGTAGTGATGCGTGGGCTCAGTTGCCCTGCGGCATGTGGGATCTTAGTTCCCTGACCAGGAATCAAACCCATGTCCCCTGCATTAGAAGGTGGATTCTTTACCATTGGACCACTGGGGAAGTCCCATGGCAGATTGTTTTTAAATAATTCTAATAACTTTCTGTAACTATAAAATATGTTTACTGAACAAACTTTAGAAAATATGATCAAAAATTTAAAAATAATTATACCTCCTTAGCCTTAGGTGACCACAGTGAATGTTCATTAACATTTATTTGTGTTTGCTAAGAGACTTTATACTTTATTTACAGATAGGTGAGTCAGTAGAAAGGGAACATGAATCAGACATTCTTGTCTTTATAGAAAGCTTCAGCATGTAATTTCAGGCTTTTGGACCCCTGAAGTAGCTTCTTTGAGCTAAGAGTTCAGTCTGTATCCTGGTACATGACTCAAATGATAAAAGCAGCCCACCAAAGTAATGTCATAGCCCTAATTCTACTCTAATTTTCCTACTAAATATTCTCTTCTGAATTCCAGTTATCTGTCTGACTATTGTTTATTATCAATATCTATAGTATCTATTGACATTTGAATGCATATCTATGTAAGGATATGGAGTGACCAATGTAGTTTTTTTGCTGAAGTTCTCTCATAACACATCATTATATACCTTAATTCTTAAAGACTTTCTAATTCCTGAAAGACTGTTCCCCAGAATACATGCATGAAAAATCTGTTGATTTTCCTTTTTTTGGTCATAAGCTTAGATTGTCTAAACTGTATTATGGTATTTCTCTTCCTTTATTATATCTTCACATAGTAATTGAATTTGGAATGGGTAAATCTTGAACTTTTTATTGATGAATATTTACATCTTTATTTGGTGTCATTTTATATTTTGGTCACCTTTCAGTATGTAGCTTTTACTCCATACTGAATTTTGTATATCTTTGGCTCTAGAAATCTGTGAATACATAGAACATGTTAAAAGTCCCTCATAACTATTAAGCTAATTTCTGATAGCATTTTATTTTTCACTCTCTCTTTATGAGAATATTTTGGTCTTATTATAGGTCAGGAGTTTTTTTTTTTTTTAATGTTGTGTTTCAGGGGTACAGCAAAGTGAATCTGTTATATATACACATATATCCATTCTTTTTTAGGTTCTTTTCACATATAGACCATTACAGAGTATTGAGTATAGTTCCCTGTGCTATACAATAGGTCCTTATTAGTCATGTATTTTATATGTAGTAGTGTGTATATGTCAATCCCAATCTTCCAATTTATCTCTCTCCCCCAGCTTACCCCCTGGTAACCATAAGTTTATTTTTACATCTGTAACTCTGTCTCTGTTCTATAGATAACTTCATTAGTAGCCTTTTTTTTTAGATTCCACATGTAAGTGGTATCATATGATATTTGTCTTTCTCTGTCTGACTTCACTCAATATGACCATCTCTAGGTCCATCCATGTTGCTGCAAATGGCATTATTTTGTTCTTTTTATGGCTGAGTAATATTCTATTGTATGTATGTACCACATTTTCTTTATCCATTCCTCTGCTGATGGACATTTAGGTTGCTTCCATGTCCTGGCTATTGTAAATAGAGCTGCAGTGAACATTAGGGTGCATGTATCTTTTCGGATTATGGTTTTCTCTGGCTATATGCCCAGGAGTGGGATTGCTGGATCATATGGTAGCTCTATTTTTGTTTTTTTAAAGAACCTCCATACCGTTCTCAACAATTTACATTCCCACCAACAGTGTAGGAGGGTTCCATTTTCTGCACACCCTCTCCAGCATTTATTGTTTGTAGATTTTTTGATGATGGCCATTTTATAGGTCAGGAGTTCTTTACCTAGAATCCTCAGACTCCCAAGGGTTCAAGGATTTAATTCATAAGGTCTGTGAACTTGTATAGAAAAACATATACATATTCATATTCACTAACCTCTGACTAAAATTTAGCAGTTTCTTCAATTATAAATGTAGACAACAAACCACAGTACTGTTAGCAATATCTGACTTTGTCACCACTAAAACTGACAGATATTTTCATGTCACTTTATAGTTGCTATAGATATCTTAAAATATCATTACATTCATCACTACTTAGAAATTATGGAAGTTATTAGATCTACTGCTAGATCTTGATATTTAGTATATTAATAAGGGCTTGCATATTTTTATAACAAATATCTGGCTTTAATTTTTCAACAATATTTAGTGTTTTAGTATTTCAATATAATAGGTTTTCTTTGTAAATAGATGTAGTTTATGCACGAAAAACTATTTTGATGATGCGACTGTATCTTTTCACCTATTTATTTTACTCTTCCAAACATTAGGATTATATACCAACACACAGCGCAAGTATCTTTCTTGGTACTTAGACTTCAAAAATATCTTCTGATTAGTTTTCATACTTAAAAAATGACTATAGAACTTGGAAGAACTGGATAAGAAAGAAACTTCAAAACAAACAAAAGGGAATGATTAAACGATAGAAGGAGAAGAGTAAACAAGGGTGATCCCAGACGATCTAGAAGAGGAAATTTCTTATATTTCTATTTATACATGATGCTAATTTCATCCAGGTGATGAGCTGCCAGATTAATAAGGATCATTTCAAGAAGGCCTAGTAAGACATGGCAGATGTGCTTTCATAAGGAAAGGTAGTAAATTTGCAGAATATAGTTCTAGAAAGAGGACTTAAATCTGGAAGCCGTGGTTGACTGTTTCCCAAAGTGTAGTAGTGTCTGCAGCCAGAGATGCTTCCCCTTTCCCATTCATCCCCACCCTTGCAAAGCTGGGAAAATTTCCAGAAGGAAAAAAAAAAATCCTGTGCTGATTATCATTATACACTCTTGCCAGAGGTATATTTCTGGATCCTGTACTTCACAAAAGAATGAAGAATATGGAGGAAGTTGAGTGAGTGGTAACTAAAATGATCAGCGGATGGATATATCCCTTGATTTGAGGAAGTGAGGACTGAACAAATGCAAGGCCTGTAAAAATTTGAAGATTATAAACAAGATGGAGATGGCTCTGTTAACCAAATTCTTGAACACAGAACTCTTTTTTTTTTGCGGTATGCGGGCCTCTTACTGTTGTGGCCTCTCCCGTTGCAGAGCACAGGCTCCGGACGTGCAGGCTCAGCGGCCATGGCTCACGGGCCCAGCCGCTCCGCGGCATGTGGGATCTTCCTGGACCGGGGCACGAACCCGTGTCCCCTGCATCTGCAGGCGGACTCTCAAGCACTGTGCCACCAGGGAAGCCCAACACAGAACTCTTAAAAGGGATTTGATTCAAGAATTTGAATAAAAATAAATGACAGAATCACTATATACTGCAAGTAATAAACATATAGAACTGGTAGTCTCCAATGGTGGTATTCATCAATATAAACAGAAAAGGGGGGCTGAAAACAGTTGAGTGTGAATAGTGGCTTTCCAATGGGATTTCATTAAGGGAATGTTAAAATGATAAACCCATATGCTTATTAAACTACTGAAGTTATTGACAGGACAACCACTGCATGTGACGAAATACCCTTCAGTGACATTAACAGGAGCCATACAATTGGACTGTATTCTGGTGTTCCCGCTGTGTGGTTGTTTTTGTTTCTCTGGCTGCATGTTGTGTATGGTATGCCAACAGCGGTGGCTGCTAAGTCAGTGCTTGTCCTTATTGAAGAAATGTGCCAATACCACCAACTTGGTATTTTCCCTGCAAATGATCGTATCCTGGTTCATTAGAAAATATGAGCCTCATATAGTTCATACCCATAAATATTTATTCCTTTTCTGTGCATCATGTATTCTTGCCAGTAAAGCTCAGGCTCTCGTAGAGTGGAATTCTCACAGCTGTCATCCTGTAGACTTCAGGGCTACTTCAGCAGCTCCTTCTGCACTACTCAGAGCAAGTCTATCTGTAGGGGATTTAGAGCCAACAAGTTCAGTCTAGATCATTACTGCCTGCCAATCTTCATCAGTCAAGAGGGTTGCAAAATAAGGAAAAAATTTTACCAGCAGGGAGGGAAAATGATGATTACAGTTTCTCTTTGGGGAATGAGTGTTTCATTACTTGTGATGCATTGTACTTTGTCAGAGAATAAATAGGTTGCTTGGTGCTGAGAAGGTGAAGAAACCGCAGAATTATCTCTAATTTGGGTTGGACTCACAAAACAAAGATATTATTGGAAATCAGTCAGGAAAAGGGGGACAGGTTTGAGAGATGTATTGAAGTGGTTTCCCTCTCCAAGTAACATTGTTTATACTTGGATGGGTAAGCAGCCACCTACACAATACTGTGCTTCTCTGGCCTGCTTTCAAACAACTTTAGAAATCAGAGATGCAGAGGTGTCAATTTCCCCAGCTGCTGTGGCATAAGCTCAGTTAGTAGAAGTATCAAAACACGGTCAGTAATAAGAAAGACACAGGAAAATTATAGCTTATGTTGCCCTGTGATCAGGTAATGATACAATCAGCTAAGACTGAATATCAGGCACTCTTCTAAGATTTTTATATACATTAATTTATTTGGCCCTCATAATAGGCTTATAGGATTCATATATTATAAGGAACCTGAGGCATAGAGAGGTTTCAATAACTTGCCCAGAGTCATCCTGCTAATAATTGACAGAGTTAATTTTGGGTCTCAGGCAGTCAAGTTTAGAGCTCACACTCAACAGTTATATTCTACTGTATATTTTGGGTGTATTCTGTTCAAGAAGGCACCACGAAATACTTGCCCTGGATTTTCATCCCTAGTTAAGTAGAAGCTTGTTACCTCCTCCTTAAAATCTCAGTTTCAGTCTTAACCAGTAGTTACTTCTACCTCTCTGATATCCTGTACCCAATTTGATTTTTCTTTTCCAGAAAATGATAACGGCTCAGTTTTTGATACTCTGCACCTCTGTCCTGTGTGTGTGTTGTGTGTGTGTGTGTGTGTGCACATATGTTTTTTGTTTTTATTCCAGTTTTATTGAGATATAATTGACATACAGTACTATGTAAAGTTAAGGTGTACAGCATAATGGTTTGACTTACATAACATCGTGAAATTATTACCAAAGTAAGTTCAGTGAACATCATTTCATATAAATGCAAAATTAAAGAAATAGAAAAGAATGTTTTTCTTTTGATGAGAACTCTTAGGATTTGTTCTCTTAACAACTTTTATGTATAGCCTACAGCAATGTGAATCATGTTTATCATGTCCAGTGCTGTACTGGAAGTTTGTACCTTTTGACGGCATTCATCCAGTTCCCCTCCCCTCACCAACACCACAGATCTGATCTCTTTTTCTAGGAATTTGTTTGTTTGTTTTTGAAGTATAATTTTCCTACAACATTATGTTAGTTCCTGGTGTACAGCATAGTGATGTGGCATTTCTATACACTTCAAAATGATCACCACTATAAGTCTAGTTACCATCTGTCACTCTACAAAGACATTACATAATTATCCACTGTGTTCCCCACACTGTAAAGTTCATACCCATGACTCATTTATTTTTGTAGCTGGAAGTTTGTATCTCTTAATCTCCCTCAGGAAAGAAACCTGTTTCTACCCCCCTCACCCCCCCCACCCCTCTGGCAACCACTTGTTTGTTCTCTGTATCTTTGTTTCTGTTTTGTTATGTTTGTTCATTTGTTTTATTTTTTGGATTCCACATGTAAGTGAAATCATATGGTATTTGTCTTTCTCTGACTTATTTCACTTAGCATAATGCCCTCTAGGTCCATCCATTACATCTATATTCTTTCTTTGAGTTTATAGCTGAGGTATATTTTTGTGTTCAATAATTAATTAAACATTTTTGTTTTGAGATAAATGTAAATTTACATGCAGTTGTAAGAAATAATACAGAGAGATCCTGTGTATCCTTTATCTGGTTTCCCCCCATAGTAACATCTTGAAAAACCACAGTATAATATCACAACCAGGATATTGACATTATCCAATCCACCAATCTTATTCACATTTCCCAAGTGTTACTTTACTCATTTGTGTGTATGTGTGTGTGTGTGTATACTTAGTTCTGTACAGTTCTGTCACATGGGTCTGCTCATGTGTCTGAACCATAGTCAAGATATGGAAGAGTTCTATCACCACAAGGATCCTTTGTGTTGCCCTTTTTATAACCACGCCATCTTCCTCCTGTACCTCCCCTTCCCTGTTTCTAAACCTTGGCAACCACTATCCTGTTCTCCATTACTTAAATTTTGTCCTTCCAAATGTTTATTATAAATGAAATTACTATATGTAATTTTGGGGGATTGGCTTCTTTCACTTACTGTAATACCTTGGAAACTCTTCCAAGTTGTTGCATGTATCAAAAAACCGTTCCTTTTTATTGCTGAGTAGTATTCCACAGTTGGTTTAACAGTTCACCTGTTGAAGGACATCTGGGTTGTTTCCACTTTGGGCTGTTATGAATAAGGCTGCTTTGAGCATTCACACACAGATCTTTGTGTAAACATAAGTTTTTATTTCTCTAGGATAAATGTCCGAGAATATTACTGGGTTATATGGTAGCTGATGCTTAGTTCTACAAGAAACTGCTAAATTGTTTTCCAGAGTGACTCTATCATTTAATATTCCCAGTAGCAGTAAATGAGTGAGCCAGGTTTCTCCCCATTCTCACCAGCATCTAGTACTGTTACTATTTTTAATTTTTGTGATTCTGATAGGTGTATAATTATAGCTCATTGTGGTTTTAATTTGCATTTTCCTGATGTCTAACTATGTTGAACAACTTTTTATGTGCTTATTTGCCATCTTTATTTCTGCTTCTGTGAAATGTCTGTTCATCTCTTTTGCTAATTTTCTAATTGGGTTTTTTTGTTGTTTTTTTTTTACTGTTGAGTTTTGGCAGATCTTTATGTATTCTAAGTAATAGTCTTTTGCTGGATATGTAGTTTGCAGATACTTTCTTCAATTCTGTAGCTTGTGTTTTTATCATGTAGCAGAGTATTTCAAAGAACAAAATTTAAAAATTTTGATAAGGTCCAAATTATCAATTTTTCCTTTTAGGAATCGTGCTGTTGGTATCAAGACTAAGAATTCTTTACCTAGCCCTAGATCTCAGTGGTTTTTCTCAGTTTTCTTTTCTACAATTTTTATAGTTTTATGTTTTGCAATTTAAGTTTATAATCTATTTTGTGTTAATTTTTATATGAGGTGTGAGTTTAGTTTGAGGTTCACCTATTTATTTATTCATTTTGCCTATGGATTCCAATTGCTCTAGTATCATTTCTTGAAAAAGCTATCTTTTCTGATAAATTGCTTTTGCACCCTTGTCAAAAATCAGTTGGATATATTTGTGGGGGTCTATTTCTGGGTTCTTTATTCAGTTCCATTAATCTGTGTGCACATCCCTTTACAAATACCATATTGTCTTGAGTAATGTAGCCATATAGTAAGACTTGATTTTGGGTAGAGTGATTCCTCCCACTTTAGTCCTTTTCAGATTTGCTTTAACTATTTAATATTTAATTTATGATGTTAATTTATAATGAAAAACAACAGCCCATGCTCCACTTACATTCTTATTCCAACCTCCTGGAGGCAGCATCTGTGAGTAATTGCATTTTAGTTTCTTTTGGTGGTTTACCCTTTATTTCTTAATAGTATATATTGCTACCTCTTGATTTATCAGCTTTTCGATGCTTTGCATTACTTCTTGCTATAATATATAGTGTCTTAGCTCACTTAAATCAATCCCCACTCCCTCTCCCTCCTACCTTTTGCTATTGTTAAGCCACTAGTTTTAGTTTGTTCACTGGTCATTTGTGTACCTTAAAAAGACATACCTGAACCTTCTTCTCTTGACTTCCCTCTTTGTTAGATGACAGTACTGCTCCCCCAACTCTTTCACCTCATGTTGTCTTATACATTATTGAACTTTTCAACATTTTCATTCTGTTTTGTAATGAATGATAATTGTCTTATTTCTTTGTAGTCTAATTTGAAAAGTTGAAAATCAGTAGATATTATTAGCTTTTTAAAACTGTAAATATTTCATCATAAATTTCTTGACTCTGCCAAATAGCCCTATGGACCATTCCCATTATAAATGTTCCTAATACCAAGTTGAATAGACTCTCCCCACCATCGTCAAAATTAAGTCACCTTTTAGATTACTTCACACTTGAATGATGCATTTCTTATTATTCCTTGAGTTGCATATTATCAATCTTTTTGGAATAAATTTTCTTATTGAAGGATATGCATACATAAAAAGCAAAGATTATAACTGTATAGCCTGATATATTTTCACAATAAATAGAACATTAGCAGTACCCCCAAAACCTTGTTTGCACCACCCCAGTCATCACTTGCCCTTCTCCAGTCATTTTCCTGACTTCAAACACTATATGTATTTGTTTTATTTGATTTTGGATTTTATATAAATTGAGAGATACAATATTAATCTTTTGGTCTGGCTTCTTTTACTTAACATTAAGTTTGTGAGAGACATCTTTGTGGTTGCATTCAGCAATAATTCTTTTATTTTTGTTGCTGTAAAGTAGTTTTTGTAGTAAAATACCACAATGTCTTTATTCCAACTGTGATTGGGCATTTTTTTCCAGTTTGGCTATTGTGGATATGCTGCTTTAAATCTTCTTTTCCCTGTCTTTGAGTATATACATACAAACTTGCTGTTGGGCATATGTTAGGAGTATAATTACTGTGTTATAGAATATGAATATTTTCAAGTATAATGAATACTGCTAAACAGTCTTTCTAAGTTTGTAATCTCACTAACATGTATGAGAATTCTATTTGATCAATTTCTTCACTAACAATTAGGCTTGGCAGTTATTTTAATTTTACCCAGTTTGGTGAGTAGATGTTTTTACCTCATTGTAATTTTAATTTGCATTTTCCTGATGAATAATTGAGGTTGAATAGTTTTTCATATTTTTTGGCTAGTTCTTTAAATATTCTGGTTTTGAATATATTTTTGTTTATTCTATGGCTTTTCACTTTTTTAAAACTGTCTAAATGAGCAAAAAAATTGTAATGTTATCCAGTTAATCTTTTCTGTTTTGGTTAGTGTTTTTTGACCCTTTTAAAACGTATTTGTCTATCCCAAGTTTATAGAAATATTGCATAATATTTTCATCTAGAAGCTTTATTGTTTTACCTTTCATATTTAGACTTACTGAAATTAATTTTTGTGTATGGTGTGAGGTAGGATTCAAAATATATTTTTCCCATATAAATATCCACTAATTTGGTTCCATTTCTTTAAAAGGCCATCCTTTTCCCAAAGTTCTGCAGTGAAATCTTAGTCATAATCAAGTGTCCATAGATGTGTGGGTCTGTTTCTGCCCCTCTATTCTGTTACATTGTTCTATTTACCTATCTTTGTACCAGCACACACTTTAGCTTTTTACTGATTCTTGAAATGTGGTTGTTTAAGCCTTCCAGTTTACGATTGTTTTGGCTATTCTTGGCCCTTTGAATTTCCATATAAATTCTAGAATCAGATTATCATTTAAAAAAATTCTCTTGGGATTTTGACGTTTATAGATCAATTTGCAGAGATATGACATCTTTACAATATCAATATTCCAACCCATGAATCTAATACATATCCCCCCAATTATTTAATTCTTTAAAAACCTCCTCTCAATATATTTTTTTCAGTTTTCTGGGTCCTTACACTTCTTTTACTTCTTTTGTTAGAATTATTGCTAGGTATTTGAAGATTTTTGATATAAACAGAAACTTTTTAAATTTTCATTTTTAGCTGTTGATGAAATATAGAAATAAATTGATTTTTGTATATTGACCTTTAGCCAATGAACTAAATGATTTCACTTACTAATCCTAAAAATGTATTTTTAGGTTCTTTTCTAGTTACTATATTTCTTTTAGTCACATAGTACAGGGTGTCAGTTTGGGAGGGTGATAAAAGTTTTAGAGATGGATGTTGGTAATAGTTGTGGAACAGTGTGAATGTACTTAATGCCACTGAACTGTACACTTAAAAATGGTTAAAAAGGTACATTTTATGTTATGTATATTTTACCACAGTTTATATAAAAGAGATGTTGATGAGATCTGCAGTATACTCACGTTTGGCAATGTCGTCAGAATTTCTTTACCTCCCTCGTGATTTATTATTATTACTCTGAAGCAAGTGTGTAGGGAACTGTCCAAAACCTGCTCCTCAGTGTGACACATGGATATTCCATTCAAAACAAAAATAGACCCAAAACTCTACTGAATTAAACTAAACTACTCTGGTTCATTGGCTTTCTTTTTTGCTTAGCAGATTTTCATAAGGAAAGCTCTGATTTAATTGATAGAAAACACAAAACAAATGTAAAAGACCCCAAATGATAAACTCCAGAGTGGAATGGTAAGGGGACACTCTCATAGTACTCTGAAGTACTCTGAACATAAGAAAACACAAAGAATGAGGAAAATGTCCTTGAACTGCTATGGAATGATTTCCAGGATATACCGTCAAGTGGGAAAAAAAAAGCAAGATTCAAAGGATTCAAAATATTTAAACTAAATCTAGCCTTGAAACTATAGTTAGACAAGTCAGTTTGTGGAAAAATCATTAAAGATAACTAACCCTAGGACTCTTTGAAAATGTCAGTATAATGAATAACCAGAAAAAGAAATATGAAGGTAATAGGCTTATTCTAGATTAAAAGAGGGACTAGATGGTTGAGAGTTCGCCAGCCGGTGCAGGAGACGCGGGTTCGTGCCCCGGTCCGGGAAGATCCCACATGCCGTGGAGCGGGTAGGCCCGTGAGCCGTGGCCGCTGAGCCTGTGCGTCTGGAGCCTGTGCTCCGCAATGGGAGAGGCCACAACAGTGAGAGGCCCGCGTACCGCAAAAAAAAAAAAAAAAAAAGAGAGACTAGAGAGACTTGACAACCAAATGCTGTTAAGTAATCCTTTAATGAGTCCTGGATCCAACAACAACAATTATTAAAGACATCTTTGGAAAACTTGAATATAGACTATATATTAAATCATACTTTTCCATGTTAAATTTCTTGGTTGAGATATTGGTATTGTGGTTATGTAGGAAAACATTCTTGTTAAGTGATACATGCTGAAGTGTTTGGGGATGAAGTGTAATGATATCTGCAACTTGCATTCAAGTAATTCTAAAGGATATATGTGGAGAACGGATCTAGCTGAAGGTATAGAGGTGCTCATTATACTATTATTTCAACTCAAAATGAGACTTGAAATTTTTCAAGTAAAAAGTTGAGGGACAAAAGGGATGTCCACGATAAAAAATAATTTAAATTAGAGCTATGCCATTTACTTATTTTGTAGTTCATTGGAGTTTGAGCTTACATTTAAGTAATGTTAAATGGTAATAAATTGGTCATCCTAACCAAATAAGCCTTCATGGAATGCCTGTTGTGTCTGAGGTGTGGTAGAGAATAGATATGTATAATGAAAGGAGAAAAGAGTCAAAGCAGAAAAACGATCAACACGATGGATGAAGTTATAGTGAAAACCTCAGTGTAGAATAATTGTGTTGTGTGTCTAAAAAGTTGGTCTTTCATTTTCTCTGAGACCTCTCATTAAAAAGAAATGTAGTCCCTTGTATTAGATGGTTTCCTGGAGACTGAGATTCCTTTTTAAAGTTTGAAAGCTAAAACCACTGGCTCCAGTTTCAGTGAAGAGAAGTATTTCTAGCAACTTATTGATAGCTTACGGCATATAGTACATAAAATGACTTAGTACATGGAGTCAGGGAATGCTTCCTTGAATTGATGTCAGAGGTGAACTTTGAAGAATGATAAGAGTTAACTAGGCAAATGGGATAGGTGAAAGTATTCTAAGCACAGGGAACAGCACGTACAAAGAACAAAAACGAGGGGAATGGTGCATTTGGGAGCTAAGAGAAGGTCAGTATGCCTGGAGCACGGAAACGGAAAAGATGAATGTAGAAACAAGGTTGCAACCCTCCATCTCCCACCCCTTCATTGTTCATTCCTCCATCTCTATTAGCTTGTCAACCACAAGGGGGCTCCCAAGACCCAATACCTGGTCTGTGGCCTGTGTGCCATTCCAAAGGTGTTTCCTTTCTTCCTTGGGGTTGTACAGAACCATCCTGAGCAGCTCCCATCTCTTTCACATATGCCCCTGCCAACTGAGTAGCAAAGGGGAAACAAGCGAATAAGTTTCGAGTTACTACCAACACACAATAGATGCCATGTGTCTCATACTCCCTCTTGGGTTAGAAATCAAAATAGCTGCCTAGACACACGGGGATCAACAATGCAGTCCTCCTTTCATTAGAATGATGTTTTGCTTTGGATTCTACATCAAAAAGGCTAATTTTTCAGGGTTAGGGACTTGCTGTTTTTACAGGAGGACAAAAAAAGAGGAGAGTGTTTGGTTTTATTTTTTACAATGTCTCTATTGTTCCTGGCTTTTTTGTCCTTAATGGACATTGCATGGCACCAAGGCATTTAGAAGTAACTCAGTATGCCTGTTCCGAAATCATGTAGATCAGTAAGAATATCATAACTTTTGAAACTATAACTATGAGGTAGCAGAAATCTTAGGTTTGCTGAGATATATTTAAGCTTAAAATGACCTTAATGGAAAAAACAAATGTAAAAATCTAAGGGAAAATGACATGTGTGTATATATTTTTTTCTTTATCTCTATGTGTTAGTTATCCTAGGGTTGATAAAATTAATTAAAAGGCACAGTGACTGCTGAATTGGTTATAGACATAACCCCCAGATTGGGATTGCTTTTGGGAAGACTCAAGGGTTCTCATACCACACCACCTACCACAGTCTGGACTCCCAGGTCCTGGCACTGGAGTGGCTCAAAACTGGCTTTGGGTTCCAACAGCACTAATAATCAGAAGTCACTCAATCACCCATCCACCAACCACCATTCAAATATGTTCTACACCAATGTTTCATCTATTGGAGTGGAAGGCAATTAGGTAGATCTGAGGAAATTCAGCAGGCCAAATCATTACTTTGCATTCTGCATGTAATTTGTTGAGACCCTTCTAATAAGAAAAGATATTTTGTTTGTTTTCTAGCTAGAATTATATTTATAGGAACAAAACTTATCAGACTAATATCAGTTTCTGCTATGAAAGTGGCAGGACTGATAAATTGCAATATGATTATAATTTATCTTGATTCTGTGAGGATTTTTATTCTGTTCATACTAATGAAAAGAACTGGAGAAACAGCCCACGTCCCTTTTCAGGGTGTTGTCAATCCTGTGGACTAAATAGCAGGTACGCACTTTATTGTCAGCTTCTCATGAACTGTGTGAGGGGTCTAGGTTAATGAGGTAAAGGGCAAGATCCCGTTCCTTTATGATGGCAGGTGATTATGTGATTTAATCAGCAAACTGTGTTTAATTAGCTCTAAAAGTAATAAAACTAGATAAGTTTGACAGCTGGAAGAGGAAAGTCAAATAAATTAAAAAGCAAAATCGAAGTTTTTCTGGATCCCAACTAGATTGAAATTTTATTTGAGTTTTATATATACACTTTAAAATTTATTTTTCATGTAAGCACCACAGCTCAGGGGATTATTTTTACACCAGGAAAGCCTGGTCATGGATCTGAAAACCAATTTAGCACTTTCTTTATTTTATTTCCAAAACTTAGCAGTACTTTGGAAATGGCTAAAGAAAAAATAATAACTACAATGAGATGGAATTCAACACTTTAACCTCAGTGTTCAGCCAAACAGAATCTTAAGGCTCTAAATTGTAAACTCATTCCATTTGACTTGATTTTAGGGTCACATGGAGCCAAAACTAACTTATGTGCCTTGAATTCACTGCTTTGAACTGAAAAGTAAGCTGTTTGCTTGCTCCCAATGGGAATACGTTATGCTGAAAGATCGCTTCCTGTCTGTCCTAGAGGGGCTTCCCTGCCCTGAAAGGAGCGGTAAGTTGGGCCAGCTGTCTCTGCAGGGGCCGCCTCTGACAGCTTTCTCAGGATGAGGTCAGGAAAGCACCAAGCTGTCGGAAGATATGAAGCCAAAGGCTTGGCACAGCCCCGCCCCTCCCTTGCAGAGGGCTTTAACTTTAAGTGCGGCCCAAATGCTGAAGTCACAGAAAAGGGACACATTTCCCCCAAGTGACTTCTGCTGAACCACACTGTGGATTGTTTCAGATGCTCCTGAAAGTCATTAGGAATGCTGTCCTGCATGGATATTTTAGACCGTCTGTAGGAGGATTGCCCAGAGAGAGTTGCCCCTCTCTCTGGTGTGACATTGGAAGGTGCTGGAGAGTAAAAATAATCCTGGATTAGCATATTAGTCAGATGCAGTATTTATCCATTCTGCAGTTAGGGAACAAAAACTTAAAATGCCACCTTGCCGAAAATAACAGGCAATTAAAGTATGCCGAATCCATGATACTACTTGTGGTAGCCAAGAAGCATTATTGTAGAGGAATAATTATTAATGGGGTTTCCAGTCTTTCATTTCCCCTGATATTACCTACCTAACTCTTTACCCTTTTGCCTTTGAAAAGAAGTGAAGAGTTTTTCTGGTTTCATCCAGGGTAGTATCACCACTTTTGCTTATTATTTCTGATCACTGTCCCACTAAATTCTAAGTATGATGCTAAGTTCTGGCATGAACCACTGCCGGAAGGAGTCCAAATGAAGAAGTGTAAACATCCAAAGACTGCCCCGTTCACACAGCTGGAAAAATCAATTCAATTGAAAGCACACATCCAATCTACTTCAGGTGTGATCGACAGCATATTACCAGGTCAATGCCTTCATAATTATTTCTTTCTAGTGAGGCCTTGTGGGAGATAGGCCAGATACTCTGACTCATCTTTACTGAGTGCTTTCATGCCAGCATGCTCCCTTCTCTGAAAGGCAACTGGAATTGAAGGAAAATGGAAAACTCATCTTGAGGTGAAATGGGAAGTGACCAAGGAGCCACAAGGCAGTGACTGTCAATAGGCAGAAATAAGTGGCTTTGCTACAATCATGTCTCGTAAATGTGCCTACCTTCCATCACAGTGCCTTATATCTAGCAAGTGTGGAATAAAAAATTCTGGAAAGTATGAAAATAAGGAGTGCACTGTGTAGTACTGCAGGGGACAAAGGGGTAGAAAGTAAAAGTGTGAAGAAGATGTGAAGACCATCATTGCAAAATAAATGGAAATGCAGTTCCAGGACTTCTAAAACCATGCTAGTGAAACTGTTTGTGTTGTAATCTGAGTTCTAAGAGTAAATAATGTATCCTATTCGTGGGAGAAGTTGCTAGTGGTGAAAGAACACATACTAGAAAACAACTAAAAAATAGTGATAATGATACAAGTAAAATTCAGTAAAAGTGGTTACATCAGGGTAAGTAAAAAACTGAAACTAAGAAGTAGAATTGAAGCATAATATATGGATTATATAGAGAATAAAATTAAAAACAATTTTTCAGCAACAGCGATAACCTGAAAACAATAGAAACAAGCTTGAAGGCATATGGGAAAGGAATTTCTTTTTGAATTTTATTTAATTTTTTTTTATACAGCAGGTTCTTATTAGTCATCCATTTTATACACATCAGTGTATACATGTCAATCCCAATCACCCAATTCATCACACCCTGAACCCCACCCCCCGCTGCTTCCCCCCCTTGGTGTCCATATGTTTGTTCTCTACTTCTGTGTCTCAACTTCTGCCCTGCAAACTGGTTCATCAGTACCATTTTTCTACGTTCCACATATATGTGTTAATATACAATATTTGTTTTTCTCTTTCTGACTTATTTCCCTCTGTATGACAGTCTCTAGATCCATCCACATCTCAGCATATGACCCAATTTCGTTCCTTTTAATGGCTGAGTAATATTCCATTGTATATATGTACCACATCTTCTTTATCCATTCGTCTGTCCAGGGGCATTTAGGTTGCTTCCATGACCTGGCTATTGTAAATAGTGCTGCAGTGAACATTGGGGTGCATGTGTCTTTTTGAATTATAGTTTTCTCTGGGTATATGCCCAGTAGTGGGATTGCTGGATCATATGGTAATTCTATTTTTAGTTTTTTAAGGAACCTCCATACTGTTCTCCATAGACGCTGTATCAATTTACATTCCCACCAACAGAGCAAGAGGGTTCCCTTTTCTCCACACCCTCTCCAGAATTTGTTGGTTGTAGATTTTCTGATGATGCCCATTCTAACTGGTGTGAGGTGATACCTCATTGGAGTTTTGATTTGCATTTCTCTAATAATTAGTGATGTTGAGCAGCTTTTCATGTGCTTCTTGGCCATCTGTATGTCTTCTTTGGAGAAATGTCTATTTAGGTCTTCTGCCCATTTTTGGATTGGGTTGTTTGTTTTTTTAATATTGAGCTGCATGAGCTGTTTATATATTTTGGAGATTAATCCTTTGTCCACTGATTCGTTTGCAAATATTTTCTCTCATTCTGAGGGTTGTCTTTTCATCTTGTTTATGGTTTCCTTTGCTGTGTAAAAGCTTTGAAGTTTCATTAGGTCCCATTTGTTTATTTTTGTTTTTATTTCCGTTTCTCTAGGAGGTAGGTCAAAAAAGATCTTGCCGTGATTTATGTCAAAGAGTGTTCTGCCTATGTTTTCCTCTAAGAGTTTTATAGTGTCTGGTCTTACATTTAGGTCTCGAATCCATTTTGAGTTTATTTTTGTGTATGGTGTTAGGGAGTGTTCTAATTTCATTCTTTTACATGTAGCTGTCCAGTTTTCCCAGCACCACTTATTGAAGAGACTGTCTTTTCTCCATTATATATCCTTGCCTCCTTTGTCATAGATAAGTTGACCATAGGTGCGTGGGTTTATCTCTGGGCTTTTATCCTGTTCCATTGATCTATGTTTCTGTTTTTATGCCAGTACCATATTGTCTTGACTACTGTAGCTTTGTAGTATAGCCTGAAGTCAGGGAGTCTGATTCCTCCAGCTCCATTTTTTTCCCTCAAGACTGCTTTGGTTATTCGGGGTCTTTTGTGTCTCCATACAAATTTTGAGACTTTTTGTTCTAGTTCTGTAAAAAATGCCATTGGTAGGGCATTTGATAGGGATTGATTGAATCTGTAGATTCTTTGGGTAGTATAGTCATTTTCACAATATTGATTCTTCCAATCCAAGAACATGGTATATCTCTCGATCTGTTGGTATCATTGTTAATTTCTTTCATCAGTGTCTTATAGTTTTCTGCATACAGGTCTTTTGTCTCCCTAGGTAGGTTTATTCCTAGGTATTTTATTCTTTTTGTTGCAATGGTAAATGGGAGCGTTTCCTTAATTTCTCTTTCAGATTTTTCATCATTAGTGTATAGGAATGCAAGAGATTTCTGTGCATTAATTTTGTATCTTGCAACTTTACCAAATTCATTGATTAGCTCCAGTAGTTTTCTGGTGGCATCTTTAGGATACTCTATGTATAGTATCATATCATCTGCAAACAGTGACAGTTTTACTTCTTCTTTTCCAATTTGGATTCCTTTTATTTCTTTTTCTTCTCTGATTGCCGTGGCTAGGACTTCCAAAACTATGTTGAATAATAGTGGTGAGAGTGGACATCCTTGTCTTGTTCCTGATCTTAAGAGGAAATGCTTTCAGTTTTTCACCATTGAGAATTATGTTTGCTGTGGGTTTGTCATATATGGCCTTTATTATGTTGAGGTAGGTTCCCTCTATGCCAATTTTCTGGAGAGTTTTTATCATAAATGGGTGTTGAATTTTGTCAAAAGCTTTTTCTGCATCTATTGAGATGATCATATGGTTTTTATTCTTCAATTTGTTAATATGGTTTATCACATTGATTGATTTGCGTATATTGAAGAATCCTTGCATCCCTGGGATAAATCCCACTTGATCATGGTGTCTGATCCTTTTAATGTGTTGTTGGATTCTGTTTGCTAGTATTTTATTGAGGATTTTTGCATCTATATTCATCAGTGATATTGGTCTGTAATTTTCTTTTGTTGTAGTATCTTTGTCTGGTTTTGGTATCAGGGTAATGATGGCCTCATAGAATGAGTTTGGGAGTGTTCCTTCCTCTGCAATTTTTTGGAAGAGTTTGAGAAGGATGGGTGTTAGCTCTTTTCTAAATGTTTGATAGAATTCACCTGTGAAGCCATTTGGTCCTGGACTTTTGTTTGTTGGAAGATTTTTAATCACAGTTTCAACTTCATTACTTGTGATTGGTCTGTTCCTATTTTCTATTTCTTCCTGGTACAGTCTTGGATGTTTATACCTTTCTAAGAATTTGTCCATTTCTTCCAGGTTGTCCATTTTATTGGCATAGAGTTGCTTGTAGTAGTCTCTTAGGATGCTTTGTATTTCTGTGGTGTATGTTGTAACTTCTCCTTTTTCATTTCTCATTTTATTGATTTGAGTCCTCTCCCTCTTTTTCTTGATGAGTGTGGCTAATGGTTTATCAATTTTGTTTATCTTCTCAAAGAACCAGCTTTTAGTTTTATTGATCTTTGCTATTGTTTCTTTGTTTCTATTTCATTTATCTCTGCTCTGATCGTTATTATTTCTTTCCTTCTGCTAACTTTGGGTTTTGTTTGTTTTTCTTTCTCTAGTTCCTTTAGATGTAAGGTTAGATTGTTTATTTGAGATTTTTCTTGTTTTTTGAGATAGGCTTGTATAGCTGTAAACTTTCCTCATAGAACTGCTTTTGCTGCATCCCATAGGTTTTGGATCGTTGTGTTTTCATTGTTATCTGTCTCTAGGTAGTTTTCGATTTCCTCTTTGATTTCTTCAGTTATCTCTTGGTTATTTAGTAATGTACTGTTTAGCCTCCATGTGTTTGTGTTTCTTACGTTTTTTTTCCCCTTAATTCATTTCTAATCACATAGTATTGTCAGAAAAGATGCTTGATATGATTTCAATTTTGTTAACTTTACTGAGGCTTGATTTGTGCCACAAGATGTGATCTATCCTGGAGAATGTTCCGTGTGCACTTGAGAAGAAAGTGCAATCTGCTGTTTTTGGATGGAATGTCCTATAAATATCAATTAAATCTATCTGGTCTGTTGTTTCATTTAAAGCTTCTGTTTCCTCATTTATTTTCATTTTGGATGATCTGTCCACTGGTGTAAGTGAGGTGTTAATGTCCCTCACTATTATTGTGTTACTGTTGATTTCCCCTTTTATAGCTATTAGCAATTGCTTTATATATTGAGGTGCTCGTATGTTGGGTGCATATATATTTATAATTGTTATATCTTCTTGGAATGATCCCTTGATCATTATGTAGTGTTCTTCCGTGTCTCTTGTAATATTCTTTATTTTACTTTATTTTATTTTATTTTATTTTGCGGTACGCGGGCCTCTCACTGTTGTGGCCTCTCCTGTTGCAGAGCACAGGCTCCGGACACGCAGGCTCAGTAGCCATGGCTCACAGGCCTAGCCACTCCATGGCATGTAGGATCTTCCCGGACCGGGGCACTAACCCGTGTCCCCTGCATTGGCAGGCGGACTCTCAACCACTGTGCCACCAGGGAAGCCCATATTCTTTATTTTAAAGTCTATTTTATCTGATATGAGTATTGCTACTCCAGCTTTCTTTTGATTTCCATTTGCATGGAATATCTTTTTCCATCCCCTCACTTTCAGTCTGTCTGTGTCCCTAGGTCTGAAGTGGGTCTCTTGTAGACAGCATATATATGGGTTTTGTTTTTGTATCCATTCAGCAAGCCTGTGTCTTTTGGTTGGAGCATTTAATCCATTCACGTTTAAGGTAATTATTGATATGTATGTTCTTATGACCATTTTCTTAATTGTTTGGGGTTTGTAGGTCCTTTTCTTTTGTGTTTCCCAGTTAGAGAAGTTCCTTTAGCATTTGTTGTAGAGCTGGTTTGGTGGTGCTGAATTCTCTTAACTTTTTCTTGTCTGTGAAGCTTTCGATTTCTTCATCGAATCTGAATGAGATCCTTGCCGGGTAGAGTAATCTTGGTTGTAGTTTCTTCCCTTTCATCACTTTAAGTATATCATGCCACTCCCTTCTGGCTTGTAGAGTTTCTGCTGAGAAATCAGCTATTAACTTTATGGGAGTTCCCTTGTATGTTATTTGTCATTTTTCCCTTGCTGCTTTCAATAGTTTTTCTTTGTCTTTAATTTTTGCCAATTTGATTACTCTGTGTCTTGGGGTGTTTTTCCTTGGGTTTATCCTGTATGGGACTCTCTCTGCTTCCTGGACTTGGGTGGCTGTTTCCTTTCCCATGTTAGGGAAGTTCTCGACTACAATCTCTTCACATATTTTCTCTGGTCCTTTCTGTCTCTCTTCTCCTTCTGGGACCCCTATAATGCGAATGTTGAAGTGTTTAATGTTGTCCCAGAGGTCTCTTAGGCTGTCTTCATTTCTTTTCCTTCTTTTTTCTTTATTCTGTTCCACAGCAGTGAATTCCACCATTCTGTCTTCCAGGTCACTTATCCATTCTTCTGCCTCAGTTATTCTGCTATTGATTCCTTCTAGTGTATTTTTCATTTCAGTAATTGTATTGTTCATCTCTGTTTGTTTGTTCTTTAATTCTTCTAGGTCTTTGTTAAACATTTCTTGCATCTTCTCGATCTTTGCCTCCATTCTTTTTCCGACGTCCTGGATCATCTTCACTATCATTATTCTGAATTCTTTTTCTGGAAGGTTGCCTATCTCCACTTCATTTAGTTGTTTTTCTGGGGTTTTATCTTGTTCCCTCATCTGGTACATAGCCCTCTGCCTTTTCATCTTATCTGTCTTTCTGAATGTGGTTTCTGTTCCACAGGCTGCAGGATTGTAGTTTTTCTTGCTTCTGCTGTCTGCCCTCTTGTGGATGAGGCTATCTAAGAGGCTTGTGCAAGTTTCCTGATGGGAGGGACTGGTGGTGGGTAGAGCTGAGTAAAATTTTGATCCGCTTGACTGCTGATGGGTGGGGCTGGGTTCCCTCCCTGTTGGTTGTTTGGCCTGAGGCAACCCAACACTGGAGCCTACCTGGCTCTTTGGTGGGGCTAATGGTGGACTCTGGGAGGGCTCACACCAAGAAGTACTTCCCAGAACTTCTGCTGCCAGTGTTCTTCTCCCCATAGTGAGCCACAGCTGCCCCCCGCCTCTGCAGGAAACCCTCCAACACTAGCAGGTAGGTCTGATTCAGTCTCCTCTGGGGTCACTACTCCCTCCCCCGGGTCCTGATGCGCACACTACTTGATGTGTGCCCTCCAAGAGTGGAGTCTCTGTTTCCCCCAGTCCTGTCGAAGTCCTGCATACAAATCCCACTAGCCTTCAAAGTCTGATTCTCTAGGAATTCTTCTTCCCATTGCTCAACCCCCATGTTGGGAAGCCTGATGTGGGGCTCAGAACCTTCACTCCAGTGGGCAGACTTCTATGTTATAAGTGTTCTCTAGTCTGTGAGTCACCCACCCAGCAGTTATGGGATTTGATTTTACTGTGATTTCACCCATCCTACCGTCTCACTGTGGCCTCTCATTTGTCTTTGGATGTGGTTTATCTTTTTTGGTGAGTTTCAGTGTCTTCCTGTCAATGACTGTCCAGCAGCTAGTTGTGATTCTGGTGTTCTCGCAAGAGGGAGTGAGAGCATGTCCTTCTACTCCACCATCTTGGTTGAATTCCTGGGCAAGGTATTTCTTGTTATTATGTGGGCTGTGGGATGTGGGATATTCTATTGTGAGGCTTTGGGAGATCTTGTTGGGTGCTGTGTAAATTGGTATTAGAGCAGTGTTGAGACTTATAAAAGACTCTCAATTCAGAGGAGGTTGACAGAGCATATCAGAAAGGGCACAACAGTTCATCCAAGAAATGCAAAAAAGAAAAGAAAAGAAAAGAAAAGAACTAGTAGAAATCCACAGTGCATTATAATTAACATTGATACCCAGGAACCGTGAACACTGAAGATTCTGTCAGATTAACTATACAGTGTGTGTGTTCTGAAGATCATCTGGAACTAGACATCAATGATGTGGCCTTCAAAAGAAGCTAGCCTACCTTCTTAAGGGGAAGGTGAAAATCTACTCTGATTGACTAGGTTCCAAACAGATTGGAAATGATAGTCTGGGAAAGACTGTGCAAGAATCAGATTTTGAAAAGGTGGAAGGAAGCCAAAGAAAGCATTCTGGTTAATGAGTATAAAAATGTGACACAGGGGAGAAAAAAAGAAAAGAAAAGGGTATATACATTACTGAAGGTATAAAACAGTTTTGAGCTCTGTAATTGGAAAATATGTTGTCCATCTAGTCCTTCTTAAGGTGTAGACAACAAACCATGCTCAGTAGAGCATTAAAGACATTAAGGCAGAAGAAACCCTAATATGGCCCACAGGAGAAAAACACAGGAGTCATAAACCCCCGTTAAAGGTATATTTATGACTGATTATAAGTTTACTCTCATTTATGAAAAAAAGGCAAACCTTCCCACAACTCCCGAGATCTAAAAAGTGTTCTTCCCATTTACCTGGTCATGGGTGCCAACTAACATGAGAAGAAATTTAATCCAAATTTCTCGTTACTTTGAGATACTAGGTACTACATGTTAAATCTTTTGGAGGCAGTTTAACTGGATAATTTACCCGACCCAACAGAAGAAAACTTGAGGCTACTGTTAAGGTGAAAAGAAAAGGAAATCCCAAATAAACTATTAAAGCAGATAGTATTCAGTACACTAGGAATGACCCAATGGGCTGACCTAAATGTGAGAAATTAGTGTGATTTAATATTGTGACTTGGCCAGTGATTCATTGTTAGCCTTGCATACAATCTGAGTGCTCTGGCCATGGGATGTACATGTAAGTGGAGCCATATATTTACCATCCCTGTTTGCTCAGTCGTTCATAAGCCAACATAACAAATGCTCCTGGGTATCTTGTTCACTTGGTTGGACTATCAGGATTTGTTTACAGTAGACATAGATGGCCCAAGTTCTTCGGTGTCATTGTGGAGCAGGGAACAAGAGGACAGAATTCCTCTATCAGATTCCCCGTGACTTTCAACAGTATTGGATCTATGCGTTTCACCACCTAGGACTTCACTCTCTAGATAGACTGAGCAAGGTGAGTTTGTGTCTATAGATCAAAGTTCTTAATCCCTTCAAATGGTAGGCAGGGTTCCGTTTCTATGGATATGTGTTTAGTTTTTCTAAGGAGAATGTATCATTGGCCATTCATCTGCCAAAGTTAAGAAGGGCCTTTCATTAATCCAACAATATATTGTAGTACCTTCAATGTATAAGACACTAGATTCTGTGATTACAAAAGTAAATATGACAGTAGTTGCCCTTAAGCAGTTTTCAGTCCACTGGGGTGAACAAGCCCCAGCCAATTTCAAAGATGCAGTAAAGACATGCATAGAGCTAATGGATCCAGAG
Source organism: Tursiops truncatus (assembly GCF_011762595.2). Taxonomy (NCBI): domain Eukaryota; kingdom Metazoa; phylum Chordata; class Mammalia; order Artiodactyla; family Delphinidae; genus Tursiops; species Tursiops truncatus. Next base: position 67,366,224 of record NC_047039.1, on the reverse strand, counting down.
AATTATAGAGGAAAAAGGGACAAGATTAGAGTTTCTTCCTGAAATTGCATAAAATTATGGCAATTAGGAACCAAAGTTGGGACACCAAGATAGAACAATTAAGTAAATGAGTCCAGCAGTATGCATGTGTGTAAATCAGTGTGCATAGAAGCAGACAGCAGTTGGGTTTTGCAGGGCTTTATTTTGAGCAATTAATTTTTAAGAGCCTGGAATGCTACATTTATTCATCATCTTGCCCACACATCTGGAAAGATGCTAGGAACCTCTGACCTAGCTAATTAAAACAAATGGCTCTTGTTGTGGCATTACGAATGGCTAGGCAAACGACATCGCACTGTTTGTTAGCAGATTCTGCCACACTAATGGAAGAAAAATGTCAGAAATCCTAGCAGATGTCTTTCCTAATTGCTACAAGGACACTTGATGGGCAGGGATGACAAATGCTAAAACAAAAGGAGATATAAAGAAAAATGGAAACAGCGTGTTGGGCTTGGAGATTAAGTTGATGAAATTTTTTTAAAAAAGGAATAATCTAACCTGTACACTTTTGCAAAGATAAGAGTTAAAAGCAGTAAGTGATCCATCCCTCTTCCACTTTTCATCTGCCCTGATCTAGAGAAAATTTGCTTGAACTGCTGATTTAAATGTATTTTTTTAGTAGATCCTTTTAGGAAACGCTGATGAAGACAGTTCAAAGAGAGTTAAGTAGATTCCTTAACCTTAGAAAATGACTTTAAAAACTGGTCAGCACCCATGTATTGCACTATAAAGACTCCTAGACCGATTTTCAACCAAACGTAAGACAGAAAAATGTGATGAGGTTACACACAAACACGCATACACATTTACACTCATACAAAGGAGGAAGCAGGAATCGTGGAAACCTACATGCTCTGATTTCTGCAAGAGTCCTCTGTACCTGCCTTGATGGTGGTGGTTGTTCATTAGGAGCATCCACCTGGATCCAATGAATCACCTGTACAAATACAAAGTGGGTTGGAGAGCACACTCTGCAGAAAACAAGAAAAGGTGTTTTGAAGATGATCATGCTAGACTGGGTCCATGTTTCTAATTGATCTTCAGGGATAAATTAACTGTCTCCCATCTTTTTTGTTTCTCATATCCACAGTGGTTGAAGATTTATTAAATAGAATGCACAACGAAAGCAGAGTCAGCAGGAATGTAGCTAATCCACATGTTTCACTGCAGTCTGGGAAAAGAGCAGTGCTTGTATGCCTTGCTGGCAAGCCCTGCATGCTGAGTAAGCTGGTGAGGTTCCCCTGGAGAGTAAGGTGGGCTGGGAGGAGGAAAAGGGGAAACATTGGGTTTCCCTGGGCACACATTTACAAAGGCCATGTGAAATTACATAGTTCCTGCCAGAGAGCAGTAGGCAGAGCCAGTTTCTGGAAGCAGCACTTTCCAATTAAAAAAAAATGAATTAAATTAAAAAATTATTCTTAGGGAGCATTAGAGAAGTAAACAGAGAAAGAAGGGATAGAGCCAAAATCAGGTAGTTGTCAAGCACAGGAGTCGTGGCATGGCACAGCGGAATGATCACAAGCTTTGGAGTTGCGTACACCTGGGTAAATTTCTTAGGCACAGTAACGGAATTAGTAACACTGACCAAGGTATTTCATATCAACAGCTAACGCATTTGGGGCATTTATTATATGCTAGGCATTGGACTTGTATCCATTATTTTACTTAATTCTCCTTACAGCTTCACTTACTGATGAAATTTGGGAGACATTAAGTATCTTGTCCAAGGTTATGCAGCCCATAAAGAGTGGAGTCAGGATTTTAACTCAGGTCTGTATGACTGTTTGTATACCAGTTACATTCTCTGTGAAATAGAGGAGCTATTACTAATCTTCCAGGGTGACACAGCTAGTAACTGTTGGTTCTCCCCCTCCCTGACTGTAGCCATTTGCTCAGTGCAAAACTCAGAGTACACCTCTGTGGTGTGAACTTTGGGTCACTGATGGTTGGGCCCTTGGAATTTGCACATTTTGCCCCAAAGAGAAGTGATCCTAATCTAAAGAGGATAACCACTGTGCAGGTGCTGGTCAGCATACCCAGCCCTCCTGGAGCACTTTCTCTTTTCTGTCTGGGCTCATGCCACAGATGATTTCATCAAGTCCCTCAGCTTCAAAGACCATTTCTGTGCTGCTGCCTCCCAAACCCACATTCGCAGTTCTGACCTTTCATTAGAATTCCAGACGTGACATTTCCACTTGGATGTCTCATAGGTATTTTATACTTGGCATATCCAAAACTGAACTCTTGATTTTTCACCCTTGAGCTGGGTCTTGAATTTACCAGCAGTCAATTAGGGAAAGACTTTTTATCAGAGAGAACAGTGTGCCCAGAGATAAAAGAGAACTGTGATGGTTCAGTGCATCTGGAAACTGGAAACAGTTTGGAACAGATAGAAAGCAGAGTACAAGGATCAACACACAGGCAGCGAGGCAGTGGAAGGAGACATGTAGATCATGGAAGGTCTTCTGTGAACCACAAAGGATTTGGATGCTATTAGGGAGATGGCTTGGTGCCACTGAAGAAGTTTAAGTTAAGGGAGTAACATTATGAAAACGTTAGAAAGATCCTTCCAGAGCAGAGGTTCTTAATACTTGTATGTGTGCCATGGACTGCTTTAACTGTCTGGGAAAGCCTAGAGATCCCTTCTCAGAAGTGTTTGTTTGTTTGTTTGTTTGTTTGGGTTTTTTTTGCGGTACGCGGGCCTCTCACTGTTGTGGCCTCTCCCATTGCGGAGCGCAGGCTCCGGACGCGCAGGCTCAGCGGCCATGGCTCATGAGCCCAGCCGCTCCGCGGCATGTGGGATCTTCCCGGACCGGGGCACGAACCCGCGTCCCCTGCATCGGCAGGCGGACTCTCAACCACTGCGCCACCAGGGAAGCCCCAGAAGTGTTTTTTAAATAGACCTATAGAATTTCAAAGGAGACCAATTACTTGAAACACAGTGATCAAAATATAAAAAAGAAACAAATCTGTAATACAGCTATATATGTGCTTCTTTATTAAATGCACTAAATAATAAGATCTAGGAGGAGGTCTAATAACTAAGATAATTTTGAATGGTGGTGCACTTACATGCTATTGGGGATATTTGCTGTAACTATAGTGAGATATGAAAATGTCTGTGGTTTTGTTTGGCGACTAGCTCACATCCACTACAAATAATACTGAAATTTGTTTCATCGTAGAAGGAAATGCTGAATTTCGGTTTGAGATTAGTGAAAAAAAAAGATACTTTATCCAAGCTTATGGACCACTGAATTCTATCCATGGGTCCAGATATAGAGCCCCTATTATAGGTGATACGGAGAATAAACTTGGGGGTGAGAAAGAATAAGGGTGAATGTGAGGCTTGTGATGAGACAGGGAAAGCAGTTAGAAAGATAGTACCATAGTTCAGTGAGAGATGAGGAAGCTTGAAGGGAGCAATTCCTTTAAAACAGATGTGACACAAATTCACTTCCAAAATAGATCATTTAAAGGGTAATTTTTCTATTAGAAATGATACATCACAAATCCCTTATAAATAGGCTCCCCCTTACCTTATTTAAGATTTAATTTATATTAACTTTGAGATATGTAAGTTTCAGAGACACAGTATTTCTGGAGAGAGAAAGTTATACTAGTGCTATTTTCTATTTTTTTTAACATCTTTATTGGGATGTAATTGCTTTACAGTGTTGTACTATTTTCTGCTGTATAACAAAGTGAATCACCTATATGAATACATATATCCCCATATCACCTCCTTCTTGCATCTCCCTCCCACCTGCCCTATCCCACCCCTCTAGGTGGTCACAAAGCAGCAGGCTGATCTTCCCTGTGCTATGCAGCTGCTTCCCACTAGCTGTTTTACATTTGGTAGTGTATATATGTCAATGCTACTCTCTCACTTTGTCCCAGCTTACCCTTCCCCCTCCTCGTGTCCTCAAATCCATTCTCTACATCTGTGTCTTTATGCCTACCCTGCCCTAGGTTCATGAGAACCATTTTTTTTCTTTTAGATTCCATATATATGTGTTAGCATATGGTATTTGTTTTTCTCTTTCTGACTTACTTCACTCTGTATGACAGACTCTAGGTCTATCTACCTCACTACAAATAACTCAATTTTGTTTCTTTTAATGGCTGAGTAATATTCCATGGTATATGTGTGCCATATCTTCTTTATCCATTCATCTGTTGATGACACTTAGGTGCTTCCATGTTCTGGCTATTGTAAACAGAGCTGCAACAAACATTGTGGTACATGACTCTTTTTGAATTATGGTTTGCTCAGGGTATATGCCCAGTAGTGGGATTGCTGGATCATATGGTAATTCTATTTTTAGTTTTTTAAGGAACCTCCATACTGTTCTCCATAGTGGCTGTATCAACTTACATTCCCACCAAGAGTGCAAGAGGGTTCCCTTTCCTCCACACCCTCTGCAGCACTTATTTTTGTAGATTTCTTGATGATGGCAATTCTGACTGGTGTGAGGTGATACCTCATTGTGGTTTTGATTTGCATTTCTCTAATGATTAGTGATGTTGAGCATCCTTTCATGTGTTTGTTGGCAGTCTGTATGTCTTCTTTGGAGAAATGTCTGTTTAGGTCTTCCATCCATTTTTGCATTGAGTTGTTTGTTTTTTGATATTGAGCTGCATGAGCTGCTTGTATATTTTGGAGATAATCCTTTGTCAGTTGCTTCATTTGCAAATATTTTCTTCCATTCTGAGAGTGGTCTTTTTGTCTTGTTTGTGGTTTCCTTTGCTGTGCAAAAGCTTTTAAGTTTCATTAGGTCCCATTTGTTTATTTTTGTTTTTATTTCTGTTTCTCTAGGAGGTGGGTCAAAAAGGATCTTGCTGTGATTTATGTCAGAGTGTTCTACCTGTGTTTTCCTCTAAGAGTTTTGTAGTATCTGGCCTTACATTTAGGTCTTTAATCCATTTTGAGTTTATTTTTAGATATGGTGTTAGGAAGTGTTCTAATTTCATTCTTTTACATGTAGCTGTCCAGTTTTCCCAGCACCATTTATTGAAGAGCCTGTCTTTTCTCCATTGTGTTTTCTTGCCTCCTTTATCAAAGATAAGATGATCATATGCGCATGGGTTTATCTGTGGGCCTTCTATCCTGTTCCATTGATCTATATTTCTGTCTTTTTGCCAGTACCATACTGTCTTGATTACTGTAGCTTTGTCGTATAGTGTGAAGTCAGAGAGTGTGATTTCTCCAGCTCTGTTTTTCTTTCTCAAGATTGCTTTGGCTATTTGGGGTCTTTTGTGTTCCCATACAAATTTTGAAATTTTTTGTTCTAGTTCTTTGAAAAATGCTGTTGGTAGTTTGATAGAGATTGCATTGAATCTATAGATTGCTTTGGGTAGTATAGTCATTTTCACAATATTGAGTCTTCCAATCCAAGAACATGGTATATCTCTCCATCTGTTTGTATCATCTTTAATTTCTTTCATCAGTGTCTTATAGTTTTCTGCATACAGGTCTTTTGTCTCCCTAGGTAGGTTTATTCCTAGGTATTTTATTCTTTTTGTTGCAGTGGTAAATGGGAGTGTTTCCTTCATTTCTCTTTCAGATTTTTCATCATTAGTGTATAGGAATGCAAGAGAGTTCTGTGCATTCATTTTGTGAACAGGATTTTATGTATCCTGTTACTTTACCAGATTCATTGATTAGCTCTAGTAGTTTTCTGGTAGCATCTTTAGGATTCTCTGTGTATAGTATCATGTCATCTGCAAACAGTGACAGTTTTACTTCTTCTTTTCCGATTTGTATTCCTTTTATTTCTTTTTCTTCTCTGATTTCTGTGGCTAAAACTTCCAAAACTATGTTGAATACTAGCGGTGAGATTGGGCAACCTTGTCTTGCTCCTGGTCTTAGAGGAAATGGTTTCAGTATTTCACCATTTCACCGACCTCCGAAGCCCGAGCCTCAGCTCCCAGCCCACGCCCATCCCGGTGGGTGAGCAGACAAGCCTCTCAGGCTGGTGAGTGCTGGTCGGAACCGATTCTCTGCGGGAATCTCTCCGCTTTGCCCTCTGCACCCCTGTTGCTGCGCTCTCCTCCATGGCTCCAAAACTTCCCCCCCCCCCGCCACCCCCCCACCCCCGTCTCCACCATTGAAGGCACTCCCTATTGTGTGGAAACTTTTCCTCCTTCACAGCTCCCTCCCAGATGGGCAGGTCCTGTCCCTATTCTTTTGTCTCTCTGTTTTCTTTTGCCCTACCCAGGTACGTGAGGATTTTCTTGCCTTTTGGGAAGTCTGAGTTTTTCTGCCAGCATTCAGTAGGTGCTCTGTAGGAGTTGTTCCACATGTAGATGTATTTCTGATGTATTTGTGGGGAGGAAGGTGACCTCCACGTCTTATTCCTCCACCATCTTGAAGGTCCCTGCTAGTTCTATTTTTCAAAGCTCATTTCTAACATGGTGGGAAGAAAACTGAGTAGTTCTAAATTGTGATTCCAGGAAAAAGATCCCTTCTGTGCATTTTATGCCTTTGTTTTGTTTTTCAACGTGTGTGTGCACGTACACACACACACACACACACACACACACACACACACACTGCTTAATATCCTGATTTCCGTGACAGTAACAAAAGCCCAGGACCAAGAGAGGCGAATTGTGCCTTCCTTCATTTCAACACAAGCATTTCAAGCACAGGGTGTTTTGGGCCAAGAACATGTTATAAAGGAACAGGGATCCAGGGAGTCACCTTCAAGACCTATTCATCTCATAACTTGAACTAAAAGCTTCTATCTTGTTATAAACTATTAAAGTATACTATTTGTTTTATGGTGCCTTACTGAATTTTTTAGGCTCTAGGCAGAAGCTTTAAAATAGGCTTTTGTATCCTTCATTTTTCTTGCCAAGAGCAGTAGTGAAGGAGAGGGAAAGGTCTGGAATCAGTTACTGGTTTTTAGATGTTTCCTTGTTTCACGCCTGTGCATTTTGCCTCTCCAAGCAGAGGCAACATTCTTTGACACGAAGGTCCTGCGTCTTCTGCTGAAGGTTGCACTTTGCATGCAGTAGATTTGTCAACTAAGAGACGTAATACATCTCATCTCAAAATAGAGTAAGCATTATAGACACAACTCAAGAGCCAGAATTTCTGAGTTCCAGCTTCTCCACTTATTAGCTATATGATCTTGGGCAAATTATTTAAATATTCTATATATAGTTTCTGCATTGTACAAAAGGCATAATGTTAGAACTTATGCTACCTTTCTAGAAGAGATGTTATGACAGTTAGATTAATACACTTAGAGTGCCTACACAGGATCTGGCATACAATTGCTTAATAAATGTTGTATATTATTGTCTACATGGGAAATGCACACATGTTTCCTACACAAGTAGAAATTCCTATGTACACTTGCTTCAGGTTATAAAAAGGGGAAAAGAGATCAGTATTCTCCTATTAGATCTGACCTCATTGAGATTGGAGACATGATTTATTTTTATTTGAAATACTTTAGAAGGTAGAGTTTGGTTGAATGTCTAAGTTCCTGGTCTAAATAATCCAAACCAATTGGGATTTAGTTTGAAGAACATATAAAGCTGCATGTTCTTACTGAAGTCCCAAGACTTTAAAAAAAAATCTTGATCTTCTTGATCAGATCAGACGGCCAAAAGTACCAATTCCCTTCCCCCAACCATATAGAAGGACGAAGAAAATGAAAATTCAACAACAATAACAAGGAAGGAAGCTCTTCACAGTTGTAAACCTTTGGGAATTGCTGTTTCTTCAAGTTAATAGTTCAGTTCCTGTCACTTCTAGATTCTTAGCTAAGCCTGTGGGCAAGATGGGAACGTTATTTCACTGTAGGGCATTTATAACAAACTAAAGGAGATGGAGTGAAAGAGATGTGCATTTATGTAGTCCTTGGTAATATGTCAAAATAGTGAATATGTTGTTTCTCCTTCCATTTGGCCCTTGGAAGATAAGAACTGTCACTTCTTATTTCTGTTACAGATACAAGCATAGGTATATGGTGGAAAAGGCAAGAGGAGGAATTTGTTCTTCAAATAATGTTAACTTTTAAAAACAATCAATAATACAATTCTGTTGTATATATATATTTATTGTCATCTAACAAATTATCACAAATTTAGAGATTTAAAAGAACACTTTATTATCTTGCAGTTCTGTAGGTCAGAAGTCTGGCACAGCATGGCTGGGTTCTCTGTTCAGGGTATGGCAAAGATGATATCAGGATGTCGGCCAGCTGCGTGCTCCTCTGGAGGCTCCTCTAGGGAAGGATCTCCCCCTTTGCTCCTTTAGGTTGTTTCAGATTTCATTTCCTTGCAGTCGTAGCACTGAGGTTGACAGTTGGGGACTGATCTCAGCAATTACTCTCAGGTCCTTGCCATGTGGCCCCATAGGCAGTTCACAACATGGATGTTGGTCTTCTTCCAGGCCTGCCTAAGTGCATCTCTCTGACTTCCTGTGGGACAGCCAGCAAGAAAAATCTCTCTGTTTTTAAAGGGTTCATGTAGTCAAGTCAGACCCACCAGAATAATCTTTCCATCTTAAGATCAACTGATTTGGGACTTTAATTACATAAGCAAAATTCCTATACAGAAATACCTAGATTTGTGTTTAACTGAATAACTGGTGGCTGGGAATTTGGAGAGGACCATCTTAAAATGTTGCCTATCCAAAAATACATATGCAAGGTATATAATGGACACTTAAGTAGCATGGTGAATACTTAACTAGCATATACGAGGGTATGGTGGAGAACTGATTTTCTTGGGTTTCTTTTCTGGACCAAGTGCTGTTGGAAACTTTATACTGATTAATGTTTTCATTCTCCTAAAAGCCCAATCATTTTACAGGGGAGACAATGAAGGCTGCGAGACTTTAAAAGTATCTTAGGTCACCCAGCTAGTAAATGGCAAGGCAAGATTTCAAACTTTCGAGTATGTCGATTCAACGTTTGTACACTTTACTCCATACTAGTGTTTCTCAAACATTAGGATGTATTTGAATCAAGGAAAACTGGTTAAACATGTTAATTTCTAGACCGTCCTCCCAGATCATGGTCTAGGAGTTACTATTCAAGAAATCTGGCTCTATAGCAGTGTTTCCCAGAGATTCCAAAGAATCTCAGTGGCTAACACAAGCTTGCCTACATGAAGAACAGATATTTTAACCCTGAAAAATTTAGAAGAACATACAGAATAAGAGATAATCTCTTAGGTCCTTATTTTTCACCCTTCTCCATAGAATGATAACAAAATTGTCATGAAATTTACTTACTAATCCCAGGTCTGGCATTTGGGAACCACTGTTCTATACCATAGTTGGAGTATTTTTAAATTAGTTACTTACATAACATACAAGTCATTAATTATCCATGAAATAAAATTTTACTGTAGTTTAAAACATAGGAATATTTTAATATAGTGTTAAAAATTTTTAACACTCCGAAGACATTTCAGGAACCAACAGAGAATTAATCTTTGTTGTTTGGTTGATGTGCAGAAGGACTACTTAATGGAAAGTTTCAGCTGATAGATTACTAGATTAACAATATTTTATTCTGTATGTATGACTATAGCCTCAGGATGATAATATGACAGCAAGAGCCTCTCTGATCTTGTTTTCATACGTTCTTTTCCCAAAGAATTTTCATTGCTTGTAAAACACATAACTAATATATGTGGGTGTTTACCCACATATAACCATATATGTGCAAATATATATTCTGACTTATTAGTGACAATTATTGTATCACATATACTTGTCTCTGGCTTTCAGGTTTCAAAAATACCAGAATTAGTCATTGGACATAATCTCTATGGCAACAAATTGATCATTTCACATCAGAAATAATATTGGTTCTTAAAATATTGGGGAATATAATAGATTTTAGAGATCTTAGAAAAGGACACAAGAAATGGAAGAATTAAGCGGAATTTTCCAAACAGTGAGTATATTACAATTACCATCTACATCAAATGTAGCACATGAAAGTTGCATCTTACTCAGAGCCTGTGTTCAGAATTTAGCAGGAAATGCAAAAGTTACGTAAAATCAAAATTACCTTTGAAACCAAATAAAGGGATAGAACAGATCATACTTTCTTCAGTTAAGCACTAGTTCAAGTATTTGGCTTAAGTTTGGGGCCCATTTTGTGTTTTAGAAACACATGTTGGTTTTTGTTTTTTGCTTTTGTTGTTGTTGTGTCATCGTTGTTGTGTTGATTTTGCTGAGTCCATGTGATTACACTGATGGAGTTTAATGGACATATACTATTCTCTTGTAGGACTTTTTAAAGCTTTAAAGCTCTTTGAGTTGGATTTCTATCTGTGACTGACTGAGGGAGTCACAGACATGGTGGTGTTTAAGCTGGATGCAACTAAATTTGAAAAAGTAGGAAAAGGAGGCAGATGAAGGAAGAAGAGATGAGCTGAGAATTTAAAAATAAAAAGGAAGTGTCCACATGTATTCCCTTCACTGTTTTAAATAAGCATCTTTTGGAAACAGCTTTATGGAAGCTAAAATAGTATTTTTCAGCTTTGTTGATAAGGAAACTGAGTGCTTGGGAATTCTTGCTAGGTTTACATTAACAAAGGTTACAAACCCTTACATTTTTCTTTTTCTCATTAAACTTCCACCTTCACCCATTTCACCCACTCCTCCCCTCCCCCACCCCACCTCTGTGGGTTTTTTTTTTAATTCCATACAGTATATACAGTATATATCTTGAGATCATACAGTATATATCTTTCTCTGTATGAGATCATACAGTATATATCATACAGTATATATCTTACAGTATATATCTTTCTCTGTATGACTGTTCAGTGAGATCATACAGTATATATCTTTCTCCGTATGACTGTTTTCTCTTAGCATAATGCCCTCTAGGTCCATCCATGTTGTCACAAATGGCAGGATTTCCTTCTTTTTTATGGCTGAATAAGATTCCATTGTATATATACCACATTTTCTTTACCCATCCATCCTGAAAAAGATTAATGAGATCTGTAATCTGTGCCTGTACTGTTCAGTAAATTAAATGTAAATTAATTAGAATTAAATAAAATTAAAAATCCAGTTCCTCAGTCACACTAGTTGCATTTCACATGCCCAAGAGCCACATGTGGCTAGAGGCTACCATATTGGAAAGATGCAGCAGAAATATAGAACATTTCCATCATCCGGAAATCTCTGTTGGAATATACTGACCCATCATTGGATAAATGATGCTCCTAGAAGGTTAACTACAGATAATAAGGGACTGATGTGACCTGTGCTCTTTTGAAGAGTTTTCTAAAACCAGAGCACTGAAGAGGCTCCACTAGATTAAACATCTGTTTTTGCACATTTGCCTGTATTCTATTTGCCTACATTTTTGGGAAATCACAAATGTTAAAGAAAGAGGCAGAGTAATATAGTAGAAGAAAAATAGTGCTGCTTCAAAATCTGGTTAATTCACTTGTGAATGCTGCTACTACAGAGCAGTCACCATACATTTGTAGGTCTCTCTTTCCTCACCTGTGAAATAGGATCATAATACTGACCTCACATGGAAATTGTCTGACTTGATTTATATAGTTCAAGGGGAAAACATCTCAAAGCACCAGATAATTCTGAATGATAACAAACTTCCTCTTGAGATGAATATGTAGTCAAGTTTTGGGTTTTGGGTATTTATTAAAATATAAGTAATAAAATTATAATATTGCAAATAGAGTATGTTTCTCTTTCCCGCTTAGATTATAGGTTCCTTGAGTATAGGGATCATATCTGGCCCACTTTTATACCCACCAGAGCCCAATACTGGAAAAAGTCAGTTCTCAGAAAACACTTGACTGGAGCTGAGATTACTAGCAAGTACTTTGGATGGATTTAGAAGCCAAATTTCATTTTTTAAGTAGCATTTTAGTTATAATACTTTTGACCAAAAGTAATAGAATAAATTCCTGACTAAAAACAAATACAGACATTTCATTGCTTGTACAAAAAGTTTGGAAATGTGCATCCCCAGGGCTGGTTCAGAGGCTCAGTGCTGTAAGAGCACTGGGTTACCCTCTTTAGAATTCTCTTGGCCTCTTCCTCATGGTTCCAAAATGGCTGCAGAAATTCAGTATACATGTCCGGACATCAGGCACACCAAGCAGGAAGAGAGGGAAGGAAAGGTCCTCTCTTCATCCATTTCTCTTTAAGAAAAAATTCTTTCCCAGGCACTCGACAAAAGAGGTCTTAAATTAGTCAGCACTGGATGTTAGGGTTACTGATGACATTTTCAGCTTAAGGAATGTCTGGTACTGGCCCCAACAACCTCTGCCACAGTAAGCTGTCCCTAAGCCCCATAGATAATAATGCCATAATTAGACCTTCGTGATCTCATTTCATTTTACTTTTTTCTTCTTTTTTTTTTTTTTTTTTTTTTTTTTTTTTGTGGTACGCGGGCCTCTCACTGTTGTGGCCTCTCCCGCCGTGGAGCACAGGCTCCGGACACGCAGGCCCAGTAGCTATGGCTCACAGGCCCAGCCGCTCCGCGGCATGTGGGACCCTCCAGGACCGGGGCACGAACCAGTGTCCCCTGCATCGGCAGGCGGACTCTCAACCACTGCGCCACCAGGGAAGCCCTACTTTTTTCTTCTTTTTTCCCATCTGTTCTTTGGCACTCCATGCCATCTGCTGGGTATTGTTTACATCTGCATCTTAATGTGTATTTAATCTGAGATAAAGAACCCAACAGCAGAAAGCTGGAACCTAGGATACAGGTGCAGGAAGCTCCACATGACCCCAAATAATCTGTAGGTAAATGAGACAGTGGATGACATATTAGCCTCCTATTGTTTCTTGGGCAAATTACCACAAATTTAGTGGCTTAAAACAATACAATATATTCTCTTACAATTCAGGAAGTCAGAACTCCAAAAGGAATCTTAAGCAGCTAAAATCAACATGTCGGCAAGGCTTTTTCCTTCTGGAGGCTCCATGGAATGTTGTTCCCTGCCTCTTCCAGCTTTTAGAGGGGGTTGGCATATTTTGCCCCATGGATTCCTCACTCCATTTTCTGCTTTTGTTGTCACATCATCCTCTGTTCCATTGACCCTTTTGCCTCCCTCTTATAAGAACCCTTGTGTTTATGTTGGCTTACCCAAATAATTCAAAATAATCTCACCATCTTAAGATTCTTAACACTATAAAGTCCCTTTCGCCATGTAAGGTAGTAGATTCCCAGGTTCCAGGGATTAGCACGTGGACATCTTTTCTGGGGGAGGGCAGGGAGAGGAGACATTATTCAGCCTACTACATATAGGCAGTTCAGTTGTACACCATCAAAAATATGTGTAAGTAGGAAACAAATGTCTGATCAGGAAACACAACTTACCTGAAGTCTTTATTAATTATAAGGCACTAAGTAAATGCTGTTCTTATGGAGTTTTGCATCTCCAAGCAGCAACCTCTTTTCTTTTACAAATAAGGTGACATGACTTACCTGAATTGACTGTTTTGGAATCTGGGGCAGAAAGCGGGTGTCTGAGTCATAATTTATAAGAAGGATCAGGCAAGAAAAATGACCCCTCAAATGCACCAGTACATTAATGCTATTATGCCTGCCAAAGCAGATTATATGTTATATGCACAAGAGCTTTATTTGTAATGTTTTAAGGGAAAGTTGATCCAGGAGGTCAAAACAGGAAAAACAGAAAAGGAAGCTTCTGTTTCACACTGCATCATGTCTCCTTTCTACTCACTCTAAGCGTCATTCTCATTTATTTTTAAGATGTCAGTTTGATACCAAAAAAAAAAAAAAAGTGGCAGTGTGGGTACCAGTGCCAATAACAGATAAAGTATGATGTCATAAGAGAACAGTTTTCAAAAGCCCACTTTCTGAAGTCTTTTTCTAGTTTCAAAAGGAAATTTCAAAATCAAGGGAGTTTTAAGCATGAGATAAGGTTGTTTTGAGAGATGCCAATAACCACATAACCAGTATTTATCATGCACCTAAGGGCTGCAGAACATTACTGTGCTTTGAAGGAGCAGTTATAAGAATCCTATGAGGGGGTCTCATGAATCCCTGCTATGCAAGGAGTTGAAGTATGAATGGAGCTATTTGGATGTCCAGTCTTTCTAGCACCATTTGCTGAAAAGATTGTCTTTGCTGTATTGTATTGCCTTTGTTCCTTTGTCAAAGATCAGTTGACAGTATGTAGGTCTTTCTGAGCTGTGTCTTCTGTTTCATTGATCTATTTGTCTATTCTTTCACCAACACTATACTGTCTTGATTCCTGCCTCTTTGTAGTAAGTCTTGGAGTCCAGCAGTTTCAGTCTACCAGCTTGGTTTTTCTCCTTCAGTACTGTGTTGGCTATTCTGGGACTTCTGTCTCTCCATATAAACTTTAGGATCCACATATTAACTTGCTAAGATTTTTATTGGGATTACATCAAATTTATAAATCAAGTTGGAAAAACTGACATCTTGAAAATACTGAGTCTTCCTCTCCCTGAATATCTCCCCATTTATTTAGTTCATCTTTGGGAGGGTGGGGGGGAGACGCAAGAGGCAAGAGATAAAGGGATATATGTTTATGTATAGCTGATTCACTTTGTTATACAGCAGAAACTAACACACCATTGTAAAGCAATTATACTCCAATAAAGATGTTAAAAAATAAATTAAAAGATTAAAAAAAAGAAGAGGGGGAAAATGAGAAATAACACACCCACTGAAATATGGCATATATTATATCCTGTTACACAGGAAAGATCAGGACTCTCTGATAGAGATCAGTCAGTCATTCTGGTCCTCTCTGGTTCTGCCCTAAGGAAGGATCTTTCTTATCTGTTGTCATTCTGAGTGACATCTGAGACATTTATTGGGTAGAATGTCCTTCCTTTGAGCCAATTGTTTTAGCACTTTAATTCTTGTAAGTATGAGTTGTAGGGCCCCAAAATCACTGTAGGGTTTGTTACAGATTATTTTTAGCCAAGCACGTTGTAAATTTAGCAGTGTAGTACTCAGAAATAAAAAATTACTAGCTTTCCATTCGTTTTTTTCCCCCACAGGCAGCTCCATATTGTAAAACCAGCGCCAACAATCTCCTTGTACATAATCCTTAAGAATATCTGTCTTCTGGTCACTGGCGCATTTCCTCTGCTAAACCCAGAGCTTTGATTTTAATGTTAAAATATGGAATAGCATCTTCAGTGATATGGGAACACACCTCCTTTAAGCTTATTTTTGCCATCAGTCTTTTCCCCTTTGTCAAGCAGAGAATGATTAAGATGCCAGGTCCACTGTTTTCTCAAGTGTATATCCTACCTCTCTCTCTATATTTAATTCAGGTTTGAGAATTCCATTATTCCAACACTGCAAGACTTCAAATTATAGAAGTCTTGGTTGATTTTAATTTCAGGCTATTGGCACAGAGAGCTTCTCTTAGCAAGTTTGACTCTTAAAATACTATACTGAATTCTGCGGGGCTGTAGCTAACACATATGAGTAGGCTGAATTTTCCTTATATTACCATCAGCCTTGTTAGTAAAATTGTCTTCATTACAAGGCAGTAATGCAATAACTAAACCAAGCATTTTGACCTTGAATGACAAAGCTTATCAACTTCCAATCTAGGAATAAAGGAATTCTCAACACCCTCCATCTCCTTTCGTCCTTCAATCAAATTCTCATTTTTAGGGTCTGTTACTTATAATGCACCGTTCCTGATTATCATTGGACCAAGAACATAGCCAGTAGTTAAACGTTTTTAACACTTCAGAAAAGTGTGGGTAATGGCTGTTGAGTAGGCAATAACTGTGTCGATGTCAGATAAGTCACCATTCTACTGATTTTTAGGTTAAGTAAATGAAAATTAAAACAAAATTTAAGTACCTTGTCCAGAGTTACAGAGCTCATGTGTGGTAGACCTATGAAATATAAACACAGTATGATTCCAGAGCTCACATTCTTACTATCATGCTATATTGCCTCCTTAGTTTCTGGTTTACGAGACCGGACTGAGGGAGTTGAGAGACTGAATATATAAATGGACAATGGCTAGACCATATATAAAATAGAACTCTGACCCATAATCTGCAGCAACCAGCCCAGGAAGTGAACCTCCCATTTATATTTTCTCCAACTGGAGGAATCCAAATATATACCTCTAACCAATCACATAGGAGGCCCACTTCTAGTTAGCCCACGTCCAGCTTTCCCAAGCCAACAGCTTCTAATCAGGGCATACCTGGAGCCCTTTTTTCTTGACTGTAAAGCATCCCCACTCCTCTCCCTGCCTGTGAGTCTCTGCCAAACACCGGTGATGGTGGCTGACTCCCTTTTTGTGAATAAATAGTCTTTGCTTGCTCTCATTTGAGTCGTCTTTTTGTTTATTTCCACAGAGGTATCTTTCAATGAGAGAGAAAGTGCTGAAATGAAAGAAAATGAATCTTGGATAGGATGTGTTTGATGCTTTTGAAGTATCAAAATACATGTGTTAAGTAGGCACTTAGACTTATTGGTTTGAAGGGCCTAAGCTATGAAGGGTGGATAAAGTTGCCTAGAGAAATATACAAAGTGAGAAGATATGAGGTATTAGAACCGATCCTGGAGGAACTCCCACATCTAATGGTTGGAAAAAGCAGTATCAGCCTGCAGAAGAGTATGAAAGGATGAGAAGGGAATAGGAGAAAAACAAGGGCCATGAGGTCATGGATGTCAAGGGAAGAGAGCTTTCAGAAGGAGTTGATCGACAGCATCTAATGCTGATGAGAGTTGAGTGGATTTAGCACCATGGAGGTCAGTGTGCTCCTAGCAGAAATGCTACTGTGATAGCCTGGATTCCAGACTGGTGGAGATTGAATAGAAAGAGATGAGGAAAGAAAGACCAAAAGTTTAAAGAACTTTCAACAAGTTTGGCTGTGAAGAGGGGGGATGAAAATGTGCTGGGGGCTGAGGTAGAATGTGAGGATCAGAGAGGGTTACTTGAAAATATCTAAGGTTTGCGCGTGTTTAGATGCTGACAAGAACGAGTTGTTTGAAAGGTATTGGTTGATTATATGCGAGGGGAAAATGAATAGTCATATGTCAGGTTCCTGAGGAGACTGGAGAGAGATTAAAGCTTAGGCAAAGGCAATAAAAAGGAAGAACTCCTTTAATCTAAAAGGAAAGAAGATGAGGGCTGTTGACTAGGTCAGTGGGTTTGTCATTTTCAAGTGAGTTCCTTGGGAAATCTTTGATTTTCTGAAAAATATATAATGATATTGGAAATATTTCAAATAGTCACTGTGGAAATTAGGCGAGGTAGTTTACCAGGGAAATGATGGGAAAATGCTAGGCATAGTTGAAGGCCCATTTGAAGTTTATAATCTTGATTTTTTGTCACATCAGTAAATTGATCCAAGAATGTGAGGTTGTACAGTATAACTGACTTGGAGGAAATAATCACCAGAAAGATTCCATGCTGGGCTGAGAGGAAAAAGAGAGCATTCATGATGGGTGAGGTGAAGTTAGTCTGGAGAGTGTATATAACCCAGAACTGAGGCTTGGTGAGGTTTAGATGGTGAAATAGCCCCAGTCTTCCAAGGTTTCAGGAAGAACAAGAAGCTTTGCAAGGTTTGCTCAAGTCACACCAGTATATCAAGGCACTTTAGCATATGTCCTCTTGTGTTTTATAAATTAGTGATTAGTGTTTTATAAATCTAAGAATACTTTTAGTGCTTTATTGGGTGAAGTCCAATTTGTTTGGAAATAATATAAAGATAATATTTTCTAAGATTAGGATGTTTCTGTGCTTTTGTATTACTTTTTTGAAATTTGTATTGCACATCTTAGATGCACGAGCTTCAAATGGAATGGGGAAAGAGATGCTATCATCCTCACATAATAATAATTATTAGCATGATTTGAGTATTTACAATAAGCCGGACACTGTGCTACATATTTGCCTACATTTCCACACTCCATCCTCCCAACAACCATGTAATTTAGATAGCATTCTTATCTCCATCTTACAATCAAGGAAACTAAGGTTTATAGAGGCTAGGTGACTTGCTGGAGGTCCCCCTACTGGGAAATGATGGAGTCAGGACCAGAACCCAGGACCTTCTCAGGCAAAATTGTGATGTCAGTGAAAGTGATCTTCAGGAAATTCCTGGTTCTCTTCCAGCTTTACTTTCTCAGACCTTGCCTAACAGCTCCCACCTCCCCAAGATGACACAGCTTCTATCTCTTTTCCAAGTAAGGCAATAAAACATTCTTTGCTAATGGGTTAATCATGTACTCCCAGACATTGTATTCATTATTTATTAGGAAACTTTCTGGAGACACTGGCCTAAATCAGTGAGATCGCTCTAATGGTGCTTTTGCTCTCCCATTTTCAGGTCATTCTGTGCTGTAAAACTGCAGAAGCGGTAACTAACTGTTTTCATTCACTAGGGCCCTAAAATCAAGACTCCTGTCGCTGTGGACCAAATCACATTGTCATCTTTCTCAGTAAAAGTGAGCAGGCCTGTGGGGATGGGAGAGCAGAGAAGTGACTCAGATTGTAGGTTCATCAAAGCTTATGCTAATTAGGAAGCAACTGATTTGATGTGACTCTTGAGCTTCCAGTCACCCAAGGAAAGAGGCATCTTGTGTATGCATGCATGTGTGTGTGCACGCACATATGTGTGTATTGAAATTGCTTTAGATTTATTTTTTGTTTTTTAAAATTTCAGCTTTATTGAGGTATGATTGATAAAGTTGTAAGATATTTGAAGTGTACATTGTGATAATTTGATGTATGTATGCATTTTAAAAGGATTACCCCTCCACCCATCTAGTTTATTAACACACCTTTTCCATCACCTCATATATTTATCTTTTCTGTTTCTTGTAGGGTTTTTTTTTTTTTTTTCTGAGATAGATTTCTTAAAACAAATGAATATAATGCATTTCCTGAGTCCTAAAACATATGGGAGGATGGAAAAAGGAGAGAAAAGGCCACAGCAGTGTGCCTATCTCTGGTGAAACATCTAGTTCGAAGTTTAGGCAAAAACAGCACAAAGTACCCAAAGATTGAGTTCCCACATTTAAAAAATAGTTCAGTTGATTTTTAATCACTTCTGCCCACTTTTTTTTAGAGAGAAGCTCAAGGTAAGGCAGTTGAAGGGGGTATGTGTTGGCAGGGGCCAGGATGCTAGCGAACAAATAAATTGGACGTGGGAAGTAAAGGAGATGGAAACAAGATGAGTGCATGTAGAGGGATGAGTTAATCAGTCAGCTTGATAGAGACTGGAGTAAAAGAAGAACATGAAACAGATGCCTTAGAACCGCCAGGAGTAGCCAACAGAAGTGAGCAGAGGGAGAAAGAAAAATGAACACCTACACATAGCCGACATTGATTAGCTTCCCTCCTCAGGAACATGAAGGAAAACCACCTTAAAACCACTTCAGAAAAGCAAAGAGAAAATACGAAAAGTCGCCCAGACTGCCCCCATCTTTCTTCCTTCTAACACTGATCTCTCTCATGCTACCGCTCCCTCTGGTCTTATTATCCTGTTATCACTCAAATCTTTCTTTCTGCCCTCCAAAGATGTCCAGAAATCCCAGTTCCTCCATAAAGCCTTTCCTGGATAAATGAAAAGAGGTCACGCTGACTTCTCCTCCCTCCAGCAGTCTGGCAGAGAACACTGCAAGGCCTGATTTAAGAAGGTTACCCTCAGTGTAAACATTTAATGACAGGTGCCCTCACCACAGCATTAGCTCTTGGCTTAGTGTGCTGTGTGTGCATGAGCATGTGCACGTGCTATGGGCTGAATTGCCTACCCCACCAATTCATATGTTGAAGCCCTAGCCATGTGACTGTATTAGAGATAGGGTCCTTAGGAGGTAGTTAAGGTTTAGTGAGGTCATGTGGGTGGGGTCCTAATCTGATAGGATTTTGGCCTTATAAGAAGAGGAAGAGAGATGTCCCATCCTCTGCCCAACCAATCCCGCACCTCTCACTCCCTGCTACCCCGTGAAGACACGGCAAGAAGGAGGCAGCCTGCAAGCCAGGAAGAGAACCCTCACTAGAACCTGAACCTTGATCTTGGACTCTTTGTCCTTCAGAACTGTGAAAAAAAAATGTCTGTTGTTTACACCACCCAGTCTGTTGTATTTTGTCATGGCAGCCCAAGCAGTCTATGGCAGTGTGTGTGGGTAGCGGCAGTTGTGAAGACTGTTAGTTGAATTTAGGTCATCCATTGTTAGAATAAAACTCCCATAAGGCAAGAATTGTCAATTTAACTGTACTTACAATAAGCAAAGTGTTTATGTGACGCCAGTACCTAATAAATACCAGTAGATTTTTGCTGTTTCTTTTAATACAGAAATGACAAATGTCTTCTGCCTATTTTTCTTTATGTATCCGTTTGGCTCCCCCCTCCCCTAAATTGCTGTTTACCTGAAACCAGGGACCCAGATATAGCAATACAGGTATTCTTCGTTATATCACACTTGGCTTTGCTGCACTTCAGAGATACTGCTTTTTTTTTTTTTTTTTTTTTTTTTTTTTGCAAATTGAAGGTTTGTGGCAGTCCTTGTCGAATAAGTCTCTTGGCACCATTTTTCCAACAGCATTTGCTCACTTTGTGTCACGTTTTGGTAAATTCCCGCAATATTTCAGACATTTTCATTATTATTATATTTGTTATGGTGATCTGTGATCAGTAATCTTTAATGTAATTACTATGACTCAGTGAAAGCTCAGATGATGGTTAGTGGTTTTTAGCAATAAAGTATTTTTAATTAAGGTATGTACATTATCTTTTTAGACAGTGCTGTTGTACACTTAGTAGACTACAATATAAAGTATAAACATAACTTTTATATTCGCTAGAAAACTAAAAATCTCATGTGACTTGCTTTATTGCAATGTTCACTTCATTGCTGTGGTCTGGAACCAAACCCGGAATATCTCTAAAGTATGCCTGTACTGGAACCTCTGGATTTTACAGGACAAGGTTGGAGTAAAGTTATCTAATACCCCAGAAAATTGAGAGGCTTTGCCAATTAGATGTAGATATTTCACACTCTATAGCATTTCTATTAAATTAAAGCTGTAGCCAGTTGTATGCATTTTTAGTTGTAGAACTCAACTCAGATAAATTATTTCAAGTAAGGACACTGGCAGTTATCAAGAAGTAGGTATTAGATGGCAGCTTAGCTGAAAAAGCGCTTTCCCTACTACCGTAATTATTGTGCTGAAAAACTGCCTAGGAGAAGCCTGAAAGTAATTAGTTGCTGTTAAAAGCAGGTGGAGGGAGGATGCTTCATTCTCCTCCCTGGGCCAGCGCACCCACATGGTAATTTACATCAAGGAATCCTTCCCTCTGACTCAGAAAGAGGGTGGTCCCTGTGGGGCTCTCCTCATGTGAGGAATAAATGTGCCCCTGCGCACTCACCCTTTTTAATCATTAGATACTCCAATCTAGCAACATGGACCTCAGAAAAGAGTATTAGCAAGGTTGGCAAAAAAGCACGTTTGCCCTCTATAAGACTTCATTCAGAGACAGCCTGGAATGTAAAATGGCATTGGCCATTGAGCAGGAAGACTAATTCTGGTTCTCTTCCCATTACAAGGGTCGGGAGGAGGGGGACTATTAAGACCTTCCATTTTCTTGCATCTTTTTTTCCTACATGATGCATCAGCACCTCAAAAGCCTTTCTTGCACCAGATTCTGTATTACATATATCAATGAGCAATGCTGATTCCTAACTCTTGCAGGGTGCTGGCCAGTTAGGGAGAGAGAAAGAGAGCCCAGGCTCAACATCCTCCCTCCCACCTCCATCCCTACCCATATCCCCCAACCCCCATGAAAACCAAAAGGGGTCCTAAGGTCAGGAACGAGGACCTGGAACTCTTTCCTCCCCCAGGACCACACATCCTCCTAACTCACATCCCTATGCCCTCTCCTCCCCACAGCACTGTGACCTGGGTGGGATTAAAACCCCTGAGGCCCTGAACCCTGGAACCGTTATAGAACCTCTTCTCATATGTAAATCAAACATGTAAATAAGTCTAAATGGAATAGCCATACACCTTGTCACCCAAACCTGGACACTTGTGAGAAAGGAGGAGCTATTGACAAATGTCAGGCAGCAGACACAAGCCAGGAATGTCCTGAGCAAATGGGGATGTATGATTACCTCAACTCAAAACCATAAAAGAGGTATAAGAAAGTTCTTTTTCCATGATGACTAATTTGATTTGGAAATATCAAATTCTTACCCCCTAAATTCTTTCTCTAATATAAATATAGTTTGTTTTTTCTTTTTCGAAAGAGTTGATGTTGGGCTGCTTATTGTTAAATCCACTAGTTCTCAAGTGTAGTCTCTGGACCAGTATCATCAGAATCATCTGCAAATGTATAAGAAATACAAATTCTGAGGCCTACCCCAAACCCACTGGGGGTGGGGCCCAGCAGCTTGTATTTTAACGAGCCCTCCAGGTAATTCTGAGCCATGCTGAAGTTTGAGAAACATTGGGATAATCAGTTCATCTCTGAAGGCAGCTTGGTAAGGAAGTTCATCAGGGATTTATTGAAGTGGTTTCCCTTCCAGTGGAAAAGGAAAATGCCTGGATGGACCTAACCAGCATCTACTGATAACTTATAAGCCTAGTTGTCTATCAAAGTCTTCACCTGTTGACTAGCTTTTGGATTCTGAAGAAGGCTGCAGCTGCACAGGCCATATCTAGGGTTTTGTAAAATGCTTTAGTTCCTTGGAACTGGATCTCAATATAAAGCATGCAGATATATTGTTTGACTTTCATACCATTGTGTTTCCAACACACTTTCAGAAATTTGTTATGTGTGCCAGAGAGGAATATCTGGACTTCCTAGCTGTGTGACATCAGGCAAGCAATTTCTCCATCTTTCATGTATCAGTCAAAGTAGCTTGGGTGATGCTGTGCTAGCTAACAACCCCAAAATCTCAGTGACTTAAGATGACAAAGGCTGATTTCTTGCTCATGCTTTATATTTATCATGGTTTGAAGGGGTGAGAAGGTCCTGCTCATTGGAGTAACTCAAAGACCAAAGTCACCATCCACAAACATTGCTGATCTCCATATAGAGGCAAGAGAGTTCTAGAGTGTCTCACATCGGCAATTAAATGCTCTAACCTGAAAGTGACACATTGCACTTCGGCTCACAGCTTATTGTCAAAAACTAGTTACATGGCACAACCATGGGGGTATCATATATTAAACAAAAGACATAAGAAATAAGTTATGTAATATGTAAGAAAGGGATGAGTGTGATGCAGAAAGAAAACATGGAGCAGATAAGGAGGATGGGATGTACTGGGTAGAGGAGAAAGGGAGGAAGGTTGTCAATTTAGACAGGGTGGTCAGGGAAGACCTCAGGGAGAAGATGACTTTCCAGCAGAGACTTAAAAGAGATGAAGGAGTCAACCATGCAGATACCGGGGGAAGAGCATTCTGGGTAAATGAACAGAAGGAACTGCTAATGCCAGTGCAAATGCACACCGGGCATGTTCAGGGCCAGCAAAGAGGCTGCTGGTATGACAGAATGGAGTGGAGAGGGGCTTGGCTGTGTGTGTAGCGGGGTGTAGGAGGTAAGGTCAGAGAGGGAAAGGGGCCTCAGTCTTCCTAAGGACTTGGCTTTTACTCTGACTGCAGTGGTGGTGACCTATTATAGGCATTTGGGAAGAGGACTGATGTGATCTGACTTGCATTTTAAACTGATGCTCTGGTTGCCTTGTTGAAAATAGACTGTAGGAGGGCAACGGTAGAAGGAGGGAGACTTATGGGAAGCTACTGTCATAATCTGGGCTCAAGATGATAGTTTGGGCCAGGGAGGTAACAGAGAGGTTGGAAGCAGAGGTCAGATTCTAGATACGTTTGGAAGGCAGAGACAAGTGAGATTTCCTGACAGATTGGACATGAGGTGTGAGCGAAAGAGAAGAAGAGTCAGGGACCCGCTTCGAGGTTTTTTGCTCAAGGAATCAGAAAAGTGGAGTAGCCATCAACTGAGGTAGGGAAATCTGAGAGGGGAGCGGGGTTATGGGGGGCAGACCAAGAGTTCTGAGTTAGTGTGAAATGTGAGAGAAAGCCTCTTGCAAAGGGCAGCTTCAACTGAAGTGCTATCAGTAGATGTCAAAAGTAAGAGAAATAGAAAATTCCACATGCTAGCACAGGCTAACTTCCTTGATTTCACCAATCCAGGCAGATATGAGAGACCTGGGACAATCCTTTTGACAAAAGATGATGATTTTTACTGGTTATCATATGTTTCATAGAGATGCCTCAGAATGCAGTAGGATGACTGGGGTTAAAATTAGCAAGTTAACAATACATCATATTCATCTTTGCATTCACCATGAGTAGAAAATCCATGGTACATAAGCAAATGATAAATATTTGATAAATGGATGAATGAAATTACCATACCCACATCTCCCCAAGTGTGAGCAATGGAATGGCAAATGGAGAGGTGTAACAGGAGAAAAGGAAAGCCAAGTGAAAGGCATGGGCTTGAAAAAACAGCCATTTGGCCCAAAGGGGACTTGGTATGTTGACCTATCACTGGTTTCAAGAAGTACTACACACCTAATCTTAGCAGTTGTATTAGTTGGAATTCTTTTCTGCTCTAGAAAGGTATTCCTTTAAGATGACTCATCTCAAGATATCCATCAGGGCAATAACATTCAATCTTCCAATTTTCTTTCTTCCTTAGGGAGGAAAAAGTCTCATTTTAACTTGTTTCTCTCTGGCATTTGCGGAAAAGGTATGAGTGTGGCATTTTGGAACAATTATGTTCATTTTCCTGGAATATGGATGGCATCCAACCTCGAGGTTTTATGTTGAGGACACTGGCAGGGCACCCAGTGAGCATGTAGCCAGGAGACAAACTTCCTCATATAAAACAGAGCCGTCTGACACCAAAACAAATGTGTTTCCATTCATGCCATTTATGTTTTATGAAGTTGTTTAAATTATGCTGATGGCAAATTAACACTAAGCTAAATGCCTTACCCCATGATGGGAACTACAGTATTTCCTCGTGGAGGCAGTGTTTCAGGAACTTATGATGCAAGCCATGGCATCGGAAATAACTTGAATCCTGATGATGTCTCTAAAGCATTAAAAGCATCTCTCGTAGATGCATGAAATAAATAGGATTGTTGCTGGAAAAAGAGAAAAAACATAAGTTTTGGGAAGGGAGAAACCTGTAAAGGGATTTTCTGAGCAATTTCAACTGACTGCAAAAGAGTAAAATACACTATATTGACAGATTGTGGAGTATGCATGGGGCTGGTTTTTCTTACACTCAGTGGGCTGAATTGCATTTGCTTTGGTCACTAGACATAAATATCCAAGCAGGCAGCTGCCCTGAGAAGCATCCAAGACATTTTTCATTTCACCTGTGCGCATTAGTCACATGCATTTGTTAAATATTTTTTGACCAGAAACAGTTTAACTTTCTCCATGTTATAAAATTCAGTTATCCATCCTTTCTGAAGTTATACTCTCAGGTATAGCTGAGGAGCAGATGGGAAGAAAAAAAAATTTTTTTTGACCTTCATAATTAAGGTAATGCTGTGCCTTTCTCTTAAAAAAATCCCTGGAATTAAAGGAGAATCACATTATGGTGATTCACAAATAAGAATATCATGACTCAGAAGAATCTTTCAGAGACTTGCCCACTGTCCATCTGTGGCTGCACCCAGGTTTCTTCATTCTCAGGCAGGAATTTTTATTATTAATAACTATTATTTACAAAGGACTTACTAGAATCCAGTAGAGTGATGCATTATCTCATTTAATCCTCACAATAATCCAGTGAGGTAAAAACTATTATTTGTACCTTTTTACAGACAGAAAATTGAAGCATAGAGTGGTTAAGAGACTTACCCAAGGTCACACAGCTACTAAGGTGAGGATCCAAGCGTTAAATGCAGGCAATCTGGTTCTCAGGTTCTTTGCCCTTAACCAGTGCACAGACTGCCTTTTTAAAGACATAAGCACTTTCAAAGAAATGAGCTTTGATTGATTGATTTATTTTTGGCCATGCCACACAGCATGCAGTATCTCAGTTCCCCTGCCAGAGATTGAACCTGTAACCCCTGCAGTGGAAGCGTGGAGCCCTAACCACTGGACCACCAGGGAATTCCCAGGAAATGAGCTTTTAGATGTTCTCAAATTATAGTATACATAAGAATCTCCAGGAACCCTCTGATTCAGAAGGTCTGGGCTGGGGCCCAGAAATCTTTTATGTTCAGGTGCTTGTGGCTGGGCCCGATGCTTTAGAACACCTCAGCTCTCTCTGGATAAGTTGTACCTGAGATGGGCTGGGGTGCTTTTGAAGCTCTTGACTTCAGTGTGTACTTTGCGCATTCTGCCTAGTGACCTGGCCTCGTGAGAACGTTCACCTGGGTGTGGATGTTGGCGAATCAGGTGGAGAAATCACTAGCTGCGTGACCTCCTAGGCAGGAGAAGTTGAGCTTCCCTGTTTTGTATTTTCTTTCACGGTAGACAAACCCTTCACTTCCTGAGGTTTTAGCTCATGACATAATACTCAGTTCACCTTCCTCCTTCTTGACAATGCCTCATGCTGAGTTGTTCTGCACCAGGAGTGAAGAGCGTATCTGTGTTCACCTTCCTCTTATTGTCCAGGAAATTTCACCATGGATAGTCTTCTCTACACTGGAAGCAGACTGATTCTCTCGAAGTGATTGCAATGAAAGTGCATGTTGAATACAGTGAAATGAGAGTCCCCTTGGATTCTAAGGCTGGGAATGGAGATCAGGCTTTAGAGAGCAGGGATGGAAAGAAGGGATACTAAAATAAGTGTCGTAGGCACTGTGCTTGATCATTTGGGTCTATGATCTTCAAGGTACCTGTTATCTACATTCTTACAGATGAGGACTCTTGGCACAGAGAAGTTAGGTAACGTGCCCAAGTTTGTTCAGCTAAAAGATTCTGGCCTATCTGATTCTAGAGAGTGTGTTCCTTCCATGATACCGTGCTGGCCAAGACAACGCAGGTGGCTAGCTGAAGTAAGCTCCTAGGTGATCCTAACATTCAGCTTACATCTTTAACCTTTGAGCTGAACCTGAGAGGTTCTCCAGGCCTAAGGTCTTACGTGGTATTTATCTACTGCAACTAATTAGAGAATCTTCTTTAGAAATTGTGACTATTCAGTGTTAGATAAGTGTACATATAAACACTTATTTTTTTACTGATATGAATCAAAATGCATTCTGGCTTAAGGCCCTGGGTAGTATTATGTATGTGCTCTAAGGCACATAGAGGTGTTCATAACATTGTAGATGTACAAAAGGTTTTTCCCCTAGGTGTTTCCTAGAAATGGCTGTGGTGCAAGTAACAAGTTCTTTTTCCTTTAAAGAATCCTTTATTCATCTTTTATCTCTTACTCTTAAAATACATTTTGAAATAGGAGTAACATGATACTATAAGATGGCTCTACTCAGCAACTCCTTTGCAGAAGTTATCTTTAGCTTCCTGAAGAAATTAATGGTCTTTCTTTCTCATGGAACTGTAATCAATTTTGAATTTTTGTCTTTATGTACATTTATTAACCTTTGTAAATTTCACATTTCTCCTATTAAAAACAAACACAAAAAACCTTTCTCATTTATATCTGGAAATTATTATATGCATCAGAAAAATTACACATGTGAAAATGTTTCAGGAAATTTATCATGCTGTACAAAGAGAAAGAATTTGCTTTCAAACCATGGTGACTGGATTACTTTTTGGGATTAGCCTGCTGGTTTCTCTGGTCGGTAGGCAGTTAATAACCTTTGTAAGTATCATTCCTTTTTACTTATGAAGTGCGTAAGTATACTTCACTTACTATGCGCCAAGCATTTTGTGAATAGTAACTCACCTAACTTATTCAGAATGTTGTCCTTTTAGGCATCAACTACTTTATAAAATTCCCTGTTTGTTAGTGAGGAACTTTATCACAGCTTTGAAATTGACCAATTCTAGGCTATGCAATTTAAAGAACTTTATCTTAAAATTTGTATTCAGTGAAGTTTTTGTTACAGTTGGTAGTCCTTTTTTCAGTGACTTTAGTCTGAATTTTCGAATTTTTTCCAATGGGAGATAGTTTTGACCCAGTGGTGTGCTGTAAATGTTTAATAACCAGATAGATGATGTTTAACAACCAGGTTGGGGGAAGGGATTAAGACCTTAATTTGTATCATTGGCCAATTCCTATGGTGTAAAACCATGGCTGATTTGGTGTCACGATGTGGAATTGGGAAGAAATGCTAACAGGCAGCTCCTGTGAGTGTGGTCTTTTTATATCTTATCTTAAAGATGCTATAAATTTGAGTTTAGTGAGAATGACCTAAATTCCTAGATAAGGTTTAAAAAAGAAGTGTCTCATGAAATGGAGGATATTAGTTGCCAGACAGTTACTACCTTCTCATGTAGGTATAGTTGATAAGGTTTGAAATCTTATATAAATACAAACCAGTAGGAAGACTACATAAGAATGAGTCACTTTTACTAGAAATTAAATGCTTTCACAAATGAATGAGACCTCCTTGCACTTGGGCTAACTCAGCTTAAATAAGCAAAGTAAGCAGTGTCCTTGTCAGTATGATAAGAAGACTAAGGAAAAAAGATCTCTGCTAGTATTAACCACCCACAACCTGTCATTGATGTGATAAAGTCAGTCCTTTGAATTAAGAAATAATTGTACACAGTTAGATGTAAAGAGGACTAGACTATGATTCAGCAGACTCACATTCCATATATGGAATCTGTCCACATCTTTTTATCTATGTCACTTAAAATCTCATTTAGGCCCCAATTGTTTCATCTTTATATTGGAAATAATAATTATTGAAAGCATAAATACCAAGGTACTTTAAAAACCAAAGGCATTATATGAATGATGAGGCATCTTATGTAGGGGTTAGATTTTTAAAGTGAGGACATGAGAAGGCAGATAATATGTAACCTCAGTCCATGCTCCCAATCCTTTCGATATCATAGCTTCCACAGAAAATAATAATAGTGGTGGGTCATACTGGGCCCCCAGCTGAATAATGCTTACCAGATGAAACCTTACAACTACTATAAGCCAGATACTATCTGGGGTTTCTTGCCCCTTGGGATGTAGAAAAAAATTCTGCACTGATACAAGTCCAAAGCCCTCTTCAAGAATCTAAAAAAAATTCCTAAAGCACTTTTTAAATAACAGCTTTGTTGAGAGATTATTCACATACCAAAAAGTTCATCTTTTTTTTTTTTTTTCCTCTTTTGGGCCGCACCGTGAGGCATGCAGGATATTAGTTCCCCAACCAAGGATCAATCCCATGCCTACTCCAGTGGAAGCAAGGCATCCTAACCACTGGACCGCCAGGGAAGTCCCAGTTCACCTTTTAAAAGTGTACAGTTAAATAGATTTTAGTGTATTCACAGAGTTGTATATCCATCACCACTATTTAAATCCGGAACATTTTCATCATTTCCAAAAGAAACCCTGTACCAGTTAGCAGTCAGTTCCCATTTCCCCTCATCCTACCCCTGACAAACACTAATCTACTTTATGCCTCTGTAGATTTGCCTATTCTGAACATTTTATATAAATGGAATTATATGTGGCTTTTTATGTCTGGCCTTTTTCACTTTACCATAATGTTTTCAAGATTCATCCATATTGTAGCATGTATCACATCTTCATTCCTTTTTATGGCTGAATAATTCCATTGTATGGTATACCACATCAACTGATGGGCCTTTGGATTGTTTCCATTTTGTATAATGAATAATACTGGTATAAACATCCATCTACACTTTTTTTATGTGAACATATATTTTCAATTCTCTTGGGCATATACCTAGGAAAGGAATTGTTGGGTCATATGGTTAACTCTCTTTAGCATTTTGAGGAACTGCCTCCAAAGCAGCTGGACTATTTTACATTCCCACCAACAATGTATGTGGATTTCAATATCTCCACATCCTCGCCATCAATTGTTATTGTCCACCTTTTTCATTATAGCCATCCTAGTGGCTGTGAAGTGGTATCTTAATGTGGTTTTGATGGGTATTTCTCTAATGACTAATGATGTTGAGCACCTTTTCATGTATTTATTGGTCATTTGTAAATCTTCAGAGAAGTGTCTATCAAGTCCTTTTACCATGTTTCATTGGATTATTTGTCTTTTTATTACTGAGTTGTAAAGTTTCTTTATATATTGTGGATACGAGTTCCTTATCAGATGTATGATTTGAAGATAGTTTCCATCATTCTGTGGGTGTCTTTTCACTGTCTTGATGGTGTGCTTTGCTGCACAAAAGTTTTTAAATTTGATGAAGTCCAAAATTATATATTTTTTCTTTTGTCACCTGTGCTTTAGTTATCTAAATATCTGAGATAGATATCTAAGAAAGCATTGCTTAATCCAGGGTCACAAAGATTGACCTCTGTGTTTTCTTCTAAGAGTTCTTACATTTAGGTCTTAGGTCAGTTTTGAGTTAACTGAGTTAATTTTTCTGTGTGCTGTGGCACTGATGCTTTTATGGTAACTCTACCCTCAGGTTCCTACTTTTGTACATAGTGTCTCTGTTCTCATATTGACACACAGGAAAACCAGGCCCTTCCTTGATTTCTACACACACACACACGCGCGCGCGCACACACACACACACACACACACACACAGATCCACACACATACACCTAAACTCCTCTTCTATAAAACATCCCCAGGATAGTATACTTCACAAAAATTTTAATAGTCACATCATATATCAGACAAACAACCTAAAATCACATTTTAGACATCTCTAACCTCCAGAGTTTTTTTGGCCAAGGGATATTCACTGTTAATTGTCCCAGTATGATGCAGTTTCTAAGTGGTTTTTTTCTTTGTTCAGTTCCTCTCTCTCTCCCCTGTACTTCTCTCCAGGCTCTTGAGAACCGAAACACAAATGTCTCTCATTTTCTCATGTAGCACAGCTTAACTTCTTCATTTCCTTACTTGAGTTCCTCATGGTTTCTCACTTGCTTTTCTGCAAGAATGTATTCCCCTACCACCCAAAAGGGTTTCTCCCTAATGGAAATTCTGGTACCATTTTCCATACCATTATTCTAAGCAAGTTTTGGTAGAGTAATGGATGGAGAGTGGTCCTAGGAGTGAGTAGAGAGCCCACATACCTGAATAGCAAAAAATAAGAAGCACCAAATGAATAAAAGAAAGGCACAAAAGGGGAGACCAAGAACACTATGATGACGAGCTTCAACTATTCCAACATGTTGACAACAGTTGAGGTAGCAGAAAGGGTCTTATAGGTCAGCTCAATACAGTGGGGGAGAGATTAGGTTGTGGAGAGATTGGTCAGTGGAAGGGGGAAGGAAACCTACTTTTAAATATACAAAGTTATAGTGTTTTGATTATACAGATCCACAATACTTTGGGGCAGATACGTTTTATAATTAAGTATTTTTCCGATTTTAGAATATATTACCGTAGGTGTGTCATGTATTATATACAATATAATACCCAGGTAGGGTGAGGCAGCATCCCATAAGCAAATACAGCATCAAAAGTATATAACATGAAGGGGGAAGAAAACTCTAAATAGCTTTATATCGATTATTTAGTCTTGTCAAATGCGTTAGGAAAACAACTTTCTGTTTTTGGTTTGTTTTTTTTTTATTCTGAATGTCGTATCGGGGAAATATGAGATCTGTAGGTGATAAACCACTATTCCAGTGTTCTCTTTTGCTGAGACTCTTCAGCAAGGCTAGTGATGATGAGGATGAAGATGAGGATGCTTCCCAAGTGCCAACATTCTTTCTAGCCGGTGCATATTTTGTAAGTGATTTGCCAGGCAGATCAGCTTTGCTGCTTAAAAGCATTCACTGTAGCCTCACTTCCTCCCAGCTTTCTTTTTAGCTTCAGTCTTACCGCAGTGAATATAGTTGGAACATAAGATGATGAGCAAATGCTGCTCAGGATAATAATGTGAGCTCAAAAAGGAGAAAGAAATCACTACAGAGAGGAGAGTAGCAGGGAAGAAGTAGACTAAAGCAGTATAAGGAAACTGCTACCCACCCCTCAAGGGGAAAAAAACCTATCAGCTGTACTAAAGCTCTCTTTGGAAAACCTTGAATGGTAATAAATGAGCACAGGCATATAGAAGGAGTGACCGGCAGCCTTTGTGGACTTAACGGAGGAATTAATCTTAATTTTCCTTTTGCTTAAAGGAATTTTGATGCAGCTTTGATGCATGAAAAATGCTCAGGATTTGGATTCAAGATACTGGGTCTTAACCAATCTCTTCCTGAATGTGACCCTAACCAGCATCATTTGTTTTCGTTAATGAAGATTGCCATTTTGTAAAAATCACAGTGATCGGAACATTTTACATAAATTAGTCCTAATATTCGTAACAGCTTTTCAATGAAAAAATACAGGTCTTAACATCTCCATATAATGGATGAGGAAATTGAGATCTGGAGAGTTTACCTGACTTAACCCAAGTTACACAGTGAAAGATCTGTTCCACTGGGATTAGACACAGTTCTGTCTGATGCTAGAGCTTATGTTCTTTCTGTTGTTCAGGATGCCTGTTTAACTGAGACCCTGGTTTAGCACGTGAATACTGATTTTACTGTATATTGTAGAGACCTGCAGACCTAGCTTCAAATTAAGCTTATTATATGCTAGCTATTCGAGCTTGGAATAGTAATAATAGTAGTAGTGGTAATAGTTACCATCACTATGTATCAAGCACTATTCTAAGAAACTTTATATAGATATAGCTGTAGGTAGATATTTAAGGGGTGAAGATACCAACTTGTTTTCTGTGTAGTTCACATGACATAACGTGGATCAGCATTCTCCACGGTACATTTTAGGAACTACTAGACTCTTGAAATATCCCAAGAGAAGTGGTTTTATGCTAAAACAAATTTGAAAAACCCTGACTATATTTTTCTTTTATAGGTTCTCAATGTACATCCACATTGTAGTGATGCTGAGAACTACTTAAGGTTAAAAAGAAATGGTTGAACCTTGTTTAACTTAGGGGTTTCCCCAATATTTTGACCACAGAACCTCTTTATTCAGAGTTTATCTGTTAACATCCTTAACTTCCATGGGACACAGTGTGAGAGATGCTGATACAAATGAAAGTCCTTTGTATACTGGTATAAAGTGATATGATCACTCAAGTGGGCTTTGCCCACTTGAATATTTTTTAAATAAAAATAAATTTTAGGGTTATGTCTTGCCATCCAAATTCAAGGCGCTCAAATCCTGGTCAAGGTTTCTCTCTTTCACAGAATCTTCCCAAGCCTCCCTCCCCTCTAGCCCATAGGGATCCCTCTGTTCTCTGCCCTGTCTCAGCACTGATTGTCCCCAAGGAACTGGGGCTTCAGAGTCGTCTCTAAGAAACTAGAATTATGCGGAATTAAAATGTTCTGCATTTGATGGAGCTGAATAGGAATAGATTGAAATTTGTGAGAAAGCCACAGTTTTAAAACAAAAGGCAACATTTCCTCATTAGCTGGGAAGAAATTCACAAGGGGAAACTAACTTTCTTGCTTTCTTCTTTGTGATCCAATCCTGAGTACAGAGGTACAGAAATTTTATTTACCAAAAACAGATATTCAGTTTGAGTCTTCTGAACTTGGACATGGATTTACATTTAAATTTCTCATATATCTTTTTTTAAAAATACAACTGCAAAAAGTAATGACTCTTCTCCCTGTGTGAGTCCTTGATTGATTTTAATTTGTAACACTTCCCAGCTATATGGAAATTGGTGAGTCTCTATGCAGAATCACTTTTAAAAAAAAAATGATGAAGTGCAACATTCCTAATTGAAATTTAGCACCTTACTTATTATTGGGGACCCCTTTTATTAAAGTTGTGAAATTAAAGTACAGTGTTTACTCTGTTTAAAATGTCCTAAATATGCTCAGTGCTGCTCTTGCAAGAGAGCCATCCTTTGGCCCTCTGACTAATGCACCAATGGAAATGTAATCTGTGCTAAAAGAAAATGCCCATGACCTGCTTCTACTATGAATTTTAAAAAATAAAGGATAGCTTGAGGGTGTGGCACTGTAGCTGTCCTTGGAGAAGCTGGAGTTAGGTAGGAGAGGGTGAACGAGTGATCAGCCACACCGGGGTGTAGGTACGAAAAGATTGTGTCAGGCACTAGTTTACTGTACTAACTTAAGAACAACCACAAGCTAAATGTGGTGCTCAGTCTACAGAGAGAAAATTAAATTAGGCAGAGAAATAAAGATTGATGTAAATTTCCGTGGCTTCATATAACAGGAAAGAGAAGAGGTTTGATTTTGAAAATTCTCATGCTTCTCTAAAATAGAACTAGCCACCTAAGCAGAATCACAAAGGGTGATTTATTTGAAATCCTGTGGTTAATCATAATACCATTAGTCAAATTCAAATTATGATTTCTGAAAATTAGTCAAGGATAACAATTACACCTGTGGCTCTGACTTAAACTGGAGTTATTTATAATAATAATACAGATCAGTTCAGAATATAACTGGAAATTTATCTATGAGTTCCTCAACCACATTATTCCCACTGCACGTACAGAGCCTGGAATGTAGTAACTACACAGTAACTGGAACAGAATACTTGCTCTCCAGATTAGTCATGTGGGTAAATAAAACAGAATGAGAGAGATGGAAGCAGCTTAAGTGCCCATCGATAGATGAATGGATAAAGAAGATGTGCAAATATATACATACATATATATTGGAATATTACTCAGCCATAAAAAAGAATGAAATCTTGCCACTTGCAACAACATAGATGGATCTAGAGGGTACTAAGTGAATAAGTGAAATAAGTCAGAGGAAGACAGTGCAGGATCTCATGTATTATACGTGGAACCTAAAAAACAAAAACAGACAAAGAAAACAAAATGAAAACAGACTCGTACATACAGAGGACAAAGAGGTGATTGCCAGAGAGGAGGAGAGTGAGATTGGGCAAAAGAAGTGAAGGGGATTAAGAAGTACAAACTTCTAGTTAAAAAATAAATAACCCACAGGGATGTATAAGGAATATGGTCAATAATAATGTAAATAACTTCATATGGGGACAGATGGTAATTAGACTCATAATGGTGATCATTTCATAATGTATGTAAATGTCAAATCACTATGTAGTATACCTGAAACAAACATAATATTGTATGTCAACTGTATTTCAATTTAAAAAACAAAAACCAAAAAATAATTAGGAACCACAAGGAAAAAACAATGATAGTGAGATCGTTGCCTTGACTTAAGAAACGCACTTCTGTCATTTACCAGAATGCCTCATAGTTTTTAAACTCACTTTATTCTGTCTCCTCTCTGTTAGCTCATTCATTAGTTTAAGCATTCATTCATTCACTCAAAACCTCTTCTTTGAGCCTATTCTTTGTTCCAAGTACTAGGTATACACTCTGCCATCCTAGGGTTTGTGGTCTAGCAGAAGAGCCAAAAAACAAGAAAAAATATATATAAAATCATAATTGGGATAAATAATAAGACTAAAAATAATGATTGGGAATACTTCAGTATGACAGGTCTAGGTGAACAGAAATTTCACCTTCCTTTGAGAAATCACTGTATTATATTGATTTGTACTCACTGATTTGCCAGTAAAGCACTTGTGACATTTAAAACAAAGATTAGAAAGGTCTCTAACCCAAAAAAGACACTGCCAGAGAAAACACATTTTCCAAGGAAAGAATATAAAGTTAACAGGATCTTAAATGTCATAATTGTCCCTCATTAGCTAAAGCAACACCAAAAGAATCTTGCTTTAAAACATTTCTTTCTGACCCCAGACAGAAACTTTCTAGACCAAAGCATGGCCTACTATTGATGCAAAAGACTCATATTTTATTCACTCCCTTTAAGGGCAGCAGACCTTGGGGAAGACTGTGGATTTTGGTGCCCACACTGAGAAACAAGTGTGTGAATCTGTACTCTTCCACACGTTTTCCATGTGGACATGGACAGATTATTTAACCACTCAGAACCTCGTTTTTATAAGCCTTTTAGTTGACACACAAAATGTGCAAAATATCAATATACAGCTCAATGAATTATCTCCAAAAGAAATTTGTGTAGCCAGGCAAACCAAGATGTGGGCCATTGCCAGCCCATCAGAATCCCCCCTCAGGCCACCTCCAATCACTTCCCCTCTCTCCTCTCTAAAGTAACCAGTCTTTTAACTTCTTACACTACAATTTAGTGTCGTACTTTCTTTTTTAAAACTTTATGCGTATATAGGATCAAATCATATGTATTGTTTGGTGTCTGGCTTCTTTCACAGAGGCACATTTCTGTATCTGTAAAATGGGGGAAATCATACCTACCTTATACTGTGGTTACGATAATGATATTGGAATTTTGCAGCTTGGAAAGTACATGGCTACCAACTAGTTGGGAGAAAAGGGGAGTGGTTTATCCTCCCTAGTTCCATGTTCACAAGCAGCAAGGTGAACATGCAGAAATGCTAGTGACAAGGATGGGTTGGATTTGGAAGCGTCTGATAGACCTGACCTTGCCTTGAGATCTACAGTTAAAACATGAACCTTTATCTTGGCAGTTAATTCTTCTTTTCCTGATGCCATTTCCTCCTGTGGAGTAGCTGTTCCTTCTCCATTAGTCTCCAAATGAGCTCAATTGGTTTGTGCACCAGAAGCTTGTAGAAGTGACCCAAGCAGGTTTTCAGAGAGAACAATAGTTATAAGTAGTTTTTCCTAAAGACTCATTATGTGCCAGGCCCTCTACTGATCACTTCACATACTTTATCTCATCTAATCCCACCACAGCCGAATGAGGAAGGTATTCCTATTATCCCCATTGTAGAGATGAGGTACTGAAGCCAGAAAGACTTGAAAGTTTACCCAGCCTCTAGGAGATGGAGTTAGGATTTCAACCTAGGCAGTTCATCTCCAGAATGTTGACTAGCTGCTGATGTGCAGGGCCCTGGTACAAACAGAGCCTGTCATTTTTACTGTACTTCTTTGGGAAAAGTTATCACATGTAGATTTCAACTTATTGGAGAGATTTGGTTGAAAAAATAATAAGAAAGTGTTTTACACTCTCCCCTCTAACCTTACTAGGAAATGTCCTCAGTGAACAGAGTTTGGAAGACACAGGCCACATATGCCTCATGAAAAGCCCTAAAATTTAAGACCTAAATCTATGTTTATTGTGTTACCCCTGCACTAGAGCGCATGTCATGTTATCTAGGAAAGTGCTTTTGGGGATTTTAGTGCCCTCTCTAGTTCTACTACCATTTCCTTCTTTTTATCTATTTACCTATTTCTTTATTTTCCATTATTGACCAATAATCACAGCCCTATAGAGTCATTCGTGATGCTACTTCAGAAATTTAGAGAGCCCCTGTAAAAAACCACTGCCAGGTTTAATCCTGTGAAATTGCTGGTAAGACGTTTTGTAATAAATTTCTTACAGCATTATTTAATATGTCAAACCAATATTTATTTCATATTTTTTTTGTGCGCGATACTATTCTAGGGGGGTAAAACAAAGAATTATATGACATGAGCCCCTTCCTCAGAGTGCTTGAAATTCAGTTGGGGAAGAGGACAAAGGTGTAATCACAGAAAGTTAAATGTTAGTTCAAAGCAGTAGTAGAAATGATAACAATAGTGCCTATGAGTAACAGGACATTTAAGGTGGTCTCAGAATAATTACCACAGAT
This sequence comes from Tursiops truncatus, assembly GCF_011762595.2. Lineage (NCBI taxonomy): Eukaryota > Metazoa > Chordata > Mammalia > Artiodactyla > Delphinidae > Tursiops > Tursiops truncatus. Next base: position 67,328,480 of record NC_047039.1, on the reverse strand, counting down.
GTTCAGAGAAAGCAGGAATCACATGGTCAGAAAAGCAGTGGGATTTTTTTTTTTAACATCTTTACTGGAGTATAATTGCTTTACAATGTTGTGTTAGTTTCTGCTTTTATAACAAAGTGAATCAGCTATACATATATCCCCATATCTCCTCCCTCTTGCATCTCCCTCCCACCCTCCCTATGCCACCCCTCTAGGTGGTCACAAAGGACCAAGCTGATCTCCCTGTGCTATGTGGCTGCTTCCCACTAGCTATCTATTTTACATTTGGTAGTGTATATATTTCCATGCCACTCTCTCATTTCGTCCCAATTTACCCTTCCCCCTCTCCGTGTCCTCAAGTCCATTCTGTCCGTCAAGCAGTGGGATTGAAGGTGCTTCTAGAACATGAATAGGATCTGCAGAATGACTGTAAAACACCCTGGCTGATAAACATGGCTTTACTCAAGGATTCGGGAAGACAAGAAGAGAGAGGGTAAAAGGTTGAGTGCATTTGTTTCCTATTGCTGCTGTAACAAATGACTGCAAACTTGGTGGCTTCAGATAACACAAATGTATTATGTAAAAGTCTGCAGGTCGGAAGTCCAAAATAGGTCTATGGCTAAAATCAGGGTGTCAGCAGAGCTGCATTCCTTCTGTAGACTCTAGGGTAGAATCTGTTTCCTTGGCTTTTCCTTGGCTCCTGGCCCCTTTCTCCATCTTCAGAGCATATTATTCCAACTTCTGTTTTCCAGCTTCTGTTTATCTCATCACATCTCCTTCTCTGACTCTGACCCTCCTGCCTTCCTTTTATAAGGGATTATGTTAGGCCCTCTGGAACTGTCCAGGCTTATCTCTAAGTGTATCATCTCTACACTAACTGAATCACATGTGCAAGGTTTCTTTTGCCGGGTAAGATAACATGATCACAGGATCTGGGGGGTAGAACCCAGACATCTGTGGGTGGGGGGGGGGGGGGGGGGGGAGGCATTATTCTGTAGATTTCGCTCAGCACCATGCTGAGGAGGTTTTTGAGTGATAGGCTTTGAAGTTTACCTGGTGCAACTTGAAACCATTGAACATTTCAATCTGGGAAGTGACATGAGCAAAGCACAGAGTAAAAGGGAGAGCAGTGGTTAGAAAAGTGGTTAGAGATAAGGAGACCAGTGCAGAGAGTGCTGAGTCAGTCACTGGACAGTGTGCATGTGGTGTGTCATCTTTGCCTGTCTGTATGTCAGTCATGTGTGGGTGTGACAGACCACCCACATGTCTGTCTACACTTGTACTTGTGAACACTGCCTGAGCTTGTTCCAAATGGATATTTGCCTAGCCATGGGAAAGCGGCCACCCGAGGAGACGTGCACCTCTTCCTGCCTCCCAGTATTCCTGTTAGAGCATGGGTGACGTGCAAGGATTTTGGTTTCTAAGTAATTGTCATTATACTTCAAAATATGGGACATTCAGAGAGCTGGGAGTTACCTCTCCAGACAACCATTCAGGTGTTCCAAGGGGGTTTCCCTACTTTAAGAAGATCTTTTAAAAAGTAGTCTGTGATGGGCTATTATACAAGCTGCAGTGATCTCCCAGAGAGACTGTTTCCTGGGGTGGCAGGGACTGTCACATAGTGGCAGCCAGGAGAAGTGATCTGATTAACAGGAAGTCTGAATGGTGTTCAGAGCAGAGCTGAGATGCTATTCATTAACTTGCCTCTCTATTGTTTTCCCTCTCTGTATTGTCCAAAATTTGAAATAAGTTGTCACACACAGTGAGTTTTTGTTCAGACACTGCTTTATTGGAATTAGCTGTAACTATGGCTCTACACGGGTTTGAAATTAGGCAAAAACAAAAAAAATCCCCAAATCCCAAGCATCAAATGAATTAGCATACTTGCAGCAGCCTGGGAAATTTTTAGAATTCTCACTGACATACAGGCAAAGGCTGGAGTTGCCTCTCTGGCCAAACAAATTCAGATAATTCAGGAGTGAGCAAGCCCAAATGGTTTATTAACTCATTTGGGGGTCCTGTTATCAGTGTAGTTGCTTATCTAGGGTAAAGCAATTAAGATGGGATCAGATAGCTGCACCCAACTGCCTAGTAAGACTTGATAACATGGAATTTTTGGAACAAAAGGGTGTGTTTTCAGCAACGGGAGAGAAAAATTATAATGTTGGTATTCAGACTTTGAGGAATTACAACACAATCTGAAAGGGATGGATGTTATGAAGTGAACATGTTCCCCCTTCCCAAGGCTGAATGGTATAGCAGAGTTATTTTGGTGGCTTTTAACCATTATGATGTTCAATAGCAAAGAAAGATCCTCAGAAATAAGCCCAGAAGTCTCCGAGGGAAAACATAAATATTCAGCATTGCTTTTAAAGACTTGCTGTTTTCTTTCTTAATTGCGTTTACCTTTTAAACAACAGCAAACAGAAGCCAGAAACTTGGCAGAGGAATGCTTTTTAAGGAGAATGTATTCCTTGGCTGCTAACTGAATATGCCTCTTTTTTTATTTGGTTCTTTTTCCTTTAAAAAAGAAAAAAGTGATACTTCCCATTTTCTTCATTCAAGAACATCTTGCCCTTCAGTCATCAAGAGTACTCAGACCTCAGAATGGGGTCCCAAGGAGGATAAGTCCAGGGATGTGTTTATTATTATTATTATCATCATTATTGTTATATTGCATGAAATTATAAGACTCAGGGTTTGGAGTATTAGACATATACTAGATTGATAGAAACATATGCATAAACAACTAATGACTATACAACATAATAAGGCATTTGTACTTAAAAACTCAGTATGGGAGTGTTATTATTTTCAAGAGCGATGACCTCTAGTGAATTCATGCACGTGTTTGCCACCTTTAAAGAGTTCCTCACCTCATACAGCAAACCCAAACAAACTACAAAGCAGTAGCAACCTATCCTTTTTGAACCCATTTCCCATGCTTGGGGTATAAGACAGAAGAGGAGGGCTTCCCTGGTGGCGCAGTGGTTGAGAGTCCGCCTGCCGATGCAGGGGACACAGGTTTGTGCCCCGGTTCGGGAGGATCCCACATGCCACGGAGCGGCTGGGCCTGTGAGCCGTGGCCGCTGAGCCTGCACGTCCGGAGCCTGTGCTCCGCAGATGTCTAGTTAGGTGTCTCATACATGGTATTCCGAATTTTCTGGTTGTTAAACCCTCTTCCCTGTGCACTCAGAGAATATCTCCACGGAAATGGGTTCAGAAAACAAACCACCATCTTTTTTACGTAACATCCCTTTACAGAGACTAACGCTTGGCAAGAGTGCTGAAGAACTAGAGGGGAACTTTTATATCGTAGTAGAGGAAAGTCTGTTTCCTAAATGGAAAAAGTTCTGCCTCTTCTTAATATATTTATGTGGACACCATGGACCAGTTGATGTTTGGGGAAGTTGGAGGAAGGGGGAGCAGGGTAGCTGCTAGGTTTGAAGACTTTGGGCCAAGTATTTGGATTATTGTGGGATTTAGAAAAACTGAGAGGAGTATTTATTGATGAACTATGAGCCTCTGCTAAATAATTTAAATATTCATTTCATTTAATCTTAAAACAAAGTATGAGGTTTACAGATATGGAAACTAAGGATTTGCAAGAAATTACCCAAATACATTATTGTTCCACAACCACTGAGTGACAAAGCTGGAGTTTGAATTTGGTCCTGCCAGAGGGCTTTCCACCTCAACAGTGTAAACACCTTGGGTAGTGGTAATACACTCAGGCCTACCTCTGAGATGTGTGTTCAGTTCCAGATGACTGCAATAAAGCAAGTCACATGAATTTTTTGGTTTCCCAGGGCATGTTAAAGTTATGCTTACACTATACTTTATTGTGTGCAATAGTATTATATCTTAAAAAAAGCAATGTATATACCTTAATTAAAAAAAATATTTTATTCCTAAAAAATGCTAACCATCATCTGAGCCTTCAGGAAGTTGTAATCTTTTTCGCTGATAGAAGGGCTTGCCGTGAAGTTGACGGCTCCTCAACAATGAGGGTGTTGTGGTTGCCGAAGGCTGGAGTGACTGTGGAAATGTCTTAAAATAAGACAACAGTGAAGTCTGCCACATTGATGGACCATTCCTTTCGCAAATGATTTCTCTGTAGCCTGAAATACTACAGAGCTTTTTAGCTACAGTAGAACTTCTTTCAAAATTGGGATCGGTCCTCTCAAACCGTGCCACTGTTTTATCAATGAAGTTTATGTACTGTTCTAAATACTTTGTTGTCATTTCAACAATCTTCACAGCATCTTCGCCAGGAGTAGATTCCATCTCAGGAAACCACTTTCTTTGCTCATCCAAGAAGCATCTACTCATCTGTTAAAGTTTTACCATGAGATTGCAGCAATTCAGTCACATCTTTAGGCTCCACTTCTAATTCTAGTTCTCTTGCTATTTCCACCACATCTGCAGTTATTTTCTCCACTGAAGTCTTAAACCCCTCCAAGGCATCCATAAGGGTTGGAATCAAGTTCTTCCAAACTCTTGTTGATGTTGATATTTTGATCTCTTCCATGAATCATAAATGTTCTAGGATGGTAAATCCATCCCAGGAGGTTTCCAATAGACTTTGCCCAGATCCGTCAGAGGGATCACTATCTATGGCAGCTATAGCCTTACAAAAAGTATTTCTTAAATAAAAAGACTTGAAAGTTGAAATGACTCCATGATGTTAGCAGGCATGAAAACAACATTAATCTCACTGTACATCTCTATCAGAGCTCTTGGGTGAGTAGGTGCATTGTCAACAGGCAGGAATATTTTGACAGGAATCTGGTTTTTTTGAGCAGTATATATCAACAGCAAGCTTAAAATGTTCAGCAAACCATGTTGTAAACAGATGTGCTGTCATTCAGGTTTTGTTGTTCCATTTGTAGAGCACAGGCAGAGTAGATTGATCATAATTCTTAAGCGCCCATGAGGATTTTCAGAATGGTAAATGAGCATTGATTTCAACTTAAAGTCACCAGCTACATTACCCTCTAACAAGAGAGTCAGCCTGTCCTTTGAAGCGTTGAAGCCAGGCATTGACTTCTCCTCTTCAGCTATGAAAGTCCTAGATGGCATCTTTTTCCAATAGAAGGTTGTTTCATCTACATTAAAAATCTTGTTTAGTGTAACCACCTTCATTAATGATCTTAGCCAGATCTTCTGGATAAGTTTCAGCTTCTACATCAGCACTTGCTGCTTCATGTTGCACTTTTGTGTTGTGGAAATAGCTGCTTTCCTTAAATCTCATGAATCAACCTCTGCCAGCTCCAAACTGTTCTTCTGTAGCTTCCTTACCTCTCTCAGCCTTCATAGAATTGAAGAGGATTAGGGCCTTGCTCTGGATTAGGCTTTGGCTTCAGGGAATGTTGTGGCTGTGGCTGGTTTGCTCTTCTACCCAGATCATCAGAACTTTCTCCATATCAGCAATAAGGCTGTTTCACTTTCTTATCATCTGTGTGTTTACTGGAGTAATACTTACAATTTCCTCCAAGAACTTTTCCTTTGCCTTCACAACTTGGCTAAGTGTTTGGTGCAAGAGACCTAGCTTTCAGCCTCTCAGCTTTTGATCACTAAGCTTAATCATTTCTAGCTTTTGATTTAAAGTGAGAGACATGTGACTCTTCCTTTCACTTGTACACTTAGAGGCCATTGTAGGATTATTAATTGGCCTAATTTCAAAATAGTAGTATCTCAGGAAGTAGAGGCCCAAGGAGTGGGGGATAGATGGGGAAAACAGCCAGTTGGTGGAGCAGTCAGAACACACTCAACATTTATGGATTAAAGTTGCTGTCGTATTTGCGCGGTTTCCACGCCCCAAAACAGTTACAACAGTAACATCAAAGTCACTGATCACAGATCATCGTAACAAATATAATAATAATGAAAAAGTCTGAAATATTGCAAGAATTAACAAATGTGACACGGAGACACACAGTGAACCAATGCTGTTGGAAAAATGGTGCAGATAAACTTACTCAATGCAGCATTGCCACAAGCCTTCAATTTGTAAAACACACAGTATCTGTGAAGCCAGGTGTTCCTGTACTTCCTAAGTGCTTACTGGTCTAAACGGGCCAGGTGTTCTGCTCTTAAATTGATGTTGTCATTGCAATTATACACAAGTGCAGTTTAAAAATAAAACTTCAAAAGTTAGAAGCATTTTTAATGTAAGAAGTAAACCATTAAAACTTTCATTCATTTAGATATGATATACATATAAATGCATATACATATCAATACATCCCTATCTTTAGTCAATGCTAAGTTCTTAGAGATTTTCAACATCTTTATCTCTGCATTAAAAGCTTGCTACAACTATTCCATTTGCCTTGCTAATATGTTGCTTTTTTTTTGGGTCTCTGTTGCTGCGCACGGGCTTTTCTCTAGTTGTGGGGAATGGGGGCTACTCTTCCTTGCGGTGCGCGGGCTTCTCATTGCTGTGGCTTCTCTTGTTGTGGAGCGTGGGCTCCAGGCGTACGGGCTTTAGTAGTTGGAGCATGTGGGCTCAGTAGTTGTGGCTTGTGGCTCTAGAGCACAGGCGCAGTAGTTGTGGCACACGGGCTTAGTTGCTGCTCAGCATGTGGGATCTTCCCAGACCAGGGCTCGAACCCTTGTCCCCTGCATTGGCAGGCGGATTCTTAACCACTGCGCCACCAGGGAAGCCCGCAAATTTATTTTTTCTTATTTTTTTCTATTTACTATCCTTAGGTAGAAATGTTGAATTAATTAACAAACCTTTCTGAGGTGAAAAATGTGTGTTTCTCTAAGTAGAGTCTTGGCTGTATTTATTCATGTGACTAAAAAATAAGATTAAATCCTAAAAGCTGTCCAAATTCTGCATTTATTTATATATTAAGTATATTATGTGCTATGCTCTTCTCAATATTGCCCAATTTCTTTATCTTTTTATTCTGAAAAGCTTATCTTGGAGTAAGCAAATATGTGTATCTTTCTGATTCTCAGTTGGATGCCCTTCAAGTAACGCTGCCAAATAGTACAATTAGAACCCTGGGAGTGCCTCTGATATGAAAACTCATTCAGTAGATATTAGACCAGTGAGTAATTGGCATTGGCCACTGAAAGGTTGTCAGAGATAATGATACACTGTCACTCTCACTATTGTTATACTTTTCCAGTATACCAAATATATTAGATGCCAATTAATAATCATGGAGCTGCCCCCCAATGATCTTGCAGTTACCCATTGAGCTTGTTATATTAATTTGAAAAATGAGACTCGAAGAATTGACAAAGACTATTCACAGAAAAGAAACATGGTAACTCAGAATTCACAGGCTTCATTCTATAGGAAATTTTCACCAGTCATGAAAGATATATGCAGAGTCACCATCTTAGTGAGCTAGTAGAGTACTATCAGACACCCTGGAATAGTAGTGGTCAGAAATCATGGATTCTGGTTCTAGCATAATCCCTGATTTTCTGTGTGACCTTAAATAAATCACTTCTCTGGGTTTCAAGTTTCCCACCTGTTAACTAGGAAGATATAATGCCATTCCATTGTAGGTATAAAAGTACCATGAAGATCAAGTGAAATAAAATATATAAATATGAATTTAAAAGTGTTAAGAACAAGAGAGATGTTAACTGCTACTGCTACTATAATTATGTAGCCATGTGGAATAGTGAAGATATCTAAAGACAGGAGTATGAAGTATAAATATAAATAAAGATAATTAGATGAGGTAAGGGAACTAAATAAGCCAAAGAATATTCCTCATTCTTCCTGTAATGTCTTCTGCAGTGCAGAAACAGCCTCCAAAAAAAGACTACTCCCTAACTTTAAAAAAATTTTGATAGCTAAAGGCAGAGGGATGTTACATAGGAAAAAGAAGAATGTGATTGTCACTTGTTTTCAATCACTCTACTTCAAGCAAAAAAGAATGTAATATAGGGAATTAGAGGCTGATATAACTGTTGGAAGGGCTGCAGAAACAAAGGTCAGGGGGAGAATGCCGCTGGTTTTCAGGAACTCCAGAAGTGCAGGAAATACAGAGAAGCTGTTGCTGATGATCTTTAATTGCCGGCAATTCCCGAGTGACTTGCCACTGCTCACGTAATAAGCCCCAGGCAAAATCTGCTCTAGGCATCTGTCAGTGTTCGCCTGGCTGCTGCTGGAGAATGCAGGCTTCTCCTCTTCTGTGCTCCAGCTTTCCTGCAAGGATTCCCACTGGCATAATTCAAATTGGAACCTAAAGGGCGAGGAATCCCAGGAAGTGTGGGTACCAGGCTTCTCCCCAAGGATGGGAGTGATGTGCAGTTGACAACACAAGCTGACACACTCCTGCTCTTCAAAGCCATTTCCTTAATAACACTTGCATGAAAAGACTAGAGTTAGAAAGCAAGGATCTCAAATGTTAAATCAGAATTATTTGAGAGTGAGAAACTAGACTATTTCTGTACTCTCTCATATGTTATACTATTGCCACAATTCTAAGTTTCCAACAATTAGGAGTTGCACCATTAATTTAATAAGAGCTTTTCAAAAAAAAAAAGCAACATAAAAAGTACACATCCAATGGAAGACTTGCCCCCTCCCAAGTCACTGTTGTTCATAGTACAGAGATTAGTCTCAGAGATAAGGAAATAGGATGTTACTGTGATATTGAGGGGGGTTCTAGTGGGAGGAAGTTGGAAATCCCTTATCCTTCTCACATCCTTCTACACACTGACAACTGATCCTTTAATCAAATTGGGTCAGGATCAAGGCGTTTTCTTCTTCCACTAAAGAGGCCTGGTGGACATGCTCAAGGATGTATCATAGGGGTAATGGAGAGAATGTCACTGTCCTGGGCAGAGAAGGAAGGGGGACCAGGGAGTGTCACAGTCTCTCCGTACATGGACTTCCTTACATTATGCTAGGGAGAAGTAGCTAGTTGTCTCTTTCTCTCTGGTTTCCTTCTGCTCCCTTCTGACCTTTGTGCCCATGTGACCAGGGTAGAGGTGACCCATTTCCTCCTGGAAGAAGCCTGGTCTTCTCTGTATATTTCTTTTTGGGATGCTATTTCTTCAGGGACGTTCCTGATGCCCCAGCCTCAGAAGATCTACCGAAGTTTCTCTAAACTAAATCTACTATAGGCGTTTCAGAAAATGTTTCCTCCATCTTCCTCTTTGAGCTCTTGGACTGGCCCTGGATGAGAGCCTTTGCAGTGGTGTGGCTGAGATTTGGGCTTGGGCCCACTGGCGCCCTCTACTCTGGCTTGTGGTCTTTTCAGTCCACCTTGTTTAGGCCATAGTGGTTCTACCCAGGGCCTCTTCCACCTCACTGGAGAGTTCTGCATTGGAGTTTAGTGGTTATGTATATATAAATTTCCTTTGGAAGCTGGTAAAGAGCGATGGCCAATTTATGACCTAGATTCTTGGACTCTTGGCCAAATTCTGTGGTGATCTCACTTTGCGTTGAATAATGCCATGTTTATTGCCTAGAAAGTAATTTTAAGTATTTTAGCATATAATCAGTGTTGAGCACCTGGCATATGTTGCCTGTTATCAGAAGTAGAAGTCCAAACACTTCTGCGTACTGCATTTTGATATTAGAGTTGCCAAGGAAAACACAATGATGTCAAGTACTGGATGGAATAGTGTTTTACTTAATAAAGAAGAGACAGAGCAATACCAGCTTCAGTAGTTTGGCATCCATCACCCATGGTGCCTACCTGCACCCCAGTTGTGACACAGAACAGAAACCCCATCCCCTCCCTGGAAGGGACAGGTAGAGCTGTGGAGCTGACCAGGTGCCATATGACACATACACTTAAGCAGAACAAAGGAGTTCACATCGAGTCTGAAACAGAGAAAGATGCTCTTCTTTCTCAAGTCCAGCACAGGCTTTGAGGATTTTTTAATTTTCAGTGAGAATGTATTCTAGACCCAAGGCCTACCCTGTGCAGCTAACAGGGTTGAAAAAAACTACATATATAGAACTATTTTCCTAACAATCAGGATTTTCAAAAAATGTATTTCCTGATTTCTGAAAAGAGTGTATATGTACTCATAAAAATGCTTGATAATGTCACAGATTTTTCTGGAAATGGTATTGTGTCCTACTTTGATTTTTTTTGAGACCAGAAGAAGATTATTACCTGCAATAATCTTCTCGAGGGCTGATTGGTTCACTCTGAACTAGGTTTCACTTTGGAAGAATATCTATGGACACCCTGCCCCAATCATAAATGCTAACATGACAGCCTTCTCATCAGAGCCTAAGCTGGTTAGGTGACCTTGAGAAGCAAAAGCACTTTGAAATTGGGTGACCAGTGCATGAAACATTGTCAGGCAAACTCCCCACCATGGGAAAAGAAAAGAGAATATTTGGGGGTCTGTCATAGACCTTGTCTTTTATTTGTGCCATAGAAGTTCTGTTGAGCAGCAATGAAGCATGAAACATTTGGGGTCCCAGAGCTATGGACCAGTATTCAATTTTAGCCAATATATCCTTTTAACCAGAAAAGAAGCACACATTTTTGAGGTTATTTCTGTTATTTGGGTCAGTAGAGAAACCATTTTTTTTAGTACTTGGCATGGTTGCAGGAAAAATGGTTTGAATGCTTTATCATTTCTTTGCTGAGTTTAGTTCAACTTTGTCACTTCTTTGCTTTAAAATTCCTTCAGTGGCTCTCCCTTATTTTCTGGATAAAGTTCAGATTTTTTCACATGACTTGACTAGGACTTTCAGTAACTGGTTCCTCCTTGCCTATCCAGATTCATCTTCCAGTGACCTCCCACAGGCTGCAGCTCCACTACAGCCTGACGAAGCTATTGTCATTTCCTCCGACACTCATGGTCACCTGCTAACCCCTCTGTCTAGCTTCCTATCTCCCCTAATCCCCTCCCTCCCTTCATCTTTCAGATGAATTGCTACTTAACCTTCAGGAGAACAGACTTTAAGTGCCTCCATAAATTGGCCATGTCGTATTCATCTCCAAACTCCTGGTGCCTATCAGAAAATTGGTACATCAGAGGTGCTCAGAAACAATCAGTGTATCTGAAATGAACTTTATAATTGTACATTTTCAAGAGTCTTCTGCTTAGGTAATGTGAACAATTACTAGAAATTGCTCATTTAATTTCCGTGACATCTCACTAGCAAGAATCTCTTCATTACCAAAGTCCCTATTAAGAGCTGTATTATGAATTCCACATATAAAAATGTGTCCTGGGCTTCCCTGGTGGCGCAATGGTTGAGAGTCTGCCTGCCGATGCAGAGGACACGGGTTTGTGCCCCGGTCCGGGAGGATCCCACGTGCCGCGGAGCGGCTAGGCCCGTGAGCCATGGCCGCTGAGCCTGTGCGTCCAGAGCCTGTGCTCCGCAACGGGAGAGGCCACAACAGTGAGAGGCCCGCATACCACAAAAAAATATATATATATGTCCTAACACACCATTTAAGAATTCTACAAATTGTAGTTGTAGGAGTGAGACCATCCCCTGTCTATGGGTTCAGGCTATAAGATGAGCAATAGAACTTTGCTGCTAAAGAAAGGTGTGCTTTCATTAGTGCCACAAGTTCCATCAAATATTAGAATCTTAGTTGAAAGACTGTGAGCAAATCTTTTAAGGAAGCAATCTGGGTTCATTGATGGTTAGGAGATGATGCTTTTCTTTTCAGGGCATTGCATTTGTTTTCTGGAGGTAGAATCAAGGCTTCTTGGGTTGTGGATCCCAGGGAGCCTCCTGACCTTGAGCATTTTGGTCTGCCCTGGAGCAGCCATTTTTAGCACAGAGTCAGCCCATAGGTTTAGGGGAAAGCTTTGTTCAACTGATCAGTAATTCTAGAAGGCTGAAGTGCAGTGAAACAAGTCACAGCTTCTTTGAATGTGTATTAGTTGTTTTGCTTGTTTAAATAGAATTCCATCCTCATTACCAAAACATTTGTCATGTTGAGTGCTATTAGGAAACAGAAAAGAACAAGCAGCCCTTCCAGAAGACATTCCTTTAGCTCTGCAAAATCTGTATATCCCTGGAAGTTACTGCAGAGACTCAAGAACAGACTGTATAATGGAAATATTATCAATGAGCTTCACTGCCCTTGGGTATGTAAGCAACAGTACTCACATTCTGTCCTATTTCTCAAATTCTAGAAGGATCATAATGGTTTAATATGCCTGATTTACAGAGTGTGTTTAGTGAGGAGAAGCTAGTAATGTAATAAAATAAAATAGAATATGTTATATTTTAAAAGATTTAGTTTACCTCTTAATGTTGTACCTATATTTTCTTTGATCTTTTACATACATAATATATATTTCATGCCAAACTCCTCTAATCCATAATTTGATTATTTACAGCATAATAGAATGTTGTCAAATGTACTTTTTTCTTTTTTTTTTGATTACCTTGGTCATATGGTTCACCAATTTAGAGAGTTACTTATATTCAACTGAAAATTACTCAAGAAGTTTATCATCATTATTTGTTGACATTCTCTCTTTCCACCTATTCAAACGTAATTCTTCATTAAGCATCTACTAAGGATGAATCCTGAGATGCAATATCTAGTCATTGTTTCCACAAGCTAAGTTGGTTAAATCATAATATGTTTTTTTTTTTTTTTTTTTGCGGTACGTGGGCCTCTCACTGTTGTGGCCTCTCCCATTGCGGAGCACAGGCTCCGGATGCGCAGGCTCAGCGGCCATGGCTCACGGGCCCAGCCGCTCCGTGGCATGTGGGATCTTCCCAGACCGGGGCACAAACCCGTGTCCCCTGCATCGGCAGGCGGACTCTCAACCACTGCGCCACCAGGGAAGCCCCAAAATATGTGCTTATAAGAGATCAGGAGAACTTGAAGGCTGAATAATTGAAAAATAAATTAAATAAACCACAAGGTATATGTGCTATGAGAACAAACTTCAGTGCAGTCTGGAGAGGCTGCATAAGATTTAATAGGCCTTTTCAGATTTTTAATTTCAGTCAATTCATGGGTCATGCTGTTGGCTTTCTCCTCCTCTCTTCATCTTCGTTAATTCCATTTGCTTTAGAACGTGTCTGTCTGGTAACTGTGGAGGAACCCCCATTCTCAGTGCTTCAACTCAAAGAATCCTGTTCCCTGAAAAGGATGCCTTTTCCAAAGGATTCCCATGTAATAACAGGTGGTCTCAGTTCTCTTTGTTCTCAACCAGCTTATTTTTCCTTCTGTGATACTGTCAGGAGCCTACAATTAATATATCACCCAAATCCATGAAAATATTGAGGAGGTTTGACCATCAATTTTTGATGGACCAAGTTAAAAATGTTACCACAGCCACTTGAAAAATAACACCACGAGTGTGTGACAATGCTTTATTAAGAGCAAATAGAGAGTTCTTTGAAAGGTTTTTTGAAACTACAAATCATGTTCTGGTGTGAATTTAAATACATCTGTACTGTGGCATTATTTAAAAAGAAAGCCGTTTTGCTAGTTAAATACTTTCTAAATTGTTTAAATAAGGCAGCTTTAAGAAGGTTTTGATAGAAATTGCAATACCACATAGACTTTGCCATCTCTATTTAAGAGAAAGACAATGACTGCACAGGGAGCATTTCAGATTTTTTTTTTTCCAAATCTTAGTAAACAACATATGAACAACTCATCAGTCAGGCCAAAGTGAATTGCATTAGTATCCTTCCCAACTGCAGTGCCAAGTTAGCCTTTGGGGAGCTTCCACGTGTCACATGGACTCCGTAACAGGAGTCAGTTTGTCCTATAGCTTAGGCACGGGAAAGAAAAGCAGACCTCGCTTGGCTAAGGCAGTGACTCCCATGTCACAAATGAAGATGAGTCCCATTACTAGAAATAAGAGAATGTTGAATTTCTTCTGGAAACCTGCATCATTCTCTTTTTTTTTTCACTTTTTTTTAAAAAATTGAATTGTCGTTGATTTACAATGTTATGTTAGTTCCAGGTGTATAGCAAAGTGATTCAAAGTGATTCAGTTTTATATATGTATTTATATATTCTTTTTCAGCTTCTTTTCCATTATAGGTTTATTACAAGCTATTGAATACAGTTCCCTGTGCTCTACAGTAGGTCCTTGTTGTTTATCTGTTTTGTTTTTTTTTAACATCTTTATTGGGGTATAATTGCTTTACAATGGTGTGTTAGTTTCTGCTTTATAACGAAGTGAATCAGTTATACATATACATATGTTCCCATATCTCTTCCCTCTTGCGTCTCCCTCCCTCCCACCCTCCCTATCCCACCCCTCCAGGCGGTCACAAAGCACCAAGCTGATATCCCTGTGCTATGCAGCTGCTTCCCACTAGCTATCTACCTTACGTTTGGTAGTGTATATATGTCCATGCCTCTCTCTCGCTTTGTCACAGCTCACCCTTCCCCCTCCCCATATCCTCAAGTCCGTTCTCCAGTAGGTCTGTGTATTTATTCCTGTCTTACCCCTAGGTTCTTCATGACATTTTTTTTTTCTTAAATTCCATATATATGTGTTAGCATACGGTATTTGTCTTTCTCTTTCTGACTTACTTCACTCTGTATGACAGACTCTAGGTCTATCCACCTCATTACAAATAGCTCAATTTCGTTTCTTTTTATGGCTGAGTAATATTCCATTGTATATATGTGCCACATCTACTTTATCCATTCATCCGATGATGGACACTTAGGTTGTTTCCATCTCCAGACTATTGTAAATAGAGCTGCAATGAACATTTTGGTACATGACTCTTTTGAATTATGGTTTTCTCGGGGTATATGCCCAGTAGTGGGATTGCTGGGTCATATGGTAGTTCTATTTGTAGTTTTTTAAGGAACCTCCATACTGTTCTCCATAGTGGCTGTACCAATTCACATTCCCACCAGCAGTGCAAGAGTGTTCCCTTTTCTCCACACCCTCTCCAGCATTTATTGTTTCTAGATTTTTTGATGATGAAACTTCAAAGCTTCTGCACAGCAAAGGAAACCATAAACAAGACCAAAAGACAACCCTCAGAATGGGAGAAAATATTTGCAAATGAAGCAACTGACAAAGGATTAATTTCCAAAATTTACAAGCAGCTCAATAACAAAAAAACAAACAACCCAATCCAAAAATGGGCAGAAGACCTAAATAGACATTTCCCCAAAGAAGATATACAGACTGCCAACAAACACATGAAAGAATGCTCAACATCATTAAGCATTAGGGAAATGCAAATCAAAACTACAATGAGATATCATCTCACACCAGTCAGAATGGCTATCTGTTTTATATATAGTCTTGTGTATCTGTTACTCCCAGACTCCCAGTTTATCCCCCCACCACTTTCCCCTTTGATATCCATAAGTTTGTTTTCTATGTCTGTGAGTCTGTTTTTGTTTTTTATTTATGAACACCCATCGTATCATCTTCATAATATATTTCCTTAAAATCCTTCATTGGCTCCCCTTCATTGTCTTTAGGATTAAGTTCAAACTCCCTGTCATGGTGAAGTCCAAGTCCTTCCAGGATGGCATCTCCCACCCCCAACCTCTGTAGTCTAGCTCACTCCCTCTCCCTGAAGCTGCAGCCATATGAATCTTGTGTGTGTCCACACTCACCACGCTCTCCAAATGTGGCTATATCTTCTTAGAACACTGTGCCACCCTACCTAAACCATTCCATTTGTCCCTACCTATTTATCCAGACTCACCTCATGAGTTACCTCCTCCATGAAGCCTTTCAGACATATTGGACCACTTTTGGCACCTACAGGACTAAAGTAATATAACTATTACTTTTCTGTTTAATTCAACTAGATTGTAAGCTATTTATGGGAAGAAATGTCATCATATTTATCACTGTATTCTCAGTGTTCAGCATCATGTTCAGCACAGCACATTAGAAAAACACTTCTTTTTAAAAACACATTTTGAAAGAACTCCCCCCATCTAGTTAATTAACCTATCCATCACCTCACATATTTATCTTTTTTTTTTTTTTTTTTTTTTTGGTGAGAACATTTAAGTTCTATTCTCTTGGCAAATTTCAGTCCCCACAGTTTGTTTATTTTATAACTGGAAGTGTGTACCTTTTGACCCCCTCATTTTACCCACCTTCCAAATGCCCCACCCCCATCCCTGGCAACCACAAGTCTGTTCTCTGTATCTACGAGGTTGGTTTTTTGCTGTCATTGTTCTGTTTCTTTTAATTCCACATATAAAAAATAAGATCACACTTCAGTGGAAGATTTTGAAAATAGAAATACAAAAATGTATTTTTATAAAGGTGAATTGAGTTTTTTAGTTTATTTGATTATAGAAGTAATACAGGCTAATTGTAGAAATGTAATGCAAATAATACTGAAAATAAAAAGAAAATAAAAATTATCCAGATATAGCCACCATTAATATTCTCTATTATATTCTCTGTCCTTTTTAATGCAAAGGTATTTTTAGAGAATATATTAGATATGCTATTTGTGTAGTTGTGTAACCTTCATTTTAAACTTCATTATGGCCTACTTTCTCAGTCAATAAATGTAGATGATGATGAAAATAGTCCTTAATGTGAAAAGATACTTTTCTAAGTCTTTTACATATATCAACTCATGTAAATTTCAAAACAGCCCTATTGTAGATTGTCATTATCTTCATTTTATAGGTAACTAAAATACAGAGAAATTATGTAACTGGCCCAAGGTCACATAGCTACTAAGTAGCTGAACCTCAGTTTGAGCCTAGACAGTTTTGCTCTAAATTTATGTCTAGAACCACTGGACAACACTATCATCCATCTTCAATCTTATTTTTATGGATGCACAATTTAAAATTGTAAGCATGAACTTTATTTAACAGTTCCCTTATTGTTGGACATGGAAGCTATTTTTCTAGCATTCAGTATGATAAACAATGCCACAATAAATAGCTTTGTGCAATTTTTTTTTTTTTTTTTTTTTTTTTTGGTACGCGGGCCTCTCACTGTTGTGGCCTCTCCCGTTGTGGAGCACAGGCTCCGGATGCGCAGGCTCAGCGGCCATGGCTCACGGGCCCAGCCGCTCCGTGGCATGTGGGATCTTCCCGGACTGGGGCACGAACCGGTGTCCCCTGCATCGGCAGGCGGACTCTCAACCACTGTGCCACCAGGGAAGCCCTGTGCAATTGTTTTTGTACAATTACCTATTTATTGCCTTATGATAAATACCCATCTTCAATTTGTTCTTTTCTCTTTGGACACTGTACTCCTGCTACATGTGCTTCTTGTTAATTCTACAGACTCAGAAAGTCCTTCCCTGACTACTGTATCTAACTTAATCCCTACCTCTGTTATTCATTATCATTGCTTGCAGTGCATTTCATTCAAAGCACCAAAGTTCTGATAAAACATACATCTGATGGTCTACATATTTATTACTGCCTCCTTCACCCCCAGTGGCCTATGAGCTCCATGAATCCATAGGTCATGTCTATTTTGTAGAACACTGCTTGCCCAGGGTTTGATTCCATGCTCAGCCTATGGTAGATATTTAAATACTAATTGAAGAACAAATAAATTTGAGTATAATTGCTGAGTCAGGTAGATGTCATGAAAATTTAAGCTAAGAGCATTACAGTTTCTTTCCCTAAAACCACAACATAGAGAAAAATTCCAGAATCAGCAAAACAGTAGATCAGTCTGTAGTAAGGATATAATATGATCATACCTTTGAAGCAAAAAAGTCAGCATCTTCCTGCATTAGTTACCACTCTTGGCAATAGGGCAGATGGTTTAAGTAGTTCAGGGAAATCTGTGTCAAAAGTGGCTCCAGGTCCAATGTCATGTTGTGAATTCACTGGAAGCAGGGATTATCTTTTGGGCTGGCCACTTACTGTGAGTAGTGTCTGGAATACCAACTGCTGAGAGCAGCAGAAATACTCTTTGCTGCTTGTAAATTCCTAACAGGGTCATGTTTGTTTAATAGTCTCTCAACTACCCAAGCCATGTTTTTGAAGACAGTCTCTTCAATTGTTAATAGATTCATTCATCTTTAACCTGCAACCCAGCCCACTGGTCACAGTTTCAATTTTTTATCGACATAACCAAACCAGAAAGCATGTTAAAAAAAACCTATTTCAGCTGTCAAAAGCCTCTTTATTTTTCAAGCTTAATGTTTCATTAGAGAAAAAGACAAGGAAGGCATACAGTTGGAACTGTTAAAGTATATTTTATTTTCTGCAGTGTTCACATTGGCACAAATGATTCAAAAATGTACCTCTCTAGTGTTTCCCAAGATTAAAAAAAAATTCTTTTAAATAATTTATATTTGAGAAGGATTCTAAAGGAAGAATATTCTTTCAAATCCAGGAGAGGAAAAACTGTGTGTGATTTGAACGTAAGCCAAGAAGGTATATTCATTAGCTGGAACCCTTTTATGACAATGAAGAACAGTTTAGTGTTCTATCTGAAGGCAAGAAAGGCTTTTGAGGCTGAGAATAAATATGTAGGAGCTGTATCCTGGATAATACTAATACTGTTATTTATTTATTTATTTTTGCGGTACGCGGGCCTCTCCCTGTTGTGGCCTCTCCCATTGCAGAGCACAGGCTCCGGACGCGCAGGCACAGCGGCCATGGCTCACAGGCCCAGCCGCTCCGTGGCATGTGGGATCTGCCCGGACCGGGGCACGAACTCATGTCCCCTGCATCGGCAGGCGGACTCTCAACCACTGCGCCACCAGGGAAGCCCTAATACTGTTATTTATAAAATCAAGTTATGTTAAGGAGTTTGGTGGTGTTTCTGTGCATTCTCATAAATATAAAGAAAAGCAGGAACAACTTAAGTGTTTACAAGAGATATATCTTATAATAGTAATTTTTCCCTATTTACTGTCCCTACAAAAGGCTTTGGAGGAAGTATGGGAGACTTAGGTATACCTGTATGTGCTAACAGTAAAAGTAAAACTTAAAACCCAAGCTGCAATCATGCATTCTCCTGCAAAATACTCACAGACATGCTGTACTGTCATTATTCTCACACATACACCCAATCTTCCTGCCCCCCACGCACCCCTGGCTCAGTTTCAAACATAAATGTCATGAAAACAACTTGCAGTCACTAAAAACGATGTCATGGAGCCTCCAGAAGTAGGTCATCCTTCCTTACTGTCGTCCCCTCCCCCCCTCCAAACGCTGAGCAGGCCTGCAGAGCCAAGATAATTTTCTAATTCCACTTTGAATGGAAACAAAAGGAAGTGCAAGACAGTCTTTTATAAAAGACCCCCTTACTCCCCTCCATTACCAGAGGATAGTTCTCTAAATTACAAAAGAAAAAAAAAGTGAATGCAGAATAAAAATAGTGAATGCACTTGATTTCTAAATTGGAACTTATAATTCTTTGAAAAACTTTGGAGACAGGCAGTTATTTGTAAAATGAAGGGTGGGGATAGTTATTTATAAAATAAAAAAGAGAGAGCACAGGCTTTTGACTTAGAAAAACCTCAGTTTAAATCTTGGTGTTGCTTTATACAAGATATCCAAATACCCAATAAATAGGTGTTTAATTTCATTAGTCATCAAGGAAATGCAAAGTAAATCCACGATGAGATACCACTCTACCCCTCGAGAATGGCTGCAATGAAGAAGACAAAGTAGACTTTCCATATTCTCATGGGGAGTACTTATTTACAACTAATCTCTGTTTTACGCTATATTCTAAAGCTGACTATATTAATACCTTATGAGCCAGAAATTCCACTTGTAGATATATACCAAATAAAAATGTGTATACATGTTCACCAAAAAGCATTGTTGAAAGGTTTATAGCAGTACTATTAGTAACAGCTTAAATTTAGGAACTACTCAAATGTGGATCAGCAGTAGATTGGATATATTAGTTGCGGTAAATTTACAGATAAAATAACATACAACCATAAGAATAAAGGATTTTTATCCACATATAACAACAAATACAAAGTTTAGTAGAAGAGGCCAGATACAAAAGGTTATACATTGTGTGATTCCTTTTATATAAATTACAAAAACAAGAAAGACTCTTCTGTGTGTTAGAAGTCAGACAGTCAGTAGTGAAGGGTTTGGGGATATGACTGGAAGGGAGCATGAGCAGAGCATTTGGGTGCTGGTAATCTGTTCCATGGTTTGGATGCTGGTTACATGAGTGTTTTCAGTGTGGGAAAATCTATCAAGCTATACATAAATTTTAATAGCTTTTAGAAATTCTAGTGCCCCCAATAACTAGCTATGCATCCTTGTATATGATTAGTACCCACCCTTGTGCCAGTATTCTGAGAGCTTTATAAATAGTGATGCATTTAATCATCACCCTGGAAGATAATTATGATTATTATCACCCCGGTTTTACAGAAGAGGAAACTGATGCATGGAAATGTATGTAACCTGCCAGAGACCCCGTGGCTGGTCCATGTTGGAGCTGGGTTTCCGATTCTGCCTGCCTCTCTACAAATTCAGTGTTCTTACCACTACACTGCTCTGCTTCCGGAGGCACTTAATATCTATGAACTACCATTTTCCCTTTTATAATGTCAGCATAATAATACATCAGAAGTTGCACTAAGGATTAAGTAACATATCATTTGATGTAATATAGTCATTCCTCGGTATTTGCGGGTGACCCCCTGCAGATACCAAAATATATGGATGCCCAGGTCCCTTACAGTTGGCCTCCGCATCCGTGGATTCAACCAACCAAGGATCAAATCCATGATTGGTTGAGTCTGCGGCCACAGAACCCTCTGAAGAGGGCCAAATGTATATGACATTTGTCTAGCTCACAAGGTGTTTAACTAACATTAACTAAAAGCATGTCTGCTCCACCTTTCTGACCAGAGTTGACCCAAGATCTTCCTAGTTCAGGGTCAACAAAGTTTATTATTCACATACTTCCCTCTCCCTTTTCTGGTCCTGTTGGACCCCGTGTCCTCAACACTCTGCTCCATTTCTCTCTTCCTCTGTACCTCTCCAGGCAGTTCTTACTAACTAGGGCTGCCCTGCCTGAATAGTACAGAACCTCCCTCAATTTTAAATTTAATTCAGAATTACCTTGCTCTATATTTTAGGGTTGCTAATGGTTGCCAAGTGATAATAACTCATCTAATTAATATTATTCCACCAAACAAGGAATTTACATTTTAACAATACTCAGTCATAGCCAAATAAAGAAACCTAATGTTGAAAATTTCAAGCCAGGAACTATACAGGGAAACATTTTGGGTTGGGTAGTGTTTTGTAGTAATAAGAATAACATTTCTTGGCATTTTACGTTATCCACATTAGTTTATGTGGCCATGATTTCACTGAATCATCACAGCAGTCTAGCTGGGTAGGTAGTATTTTGGTCATTGTAAGATGAGAAAGCTGATGTTTAATGTATTTAAATGTATTTATTTGACAAATATATAGAGAGTAACTACCCTGTACCAAATATTGTTCTGGGTCCACAAGATCTTACATTCCTGAGAGAGGAGAGTGATCGTACACAAATAACACACAAGACAAGTATATAAAGATAATTTAAATGTAAGTTAATGCTATGAAAAAGGAATAAAACAGAATGGTAAGATAGAGACCAGCAAGGCTGGGGCAGGAACTCTATTTTGTCCTGAGAAATTCAAGGCGGAGTCTCCTGGGCCTTCTCACTTTCTTGTAAACAGTGTTTCTCCACTTTGGCTGCACGTTAGAATACACTGCGAGCTTTTAAAAAAGTACCTCTGTCCGTGCTTCACCTGCAGAAAGACTTTTTAATTAGGCGTAATACCTTTTAAAGCAAAAAACGAATGAGGCCCAAAGAATGACAGCACTTGCTTTTGTTGTTGCTTTCAATTTAATACAAAACATGAACATGCCTACATTGATTTCTGATCCCTCACCTAGTTTTTATTGAGGCTTTTCTGTTGGTTTTTCCCCCATGAGCAGAGTAATCTGTCTCTATGCAATGGAAGAAGATAAAACCTTCCAAACATAAATGAGCATAAACATTTCCTTGCAAACCACAAAAGATTATTGTTAAAAGTTTAAAGTTCAAGGGCTTAATGTCATCTTCCTGAACATTTTAATCAAGAAATCTTTGAAAAGACTGAAGGGAAATATGAAGTTATAATTTTTCTACTAAGTGTCTGTTAATCTACTGCTGGTATACGCTGTCCATATGGAGGAATTTGAATTGGTGTCAAAAGACATTATCATCCACCTTTACCCATTAAGGTATGAGGGGTGTTTGTGGAGAAGGAAAAGGGCAAGTCTTTACAGGGAGAATCTAGAATAACCCTTCCTTTATGATCTCATTCCTTGAAGAAAAAAAGAGATAAGAGAAAAAGAGAAGGAGAAAAAGGAAAGAAAGGAATGAGAAAATAAGGAAAGTGAGAGTGTGGAAATGAAGGAGGGATGGGGACTCTGGTCTAAAGTGATGGAGCCGACTCAAAAGTCAGAAGACAAAATAAAGGTACGTTAGAGAAACACACGCCTTGCTCCAAGGCTGCTTTTCACTTAGGCTTGTGGCTTTCTTTTTGCTTAATGAAGGCAGGATTGTTCAAGCAGGGTGGTCATTCATGATGCTGCTCCGTGTTTTCTCTTCTCTGCTTTTCATTCATCCACCTCCAGCCCTCCAAGTACTTCCTTTTCTGTACTGCCAACTAGAGCAGAGGCCAGATTGAGCTTTCTTCTCTGGTACTTGTATAACTACTGTGGAGTCAATTTTTTTACGAAAAAAATTACTTTGAAATCATCATCACCATTGTAATTACTCATGCACAATAACATTATTATTCAGTATCAGACATTTTTAGAGACTTTGAGGCCTATACAAAATCTTTTAACCAAATGGTAAGGGGTGTTTTTTTTTTAGTTTAATAGAATGAAAAAATGGCTTAACTTGGAAGCATAGGTTAGTAACTATGACCTTTGTTTGCCATTAGCTAGGATTTTGGTCATAAGTTAAGAGGATTTGCACACAGTCAATAAAAATAACTCCTAACCCAGTAAAACAAATATTCCCTCAGTCCTTTAGGGAAAGTTAACTCAGGTTATTGAACGGGTGTAAGAAACCAACCATACAGGAACTATGTGTTATGTAATCAAAGCATTTTGTGTCAGAAGTTTTACTGAGTATCATGGGTAAATGCAGTGGCAGTCATACTTTCAATTTCTACATTCATGGTATTTGTGATCTAAGTCTTGAGAAAGTTTTCATGGAGTTAAGCCATGTAAGTTTTGTGTCTAGAAGTTTCTAAATATGTAAAGAAATCCAAATGTGGTAAGAGATTTCTTCAGCCAACATCTGTCAGTCACCTCCTGTGAGCCACCTTGTCTCATCCAACTCATGACCCCTTGATGTGGGCATTATCATCCCTGTTTAACAAATGAGGACACTATGGGTCACATAAGTTAAGTGACTCAGCAAAATTCCCACAGTTAGTAGGCAGTAGAACCCACATAGGGACTCAGATCTTGGACTCCACAAAGACAAAAAACTCCTTTCCATTTTACCACATGATCCTAGTTAAAAAACATTTATAGTGGGCCAGGTACTTGTTACATTAGCTCCTCTTTAATCTCCAAAATCAGTGGTTCTCAAACTTTGGTGACTATGAGGATCACCTGAGAACTTGATGAAACTACAAATGCCCAGGCTTTGTTCTCCTTTAATTAGTTTGACCTCTGTGTTCTTCATTAACTCCACTGAAATTTGAGAAACACTGGTCAAAGCCATCCATATTAGAGATGATCTACAGAGGTTAGTACAATAATTTGCCCAAAGGCAATGCTGGAGCCATTGGTGGAGCTCCAGATGGGAGCCAGGACTCAACCCCAGTCTGATCCCAAATCATTGCTTCTGAAATTGCAGTGGGATGCCAGTGGAGATAGAAGGCAAGGAAGGCATATGCTACCTAGAACCAGTCTTTATTTCTGAAGAAGGTGGAAAAAATGATATCACTGATAAAGAAGAAAATCCCTGCCCAGTGAATTTTCCAACAAGGTTTTGATCTCCAAGAGCCAAAGTTGATTTGTAAATAATCTGTGCATTGTGCCAATAGGGTTGTTGAAGGTCGAGATGCTCACCTCTTCTTCCTGAATCTTGCCATCCTTTTCTCTTGCCTCTCCTATTGGACTTCTGTACATTTTTTGGCCTAAATGTGTTTGCCAATCTCTACTTCGCCTGAGACTCTCTAACCTGAATGGTTAATGCATTTGTCTGTGTATGTATGTGTGTGTGTGTACAAACCTACATAACAGCCCGTGTGAGATTCCCAAGTTTAACTCTAAAAAGAATGTCAAGAAATGCTCCTGGGGTAGATTTTTAAGAAGGAAGATTGTCTCTCCTCTTTCAAAAGTCTGTTGCTGGAAACTATCTCAGTTAAAGGTTGGCCAGTTGCTCCTGCTAGTGCCTGCCAAACTGAGCTGCATGATTTATTTGTCTCCCAGATAAAAATCAAATGGCATCCAAAGAGAAGTTGAAAACAGTATGTGGTAAGATTTAAGAGGAAAAAACTTACAGGTTTAGAACAAAATATAAGGGCCTCTACTGATTGTTTTTGGAACCGATAGAGACTGGCTATTTTTTTTTTCACGTAACAGATTTGGGGATAGAAAGTACTTGCTGAATTGTGGAGTCAAGATAAACAGTAATCAGATCTATTTTCCAAAGAGTCCAATGAGTTCTCAGAAGGTGCCTGAGATTCAAGGGAACAAAATCTTATCCAGATGCTCATTTGGTACAATTCACTCCCTCTGGGTCTTTTGCAGTGTAAATAGAAAGCTGACAGTTTGCCACCTTTAATGAAGTGCCCCTTGCCTTGCTGAATCAGCCTGTGCATCAACAAAATCCACCCAGGGCAGATATCACACTGATACCCTCTTCACATTTTGCCCCACCCTACACAATGGTTTTCAAATTCCATTCTTGCCTTCTTATATGCAAGCTGTTAAAAATCGTAAAATATTTAGTATTTTAAAGAAGAATCTTAATTAATACTTAAGCTGCAATGATTTCTAAATAGAGAGTTAATTTTGTCCCTCACTAAGACACAGCAATGCTGGTTGTACTCCATTTTTTCAAATACAAACTACTTCTTTCCTCAAGCCCTTGCACACATGCTCCTTCAGCATGAAACACTCCCTTCCCTCCACTCTCCATCTCCATCCCCAAACTTCTCATTGCTAACTCATCCTTCAGCCTTAGCTCCACGGCCACCTCCTCCGAGAAGCCTTTCCTGGCCACCTTATAAAAACAGGTCTGTCTGTGCCTTGGTCTTCTATTTGCTTCACAGTTGTTTCCTTCACACCATTTATATTGTATACTCTTATATATTTTTGTTTACCGCCTTTGTTATATATGTCTTTGTTTCCCCACCATACCATAAACCCCATAAGAGCAAGGAACACCCCCTGCCTAGCATCACACTTCACACATAGTTCAAGAAATTTTGAATTGATGTACCACCGAAACTAAGAGATTGAGATTGAGCCACTTTCTTGTCTCCATTCCCTACCGAGTATTCTCTAATCATGCTGTTTTTATATTCCAATGGAATCCTAACAGAGTTTCAAAGAAACTTAGATAATGTAACTTGCTGATGAAAAACACAAGCTTAAATGCCAGCTTTGTCACTTCATAGGTTGGTGAACTTAGGCAAAATATTTACCTTTTTGTGTCTAAGTTTCCTCTCTATATACTGAAGATAATACTTGTATCTAATTCAGAAGGTTGTAATGAGTCCTACACAAGTTGACACGTTATATGCATTTTAAAATAGTAGCTGGCAGATAAATTCTGGCCAGAATAGTTTCAAAAGCTCCATACAGGGCGGGGTTCCAGCACCTGCAGGAATTCTGAATTGATGATAGGAAGGTTGAAACCACCCAACTGAGAACCTGTGTTGTGTGTTTTAAATACTGAGATATCATCTGGATTCCTCACTTTAGCTTCTTAACTTTAGCTAGAGCAGCTGACTGTAATTATAATGGAGAATCTGCCTCATCAAGCTGAATTCTAAAGGACCCTGCCACCTTCACACTTCAAGGAACAACATCTTATGTCATTAGCAGTATTAATTAATTTTACTTAATAGATGGGTACATTGAGGAGAAGAGACTCCCCAGGGCCATAGAAAGAGTGAATAATAAAGGTGCTTGGAAAAGGTTATAGCAGCTCTGTTTCATAATTCACCACTCAATTCAAATGATTGAGCTGTCCCTCATTTAGATTTCCTGTTCTCTCTCTCAATATAAATTTTAGTTGGATTTATCTTAGGAAATTTCTCTTTCCAATCTTTCTCTTTTTTTTAACATCTTTATTGGAGTATAATTGCTTTACAATGGTGTGTTAGTTTCTGCTTTATAACAAAGTGAATCAGTTATACAGTTATACATATACATATGTATATGTTATATACATATAACATATACATATACACAGTTATACATATACATATCTATATAAGAGATATCCCATATCTCTTCCCTCTTGCGTCTCCCTCCCTCCCACCCTCCCTATCCCATCTCTCTAGGTGGTCACAAAGCACCAAGCTGATCTCCCTGTGCTATGCGGCTGCTTCCCACTAGCTATCTACCTTACGTTTGGTAGTGTATATATGTCCATGCCACTCTCTCACTTTGTCACAGCTTACCCTTCTCCCTCCCCATATCCTCAAGTCCATTCTCTAGTAGGTCTGTGTCTTTATTCCTGTCTTACCCCTAGGTTCTTCATGACCTTTTTTTTCCTTAAATTCCATATATATGTGTTAGCATACGGTATTTGTCTTTCTCTTTCTGACTTACTTCACTCTGTATGACAGACTCTAGGTCCATCCACCTCATTACAAATAGCTCAATTTTGTTTCTTTTTATGGCTGAGTAATATTCCATTGTATATATGTGCCACATCTTCTTTATCCATTCATCCGATGATGGACACTTAGGTTGTTTCCATCTCCGGACTATTGTAAATAGAGCTGCAATGAACATTTTGGTACATGACTCTTTTGAATTATGGTTTTCTCGGGGTATATGCCCAGTAGTGGCATTGCTGGGTCATATGGTAGTTCTATTTGTAGTTTTTTAAGGAACCTCCATACTCTTCTCCATAGTGGTTGTACCAATTCACATTCCCACCAGCAGTGGGAATGTTCCCTTTTCTCCATACCCTCTCCAGCATTTATTGTTTCTAGATTTTTTGGTGATGGCCATTCTAACTGATGTGAGATGATATCTCATTGTAGTTTTGATTTGCATTTCTCTAATGATTAATGAAGTTGAGCATTCTTTCATGTGTTTGTTGGCAGTCTGTATATCTTCTTTGGAGAAATGTCTGTTTAGGTCTTCTGCCCATTTTTGGATTGGGTTGTTTGTTTTTTTGTTATTGAGCTGCATGAGCTGCTTATAAATTTTAGAGATTAATCCTTTGTCAGTTGCTTCATGTGCAAATATTTTCTCCCATTCTGAGGGTTGTCTTTTGGTCTTGTTTATGGTTTCCTTTGCTGTGCAAAAGCTTTGAAGTTTCATTAGGTCCCATTTGTTTATTTTTGTTTTTATTTCCATTTCTCTAGGAGGTGGGTCAAAAAGGATCTTGCTGTGATTTATGTCATAGAGTGTTCTGCCTATGTTTTCCTCTGAGAGTTTGATAGTTTCTGGCCTTACATTTAGGTCTTTAATCCATTTTGAGCTTATTTCCAGTCTTTCACTGGCAAAATCAACCCTTGTGGGTGTGTCTGATCACTATAACCCAATTAGGGATTTGTTGATTTATCTTAAGAAACTGTTCCTTGAATCATTAAAGTAAATCTCTCTGCAGCTTTTCAGATCCTGTATTTCTTTAAGCAATTGGGCTGACTAATATTTGCTGTGCTGCTGAAATCAAGTGATAACTCATTAATCTTGCTGAATAATTAACGTATGTGAGAAAAGGTGGGGAAGTACTATCAAGTTATGAGAGAAGTTTCAGGGACTCTTGGGTAATTAGCAAAGCAGGAGGAGGTGGAAACTCTTGCTCACTTTGAAAAGTTCTATCATCAAGACAATCACTTTGGTGAGAATTTTGGTAACAGAACTGTAAAGGAAACAAAGCTCATTTTAGTGTTCTGTGCCACCCTTTCACTCTTCTCTTCCCCTTCTTACTTAGTTGCTTTGAAATAGCCATTATTTGTGATGCCTCCACCTTTCACAGAGGAGAATGGCTCTGAAAAGCAGGTGTACTTTAACCCATTAGTAGTTTAATAAGATATCTCTTGCATAAGTTATTGCATTACACAAGGTAAACCATAAAGAAACAAATGCCTAATGATGGAATTTCAGCTGCTGAGACACCTTGGTAGAGGGAGAAAGGAGTAGTATTACTGATAATTGGCAACATTTCATGATATGAAGGGGGCTGAAAATGGGCAGCATCACTATTTAAAGAATGTTCAGAGGACAGGTAATCTAGAAAGAATGAGAAAGAATCAGCAGAGAGATAGAAGGAAAAGCATGATTAAATGGAGACATATTTACCAAAGGTAGAGAGAACACCCAGGAGGACGTTGCGGTTAGCAGGGGCAGATGTGAGGAGGGCTCATAGAAGGTAACTCCCATAAAGCATGCAGGAGTTAGCAACAGAGAGTCATTGGTGCCTTGAGTAGAGTGGGCTCAGGGCTCAGTAAACTGAGAAGGGAACAGAACCTGAGGAAGTGGGGATGACATGGTTACTACATGTTTGAATTGCTGTTTTGGAATCTGTCCAGATCTCTGTATTTTTTGATGCACCCTCACCCATCAATTCAAAACTCATAACAAAAATCACAGAGCACTTTAGTCCCTCTGCCCAGCCCTCCCTTACACCATTATAGTGATGCAGCCCCAGGTCCTCTTCCCCACCCCAGAACATTTAGAAGTCCAGAAAGTGGTCTTCAACTTCTGCTTACTTACTGGACAGAATATACTGAGAAATTATCATAGAAGAGGTTTCTCATAGGAAAGTAGCATATTTGAGAACAAATCCTCAGAAATCAACTAAGAGGTCAAATTTCTGAACTTTATTAAATTGTAAAGGGAGTTCTTTAGAAGCAACCCCCTCCCAAAACATTGATAGCTTTTAGTCTGAGAGTCTAGTTAGGCTCTCAGCTGATTTCTGCAGGACCTGCGAGAATGACAAGGGCTCACGGATACAATTGCTGGAGCCCTCCTGCCCCAGGAACTTTGAAAGAGGATTTCACAGTCCACCTGGTAAACATTCAAATTTCTGTTTAGAGATGGCCACATTTTCAGTCAGTCACACTTCGTGCCTTCTTTTCTGGTGAAGTTTCTGTACAAAAGAGTCAATGGACTATGCTATGTATTCAGTTTCTTTTAACTCAAGAATGTTGTTAGTGAATTTTTTTAACGGTTTTTTGTTTGGTTGGTTTGATTTCTTTGTTCGCAGGAAAATTTGTAATGTCTCAGTAACTTTGGACATTTCTGTCTGTAATATGTTGCAAAGTTATTTTAGCAAGAATGAAATCAAATATTGTGTTGGCCAAAAGGTTCATTCGGGTTTTTCCATAAGATGTTATGGAATAACATAATATAAAAAATTACCATGTTTACTGATTCCAGTATAGTTCCTACAATTTAGATCCTCAAAAGATTGATTTTAAAGTCATAAATAAATCTTGTCATTTAGAGATGGCTACGCTGAGGGAGAGGTACCTAACAGATTTGCCCAAAGATGATAGTTTGTGGCCAAGCTGAGAAGAGAAACGAGAGAATAACATGAAACCTAAGTCTGATTCCAAGCTTAGTGCCTGTTTCTATGCCTATCTATCCACTTTTAACTAACCACTTTTAAAACTTTTTCATTTTGAAATGTATAATTATGAAGTTATCTCATCAACTCATGCCATGTGGTGAAGTTTCATCAAAATGTATAGTAAAACAAGTTCATTAATTCTTTTAAAACTATTTTCAGCTCATGACATATTTCCTCATTGTGTTAATGTTGAACAAAAGTATGGTAATTGATGCAACAGGCTGATTTGTTTCCGAAGGCTTTTGAGATAGTAGAGATTAAAAACTGGTGATAAGACATGTATCTTTTGTATGGTCTGGGAAGCTAAAGGCTGGAAGATCTTGACATGTGAGTTATGGCACAGAAATCCTACTTAAATTTCCTCTTAGATGCTAAAGGCTGGAGTTAGCTGAGCGGAGTACAAATGAGGTTGATCTTAGTTTACTTCATCTATAAGAACAACTCTCGTCCTGAGCAAAGAGTGTAGTCATCCCTCGGTATCCGTGGGGGATGGGTTCCAGAAGCCGATCCCCCACAGATTGGTACCAAAATCTGTGGATGCTCAAGTCTTCTATATAAAACAGCTTACGTAGTACTATGAATACAGTTGGCCCTCTGTGTCTGCTGGTCCTATATCCCCCTGTTCTGCATCCACATATTCAACCTACCCAGTTTGCAGTTGGTTGAATCCGCAGACATGAAACTCTCGGATAATGAGGGTGGACTGTGTATCTCATTGAGTCATAATGAAAATCTGTTTACTGAGTCAACAGAACTCTAAGCATAGGAGGAGACTTGTGTGATACAGAAGTCTCACGAATACTTTTGAGGGGTAAAGGTTGTAGCTTTCAGTTCATCTGAACCATTAGGCAAATCACCCAGCAGCCTAGTAGTGATCACACTATTTCAGTTCTGATTTCCACTCCTCCGCTTTCCCATTAGTGGTCTCTGAATATATCAGTTGCTTTCCCGCTGAGGTGTCCCATTTCTACCAGTTCAACCTGAATTTCCTTGTCTGATCCCAAAGGATTAATTAAACATTCTGTCAAGAGCTATAGAGTACAGAATTTCATTCTTTGCCAAATTTCACAGAGGATGGACATAATTCTCTCCCTCAATGGAAAATTCTGTGGCTGGAGGTCTTCATACAGATTTTAGTGAATGGGGTTGAGTGAAGTTTTTGTTTTGCTTTGTTTTAGAAGTTCCTAAACATAGAATCAAAGCAAAGCAATACTGTTGTTCACATTTAAAGTTTGGTACAGTTAGGCATTTATTTACTTACCCATTTACTGCATTTATTGAACTTACAGTACATTTATGCCATACAATCAAGTTTTAAACCCTTGGAGGCTGAAGACTGGAAATTATAAAATTACTTCCATGGAGCAGTCACCCCAAGAAAGCTCTCTCTCCTGTGTCTTTGCAGCCAAAGTTAATCCTATTGCTAAAGCAATGCCAGGTGTCTTTGGCATTATCAGAAAGCTTTTGAAGGAAGGGAAGTGCATAGATGCACAAGTATTTGCAGGTCTTTTGTTCTGTCAATAACTGGACCGCTAATACTCCTTTTCCTAATCTTTGTAGCTTTGAAGCACGCTAGAGGAAATTTGGAAATGGGTTACTGATTTGAATGAGCAGCATACCTAAAGATACTAGGATGTGGAGCGTTTATCATGCTTGGGGGGAAAATCTTTTTAAAAAGTTCACAAATATAAACAAGATTATGTTTAAGTCTCATCCAGAAAACATTTAAGTGTCTACCTACTCTTGGAATCAGACTATTAGATATAATTAGTTTGTCAGAGTTCCTAGTGGCCAGTGACCCAGACAAATATGTAGGACACACATTGGTGAGGGAAAGATGCAAAGTAGGTGCAGCAAAATGGTAATGGATAATACCATGCATTTTCAGTATGCACAGGCCAAAGTTTAGGTATATTTACAGGCAACCTGTAAAGTGTAAACAACTTCCTGTTTAGATGGTATTTTTTTCATATATATATATATGTTAGATAATTGTGCAAGTCAGCCTTGCCATTAAAACTATCCCCAGGATTCATTCTTTACTTCATCTAACATTTATTGAGCACCATGGTACCTAGCCTGGAGTAAGCACTAACGTGGTTCCAAAAATGGATTGAATCCTTTACCCCTGAGATGCTCAAAGTCTGGTGGGGAAGGCAAATCAATTAACAGACTAATTAAATACAACCCAGTAAGTATTAAAATGGGGGTATGTTCAAAATGTCAGTGTTCTATAAGCCTAGAAAAGATATCTGCCTGGAGAATTGGGGAAATCTTCATAGGAAAGAATATTTCCATTGAGTGGGTGGGAGTTAATGAGGTAGATAAGAGATACAGTGGGTGGAAAGGGATGGGATGGGGACTGTGGTGTAGTTGCAAAGTAGGGCATAGGGAAGTGATGGAAGATGAGGTGATGAAGTACATTGGGGTCCAACTATGAAGGATTTTGTAAGGATTTGCATTTCATTTTCCAAGAACTTGATACCTTGGGAAAGGTCTTCTAGACTGCCAGTGTCTCTCCTACAAAATTTATATAAGCCCATGATTACCCAGTTGTTTTCTCTGGTCATTGTATGCCACAATTCATAAAAGCTCAGGTTAAATTTCCCACTAGTTACATGTAAATTACATTTCCCATGTACTTCAGCAGCACGCCTCCTCATTACAGACACACACAGGCAAAAGAAACAAAGATATTTGACATTTATTCTGAGGGAAAGAGGAATTTTATTGTAGTAGTCATTTTACCTACATTATCCTGTTTGATTCTTCCAAGTCTATGGTGGTAGGTATTATTAATACCTCATTTTTAGGATGAAGAAGTTGAGAAAACTGATACTCTTAGAGTAAATAGCCCAAATTCACCATCATAATAACTTTGCAAGTTACACTTAACATATTACAAATGTATTGCAAGTACATTTAATGCATACATCATATATATTTCATGTATTGTTTATTTTAATCTTCACAACCATATGAGATCTTTTTTTTTTTTTTTTTTTTTGCGGTACGCGGGCCTCTTACTGTTGTGGCCTCTCCTGTTGTGGAGCACAGGCTCCGGATGCGCAGGCTCAGCGGCCATGGCTCATGGGCCCAGCCGCTCCGCGGCATGTGGGATCTTCCCGGACCAGGGCGTGAACCCATGTCCCCTGCATCGGCAGGCGGACTCTCAACCACTGCGCCACCAGGGAAGCCCTGAGATCATATTTTATTCCTATTTAGTGATGAGGAAACTGAAGCTAAGAAAGACTAAATAAATTGCTTATGATAGAACTGGGGTTTGAACCCAAGTCTAGCTGATTCCAACACCTATTTTTTTCCCCAATACTGTCACTTATGCTTATAAAGCAAACCTGAAATGCTCTTTGATTTTCCCAGGCATAATCCTAGAATCATCAAATGTTATGTTTTCTTGCCGAATCCTCTCATTATCCTTCCATATTGTAGATTTTTCAACTGTGCCTTCTTTTTTATTCCTGAGTCTACCTGGGACTCAGCACATCTGATACTGCTTTGTGTATTCCAAGGATTTTGGTACACTTATAAAAAGATTTTGACAAATACATGTTTTGGACAGCCAGGGGAAGTTTTTTTAATATCCAGCATGTTGGTATAGCAGTGGAAGCCGGCGAATGCAGTTTTGTAGCTTCCGTAACTTTAGGAATTAAGTTTAGTAAAAGAGTTTATGTGGGCTTCCCTGGTGGCACAGTGGTTAAGAATCTGCCTGCCATGCAGGGGACATGGGTTCAAGTCCTGGTCCAGGAAGATCCCACATGTGGCAGAGCAACTAAGCCTGTGTGCCACGACTACCAAACCTGCGCTCTAGAGCCCGAGAGCTGCAACTTCTGAGCCTGCGAGCCACAACTACTGAAGCCCGTGGGCCTAGAGCCCGTGCTCTGCAACGGGAAAGCCCACCACAATGAGAGGCCTGTGCACCGCAACAAAGAGTGGCCCCCACTCGCCACAACTAGAGAGAGCCTGTGCACAGCAACAAAGACCCAATGCAGCAAAAAATAAATAAATAAATATTTTTAAAAAGCTTTAAAAAAAAAAAGTTTTATGCATCAAGTAGAATGTTCAATTTTATGGTCGTTATCCTAGAAACTCCCAAATATATGGGATAGACAAACTTCAATGTTTATTACAAAAATTTGATTTAAAAATTTTTTTACAAATCTGAAAAGCATTGGTGAAAATATTAAAAGGTTTGTCATTTGGAGAAAATACACATTTCTTTAGAGAGCTCATTTTTCCATTTCTTTCTGATCATTCTCTATGCTGCAAAAAAAAACTATAGCACAGAAAACAAAAAGAGTAAAATAGTGATCAGTCCTGCCTTTCATGTCTTTAAATGAAATGTTTTCTTCAAACTTCATTTTATTTTTGTTATTGCTCTTATTGTTATAGCTCTATTTTCTGGGTTCTGTCTCCAATCAGTTTTAGTCATCAAGAGCTCACATTTATGAAGCCATTCTTATTTCTTAATTATGGACTTGTTTTCTTTGTGCATTTTCTTAATGGATTCTGAATACACTGTCTTAAAATTACATAACCTTTGCATTTTTATATTACTTCAGTGCAATCACAAAATAGTTTTTAAAATTTACTCTTACAGTTTTTTCAAATGCATTTCTAATTATTCTTAAATATATAACTTATACATGCATTTAAATGCATTTACTATAATTATCATTACACCAGAAACCCTATTGAGCATAAGTTTCTTCAGAGTCTGAACATTGTCTTCCCAAAGCTGCCTTGCTTATTATTATCCTTATAAAACTCATAAAAGGCAGAAAACAATTCTTTACATTAAAAAAATTACTTTTGGGGCAAAGTGAATATTATGCTTCTTTATCCATCCAGAGCTTGGAAAATATGGTTATTGGAGCCCCAATATTCAAAGTTATCTACATTTTCTCTGCTTTGACTGTTGCATATGATACATATAAATGTGTGTGTTGTATTTTTCCTGCAGCTAGTTTCCTTTATTCTGCTTTTCCTGCTCCCAACTCCCACATCTCAACCAAACACATTGGCAAGATTTTGTCTTGGTTTTAGTGACTGTTTAAAATGAACAGTTTTCTTGCTTTTGCCAAAGTATTTATGGAAACCACTTTCGATATTTAAGTTAATTGAGTTGAAATCATATTTCATTACAAGAAAACAGCCACACAGTTATGTCACAGGACCTCATCGCTCCTTGATAATCCTGCATTTCATTTCTTAACACCTCCTAATGTAACATTAATAAGAATGTGTGCTGCTCTGCTCTATCCTTAACTTTTTGTTTATTGTGGATTCAAATATTAACACACTGTGGCTTAAATGTTAAGATTTAAATAAATGAAATAAGTCAATCATATACATGTTATTTTTTAATAATCAAAAAACAATTGTAAGAAAAACATAATGATGATAAAGGAAAGTATAAAAATTCACTCAGAGAAACAATTTCCATGGCATTGCTGAATCCTCACATAGGAACTTACATAATCTGCATTAAGTGACAACATGGACAAATTCTTGAACTACAGTTTTGAAAAAGATAATACTAAATAGCTACCATTTTCTGTATGCTTTCAGTGTAAGGCATTATGCTAGGTACTTTACAAATGTGACTATATTTCTATCTATTAATTTGTTCTTTCTCACCCCACCCCTGTCCTGCATTGTCTCCTGTGGATCTCTTCATTTCTCCCACCACCCTTAAACAAATATAGAAAGAGAAACTGTGGAAAACCAAGGATACTGCATCCCAACTCCACCGTTTACTATGTTTAGAATCTGTACTTTCTCTTTTTACGTTGTCTAAGCCTCAGTTGCTGCACAGGTAAAATGAGAATAAAAATATCTACCTCAAAAAATTGTTGTGAAGAGCAAATCATATGTACACCCAGTGGTTGATACTTAAGTTTCCACAATTTCTCTTGTACCAGACAGACTGAAGAGCTGAAATATTGAGGGCTAATTCTAATTGTATACAGGGAAGAAAGGCTAGACCGAGGGGCTGGGGAGGAGGACAGCAAAAGCGCGTCCTAAAGAAAACAAAACACAAAAAATTCTTTAAGCATGTTCAAGCCCTTAGAGAAGCTCTTGGTAAGAAATGGGTTCTGTGCCAGAAAACCGTGGGAGGAAGCAATTTTTCCCTGACCGTATTAACAATAGACTTTCCAGTTATCAATGCCAGCCATAGCAACTCAGCCAGGACCCAGTGGAACATACGCTTTTGGATAGAACTGTCTTCAAGGGCCATCCAGAACCTGTGATTTTGTAAAACATTATTATCGTATAGCTTAGGCTCCAAAGACATGAAAAAGTATGAGGAACAATTATATTTAAGAGATGATACAAAAAAGAAGTCAATGCTTGAAGACTCTTGGAACTTATCAGATATCAACTAAGTAAACCAAGAGGCTACTTTCTACCATTTGTGAATATGGCTGGAAAAACCACAAGGATGTAGAATCCTTTCTTTCCTGTACATGTGCTGGGTCTTTCCTGGAATGTGGAGGAAGCCATTGTTGGCTGGTCAACTAGGAATCATAGTAATTTTTATCATATATTGTGCTGTGCCAGAACAGGAACTGAGGGCTTTTCTTAGGGACAGCTTGGTTGCAAGCTACTGAAACACATTCAAGCTAGAATTTTTGATTATTAAAAATTAACATGTATATGATTAATCATCTGTATGGTTAATTGTCAGGGCAACCTCTCAGATACCCAAGAGCAAGGAGCAAAGGTCAGCCAGGTCTCTCATGAGGGTGCATGATCCTCGCTTCATCATCTTGCCACGTACCTGCTTTGTTCTCCCACATCTCTCTGAGATCATGTTTCTCAGAGCCTCCTGTCATCCGTGGCTCAGGTTTGCCTTGTTTCCTTTGGATCCAGCTGCCAGACCCAGTGAAGTAAATAGAGAGGCAACCCCATTTGATAGTCAGTGTCACAGAGTTCCAGTGCTCCATATTGTCGCAACTATATTTGGCATGTGTGTTTTAGATTGAATTTTCAAGAAAGACACTGTAATAGGCCGTACTTAATCCCTAGGTGCATTCTCTTGGTGTCACGTTTCCACATTGCTGTCTCACTTTGGCCAGAGGGTCATCACCTGTACGAAATCCAGCTGTTCCTAGGATCACCCTTTTAGTAAGAATTGAAGAGAGAAAGTGATTTTTTAAAAGGGGTGAGGAGACCCGGTTTATTCAGACAAGTCCGAATATCTCTAATAGAGCTTCAGCCTGCAATCCTGCAGATAGCATTATCTGCAGTTCACAGATGAAGAAACGGAGGCTCCAAGATATTAAAGCTCCTTCCTAATGTCACATACCTAGTAAGTTACAAAAAAAAAAAAAAAAAGGCATTTCATCCCAGTTGTATCTCTCTGACCCCGAAGCTCACGTTCTTCCGATTTTGCCTTAACAGCTAAATATCCAGATGACCCGCAAAAATGGGAGCAATTTGTTTGAAGTCATAAGAACTCAGAAAGAATTAAAGGCTCCAGAATAGTTTCTACACTTCCAAGCAGTGTATTCATTATCTTGGAATTAAGAGATGTCTCAGGAAAGCTCCTCATAAAAAGAAAAATACTGCATTTAAATGCTATTAGAAACTATTAATTAGTGGGAGGTGAGAAAGCTGCTCCCAAGCTAAAAATAGACAAAATAGTGTAAATTAGGGGGGAATGGACGATACCCAAAAGGAGACAAGAGACCCACTTGATTGTGCCTGCTTTTAGGGTTTTGCCCTAAAGCCCTCTGGCTGGCAGGTCCTATCAGGTGCTGTGACATTGCCAGATCTCCCTTTTATGTATAAAATGGGGCACCTCAGACTCTGTGCCCAAGCCTTGGAGAAACACTGAAAGGAAGAATACAGGAGAAAAGTATTCAGAAAGTCCTTGCGAATAGCAGAGATCATTAAACCAACCATTGGAAGCTGGCAGCCCAAGAAAATATATAATAAAACATATTTTCTGGGCTTCCCTGATGGCGCAGTGGTTGAGAGTCCGCTTGCCAATGCAGGGGGACACGAGCTCGTGCCCCGGTCCGGGAAGAGCCCACGTGCCGCGGGGCGGCTGGGCCCGTGAGCCATGGCCGCTGAGCCTGCGCGTCCGGAGCCTGTGACCCGCAACGGGAGAGGCCACAGCAGTGAGAGGCCTGCGTACCACAAAAAAACAAACAAACAACATATTTTCTCTTATCTCCATGAGAAAACCTTAATGTACTTCTCTAAGTTACAAAATTAAAACGGAAGATTTGGATGCCTTTAAGCTTTTCCTAGTTTCATTGAGATTCCTTTACCTTTTCTCATGCTATGAATTTCATTAAATGTTGTCTGTTGGCCTACAGAACTGTCCGACAGTTACTTTGTGGATGGCATTTACCAATATCATTCAGGGAGCATTCAGTAATGTCTTATGTGCAGCTTAATGTATTTTCACCTCTTATGTGCAGAACATAATAGCATGAAAGTACATCTGAATTTCCATAAAATGTAAGGAGACATTCTTTCTCAAGCTTCCAAATAAGAGAACTTTTCTTTGGCCCCCTCAACATCCCTTGAAAAGAACTAGAGTACAGTAAATTCAGATACAAAGTGATGATGAACAGGAAAATGTTTCAGTTTGTCAGTAATAACTTATAGTATAAAACCCTGATAAGTAAGGCTGAGCCCTTCAATTATGACAGTCGTGGAGAATACTAGAATAAATTTTCATTGTTACCTGAAATGTAATTTCCTTAGATGTGGTGCATTTTCAGGTTAGCACTTAACCTTTAAGCTGGAAATTTTCCGATTAAATCCAATGCCTGCAGTAGGGAGAGCTGTCAACACAGGTCTCCTCTGGTTGGAAGATTTTGTTGACATGTTCTTGCAGTGTGGGTATTTGCGATCTCAAATCTGCAAGGATGCTGACAACTTTGAAAATCTAGTCCTTAAAATGCCTTCCCTAAGCACACTTGGGACTGATATTTCCCACCAGTTATAGTGTGTTTAGGAGCAACACAGCATCAGATGGCTGTGCAGAAGACTAAGTAAATTACGACAAAAATTTCAAAAGCTGCTTAAAAATAATAGGTCATAGAAAAATGGTTCTGGTTGTTAACTTCTATTATTGAAGTCCCAGACCAGGATGTGAGTTGAGTTAAAAAGTGCCCCTATGTTTCTTTGAAGCAGTACTACATGAAGAAAAAGTTGTAGCTTTTTTTCCAGGGTGTTTTAAGATCTAAAACGTAGCTCTGCCTTTGCTGTCTACCTGCCTCTTTTTCAAATGCTGCCTTTTGGGAGAGCCTACCTTTCATTTTCTGGTGAGTCTCTCTATGGAATCACATGTAGTCATGTGATTTTGCAAAAGAATATGGTACATACAGTAGTATCTCTGAATTATATAACCAGAAACCTTTACAAATAAATACAGATAACTTCATGAACAAATACATTAGTTTGGGCTAGACTTGAAATATTTTACAAATGCTTTGTCTCACTTTGGTCTTGGGGACACCTCACTCTGAAGATCACACAAGCCCCCAAACCCACATCTGTAATTTATTTCCATTTCTTGTCAAGTTACAGATTTTAGAAGGAAACCATTATAGGTGATCTCTTGTCAAAATTATTGGTCGGCAGTCTCTATACCAGCAGCCTATGGACCATGTTTGGTCTCCTTGAAAGAAGGATGACTTTTCTGTGTGTATTAATAATAGTTGTTTGAGATATGCTGTTTATAGATTGATTTTTAAAGGTGGGGGGAGCTTTAAGCTTTAAGGTGTTTCATTTTTTTCAAAGTCTTTTTCTTTTCTAGTTATGAGAGGATCATAAAATGCCTAACTGAAACTGATCCCTCACCTAAACTGACGCTGTTTTCAGAGAAATGAGACTGGCCTTGGTTCCACACTGTAAACAGGAAAGGTGCTGTTCTCCTCCAAATCCTAACTGTGTTGAAGAGAACTTCTAACCTGTATTGACAGTAAGAAATTTATCTCCATTGTGCTGCCTAAAAGGACATATTGTGCTGCTTCTTCTATCTTAACATTAAATTATTTTGGAAAATGAGTCACTGCTAATATCCCAGCCATCCAATCCATATTCTACCAACATTTCTGTGAAGCTATCATAAGAAAAATATAGTCTGTATAATGACTCGTAATCTTTTTATAACTACCCTGTTTAAGACCCACCTCTGACTCCCACTGCCTCCCCAAAAACATTTACCTATGTGTCTTTAGGAAAAAGGTCTGGTTTAATACATCATTGCTATGAGGTGGTGAGTCATCGTTTATTTGCCCTCAGTACCCCCGAAAACACATTTCTTTAAACACTGAGCAAAGACTGGTTTTGTATTTGAAGTCTGCTGTCTCATTTTCAGGTTCAGTTTTGGACCTGTGAGCAATTTCAATAATATCAGTGCGCAGAGTAGACTTCATTGAACAGCCTTACGCAGGCCTGCTCAAATCAGTCAAGTTATAAATTTGCTGTGTAGCAAATTTAAATGTTGGAGAGACAGCACCATCTGCTGGAAGGGGGCAGGTAGGGAAACACATGTTAGCCAAGTGTTGGAGAATCTGAAGACCAAAATCCCTGACTGGCTCAAGTGTATGCATATTCATGTTCAAATAATTCATCTTTTGAACTGGCAGTTGTGGTATTTCAATGATAATGACGTTTTATGGTTCAGTGGAAAGAGCACAGAGTGAAAATAGGATTTTGGTTCTGGTTCAGCCTTCTTCATCTTTTTGTTGTTTTTGTTTTTTTGGTGGTTTTGTTTTTGTTTAATCCATGTAACCTTGAGATCACTTCTTTAAAATAAGAGCTCCTTATATGGGTCTTGGGGTGTGTGAGTAGTAGTACCTAAGCTTCCTACCTCACATTAGTCAGCTGTAAGAATAGTTGTTAAAGTGCTTTGTACCCTCTAAGTCACATTAGAGTATAAGATATAAGTGTTAGTGTTAGCATATCAGATTTTAATTCAGCAAGATGCAGTAGAAGCAGAGCAGGCCTGTTGAGTATTCTGATACACTGCTGGAGAGACTCTTAATTGGGAAAGCAATTTGGCAAGAAGAGGAACAGCTTTAAAAACATTCATCTAGTTTGACTCAGTAATTGTGCTTCTAGGAATCCATCCAAAGAAGATCATTAGAGATGTGGAAATAGATTTATGGTCAAGAACATTGGTACTAACATTATTTATGATGTTGAAATACTGGAAATACAAACTGATGAATATCAGTAAGGAGTACGTCCCATGATAGAATAGTGTGCAGCATTAAACATCCCATTTTGAAGAATAATGATATGAGGAAATATTTATAATTTAATTATAAGTAAAAAAATATGGGATTTGAATGTGAATGACCAGCGTGATTATAATTTTTGGAAGGAAAAAGAAAAGAAGGGATCAAGAGAGGAAAAAAGATATTGACGGACACTCAGCGAGATGTCAACAGCAGTTATCTCTGTTAACACCGTCAACACTGTTGACATTGTTGACTATATAATTCTTTGTTGTGGATTTTGGGAGACTGTCCTCTATGTTGGAGGATATTTAGCAGCATCCCTGACCTCTATCCACTGGATACGATAGTAGAACTTCCCCCAGATGTAACCAAAAATGTCTTCAGACATTGCCAAATGTCCTCTGAGAGCCAAAAATCACCCTTGGTTGAGAACCATTGGTTTAACGGCAAGTAGTAAAAACATTACGAAGTTATTTCTGTGCTTGTACATATACTAAGCCCAGTTTGATCAATAAACTGGTTATAGGAATCAAATGGAGGAAGTAGAGAGTAACTCACTGGCTCTCCAGGATTTTGCCTAAAGGAAGTTCTTGGGAAGTGGATTGGACATCTGGCAAGAAAAACTCATAGGAGATACATATCTATGCACTGATTGAAAACAAAGATTTTCTGACATATGACCTTTAGGAACTTAGGCCTTTTCCCTTTGTACTAGCTACATTACTTTATGGTCGTTTCTTGGCATAAGAGACTGAGTTCTCATCACTGACAGGTGATGATGAGTAACTTTTTTTCTTTGCACTTTCTATATTTTACATATTTTTCTACAATTAACATGAATTAATTTGTTATCAGAAAAAGTAAATGTGTTTTAAGAAACCCTTGGAGCAGACCAGGAAGCAAATGCTTGAATCCTGGCTAGTGTTTTCCTGATGTAATCCTGATGAATTCATCTGCTTTTTGTATCCCTTCCATCATCTTAAAATCGGACAAAACCTGCATAATTGCCATAGTAAATATGAACATGTACTGAAAAGTTTAAAATGCCATGAAAATGAAAACACGTCGTTAACTTAATAACACTTACCTTCAGGTTTTCCTGGCTTCTTTTTCATTAATTAGTTTACTCAAATTGTCAAATTAATAAATCAAGAAATTTTTAGGCTCCAGTTAATTGTTCCTGGATAGGTAACAAAGATTATCATAGGCTGAATTGTCTAATCCATTTAGAAAGCCAAAGTCAGAAAGACCAATCACTTTTATTCTTGGTGGACATGATCTTTGCCAAGCAGATCATTTGCACTGTTTCAGCTGAGCTCGTAGAAGGTGAGCTTTTGTGGAATGTGTTTACAGAGTCGATGCTCTTTCCTCAGGCCCCAAATATTACATTCTATATAACATGCTGGTTACCTGCAAAATCTCCCTTTGAAAAATAACCTTTTGGAGATCTAAGCTCAATATGTGGAGAAAAAATGAGCCTGAGACCACCTAGCAGCCCAGCAATAACTGAAATCAAATAAAAATGAGCGGACCGGTTCCCTTTCCAATTTTTCAAAATGAAATTTTCTCAGCAATGCAGTATCAGTGTGTGAGGGTTTAGCCACAAGCTAAGTTCAAGGAGTTGTAATAAATTCTGAAAGCAATGATTTAGTGGAAAAAATGGTAATCAAGGCAAAGTATTACGTATCTTCAAATACAGTAGAACGAATAAATATCTAGAAGACCTGCTGAGATGCAAAAATATAAGGGCTGACTTCCTGCTATTTAAACCCCTTAACAGCTTTATCAAAGTATAATTTACCTAACATTAAATTAATTCATTTTAAGTGGCTGTTCAATAATTTTTAGGAAACGTGCAGAACTGTGCAGTCAGCACACCAATTGAACTTCTTTTTGAGGCCTAATATTTCATTGTCCAAGTCAGACCTTAATAACATGATGCATCACACGTGTGTGTGATTGAGGACAGGATTTGGAGAGATGGTATGTATTCAGAATTGAGTCTCTTTTGCCAAGAACTGACTATAAAGGAATGTAGTTAATGCAAAGGGGAAAGGTTGCTTAGTTTTTAAGAGTTATATGTCAGGAAACATTTTTTCAATCCATGCATAGACATGTATCTTCTATGAGTTCTTATTGCCAGATGGCAAATCCACTTCCTAAGAACTTCATTGAGGCAAGGTCCTGGAGAGCCAGTGAGTTACCCTCCACTTTCTCCATCTGATTCCCATAACCAGCTTATTGATCAAACTGGGCTTGGCAAGGTAGAAGTACAGAAATTATTTTTTTTGCTACTTTCTTTTAAACCAGTGGTGCTCAGCTAAGGATGATCCTGCACCCCATCTTAGGGAACATTTAACAGTGTCTCCAGTCATTATTGGCTATCGCAACAGGGGGGATGCTATTGACATCTAGTAGGTGGAGGTTAGGGATGCTACTAAACATCTCACATTGCACAGGTATTTTCCCCAGCCCCCCATACACACAACAAAGACTTATTCTGCCCAAACCATCAACAGTGCCAAGACTGTAAACTCAATTCATGCATCTGCTGGTCCCCACCATGGACAAAGTGTCAGGCAGGATACATATCGTCTCATCAATCATTTTATGGTAATAAAAAGTCCTGTGGTCATTTTCAAGCACTTAAGGATTCACCCTAAGCAAATTATCAAATAATTCCAGTTTCATCTGGTCAAATATCGAAACTTAAAAGCTTATTTGGAGTGAACATTTTTCCCATGTAGTAGCTCAGGCCTGCTGGAAACCTGCAGCAGG
This sequence comes from Tursiops truncatus, assembly GCF_011762595.2. Lineage (NCBI taxonomy): Eukaryota > Metazoa > Chordata > Mammalia > Artiodactyla > Delphinidae > Tursiops > Tursiops truncatus. The sequence goes on along the minus strand of NC_047039.1, from coordinate 67,284,813 downwards.
AAAGGGGCATGGTTAGAGGATTCTTCCCTCCTATCTTGCCTAGCTTTCTGGTCCCTGAGCTGCTGTTTCTACGCCCGTTACAGTCCAGCCCAGGTGGCCAGGGAATTACGTGACTGGTACAGTTGTAATTTGGCATCAGTGCTCTCTGGTATAATGCTTGGACAATACAGACTTTTTCATTCATGGGATACTTTTGCTGTTTCTTTACAGCATACTCTCCACCCCAACTTACCAAGGTCTTCTCCAACTCCTTTGCTTCAGGCAGTGTCTCTCCTCCTCTGGCTGCCTACTTAAGATTCCCTGCTAGTATCTTGTTCTTCCACTGTTCATCCCTCTCCTGGGGGTTTCACTCATCAATCCAGATGCTCTTCTGCAAGGAGATCCCTTTTTAAGACACTCTCAGACCAGATCCCATTCATGGGGTCCAGAGTTGGTTCCCAAGTGTATTTGTTATCTACAGCTATGTAACAAATTATCTTGGAACTTAGTTGTTTAAAACAATAGCACTTATTATCTCACAGTTTCTGTGGTTCCAGAATCCAGGTATGACTTTGCTGATTTCTCTGGCTCAGAGTCTCCCACAAAACCACAGTCAAGGTGTTGGCTGGGGCTGCTGTCTCATCTTAAAGCCTTATTGGGAAGGGAACCTCATCCAAGCTCTTTCAAGTAGTTGTTGGCAAGATTCAGTTTCATGCTGACTGTTGCACAAAGGCCACTCTCAGTTCCTTGCCATATGGGTCTTGCCTCATGGCTACTCACAACATGGCAGCTTGCTTCATCAGAGAAAGCAAGAGAGAAGAACCAGAGAGAGAAAGACAGAGCAAGAAGACCTTGGCTCTGCTAGTGTTTGAAACAGTCCCTCTCTGTCCAGCCTTCCTTCCAAGAGACACTTACCAAACTCTCCTAGGGGGCTGCTCATTGACCCACTTGGATCTATCACTTGGCTAAGGAAAAAGCAACCTTCTTTTCCCAGTGGAGAATTGTCAAAGCACCTCAACACCCTCCCCACAAATATTTTGTTTCTTGGACTGTTTAATATTGATCTACGTAGATTGTGAGAGTGGGAGGCCTGGATAATTGCTGACAGTACCAATCTGGAGCTTGCTTCTTTGCAAATGCTGTACTGATGAGCTAGCATTTTGCTATACAACGTGAAGGAAGTTGGCAATTATTTATAATTCAGCATTTAGAGCTCAGCAAAACTGAGGCAGGAAGTACTCACTTTTAATATCCTGCTACCTTTTAATCTAGAGGTAGCATAGAATAGAGAAGCAGATTATAAAATTTTATTTAAGTGCATTGTGGAAAACAGAATTTAAAATGAGAACTGTGATAAAACTGGAAGAGAGAGACTAGAACATCTTGTATAGAAGAGTATAATCATTCGTTCAATTAATAATAAAATAGGCAAAAAATGATGAGGACACAGATGTAAGAGAAATGAATCTACTTGTTAATAGAAAATCAGTAGGGAAGGCAATCAAACATTTGGAAGAACTAAGAAAAGGTGATTTGGATCTGTGTTTGATGCCTATTTTTCTCTTACAGCAACACTTCTCTGTCCACAGAGAATAGGAATATTGAACTAAGTGTGCAACCTGTATGTGAGGGGTCTGCTAAAAATGAATCCCTAGTATTGGTCTACAGCAAAATTTTCATCAGTTCAGGATGGAATAAGAAGTAAAGAGGTTATAGTAAGCATTTCATGTTTATTCAGTATAAATAAATATACTCTGGCATTTTTTATATTTGGGAATATAAATATTTCCTCTTATTTATGAAACTGTTGAGGGTAGATATCTGATTATTTAGATTGGAGGTTTCATGTTTTTTACCCTTAACCTTCAGAGATTTTTTTTGATGGTGTATTTCATCACTTTTTTTTTTGATATTAACAAATATGTAGTTTTAGGAAAATACAGAGAAGCCAAAATCAGCTGTTTTAGCTCCTTGTTAGAGTTCTGGCCAGAAGTTTGATAAAGGAGACTTAAAATTCCAAAATTATTGACATTTTAAAATGGTCTGTCACTTTCCATTATTTTTTGTTTCTATTCTATTACCACATTTCATTATTTCCATTATTCCTATTTCATTACCACCGCAGAAAACTAATAGACTTTTCAAAGCGCTGACCCCACTCACTAAATGGTGAAACAAAATTTTAGTAAGCACCTACTGTGTGCAAGGCACATAGGCATTGTGAGGGCTACAAATAAGAACGGCACAGTTTTTGCCTTCAAGAAGCTTGTAGTCAATGGGGAAGAAAAGCTTTTATCCCAAGTTTATTGATTTCTCACTAACAAGAATTGAATTCTCTTATAACAGGTACTAGGAACAAAGTAATAAAAAAAAACATGCTCCTTACCCTTCTTGAATAATCACCAAATGATGAACATGGGATAATTTATTATCCACAGTAAATATCTTTGTCTATTATTTCAGGTTTTTTTTAACCTTGGACTTGATGTAACAGATTAGAGAAAGCAAACTGTATTCTTGAAGGTCAATTTAGTCAAACCTGGGGAGAGCCTGTTCTGTACTTTTGACCCCATATACACAAAAATATCTGCATTAGTTGATGGACAAATGAACACCAAGTTAGACCTTTACAACTAAATATCAGTCATGGACATACATAAATAAAAGATAAGGTAGAATATAAGTACTATAATAGGGAAATGAACAAAATAGCACAGGAGTGCAGACAGGTGTAAGATTAATTCTGGCTGAGGAAAGTGATGAAAATAATTCTACTTGAGCTAGCCTTCAAGAAGCTAACAAACATACATAATGAGGTTTGGGTGGAGGGTAAGAGACCTTCCAGACCAGGACAGGGTTTGTCCCATGGTGAAGTCACTTGCCGAGGCCGGGCATGTTTCTAGAGCAGGGCTCAGTTTGACTGTGGCACCAGGTTCCTGAAGAAAAGTGACTGGTCAGGCTGGGAGAGCAGATTCCAGCCTGATGATGGAGAGCCTTGGTTGCCATGCTGAGCAGTTCGGACTTATTTCTTAGCAGATGAGTAGCTATTAAGGGATTTTTCACTGAGAGTGTGATAACCTGGTGCTTTAGGAAAGTTACTCTTTTGGAAGGATAGTTTATAGGATGAATTGGAAAAGGGGAAGGCAGTGGAGAGACAGACAGAGAGCTCGCTTGAGAAACTATTGTCAGCTCCATTGAGAGACTATTGTAACCACCCAAGAAAGAGGCAGTGAAGGCTCATATTTAATGAATAGCAATGGAAGTGGAAAGGAACAAAGAGACTGAATAAATTGTGGATTGAATCTATAATACAGTTTTTAGGTTTTCTGTAGAAAATGCTACATTAATTTGGGTAGAACAATATAAATCTGCTTCATATGAAAAACATGAGCATCATCTTACTGTACAACAATTATTACATATTTGTCACCATAATTTTTTTTTTTTTTTTTTTTTTTTTTTTTTTTTTTTTTTTTTGTGGTACACGGGCCTCTCACTGTGTGGCCTCTCCCGTTGCGGAGCACAGGCTCCGGATGCACAGGCTCAGTGGCCATGGCTCACGGGCGCAGCCGCTCCGCAGCATGTGTCACCATAGTTTTTAACTGGGGACCTAGGAAATTTATTTTTTTAACTCAAAACTGCCCAAATGAATAATCTGTACACCCAAAGCTGACTTTTCTCTTGAAATATTTGATTTTCTCTTTATCGAGTAGGTGCTCCTCTCTGAGCATCCCCCAAATGGCATCATTTTATGTTTGTATAATGCCCAAGCCAATGTGCTCCTTCATTATCTCAAGATTAAGGGTTTTACTGCACTGATCTGTCTTTAAAATAAAGGGTTTCTATTTTATTCTGGGGATGAGGGATGGATGAAAACATATACAAGAAGGAAGAATCACAGGCTCATCCACATCCAAATCCTAGAACAAAGCAAGTGACAGTCACTTAAATGCTTGAGTAGTGGTGGTCAGTTCCAACAAAATGGAATGAAGATTTCAAAACAAACGCAAGCCCCATTTAACTTGAAACAGAGGTGTTTTCGTAGATGTACCACTTTCTTCAAGACTAGAAATCATTAAAATATATTCTAATGGCATTTCCTTCCTTGAGGGTCTAAATGTTTTGAAAAGTACAAAGAAACATGTAAAGTCATTCCTACACACTTTTAAAAGCATAGTCATTATTTAGTTGTAACCGCAGCTTGATCCCTGCCCTTTCATCATCACACTGCACGTGTCTATTCTGCTTCAGCATCTGTCTCTATAGGAAGTTTATTTTGACACCGCTTTTTTCTCATTATACCTCCAGTGACTCTGAGAGATACAGATTATGGTGTTTAGCAGCCATTATTAAAGACTGTGATCTAAGTTATTTTGCCCAGGGAACATGGTGAGAAATCTGTAACTTCATTTCTCTATTCTTTGACCTGGTCTTTCTCATGCGCAATAGAACATGTTGGTGCACTGGGGTCTAGGTGTGGTCGCTGGCCGTCACATAGAGGAAAGCAAGAACTTGTAAGCTCGACATGTTTTATGTTTTTAAGACTGATAGACAAGTCAATATTTTACTCCTGGGAAATTTGGGAGAGACAATTAGATGCTCAGAATACCACAGAGACTAAGGAAATTAGATTTAAACCTAAAAGAGCCTAATTCATCCATTGGTCTAGTAACAGCCTATTGTCTTTATGCTGGTACTACTGGACACCACACATTCTACTCTAGAACAGTTAATACTTTGTTTATTGAAGTATAATTGATTTACAAAGTGTTAATTTTTGCTGTACAGCAAAGTGATTCAGTTATACATATGTATACATTCTTTTTTAAATATTGTTTTCCATTATGGTTTATCATAGGATATTGAATATAGTTCCCTGTACTATACAGTAGGACCTTGTTGTTTATCCATTCTATATATAATAGGTTACATCTGCTAACCCCAACCTCCCACTTCATCCCTCCCCCAACCTTCTGCCTCTTGGCAACCACAAGCCTGTTCTCTGTCTCCGTGAGTCTGTTTCTGTTTCATAGCTAGGTTCCTTTGTGTCATATGTTAGATTGCACATGTAAGTGATATCATATGGTATTTGTCTTTCCCTGTCTGGCTTAGTTTACTTAGTATGATAATTTCTGGTCACATCCATATTGCTGCAAATGGCATTATTTCGTTCTTTTTATGGCTGAATATTCCATTGTATATATGTACCACATGTTCTTTATCAATTCATCTGTTGACGGACATTTAGGTTGTTTCCATGTCTTGGTCATTGTAAATAGTGCTGCTATGAACATAGGGGTGCATGTATCTTTTTGCATTAGAGTTTTATCTGGATATATGCCCAGGAGTGAGATTGCTGAGTCATATGTTAGCTCTATTTTTAGTTTTCTGAGGAGCCTCCATACTGTTTTACATAGTGGCTGTACCAACTTGCATTCCCACCAACAGTGTAGGAGGGTTCCCTTTTCTCCACATCCTTTCCAGCATTTATTATTTGTAGAGTTTTTAATGATGGCCATTCTGACTGGTGTGAGGTGGTACCTCATTGTCATTTTGATTCACATTTCTCTAATAATTAGAGATGTTGAACATCTTTTCATGTGCTTATTGGCCATTTGTATTTCTTGTTTGGATAAATATCTATTTAGGTCTGCTACCCATTTTTCGATTGGGTTGTTTTTTTGTTATTGGGTTGTATGAGCTCTTTGTATATTTTGGAAATTAAGCCCTTGTCGGTTGTATCATTTGCAAATATTTTCTCCCATTCTGTAGGTTGTCTTTTCATTTTGTTTATGGTTTCCTTTGATGTGCAAAAGCTTGTTAGTTTTATTAGGTCCCATTTGTTTATTTTTCTTTTTATTTCTATTGCCTTGGGAGACTGACATAAGAAAACATTTGTACGATTTATGTCAGAGAATGTTTTGCCTAAGCTCTGTTCTAGGAATTTTATGGTGTCATGTCTTATGTTTAAGTCTTTAAGCCATTTTGAGTTTATTTTTTTTATATGGTGAGAGTGTGTATTATAATTAAATTGATTTACATGTGGCTGTCCAACTTTCCCAGCACCACTTGCTGAAGAGACTGTCTTTTCCCCATTGTATGTTCTTGTCTCCTTTGTTGAAGATTAATTGACCATAGGTGTGTGGGTTTATTTCCAGGCTCTCTATTCTGTTCCATTGATCCATATGTCTTTTTTTGTGCCAGTATCATGCTGTTTTGATTACTGTAGCTTTGTAGTATTGTGTGAAGTCTGGGAGAGTTATGCCTCCTGCTTTAGAATAGTTAATACTCGATAAACACTAAGCTATTCATTTTTTTAAATCATTGATTATTAGTTATTTGTGTCTTTTTCTGCTATAGAAAATCATGGAAATTTTAGCAGTGGCTATTTTCCTCTACTCCTTTGAATTTGAATATTGTAAATAAATGTACATGAACTTGATGACCTTTTTTCCTACTTAATATCTCCCTCTAACCCACTCTCAGTGGTGGTGATGTGAAAAATGTGAAATCCAGGGGTGATCTTCACCAATCCAGGGAAAAGGAGGTCACTATACTCTGTACTAGTTCTAGCACTGACTTTTGACCCCCAAAGACTTTTAACCTCAGAGAGTACAGTAAATCATTTCTACGTAAACCAAATAAGACTATTTGGACACCTCTGTGTACAGGTGAAGTTTATAGTTCATACCTCTGAAACATGTCTAAGAAACAGAGGCCTGGAAAACAAAACCAAATACGTGGAAGTGACTCATTCACAAATTTTGAAAAGGGGAAAAAATGGCTGTTTCTACCATTTTGTTTTGGGTTTGACAATTTCACCATTGGGAGGGTAAACATATGTCTACTCTACATTTATAGGTTGCCCACTCAGATTTTATTTTACAGGATGCCTTCTCATAAGTAGGATACCCATGTATACAAGTGGTTGCCTGGGAAGGGATGGATTATAAAGGAAGAGAAGGAAACTTTGGGGAATGCTTAAGTGTATGTCATCATAATTATGGTAATGGTGTCATGCTTGTATATATATGTCAAAACCCATTTCATATATGTGTAGTTTATTCAATGTCAATTGTATTGCAATTACTTTGTTTTTTTCCAAAGATTTATTTATTTTATTTATTTATTTTTGGCTGCTTCTGGTCTTAGCTGCGGTAATGGGATCTTTGTTGAGGCATGCAGGATCTTTCATTGCGGCACACGTGCTCTTTGTTGTGGTGCATGGGCTTCTCTCTAGCTGTGGTGTGCTATTGCAATTACTTTGTAAACCTGAAGAGTAGATTGAGAGAGAGAGAGGGAGAGAGAAACAGACAGAAAGAGGGACAGAGAGGCAAACCTAAAATACCTTGCATAATGGGTGACTGCCACAGAGTTGGTGCCCATTGCATTTCAGCTTGTTTTTCCTTCCCATTATTTATTGTTTTTTCCAGGCTTTCGTTCCAAGTTTGCGATCTCAAACACTTGTTAGGGGGCAATGTCCACATTTGTTTTGGCTTCCCATCAGCTGCTCCTTTCACTGAGCAGTATTTTCTAAATACTTCTGTTGATTTTCAGATAAGCAGCCCAAACATGTTTTTACATTTACTCTGCTGGGCTGCCCTGGTCTCTCCTCACTCTCTTCACCCACTGTCTATTCTGTCTGAGAAATTAGACTAAGAAATTCCAATTTGTTTTAGCTGTTTGAGGTTACTTTGCTTTATCAAGCCTGTTGAGGCAACTATTTAGAATTTCGTAGAACACCTTAGAATTGCTGTTTTTGATTCTTTAACAGGTACCAATGTTTTTTTCCAAACATAATATTTTACCCATGAAAGAGTTGTTTTGTTTTGTGGTCTTAACTTTGAGAAACTGTTTAACCTCTAGAAAACATTCTTAACTTTTAACCTTTGGGATAAAAAATACTAAGTGAGAATTTAAAAGTTCCTGGAAAACTAAAAATTAATATAATGATTCTCAGGGAAGATTGCATTAATCCTTTAAAATATTTATTTGCCTCCTCTTCCTCTCTTTGACTTTTCCTGCCTATATTGTCCATAAAGGTTGTCCTGACGTCAACTTCTGATTGAGACAGTCATGGAGGAATCCACTTTGACTATTCTGACTCTATTCTAACTCTTCTCTTTGGTTAGACATCATTCTGTTTCCTCAAGTCCAAGCCAACTCCTTTATTTTTGTATCCCAATCCTCATTCATGGCTACTCAGCCCTTGTCCCTCCAAGCTAGGTCTAGCCATGTCCAGAAGGGATAAAAGGGATGGTGAGGTTGGTGAGGGGTATTCAGGAGATACCTGTTAGTCGTAGGGAAGCAAATGAGGAGATGGGATGATGGGACTTGATGAGGCTTGCTAGGAGGCTGTTGCTGTTCTGCAGGAAGAAGAGATGAAGGTATGAACTAAAACAGTTGCATTGGCAATGGGAACCAAAAGGAGAGGACAGATTCATGACAAATTGAAAAACTAGAATCAGGACTTCCCTGGTGGTGCAGTGGTTAAGAATCCGCCTGCCAGTGCAGGGGACATGGGTTCAAGCCATGGTCCAGGAGGATCCCACATGCTGCGGAGCAACTAAGCCTGTGTGCCACAACTACTAAACCCACCTGCCACAACTACTGAAGCCTGCACACCTAGAGCCCATGCTCCACAACAAGAGAAGCCACTGCAATGAGAAGCCTGCACACCGCGGCGAAGAGTAGTCCCTGCTTGCTGCAAATAGAGAAAGCCCTTGCGTGGCAATGAAGACCCAACACAGCCAAAAAAAAAGAAAGAATAAAATTTAAGTAAATTAATTAATTAAAACTAGAATCAGTAGGACTAGGTGACTTTTAGATGGTGAGTGGAAAAGTAAACAACAGAGGGGAGACTATTGGCATCCAGGGGAGCCTTAGGGAACACCAGTGTTTCAAAGGTGGTCAGAAAAACAGGACCTTGCAAAAGAAACCAATAAAGAATGGCCAGAAAAACCAAGAGTAACTGATCTAATAAAATGTTCCCCAAAGTATTGCTGCTGGACAGTACTCCTATGATTTGATGTCACATGGGGTTCATTTGTCAAATAAGTTCGCAAATGCTGCAGGATTTCCTGGAAGAGTCCCCATCTGAGGAGTCTTCTGGTAAGGAAAATTGTTCAAGTTATATAATCTAGGAATTGCTCAACGTGTTGGGCCACAGAGCACTTTTCAGACACAGTATATCTCATTAACATTCAATACAACTACTACCATTCCCGAAACACACTTTAGAGGTAGTGTAATAGAAGTCTACATATGAGAACACCAAGGAGGGGGATGTCATCTGTTTCCATTGCTGCAACAAAATCAAGGACAGTTTAGGGCTGAGAGCCATCTATTGCATTTGGCAGTGACTGCAGTGGTTAAGAGCTCAGGCAATACTATTAATTACTTTGTGGAACTTTCTTAAAGATAGAAATAGAAAGTGTATGCAAACTGCTGAGAGCAGCTATTATTTGGTAACTCTTATTCTTAGCTTGGCAATTTTGGTTGCATTTTATGGCAGAATCTTTATTTCTAGAAGTTAAAAAGTGAGAAAGTGATAAAAGTGATAAAGATTCAGCTTCTAAGGTGTATTTTTCCAATTATAATTTTACCAAGTTTTATTCTTTTTATTTTTAGAAATTTTTAAAATTAAAGTATAACAAGTAGAAAAGCACATAAACTAAAAGTATATATCTCAATAAATTGATACAAAGTGAACACACCCAAGTAACTACCAACCAGGTGCAGACAGCACACTAAAAGTTCTATTTTTGCCTCTTCCCAGTTACTATCCATACCCTTTTTCCTGAAGATAACCATATCCTGACTTCGAATACCGTGATTAGTTTTACTTGTCTTCAAACTTTGTATAAATGGAATCATGTATTCTTTTCCATAAGACATTTTGTTTAACATTATATTGGTGAGAGTCAACCATACTGCATGTAGTAGTTTATTCTTTTTCACTGCTGTATAGTATTTTGTTGTGCCAGCATGCCACAATTAATTTGTCTGTTCTATAATTAATAAAAATTGGAGTTGTTTCCAGTTTAGGGCTATTATGAATAATGATACTGTGTACATTGATTTATACATACCTTGGTGACCATATGTATGCATTTCTGTTGCTATTAGCCTAGAAATGGAATAGCTGGGTCATAGGGAATACATATATTCAACATTAGTAGAAATTCCAAGTAGTTATATCAATTTACACTCAAAATTGTAGCAATTTATACTCCACCCAGCATACAAGGGTTTCATTCTCATATCATCAACATCACTCTATATTGTCCATCTTTTTACTTTTAGCCATAGGGTGGGAATATACTGGTATTTCATTGTGGTTTTAATTTTCATTTTCCTAATGACAAATGAGGTTGAATATATTTTAATATTTATTGGCCATTTGGATATCTTCACAGGACCTCATCAAGTCCTTTGCCACCTTTCCTATTAGATTGTATATTGAACCCAATTTATATGCCCTCCACCCAGTTCACTCCTTCTAACCCCAACTTTTTGGGCCCTTAGCTACTTGATCAGTGGACAGCCCAAGCTGCCAATGCTGTTGCTTTTTTTTCTTAACACCACAGACTGCCTAGGGCTTCCCCAGAATAAGGGCTGGGCTTCAGCATGGCCTCCCTCATGCCCACCTTGCCTGGGGCTACAGCAATTCTGGTTCCCAATCCCAACCCTACCAAACTATGGAGGATCTGGCTTCTCCCACCACCTCCCTAGGGGTTCCCTAGAAAGGCCAAGCGAATTAATCTGGAAATATAAAAATTTGACAGTGAAGGACATGACCTAGAAGGAAACCAGCATACAAATTCTTCTCCTTCCCTCCTTTCCATACTCTAGGTATTTATGTCCTCTCTGGAAACTGAGCAGTCAGCTAGGTTTTCTTATAAGGCTGTGGGGTAGCTAGGTATTTGCTTTCCCTTTTTCCCTGCCTCTCTTCCCTATTTTCCTTTGCTCTTGCTGCCCTGGACTTATAACCCCCCAATAAAGCATTATCCTGTTTTTCCCTCAGGGTTGATTTTAGGGAAACTGGATTATTGATTTAAAAGAGTTTATATATGTAAACTTAATTGGTTATGTGTATTACAGATATCTTCTTCATTACGTGACTTCTTATAATGGAGTTTTTTGATTAACAGAAGTTCGTATTTTCAATGTATTTTAATGAATCATTCTTTCTTGCTTGTGGTTTATGATCTGTGTTCGAAGAAATCTTTGCTTACTCCAAAGATATAAAGGTACTTGACTGTCTTCTCAAAGCTTTATTTCACATTTCACATTTTTATCTACAGTCCAGCTGAGATTGTCATTTGATGGTGTGAGATCAGGGTATTTTTTTTTTCCCATATGGATATGTGGTTAACACAGCATCATTTGTCCTTTGTCTACTTCTCTGAGGTGTCATGTTGGTCATATATTAAGTGTCAACATATGTGAGGGTCTGTGTCTGGACCTCTGTTCTATTCCATTGGTCTATTTGTCTATGCTTGAGCCAGTACCACATTGCCTTAATTACTGTAACTTTATAATGAGTGTTCATATATGCTACTGTGGATACTCCAAATTTGTTCTTCTTCAAGCTTGTTTTGACTATTTGGAGCCCTGGGATTTTAATTGAAATCACATTGAATACAAATCAGCTTGGGGAGACTCAGCATTTCCACATGTTTGGATCATCCAGTCCGTGAACATGGAGTATCCCTCCATTTGTTTAGGTCTTTAGTTTCTTTCAGTATTGTTGTGCTTGCTTCTATGGACTTCCCTTTTGTCCTGGACCTTGGCGCCACAAGTCCTTGTTACCTTCACAGCTTTCCAATGTCTTCAAAACTTGATGTATATTTTGTCCAGTTCATGTAGTTGTTCTTGGTGGGAGTGTTGCCTGAAGTGAAACTCTCCCTATCTGTATTAAATAATTAAGTATTATTTAATCAGTTGATTCTCATTATCTGTAATTATATTCTGTAAAGTCACCAGGAACACTGAATTAGCAAATACGGGATCATTGCTCCTAGGGGAAATACAGTGTTAGTTTCCTGTGAGCCTCTGCTCATAACATTTTCATCAACTGATCAATACATAACCTTGATTTATGTGTGTTTCTGTTTAAAGACATCTTATTTAATATATATTGCTTATTCATTAACATTGAATTCACAGCCAAAGCACTATAACTTATATCTGAATGAAGCTTATCTAACACACATTTTCTCTGTAAGGCAAATCACAGCCTTTGCATACTCAAGAACACTAGAAGACACTTAGGAATAACGTTAGGGGAATATTTTAAATAAAGAAATCACCAGCAAAAAGCACAAAAATGTAAAAAATGTGTCTAAATAGACCATGAAAAGTCTACATACAGTATGAGAGCTGAAACAGGAAGCCAAGAGTCATCTTGTTCGACCTCAGCTGGGAACACACATGTCAGGCAAGTCAAAGTGTTTGCCCCTCTGCACAGGAATGACTGTGAACACGTGCCATGGGTACTGATTTGGGGTTACAAATAAATTATCATAGGTAGGCTAATTAAAAAATACAGAATCCATGACTAACAAGTATCAACTGTATTTATCTGAGTAAAATTTTATTGTTTTCAAAAGCTCTGCTATAATTAAAGAAATATAAATTTCAAAAGTAAATAGTAAATGTATACAGAACTCAGACATCTGGGTATGTTTTAGTCCTATTGAATTCATTATTTATCCCAGAGTTACCCTACCTTTCCTGTCTTGTATCTGAACTTTTTTAAAGCATCATTCTTATCCACTGTAACTGAATATATAAAATCTCCATCTAACCGTTTCTCAACCTGGAGGATTCTTCCCCAAACTTCCAGAAACTCCCCCAAACACTTCTGGCATTTACTTCCCTGAAATTTAACAAAGGGATGGCACTAGCTTCACCTGCCAGAGGTCACCAGCCCTCTTCACCTTTGATTTCCACCCTCTCCTCAGAGCCCAGGCCAAGTGAAGAATCATGCAGCTGGCCCCCTCACAGGCTCATGGCAGAAAATGAAACTATGTGTCATTCCCATTTTAAGATTTTCTTTTCTTTTGTACCTCTTCATCTCTTTTCTGTGATAGATGTAAACTCCAAAATCCCTGGCTACTACCTGGGATTCTTTGTATACAATAAGAAAGAGCTGCTGATTCACAAGACCTTTTCCCCTAAATATTATTACAGAAATAAATATTCAGAAAAAAAGATTCTTTAAGTTATGAAGGAAGAACAAAGTCACAATTGTATTCTGTCTTCCTGTGAGCTGTTATTGTTAGTTTGTTTGTGATGAGAGAAGTCAGAGGATTCTCCAACAAAAAATGATTACTTTATCAGAAGCCAGGTCCAGGAAGTAGAGGATGCTTTGTCTTGGTATTGATCATCCCTTGGGTATATTTATTAATCACAGAGATGACAAATGCTTATTCATTGCATTTTTAATGTCCAGGTATTTATAAAATGTTGTAGCTTCTGTTTATGGCTATAAATCTTGTTGGTCTATTTGCACAGTGGTATATTACTCTTCCTAGTAATTAAATATACTTTATTGAGAGAAAATAGTATAGTTACAGTTAAATAGAGGCCATTCCCTTCAGCTGGTTTTAATGACACTTAGTGAAAATTCCAACACAGGCATTTTGGTACCTTCTGCAAGGTATTAAGAGTTGCTACTGGTCTGTAAACAAAGAGGAGAGGGACTTTTAATTTGTTTCGGAAATGTTGATTTAAACAAAGTTAAACAGCTTGTTTGCTGCAGGACTTATGCTCTTTAATATGTCCACATGTATTGGGCATCTCCAGAAGGAGATTACAGTGTACTGCAATCTTGGACATACTTAACTTCAGAACCATTTTAAGAAACAACTTGTGGGAATAATGCTATGAAAGGCATAAATTTGAAAATACTACTCTAGAATATGACCTACATTATTTTTGTAGACTTAGAAATTCTAGTGGAGGAAAATGGATAATTAGTGATTGGCAGGAACCATGTCTGTTTGTTATCGATGCTCTCGAGATGGCTTTTCAGGATTATTAGCACCTCCCCAGGATATCCTGAAACCTACCAAAACAATTGAGTTTTTGCTTACCTACTTCATTAAACCACACTGTGAATGAAGCAGATGTTATGAGATTCAGGGATCATTACAAGGAAAGGTTCCCCAGCCATAAGAAAAATTTAAACTCTGGAATATAAGCAAAAATTTTAGAAAAGCTACTTTCAAATTTTGTTAATCTCAAAAAAAGCCAATTGTCAATTAAAAGCTCTCCTCTAAGTCTTCTTTTAAAATGTCTTTAAATTAGCAAAACTTCATTTCAACACCTTTGAAGAGAAGATATTCTATTCGATTACCCTGTGAATATGTGTTTTCAAACTGAGTATGTGAAACCCAATTTAGCCCTTCCTTGAGGGCTGTGTCATTTTGTGACATTTTGTGTTGAAAGGCATTGCTGCTCCAGGCCCATTAATATATGCTGGCCGTTTACCCCATCCCTAGATGGGCCCAGGTTGCTCTGCTTTCTGAGATTACTTCTTATCTGCCTCTGAGTTCCTTCCTTCTTACCCCTCTTCCTCCTTCACATTCTTCCCTGGGCTGTTTCTAATCTGCTGGGCTTTTGGAAACCACAATATGTACTACACTTGTTGGTTTAAGTAGTAAATTAGAGAAGGTGGGCCCTTGAGCACCTAATTTGCACTTCGTTGATTAGAAAGAAGTAACTTTTCAGAAAACTTTCTTAGTTTTTTTTTTAATCAAACATGTATTCAGCCAACAAATATTATTATGGCTTGGGACTGTGTTTTGGATGGTCAGGTTTGCCAGAAAAGCGAAGAATCTTTATATTTTTATTAATTAATTTCAAAAATAAGCAAAAAAGAAAATATATGATAACTTCAAATCCTACATAATTCTGTATCTCAGAGAAAACATGTTCTCCTTTCTATTCTTGAGTATACACAATGGACTTTTAATTGAACAATATTTAAACAAACTCATTTATCATGTACCTCTTATATATGAAGAACCCTGCTGTTTGCAAGCAATACGACCAAAACTGTGGCAAACTATAATAGATCCTTGCCCTAACTGTCTAGTAGTTTTAGCTAATAAACAATATTCTGTAGGTAGAGTTTACCTTAAATCACTCTTTAGTATTTTATATGCACCATTTTGCTTTTTCATTTTCTTCATGATAAATAAACAACAAAAAAAGTAAATGTCTTTCAGTTCCCTTGTTAAGGAAAAAAGTATGTTGATTCCTCATTGTGATCTCTTTCTTTTTGCCAAATTCCCTTTTTTTTTTTTAAATAGTACCCTTTTAATAGGAACACTTTTAACAGAGTACTTTAAGGGAAATTATCTTTTGGGGGAGGTGGATGAAGCCTCCATTCACACTTTACGAGGTCCAGGATGTTAGTGTAGGAGTGCCAACGTGGCATTTCCATATAATGGAGCTAATCCCCACACAAAATGTGTCAGTCATTTCACTGTGTATTAATGCCCCAGCTCTCATTTAAACAACCAGGAAAGCTCAGATCTTTGTTTTAAGTGCAAAACCCTGCTGATGCGCCAACTTTGTTCAGGCCTCCGGCACATTGTCTGTGCTTCATGACCTGGAAAAAGGACCCATTATATCTGAAAATGTTAACGTTTCAACACAGGAAAGGACAGTAAGGTACAAACCAACACGGAGTCATCTTTCCTTTGTACTGGATTTGGTTTCTGAATTCCTTCCTGGGAAAGAGTTCCGGCTGTAATTTTCCCCTGGCCAGCTACGTGGATAACATCTTCACGTTCCCCTCCACTTCGTTTCCTCTTTTACATTTACAGCAGGACACACTATGCTTGTATTACAGCCATCTTACGTGCTTGGGCAACCTCTGCCCAGACTGTAAACTGGAGGCTGGAACAAGGTTATGTCACTCTGCTATTTGTCCATGACACCGTGAGCTCTTTCAAAAGGTTCTGTGACTTATTCTAATAACAGTCAAGCCAACAACTTTCTCTTCCCCTGAAAGATCGCTGGTGCAAGTCACAGGTACATATTTATTCACTTGTTCATTCATTCATCTAGAACTCCCAGCCTGGGGCTGAAAATGTCCTCAAAAACTGAATCAGCGAGTGAATGGCCTGCGTTTTGCTCATTGTAACTTCTCTGGAAGAAGGAAGAAAGCAGCTGACATGATTCTTATTCAAATAACAGGTGAAAGATTGGAAGAAGAACTGAGCTAACCCTAACTTGTCTCATGCAGATGCAATGAATTTGTGTCTTGTGCAGAATTTGAAATCTGTGTCCCTCCCTTATGCTCCCCGAGATTAAAATAAGTGGCCCACAGAGTAACAAAATAGATCTTAACCAGTTCCCATTCAGTCGTCAGCATTTATTGAATATGTACAGTATCAGGCACAAAAGAAATGAGGCATCCCAGATCTTGAGTGCAGTGAGGTCAAGCATAACCACAGCTTTGCGGAGTGTGAGGGATGTTGAGATGAAGGGGCATGCCTGAACTGGAGCTGGAGCCATGACCAGCCTTGCAAGAATCTGCTTATTTGCTTCTGGAACTTCTCTCATCCTGCCTTTGCTATGTGTTATTTGCTCACCAGTGGGGTGAATTTGGTTTCTTATTAGCTAGACATATTGGAGAGAAGCAGGCCTTGTAAAGGAGAATTACGTAAAAATTGCTGTGTGTTGCTGGCTAGATATTCAGTGTGGACCCTCACATTCTATGTGACTCCTCCCCTAACCACCAAAGAACAAGAATGTCAGAACAGGGCTTCCCTGATGGCGCAGCGGTTGAGAGTCTACCTGCCGATGCAGGGGACACGGGTTCGTGCCCCGGTCCGGGAAGATCCCACATGCCGCGGAGAGGCTGGGCCCGTGAGCCATGGCCGCTGAGCCTGCGCGTCCACAACGGGAGAGGCCACAACGGTGAGAGGCCTGCGTACCTCCCCCCCCGAAAAAAGAATGTCAGAACATAAAGACTGCTTTGTGTGGCTACGGGTGTCTGCCCATGTCATCTTTCCTAATTCTACGACAAGCACAATAAATGACATTTAATAGAAACATAATTATGATGATGAACATCCTCAGCTGGTTTAAAATTTACAAATATATGTTCTCTTGAACTTGCTTATAAATTGTTCTCTGGGGTCATTCATTAATTGATAGTAACTTGGAAGTTAATAACTTAGAAACAAAACTCGCCTTCTTTTTGTTCTTCTGTGCCATTAAGTAACATTAAACCTTTGATGCTTCAGATGTTTTAACTTGTCAAAGTCTAATAATTATTCACAGCTCCACATATTGCTGCTCCTCTCATATTATAAACAACTAATTTTTTAAATTTTTGATGCTTAAATTTTATTTTCAATTTATTTGTTGAATATATTTCTGGATATATAATAAAATTCCTAAGTATGTTCTTTTCACGGTATATTTCAAATTCCATAAAATGTTTTACCACCATGGACACAACATCTACCATGTTGCTAACTGAAGTCAAATTTTTTAACCTACCTTGTTAAGGAAAAATAAAAAAGCTGAATGTTACATCTTGATAATTTTATTCATACAAAGTAAACATGCCTCCTCTTCATATTATTTGATGGTGTTTGGAGCTGCCTCAAGGGGATTTTCTCTCTAAGGACTGACTCTGTAGTATCTGGAAATGCTTATGGGGTCATTAATGAATGTGCCCTTTGAGCTCAATGATCAAGGGTGTTTCCTTTGGTTTTAATTTGTGTTACTGTATCTACACTCATAACAATTGTGTAGGTCATTATACTATGCATTTTTGCCTAATTCCTGGTTACATTTTAGGTCTCCACCCTTATTTTTCTTTCTTTTTTCATGCCACTTTCATTTTAGTCTATCCTGTTCCTTGTGGAAGAAGAAGGAAGTATGTAAATAGTACTGAAACAAAGGACAGTTAAGGCAAACCAACCAGTGATTTCTGTTGAACACAAATGGGGGAAAAGTTGTCCTCTACTTCTCCCTGAGAATATCATAGAAAATAATTTTAAAAGCTCTTTATAAACTTCAAAGACATAAGTATTCATAGAGTCTCTGGCCCAGAAGGGAAACCTCCCTTATGAAAGTAGCGTGGTTGCCTGCCTGTGAGGCCAGACACAGATTCTTCCTCTAGATTGACCCTTCTCACTCATTATCAGGCCTATGACCATGACCACAATTTAGAGCAGAATCAGAATCCCTGTCAGATTGTATAGTAACTTTGACTTGGAGAAAAATGAAAAGAGTGTTTGCATAAAGGTTGATCCAAGTGAACGATCCACTTATAGTGGGAAAAGACTAGAAATTCTTGCTAAAAGATATTTGTGGATACTTCCCCAATTTTTTGCTATAACGTATAGAATGCGCTTTTTGAGGTAAGGTATTTAATTTGCTTCTCTTTTTAATTTTAATAACCTATTTTTATAATGCTTGTGTTCATTTTCTTCTGTTATTCCTTGTTTGTGCCCTTGAATTCCAAATTTCGCTACTCTTTTTTTTCCTTTTGCTTTCTTAATCTGCAAGAAATCTTTGAACCATGACCCATGCTTGTACCTTATATCATTTGATTTTCTAGAAATTTATTTCTTGACCTCCAATAAGTTTGATTTTATCTATGTCATTAAAGTTATGATTTCCATATTGGAACTTGATTTTTTCTTTTTTGATGAATTTATTGTTAAGGGTCCTTCCACCCCTGAGATTCTCTGAAATATTTCTTCTGTCCAAGAAAAAAGGATAATGAGAGTTTATTCAGTGCTAGTTTTTATATTCTTTGCAGACATTTTAAAGCAATTTTCATGCTGCAGTAGTATAATTAAAACCAGCCTCTTCAAGTATACATTTATCCAGTGATTGGTTGATTGATCCATTCATTCATATATTCTTCAAACATTAAGTGACTTATCTATATGCAAACAGGATGCTAAGAACTATTTCTACAGTGATAAAGCAAAGAGGGTTCCTAACCCAGAGAAGTTCACAGTCTTGTAGATATAAACACACAATTAAGCAAATGCCATAAAGTGGAATCATTACTATGGTCTAAGCATCTATAGAGGGTGCATTGGGGAACAAAAGAGTGTGTGATCAGTTCTCCCTGAGTTATAGGTAAGGAAAAGCTTCATAGATGAGATAATGATTCAGCTGAGTTTTTTTAAACTTGTTATTTTATATTGGAGTATAGTTGATTAACAACATTGTGTTACTTTCAGGTATACAACAAAGTGATTCAGTTACATATATACATGTATCTATTCTTTTACAAATTTTTTTCCCAACTAGGTTGTTAGCAACAAGGACCTACTGTATAGCATAGTTGAGTTTTGCAAGACAGTAGTTTCATAAGGGGGCAGGGGAAGGGACAAAAAGCAGTTTGGCCACAGCAAACAATACAAGAAAAACCAAGGAACATGAACCAATATAAGCAGTTTAGGGTTTTGGAAGTGGTTCTGTGGCTCAAGTGTGAGGTGTGAAGTGGAGACAGAGTGGAAGGTGAGGAAAGAAAGAGATGGAAGAGAGCTCAGATGATAAGAAGTTTGGACACAAATCCATAGGCAATGAGGATCTGTTGAAGAATCTGATCAGATTGCCTGAGAGACCCTGTTTTAATAAATAAACAGTAACTGTAAGATTACCTCCAGGAATGACAAGTCATCTTTTAAGGCTACAACAAAATGTGGTAACAGGTTTACACTCAGTGATGGTAGTTTGTATTATGCTCTAAAATTAAATCTTTCTTTCCCTCTTTCTTCCCTCTTTCAATTTTGGTTGCCCTATTGCTTTCCGTTCCAGTACCACTGATGTCTCTGTCTTTGCTCTTGTCTTCCCTGCCCTGCTCCTTTCTCTGGAAGCATCAAATTTCAGGTTCTCTGAACACTTTACACAGGCACTGGTCTTGGCTCTGTTCCTTTCTCTGACTGTTTCCTACAGAGGGATAGTGCATTTATTTCTATTGTCCAAGCTGCATATTGGTAACAAACTTGCCAGTTAGGCACACATTTCCCAAAGCCATTTGGACCACCTTCATTCCTAGTAAGTCAGTCCAAATTCTATCAGAAGCTTCTGTTCTCCTCAGGCTGCTTTCAAATTGGTAGAAGTAGAGGAAAAAACAAGTAAATCTTTCAAAAACATTTACTTTTAAACTTATTGGGAGCTGTTGAGTGAGAATTCATGTTCCTTCAATACCAAAATAAAGACTGTTCTAATGAGTTGCTCAATTAGTAGCACTTGTCAGGGATCTTATTCAAGAGGGGTATCCCCAGAGCTAGAAAAGCTCCAGAAATTGGAGTGGTGCTTTATTTTGTCTTGAATTATCTCTGGTTTAATGACAACTACCTAGACAGCTTCAGCCTTGCTGTAATTGATCAATCTGACTCTCCTTGACCTTCATAAGAGATGCTATTAATGGCCAGTGAGCTGGTGCACAGTAATAAAGAGAATTGTCTTTAGAAGCCATTGTTTAATTTTATAAACCATTAACATACTCTGAGTCTTCCCTTCACTAAATATAATCAGTTCCTTCTCCTATTTGTAGACATTTACCTACAGATTATCTAACTTTTCTAGGAATTTACCTCTGGGAAAATAATTTCCTCTTCAAAACTCAGCCTAGACTTTTTGGAGCTTTTAAACCCAAGACTTGCTGGAGCTTTCTGGAGCAACTGTCCAATATAATCAAAGACCTTCATAAGGAATTGTTAAAAAAAATTCAATGGATATCAGGTTTGGAACTAGACCCTTTCCCTTGTGCACCTCAGTTTTCTCACCTGTCAAAAAAAATTAGAAGGTCTGCTTAGCTCTAAAATGCTCTTTGGTGTTAGGAAGTTCTTTACACTGCTCTGGCACGTAGAGCACTATTGTAAACTAGAGGAATTGGTTTTAATAAAACATAAATCTCCTGATTTAGGCATTAGTCCCTACAAATCTCATCATTGTTGTTTGTTAGTGGTAATCTTTTAATTAAAATCTGCCTAATTCAATCCAAGAATGACATACAATGAACATGTTAGGCTTTTATTAATAAATGTTCAAATATCTTACTGCACAATGAACATCAGTAGTGATTAAACAGCTCTGTGGGGGGGGTTTTGTTTTTTATTATTGAAAGTACTCATTGTCTCTATCCATTCACAAATCAACTAGTACTTTTTGTGTAATAATTCGTGTACATTCACTTTTGAGTCCTTTTGTCTTCTAGCATCTGGTTCTTTATTTTCTGTGACTGTATCTTACAAAAGAAATTGAAGCTATGGCAGCTATCTAATTAGTGTAATCAGTATGTGTAGCTGAAGTAGGAGATTCATCCAGACCCTGGTATATTGTGAAGGGTTTTAGCCTTTGAGTGATCAGTTTAGCTAAATAAATTTGTAAGATTAAATCACCACTTTCCACTAGGCTATAGAACTATCCTGTGTAGCCTACTCCAGCAAGGCATGACAAGCAGATAGAAGTACACATCCCTAAAATTTGCCACTGTGCAGACACCTTACACGGCAAAAACATTGTAGTGTGATAAATTCATTGAAAATGGGGAGTTTTTCCCAAAAGTATAGAGGTTAGCACAAAACAAAAGGTAACACCCTAAACCTTTTTTCTTAACTATATCTTTTTTCCAGTTTTATTGAGAAATAATCGATTGACATACATCACAGCATAAATTTAAGGCATACAGCATAATGGTTTGATTTACATATATTATGAAATGATAACCACAATAGGTTCAGCTAACATCCATCTTCTGATAAAGTTACAATAAAAAGAAAAGAAAAGGAAAAAAGGAAAAAACTTTTCTCTGGGATGAGAACTCTTAGAATTCAGGATAAAAACTTTCTTATGTATCATAGAGGTGAGTTAGCTATAGTCATCTTGTTGTATATTACATCCATAGTATTTAATTGTCTTATAACTGGAAGTTTGTACTTTTTGAACCCTAAACCTTTTTATGAAATGCTGCTGTTCTAATCTTTATCTCTTTTTATGGGTATTGACCTTCATCTCATCTTTCTCTCCAAAAGTATTCTTAATTTCTAATTATCTTTCTTGTGACTCATCAATTATAATTGTTTTAGTTTCTTTTTGATCATTTAGGCCACCTGCTGTCTGACCCATTTGACCAGTAATGCATTTTATAAGAGGGGATGTTTTCCCTGTGTGATGAAATTTCACCAGAGCCACTCTCCGGATAATCCCCTCATTCTTAATTTAGGGTTATCTAATACTTTTGCTGTCTCTGCTCAAATTTGCTATCTCTTCCAGATGTGTTTCTTATAAGATTATCCCTTTTAGTTTCTGGGGCATTTTGAGGGCTAGTCTGTGGTCTGTCTCTTTTTGTAAGGTATAAATATTATTTAACTTTCTAAGTTTCTTCTCTATCTTTAAAATATATTCTCAGTGCAGATTCCCCCAAAATAGCTTGTAGTGTGGTAAATTCATTGAAAATGGTGAGTTTTTCCTAAAAACATAGAGGTTAGCACAATTGAAACATACACAGAAGTATAGAAAGGATTATACTATATTCAATAAGCCCCTGTTTATCCATCACCCAGCTTCAGTCTTACCAATTCATGGCCAGTCTTGCTTCAGTGACTTCACCACCCACTTTCTCCCTTCCTAATATTATTTTGAAACTATCCTAGACATATTTTATCCACAGTGTTTTTAAAATATTTATAAAATATATATTAGAATATATATAACACATATGTTATATAAAAATACATATTAGAATATACAGCACATGTCATATGTATGATATATACAACATGTATATAATACATATATAATGTTCAGTAGAAAATTGCCTAAAAAATTCAGGGAATTTTCTGTAATCCATTTGTCTATATAAACACTGGGAGTTATCATAAGTCATCTCTAACTGATATGTTTGTAGTATTAGATCATTCTAATTAAAATATCAGATGTGAAGGAGAAGAAAAATTAGAATTCCATCCAGATATTAATTATATAGTTTCATTTCAAGTAGCTTGGGCAGTTAATATGTTCCTCTAGATTTTCAGTGGCACATAAGCTATTTAGTAGATGGAGGGGCCTATTCAGAGTGGGCCAGGTGGTCCTGCCCAGTTGTAGAAAATATTATGGATTTTAAAAAGCTTTTGCAGAGTTAATAAGCATTAAACATAGGAACAGGGCTTCCCTGGTGGCGCAATGGTTGAGAGTCCGCCTGCCGATGCAGGGGACATGGGTTCGTGCCCCGGTCTGGGAGGATCCCACATGCCGCGGAGTGGCTGGGCCCGTGAGCCATGGCCGCTGATCCTGCGCATCCAGAGGCTGTGCTCCGCAGCGGGAGAGGCCACAACGGTGAGAGGCCCGCGTACCGCAAAAAACAAAAACAGAAACAAAAACAAAACATAGGAACACAATTCAAGGTGGTGTACACTTCAGAATTCCATAAAGAAGAAAATGCAGCCCTGGATCTCTGCAAAGCTCAGATCTGCCTGTGTTTGGACTGGCATACAGAATTGTCATAATACTACTAATGTTTATATAGCACCTGACACTTTAATATCTCATCTGATGTTCAGTTCACCTTAGAGCTGGGAACTCTTATCATCTTCCCTGGGCTCAGGAGGAAATAAAGGCTCTGAAAAGATAAGGCTTTCCCCAAGGCCTGGCCCTAGCACCCAGTAGAGGCAGCACTCAAGCCGATGTTGTTTGCGACTCTAAAACTTGTGCTCTTTTTCTCATTTAGGATTCTCATGGGTCCTGTTAAACCAGTGTAGCCCTGAGATGTAGGCTTCTTGAAGATATAGACCCTCAAGAAGGTCTATTGTAGGAAGTAGTATTGACATGATGTTACTAACATTTATGTAGCAAAATGTCAAGTACTCTTATTTAAATGTTAGTAATGTTATCACAATTCTATATGATGGCCCAAACAGATACAGGTCAGGGCCCTGGAGAGGCCTAATACCACATTTTCTATTCTTTACAGAATTCTCAAGTACACCTAACCTTGTATTTTATTCTCATGTTCAACGTTTTCTTGGTCAATACTATATAACCAAGTTCCTGAAATGGTGTGTGGTACATGGTAGATGCACAAGGAACATTTGTTGAATAAATAAATGGATGAAAAGTGATGACAGTATCCCTGGCTCTGGTACCAAACGCACAGACCTTGATTTATAGAGAGATATTCCATGAGTTGCAAACACTGAATATAGCAAACCAAAGTGGTGCAGTCCCAGGAAGCCCAGTTGATGTCCCGTGGTCCCCCTTGCCCAGGTATCCATTCGCCCCATAGCTCAGGGCAAAACTCAGCTGGGTCCTAAGCTTGACTGCTCCTAGCTGACAGTGTCACCGGACAACGCCACTGAAAATGTTCCCTTTTGTTTGTTTGTGTAACAGTTACCAAAGTGTCTTCACATACATGGCGTCTGAGCCTCAAAACAACTCTGGAAGGAAAATCCCGGGCCCTTGCAGCTTACCAAGCTCCTTGGTCTCTAAACTCCTTTCCCATTCTGGTGCTGGGATTCTGAAGAACCACTCTTTCCTCACTTTTAAATTAGAGACCTTTGCTTATCTATCATGAAGTTACTTCCCAACTTTTAAGCTACTGTAAAGCAAAGTAGACTTTTTCTATGGTAATTTTCTGCATATCTTTTTTATTTTGATTTTGGATATTCCTGATTGACATGTGTGTGTGTGCACACACGTGTGTGTGTGTATTCTAAAGCTATACATCATAGTTAGATGACTGTTAACGTGCAAACATAGACATGCATCCACTTCATTTGCACATGATACCATACAAGAAAACTTACATCTTGGTAGCTCAACAAGGAGTACATATCAGTGTTGAAATTTGGTGGGATGGCTTATGAACACTTTTTCAGTCTGTCTGCTGTATGTGTTGTCCTCTACCTGTTCAAAACAAGATTCCCAAGTTCTTAGGCAGCCATGACCCAATTTTCCCTCCAATATAGTGCTATTTCCTATATGTGAGATAAAGCCTTACACGCATTATAACTTCTGGTATTTTCCAGTAGAAGAAAAATTGTGCTTACCTTGTCATATTTTTCAGCTTCTTTTAAAATAACTGAGAGGCTTAGAATGCTTTGCATAAGACTTCTTTCATATCCCAGGCCTTTCTGGGAGAAAAAAGAAAGAATCCTTTGATGTAAATCTTTTTTGATGTAATCCTTTTCTAATATTAATCTTATTCACTGTGTGTCAGTCCTTAATTACCATTAGCCCTTTAATCTGACCACGTGTGGGATTTGGGGTGGCGCTGGTGGCTTTGCTAGCACAGTAATGTGACTCCAGCTACATGAATTACTTTTCCCTTTTCTGTAAATAAGTTTATAGGGCCCTAACTGTTCCACGTCTAAGAGGTGTACTTTTAATCCCAAAGTTATCAAGGTACAACTGAAAATATCCATAATATACCATAAGCTGCTGGTGGTCACCATGGGGCATCTTGATATTTATGCTGTGCTATTATTATTTGTATTAGTCATATCATTATAACTTATATTTCTCTGGTACCTTACCATTTATAAAAGAGCTTCCTGTACAGGACACATTCATATTCTTTATTAATTTGACCCTAACAAAAACCTTGTGATGCAAACAGGGATCTCTTTTTATGGATGAGAAAATTTGGGCTAGGAAAGTTGACCAAGGTTGCTTGTGACAAAGCCAGCTCTTTGATCCAAGCCGCTGGTATGGTCTAAGTGACTTCACCAAGCAAATATCGACAGTATGGTTATGCAGCCCTTCCAATTTGGAGGCCCTATGGGGAGTAGTTTCATTAGCCAATGTGTTACTGCTATCCCAGGCAATATCTGCATCAATATATTGTGATAGCGATCTGGTACAGGAGACTGTCCTTTGGGGAAATAGATCATCAGTGTTGCCTCTTTTTCAGAATAGGTTGTGCAGAGATGGTGCCTTGTGTTTGTTTAAAATGCCATCTCATGTTGCAGCATATTAATAACCTTGTAAGTAGTTGCAGTGGGTGGTATTTTCTCAATTTTATTTATCGACATATATGGTCATGTAATTAAGTGACTTTTCTAGGTATGTGAAGGTAACATCAGAACAAGAAAACTATAGTATTCTTTTTTGTTGTTTGAGTTATTTTCTTTTTTTCAAATTTTATTGAAGTATAGTTGATTTACAATGTGTTAATTTCTGCTGTACAGCAAAGTGATTCAGTTATACATGTATATATTCGTTTTCATATTCTTTTCCATTGTGATTTATCATGGAATATTGAATATAGTTCCCTATGCTATAAAGTAAGACCTTGCTGTTTAGCCATCCTATATATAATAGTTTGCATCTGCTAATTCCAAACTGCCAATCCTTCCCTCCCCCACCCCTCTCCCCCTTGGCAACCACAAATCTGTTCTCTATATCTGTGAGTCTGTTTCTGTTTCATAGATATGTTCATTTGTATTGTATTTTAGATTCCACATATAAGTGATATCATATGGTATTTGTCTTTCTCTTTCTGACTTACTTCGCTTATTATGATAATCTCTAGGTTCACCTGTGTTGCTGTAAATGGCATTATTTCATTATTTTAATGGCTTAGTAATAGTCCATTGTATATATGTACCACATCTTCTTTATTCATTCATCTGTCAGTGGACATTTAGGTTGTTTCCATGTCTTGGCTATTGTAAATAGTGCTTCTGTGAACATAAGGGTGTGTGTATCTTTTTTGAATTATAGTTTTTTTCTGGATATATGCCAGGAGTGGGATTGCTGGATCCAATGGCAACTCTATTTTTAGTTTTTTGAGGAACCTCCATACTGTTTTCCATAGTGGCTGCACAAATTCACATTCCCACTAACAGTGTAGGAAGGTTCCCTTGTCTCCTTTTTCTGTTCCACCACACAATATGGTTGGAATGACAATTACCAGTTTTAACCACTTATATCTTGGTATTGACTAAGAGTTAGAAGAGTCTCTTTAATTGGAAACCCTTGACCTACATGCAGAAATAGATTCCCTAAGTTTAATAGATCCCTTGAATAGATTCCCATCCATGAACATGATAGTTTTTCATAAATGTTTACAGATAGGCTAATTTTTTGTTCCCTTTTTTGAGGCCAAATAGGCCAATACAAAGCTTGAATCTAAAGAAGAAGGAGCAGTGTATTAATTTGGGATTTTTTTTTTCATTTCAAAAGCATAAAGGATTGAAGTAACCAGAATTGAATTGAACCATAGAATTTCTTTGAAGATAATTATTTAAAAAGTAAAAAGTGGCACAATCTCAGTAATAGCTAAGACTATTCCCCAGAAATTAATCAAATATCAGAAATTGGCTTTATCTTTAATCTCAAAATTCAAGGTCTGACCCCATTAATGTAAAGGAAGAAAAGCAAATTACCCTGTTTCTAGGTATTTCCACCAATTTATAGATGCCTAGCTTAATGTCTGACAATAATAGTGGCTTCTTTCTCTGAAAGTTATTAAGTATTATTAATTAATTTTACTTTTTATAGTGTATACTACCCTATTGGCTAAAAAAGTAAATTCTCTACTCCCATGAAAAATTAATTTCTAAATATAGTCTTTCAAAAGTTTAAGGCACAAGATGTTAAAATAGTGTGGATAATACATTCTGAAAATAAAGAATCCTCTCACATCTTGCTTTTTTTGTCCCTCTTCCTTTATAAATAAATTCCCCCAAAGAAGGATTAAAGTTATCATCTAGATGTCCACTTTATTATGAAACGCTATGAAGGCTAGAAGAAACATGCAGTCCATAACAATTTCTTAGAATCAAGCTTCCATATATAATTAAATGTAACTTCAGAATATGATGAGAGCATGGAACTCAGGGTGAAAAAGGCTTATGGTAGGGTGTGACTTTGCTAGCCCTCTGACCTTGGACAAGCCTTTGGAACTCAGCCTGAGTTCTCTTATCTGGGATGTGGGGACAAAAATGCCTGCCTCATGGAATTGTCATTAGCATTGAATGAAATAGTGCCTAAGAGACTGCCTAACACAGGGGCTTGTAATAGATAATACAGGTTTGTTTTAATAACGACCCTAGGGGAGCTGGAAGGATAACTAACAATCCAACCTCCTACTCAAGTTTTGTTGTAGTTGTTCATTTAATTCTTATTACATAATTTTATTACATAGCTTAAAAAATAAAATAGAACTACAAGATCTTTAACCCCAAAACTGAGTCCCTTTCCCACTCCACATTCGTGCTTCCCATTCACTTTCCACTCTTTTAGCGTCTTTTCCTGTTATTTATCTTTGTTTGTAAATAACATGCTTATATGTCTACATTTTTTATTTTTCATAGTAGATATTTTTACCCTGAAAGATAGGATTTAGCTATTTTACTCTCCTTCCCCAACATACACTTCCTCTTCCCCCTTACTCCCAAAAGACCATTGATAAATTTTTTTACAATCCATATTCAGTGTTTTTTATGAATATGCAAACTTTGTTCACTGCCGAGACAAGCAAGATTATTAAACCTCGTTTCCTGAACAGTATTTAAGGTTATCTGTGTGTGTTTGTTTTTGTTGTTTTCATATGCGTGATTTTCTTTGTACTTCTAGCCAGGTTTTCGGGTACCCTCAGCAGCTTTGTAAAATGTCTGGATCCAGTTTTCCCCATCTGTCCTTCTGCCCTAGTCTGGAATGGTTGGTCCTGTGTGTGCTGTGTAGCTGTCTTTTCAACCTGGCCCTTGATTTTTCCATCCTCCTCTCACTTCACTCTGCTCCTATCCCATGTTGGGTTCCCTGTTTCTTTCTTACCATGTTTTCTCATATTTATGGAGCATATTTTCCAGTAGCTTTCTAAGAAAGGGTGCATAGCAGGTTAAATTTTGAGATAGTTTAGATCCTAAAATTCCTTTATTCTATTCTTACACTTGATTAAGAATTACTTTCACTCACAATTTTGAGGTAACTCCCACCACTTTCTAGATTTCAGACTCTTGATCTTATTTATGAAACCCACTTTCCCCTGTCAGGAGGCTTATAGAACCTTCTCTTTTTCTCAGTCTTTGGAAATTCTACAGTGTTATACTATGGTGTAGGTCCATCTTCATTCACAGTGGCTCCTTCAGTTCGGAAATTTATGTTCTGCAATTCTGGAAGCTTTTCTTATATTGATTTTTGATAATTTTCTCCTTTAGTGTTCTCTATTCTCTTTTTTCTGCAAACCTTCACTACTGATTCTCTGATCTTCTTATTTTTTTCTCCTCTTTCCTCTTTGTTCTGTTTACTAAGAAATAACCTTACCTTTATCTTCCAGCACTTCTATTTAGGTTTTTTTTTTTTTTAAGGTTTTTTATCATATCTTTAGCTTCTAATAATCCCTTGATGTTTTTTGAAATGCCCTTTGTTATCATCTCTCTCCTTTCATGCATGGGGCTTCTTTATCTCTCTGAGACTATTGTTTATACCCATTCCCCTTGTTCTCAGCACTGTTTCCTTTGTTGATTTCGATGGTCTCTGTCTTTCGTATTAGAGGCTTTCTTCAAGTCCTGGTAACCCTTGGCTGTTATTATATTTAACACTGAGGCACTAAAATGCAAATTGGAAATTATTTGTACTGAGGTGGGATTTTTTTGACTGATGGCCTTTTCAGTGGGTTCTCAATATTTTGTTGGGAGAGCCCCCCCCAAAATCAAGATCATTAGGTCTCTGTTTGGTGCTCTTTAGTATTTCCATAGGAAAGTCCTCCAATGTCCTGCCTAAAAGTGGGTACAGAATGGAGTAAGAGTGATCAGGGAGGGTGGTGAGGCTATTCAGCCAGTCTGCCCATGTGTAGCTGAGAGAGGTAAGGAACTTCTGGGATCTCACTGGTCTGTCTGTAGACTTTCACTCAATATTTTTGTTTTCAATCTGGTGCCTCATGCCTTGTTTCAGCTGTGCCCCAGAACCCAATCCTCTGAAGTTCAACTTCTCAAAAGATACACCTCTGGTCTTCTGCCTGGGTGGGACAGGGGCAGTTTCCTGGCTCTGTGGAGTGGAGGAGGAAATTTGGCTCCTTCTTTTAAATATTTTCAACCAATTATCCCTGTGGGCTTGGCCTCACAACCCCACCCACATCCCAGCCTTCAAAAATACCCCAATGTCTCTATTTCTAAGCCTGTTTGAGGTTCAGCAGAGTGAATCAGCTTCTTTGTTGTTGGCTTATGCCACCCTTTCCAGTCCCTTAGCTTGGAAGAGTCCCTCGTCAGCTAAATCAGTTATCACTCATCTACTTTGAAGCTTCCAAAAATGTTGTTGACATCCTTCATGTGTTCCCAGTTCCTTCTCCATGCTCCTGTCCTCATAGGCTATGCCTTTGTTGTTGTTCCTTTACTGTCATTGTAGGAGAATATTTAAGAAGAACCAGGAAAACTGCATATATTCAGTCTTCCATGTTTGATCAGTCTCTTCCCATTCCAAAACAGACATCATCACTCCTTAACTTACGCAAAGGTCAGCGCAAGGGAACCATATCTCCTTCCTCTTCTCATCCTAGGCCCAGGAGTCAAGTCAGTGTCTCTGCTGAGCCAAAGTAGCTAGACAAAAATATTAGTGGATTGTCACAACCTCAGAAGGGGAGGGTAAGGTACATCCAGCCCTTCCAGTTAGCACAGAAATTGTTTAAAATGGTATGTAATGTACATGAACAGTGGAGGTAAGACAATAAGCAAAAGTTGAAAGCAAAACATGTATTTGTCAATGGAAAAATAAATTCAAAAATAAAATCTCCTAATCAGAGAGAAATTTTCTGAGCAAAATTTTGGAGAATATATACTATCTGGTTATTTCCAGTTTTATCTTAATTATCCAGAAAATTTTACATCTAAGATTGGATAAACCACACACACACACACACACACACACACACACACACACACACAAAAGCAAAACGTACTCTCTTAACTCCTATTAGCCCAATAAGAAATTTTTAAAAATGAAAATATTGTTATAAAAATTCAAGTTTTCAGGCAACTACTATGTGCTAAGTGGTTATAATAGTTCATAGTAAAGATTGAAGCTAAGCTTCCTTTAGTGATAGAAAGCCTCATCATTATAGTGATTTGGGGAAAGCCAAATCTTAATAATATGCCTTCTTGGTTCTATGGAGCATGCTACAATCTGTGCCAGATGCAATTAAAGAATGGTTCAAATGGCAATCTGTAGAGCTTTGAAGATATCCGTGGGAAATAGGCTGCTTGGCTGTTCATTACCATTGTAATAGATTAGAAGTGACATTGGTTTAAAAAAAAATAACAACTCATCATTCTGGTCCAGTTGACCAATTAGGGCATTCACACTTCTCATACTGCAGTTGCACAGTTGTTGACATTATTTTTCATCATATAATGGTTATGGGAAAGGAACACGGTATTTTATAGACCTTTACAATATCTGTGCTTCTGCCCAAATGTAAGTCTTCTTGCATATGAGAGTTAAATATGTTGTGTTTATGTACATAGATATAATGGAGGAAACCAGTGTCTGGTGATAAGGAATAAATGGATTGATAGTTGAAAAACAGATGTTGAAACAAACAGAAAACCAGATATCAATAAAATATGAGATTTGTATGAGCTGCCTCGCTCACCCACATGTAACGTAAATGAGAAGAATTATAACTACCGAAATGGGAAACTTATAGTTTCCTGCCAGAAGTTTATTCTTGTCATTTCAGATATTCAGGGAAACTCTCTTCTGTAATAATTCATAAAAAGAAGGCATTTATACTGACATGAATATTATAGTATAAAATTATACCTGTTAGATTTGTATCACTGTATATTCTAAAATGCTCTAAAAATGGAAGAGAAAGCATTTTTATGTTTATATTCCTTATATTGATTCCCACTAAGTTTTATTAGCACTTTAGATGAGTAACAGTGTAGACAGTGAATAATTAGCTCTTTGAAGATCTTCCCAACACTTAAATAATCTTCAATTTTCCTTTTGTAACTTCAACATTGAAATTAGGAGGAAGACTGTGTATAGATGTGACACAATTTGGACTTAATAAGACCTGGAACAATGTAAACTAAGTCACCTGAATTCATATCCTCAGACCCCTTTCTTTCTAAGCAGGAGCCCGATCAGTTGAGCATAGGTGATATGAAAGAGCTCCAAATGGCTTAGGAGTTAGGTAGTATATATTGGTAAACTTAGGCAGAATGCAGTTACAGATTTCCATTTAGAAGAATGACTCTCCTTTAAAACTTTGTTTTGGTTTTGTCTTCTCCCAGTTATTAGTGATAAATAAAGACACCTTACAGGTAAAAAGAAAAACTCTCAAAGGACCTCCACCACCACCATCTTCCTCAGTAGTCCTCATTTCACCCTTGAGCTGTTGTCCCCATCTCCTCCTTCTGAGTTCAGGGTAGCTAAGGCGGTCAAAATAGGCACTTTAGATCTGGGCTGACATTGGGTGTTTAGGATCAACTAGATGTATTTGTTATACAACATAAAGTAAGGACACAGGGCAATGAGGGGAGAATGGAGACAAGCTAATTGTTGTAAATTACTGTGATTGTTAATCCATTAATAGAGTAATTCCTAAAACCTAGAACTTCTTGGGAGTTCCCTTTGTAATAATTCTACCAAAGATGCTAACGTAGCACCTACTGAATCAGTGCTTTTCAAAGGTGATTTGAGGTATAATTTATATCTATTAAAAGCAGGAAAACACTAAAGTGAGCATTGCTACTTGGTTGGTCTGGGACTGGTTTTGTTTAATTTTGGGCTGCTTATGAGTAGTTTGGTTACTTTTTCTTACTGATTTTAACTTTAGTTAAGGGCTTACTGCAAATTAAATATTCTAAAATGTTGATAGATAATATCCTGACTAAAAATGTAATGCTGTAGGTCTATAGCACACACATTTAATTTTGTTTCCATCATTCTTGGTGAGTCAGTTATAACATATAGATTAAAAAACTTTTATTCTCTGTGGTGTGCTTTAAATGTCACTTTTATTCATTTGTGCAGTTATTAAGGGCCAACTTGTGCTTTCCCTATGCTCAGTGCTTATGACTTGGGAAGAAATACGTTCTGGTCTTTCCAATTGAGAGGGGAAGAGATGGGCAAAAAATTGGTTGTGGGACAAATCTGAATAAATAAGCTCTAGATAGAGGAAAAAAAAAAAAAAACTAGTACACACAAGGAAGGAGTGGAGATAATTAGGAAAATCAAGAAAACTTTGGAGAAGGTGGATTTTGAGCTAAGCTTTGAAGATGTCAGGTTTTCCTGGGAAAGCAAACAAAAAAAGAAAAGGATGCTTAAGGCTTGAGAAAAAGCAGAAGCTAATGTACAGAGTTGTGAATATCAATGGTTCTTGATATTGGGTAAACTAGAATGGCCTAGTTTGGTGGAGAGCAAGGATCATTGAGTAGTTTAGCAGTAGGCACGGCTGGAAACATGTTTTGGAGGCAGATCACATAGGTATTTGAATGCCATGGTAAAACATTTAGACAATAGAAGAAGAGACCTGAGGTTTAAGAGCAGTGGTGTTCAACCACGGTCTGTTTCTCCCCAAAGGGATATTTGGCAATGACTGGAGACAATTTTGGTTGTTACAACCAGGGATGGGGATGTTACTGGTTTCTAGTGAGTACAGCCCATAGATGTTGCTAAACATCCTACAAGGACAGGACAGTACCCACACCCAGCAAAGAATTATTAAGCCCCATGTGTCAACAGTACTGAGGTTAAAGAATTCTGGTTTAAGAAGATATTTCTTATGGCACTGTGAAGGATGGAAGAGGGTGAGGGAGTGGAGAACAGAGAGGCCTGTTAGGAAACCTAGAGTAATGATGTTGGAGTGAGAGAGAGGACTTAACCAAGGCAGTGGCAGTGGGTTTGGCATCTTGCAAATAAACATAAATAGCTGACTTCAAGAAACTCAGATTCCAACCAGTGGCCGAGAGGAAATCTTAGTGTTGCTCAGACAGTAGTTCACGGAATTAACTGGGGTTATTATTTAAAAATTGGGATGCTGGAGACCCACTATCACCTACAGATGCATAATCTATGAACAAGGGACCATAATGTACATTTTTCACAAACTCCTGGAATAATTTTTAGCAGGAGTTCCACTTCATTGATTCTTAAACTTGTTTTCTAATACATCAGAATGCTATAATTATCTCCAAGATTATCCTAGTTTTTTTCATCACTTAAAGTAGCAAAATACATGTCCCCCAGCTCTGTGAAGCAGGGGCATAAATCAGGCATATTTAGGATATTGCAAAAACAAAGGCATAGCTATGTCCTCTGTATACAGGAACTATTTGGGGTATTTGTATAAAATGCCACATCTCTCCTGTAATAAGGAGCACCTTTGCCGCGTGCCACTTGCACACTCTGCCCCATGCTGGGGCCATCACTAGTTCTGCCCTCACATGCCTGGTCAGCACATTCTCAGATGAATGGTTAATTCAGTTCTGCATGCTTTCACCAGGTCACTGTATCCCAGGGAGAAATCAGACATTTGCCTTGTAGGCTTCTGGGGTATCCTATACTTTTCCACCAAGAACATATGCCAACATGTTATCAGAGTTCTCTGTGGGTGGGAGTCAAGATTAGAGCAGTCAAGATTATTTTCTGTGGGTGCGAGTCAAGATTATTTTCTTCTCTTTGTGTAACTGTTTTCCAAAGGACCCTCAGTGAATTAGCACCACTTTTGTAAGACAGAAAGAATGTACAAAATAAGTTGTAAAAAAGCAAATTAAAGAGTTTGCATGTGGGCATTGTCCCTGCAAGTGATCATTGTAAACCACCCCTAATACAGGAAAACACCCTAGGAAGCTCTTCATTATGAACAACAGCAAAGGATGGAGACTGAAAGGGGATGAATCTCACTGTAAATACATGTCCCTAGATTTCTTAAGATCCCCAAAATATGTTTTTCAATATAACCAAGAAAACAGCTACCCAATGCCGAAAATTATTGGGTTGGCCAAAAGGTTCGTTCGTTTTTTTCCATAAGATGGCTTTAGTAGCACTTAGTTATCTTTAACTTCATTCGAAGCAATTTTGTTAGCTTGTATGTGACAGCTGTCATATCAGCGTGCATTTAAAAAAAGACATCAAAATTGGTGAATTTTTATGTAACCATTTTAATATTGAAGATGAAAGAAAAACAACATTTTTGGCCTATTCTCTATTATTTCAAGAAAGGCAAAAACGCAGCTGAAACGCAAAAAAACAATTTGTGCAGTATATGGAGAAGGTGCTGTGACTGATCAAACACGTCAAAAGTGGTTTGCGAAGTTTCGTGCTGGAAATTTCTCGCTGGATGAACCGCCACAGTTGGGTAGATCAGTTGAAGTTGACAGTGATCAAATTAAGACACTAATTGAGCTCAGTCAACGTTATACTACGCGGGAGATAGACGACATACTCAAAATGTCCAAATCAAGCATTGAAAATCATTTGCACCAGCTTGGTTATGTGAATCGCTTTGATGTTTGGGTTCCATATAAGCAAAAAAAAAAAACCCTCTTGACTGTATTTCCACATGCAATTCTCTACTTACATGTAATGAAAATGTTCCACTTTTAAAACAAATTGTGACAGGCAATGAGAAGTGGATACTGTACAATAATGTGGAACGGAAGAGATTGTGGGCAAGCGAAATGAAGCACCACCAACCACACCAAAGGCCAGTCTTCATCCAAAGAAGGTGATGTTTTGTATATGGTGGGATTGGAAGGGAGTCCTATATTATGAGCTCCTTCCAGAAAACCAAACAATTAATTTGAACAAGTACTGCTCCCAATTAGACCAACTGAAAGCAGCACTCAACGAAAAATGTCCAGAATTAGTCAATAGAAAACGCATAATCTTCCATCAGGATAACGCAAGACTGCATGTTTCTTTGATGACCAGGCAAAAACTGTTACAGCTTGGCTGAGAAGTTCTGATTCATCCGTTGTATTCACCAGACATTGCACCTTCGGATTTCCATTTATTTCGGTCTTTACAAAATTATCTTAATGGAAAAAATTTCAATTCCCAGGAAGACTGTAAAAGGCACCTGGAACAGTTCTTTGCTCAAAAAGATAAAAAGTTTTGGGAAGATGGAATTGTGAAGTTGCCTGAAAAATGGCAGAAGGTAGTGGAACAAAAGGGTGAATACGTTGTTCAATAAAGTTCTTGGTGAAAATGAGAAATGTGTCTTTTATTTTTATTTAAAATACCGAAGGCACATTTTGGCCCACCCATTAAGTTCCTTTAGCTGAATCCCATTAAGGGAAATGTTGGGACATCCAAGACTCTTGGTTGTCAGAGCTAACACTGTAACTGTTTCCAAAAGCAAAATAACAACTAGAATTGTGTCCTTGATACAAGCAGAATGTGTCAGCCTCTCTCTACTTATCCTACAAATCAGCCCCTTTTCAGAGATGAAAATGTTTTAGATGCCAGCTGACTCTGCCTTCCATGTGGAGGGAGTAGTGTGATGGGACTGGATTGCACAGGTGTCCGGATCAGAAGAGCTGGCTTTAGTTCTGCCTTTGCTAGTTGCTAGTGGTGTGACCTTGAGCAAGTCATATCTCCCTCTCTGAACGTCAGTTTCTCCCAACATGGAGCTCAGGTAGAGCAAATGAGATACAGCACTTGAGAGCTGGATCTGTGAACTATGAAAAAATAAGGTTTTTTGGTATCTTTTGGCTCATAAGATTTTATTGTTACCTTTCCTAGCTGTTCTAATGAGAATCACTCAAGTCATGTTAGGGAAGAAGAAATTATTGTGAGCCTAGAAATTGACTAGAATTGGAATGGGAAAATCATCAGGAAGCAGGACTACTCTCCCCATCTCTCTGTCTCTCATAGGCTACCTTGTTTCTCTCTCATACACAGCGTTTCTACTTCTAACTGCACAGGCACTGTGGAGTACTCTGATAATGCACATGTTTCCCTCTCTGAATTTCTACTTATACCTAAGTGTTGTTACCTAGTTGGAGCTTTCTCTGCCTCAAGACTTTTCTGCATTAGTTCCCCATGGTTCCTGGCTTCATTTTCTCTGAGTTTCTAAGTTCAGATTTCCAAGAAAAGGACTATGATTGATCAGCTTCCCTTTGGGGTCCTTCATAAGTCAAAGGTAGTGGCCAGCCTATGACTTTTTTGCTGTGATGTCAGGCACCACCACTGGTCTATTCAGTTATGACCATGGTGCGGGGGGGGGGGGGGGGGGGGGTAGGTGAGGATATGGTATCACGATAAAAATGGCTACATATGGACAGGCAGGCACTAACTGAGATCTCTAGGAAGCACACTGGTTTGAGTACTTCTTTATAATCCATGCTTTAGCACTCTTATATATCTATCCTTTTGAGGTTTGTTACTATCATATTAAGTGTTATAGGGGACATATATGTCTAGGGATGTTGTCTTGAGGAATGGGTCCATGGTTTAAACGATACCCAGTCTAAAACAAAATCACCGCTCACTCAAATGAAGGACCAGAATCAGGTTTCATTCTTCTCTGCCCTTTATGATGTTGTGAAGTCATTGGGAACAGTCGCCATGACCTGCAGCCAAACATCCTTGCAAAGTCACTTGCAAGGGAGAACCTTACCAGTAAGTCAAGGTAGACCTCGTATGAAGTGGGAGACATAGGAGTGGGATTAAGTTTAAAACTAATTTTGAGGAAGGTGCTATGTTCCAGAATACTCAAAATGTCTCACTAACTTTGAAGTTCAGGTGTCATTCTGAAAAAATAAAGTAGCTATAAAGCCAATGGAGAAAACAGAAACCAGCAGTGATTCCTAAGGCCTGAGTCTCCACACCTGCAGTCTTGCTAATAATCTGATATCCAGGAATGGAAGAGAAAGAATACCAAGATTATTTCTAGAAACTTATTTCTAACCATTCCAAACAGCTTTGGCATTTCCTGTTAAGAAATGTTATTTATATCACCTTCCCCCAGTGTAGCATTTTTCACTGTCTGGTTTGTGACTCTGTTAGAAATATGGCAGACCTAGGAGTCCCAGAGGAATGAGGCCTCTGTCTCTTCATGTTGTGATGACACCAAACGCATGTAACCAAATCAACTAAAGTGAGGACTGGGTCATGTCAAGACACTAAGTTAATTTATTTAGTCGACTAACAGGCTGAATGCTCTGTGTGTCCAAGAATCTATTGGGTAATAAATCATCATTTTACTCTTTCGTACAATCTCTTTCATATGTTGACTCTTAGTCTTTTGGCTAACACAGCAACTTTATACTCTGGCTAAGACTAACTTCCTAGAACTCGAAAACTTGGTGATAATGTTATTTTTAGAGCATACTTTGGATTATTTAAGATAATTCATTGTTTTTTAGGCAAACAGACTGAGTGCCTCGATATGCCAGATATGGTACTAATTGCTAAGGAATCAGATGAGAGACACGGCCCCCACCCTTGAGGTACTTACAATCTGGACAAGGGGATAGACAGAAAATTTTAGGAAATAGTGGAAAAGTTCTGACTTAAGGTAGAGAGAGCACAACTTGCTCTAACGTGAATCTTTCCATTCATGGCTTACATTGCATGTAACTAACCTTAATTTCTAAGTAACATAATTCACAGGTGATGGGTTTTGGTGTCACTTGAGAGAGATGCAGGAAACTCCAAAGGCAGCGCTCTAAAAGAAACTGCAAAAATGCAGAAATGGCCAAAAGCACCAATGTGATGTCGCCTTTTATTAGTCCACAGAGGAGATGTAATTATTCTGCTAAGTCTTTGTTTGCTATTTGAGAGCAACAAATTAAACCCCACTAATCTACCTCGCTGGATAGTACCTACTGAACCTAAGAGGCTTCAATTATCAACAGCTTAATAAACTTACTAATCTGCATTAAATGAAATCCTTTGCAAAATCACATTGAAACAATGCTTAAGTCGTAATCAGCCTGCCTGGTATCTGTAGCCTGCTGTGGCTGAGCCCCAGAATGCACTGTGTAATCAAATTCCATGTTACTTAAATCTTAGAAAATTCCTAATAGTTGGTTGTGTTTGTGTGTGTTGTGTGTGTGTGTTTTGTCACATGAATTCATATAGTGCTTTTTTTAATCCAGAGAAAATTGACATTTAGGTATAAGTCAAGCAAGAATGTAATTTAGAACTGCTTAAATTCAACCACCTATACCATAAAAAGAAAGCTTAAAAAGAATGTTCTATCCTGCATACAGCAAGCCAGCATTCTGTGTAACAAGTCTTCATATGACACTTAAAGAATCCAAGGTTGTCATCATGTTATCAATCCAGACCACAGTCCCTTACGAGGTAATAAGAGAAGTATTCTTTAGGTTTGCAAAAGGAGAAACGGAGGCAATGGAATGCTTTGTCCCCAGTCATAGAAGGGAACACCAGCAGGCTACCATTTCATTCCTCTTTCTTTTTCTAAGCAGTCCAGGTAAGGGAGGACTGTTAGAACAGAATCACTAATTGAGTGGTTTAGGATTCACATAGATATTCTCCAAGTGATTTGTATTGATGTCTGGCACAGAAGCTCAAGTTGATAGTAACAATGCCGTGAGGAACTCATCAGTTAGTTCTTAAATGTTAAATAATGAGCAGTGCAGTACAGATGAGGGTAGGATTTGTGCACCTAAGAACAAGGAAAGGGAGCCATAAAATAAACTGAACAAAGCATTTCAGGATTTTGTCCTCAATTTTATGGACTAATTAATCATGTAAGCCTGTCCAGGGCACACACACGCAAATGCCAACTAAAATCTATCCATTTAGGATTCTGCTGGCACGGTTTTATTTTTTTAAGGTATAAAATGCAGAATTTTCTATCTGGGTAAAACAGAATCTAGCAAGGACTATCATTTAAAAGCTACCTAGGTAGTAAAAGTTCTGATCCTCTCTATTATTTTGAATTATGCTGACTAGAATTATTTTTCAGATCATCTTCATCAGCCTGTAGTTTCTAAGACTTGAAAATTTTTGAGCAGAGGGGAGGTGTAACATGTCTAAATTCAGTGGTAAAATATAATTGATGGGCAATTATACTGTTTAACAAATGGCTGAATTTAAATAATGACCTCTACTGACATTAAGAAAAGACTACATACCCCCAAAATAGCATTTGACAATCCAGAACTTTTCTAAGATTTTTATCCTTAGACTACAGAATATTAATTTGAAGGTCCAAGCATTCAAGAGTGATCTATGAACCCATTGTCCTTAAAATGCACTAACAAGCTATAATGCCAACAAAAGGAAGGGTGGAGATGAATTACATTTTTATATATTTCTCCCTTTTCAGTGCTTTCCAGCATGTTTTTGTAATATAGAACTGGTAAAAGTAGAACTTGGTGTGTGCCTACCAGATTCCAACAGAAAAAAGTGTGTGTGTGTGTTTCTGTGCACAAACACCGTGTGTATGGGCATGTGATCAGTGTAATCAGTCAACTCAGTGGCAATGCTTTAAGTCTGACAGTTATATTTTGCTAATATTTTAAGGTTTGACAGTTCATGTTAAGGTTCTGGCGCAGAACGTGTTAGGAAAATAGAGAGCAATGAATATCTAAAAGAATGTTCCACCTGCAGCTGAACAATCTATTTTCTTGGTAACTTTATATTATTTTAACAAAGGTTTATTGAGGTACCAGGCACTTGGGGTTCAAGAAGAAGAGAGATGCGTATCAAAACTACAATGAGATATCATCTCACACCGGTCAGAATGGCCATCATCAAAAAATCTAGAAACAATAAATGCTGGAGAGGGTGTGGAGAAAAGGGAACCCTCTTGCACTGTTGGTGGGAATGTAAATTGATACAGCCACTATGGAGAACAGTATGGAGGTTCCTCAAAAAACTACAGATAGAACTACCATACGACCCAGGAATCCCACTACTGGGCATATACCCTGAGAAAACCATAATTCAAAAAGAGTCATGGGGCTTCCCTGGTGGCGCAGTGGTTGGGAGTCCGCCTGCCGATGCAGGGGACGTGGGTTCGTGCCCCGGTCCGGGAGGATCCCGCGTGCCGCGGAGCGGCTGGGCCCGTGAGCCATGGCCGATGAGCCTGTGCGTCCGGAGCCTGTGCTCCGCAGCGGGAGAGGCCACAGCAGTGAGAGGCCCGCGTACAGCAAAAAAAAAAAAAAAAAAAGAGTCATGTACCACAATGTTCATTGCAGCTCTGTTTACAATAGCCAGGACATGGAAGCAACCTAAGTGTCCATCAACAGATGAATGGATAAAGAAGATGTGGCCCATATATATACAATGGAATATTACTCAGCCATAAAAAGAAATGAAATTGAGTTATTTGTACTGAGGTGGATGGATCTAGAGTCTGTCATACAGAGTAAAGTAGGTCAGAAAGAGAAAAACAAATACCGTATGCTAACACGTATATATGGAATCTAAGAAAAAAAAAAAAAAGGTCATGAAGAACCTAGGGTTAAGACAGGAATAAAGACACAGACCTACTAGAGAATGGACTTGAGGATATGGGGAGGGAGAAGGGTAAGCTGTGACAAAGTGAGAGAGTGGCATGGACATATATACACTACCAAATGTAAAATAGCTAGCTAGTGGGAAGCAGCTGCATAGCACAGGGAGATCAGCTCGGTGCTTTGTGACCACCTAGAGGGGTGGGAGGGAGGGAGACACAAGAGGGAAGAGATATGGGAACATATGTATATGTATAACTGATTCACTTTGTTATAAAGCAGAAATTAACACCATTGTAAAGCAATTATACTCCAATAAAGATGTTAAAAAGAAAGGAAGGAAGGAAGAAAGAAAAGAAAGGAAAGAAGAAAGAAGGAAGGTAAAAACGTAAATAGATGTGGTCCCTTCCCTACGTGAGCCTGAGGACATAGGCTAGCTGCACATTGTTAATCAGGACAGAAGGTGTTAATGGGCCAGGAAAGAACAAAGTATAGGGAAGCTCAAGGAAGGAAACAAACACTTTCACTATAGAGTTGGAAACAGGGGAAATAAGAGAAGAAAGAAAAATTTGAGCTGAATCTTAAAAAGTGTAGAGTTATGCGAACAGGTAATTAAATTGAAACCACCTCCCTGAAACTATGGAAATAGGGAAGGACAAAAGTTATGTAACTCAGCGAAATGCAACCAAAATCATTTAAGTGCCTACTGTATGCTAGGAATGCCAGATATGTGCCAGACCCAGCTCAAATACCTGTCCTGTCCAAAGTTGATCCTTCCCACATCTGAGCACCCTGTCAGTCAGTCTCAACTTCTCTCATGTCCCTGAAGCTATTCTCATTCCTACATTCTGCTTCCTAGCTGTGTGACATTGAACTAGATGGTTAAACTCTATTATCTGGTGTCCTTACCTGCAAAATGAGCATAATAAAAGCACTTAACTTCACAGGTTTGTTATGAGGATCAGATTAGTTGATGATATATGATAATAATTAGACCAGTGTATGCATACTTCCGGTAAGGGCTATAAACCTGTTTGCTGTTATTGCTATTATTAAATGTTATTGTAATCTTTCATTCGTCTGATTGATTTCCCTGCAGAACAGTGCTTTTCCCCTGTGGGTCTTATTAAAATGCAGATGCAGATTCGGTAGGTCTGGGGTGGGGCCTAAGAATCTGCATTCCTGACAGGTTCCCTGATGCTGCTGGTCCATGGACGACTCATCGAGTAGTGCCTTATGGTACACAAACTGATGCTGGCCCACGAGCTGTTTGTGAATGATGAGAGAAGAGCAAAATTGAGAGTAAACATCTGGAAGCTTTTAGAGCCACTGCCACAAAATCCAAGTGCCTAATCAATTCATGGCATTTTACAAAACTATGAGTTTGTAACAGATCGAAAAAAGTTTTTAAAATGGTCCTTCACCACAAATCATTTGAGAAACTTTGCTCTAGAACACAGCATAAACTTAAAAACAGATAAGAGGTCTTTGTAAAGTTTTGTACCACCTCATCAACTAAAAGAACTTTGTACAAGGTTGGTGTTCAACAGATATTCTTGAATGCTTGTGAGAATTCATTTTAAAATAAGGGACTACAACTCTGACTGCCCATTTTCAAATTCTCCATGTAATGGCTGGAGTCAGAGCTCCAGGTAGCATCAACTTTAATGAAGTACAGTTAGCAGTTGTACGACTAAGCTTCTGTTTACATCTTATGCTTAATGATTGTTTAAAGACTTCTGTGTTAGAACTGTAAGCACAGGAAGGTGTTTTCTCTACTTGGTTCTCTCCTGTGAAATATTAGATTTGTACATTTGTAGAAATACATGCCCACGTTCATAATAACTGACTTTTAAATAACATTAGGATCTGAAGAGAGACAGAACACATACACACGTATGTTAATGTGAGTCTCATATTTCATCCTTGTTCTTCATCTACTATGGCCTCAGGTAGAGCAGTATTTAACAGTAGTATACATATCAGTATGTCAAAGAAAAAAGTAAAAGGGAAAAGAAATACCTGTTTGAACAAAAGAAATATATTATTATTTTGTGTGTGTATGAGTGAAAGT